>NC_143148.1:10122500-11372500 GCF_059928025.1 Delphinapterus leucas
TGGGGCAGGATGCGTGGAGGCGGCAGCCTCTCTGTGAGCTCATTCTTAGGGTGTTTTTGTTGGGAACCAGTCAGACCACTGGGGGTGGGGTGGGGCAGGAGGAGAGGGCCAAGGGGCTGGGGTGCTGGAAGCAGAGGCCTCTAGACTGGGGAGGTCAGGAAGGGGGGCCCCGTGTGGTGGCTCCCGGAGCCCGAGGACCTGACAGACCCAGAGGAAACAGGCTCCACCCTCCACTGCAGACATGCTCAGCCAGCCCAAGGCGTGCTGGGTCAAACGTGAGGCAGGCGTGGCCCATGGATGTCACAATGGCCATGTGACAGCTGAGGGTCTGAGGCCCAGATGGTAATGGATGGGGGGGGTTTCACATGTGGGACTTCATGGGGTTGTATATGGGTGACAAGGTCAATGACACATCTGGTGACGATGCCTCTGGGGCCCTCACATACATACATACATACACAAACACCTCTCAGAAATACAGCATAATACACATTGTCCTCTCAGAAATGACACACACACACACTTTCTCTTAAAAATACAACTCAGCACACCCTCACGCACATCCACATTTTCCTTTCAAAATATTGATACAACCTAACGCAACACACTAAGGCACGCACACAAGTACATTCTTCTTTCGGAAATAACACATACACAGTCTCCTCTGCGAAGTACAACTCAACACACAGGTATACTTTCCCTTCAGAAATAAAAGCCAGACATAGAAAACAAATTTACGGTTACCAAAGGGGAAAAGGGGAGGGGTAAATTAGGGGTTTGGGATTAACATATACATATATAAAATCGATTAACTGACAAGGACCTACTGTGTATACAGGGAACTATACTCAATATACTGTAATAACTTATAATGCAAAAGATTGTGAAATATATATATATATATATAATACAACGGAATCACTTTGCTGTATACCTGAAACTAACACAACATTGTAAACCAACTATGCTTCAATAAAAATTTAAAAACAAAATAAAAGCCAACACACAAACTGTCTCCTCCCTCAGCCCCCCTCACCTGCAAAAAGATAACCAAATCCCAAACCACTTCCATTGGGACTGTCTCCTTGAACTTTTATGCCCATAACACGTGCCCTCTCCCACAGCCCCACAGTCCTGCCAGCACCTAGCGCTCCATCCTATGCCCAGCGCCTCCTCCATGCTCCCAGGATTCACGGTGGACCCGTCACCATCCTCCCCATTTCCTTCCTTCCTCCCCACCTGGCCAGCCAGGGATTCGCACACAGACACACTATAGAGCTTCACACGCGGACGTGTGAATGACCCTTGAGGCCAGGCTCTTACTCCGTCACAAGCGGGTGCCCATGGCACAGACAGCTGTAGAGACACAGGTAGTTCCATGCTTTCCGCACACAGTCTCTCAGGCTTACTTCACTCAAGCCACTGTGTTCCCCTAAACAGCCCAGAACTTTTAGCACCTGTGCACATGCTCCCAATCACATCCACTCAGACACAGAGTAAGGGCAGGTGTGTAATCCTGGGGATTTTATATACCGCAGCCTCTCCATCGCCATCAATCTCTCTCTCTCTCTATGTATATACGTGTTCGTACATATATCAATCTCTCTGTGTACGTAGTATATAAGTGTGTGTATGTATATCACACCATATGTAGTCTTACACCCCACACGCAAGTCAAACTCACAACCACACCCGTTCATTGAGTCATCCCGACAACCATGACCATCATTCACGAAAGTTTGCGGACGTATACAACCTCCCACATCAGGCACAATCTCAGACAGCTGAGCCGAATGTTCCAGACGCAACCTCTGCACAGTAACAGAGCGACACGCACAGCCACACATCACTCGGGCTGTTTCCTCGACACACGCTGGCTCCCACACTCACGCCGACCTCCAAACAGCAAACTCCCCTTCACCAGCTGAGCCCCGTGCGCACAACCGCGCAGCTGACAACGATGTTCACAGTCACACTCCACGCATCCATCCTGAACCCATAGTGCCCACCTCCTTGTCACCCCCCAGTCTTACAAGCAGAGAGACAACCACGGCCACACAATTTCTTGGTGACACACCTAACCCTATAAACAGTTCAACTCCCTGTCAAACACACACACACACACACACACACACACACCATTACAGACACACAGAGGTCGCCCACATTTTCACATCACTGAAACAGTTTCACATCATTCAAGCAGTCCCTCTGTGCCCTCGCAGGCTTACACGGACAGGCCATCTCCTGTACCCACCTGTACCCACCTATACCCACAGCCTGACACCATCACACACACCTGAGCTTCGTACACCATCTCTCATGCACACGCACGCACCATCTCCACACACACATACACTCGCAGGCGGGAGACCCCCATCCTGGCCAGCCCCGCAAACCACACAACCTACCCCTGGCCGGCCCGTCCAGCCCCGCGCACCCCGGTTTCACCGCTCGCGCGCCCGCCCGCTGCCAGGCCGTCACAAGGGCCCCCTCCCGCCCCCAGGCCCCGCCCCGTCCTCGCTCCTGTTTACCTGAGCCCGGCGGAGGAGGCGCGGCCCCAGCTGGGCCTCCAGACCCCGGGGAGCCCCAGGGGGGGACAGGGGGCGTCCAGGGGCCCCAAGGCCCGTCCCCGTCTCCAGGCCAGAGGGCCCAGGGGTGCGCCAGGCCCAGCCCACACCCTCCGCCCTCGCCTCCATCCTCGCAGCTCCTGGGACTCCCACCCCGCATTCCCGGCGCCCACCTGACCGCAGACAGCTCCCGGTCCTGCTTCGCCGCGCTGCGCCCGCCCGCCGCGCACGCCTCGCCGCTTCCAGCTGCGCAGCGAGTCTCGGGCCGCGGGCGGGTCCTCCGGGGGTGGGTGGGGCGGCCCGGAGCCCCGCCCCCACAGGTGAGACAGGCCCCGCCCACCGCCCGGGGAAAGTTAAGCGCTGCGGCCCGGGCCCTAAGGCAACCGCAGAACTTCGCGTGCGCGTAGCCGGTAGCCTCTAGGGCACGTCGAATCTGAGATGATTCCAGTGCGCAGGAGGCCTGGAAACCAGAGTCTCAGCGAAACTAGAATCTTGGAAACTTTGGATCCCAGACGGATGGCCTTCTTGCAGTGCCAGCCGCCGGCTCTTTGCCTTGGCTGTGCGCCCTGCTTGGACATCTCTCCACACAGATCTCGACGTTTGTCTGGTCCCTTTTCAAAGGCCGCTTACTCCGAGAGGCCTCCCTTGCCTGTCTCTTCTAAATTACACCTTCCCACCAAAACACAATCTCATTTCTCTCCTTGATTTTGTTCACAAAACTTTGCAGGACCTAAAATTATTTCGTGTAACATTATAACTACTATGTTGTCTTACATCACATTATTGGTGAGGCTAAAAATTGAGCTGAGTTCACATCCGATTTCAGTACTTTCTAGCTGCGCAGGCCTTGGACAAGTAACCTCTCTGTCTCCGTTTCCCTAAACTGTAAAATGGGGTAGTCAAAGGCTATGAGAATATTTTTTCTGGCTGTTTTGCGTCTTCGTTGCTGCACGCGGGCTTTCTCTAGTTGCGGCGAGCGGGGAATACCAGTGCGCGGGCTTCTCATTGCAGTGGCTTCTCTTGTTGCGGAGCACGGGCTCTAGGCGCGCGGGCTTCAGTAGTTGTGGCGCACGGGCTTAGTTGCTCCGCGGCTTGTGGGATCTTCGCGGAACAGGGCTCGAACCGGTGTCCCCTGCATTGAAGGTGGATTCTTAACCACTGCGCCACCAGGGAAGCCGAGGCTGTAAGGATTGAATGCGTTAATATATGGATCGGAAGCATTTAGCAAATATTACCTACTGATTTTATGGTGTTAGATTATTGATTCTCCCCCACTAGAATGCCAGCTCCCTGAGGGCAGGGCTCTGTATTGTCAGCACGGTATCTTTAGCATTAGAACACCTGGCGCAAATTAGGTGCTCAATAAATATTTGTTGAGTGACTGACTCAATGAATCAAGTCCTAGAAACATAAATTGGCCAAAGCTGGGCGCACAGGATTCTAGCATCATCGAATTTGGTTCAAGGCGAGCTTTGCCAAACCCTGGCAGTACACCGGTCGCTGCACTAAAGGATACTTCCAGAAGAGGGCGCTGTTGGTCCGTAGACCAGGCACCAGATTCCCGCGCGGCTCTCTACTCCCCTGTTCTCCGAGCTTCCGTGCAGATGCTCCCTCCTGCGGAGGCTCTCTCAGACCACCCCAAGGCTGGAGGAAACGCCTTTCCTGGGCTCCTGCAACTTCCATGTTCCAGCCATGCCCATCCTGGGTCATCACTTCTCTGTCTCCCATGCAGGACTGTAAGACCCAGGAGGGAAGACAGAGCCAAGGCAGTCTCAGTCCCTGCTGTGTGCCCAGTGCTACCCAGCACAGCCCGAACACAGAGAAGGCACTCGGGACAATGGTTATTGACTGACTGATGGAAAATAAGACTCAAACTCACGCTCTAACTTCTCCAGGTATTTCTAGGGAACAGGGTAGAAGGCGGCAGCTGAGTCCTTGTCCCCCCATTGTTCTGCCCTCAGGACACGGGACGTTGGTTCTGGAACTGCCACAAGCTTACTACGAAGCAGTGCAGGGACTGGAGCCAGATGACCTAGGTGCAAGTCCCTGCTCTGTCATTTGTTGGCTGTGTGACCCCTGAGCCAGGAACTAACCTCTCTGGTCCTCACGTTCCTGATCTGTAGAAATGGACTCACATGTGTAACCTACTTTGTGAGGCTGATGTGGGGATTAATGAGTAATCCCTGTAAAAGGCTTAGAACAGAGTGGCACATGGTAAACACTGTGTGTGTATGTGGGGTGGGGGGTGGGAGGGAATTGGAGCCAGGTAGATCTGCATTCAAATCCTGGTCTTGACATTTCCTTTCCATGTCACGTGGGGCAAGCCATGATTTTCTGAGCACCTATTTCCTCATCTGTAAAACGGATGGGGACTTCTCTCATGGCACAGTGGTTAAGAATCCGTCTGCCAATGCAGGGGACATGGGTTCAAGCCCTGGTCCGGGAAGATCCCACGTGCCACAGAGCAACTAAACCCGTGTGCCACAACTACTGAGCCTGCGCTCTAGAGTCCATGAGCCACAACTACTGAGCCCGCATGCCACAACTACTGAAGCCCCCGCGCCTAGAACCCGTGCTCCGCAACAAGAGAAGCCACCGCAATAAGCCCGGGCACCGCAATGAAGTTAGCCCCCGCTCGCTGCAACTAGAGAAAACCCACGTGCATCAACGAAGACCCAAGGCAGCCAATAAATAAATAAATAAATAAACGTAAAACAGGGATGATTGCACTCAACACATAGCATTTGGGCTGGCCCTGTGCCAAGCACTTTTGCACAGCGTCAGCTGGGGCTGGCATTCCTGAGTTCTTACCCAAGACAGGCCCTATGTCAGGTCTTGCCTTGTAGATTAATTCCGTTCACCTTCACACCAACCTGCTATGATTGTCCTCATTCCACAGGTGAAGAAGATGAGGCACAGAGAGGTTAAGTGACTTGTCCAAGATCACACAGCCAAGGAGTAGCAGAGCCCCTGAATCCATACAGCCACCCTCTGAGGTAGGCACTCTTACTTGCCATATCTAAAAAGGAGGAGACTGGGCCAGGCTGCACTTCAGAGGATGTGGGGCTAGCCGGTGGAATCGGTGGGGTCTCTGGACTGGCTCTGCCATATCAAAGGTTTTCTTTAAGATCACTCTGACGTCAGACTCTCAGCTGCCCCACAAAGTACTCTGTGTTACCAAAAGTACACCTTTCACAGCAGTCTTAAAGTTCGCAACAGAAGAATTTAAAGTTCCTGCAACATCCAATAACTGCAATAATTACCCATAATGGAATAGGCATAAATCCTGCACAGACTGCTGGAAATGTTTTTCCAAAGCATGGTTCAGAACCGCAAATTAGGGACTTCCCTGGCAGGCCAGTGGTTATGATTCTGCGCTTCCATTGCAGGCGGCACGGGTTCGATCTCTGGTCGGGGAAATAATATCTTGCAAGCTGTGTGGCCAAAAAAAAAAAAAAAAAAAAGAACTTCAAATTGTTCCTAGAGATCATGTTGGAAGTTGTTAATAACTGCTACTTGGAAGATAAGATTACCTTTCAGAATGAATATTGGTATTGTTGTTGTAAAATTGAAATCAGGCATTTAAAATCCTATGAAAACACCAATAGTTGAGGAGATAATGAAGGTGACTCTGTCCCTTCCTGTTATTCACACGCTTCACGTGAAGAGGGAAGGCTTCCGCATTGAGGGCATCACTACCGCCGAGGATCGTAGTCTTTCACTGCTACCTTACAACACACACAGGTAGTTCCCATGGGGTAAATGGATTTACCCAGCTGTGTTTGAAAACTGGAGGATGCTTCAGATGCAAAGAACAAACGTATGGACACCAAGGGGGGAAAGTGGCAGGGGTAGGGGGGGGGTGGGATGAACTGGGAGATTGGGATTGACATCTATACACTAATATGTACAAAATGGATAACTAATAAGAACCTGCTGTATAAAAAAATAAAATAAAATTCAAAAATTCAAAAAAAAAAAACAACTGGAGGATGCTTCTGATCATTCTTTCTGAGAACATTTGGGAAATTAAAATGTACTGAATCTTCCTATTTGTCTTTGAGTTAAAAATGTAAGAGGATTATGGATGGTACATGGCAGTTGGCTTGATAGCATCTGACTTGCAGATGTAAAAATAGTTGAATTCTTACTTATGTATCATTTATGATAGAGAATATAAATGTATTGATGAGTTCTTTTTATCATTTAGGTTGTTTTTGAGTTTCAAATTCATGTATTCATATAAAATTTAATTTAACACCAGAGCCCAAAATTGGCTTTTTAAAAGATCCAGCCGTTATGTGTAAAATTGATGTCCTACACCAAAGTGTTTTAACTATGATCTCGCAGAACCCAACACTTGTAATGGTGAGAATTGAAAATAAAGTAGAAGCATCTTTGGCTGAAAAATAAAGAAAGAAAGGGCTTCCCTGGTGGCACAGTGGTTGAGAGTCCACCTGCCGATGCAGGGGACACGGGTTCGTGCCCCGGTCCGGGAAGATCCCACATGCCGCGGAGCGGCTGGGCCCATGAGCCATGGCCGCTGAGCCTGAGCGTCCGGAGCCTGTGCTCCGCAACGGGAGAGGCCACAACAGTGAGAGGCCCGCGTACCGCAAAAAAAAAAAAAAAAGAAAGAAAGAAAGAGGAAACTGAAGCTCAGAGAGGAGAAATCCCTCACCCAAGACCACAGTCAACAAGGCAGTCAGCATTTGAACTTGATTCTAGCTGGGGGAAGGCAGCTCTAGTTCAGTCAAAGCATAACCAATTCCCTGGTCGCCTTCTCTGTTGGACTCAATTTTTTTTTAGCATTTCCACCTTTTTCCTCCACTTGCAAGAACGCTGTGGAAATTATTCCTAATGGTCCATGAAAAGATTAAGGACCAACCAAACTCAGATGTCTTCAGTTGCCATGTTCTAATTTATTGGCAGTAGGGTGAGTAATGCTTCCCTGAATATTTCCTGGTTAGGTTGCTTTACCAGATGAAAAATGGCCAAGACAGTTATTAATTAAATAAAAATGCAGCAACCAAATGTGAAGATCTCAAACTGTTTCATTTTGAAGTATCCATTAAGAAACACTGGGTGGGGACTTCCCTGGTGGCGCAGTGGTTAAGAATCTGCCTGCCAGTGGAGGGGGCACGGGCCCGAGCCCTGGTCGGGGAAGATCCCACATGCCCCGCAGCAACTAAACCAGCGTGCCTAGAGTCTGTGCTCCACAACAACAGAATCCACTGCCCTGAGAAGGCCCGCAGGCAGCAACGAAGACCCAACACAGGCAAAAATAAATAAATAAATAAAATAAATTTATTTTAAAAAAAAAAGATAAAGCACAGCTAATTAAAAAAATAAAAAGAGCTTATGTCAAAAAAAAAAGAAACACTGGGTGGGGTGGATTGGGAGTTTGGGATTAGCAGATGCAAACTATTATATATAGGATGGATAAACAACAAGGTCTTACTGTATAGCACAGGGATATATTCAATATCCTATGATAAACCATAATGGAAAAGAATATGAAAAAGAATGTATACATAGATATATATATATATATATATATAACTGAATCACTGTGCTGTATAGCGGAAATTAACATGACATTGTAAATCAACTATACTTCAATAAAATAAATTAGAAAACAAAACAAAAGAGACACTGGGTAGAAATTTGTCATACCTTTTAGCTTATAAATGTATTTTCAACGTCCATCCATATACAACTAACTCGTTTCATTTTCTATCAAACGATTCTTTGAACTTGTCTTCCTTCTAAAATCAAAATCATTCCAAATAAACTCATATATTAACTAGTGACAAAAAAAAAAAGAAGAAGGCACTCAACAAAATCCCCATCTAATCACTTAAGGCCTCAGTTTGCCATGTCAGGAAAATGGGTAGATGCGATGGGGGCTTTTCTATTTTCATCTCTTGGCCATAGTTTTTAAAAAGCCTCCCCCCTTTTTTATTTTTATTTACTTATTTATTTTTACTCTCTTAACTTTCATATAACATACAGCAGTGTGAATTATATTTACTCTCTTTTTTAATTTAAGAAGTAAAGTGCTGTCAGAAAGGATGTTCACAGAGAACAAAAGACTACAGAGTGAAAAGTAGGTCTTTGTCACTCCGTGATCCCCACTCTTCCCAGAAGCCAACATGATTATCAGTTTCTAATATCCTTCCTGAGATATTCCAGGGATATGAATTGTATGTGGATGTCTGAGAATGAGTGACCATTTAAGAAAAACACAAATGAGAAAAACCTTACCCACGGAGGTAGACTGAACAATGCCCTTGACTTTGAGTGTGGTCATGTGACTTACTTTAGTCAACAACAGAGTGGCACAAGTACCAGTCATGCCAGTTCTGAGCTTCGACCTAAGGGGCCTTGAACGTTGCCTTTTGCGCCGAGGCACAGGCATGAGAAAAGCTTCCCCTGCATGGCTGCTCCCCCCTTTGGCCCACACACCACAACGTCTCTGTAGTGTTAAAAGATAAACTGAGGTATATTAAAATTGTATTGAGTTTGAGCAAAAATCGATTCGAATCAGGCAGCATCCAATCTAGCAGACAGAAAGGAGCTTCGAGGAACTAAACAAAATGAAAGACTTTTATAGGTGGAAGGGAGCAGAAACAAGAAAGTTGTACCCGGAAAAAAAAGCAGGCTGGTTATTGCAAGGTCACTTTCCTTTAGGGACGGCAGGGGTCTATCAGGCAGATTACCTAACTAGTGCTGATCTGAGTGGGTGGTTTAAGAGTCCATCTCCAGGAGAGCCGAAACTGTCATTAAGTCTTGATTTGGTGACATGGGGCTTAGCATTTTGAGCCCGTTGTCTTGTTTTTAACATAAGAGTATGGAGCAAAGCTTCCCAGTTGTGCCCAGCCCAAATCAGCCAACTGTCAGTCAACCCCACATCCATTTCAAAGTTCCTGCATTTTGGGGTGGTGTGTTTCACAGCATTTTTGTGGCAACAAGTATATATATATTTTTTTCTTTCCCCGCCCCGCCCCCGCACTTAGCAATATATCTTGGTGCTATGATCTAAATGTTTGTGTTTTCCCAAAATTCATATGTTGAAATCCTAACCTTCCAAGGTGATAGCATTAATAGCTGGGGCCTTTGGTATTAGTAGGAGGAGAAGCCCTCATGAATGGGATTGGTGCTCTTATTAGAGAGATCCCACAAAACTCTCTTGTACCTTTTGCCACCTGAGGATACCAGAAGTCTGCGATCCCTTGCCCTTTTCCAGTCTCAGCATCCATCCGCTGTAAAATGAGGCTTTAGCATGAACAGGTGGAATCAGGAAGGGAATGACTACTCCGTCCAGTCTGGTTCTGCTACTTCCCAGCTGTGTGATTTTGGGAAAGTGACTCAACTTCTCTGGGTTTCACTTTCTTGACTTGTAAAATTTGCATATCTACCTCATAGGACTGCTGGAGAATTAAATTGGTTAATACACATACAGTGATTGAATCCTGAAACCAGACTGCTAGGGTGGTGAAGGGGGCAAGGGGATGTGGGTACAAATTGTCAGGGCCTAAAGACCCAGAAAGAGACTCTGGGCTGACAATATTGTCTGACCTTGCTGAGAGGCCTGAAAATTATCCTTACCAAAGCCTGAACCCACTCTCGGCAGCCCTGTGCCAGTTTGATTCCCAGCTCTGCCCCTTCCCAGCTGTGTGACCTTGAGCAAGTCACTTAACCTCTCTGAGCCTTATTGTTGGGAATGTTAAATGAGCTAATATATGTAAAGCAGTTAGCCTAGTACTTGACATATAGGAGTGCTCCATGAGAGTTAACTGTTAGGGTGGAGACTGTGGGTGGAGTGGCCACTCAACATCCATGCTAACTTCCTTCTAGCACATCCAGTTTTTCAGAGGAAGCATGATTCTGGGGGCAAGAGGTGTTCCTGGAGGCCCAGCCTAGAGCCTGCTCCTTCAGCCCTTCCAACAATTTTGTGAGCACCTAATATCTGGTAGGAAAGCCCTTTCTGCTTAAGCTGGGTGAAGGGGTTTCCAAATGACAGATAAAGCTACTATTATTTACTTAGTCAACAAATACTCATTTATCCTGAGGGCACTGGGGAGCCATGGCAGGTTCTGAGCAGGAGAGGGCAGCAAGTAGGGAGTAGGTGGGACAGGGCAACACTGGGGCAGGAGCCCAGCGAGGAGGCTATAGGGCAGGAGTGAATGTGGAGGTCTTGAGCTAGGGTAGGAGGGATGGACAGGCCTTGGAGACTGATGGGCTCAGGGGCTGGGAGTGGGAGGAAGATATATGATGGGGATTATAGAGCTCCCCAAGGCCAACTGTTTCTGTGAGACTCAAAGAAGATAAAGGAGGTAGAGCTTATGATACAAGGTCTGCTGGAGTGTTTGATTGGCTCAGCCCTGGTCACATGACTGGACCATCGCTGCAAAGGATTATGGGAAACTGAGTTTCTGACATTTTTGGCTTCTCCAAAGGAGGTGGTCAGAGGGTGGGGGGCTCCCCAGACACAGAAAGGGCTTAGGATGCTGTGTGGCCAAAAGGAATGTCAAATGTCCACACAAGGGGTTATTAGGGGTCCAGGGGGCTGAGCTGTGTGTGATGTGGCTGGATCCTGTCTCTCCCTTGCTCATAGCCCTCAGGGACTCCTATCCCACTCACAGTGGGATGGAAACTCCTCCACAGCCCCTAGGACCCTATAGGTCTGCTCCTGGCTTCTCTCCAACATCATCTTCTCCCTCCCACTCTCCCCTCTGCCCCATCTGCTCCAGCCCTCCAGCCATCTCCCTGTCTCTCAGATATGCCAAGCCACTCCCACCTCAGGGCCTTTGCACCTGCTGTCCCTCTTCCAGATCTCCACATGGCTGGCTCCCTCCAGTCCCTGCTCGGATGTCACCTCCCCAGAGAGGTCTGACCTGATCTCCTCTGCTGTACCATCACTCTCATCCCTTACCCTCTGTCACTTTCCTTCAAAGCCCCATTGTCCCTGACATTAGAGCATATATTGACTTGTTTACTCTCACTGAAATGTCACCTCCGCGAGGGCAGGGGTTTTGCTTATTTTCTGCTGTGTTCCCATTAAGTGCTTAATAAATAATTGTTGAAATGATAAAGGCATAATAATTCTAGACCAGTTCCTTTTAGTTCTCTGGGCCTCAGTTTCCCTAACTGTGAAGAACACTGTCACTCTGACCTTACTGAGAAGGGGACGTTGGTGCAGAGATCAGGGGCTAGGCCCCAAGGAAAAGTTTTCTAGGCAGCTCCCCATCCCAATAGTAACCTAGGGAGAGGTAGAGAGGGTCCCCTTTCCCTAGATCAGTGCCCCTATGCCTGGGAAGAAGCGGGGAAGACCGGGGAGGAGGGAGGAAGCTCAGAGGGAAAGGAACGTTCTCTTCTTTGTTTCAATCCGGGCGCTCCCTGAACCTCCTCCTCCCTGGACTTGACCCCGCTTGCCCAAGTCTTGGCGCCTTCCAGGCGGAGGAAGCAGTTTCCTCTGTGCCGTCCCACTTCCGCAGAATCTCATCCTCGGCCCTTGAGGTCCCCCGTCACGGTCGAGGTGCTGAGAGCCCGGATCCGAGCGAGTCCTGCGCTCTGACCTGAGCCGCCACCCAGCCCCCTTCCCCTGCGGGTGGGGCTGGTCTCCCGGGCTCGCGGCTGCCCTTGTAAGGAGGCGAGCCCTGGGGACACCCGAGACGCCTGGTTATAATTAGCCTGGACACGTGGTGACCCAACCTCCTCACACCTGCCCCCGCGCCCCCCCATCCCCAGCACCTCGGGTCCCCCAGAGAACACAGCGAGCTAGCTCTAAAAATAACCTCCCTTCCCGGCAGGCCACGTCCCTCCCTGTCCCCTCCACAGCGGAAATCTCCCAGTGTCACCAGGCGGGTGGCCTGGAGTGGGAAAGGTGACCACCGCCTCCAACCTGGCTTTGAGTTAGAACCGCCCCAACTCAGCCCAGCCTCAGTTTCCCTCCCACCCGCTCCCAAGGAGGAAAGTACATCCAAGCACAGGTTTCAGGTCACCCCTGTTCCCACCTCGGCTTTGGTCAGATACTCCCTGTAGCTGGGTGACAGCAGGCAAATCACACAGCCTCTCTGGATCTCTGTTTCCTCTGCTGGAAAACCAGATACCTGACCTTCAGGGGCCATTGCAAGGTTTCCCCAGGGCTAGGGCTCAGGACCTGCTGTTTGCTGGGGTCAAGGCCGCTGGGGGCTGAGGAGAGGCTGGTGGCCCAGCGGAGGGCCAGGGGAGGGTGGCTTCTACGTTCCTGGGACATTCCCTGACACTATCCCGTGGCCCCGGCGGGGGGCCAGCTGTCCCCGCCAGCCCGACTCAGCACTTGGTCGGGGGACCAGCTTGGTGGTGACAGGGGTGGGGGGGGTCTGGGCCCAGACCCTGGGGCGGCCCATACAAGGTCATGGGGATGGGCGCGAGGCATGCCTGGGTTCCGGGTGGGCACGATGCCTGGGCGGTGAGGTGAGAGGCTCAGCTGCCTTCCAGCCCTGTCCCGGGGGGCAGCCCCTCCCAGCCAGTAGCACAGCCCGGGCTCCCCACTATATAAGGCCAGGGCTTGTGGACCTTTCCTTCGGGTCAGTGCTGCCTCCAGGACACAGACAGCCCCTGTCAGCACATCCCAGCCAGGTACTGCCTGGGGTGGGATTTGGGGCGGGGTCCAGAGTGGGGTCCTCCTCTGGAATCAGAGGCCAAGCTGGCTCTGGAAGGGGTCTTACGTGTCCTCCCCCATGTCCTCCTGCACACAGGTGGGTCAGTGTGTGGCAAGGTGGACCTTGTGTCAGAGAGTCCCCTCCACCTGTGAGCCCCTGATCCCGGCTGTGACTTGTGATCTCTGCAGTGCAGGGTCCTGGGGAGGGTTTCCAGGGTCCTGGGGAGGGTTTCCAGGGTCCTGGGGAGGGTTTCCAGAATGGGAAGGAGTCTCGACAGCTGCCAGCTGTCACCTCCTGCAAGGGGCTTGGGCCAGGCCTTGTTCATGATGGTTTTTCACCAGAACTGGGTGCCATAAACTGTGGGAGGTGTCTGTGTGTCACCTGTCAGGGTCTCTGCGACGGCAGGGACTGTGGGGTCTTTGCGTTGGTGACCTTGTGGGTCCCTATGGCGTTCCACACAGTGTGACCTTGTGTCTAACTTTCCGTGGCTCCTGCATGAGTACCTGTATCCTGGGTGTGTCCCTGAGCTTGGATGTGTGCGAGTGTGGGTCCGTGTACGGTGTGATCTGGGGGGTCCATGGTGACGTGTGTGTGTGGGGCTCTGGGGCTATGACTGCTGGTGTCTCTTGGGCTCACCAACCTTGCTTCTGTGCCTTCTCCTGGCCTGTCCCTAGCAGAGGTGGGGGTGGGGACATGCTCTGAAGGGGGCTTTCTGGGTGGAAAGCCCTTGAGCCCCACAGCCTGAATGCATATCCTCCTGGCCACCCTGGCCCACCTGTCTCTGGCCTGCTGACTTGGTGCAAGCCGAGCCCCTGGAATGCGGGGGGTGTCGGTGGGGAAGGAGGAGTTTGCCAGACTCTAAAAATAAATCCCCAACCCTGGACATCAACTCCAAAGGCTTTCGTGGGTTTCCATCCCCCTTGGCCTGATGCCTCGGCCTTCCTCTCACCCTGGTCCCCATCTCCTTCCCACCATCCTACCCGCTTCCCATTCCTGGAGCTGGGAATGAGTATCCCATCCCTACCACCACCACCAAGGGGTCCCTCCTCCTTCTGGGTCTTGTGGATAAAAGTAATAATAACAATAATAGCAGCCACCCCTCTAGGTATCAGGCCCCAACTCCACGCTGGGGCCTGTGCTCAACCAGCCACATGCTTGAGCTCAAAGAATCCTCCCGGCACCCCATGGGGAGCGTTCAGTTCAAAGAGGACAGAGGCTCAGAGAGGCTGAGTAACTGGCCTGGGGTCACACAGCCCGGAAATGGCATAGATGGGATTTGAACCCGGTTCTGTCAAACTCAGACACTGAGCTGTTCTTCTACTGTGCCCCGCAGGAGAGGTGTCAGCAAACAGAGGTGGGGGCAGGCACCCAGCCATCACTCCCACCCTGCCCCTCATCCCTCGACTGAGCACCCAAGGAGTTTTATGGAGAGAATGTCCCTTTTCTGCTCACACACTCATTGCCAGCAACACCCTCCATCTTCTCACCAGCTCCTCACAGTTTAAAATAACAACAACAACAATAATAATAGCTGAGCAAAAAAAGTGATTATTGTGTTCCAGGCACTATTCCAAGTGCTTTACATAATTAACTCACTTCATCCTTCCAACACCTCCATGAGGTGAATGCTATTATACCTGCATTTTACAGGTGAGTACTTTCAGGCACAGAGAGGTTAAGCAAGTCACCCAAGGTCACACAGCTTGTTGTAAGTGGCAGAGCTGGCATTCAAAGCCAGGCTGTCTGAGTCTAGAACCTACACTCTTACCCATGCCATGATTACTACTCTGGCTTGAGGCGTTCCCCCCTCCATTTTCCAGCTGGAGAAACTGAGTCTCTAGCAAGGTTACTAGTCTAAGGTCACCTGCCAGGACGCGGTGGAGCTAAGATCCTAACACAAAACTCTTGATACATCCTGTCGAGGTGCAGGGGCTCAGAGAAGGGATCCCTCTGGCTCCAAGTCACACAGCACAGGAGTCAGGACTGACCCTCAGGCCTGCCTGACCCCAGAGCCTGGTTCTGTTCTTTGGCTGGTCTCTACTGGATGTGAGCTAATCTTCCCCTCCGGCCCAGCCCACCAGGTCCCCCACGCCGCCACCATGCCGTTCAGTAACACCCACAACAAATACAAGCTGAACTTCAAGTCTGAGGAGGAATACCCCGACCTCAGCAAACACAACAACCACATGGCCAAGGTACTGAACCCCGAGCTCTACAAGAAGCTGCGGGACAAGGAGACACCATCTGGCTTCACTCTGGACGACATCATCCAGACAGGTGTGGACAACCCAGGTAAGCCTCCTTGGTGGAGCATCACAGGGACCAGAAGGCTGGGGGCTGCTCTGGAGGCTGCCTGCCAGGCCTCGATCCCACCTCCCTGGGTCTCAGTCTTCCCATCTGTAAAATGGGGACCATACCCATGGGGCTGCTGTGAGAAACAGAGGAGTTGGGATGGGTGAGGTGCTTGGGACAGGGTCCGGCACGCGGTAAACCACTCGCTAAATGTGCAGGAGTATAATGTGAGACTCCCCTGAGGAAGCTAATGCACCTCCCAGGCCTCAGTTTCCTCACCTGCAAAATGGGCACCCACGTTGGGAAAACATAGGCATCAGTACACATGGAGCGGCGCCTGGCACAGCGTCAGCACTCAGACTCTGACAGGGGGTATCATAAGCCCTGTGCTTCCTTCTCCAAGGACACCCCTCCAGGGCGAGTGGAACTGGGCAGGAGCCCAGCTTCTAGCCTTAGCCCCCAACTCATGGTGTGATTGAGGGGAGAGGCCCTTTCTCTCCAGGCCTCTGTTTCCCCACTTGAGAAATAAGAGGGTCTTTCAAGTCTCATTATCTGTGGGGGCTGATAGTCTAAGGTTCTGAAATTTTTTAGGGGAAGATTCCATGATTTGGGGACTCTGACATGGTAATAGTTTTAGTAACTGGCCCCCCAGACTCTTTCTCCTCTGTCCTGCCCGCAGCCTTCCTCCCACCCCCGCAGATGCCAACTTGACCTTTCCCAGCCTTCCCTCCCCATTCCTACCAAGCCTCAGCCTTCTCAGTTCTGACCCAGAGGTGTCGAGTGAATTCCCTTGCACGCGCGCACATACACACACAGTCTACGCTGGACCCAGGAGCCCAGGCCTTCCTTGCTGGGGACGAGCGCCTCTGACCTCCCCCCCGACCCCCCCAGGTCACCCCTTCATCATGACCGTGGGCTGTGTGGCTGGTGACGAGGAGTCCTACATGGTTTTCAAGGACCTCTTTGACCCCATCATCCAGGACCGGCACGGGGGCTACAAACCCACCGACAAGCACAAGACCGACCTCAACCACGAGAACCTCAAGGTCGGCTGCCCCCAGGGGAGGGGAGGGGTGGGAGAGAGAGGGTAGAGGGATGAGGAGAAGGGAGGAGGTGGGGGAGACACCCAGAGAGACAGGGAGATGAACAGAGATGGAGAGAAACACAGAGGGAGATGGGAAGAGAGAGGGACAGAGAGACACGAAGTCAGGCAAGGAGATGGGGCTGAGGGCAGTGGGGGTGGGGAGAGGGGGAGAGGGGGAGAGACGGAGAGACAGAGACAGAGAGACGGGGGGGGGGCGGAGAGGGAGAGAGAGAGAGGGAGGGAGGGAGGCAGGTACAAAACAGACATGTAGAAGAGGGAGAAACAGAGACAGAGATGGAGAGAGAAAAATGGGGAGAGAGAGAGAAGGGGTGGTGGTGGGGAGGGAGGCACCAAAGCAGCAGCAGAGAGCCTGAGAGAGCTGGGAGGGCCTGGCGGGAGACTTGACCTTGCTGGGGAGGGGGCAGGGCTCACAGGATGGCCCGCCCCGCCCTGACCCCCCCATCCATTCTCTAGGGTGGAGACGACCTGGACCCCAACTACGTGATCAGCAGCCGTGTCCGCACGGGCCGCAGCATCAAGGGCTTCTCGCTGCCCCCCCACTGCTCCCGCGGTGAGCGCCGGGCCGTGGAGAAACTCGCCGTGGAAGGTGAGAGCTCCCACCCCGCACACTGCCGGGGTCCCCCAGCTGTGGCTCTGCTCCTCCGTGGGCAGGTCTCTGGACTCCCCTGGGCCCCCATTTTCCAAAACACTGAAAGAACTTGGTAAGTCATGAGTACTTGGTGACTGACAGCTGGAAGCATTACCCCTGGTGGAAGCCTGGGGGTGCTGTCAAGACTTGACACCCAATTGCGCCAGGGTCCTGACCTTTGTCCATCTATTCATCCATCCACCCATCCATTAAGCAAACATGTACGGTTGTTCTGGCTCTGTGTGGGGAGCTGGGGCTCCCGTGATGAATAAGATGGACAAGGTCACTGCTCTCACAGAGCTGTCAGCCTGGTGGGGAGATAAGAGGAAACACAGAAACCAACAAAAGAACAAGATAATTCCAAAATGCCATGAAGCCAAGAAACAAAGGTTGTGGCACAGAATGACTGGCGGGAACTACGTTAGAAAGGAGTTGAGACCTGACTGCCAAGAAGAAGCCAACCTTGGGAAGAATTCCAGGCAGGTGGAACAGCAAGTGCAAAGGCCCTGGGATGGGAAGGTGTGTTGGAGGAACAGCAAGGAGACCAGTGTGCCTGGAGCCGAGTGGCTGATGGCGGGAGGGGAGGAGATGAGGCCAGAGGGGTGTGGGTGGCCAGGTCGTGCAGAGCCTCGTGGGCTGTTGGGAGGACTATGGCTTTGACCCTGTGGGAGAAGGAAAGCATGGGAGGGTGGTGAGCAGAGGAAGGACAGGTTCAGACTAATATGGATCCCTCTGGCTGCTGTGCAGGGAGCAGACAGTGGGCAAAGGTAGGAGAGAGGCTGAGAGGGGGCAACTGCAGCTGTCTGGGTTGGGGGTGAGGGGTAGCTATGGAATGGGGAGAAAGAGTGGGTATGTTTGGGAGGTAGAACTATTAGGGCTGGCAGGCAGTGTTGTTCTGCTAAATGTTTAACAATTGGCTCTCAAAGAAAAAACAAAAACAAAAAACCCAAACAAAGAAAAAAACAAGCCCTGATTTGCAGCCAGCAACTACCAATTTCTCTGGTGTAAACTCCCCTACTGTGGCCAATTTTAAGCTAATCACGTGGCATCATACAGAGCTGGGCAATGGGAGGAAACGTGCAGTAGCACATCGTTATGTTGCATTTCCACCATACGGCTACAGTGGATGAGAATAACTTCAAGAACATAGAAAATAGTAAGTGTAGTAAAATCATTAGAAAGTGATAGTTCTGAGTATTTATTCCCTATGTTTTAAATATAATTTATTTAACTGTAAGTTTTTATAATTTATTTTTAACAACATAATATAGTATATGATATAGAATATATTATGTGGTATATTATACAAATAATGTATAAAATATATAAAAATATGTACATGTATTATATAAATATATTTATTATACACATAATACATATTTACTATGTATTATGAATACATGTGAATATATACAAATACTATAAATACTATACTATAATAATGTTTACTGATGGCTCCCGGATTCCTGAGACTTTGACTCCCTGTCCTGCCAGCCAGCAGGAGCAGGCACCAGCACATTACTGCTCGCAGGTGAACTGGATGTGAGGCTTGGTGGCGGGAAGGGGAGAATCCATGTCTTTTGTCTTGAGCACTTGGTGTGGGTTTTCCCAGGGCAGACAGGGGAGGAGCACGTTTTGGGGAGGGGTCATGAATTTGGGTTTAGACACAGTGTTTAGGCGCCTTTAGCACCTCCAGAGGGCCAAGGTCCAGGCCCGTTAGGGGTAGCAGTGTGGGCCTGCGCCCCGCTTGAGGTGGGGCAGGCTGCTGACCACTCCTTCCTGCGGCCCCTCAGCCCTCAACAGCCTGACGGGAGAGTTCAAGGGGAAATACTATCCTCTGAAGAACATGACAGACAAGGAACAACAGCAGCTCATCGACGACCACTTCCTATTTGACAAGCCCGTGTCCCCGCTGCTACTGGCTTCAGGCATGGCCCGAGACTGGCCCGATGCCCGTGGCATCTGGTGAGGCGCCCCTGCCCTATGGCCCCCTTCTCCCCTGCCTCCTCCAGCCTTCCCATGACTTTCCACCAAAGTCAAGACCATAACAGTAATTATCCAGAATGATCTTGCCTTCCACCCCTGCCCACCCTGTGGTCTGCATGTCACATTTTGGGAAACTTGAAACTTAGACTTGAACCAGACTCCCTGGATGCAAATCCCAGCGCTGCCACTTACTAGCTGTGTGACCTTTGGCACACGATTTAACATGTCTCTGCCCCAGTTTCCCCATCTATAAAATGGAGATCATGACAATTCATAGCTTTGGGGGTTCTCATGAGGATTAATTGAGTTAATTTATGTAAAGTATTGGAAAAAGTGCCTGGTATATAGTAAGTGCTCATATTGGCCATTAGTATGATTTTTATTACCAGCTGTTGTTGCTAGCTAGCTGGGCTTTCCATGAATCTTTGAATCCCTGATTCTGATAGTCAAAGATTTTAAAAGGTTTTGAGGACCTAGGTTTCAAAAGATTTGGAGAGTGTAGGTTGTAAGATTTCAAGATTTTAAATATTTTTAGATTCCACTAATTTCTGATTCTGTGATTCAGTGGTTTCAAACATTTCCAGGTCCTAGAGTTCTACAGTTCTAAGACTCTTTCTGAGATGCCACAATGTGATGGGAGGATTTATCAATTCTGATTCCTGGCTTCCGTTTTTCAAAGATTCTGAGATTCTAAGAGTCTATAATGTTGTCCAAAGAATTAAGACCCTAAAAGTCACTGATCCCAGGATTCGAGATTCCACAGGTCCAGTGACATTAGAGTCTACAGGTGTTAGCTTCTCAGACTTTGAGGCGCTCCCACATCTTGCCCTTCAGGCCCGCTGCCCCCTAGCGGTGGGTATGTGTTTGCAAGACGCAGGGGAATGGGGTTCCCGCGGAGCTGATTCCTCAGCCTTTTGCTGCGCCCGACCTAGGCACAATGACAACAAGAGCTTCCTGGTGTGGGTGAACGAGGAGGACCACCTCCGAGTCATCTCCATGGAGAAGGGGGGCAACATGAAGCAGGTTTTCCGCCGCTTCTGCTTGGGGTTGCAGAAGGTGGGTGCCTGCCTCTCGCGTGACTCCACGTGACCACCCCAGCTGCCTTCCGAGGCCCCTCCCCTCGGAACCCGGCTCCTCCCTATACCCAAGCCACGCCCCTCAACACCCACCCCACTAGCTTTCCAAGGCCCCGCCCTTTGAGAAACCGGCCCCACCCCTATGTTCAAGCCCCGCCCCTAAGAACCCGCCTTCCCGGCGTCCTCAAGCCCAGCCCCCTCAGAATCCTGCCACCACCTGTGCGGTCGGGCCCCTCCCCTCAGAATCTCGTGCCTCCAGGTCTTCCAGACCCGCCCCCTCAGAATCCTACCCCTACTGACATTCTCACACCCTGTCCCTCCGAACCGTGTCCGGGTTGTCGGTGTATTTGGGGGCGCCCGCCGGCGCTGATCCAGGGTCCTCTCCCCCACCTCAGATTGAGGAGATCTTCAAGAAAGCCGGCCACCCCTTCATGTGGAACGAGCACCTGGGCTACGTGCTCACCTGCCCATCTAACCTGGGCACCGGGCTGCGTGGAGGCGTGCATGTGAAACTAGCGCACCTGAGCAAGCATCCCAAATTCGAGGAGATCCTCACTCGTCTGCGCCTGCAGAAGCGGGGCACAGGTGCGGCCTACATCCCCTCCTGCGGCTTCTGGGGCCGGCCCTTTGCAGCGGCTGAAGGGGAGGTGGGGCATCCCCACGAGTTCTGGGGGTCGGCAAGGGCTGCCCTTCTGTGAGCTTCAGTTCCTTCCTCTGCAAATAGGCATCAGCACGCCTTATCTCAGATGAGTCAATATACCATCATGGTTATATAATTAATATACACTGTGTGTGTCCCTGGCCGCCTAGGGAGCTCACTTTCCAATCTGTAAAGGGGAGGATGGTCAGGATTCGACCCCAGGCAGCCCGGCTCCAGAGCTCAACTCTGTTACCCACCGTGCTGGATGGTCGAGGGGTGAGGTACCTAAAGCCGGAGATGTGGGCCCGTGAATAAACAGACGCTTAGGAAACCGCGTGCACTTAACCTTTACACAGTAGGCACTCACTCAGTACATGCGGCAGTCGCCGTTGGCACGGGGGTTGCGTCCCGGGCCCCGCTCCTGCATCTCTGCTCGCTCCTTAGCCCCGACCTCCTATTCCCGCAGGTGGCGTGGACACGGCCGCAGTGGGCTCAGTGTTCGACGTGTCCAACGCCGATAGGCTGGGCTCGTCGGAGGTAGAACAGGTGCAGCTGGTGGTGGATGGTGTGAAGCTCATGGTGGAGATGGAGAAGAAGTTGGAAAAGGGCCAGTCCATCGACGACATGATCCCCGCCCAGAAGTAGGCGCACTGCCCGCCCGCCGCCGACTGCTGGAGCCCCAGCCAAAGGGAGGACCCGGCCCACCGGAGGCCCGCCCTTCATCCTTTGCCCCGCCCCTTTCTCCCGGAGTCCCGCCTATAAAGGTTTAGTCTACCGGGGGCTCTATCCACCCTCCTTCGAGTTCCAGTTCCAACCAGAGTTCCAACCAATGGGCTCCATTCTCTGGGTTCTGGCCAATGAATAACCTCCCTTATGCTCTCCTCTCTTTTTCCCTGAGCTCCGCCCACCATCAGGCACTCTGGCTAATGGAGAGTACCCGGGCTCACCTGCGGCTCATGCTTTTTCTCCGCTCAAAGCAACAAATAAAAGCAATGGTGGCCTTAGCGTTGTGTGCGATAGTTATCGGGGGGGGGGGGGATGAGGAAGAGGAGGAGGAAAGACTTTTGTAATTGGCTACTGTGTGACCTCGAAGCGGTTTGCCGTCTCTAGGCATGTCCTAGGGCTAGACATGCTTTATCCCATCTCTAAAATGAGGCAAAGTTAGGGTACAGAGTCTAACCCAAACATTACAAAGCTCTATGGGGAATCTGAGACCCGGAGAGGTGTGGTCCAGTGTCACACCGCCGAGCTTGGGCCCTTCCCTGCCTCGGCTGCCAATCACTCACGCTCAGATCTCAAACACAGGGTCCTCGCGAGGGAGAAACGGAAGCCAAAGAAAATGTCTGTGACTTGAATCTGGCTCCCCGGCCTCCGGTTTGAGACCCCCCATGCATCTCATCACTGTCTACTTCATTATGCGTTTCACTGGCCTCCTTCTGTGCGAGCTGACTTCAGCCCTCTACAGCTGCTACCAGTGTTTCCAACTTTCCTTACTTCGCTCGAGAACCTGCCATGGCTCCCCACGTCGCCTAGAACGCTCTCGTATTAAGTGCGATTCTTCAAGGCCAAACAAATTCATACCATTTGCTGAAGGCTCATCCTTCTAGTTCTTTTCCCATGATTCCTCTATATACTCTTGTTCCTTACACCCTGCAATTCCCACCTTAATGTCTGCCCAAGCTGTTTCCTCCTCCAGACTGGGGCTTGGGTCAGAGCATACCTGTGAAGTCTTTAAGGATAGGACTTTTGGAGAGCTTGGTCCCAGAAAAGAGCAGGAAGGGGCCTTGGGGTCGCGTGTGGGAGAAGCAGGTAACAGACGTCAAGAGACATCTGAACATGTATTGGGTGTTGGCCACGTCAATCACTTCTACTTGACCCAATAGGCTGAGGCCTCCATTTGCTAGCGCATAGCACGTGGGCCCCTAAAGAGACAAAGGCCTCAGAAGAAAAGGTGAGGCAGAGTTAAGAAGACAGAGCCCCCAGGGACCTGGGGGAGGCACTTTTTCAAACCTTGTCACACAGGTAAAGGGCCCTTAGAGATCAATAAATCTCTCCATTTTCCAGAAGGGAAACTGAGGCCCGGGGATGTCAGAGTTCCCAGAGAGATTACCAAAACAGAAAGGTTAGAAGAGACCCCAAAGGTCAAGGCACACAGGGCCTGTTAGACATGGAGATGCCCTTTACAATACTATCCCCCAGTGAAGATCCCATCGCTAATCCCAGCTCCACCCCTGAGGCCACACAGACCACACACACTCCAGCCAGCCAAATCCAGAGGCCAGGCACTTGGCAGCTACCATGCCCGTCCCGCCCATTTTGCCTCATAAGGCTGAGGTCCACCCCTTCTCTCCTCACCTTCTGTCCGGTCCTGATCTCCTCGCTATTCTTCTGACCTGATTCCTTCCCTCCCTTCACAGCACAAACCTGCCCCCACCTCTCCCTTACTCACAGCCTTGCCACGGCTCCCCAGTACCCTTGGCACAAAGCCCAGGCACCTCTCCACAACCTTCAAGGCCCTGCCGGCACCTCCAGCCTCATCTCTCACAGTGACTCTATACTCACTCAAGTCATGTGTCATTTGCTGAAGGACCTGTATGCTCTCTTGCTTCCCAGCCATTGTACATGCTGTTCCCTCTGCCTAGAATACATGACCCACACCCTGCCATGTCTGGTTAGCTGCTCATCATTCTCTCCGTCACAGCCAAGCTGTTCCTCCCAGGAAGCCCTCCCTGGCTAGGGCAGTTTCCCTCTTTGCACTCCTGCGGGCTCTGGACTCCTCCATACCAGCCCCGCTCACTCTGGATCACTGAGGACACGGCTGTCTCCTCCACTGGGCTGTGAGCTCCATGAGGGCAGGGCTGGGGCTGTTTTGGTCACCACTGTGTCCCCAGCACAGGGCTGGGCACAAAGGAAGCCCTCCGGGATTGAGGTTTCGTGACAGGGTCGGTTCCCGCTACACACACCTCATTTTGCTACCCTCTCAGCTGTAAACACCTCTCTTTCAGCAGAGTCCTATTCTGCTACCCTCTCAGCTGTAAACACCTCTCTTTCAGCAGAGTCCTATTCTGGCCTCACTAACAGCAGGACTTTGGCTCTGCCCCAGACCCTGAATTTTTCAACACTGGCCACTCTTTAATCTTTACCACCCTTCATTTCTCATTTGACTTTCCTGTCAGCTCCATGAAGAATACAACAGTTGACCCTACTATGCTCTAAAATGGGCAACTGAGGCAGTTTGACTAAGCCTCTTCCCTGCATGCAACCCTCCATGGCTCCCCAGTGCCCTCGGATGAAAGCCCAGCCTGCTCCCTTTGGCCCACAAGACCCTGGGTGAGGCAGCCCCGCCCTTCTGCACTGGACAGCCCTCTACTGCTTAAGTCTATCACGCTTCCACTTCCCTTCTCCCGCTCCTACTCTTGACTTTCCTTTGGGGAGCCCCTTCTAAGTCCAGTTCTAGGCACAGGCCACTCCAGAGTCACAGCAACTGGTCCAGGGGCGATCACATGACTTAAGATCAGCGGCCTTTCTGCTGCAGCAACTAAGCTGGAAGGATGAGAGCTTGGAACTGCAGGGGTCATCACTGCCATCAGGCAGCACCTAATGGATGAAACCACTAGGATGAAACTCACACTGAAAAAAGCAGAGGTGAGCTTGCCTGCTGCCTAGATCCGGATGTACCTGAAGTCAGGCACCCCTGGCCTATGAGATGAGCAAACAAATACCTTTTTGCTGAAGTGTAGACGGATTATGAGTCCTAATACAGCATTTCTCTTGCTAATTCTCCACCCACCCCCAACATAGCAGCCACCCTGAAATTACCCACAGTTCTTTGAGCTATACCATACACTTCCACTTCCAGGCTTGTGCCCAGGGCGTACCCAATACCTGGTCAACTCCTACTCGTCCTTCAAAGCCCAACTCCAGCACCGGTTCCTCTGGAGTGCCTTCCCCAAACCCCCTCACTTTCTCTTCTGTGGCCCCCAAAGCAATGGTTTCTCTAGTGTCCCCCCTCCCGCCCCGACAGACAGGGGCTCCCTGTCTCGTGTCCACACTGGGCCTGGCATGGAGTAGGCACCGGTCAATGACTGTTTATTGAATAAATGTACTGCTGGAGTAAGAAGTGGCTTAGAGTCCAGTATACCATGTGGGTGGGTATGTGAATGGATGAACGGGGGTCCGATATAGGAGCTAGGGCCTCGTGGATGAGGCCGAGTCCTGTCCTGCCCTCTTCCACAATCATCCTCGACCCTCACACCCCCACTACTCCCATTCTGCAGACGAGGAAACCCGAGGCTCAGAAAGGAGAAACCACTGGCCCAGTCACACACCTCCTCTTCATCTCACTTGCAGGTGAGGGCAGGGAAGGAAGACCCCAGGGTCAGCGTGGGGGAGGGGGGACTTCCTAAGTTTATTGGGCAACAGGCTGCAGGTGAGGGGCTGACAGGAGGAGGGTGGGGCTGTAATAACTTAAAAACCGGAGGTGAGAGCGGCAGCTCCTCGGGAGACCTCTGCAGACGGGAGGGTGCGGGGGTATTTACAAGGATTTGTACAAAGTGCCCCGCGCCAGCCTGGGGCAGGAAAGGGGGGTTCGAGCAGGAGGGGATGGGGAGGGGAAGGAATCTGCCTCTCTGACCCCCACTCCCAACCCCACCCACCCCAGTTCTCCATCCAGTCTTTAGGCTCAGCAACTCTTCTTGCCCCTGCCCAAGGCCTAATTCATGAGCTGTTGGGGGGAATGGAAGTTTCCTGTTTCCCTTTCTGCCCCCCCGACCCCAAAGTTTCCTCAGGTACCCCGCGGCAGGGTGAGGGGGGACAGGACGAGCTGGAGGCTCCAGGAAGGTGCCAGCTTCCCCTGTTAAGCCCCTTTGCTCTTCTCTCCTGCTCAGCGGCCCCAGAGAACAGCAGAGGGGACAATCTCTGCCCCCAGATCGATTTCAGGGAAAACTGAAGTGATGACAAAGGGAGAATCCCCTCCTTGACCCCCTTTCTCTCCTGCCGAAGCGAAGTGGGAGAGGAAAAGAGGAGGGGACCCAGGGCCATGACGGCTCAGAGCTCGAGGTCATTGGAGATGCGGGTGACGAGGGTGCGGAAGGCCAGGGCAGTGCCCGCCACGCGGCGGAAGAGCACTCCTCGCAGGCCTGGCCGGGGCAGCTGGCAGACCTCCACTTCAAAGTGGGACAGGGGCTCGGGCCCGCCCGCACCCCCGTGCAGGCAGGCCAGCAGGAACGGCTGTGGCTGGCGGCAGCGGCAGCGGGCGGCCGCCGTGGCCTGGCGCAGAGCTGCCATCAGGGCCTCGGGCGGGCGCGAGCTGGTCAGCTTCACACTCCAGGGGAATCGGAGCAGCCGGGGGGCGGTTTCCGTTTGATCCCAAGGTAGATGGCAACTGAGGTGGGAAGATATTAGGGGTTAAAGATGGGGGAGAAGAGGAAGGCAACCCACTGTTCCCACTTTGGGACAGACTCCTAGGTGTCTCCTCAAAACCTCTTTTACCCCAGTGACAGAGTATCAGCTGTACATATAGCTATCAGCTGGAGACTACATTTCCCAGCCTCCCCTGCAGCCAGGTGTGGTCTTGTCTCCAGATTCCCGGATGTGCGTGGAAGTGACGGGTGCAACTCCACATCACCGTTTTCAAAGGAAACTGCATGCCCTGGACTCTCCTGTCCCACCTCCTGTGAGGCTGCAGCACGAGCTAGCCTGGACCATAAAGATGACGGGGCTCTAGGGATGGGGATGTAAGAGCCCTGGGAACACAGTGAATGACCTCAGGAACAGAGTGGCCCTGCCAGCCTGGCCTGGACACAGGGTTTGTGTGTGAGAGAAGTTTATTCCTGTTTGTATTTTGGGGTCTCTTTGCTATAGCAGCTCAGCTTGTCTCCTAACTGATATATCCTCCTTCTGGTAATAATCATTTTCCCTTGAAGGACCAACCTACCTTACTCTAGACTAGGGGTTCTCACCTGGGAGCAGTACTGTCCCCCAAGGGATATTAGGAAACTTCTGGGGGCTTTTTGACTGTTAAAATGTCTTGGGATGGGAGCAATGCCAGCATTTATTAGGTTGGGCAGGAGGTTCAGGAATGATACATATTCTGCAATGTGTGAGAAGGCCCTGCCTAACAAAGAAATGTCTCGCCTAAAATACAAAGAGTGTTCCCCTTGAGAGGCACTGCAGATCTAGTCTTTCTAGTTTAGGTGGGGCATGAACACAAGGGTGAACACATGACTCACTTCCTGTCAATGAGAGCATGCAACCCCCGTGGTCACTGTGATTGGTTCAAAGATGAGCATACCACTAAGTATGACCAATCAGAATACTCCACCCTTCTAGTCCCAGGCATGGGTTTAGGGATGGACATGTGACCCATTTCCAGCCAATGAGATTCGGTCCTGGGACCGTTGGAACTGCTGGGGAGGCTCTTTATTTCCACTAGGGTTTCTACAATGGTCCAGAGCTGTTGGCAACCCTTGTGCCTCACTGGATGAGAGGGGAAAGGAGGTGTGGTGTCAACAGGGGGAGGAGTGGGTTAGAGATGGGAGAGGCTGAAGTTAAAGATGGTCAAGGGATAATGCTCAGGGATGGAGGTGGAAATGAGAGGAAATCAAGGGGGCGGGGTGGGTAAGAGGAGCCAGCAGAGAAGGGAGGGTCATAGGGACATTTCAGGAAGTTGGCCTTGGAGGATGAGGATGAGGCTTGGGCCCCATCTAAGGGTCTGGTGAGGCTCTTACACAAGTGGGGTCTGAGACAGGCAAAATGGGAGGGGCTGGTGTGGCACTCAGGGGAGGCACATGCACTCACCTTGTGACCTCAGGTCCCCCGATTCTCTCAGGTTCGTCTGTGACCCTAGGGGAGGGGAGGGGGGAAGAGTGTCTAATCTGGACATAGGGGCCTCTCCCTCAACCCACTGGTTCCAGGACTCTGGGCAGCCCCTGCCTCAGCCCTGGTCCCTCCCTGCTGTATGGAGCTGGGCTGGAGAAGGCTGGGAGTCAGGATTTGATCTCCCTCTCCATGCCCAGAAGGGGAGCCCCATCTGAAATGGTTAGTGCAGGTTGGAGGAAAGATACTGAAGGATTTGGAAGACAAAAGAGGGGGTGGGTGGGCAGAGACACATACCTACATATAGAAGGACAGACACACACACACACACACACACACACACCCCTCCTTCAGGCTGTACTCAAATGAAACCTCCTTAGTGAGGCCTGCCCCATGTAAAACCGTACCCTCCCTTCTCCACACCCCTGACCCCCCTTCCTTGCTTCCTTTTTCTCCTTAGTACTTGTCACTACCTGACAGTGTATATATTTTACTTAGTTATTGTTTACTGTCTGCGTCCCCTAGGAGAATGTCCTGGGCAGGGATTTTATCCCTTTTGTTCACTTTACTCTGGGCCCACCATGGTGCCAGGCACACAGTAGACACTCAAAGAATAGTAATAGTAAATATTTATAAAGCATTTTCCAAGGCAAGATTTTAAGCTCAGTCCGTGCATCACCTCACTTAGTGATATACCTCACCGCACAACAGCCCTATGAGGAAGGTACGGTTATGACTATCCCCACTTCAGGGAAGGGGAAAGTAAGGCCCAGAGAAGTTAGGTCATTTGCTTAAGGGCACTCAGAAGAGCTCGGGTCTGAACCCCGAGAGCCTGGCTCCAGAGGCCCGACTATTGTTTATTAACTGAGTGAGGAAATGAACAACCAGAGCCCCTACCCGACTCACAGCACCCCCTCCCGCCAGGCCCGCACACAGGTCAGACATGCAGATAGAGAGGCAGAGCCAGTGAAAGCAGAGGGTGGAGGGGACTTACTGATCTTGGATCCCTGGGGCAGAGAGGCGCCCGAAACGCAGCGGTTAGAGTTCTGCCGTTTAGAGGGATCGAGGGTAACCCTGCAGCATGAGGAGGGAGGTGAAGGGTGACGGAGGAAGAGGAGGAGACGTGGGGATACAGAGGCAGAGCAGAGCAGAAGACAGGTTAGGCCCCGTCAGCCCCCCCATCCCGCTCCCCAGACCCCACATCCCGTGGGGCTCACCTTCGGGTCAGTTTGGAGGTCAGCTTGGTGAAGAGGTTGGTGGTGGGGCGGGGCCGCCCAGTGGGCAGGGGTGCGGCCTCATGGGCCAGTGTGGGAGAGGCGGGGGGCCCATTCTGCACGCCCCCACCTGCCCCGCCCCCTGCCCGCCTGTCCCGGACCTGGCCACCGTGGAACGTGCTGCGGACGGTGGAGCCGCGTGCCAGGCGGCTCCGCTCCCCTGATGGGGGAGCCAGGCTGTGACTGGAGGGGGAGGCGGGGGGCACCCGTGGGGTCCCCGAGCTGTGGGCAGAGAGGTACAAGTCAGGGTGGGGCCTTGAGGCAGGCCAAGTCACCAGCCCCCTGCTTCTCCACTCGTCATTCCTGAGATCAGAAACCTCTAGCAACCTGGAGCTCAGAGACAGGGCTGCTGTGTACATTGCGCAGGCTGTGCGCTGTGCAACCCTAGTATTGTCTTACCACCTCGTCTCAACTCCTAAGTCATCCCTCCTTCAAACTATCCTTTCTTTAAACTCTGCCCCCTCCTATCTGGCCCCTATCCCAATTCTCCTCTCTCCAAACTCGGCAACTGAATAGATTCAGATACATTTTTGGATGAATCCCTTGCCATTTGCCATCCAAACCTCAGGAACCAAACCAACTGTGCAAACACTTTGCTATTATTCAATCGCGGGAAAGGAATAGACGTGAACATCAAGGGGACCTACATTCATTATGAAAACGTTTCAACAGGTGAAAAGAAAGAGGAAGGCACCCTCTCCCTAACTCTCTCAAGATGCTGTGTGGGCAGAGGTGGCTC
Organism: Delphinapterus leucas; assembly: GCF_059928025.1. Classification (NCBI taxonomy): domain Eukaryota; kingdom Metazoa; phylum Chordata; class Mammalia; order Artiodactyla; family Monodontidae; genus Delphinapterus; species Delphinapterus leucas. Next base: position 10,152,273 of record NC_143148.1, read on the forward strand.
CACTATCCCAGGACCCTCCTCTAGGCCCTCTGAGGCTCCCAGTCCTGACAGCAGGAGCCAGACCTCCAATTTCTATCCTAGGGAGCCGGGACGAGCCTGGATCTCAAAGAGGGAGCCCTGATTGGCAGATACCACTACCTCTCTCCCAGAATCCATACACCTTGTTTTACTCTTAGTGACCAAACCCCTTAGAGTATGAACATTGCACATGGCTGCCCAGCCAGATACTACATTTCCCAGCCTCCCTTGCAGCTAGGGGTGGTCATGTGACCATGCTCTGGCCAACAGAATATAAACAGAAGTGCTTTGTACCATTTCTGGGTCATGCCTCTAAAAAGAAAGCAGTTTGCACTCCACTTTCTTTCCACCCTACTTGCTGGTTGCGAAATAGTGGTAACTGGTGCAGTGGCCTCAGATCCAGAGCTGGAGCCTCATGTTGAGATTGGTCCTGAATCCTTGGAGGACGCTGCCTCCTACCTCTGGATGGTTGCATCACAGAGGACTAAACCTCCATCTCATCCACTGCACTCTGGGGTCCTTTCATTCCTGAATCTATAATCTAACTATACACTATCTCTCGGCCAGAACTGGGAGGCCATATATTATAGTGGTTACAAGTACAGATTCTGGAGTCAGTCTGGAATCTTTGCGCCTTGACTTACCAGCTGTGTGGCCTTGGACAAGTTACTTAAGCTATCTATGCCTCATTTCCTCAGCTGTAAAATGGAGATACCAGGATCGACCTCATAGAATGGTTAGGGGCATTCAACTAGCTAATGTACAGAGGCCTGGCACATGGTTACTGCTTGAAACACGTTGGCTGTTCTCATTTTTATCTAACAACCACTAAAAAGCTCGTACTCATCAAAAGCCTTCTGTGTCTCAGACCCTGTGCCAGGTACAAGGACACACCTGATCTCCACTGGATCCCTCTAATAGGGTCTGGAGGCAGAGGACATCAGCCCCATCTTACACAGGAGGAAATGGAGGCTCAGACACCTGCCGAAGAGCTAAGAGGCAAGATTCAAACTCAGAGCTGAGTAGCCACAGAAGCACTGCCCTCAACCACTCCATTACCTTGCCCCCACCAAAGAGTAACACCTGCATCTGTTTACCAGGTGCTTCCCAGAGGGCACCTCGGCGTCATGCCTGCCTGTCCTGGTGGGCGGCAGTGTCATTATCCTGAAGCCTGCCCCACTCCCAGACTTGAACTGTGATGTGAACCAATTCATTCCCTTTTTATGCTCCAGCCAGTCTGTACTGGTTTCCCTCACATGCCAGCTGAAAGAGACCGAACAGACTCAGGCAAAGAAGTTTGAAACCCAGCCAACCAGAGGATGTTGAAGCTGTGACAATCTGGGGCTTCTCTCCAGCTCTAAAAATGGATCATTCAAAAAAAAAAAAAAAAAAGAATCAACCCAGGTTCCCAAGGCTCGTAGGCAGAGCATGGGGCAGACTGCTTTCCTGGTGCTGAAGACTAATTAACTAAGGGTGGGGGATTTTCAGGGGAGTCTGGGAGAGGGAGGACATGGGTAGATTCTGCCAAGGGAAGGGCAGACACAGACTCCCCAGTCCCCATGGCACCCCTTCCCCGCATCTATCATCTGAGATCAAGGGGGCCCTGCTCACCTACACCCCACTGCCCCCTCCCTGTTGCTGCCCTCCCTCCATACCTGTTTTCTTTGCCATTTGGCAACAGGGATGGGCGCTCAGCCCCCGGGCGTTCTGTGCAAACGTAGGTGTTTCTGCGGGTCATCATGCTGGGGGGGAGGTTGTTCTGCAGGAGACAAGGCCAGGAGGAGAGTGAGGGAGCAAAGGGACACCCCTTAATCCCCCTTTACCCTCTACGGCCTCCCTCATTAGGAACGAGGCAGGGAGGACTTCCCTGGCAGTCCAGTGGTTAAGACTCCGTGCTCCCAATGCAGGGGGCCCGGGTTCGATCCCTGGTCGGGGAACTAAGATCGCGCATGCTGCAAGGCACAGCCCCAAAATAATAATAATAAAGAAATAAATAAAAATAAAAGGAATGAGGCAGGGGCCTGTGTGTGAACTGAAAGTGAGTAGGTGGTTTATTGTACTTTGGCTAAAGACATGAAGGGTTAGTGGGCCATCCCAGCAATGCAGGCTGACAGTCATAGAAGGCCTTGGAGCTGGGAGGAGAGAAGGTCAGGGAAGGTTCCCAGGGGGCAGCCTCGCCCCCCTCTCCTCTCGCAGCTCTCCCCCACCTCTAGCCACGTTAAACTTTGAAAAACATACTTATTCATGCCGTGCTGTCTCTCCTGATAAAGGCCTTTGCACGTGCTGTCTTATCTGCTTGGTTATTCCTCCTGTCTTTCCCTCTGACTCACTCTTAGGTATCTTTCAGGTGTCAGTTCATGACATATCCGCGCCCTGGCCCCAGGCTGAGTCAGCTGCACTCCCTGCTACAGCCTTGATCACTCTGATTGACCACATCTGCGGTCCCCAGCCCCTACTGCACGGAGCTCTCTGAGGACAGGAATGGCATATCAGGATTCTGTTGCCTCACAAAATGTGTTGGAAAGCGATCCCTCTTCCTTCCCTCCGGAAGTCTGCCTAAGTCGGGTATTATTCCTCCTTTCAGTGTGTGGAAGACTTCCACCAGCTTAAAGCCATCTGGGTCTGGAGTTTTCTTTATGGGAAGACGTTGAGACTGTTCAGGTTTTCTATTTCTTCTCGTGTCAGTTTTGGTTGACTGTGTTTGTAAAGGCATTTGTCCGTTTTGTCTAAGTTGTCAAATTTATTGGCATAGGGTAGTTCCTAATGCCATCTTACTACCTTTTCGTGTTAGAACAAAGTTCCCTTTTTCACTTCTGATAGTGGTAATTTTGTGTTTGCTGTATTTTTTCTTTTCTTTTTTTTAATGGAAGTATAGTTGATTTACAATGTTATGTACTGTCTTTTTTATTAATTAGTCTTGCTAGGGGTCCATTGATTTTATTAATCTTTTCAAAGAATCAGACTTTGGCTTGTTGATTTTCTCTAGGGTACATCTGTTTTCTCCTTTATTGATTTCTTTTCTTCTCTTTATTATTTTCTTCCTTCTACTGCTTTTCTGGGTGCGCAGGGTCGGGGGGTAATTTGCTGTTCCTTTTCTACTTTCTTTAAAGTGTGGGTTTATTTCAACAATTACAACAGCTCTCATTCATCGAGTGCTTACTGAGCCAGACACTGTGTGAAGACTGTACAAGATCCTCCCAACAACCCAAGCTCTTTGATGAGCTCATTTTCACAGGGTGGAACAGTGAAGCTCAGAGAGGGGAAGTTACTTGCTCAAGGTCACACAGCTCATCAATGTAATTCAAACTCTGGTCTCTGTAGCTTCAGCATCCTGACCACCTTCCTGTAACTTGTCTCCACCCTTGTCTCTGATGATGAGGATATTTTGGTTCCCTTAGCTTGTATTATATACTAAGGAGCTGTAGAAGCAACAAAGCCAAATGCTACATTCCCCAGAAACTCCTCTGCAGCCCAGGTGCTGGATAGGAATGGGTTCTGCCAATCTTTGCACTCATGAAGATCTGGAAGGTGGAAAAGGGGTGGCAGCCACTTTCTTGCCCCCTTTGACTTGGGCTCACACAGGCAAATCTGTGAGATGAGGGTCTTTGCTTCAGCAGGGCACCAGTGCCGGTTCTCCAGACTTCTGGGCAGCAGAGGCTCTTCGTCTGGAGAATGAAGTTTCTGAGTCTTGCATTGCAGCCATGACTGTATGTTCTTGAATTCAACAGAGGTAGAGGTGGCCTCAGAGGTGGCAGCTCCCTTGGTGGGTCAATTCTGCTGTGGCAATATGTCATTCTTGTAGGTCTTGTCTATTGCCTGCCCCTCCAGCCCTTCCTACAATTGTGTAAGCACCACACCTAATTCCCCGTATTAAATCCTTCCCGTCGAAAGCACAGAGTACTTCTTTCTGACACTGAATCCTAATTTATACACTAGAATCAAGTACAAGCTTAGGCAGAGAGAGCACTCAATAAACGTCTGTTGAGTGAACGACTGAATGGATAAAACACAGAGTCCCATGTGGTGGTCTGGGGAACAGGATGGGAAACGGCAGAGTCTGAAAAATGTGACCCAGGTGGCATCGACAGGCTGGGCCACAGGTGGTGGCACCCCTGGTCCCATCCCCCAGCCCCTCCACTCACAGGGGTGCTCGTACTGTCCTTCCGCCGCTCTGGGATCTCTGCCTTGTTGGGGTTGTGGGCGCTGCTGACCATGGGGCTGGAGGGGGGCAGCCCTCGGCTCCCGCTCCCCGCGGCACTGCAGCTCGCCTTCCGGCCTGGCAGGCGATCCTCCTTCAGCTCCGCCTCCCCTGTGCTGGTTGGGCTGCGCTTGGGATGCAGGGGTGCAGGGGATGGGCCACCTGGTAGAGGGAGGGGACAGTTTAGGGTTGGCGTCACCTGGAAAAGCCAGAACGTACTCCAGATGATCCTTAGAACCTTAGAATTCCTCACGTAGGCTACAGCCTTTGCATGGGCCATTCTGATAATATCTAAGTGACAACATATATACTGACCCAGAAGCTCCACATAAATGACATGACACACATACAGGTTATTCACTGCATCCTTCTTTTTTTTTTTTTCAGGCCAAAAGATTGGGAACAGGCTAAATGCCCCTTAATATGGGGATAACTAAGTAAGTCAAGATATTGTCACACAATGGAATACTATGCAACTATAAAAAATGTTCCAATACAGAAAGATCTTCAAGATAGATTGTGAGGTAGAAAAGGCAAGGCAAGGTATGAGGTCTACAGTGGGCTATCATGTGTATAAAAAGGGGGAAAAGGGCTTCCCTGGTGGCGCAGTGGTTGAGAGTCCGCCTGCCGATGCAGGGGACACGGGTTCGTGCCCCGGTCCGAGAAAATCCCACATGCCACGGAGCGGCTGGGCCCGTGAACCATGGCCGCTGAGCCTGCGGGTCCGGAGCCTGTGCTCCGCAACGGGAGAGGCCACAACAGTGAGAGGCCCGCGTACCGCAAAAAAAAAAAACCCAAAAAAAAAACAAAACAAATTTTGTCCTTTAGAACATCTTGGGAATTTACAGTTTTAGAACCCGGGGGTTAAACTTGTTCTAGAACTTCAGAAAGTCAGAACTTCTGCATGTTAAATCCTCAGGAAACTTAATGCACAAAAGTCCCAGAACCATAACAAGCTCTACAATGACGGACACGGGGCACTCATAAACTATCTTTTGTCCTGAGAACCCCAGAACCCAGAAGGTCTCCATGTGGGTTATTTTTAAAGGTTACCATGTTCTAACCATAGGATGTTGGAGTCAAGCTTCTTAGGGACTCTCTGGGCCAATCTCGCTATTTTATAGGTGGGGAAAAGGAGATCCAGGGGAGGGGAACGGCTTGACCATCCAGAACAAAGCAGGTTCTGCTCAGGACTGATGCTAAGCTTCCCTGACTCCCCTCTCCCTGTACTAGTGCCCATCCCAGAGTAAAGAATTTCACCCCTAGAGAGAAGTAGGGCTGCAAAAATAACGGAAAGTTGGAAATCACCTTGGCAGTTCCTGAACTGTTAAACGTAGAGTTACCATATGACTCAGCAATTCCACTCCTAGGTACTTGCCCAAGAGAAATGAAAACATACATCTACACAAAAACTTGTACCTGAATGTACACAGCAATGCTATTCACAGTAACCAGAGGTGGAAACAACCCAAATGACCCTCAGTTGATGAATGGATAAACAAAATATGGTATATCCATGCAATGGAATATTATTCGGCCATAAAAAGAAATGAAGCACTGATACTGCTACGATACAGATGGACCTTGAAAACATGATGCTAAGTGAAAGAATCCAGTCACAAAAGGTCACATACTGTATGATTCCATTTATATGAAATGTCCAGACTAGGAAAATCGACAGAGATAGTAAATAGATTAGTAGTTGTCAGGGGCTGGAGGTTGGGCTGGATGGGAGATTTGAAATAGATGGATAAGGGTTATGGAGTTTCTTTATGGGGTACTGACAATGTTCTAAAGTTGACTGTGGTGAAGGATACACAAATCTGTGACTATACTAACGCCACTGAACTGCACACTTTCAATGTATGTGAACTATATCTCAATAAAGCTGTTGAAAATTAGTGGGGATGATTAACATTTGATGAGGGTATAGGCAAGAGACCTCTTTGGGGCTTCCCTGGTGGCGCAGTGGTAGAGAGTCCGCCTGCCGATGCAGGGGACACGGGTTCGTGCCCCGGTCCGGGAAGATCCCACATGCCGCGGAGCGGCTGAGCCCGTGAGCCATGGCCGCTGAGCCTGCGCATCCGGAGCCTGTGCTCCGCAACGGGAGAGGCCACAACAGTGAGAGGCCCGCGTACCGCAAAAAAAAAAAAAAAAAAAAAAAAAAAGAGACCTCTTGGAAGTTCCCACGTCTCATTTGTGGTGGTAGCGGTGGTGGGTCTATTGTCTGCAGGGGATGAGATATATGTTAGTTGCAGAATGTGGGATACAATCAGGTGTCTGCCCACTCCCTTCCCGCTAGTAAGTAAGGAGGAGAGGCCAGAGGGCAGGCTTTCAGCAGCCATTCTGTACAGTGTGTCACCCTGTGTCCTAGTCACGTGGACTAACCCCAACTGGACCCTGACATCAAGTGGACCAAGGAGATTCCAGCTACTATCTGAGCTGGCCTCTAAAACCGGGTTGTAAGGAGTTACGAGACTGGGAAAAAGATAAGGCAGGATATGTAAGAAAGAAAGGAAAAAACAGACGAGCAGAGAAGAAGCAAGACACAGAGTGTCTGCTCTGGGTCTGGCTGCTTTTCCAGTTTCTAATCCCTTACTGAGCCTGACTGCCTCCAAATTTCATGCAATGTCCCTGCACCTTTATAAGGCACTCCTCCCTTCGTTGCAGTTGGCTCGAGCAGGTTTCTGCTGCTTGCCAGCCAGAGAACCCTGACGTAATGCAGGTCCGAGGCCCTGGGACCAGGGAGGGCGTGTGAGGGTGTGGGGCCGACACTCACAGAAGTCGCTGTGCCTGCGCTGGCGGTGGTAGGTGGAGGAGGAGCTCCGCTGCCCTTTGCTGTGGCTGGTGCCTTTGCTGGAGCTTGTTCCATTGGTGGTGTCGCTGGGCGCCCGCACCCGTGCCAGGGCCAGCCCCGGGGTGCCCCGGTCCCCACCCTCCTGCAGGAAGATGACAGATGAGGAACCTCAGCCCCTGTCCCCTCTGCCCCAGAAGTCCCCCCACCCCGGGCATCGCGCATCCCAAATGTCCCTGACGCCTTCTGACCTCAGTCTTCCTGCCCAGCAGGAGGTAGGTGGCGGTCACTTCGTTGTACTTCTGGCTGGTCAAGGCCTCTTTGATTTCTTCCCGCGTGTAGCCCATACCCACCATCACCTCTGGGAGAGGGGCATGGAGAGGAGGTTCAGTCTTCCCAGATCCCTCCCTTCCACTCGTTTCTGCATCACATAATGCCTGCTCTTTGGCTTTTCCAGTGTCCATTCCTCCTTCTGCCAGCAGCACCCTGATTTTCCTTGGAAGAACATTTCTTCCCAGCTCAGATCACCTGGCTGACTCCTGCCTGCTCCAAGCCCCGAGGGCAGGCATATAACTCAGGTCTGGACCATCAGAGTGTTCCATCCCCAAGGCCATACTGATTGGTTCAGGGTGGGCAGATGACCCAGGTATGGCCAATCAGAATGCTCCATACCCAAAGCCACAGTGATTGGTTAGGGTGGACATATGACCCAGTTCTGGCCAATAAAAGTGTTCCATCCCCAAGGTCAAATTGACTGGTTCGGGGGTAGTCAATGGGCACCCCGCCCTAGGGCTTCTATTGGAACATTAGGAAAGTGGCTTCTCTTCCTGATGGGGTGTCCAGGCCACTAGGATATGCTGCTGTCAGCTTGCTCCTGGCGGGGAGAGCTGCCTGGGAAAGAAGCCACCACTGAGAAGATCCCTAACAACTGTCTCTGAGCGCCTGGATCCAGCTGTGCCTGAAGGCTGATATACCCTGGCCTTTTCAGTTATGTGAATGAATAACATCACTATTAGGTTAAAACACACGAAACTGCTGGTATTAACAATTTCTGAGCTATTCCAATGGCAATTTCACATGGTCCAGCCTATTATTATTACCTGGTTTAAGCCAGAATGGCCTGGGTTTTCTGTTACTTGCAACCGGGAAGTCCTGATTAATACAGCCAGACCTGATGGTGGCCTGGGTTTCCTCAGCTGTAGAATGAAGGTTACTGGATGGTTCCTAAGGGGCTCTTCCAGGGCTAATGCTTTTGGGGTCAAATGTTCGAGGGCTCCAGGCTGAAGGGATTGGGACCAAATGGCTGGAGGGTGAGGCATGTGCCAAGGTGGGAGTTTTTCTCAAACATGCAGATTACTGATGGCTTTGACCAAACTCTTCCGGAAGCGACTGTGATTTCCTGTGTCTTAAGAGTCAAAGCTAACACAAAAGCACTTATGACATGCCTGATATAAGTGCTTTATATAAATTCATTCATTGAATATTCATAACAAACTTATGAGATAGGCCCTCTGATTATCCCGTTTTATAGATGAAGAAACAGAAGCACAGAGAGGGGAAGCCACTGGCCCTGGGTCACACAGCTAGAAAGTAGCGGCGCAGGGACTGGAGCCCAGACTTCTCTGCTCTCCCCAATTGCCTTGCAAACTTCTGTGATGCACTAACCAAAGGGGTAGGTGCTGGGAAGCTCCTACCCCTGGCTCTGGGGCCTATGGCTCTGCTCTCCCTGACCCTCACCGATTCGCTTGGTGTCCCCGAAGTCCTCCTCGGGCTCTGTGTATGGCTTCAACTCCTCACCCTCATAGCCGATGTTGATCCATTTGTCTTTCATGATTTGCTACAGGAATCGGGAGCAGGACAGGGAAGGGGAAAGAGAGATGTCAGAAGGAACTGGGAAAAATATAGCTTCCCACCTCCCACGCAGGCCCCCGAATGGGGTTCCTGCCCTGCCTCGCCCCCACCTCCAAGGCCTAGCACCCCAGAATCAAGAGCTTCCTGAGAGCTAGCACCTCCTCGCCCTATCCCTCACCCACCCAGCTGAAGCCTCCTGAAGCCACCCTTCCTCCTCCGCATCATCTGGGTCCCTGGCACCCTGTAATCATTCTAGGAGCTCATTAGCTAATTACTGGCATGTCGGGGAGTGGGCGAGGCTGTTTGGGGGGCGGTGTCAGGACGGGCCTGGGAGCCTTTTCCTGGGCTGCCTGTCTCCCCTCACCTTCCAGCAGCGGGTCGGGCACGGGAGAGGGAGGAATAGTGTCAGCCAAGAAGGCTTCAATGGGAGGGGTGTGGGGCTGGAGGCTTAGCTTACCTCGAGAGTACAGCGTTTCGCTGGGTTCAGCACCAAAAATCTCCGCAGGATGCTCTCACAGTCTGTTGACATGTAGAAAGGGACCCGGTACTTCCCTCTGAGGACTCGCTCTCGCAGCTCCTGGGGGGATGGGGTTACTGGGGGAGGGGTCCGCCCCGCCTCCCCACCCGTTTTCATTACACACACACACACACACACACACACACATCTTTCTCCCAATCCCCCGACAAAAGTGATAGGCGCTCCAAGTCCCAGCCCTGATGCAGTGGGAAAAACCCCACCACTTTTCCCAACCTCAGTTTCAATCTGTAAAACGGGAACGTTGTCATAGATGCAGCAGTTTTCAAAAAAGTTTTTTTAAAAAGTGATATAACTTTTCACTCTGAGTTAATCTTACAGAGAGGGTGAGTTCTATAAGCCAGATAAGAGGGGAGGTGGGTCGGTGAGTCAGCCTCTGGGGCCTTAGTTTCCGTATCTGTAAACAGGGATCACAGAACTCACTCCCCAGGCCAGGGTAGGAGTGAGTCTGTAGAAGTAAATGCCTAGCACGAGTCATGTCCAAAGCAAGTACCTTTTTTTTTTTTTTTTTGACCGTACCTCATGGATTGTGGGATCTTAGTTCCAGCACCAGGGATCGAACCTGGACCCTCCGCAGTGAAAGCGCGGAGTCCTAACCACTGGACCGCCAGGGATTCCGCAAGTGTTTTTTTTAAATTAATTAATTAATTAAGTTTTGGCTGCACTGGGTCTTCGTTGCTGCGGGCGGGCTTTCTCTGGTTGCGGCGAGTGGGGGCTACTCTTCGTTGCAGTGCGTGGGCTTCTCATTGCGGTGGCCTCTGTTGCAGAGCACGGGCTCTAGGCGTGCGGGCCTCAGCAGTTGTGGCACGTGGGCTCAGCAGTTGTGGCTCACAGGCTCTAGAGCGCAGGCTCAGTAGTTGTGACACACGGGCTTAGTTGCTCTGTGGCATGTTTCCTCCCGGACCAGGGCATGAACCCGCGTCCCCTGCACTGGCAGGCGGAGTCCCCACCACTGCGCCACCAGGGAAGTACCCGCAAATGCTTTTTTAATACTAGGTTTACAAAAGGGGAGGAGAGAGGGGCATCCTGCCCCCCATCCCCCATGTCTTTCCAAAAAGCTATGAGGCCCTGGCAGTTTCAAAGAACGAGCACTGATTTATATGCTGACTTTTTTTTTTTTAAGGGCCTTTTAGGAGGGCCCTGCCAAGGTTATGAAAGAAAAAATAAATTCCACGCTCCATGGCATGGCAGACTAGGGAGAGCCCCTTCCATCCTGAATATAGAACTGAGGTAGACAGAAAATGGAGGGTAGGGTGAATGGGGGAAGGGGTCTCTTGGGGTGGAGCCCTCTGCCAGGGCCTGGGCTGGGAGCTCCCTCCGGGGGCCTTCTCCTAAAAGGGCTGGATGAGGCCTGTGCCTGGGGAGCCTGCAGATCATCACAGCCTGAAGGGTCATGAATATTTCATAGTAATGAGGATCGCTTTCAGAGCACTCACCCGGTGCTGGGCAGCGTTCTCAGTGCTTTACACATATGACATCTGTGTTCACAAGGATGCTGTGAAGCAGGGTTATGACGCCCTGTTTTCCAGACAAGGAAACTGAGGCCCAGAGAGGTTAAGTCACTTGCTCTGGGACTGTGCAGCCAGGAAATGGCAGGGCCAGGGTTCAAAGCCAGGCAGTCAAGGCCCGGAGCCTGTGCTGTGTAACCACCACTCCACACCGCCTCTGTCACGTGATGGTGAGAAGTAGCCGTCAGGCCACGGACACCACCACCAGGGCAGCTCCCGAGCGTGACACCCTGGGCAGATGCCAGGTCCCTGTGAAGGGCTTCACACACCCAGTCTGGCTGTAACTGTCCCCATCTTACAGGTGGGGAAACAGAGGTTCAGAAAGGGACTTGTTCAATGTCACTCAGCAAGGAAATGACACAGCAGGGATCTGCCCCCAGCTGCATGTCTCCTTCACCGAGCAAGGCTTGGGGTGCCTGGTGGGGAAACTGGGACAACGGAGGTGACAAGGGCCTGGGGCAGGTGAGAGGCAGGTCTGGCCCTTTGGAAAGTTCTCTTGGCTTCATGCGTGGGGCTCAGAAAGATTATTCTGTGATCTCAGCAAGTCCTCGAATCGCTGCTGTGAGGTTGGTACCCTAGGGTCCTCACTGAACAGAGGTGGAGACAGCCTCGGCGGAGTTGGCTGCTTGGCCGATGCCACTGTGACGAAGGGGTCCCCGTCCTCATCACTCAGGGTTCTGCTGGCCTGTCCTTGGCAATGACCTCCCTGATCCCCTGACGGCTCCTCACGGCCACATCAAGCAGCCTGAGCACTCCCGCTGAGGAATTCCCACCCGAAATGCACCACCTGGATCCAAGCGTGAGGACACACTGTGCAGCCCAGACTGAGGGAGGTTCTTTCCGCGATGACTGGCCTGAACTCATCACTGCCGTGCCATGGAAGACAAAGAACAGCGGAGGGACTGTTCCAGACGAGAGGAGACTAGAGACAGGACAACAGAACGCCATGAGGGCGCCTGAGCGGATGTTGGAGCGGAAGACACGGTGGCCAAGGATATTCTGGGGATGACCGATGCAACCCGAGCATGGGCCGTGGGTTAGAGGCCGGGAACACATCAGCGCTGGATCTCCTCAGCGTGATCGTGGATGGGGAAAGGCCGCGTCTCATGAGATCCCTGCTGTATGCAGCCTTTAGGGATGAAGGCGCATTGTGTCTGCAACTGATTCCCATGTGTTCCATCAGTAACGGTGATGACAGCGGTACCATGAGCATATATAGACACTCACGTGGCACACGTGGCCGCAGGCAACCGGAGCATCTCCTGAAAGGTACACACCTGTCCCCGGTTCTAGGCCGACAACTTCTCTGTTGACTGGCAATGTTTCAGAATAAAAAGTTCAAAGAGAAAAAAAAAAATCCGCCCCAACACTACAACTCAGCCCACGCTTCCCACCCCTTCCACAGAACGGGCCAGCATCTAGCGCGCTATATATTTTGCTTATTATTTTATTTTCTGCCTGGCTCTGCTGCAAGAATGTCGGTCCACGAGAGCAGCGTCTTTTGTTTGTTTGTTTAAGTGCACCATTCAACGGCTTTCAGTATATTCACCGAGTTGTTGCAACCATCACCAGAATCCGTTTTAGAACATGGTCATCAACCCCCAGGAGAAACTCTGTAGCCCAACCCCCTCTCCTCCCTAGTCTTAGGCAACCACTGATCTGCCTTCTGTCTCTGTGGATTTGCCTATTCCGGATATTTCATAGAGGGGGAACCCACAGCGGGTGGTCTTTTGGGACCAGCTTTTCCCACTTAGCGTGTTTTCAAGGATCGCCTGGGGAGCAGCATGTATGAAGGCAGGGGTTTCTGTCTCTTTTGTTCACCCTGTGTCAGCAAAACTTAAAACAGAGCCTGACCCGTGGACGGTAAGCAATAACTATGTACTGAGTGAATGAGTGAGTGAGCGGGATTTGAACCCAAGCCTGCTGGCGGCCAAGCCCACACCCTGAACCCCGACACAGCCTGGTCCACTTGGGCTGGCCGTGAGGCTGTGGGGACCTGGGTCCTACCTGACCCCCATCATGCCCTGTGACCTCGGCCCCACCCCTCCAGCCCTCTGCAGAAGAGGTGTTTAGGGGCCCGACCGTGAGGGCCAAAGAGACCCTCCCCGGGGGAGTCACAGCCCCTGTGCCAGCCCCGCCCAGCACCTTGAGGTTGTGCCCGTCGAAGGGCAGGGAGCCGCTGACGAGGGTGTATAGGATGACGCCGAGGCTCCAGATGTCCACCTCCGGCCCGTCGTACTTCTTGCCCTGGAACAGCTCCGGGGCGGCGTACGGGGGGCTCCCGCAGAACGTGTCCAGCTTCGAGCCCAGCGTGAACTCATTGCTGAAGCCAAAGTCGGCAATCTTGATGTTGGCCTCGGCGTCCAGCAAGAGGTTCTCGGCCTGCGAGGCAAGGAGAGGGCAGACGGTGGACGTGTGCGGCGCCAGAGCCAGCTGACCTGGTCTGGCTGTGGCCCTGTCCCTTATTCTCTGTGTGACCTTGGGCAGTGACTTTACCTCTCTGGGCCTAGTTTCCTCATCCACAAGATGGGGATAAACATAGTCCCCACCTCACAGGGACGTTTGAGAATTAAGTGAATTATTCCGTGAAAAGTCCTCAAACGATTATTTCATGCCGAGTAAGTGCTATATAACGTTAGCTCTATTATCCCGAGTGGTCTGCAGAGCTGGAAGTCCTCAGGCAACCTCCTGCCCTTCGCAGAGCCTCAGTTCACCCAGCAGAAAAAAAATGAGGACGGATCGCTCAAGACTTACAAAAATGAAAACAATCATTTTATATAATATTTATTGTGCACCTACTATGCGCCGGGCTTTTAGGCTATCATTTTTAAGAGTGGCTACATACAGTGGGGTTAAAGGACAGATTCCGGAAGAATCCTAGCTTCAAATCCCAGCTCCATCGCTCACTCACTGTGTGACTTTGGGTGGATTACCGGCTCTCTCTGTGCCTCAGTTTCCGATGTGTAAACTGAAGGGTCATCATAGCACCTGCCTCATGGGCAGATGCAGGGTTAACTGGAAAGTGCTTACCACAGCACGTGGGACAGAGTCAGCACTCAAGAAATACTTTGTACCGTTATAAGGTTTTGTCTATTTTTGGTGGCACGTGTTTGTTATTTGCCATTTCATGGGGGAGGGAACTGAGGCTCAGGGAGGCCACCTCATGCCCACAGCATGAAAGCGGCAGAGTTGGAATCTGAGAGGCCTGCCATCTCCACAGCCCGAGCGTGGAAGGAGCGGCCGGCATCCCGCCTCTTCCAGCTTGTTGTTTGCTACAAACTGATGCATGAAGCCATCCTTCAGACTGCTGACCATGCCTCGCCCCTCCCAACCACTGCCCTTCCCTAGCCCAGCATCTCTGGCTTCCTCCCGGTCTCCCTACTTCCTGGTGTATTTCAGTACCACCCTTCCCCACCTCTGGCCCAGCGAAGGGATAGAACCCACTCAGACACACACTTCAGAGGGATCTTCCCCAAACCTCAATCTACTGGCATCTCTGTCTTGCTCAGTGGTGACACTCCCCCTCGTGGCATTTGAGGCTCCGCAGTTCAGCCCCAACCTCACTTCTGGGTTGGTCCCCGTGGTTGGTCCCCCTGAAGACTGTATCCCCAAATCCCCTTTCAGCCACTTCCAGGACCTTCCACCAGGGAGCGTGCCTCCTCCAGGTTGTTCACCATGGATTTCCCTACCCCCCCCCCCCGGCCGCTGCAGGACAAACTCCAAAGCCTCCAAGGTGCCTCCTCAGGGGGTCGTGTGGGGGCATCGGGGCAGTACAGAGAGAGGAAGTGCTTCAAAACGTCTACAGCAATTTGACAATGGAATTTTATGTTTTTTGAATCTATTAATAACCATTTTAAAAATCGGGCTTGTATTTTGCACATCTTTCTTTTCCTTTCATTTTTATTATACTTTACCAAAGTACCTGTCCACAGTGGACTGGGCATTGCAAATACTCAAACAAACCTGGTCCTTTGCTACAGAAACCTTGAGAAGCACTTCCTTAAGTACTTAGACCAGGGCCTGGGACACAGTAGATGCTCAAGAAATCACGGTGAAGACAACAGACAGCTTGATTCGCACCAGACAAACGTTTCTCTCGCTGGTCTAGGACGGGAAGTCCTGAGACAGGAGGTTCTCTCTGGGTGGGGCTGTGGAGCAGGGGCCCTGGGACAAGGAGCTGCCCCTGCTCAGCTCGGCCAGGCAGTGGGGGTAGGGCAGGGGGAGGCCCTGCTAAGTCCCTTCCCTGAGGGGCACTAGCCCTCCCAAAGGTCCTTCTCAAGTTCGAAGATGCTGTGATTCTAAGACCCTGGAGGCTGTGTGACTCTGGGGCTCTAAGATCTCAATTCTTGAAGTTTCCTGAATATTCTGCAGTCTCCCGGAGGCTCGGGGAGTGACTAAGTCTTTATTGCATTCCAGTGACCTTGTCCGGGATGCATGTAACAGTCTGAGGCTGTTCCGGGGACACTTTGTTTCTTTTCCCTTTGTTCACTCCTCCTGTCCCCATCCCCCACCTGCTCCCCCATCAGCTGGCCTTGTTTTTGCCACAAAAGCTTGGGAAAAAGTCAAGGGGCTCTGGATGCTGAGGGAGGAGCACGAAGACAAAAGGACGGCGAACACGGTGGAGGGTACAGGGCACCCCAGGGGATGGGGGGGCGGTCCTGGGGACAAGCAGGGGTCTGTGGGCTGAGCTGGGAGGCTCACCTTCAGGTCCCTGTGTACAATGTTTTTCTGGTGACAGTAGTGCACAGCCGACACGATCTGGAGGGGAGGGGAGAGGAGAGGAGGGGAGGTCAGTTACTTATGGCTCCCAAACCCCTCGGCCTCCCTCAGAGACCCCATGAACCCGCCCCTCAACTGAGCTCTGGACGCCGGGCCTCCCCAAGCACAGGCTGTGATGCTGGTGCCCCTCCCCACCCCCCAATTCGGCCACAGCAGGAAGTGATGTGGGACCTGCACAGACACACACCTCCACCCGGACACCCGGACATCCTGGTACCCAGACATCGGGACACCCTCCCAGCAAGGACATCAGCACCAAGAAAACAGGACGGGCCCCTCCTGACGTTCACGTCAAGAAACACGCATGAGAACATCGCACAGCTATAGACAGACACGTGGCCCAACATACCAGGGCTTAAGCCCCGCGCACCCAGTACAGCTGCATCCAGCAGCTGGACAGTCCCGGACCAACACCCTCGCTCAGATCTCCTCACCCACCAAACCCTCACACCTGAACGCCCTCTTACCCATCTGGGCACCCTCACTGCCACACATCTGACACCACACGCCCTCTTACCCACAAACTTAAGATACCCACACTTGGGCCCCCCTCACCCATACACCCCAGCTGCCATATGCACTTTTACCCACACAGCTACACACCTATATACCTGGGCACCTACACTCACACACCTCAGCACCCTGGCACCTGTGTGCCCTCCTAGGCACACTCTTATATACGGGGCACACCTTCATACCCACACATCTGACACTGGCACACCTGGGCACTTTCATGCCTGACCCTCTTGCCCGCCCACCTGGGTACCTGCATCCCTCCACCTAGGAAACCTCACACCTGGGCATCTGCACGCCCACAGCCACCCAGCTCTCCACCTTCACCCCCACCCTGCCTTAAGCCACGCCCCCAGGTCCTTGGACAGCCCAGACCCACACCCAGCAATCAGACCCTCGTCCCCAGGGACTGGGGCTCCCCTCCCAGCCCCACCCGCAGCTGTGACCCCAACCTGTCGGAACTTGGCTCGAGCTTCCTTCTCCTTCATGCGGCCGTGTGACACGAGGTAGTCAAACACTTCTCCTGCAGGGCAGAGGCCGAGCGGGGTCAGGGCGGGGCATGGGGGGCGCAGAGAGCAGGGCGGGGAGGGGAGGAGCCTCACCAGCACTTGCATATTCCATCACCAGGTACAGCGTCTTCTCTGTCTCGATCACCTCGAAGAGCTTCACTGCAATGGCCGGGGGATGGGGGCGGGGAGTTACAAGAGAAGAGACCCCTCACCCTCCACCAGCACTTCGTAACTGCGCATGTGCTGACCATAACACCCGTTACTCAAGAACATTCGATGGCTCCCTACTGATGGCAAGATTTTCCAAACTCCCTGGCCCCACTTTACCACCTTCTCCACTTCCTCACAAGAATGTCAGCTCTATGAGGCCAGGGGTTTCTACCTGTTTTCTTTACCGCTGTGCCCCAGAGTCTGGCACATAAGCAGCCCACTCAGTAAGTATTCGCTGAGTATATATAAACAAATGGATGAATAAATGCTACGGCCACATTCAGGCCAGGCTAAATCCTGCTTCTTTTGTAAAGACCCCACTTTCTCCACTTCTGCCTGGTCATGACGACAATGACAACGGATGCTACTGATGACAATAATCAGACCAGCTCCCACAGCTTAGCTCCCAACTAAGTGCTTTGCACGCATGACCTTACCCAATCCTCGCAATGACCTTGAAGTAAGCCCTCTTATCAACCCCCGCTCCAGAGGAGGAAACTGAGGCTCAGAGAGGGTGAGTGACTCACCCAAGGTCACACAGCCAGGGAGCAGGGATACTGCTACGAAAAAACAGGTCTTTCTAATTACTATAACGGCCAGTTCTCTCCTCCCCCGACTCTCTTTTCCCAAGTGCCCTGGTTGGTATCCACCGAGCCCACTCCCTTCCCCTCCTCACCGATGTTGGGGTGGTTTAGGCCCTTCATGATACGGACTTCTCGGAACAGCTGGAAGAAAGGAAGAAAGAGAAAGATGAGGGTGGGCCGTTTCGAGGACCCTCTTCCCAACCTTGCCCCTGCCCTGCTCCCTCTCCCTGGGCCTCACCTTCTGCAGGCTGCTGGGGTTCAGCTGGGTTTTATCGATGATCTTGATGGCGACCTAGAGACGGAAGAAAGGGGGGAAAGGTCTAGGTACCACAGGCCCTCGAGCTGGGAAAGGTTCCCCCAACCCAGATCACCCTAGGATATCCTTCCTTTGTCCCTTTTCAGAGACAGCTCTCAGCCTGGGCCATTCTTAGTGGAGGTGGGCTCTGAGCCTCATGACCTTTGCACATGCTGTTCTTACCATGTCCAGTGCTACCCTTGCTTCTGCAGGGAAATATATCCCCTATACCACCATGGGGCCTGGGTGGGGCGGCTCCAAGGGCCTGTGTGAGTGTGAGGGTGACTGAGACCTTGAGGGGGCCCCTCTGGGAGGGCATCTCAGACCACTCACCCATCAGCATCTTTGTTTTGAAGGCACAAACTGTGGAACAAGAAATAATAACCAGACCTCACATCTACTGAGCAGTCACATGGGCCAGGCCCTGGTCTACGCGCTTTACAAATGAGAACTCTCTTGATCCTCATGACAACCCTATGAGATGATCCTCATTTTACAAATGGGGAAACCGAGACACAGAGCTGTTCAGTCACTTCGCCAAGGTTACTTGGCTGGTAAGTTTGTGGGCTGGGACTTGAACTTATGCAGCCTGACAGTCAACCTCTTAAACACTTAAAATCTGTAGAAAGCTTTGAAAGAGCTTTGAGGTAGTCATCATGGGGGAAAAATCAGAACGTTACTGAATCCTCTTTGTACTTATCCTGAAGTTTAGTGAAGTTTCTATTTTGAATTTCACACTGGGGTACAGCACTTCAAGAGCCGTAATCCAGCTTAGGTCTTTAGTTTTCCCAACGGGTTTTGGGGTCACCCCCCCAATCACCCCAGATCCACTGGATTACAGAACTCTTCCCTCAGGAGGCTCTGTTCCTTTAGAAAACCCTGGAATCACGTTCAAGACCACATGAGAGGAACAATGTGCTCTTTGTGGGGGAAGAGGGTCCCTTAGCTTTCTTCATACTTTCACAAATGAGTTTTTAATCTTGTCAAGCACTTTTTATGCTAGTATTGAGATGATCATATCGTTTCTGCCCTTGAACCCGTGAATGTGGCGAAGTACACGAATAAATTGTCAATTTGAAAGGAACTGTGCATTCCTCGGATAAACCCAGCTTTGTCACCACACAGCTTTCTTTAATTGATCTGTCAGATTCTTTTTGCTAATATTTTGTTTAAGATTTTTGTACCTATATTCACATGTAAGACGGGCCCACAATTTTATGCCTTATCTGGTTTTGTTGTCACCAAAGAGCACATAAAATTTTTCTGGCAGTGGAACCTCTTTCTTTAGTCTCTGGAGATATTAGCATAAAAATGAAATGTTTGGTACAATTTGCCCATAAAACCATTGGGGCCTGGTGACTTTTGTATGTGTGGCACAGACAGCGTGAGGGCAGGATGAATCGCTCCAGTTACTTTCTCTACAATTGAAAGAGGTGCAGAGGAGTCATAAACCCACCCACCGTCTTTTTCTTCCCATTAAGTGTGAGTTAGATGCGTTCTCTCCCTTTCTGCAATAATGTTGCCATACTCAGTACATATACCCATCCTGGAAGGTGAAGTGGGGAGAGTGAGGCTCTGTAGACATGAATAAGCCTCTTGTGTTCTCAATCAAGATCACGGGGAGATTTGGTGGGACCAAAGTCCACCATTAAAACAGGGAGGTGGCCTAGGTTTAGATACAAAAACCATATGACTTCTTAGAAACACTACACATGGCTTGCCTGTGATCTGAGACAGCCCAACAATTTCAGGGATGCCTGAAATTGGCTCCCTTTTCCTACTTGAGTTGTTCTGGGAAAATGTGAGATGTTCTATTGTGAGAGTGAGAGATTTACATGTGGTCACAAAGCAAAGTGAGGGCCAAGCCCGACCTCTCCCTACCTCCCACCAAGTGCCAGGGCTGCAGGATTCTGCCCCGAGCCCCGCCCTCTCCCCTCACTCACCTCCCGGCCGGTAAGGATGTGCCGGGCCAGCTTGACTTTGGCAAAGTTGCCCTTCCCAATGGTCCTCAGCAGGCGGTAGTTGCCTACATGGGGCTGCTCTTCAGGACAGGAGGCGATGGAGTTTCGGCAGCGGGCACCCAGGGAGCGGCTGGACCAGGACGGTCCCTTGTCCGAGGAGCGGCCAATGCCCAGGGTGCCATGCTGGGCGGGGGAGATGGAGCATGAGAGGTGGGCAGCGCCCATCCAATCCACCTGTGTGCTGCGGCGGTTAACTCCAGCCACGGCCACTGGTCCCCTCGTGGCGCTTTTCAAACCCACGCCAGAGAGAAGGCTTTGGGTCCCCCATATTTCTCTGTGAAAAGACACCTCCAAGAACAAAGATGCTGAGGCTCCCCCAACTCTGCAGCACCTGGGACCCCAGGTATCAGGTCTCTTCTTCACCCCTCCCTGCAATCAGTTTACCCACTCCCCCAACTTCCTTTTCTAATTACTAGAGCCTCCATCAGCTCCAAGATATTGTATTCTAACGCTGCAGCCCTCAACCCCAATCAACGCCAACTCAGTCTGGACTCAACCCTCTAGCCCAACCCTCACTGCTCCCAGCATTCCATTTTATCCATCACTGTCCCCATCCAGCCCCCAATTCTATGGCAAGCCCATATTTCAACACCTGACTTCCAGTCAACTGCCTGCAATGCTTTCTTTTGATCCTTATTGCCCCAAATTCTACTCCAAACACTGTAACCAACCGTCTTTCATTTTGCCCTGACACTGTAGCCCCACATTGTTAACCTTCCTTCTGTGGGAAACTTTGTTGCTTCCTTGCTGGGGTGGGCGTGGGGCGGCACCGCCCTGCTGCTCCATCGCCGCCCTCACCCGCTGACTCCCACGCTACATACACCACGATCTGTCCCCGACGTTGCGTTCCTGCCATCCTGTCCCTCCTGGACCTCTCTCCCCCGCAGGTCACCTGCCTGCTCCTGGCTCTCCTGTCCTGATTGTGAGCCCCAGGGACTGTGCCTCCCTTTTAGCGCTGGGGCCCAAGGTGTGTGTGACAGAGGCCCTGGCCAAGACGGCTCTGCTCAGACCCTGGGCTGTCCCTGCGCCCTTCCCAAGGCTGGGGGTGGGACACAGGAGGACACAGGGAGCTGAGGAAGACAGAAGGCCAGGTAGGCAACGAAGAGGAGGACCCGGGCTGCTCCTTGCAGGGATCTGCCGGGCCACTTAACAGTGATGAGGCTCACCATTTAATGAGCACTGGCCATTAAGGCACCATCATTCCCATTTTATAGGTAGGGAAACTGAGGCTCAGAGATGGGACCTGAACCCAGACAGTTTACCCCAGAGTTGACGTCTTCACCGCTGCCGTGCGACACTGTCTCACACTCCTGTCATTTTTATTAAGTAGGCTTTACTATTGGCCAAATCCTGGGCATTAAAGCACCTCATCTGCATTTAATTCCTACAGCAGCCCAATGAGGGCGGCACCTGTATCCCCATATTCCAGAGGTGAAACTGAGGCTTGCAGCGAGACGGTGCCTTGTCAAGGTCACACAGTTCATTCATAAGAAGCAGAAAGGTAATGCTCCCCACAAGGGGCAGAAAGCCAGCCGCCACTGCTGGAGCCCTAACCACATGCCTGCTGCCACCACGCCTTCACCTGACTTCCACAGTGGGTGCAATTATGATCCGCACTCTCCACATGGGGACCCTAAGGCTGAGGGCAGGGTTAAGTACCTTGCCCAAGGTCACAGGACAGGTGGAGCAGAGTGCCTAGGATTCGAACCCAGGTCTGCTGACTCCTGAGCCCCCAGCTCTTTCCCACATCCCCCACCGGGCTACTCACAACCCCAGGCCTCCTTCGCGGGGAGGGCAGGAAGGGAGTTGGAGATCCTAGCAGATAAGACCTCTGATTCTCACCCAGATAAGGGCTTGGAGAAGAATCCCCAGCAGGTGGTACTAGGGGAGCCAACTGGGGCTGGGCTGGCACCCCACTGAAGGCAGCGTGGCTGAGGGACCCCTGCAAGGGGCAGCTGGGGCAGTGGGTGACAAGGCCCTCAGGGGCCGGGGGTGGGAGCTAAAATTGGCCGGCACCACCAGCTGGCCTGGCTCCCTCCCGCCGGCTGGTGCCCCAACACCGGGTCTGTTGCTAGGGAACCTCCAGAGAGGCTGGGTGGTGGGGGGCCTGGAACTTGGGGTGGGGGAGCATGACCCCACATGGCTGTCATCATGGTAACCAGGTGGCAGAGGAGGGGGCTATGACCTCAGATTCCAGACGGAGAGAGGTGACCCTCTGCCAGGACTGACAAGCAGGTCTTACAGACTGGAGCTGGGAGGAGACGGGAGAATTAGCCTTCCCGAAGTCCCCATGATGCACAAATCTGAACAATAAGAGGAGGAGGAAGTGCTCGTACAAGCCCTGTTTTACGGATGAGGAAACTGAGGCTCAGAGAGGTGAGGTAACCTGCCTGAGGTCACACAGCTAGGGACGGACAGAAACTAGATTTGAACTTACGCTTCTCTAAAAAATCAAAGTCATAACAACAACAATAATAATAATAATAGCAGCTACAATAGGCCTGGCCCTGTGCGTCTCGCTCACATAATCTCTTTGGCTCCTTATAACATCCCTAACAGGGAGGTGCTACCATCAACCCCATTTAGAGGTGAAGAAACTGAGGCTCCGAGCAGGGAGTGGGTCTGCAAGCTCCCATAACAACCAATGACAGCGCTGGGTTGAGGATCATATCCACACTCACAACAGCAGCGGACATGTGTGGAGTGCATCCTATGGGTCGGGCTTTGCCCCTATCATCTCGACTAACCCTCTGAGGGACTCAAGCCATCACCCCATTTTGCGGGGCAGGCAACAGGCTCAGAAGGCGAGAGCCAGTTACCTGAGGTCACAGTGCAAAGTGGCTGGCAGAAGCAGCACAGGAACCCAGGCCTGTGGGCTCCTTGTCACTTTCTGGAGTGACTGGGCTGGGGTGGGGGAGAGGTGGGTTTCTCATCGAAGACTCCAAATCAGAGTCTGGCCTGCAGCATGATGGGTCGTGATGGCAGTGGTGGTGGTGATGGGGGATCTCTAGGAGGCAGGGTCCTACAAGATGAAGGGACAGAGACAAATCTCTGGTGGGGATCTGGGGTGAGGGTGGCTGAGGATTGGCAGGGACCTGGCAGAAGGCCTGGAAAGGGACGAAGACTCCAGCTGGGGAGGAGTCTGGCATTGGTTGGTGGGAGGGTCTTTTGAAGCAGTGAGAGTAACCAGAAATCAGGGAAATCGGCGGCGGGGGGGGGGGGTCGTCTCTCTGGGATTGTTCCTGGCTGTGGTGTAGGGACAGGGGGGTCTGGGAATAGTGGGAAGGGTCCAAGCCATGGGACAATGGAAGTCAGGAGACAAGGATACCTGAGCGAGGGGCCTGGGTCTTGAAGAAACTCCTAGAAGTCTAAGAAAGGGGTTTCTAGGAGCACTCGGAACCAGAGAGAAGTCCAGGGGCCTGAAATCCTGAGGAAGGGGCTTCCCGGGCAAGGGGCAGATCCAAGGAGTAAAGGCTGAGCCTTGTGGGGGTCAAGAGGCCGAGGAACTTGGGGAGAAAGCTCCCAGCGGACAGACCCCAAGAGAAGAGGGCTTAGAGCCAGGGCAAGACCAGAGGCTTCAAATCCAGGAGTTTTCTGGAAGAAGGATCTGGGGCCAGGCCTTGTGAGCTGAGGAAGGACTCTGAAGCTGAGGAGGGGGTTTCTCTGGGAGGCCAGACCCCTGGCAAGGAAGGGGGAGGCCCTGGGGCAGCGGAAGGGATGGGGGCCTGGAGATCTAAGGGATGAGGTAGTATCCTGTGAGGAGGGGCCTGGCCTAGGAGTGGGGTCAAGGGGTTGGGGGATTGGGGAGGGGGCTTGCCTGGAGTGGAGAAGTTGATACAGGGAGGATGAGGCCTGGAGTCAGACTGGTTCAGGGCCTAGAAATCCGAGACTGAGCTGGGGGCCTGGAAGTTGGAGGCCAAGGCTTCCTGGGAGAGGAAGAGACCAGAGAGGGTCTGGAGGGATCTGGGGGGACTGGAGATGCTGGGAATCCAGGGACAGGGCTGCTTGGAAGATGGGGACCAGGCCTGGAAGTGGAGAGACCTTGAACAAGGTAGAAAGGACCCTCGGCCCAGGAAAGGTGGAACCGGCTTCCTGTGAGGGGGTGCCCACAGGAGCCGGGAGGATCCCGGAGGGCCAGAAAGCTGGGAATGAGAGGACGGGGGATCCTGGGGAGCCCGGCACCCAGATCCAGACGGGGAAGGCCAGAGGCAGAGGCAGGACTGGGCCAGGCCTTCCTGGGAGAGGGCCGGGCTGGGCCTTAGGGTCAAGAGCCCGGCCAATCCGGGAGGGGGCCAGTTGTCGGATGCGGGAGGCCTGGAGGGGAAGGGGCTTAAGAACCCGCTGGGGAAGGGAGGGGCTCCTGCAAGGCAGGGGAGGGGGCTTCCTGGAGGGAAGAGACCCGAGCGGAAACGGTCTGCAGAAGGACAAGACAGGGGTCCCGCGAGAGGGGCGCCCCCAGGGGTCGGGCTGGGCTGAGGAGTGGGGGAGGGTCGAGAGGCCTGGAAGTCCGGGCGGGGGTCGGTGGGTGGCGAGCCAGGCCGGGCCGGGGAAATGAGGGTAGGGGCTCGCGCGGCGAGGGACACAGCATGGCGAGGGGTCCGGCGGCCGGACCCAGCCGGGGCTCCCCAAGGGGCCGGGCCCCACTCACCGTGTCCGAGTTCCGATCGTTGCCCGGGGCCAGAGCCGTCCGCGAAGACATTTTCTCCGGGTCTCGGGGGAATGGGCGGCCGGGTCGGTGGGGGGGGGCGGGGGTCCCGGGGTCCCCTCTCTTCCCCTCCCCCCCCGCCGGCCTGGGGACGCGAGCTCAAAAGCTGGGCGCCGTGGACACCCGGGTTCGTGCCGTGGGAGAGGGGGCAGGGCGGGGCAGGGAAGGGGATGCCGAGGGTCCTAGTGGCCCCGCACAGCGGGGGCCCGGGGCGCCATGGGGGCGGCGGGCAGGCGGGCGGGCGGGCGGGCGGGGGCCGGGGAGGGGGCGCGGAGCCGGCCCGGGCGGCGGCGGAGGGAGGCGGTGGAGGGGCCGGGGAGGAAGGGACGTCAGGGGGAGGGGCGGGCAGGGCGGGGCCGCCAAGACCCCGCCCCCTGCTGCCGGCACTTAAAGGCGCAGGCCGGGGCCGGCCGGGGGCTCTGAGGGCAGAGGCAGGTCTGGGCGCGTTGAGGGGGAGCGTGTTCTCACCAGAGAGTAGAGACTCACCGGAAGAGAAGAGAGAGAAACGCCAAGGCACAGCGCCAGCGACGCAGAGAAAGATACTGAGAGACGCAGAGATAGAGAAGCTCAAAAAGAGAGAGACAAAGAGACACAGAGATAGACAGAGGTGGGGAGAGACACAGAGACACAAAGAGGTGAAAAGACAGCCAAAGGACGGAGAGACCAAAAGACAGAGAAAGGCAGAAAGAGGGAGAAACGTAGGGAAAGAGAGACACATACAAAGAGACAGAGTGAGAGAAACAGAGACACAGAGAGCGACAGGGACTGACAAACCCACGTACGGAGACAGAGGGAGAGACAGAGATGCAGAGACCCGTGAAGAGAATGGAGACAGGACTGACAGAGAAGCCCTCAGAGGCAAGAACCACGCAGGCAGCGCTGTCCACATTCTCCCTCCCAGCCCCCCTCTCCCCAGTCCAGGAAGCTCTGGGGACCGAGGGCTAAGGATGCTGGGGGGATGGTGTATGGGCGGAGCCACTGAGGAAGGGTCACCTACCTCTCTAGCAATGCTGCCTCCCACCTCCCAGAAAACTCCAGACCCCAAGGTTGTAGGTTGCAGTCTTCTCTCTTCTGCACCCCAGCTGGGGTCCCAGGTCTCACTCTGTCCAGCTCTGTGACTCAGGGCAGGCACTTGCTCTTTCTGGGCCTCAGTTTCACAGTCTATAAAGTGAGGGGGAGGATGTGCATGTTGCTTTCGTAGTGGGGCTGAAGTAGGTGCAAAGGAACTCAGTGCAGGTATTCTCCTGATGGGCAAACTGAGACCAGAGAGGTCAAGGGCGTTGCTGACATCACACAGTGCCCTGGGAACCACGCACTCCCTCTAGATCAGGGTGGGATGAAAGAAAGAGGGGCATTGTCCTGGCCTGGGAATCACACAGCCCTTGCATGGGACCTATGCCCTGCCCCTGTCTGTTTGAACATCTTCCTGAGCCTGTTTCCCTTTCTAAAAAATGGGTGTGACAATAACAGCAGTGTGCTGGAGCCAGCTCAAGCAAGCTGAGTTTTGAAGTCTCAGAGATTTTGGAACTGGTTTTTAAACAGCCATTATTAAAAATTAAATTATGCAAACATACAATTAAATAAATTATATTTAAAACAAAGATAATAAATACTCATCATTTTACATTTTACTCCTATGTGTGATCCTGAGGTTATTTACATCTATTGTATTCACATAGTGAAACTGCTAAGTGTAAGGGGTGACTGCACATCTCTTCCTCCCGAAACGCTTTCAGTGATGTCACCCTGGTAGCTTGAAATTAGCCATGGTGGAATATTTACACCATGGAAATTGGCAAGTGCTACAAAGCAAGGCTTTCCACCCTCATTCCCCAGACAGCTGGTTGGTACACATTTACCAGTATATCACTGATTGATACTATCAGCTACATCGACTCAAGAGGCTTCCTCTGTCCAGGCTCTGAGCACTTTATCCTTTCTGCCACACCATGAGATTGGACCATCCTTATCACCCCCACTTACAGAGGGAAAACAGCATGCTGAAGGTCACACAGCTGGTGAGCAGCAGGGCTGAGATTTGAACACAAGTTTCGCCAAAGTCCAGAACTTGGGCTCTTAACCACTACGGTCCCCTATCCCTGGATGGTAATAGCAGCAAAGTCTGTCTGCAACAAATTAATGAGACTATGTAAGTAAAGTGCTTCACGTGGGAACAGATTAGAATTTCTTAAATGGGTGATGTTATTATTCAGCAAATGGAGCCTGAGGAGTCTCAGGGAGGGTGGAAGGCAGAGAGGGAGGAGTTCAGGATATTGTTCTAGAAGCTCTGGGATCTCAAGGGTTCTGCGGGATGAGGGGTGGGGTCTTGGGGATAGGGGGCTGAATCAGCCCAATCCCATCCCAGCTCTAGCGCTGAGGGCTGCGGTTCTCCGACACACCACACGAGGGCAGAAGATCACCTTCCTATACACGTTTGCCCACCACACTGCGGGATGCACACTGGCTCCCCAGTTCCCAGTATCATCCCCACCCTATTTCCCAGATAGGGAGACTGAGGCTTAAAGAGGGGAGGCTATGACATGGATGAGCCTTAAAAAATTATGCTTAACAAAAGAAGCATACAAAAGACCACTTATTGTATGATTCCGTTTATAGGGAAATCCTTAGTGACAGAAAGTAGATTCAGGGCTGCCAAGGACTGCTAATGGGTTACAAGGATTTCTTTTTGGTGACAGTGTTCTGGAATTAGATACTGGTGATGGTTGTCACAACCTTGTGAATGTACTAAAAACCACTGACTTACACACTTCAACGGGGTGAATTCTATGGCATGTGAATTCTATCTCACTAAAAAAATTAAGTTAAAAAAAGAGGGAGAGATCCAACAGTGGCCACGGCCCATAAAAGGCCACTTTGGTTCCAGCTCGGGCTGCCTTCCGATTACCACAGGTCCACACTGATTTGGGGAGGACATAAACTGTTTCTCCCCCTCCCCTCTAGGCCAGCAAACCACCCCCTTTCCCAGGGCCCATTGTTTGGCAAATCCAATCCTTGAACTGAAGCCTTCAGACCTTGGAATCTTAACCCCTGATCCACTTATCCCAACCTAATGTCTACAGAGCCCTCGCTGGGGCTGGGGGAAAGCAGTGATCCCTGAGCCCAGCCCCTGACCCCAATGTTAACCCTACCTCATCCCAACCCCAGTTTTGCTGAGGCAAGTGATCATTCTCTCAGGCCAAACACCTGGGATGCTATGCCTGAGCCCCCAAAGGGCCACCTAAACCTAAAACCCAGCCTTAAAAGTCACCCTAATCCTGCATCTCACCCCATCCAACCTGCAACCCATTCCCAGTCCCAACAGACCTGCCATCTCTATCCCCAACTTCCAATCCTTAGCTCTGATCTATCCCCATTGGTGCAATCAGTTCACAGATCTTTACTGAGCACCTACTATGTGCCAGGCACGTATCTAGGGATAGCAGATGAACAAGGTAAGCAAAATCTGCTTTGAATTTATATTCGATTGGGACAGTTAGAAAATCTACCAGGGAGACAGAGGAATTTGATCATTTCAGATTGTAGAAGGTGCTATAAAGGAACACGCAAATCAGAGCAATGTCCCCTGGGGAGAGGGAGTACAGGGCTGGCAGAAGTACTTTTGCTGGTCAGGGAATGTCTCCTTTGAGGAAAGGACTCTGGAGCTGAGACCTGGATGATAACGGGGGTGGGGGTGGGGGGGGGCGTATGGAAACCTGGCGACGGGGGCTTTTAGGCAGAGAGAACCACAATTCCAAAGTCATGCCCAGGGTCACCCCCTTAGGGCTCCAATCCCAGCCCTTGGGCCCAGCAGAACCTTCCTTCATGTCTTTACCCCAGAGCAGGGAACACAAGAGAGAGCTTCGGGCTCACATCCAGCATGGGGTGTCTCCGGGGGTACCCAGGATGGTGTTGTCACCTTGGGAGGTGTGAAGAGCAGGCGGGGGGTGGGGGGGTGGTGCCAGTTCCGGCCTGGGGTTGGGGGCTGAGGGTGGGAACCTGACTGCGGCCTTGTCCTTCTTCCCAGCCCAACCACAGCCTGGCCGAATAGGGCAGACAGATAACAAGTCCTTCCCGCCCCTGGCCCCAGAGAGGGAGGGGTTTCCTGACAGGAAATTGACCTCCTCTAACCCCCCCCTCCTCAGATCCAAGCTCTCAGCAGTCCTGGCTAAAGTAGTCTCAGGACAGGACAGCAGCGCGCACTGACAAGGAGGTGAGTCTGTGGGAGGAGGGGGCAGGATTCACACGCCCCTGGGGCGCTCTGAATTGGGGGCTGGACCAGAATTTGGGAGAACGTGTGCCCTGAAGCCAGGAGAAGCTGGGGGCAAAGAGAAACTCTAGGACCTGACCTCGAGAGGGTGCCAACCAGCAAGAGGGTGGCGGGAGGAGATGGGGGAGCAGGGGAGGGTCTAGGGAATACTTTGGGGACTCTGACGATCTAGGTTGCCAGGGAGTCACGGAGAGCTTGGAACCGCCAAGGGAGAGGAGAGACAAGATGTCATTGGGTCGGAAGCTCTGAGTTCAGGTGGGAAGGCTGAGGCCAGAGAGGGATGGGGTGGGGTCTTGGAGATGGAGCCGGAACAAGGGTTGGGATGCAGATGGGATGAGGTTGGGAATGAAGATGTGGATGAGCCTGAAACAGGCTGGGCTGGTGACAGAATTGTTTGGGGGCAAGGTCTGGATTGCGGCTGTACTGGACACAATTTGTAAGGGCAGTTCCCCGATACAGACACAGGCCTGGAGGTGATGACTTCTGCAAACAGGTCGGCTGGCCGGCAGAGGGTTTGGGACTTTGGGGAAAGGCTGGCAGTGAGGAAGAGAAGGAGGAGCCCAGAGAGGGAAGCTCTGGTGGCCAAGACATCCTGCAGCAGCTGGGAGGCTGGGGGCTTGAGGGATGCCTCGGAAGTGAGTCAGGGGCCGGGCACTGGGAGGCAGACGAGGGGGCTGGAGGGGGCAGGATGTCAGTTTGCAGAGGTGGGTGTTGGAGCCAGGAAGGGGAAAGACGTCGGGGCCAGTTTTGGGAAAATGTTGCAGCCAGGTCTGAGGATGTTGGAAATGGTTTGAGGGGGATCCAGTTGAGGGGTGGATATGGGAGCCAGCGTGGGAATGGCAAATCTAGCATGGGTGAAAAAAATCCAGTTTGGGTAATGTTGACTTCAACTGGAGGGAAATTGGAGGCCCTTGTTTTGAGGGGGAGGTGGATTATTTTTGGGGGGGGATGATGGAGCCATTCTGGGGATTAGGCATGTGGAGGCCAGTTTGGAAGATGAAAGACGGAGAAATCAGTGTGTGAATAGTGTGTGTATGGGGAGGGGGGCTGGTATCGATTGCCCACAGCCATGGGGGTTCCAGGCAAGGGTTGCCATGGTGACTGCCTCCCTGGGGGATCGGGGACCATGGAGACTGGAGAGAGGCTGGGACAGTGTTTCTAGAAACAGGAGGCTTGAGAAACAATGGCTAAGGTGTAGAGGGTGAGGTCAGGGAGGAAAGAAGGGGCGTCCCCACCAGGAAAGGAGATGCTCTTGCACATGGCTCAGCCAACTCAGGGCCCCTGCAGCAGCAGCCTTCCTCCCAGGCCCCCCGTGCACTCCTACACCCACTGCCCCATCTTGACCCTGTCCCTAACCTGTTCAGAACCTGTCCCGGTTCAAAACAACCTATGTGTCCAGCCATGGGAGGATGTGAGAACACCCTTAACACAGGTCGGTCACAGTCATACGGTGGAATAGTGTACAGCACTCGACTAGCGCCACAGAGACAGGCATGGAAAACCTCACATGTAAACTGTGAGGGAAAAAAGCAAGAGGCAGGGGCCTCCCTGGTGGCGCAGTGGTTGAGAGCCCGCCTGCCGATGCAGGGGACACGGGTTCGTGCCCCGGTCCGGGAAGATCCCACATGCCGCGGAGCAGCTGGGCCCGTGGGCCATGGCCGCTGAGCCTGTGCGTCCGGAGCCTGTGCTCCGCAACGGGAGAGGCCACAGCAGTGAGAGGCCCGCGTACCGCAAAAAAAAAAAAAAAAAAAAAAAAAAGCAAGAGGCAGGGGATACTTGTAGTATGACAGTATTTATGGAGAGTTCGAAACCATGTAAAACAATACATTATTTCTGGATACCAGTCTGGGTAGGCAGGCACAGGGTCAAAGTCTGCTTGGACGGCTTTCCTCGGGAGAGGGCTAGAGTGGGCAGGATCGGGGGGGGTTGGGGGGCTTCAGTGCATTTGCAATGCTTGACTCTTAGTTCCCAGACCAGGGATTGAACCCGCACCCTTGGCAGTGAAAGTGCAGAGTCCTAACTACTGGACCGCCAGGGAATTCCTGCAATGCTTGACTCTTAAAAGAAAAAAAAAATGAACCCAAAAGAGCAAATGCTTGCATTAGATGCAGCTACTAGGATCGTAAGCACAGGGGTGTTTATTAAATTTATTTTCTATACTTTTCTGAACATTTGGAATCTTTCATCATTTTCAAAAGCGCCCTTCTGTGGCTCCCAGTGCCCTCAGGGGAAAGTCCAAACCCTTCCTTAACGGTTTTCAAGGCCCTGAGCGGCCTGCTCCTTGCTGAGCTCTCCGTTTTGACTTATCATTCCTCCTGTCCCACAAGTTATGAAGTCCTTGTCTCCTTCCTTTGTTTCCTGTTTAGCACCCACTCATTCCCAGAGTGCCTGCCCTGGGAGCTGGGGACACAGAGAGCCCCGCCCCTGCCCTCTTGGGGCTCACAGCCCAGTGGGGGACACAGACCCATTCCCAGACAGTGATGACCCAGAGTGGGAGTTTCAAGGGGGGTGCACCTGACTCAGCCTGGGCATCTGGGAAGAGGCAACACAGGGGCTGGGTCCCGAAGTGTGAATGGAACATGGAGAACAGGCCTCCACGTATAAAGAGGTGCTGGAACCCAGAGGAGCCTGAGGTAAGGAGGAGGAGAAGGTGGGGTAGTGCTCATGAGGTGTACAGCAGGCAAGCGGGGGGGCCTGAATTTCATCTCGAGGGCACTGGGGAGCCATGGAGGGTTAAGAGAAGGGGGAGGGGCAGGTCTGAGCCTTAACAAGGTCCTCCAAGGTAGACTGGGGAACTAGAGGCTGGAGATCAGGGAGGAGGCTGCAGCAGGGAAGCAGGAGGGGGCTTGGACTGGGGCAGGGGCCATGAAGAGGTAGGAGACGGATTTAGGAGAAGGAATGGGCAGGACTCGGGAAGCTTCGAGCTCCATGAGGGCAGGGACTGGGTCTGCCTTGGCCACTGCTGTGTCCTCAGGGCCTGCTCAGGGCTGGGCCCACGTAAATACCTAATCAATGTGTGTGTGTGTGTGTGTGTGTGTGTGTGTGTGTGTGTGTGTGTGTGTGTGTATGGGGATGTGTGTACGGGGATGTGTGTGGTAAAATCTACATAACATAAAATTTACCATACTAACCATTTTATTAAAGTGTACAATTCAGTGGCATCTAGTACATTCACAAGGTTGTCAAGCATTGCCACTAATTCCAGAACGTCTTCGTCCCTCTAAAAGGAAACGCTGTACCGGTTAGGTGGTCACAGCCCAGTCCCCCTCTCCCAGTCACTGGAAACGACTAATCTTCTCTCTGTCTCTATGGATTTGTGTATTCTGGACATTTCCCAGTAAAATGTTTGTTGAAGGAGTGAATGGGGCAGGGTAGAGGAGACAGGGGTACTGCCTGGACAGGGGAGACGAAGCAGGTGCCCAACTGTGAACAGGACACCTGGGTAGACGGTGGGGTGGGGCCTGGGTCCCCATGCAGTCTCTGCCCTTCGCTGGCTGTGCCACCGTGGGAAAGACCCTTCTCCTCTCTGAGCCTGCTTCCTCATGGAGTAGAAGGGTGCACTAAGATGATGAACACCCCTGGGCAGGAGTAAGGTAGGGGAAGGGTCTGGACGCCGGTGCTCAGGGGAGAGAACCCTGGGTCTGGAATATGACAGGCCTGGGTTTGAAATCCGAATCACTGTGGGACCTTAGGCAAACACTTGTGCTCTTCTGAGCCTCAGTTTCCTCATCTGCAAAATGGGCATAGTGACGTTACTCCCTTCATGAGATTGCGCAGACTCAAGGGGTAAGTGCGTGCTCAGGCCAGTGCTTGGCACACGTGCTCCAAAGTGCTGGGTACACAAAGGCATTGTCATCAACACCAGCGATGGTCCGTTCTTTGTTCCCCAGGTCCCCGCCTGTCAAAATGCCCATCCTGAAGAGTCTAGGGCTGGCAGACTCTAAGATGTCCCGGGCGGGGACACTGCCCCTGAGGTCCTCTCGGAACCCCTTTGAGGAGGCTTCAGGGCTGGAAGAAGAGGAGGCTGGGGAACTGGAGACCCTGCCCAACGGAACATCATGTCGCCGCCGTGCCACCCTGGAGAAGTTGGCAGGCCTGGCCCCCTTCCGGCTGGGCAGAACCCCTGGCCGGCGGGCGGGCAGCCCTGGGGACGGGCAGCCTCGCTCTTTCCTGGGCCGTGTGCTGACACCGGGGATCCGTAGGAGCTCAGCAGACTTTGGCCTCCTGGCCAGGCTTCAGGGGACCCGAGCCCAGGGCGACGAGGAGGCGGCTGGGGAGGCTGCCCGGAGACTGGCCTTCCTGAGACTGGGGCGTGGGCCCAAGCCCCGGCGGGCGTCACTGGCTGAGAGGGTGGTGCCCGCAGGCGAGGCGGCTCCCGAGCCCCCGCCCAAGGTCCCGGAGCCCCCGAAGATAAAGGAGCCACTGTCAGGTGAGTCGGGAGTCCTGGCCCAGACCTGGGAGAATCACAGTGTCTCCACCCGTGACCCCATCTCCATTCACATCTCCAGCTTCCATCTGCCCACCTCCACGGACATGGCCAGCCCATCCCTGCTGCGGTCCTAATCTCCGTCACCAAACTCCAGCTTCAGCCCCGTCTCCACCCCCAGCCCAATCTGTCCCTCTCTCCATCTGCCTTCAACCTCGTCCCCTTGTCCAACAACAACCAAATGACCAACTTCGGTCTCATCTCCTCCAATCCCCTCCCTGCCCCCAGTTTCAACCCTCTCTCCGTTACTATCCTCAAATTCAACCTCAATCCCGTCTCCTTTCAAAGCTGCCTCTTCCAGCTTCTGGTGCTTTGCTGGCAATCTTTGGCGTTCCTTGCCTTGCAACTGCATCCCTCCCACCTTCCGTCCACACATGGCCTTCTCTCTGTCTTCACATCATCTTCTCCTCTGTGCATGTCTATCTTGGTGTCCAAGTTTCCCTTCTTATAAGGACACCAGTCATAATGGATCAGGGCCCACCCTATGACCTCAATTTACCTTGCTTACCTCTGTAAATTACCTATTTCCAAATAAGATCCCATTCTGAGGTACTGGGGGTTAGGACTTCACATATCTCTTCTTCTTGGGGTGGGGGACAAACACAGTTCCACTCATAACACCACCCCTGTTGTATCCTCAACCCCAATACTACCCCAAACCCCACTGTCTTCCTCAATGCCTTTTTGATTTCCAGCTATACTTATTCCAACCCCATCAGCCATCGCCACCTGAGGCACATCCGCATGCTTATTCCCAATCCATCCCTTTCACCAAATGCCATCTTTTTTTTTTTTTGCGGTACGCGGGCCTCTCACCGTTGTGGCCTCTCCCGTTGTGGAGCACAGGCTCCGGACGCGCAGGCTCAGCGGCCATGGCTCACGGGCCCAGCCGCTCCGCGGCATGTGGGATCTTCCCGGACCGGGGCACGAACCCGTGTCCCCCGCATCGGCAGGCGGACTCTCAACCACTGCGCCACCAGGGAAGCCCCAAATGCCATCTTTAACCTCACTGCTATGCCCAACACCATGACAGCCGCCAACTGGTCCAGTCCCATGCCATAGCTCATTCCTCTACTCTCATCCCGTCCTCAATCCCATCCCTGTGTGCAACTTCAACCCTTTCCCCTCTTCAGTCTCACTCCCACCCCCCAACCCCAGGTCCATCTCAGCGTCCCCCTTCAACCCCATTCACCTCCCCAACTTCCTCATTCAGTCCTAGTCGCACTCCCAGCCCCCATTTTCAACCTTAACCCCAAACTCAACCTCTTAACCCCACCTCCACACCCATCCCGAGTCTCAATCCTAACCCCCCCATTTCCAACCTCCAGCTTCAACTGTCCACATTCCTCCCAACCCCAACTGACGTCCAGACTTCTTCAAACTCACCTCCATCTATACCTTCTTTCCATCCTCAACTTTCACCTAAACTCATCTCCGAGCCCATCCCTACCCCAAACTCCAGATGACATTCTCGATTCCTTTCCCATCTCCCTCTTCCGATTTCAGCCCCAACCTCACCCTAGCCCTGAACTCCCTCATCCCAGCCTCCACCTTCATTCCCATCCGCTTCTCCAGTCCCAGCCCTGCCCAATCCCCACCTTCCTTCAACCCTGTCCCCCACCCTGCCTCTATCCCCCCACCCCCATCCCCACTCCTACCCTCCCCCCATGGACAGCCCTCGCTGCCCCATCACTGGAGAGCCCTTCCTTCAACCTGATGCCTGATGCCCTCCACATCCTGCGCCAGAAGCTATTTCAGCCCCTGCTCCCTAGGGACTGGGAGGGCACCACAGGGAGGTGAGAAGGGAGTGACTCAAGCCCCCGCCTTCTGGAAACGGATGGGCAGAAATAGCACTGGCCAGGAAATAGTTTCTCTGCCAGGGAGGAAGCGGAGGGGGCTGGAGGTGTTGGGGGTAACCCTGGGCCACTGGGACCCTCTGCCTTCACTCAGAGGCCTCCCGAGCCCATGACTCCCCTCTCCTGGGGGAGTGTGAAATCATCGGAGAGCCAGGTCACCCCTATAGTTGTCCCCACCCCCGAAAGACCCATCTCTGGTCTTCATACCCTCTTCCAACCTCCATGCCCCCACCCTGCCCCCCAGTCCACTGGCTCTCTCCATCCCTCTCCCCCTTACCTGGCTCCGACTGTCCTCCCTTGGCCGCCCCACTTCCTCTGATGCCTTTTTTGACCCTGATGCCCTTTTTCTATCCCATCCGCCCCCAACTCCCCTAACTCCTCCCCACAGCCTCACCTACCCCCTGATACTCTCTTCCTAGCCCTGACCCCTTACCCCAAGCCCTAAGCCTTTCCTTCTCCCTCATTCCCTTAACCCCACTTCCTCTGACTCCTCCTCTCATCTTACCCTCTTCCGAATCAGACACCCTTTCATCTTTGACCTCCTTATATCCAGACGCCTTCTCCCATCACCAAAACCCCCCCTCCCTTCCCTGACCGCCTCCTGTCCCCTCCCCCTTGCCCTGGCTCTCCCCCTTGCTCCCTCCTCCCTCTCCGCCCCCTCCCTTCTCCTAGGCCCCTCACCTGACAGCCTTCTCTCTTCCCCTTCTCCTGAAATGCCCCCACATCCCTCTCTGACCCCCACCTCTCCCCTCCCCCGACCCTCTTCCCCTCGCCTCCTCCCCGCCGCCCGCCCGGTTTCCCAGCCCCTGAGCTCCCGCTTTGCGCCCACAGTGCTGGAGATCCTGAGCTTGATCCAGCAGCGCGAGCTCGCGCGGGCCGACGAGCACATCTTGGAGCTGGAGGCCGAAGAGCTGGCGTCGTCGGGGGGCGGCGCGCCCGGGCCGCCCAAGGCCGAGGGCGCGGGCGGGGGCCGCCGGGCCCGGGACGTGGCTCTGCTGTACGAGGCCCTGCAGCGCGAGCTGTGGGCGCTGGTGCGCGAGACGCTGGCGGGCCCCGGGCCGGGCGCAGGCGCCGGGCCGGGCGCCGTGGCGCAGCTGGGTCAGGTGCTGGTGCAGGAGGAGGCGGCGGACGGGCGCCGGGGACCCGAGGCGGCCCGCAACCTGCGCGCCCGCTGGGCGGAGGCGGTGGCGCGTGCGGCCCGGGAGCGCCTGGAGGCTGCGGCGCCAGGGGCGCCCGGGGGCCTGGCCGGGCAGCTGGAGGCGCTGCGGGGGCGGCTGCTGGAGGATATGGGCGTGGTGCGGGGCCGCCTGGCGCCCTCCTACCCCGCCGGCCTGGGCGCCTTTGGCGTCTACCTGCGCGGCTACCACGGCGCGCTGGCCGAGTGGATCGGGGCCGCCGCCCGCCGGAGGCTGCCGCTGGCCGACCGCTACGCGCTGCTGCACTGGCATAACCAGGTGTACCCCAGGTGAGCGGGGGCCTAGGGATCGGCTGCCCCAAGGTCGAGTAGAACCCTCGCTTTCCCCCACTCCCTCCAGCCCCGGCCCCTTCAGAACCTAAGGACCCTCCTGGACCTTCATTCCTAGAACCTTAATATCGTTGACCCTTCCAGGCTCAGCACTGGTAACATTTACAACCCGAGAATCTTAGCGCTCTCCACGCTTCCCACGCTAGAACCTCAGCAACAGGGATCCTTCTGATCCTAGAACCTTACCACCCGCCATCCTTCCGGTCCTAGAATCTTAGCATTGTTGACCCTTCCAGTCCAAGAATCTTTAGAATCATCAACACGTACACTCTTCGAATCTTAGCACTGCCCCCCCTTCCAGTCCTAGAAACTCAACACCAATGACCCTTCTCATCCTGAAATCTTGGCACTGTTGACCCTTGGAATTCTAGAACCCTTACACTGCTTTCGCCTTAGACCCTAGGGCACAAGCGCTGATGACTCTTCCAATCTTAGAACTGATGACAATTTCAACCCTAGAACGTTAGCGCCAACGAGGCTTCTAATCCGGTTCATCCCCCCTTTGGATCCTAGAACTCTGACACTTGTCGGTCCTTCCAGTTTTAGGATGGTAGCACTTTTGGTCCTTTGAACTCTATAATCTTAGCATCTAGAACCTGAGTACCATTGACCCTCCCAGTCCTAGAATCCTATAACCATCGAGCCTTTGGATCTTAAAACATTTCCATTCTTGTGGCTGGGGGATGGAGTACGGTGATCAGCTATGACTGGGTCCCTACAGGCTCCAGGGAAAAGGGAGTTAGCCACACCCAAACCACACATTGGAGGGTGAGGGAGTGGGTGGTCCCTCATCGAAATCAAGATGGTGTCGCCAGAAGAATGGGAAGGCAACAGTTACCAACACTGACCTGTCCAGATCCCATTTGGGAATATATGTTCATGACACTCACATGCCATCCATGAGAGATGGAGGGGGAATAGAGAGCCTGGAATGGTGAGACATGAGTTAAGTCTGATTTGCAGGGAGATGGGGCTTCTGGCTGAGAGGATGCCATGAGCAAAGGCCTGGTGTGTGCAGGGGTGGTGTGGAGGTGTGGGGAGAGCAATGGCACGGCACAGGCCGGGGCATGCAAGAGGGTAGAGGCTGGAAGTGAGGGCTGGAGTGGCGAGGCCTCCAAGGCTAGGTGATGACGTAGGGACTAGGGGCGGAGGTGGAAGGGAGCTTCTGTCTGGTGAAGCTCTGGCGGGTGAGACCTTGCGTGCCAGGTCACAGAGCCTGGACTTGACCCCTACGAGTCTTGCCCGGACACCATCCATCAGGGAGCTGACTTGGAACTGGAGCCAGGGGAGCAACAATTCCAGAGACTTCCTTTGAGGGATGAGCAAAGCTGGCCCCGAGAGAGGAAGGGAGAGGCCCAGGTCACAAACACACAGGCTGTGAAGGGATGGAGGTGGGGAGGGGTTCAGCTCCCCAGCCCCACCTCTCACAGACCCCCCCCCGTTTCTTACCCCCACCCCCAGAGAGGTCCTAGGTCTGGTGGACATGGTCGCCCTGGAAAATGGGGAGCTGGAGCCCCTTCTGTCCCCTGGCACCCTTCGTGGCTTGGAGGATGAATGTGTCACAGACGTTAAGGTACCTGGAACTTGGCTTTGCTGATCAGGAAGCCGGAGGTGCTCTGCAGAGGGAGGGGGGGTCACACTGAGCTTGGGGGCCTCTCTCCGCCCCCTTTCCCTATCTCCATCTCCCCTTGCCCTTTGTGGACTTCCGAGTTCTGTCCAACAGACATAGAAACGTAAGCCCATACCGATCACTTCTGTCTTATGTTCAGTGTATCCAAAGCACTCGGCCGGGCGTGGAGACGCTCAGTAAAGGTTCAATACATTCAGACACTTCAAATCTTACAGCCAGAGAGTCAGTCACAGAACCTCAGCTCGCAGACTCAAAGACTCACAGAAGGAGGGCATCAAAGCATCTCTGCATATAAGCAGGGCTGATAGCAAACACGGTTAATAACTGGCCGGGCACAGGCACCGCCGAGCAGGATGGTCCAAGCTGAAAACAGCCATCCCAGCCACAGGGGTGTTTCTGGTCTAAAAGCCAGTCCTGCCCCAGCCACAGAAATCAGTATCTTTGCAACTTGAGAGCTTTGAATCTCGGGATCGAACAAGTCTACATTCATTCTCAGACTCACTGAATTGAAGACAACATAGGACCAGAGAATCAAGAGATGTGTAAACCTTAGAATCCTAGACACTTGGAATTCTTGAATCACAGAATCTGGAAATCGTGAAAGAATCGTCTCGCAGACCTGAGAGCAGAGTCTTAGAATCATCAGATAATGAGAGAATAAGCCCTTAAACCCTCTGGCTATTAGATGGAGGACAGCCTCAATATCAAATGCCAAATTGTAGACTTAGGAATGGAAGGGGCTGGGGAAGTTTTCTGGTCCAGGCTCTCTCCCCAGCGTTACCTTGATGAGCTCACAGGTAGAATCCAGAGCTGCAGGGGGGCTAAGGGGCAGGACGGCGGGGAAGAGGGGGGAATCGTGGTGTGAGCAAGGGAGGGAGAGGCTCCCAGGGACTCTGACTCCTGCCTCTGCCCCCACTTCCCCACTCCAGGCTCAGACACGGGCAGCCCTGCTTCGAGTGCTGCAGGAGGACGCGGGGCACTGGGCAGGTGCGGAGGACCGGTGCAGCAGCCTGGCACAGGACGTGTGTGAGGTAGGGGGCGGGGAAGAGGAAGGACAATCAGCTGGATGGTGACCAGTGGGAAAGTGGGACCTCGCCTCCTCATCACTTCTCATCCCCCTGGACCACGCAGCTGCTGGAAGAGCACACAGAGCGAGCGCCCCGCATCAGCCAGGAGTTTGGGGAGCGGATGGCCCACTGCTGCTTGGGGGGGCTGGCAGAATTCCTGCAGAGGTATGGAGGGCTGGGGGGAAGGGCGCAGGGCTGGGGTGGCGGTGGGGCATCTGGACCCGGGAGCCAGCAGCGAGAGGAGAGCTGGAAGTGAACCCAGTCAGGATGGGCAGGGGCGCCTCTGTGGGGATCACAGGCTGTGCTGGGCTCAGTGCCCAGCCAGGGACCCTTATCCAGCGGTGCTCCATCGGTCTACCATCCTCCCTCTCTCCTCCCACCAGCTTCCAGCAGCGCGTGGAACGATTCCATGAGAACCCAGGAGTCCGGGAGCTGCTACCCGACACCTATATCAGCAGGACCATCTCCCTGGTCAATTGTGGGCCCCCCCTGAGGTTAGAGCACCCACAGTGTGTGGGCGAGAAGGCCAGTCCTGGGTGACAAGCTGAACTGGGGTGCCTGGATCCTGGGTGGGGATCGCAGAGCTAGCCCCGAGAGGCATATCCAGGGTACCTTAGAAGCATAAAACCTGGGAGTCCTAGAAAGAACCGTAGCATCACAGGGCACTAGAATTATGGAGTAATCAGAACCTGGGAGTGTTAGAATTACAGGAACCTAGAAGCCAGACTCTAGGGATTACATTTTTTTAAACATTTTTTTCTTATAATACTTTCCTTGTATAGTTGATTTAGTATGTTGTGTTGATTTCTGCTGTACAGCAAAGCGATTCAGTTATATTACTTTACCTTTTTATTAACTTATTTTTAATTGAATTTTTAAAATTAGGAATGCATTCAAGATACAACAAGGCACACAGTGAAAAGCCTCCCTCCCCCACTCCTTCCCTCCAGTTATTGCTAATGCCTCACATATCTTTCCAGGGGTATTTGATACATTTACCAGTAAATATGTGTAAATACGTGTATATATGCATAGACACACTTCATGCATATGCATAGATAGCCATGCATATACATATTTCATAACATACAAGTAAATCTATTACTATGTGCATACATATTATTCCTTTTCCTTTAAAAAAAATACAAATGGTAGAATATTGAACACACTCTGTCCTTTTCCACTTAACACCTTGGAGATCTTTCTGTTAGTGCCTGAAGAGTTCCCACCAGCTTCTTTTATATCTTTTATAGCTGAACTGTCTTCCACCGCTTGGATGTGCCGTCATTCATTTAATCTGTCCCCAGTGGATGGACAGTTGCCTCCACTCTTTTGTAGAGAAAAACCTGGCACATCTGTCAACTCCCACAAGTGTGGGGACCAAGGATACATTCTCAGAAGGGGATCTGCTGGGATGTGGGCAGAAAGTGCCCAGTTGCCCTCTAAACCAAGTTATTCTCCTTTCAGTGATGGAGAGGGTCATCAACTGTTACAATGACAGAAAATGAAAAGGGTCGAATTTTAGAATTACAGCCCTTTAGAAGCACAGACTTTTAGGATGGAAGCATCCCCACTCTCACCCAGAAAGTAGCGAGAGAAATAGACCCCTTCCTCCCCACTCCATCCCCCAGACTCCCAGCCATTCCACAGAGCCCCCCAACCCCCAACCCTCCAGACATCCCCTGATATTTCTCAGCCCCCAGGCCCCCCCAGAGCCCCTGACTTCCCCCAGCTCCCCATCTGACCTGTCGCCCCCGTGCCCCACAAAATAGGGTCCGTCTCATGGGAGACAGGTCCAGGCAGTTGGGCTGAGATGTTGAGGCTCCTTGACCTTTGGTTCCATTGACCCCCACAGGGCTCTGGCGGAGCGCCTGGCCCGGGTGGGACCCCCTGAGAGTGAGCCGGCTCGGGAAGCTGCAGCCAGCGCTCTGGACCGAGTGACCCGACTCTGCCACCGCATCCTGACCGACCTGCTGTTCCAGGAGCTGCAGGTGAGAGAGGCAGTGGGCTGGGTGGGGCCGGGGCCAGGACAGGGGAGTGCCCCCGCCCCATCCTGCAGTTCCTTTCAGCCCATGACTCAGTGTTCGGGAAGCAGAGGGGGTGGGGGGTGATGGCCGTGTCTGGGCCGTTTAGGGGGACGGGGGGGCGCAGGAAGGAAGAGGTGGGAGGATATGGTCAGGGGGAGGATAGAGAGCGATCAGCATGAAGGGGCCTAGGGGACTGGGTGGAACCCCTCCTCACTGAGGTCCTCCAAATCCCTGCCCAGCCTCTCCTAGACCCTAGGGCCTCATTCACTCATCCCCGGGGTCCTGCACATGCCCAGAGGGGACTAGGTTCAGAGGTGGGTGAGAGCGGGGTGAGGAGCTGGTGGGAGTACCCGGGAATGGAACTGAGAGGTGTGCATGTCCCTGGTTGTGATTCGTGCTCAATCCACATTGTACGTCGGGTTGTGTCCCACCTCTGCTTAGAACCCTCCATGGCTCCCAGCTCACTTAGGGCAAAAGCCAAAGTCCTCCCTGTGGCCCCCGAGGCCCACATGGTCTGCCCTTTCCCTCTCTGACCTCATCCCCTCCCACTTTCCTCCTTGCCCCTCGCTTCTCCTTAACGTGTCAGACGCATTCCAACCTCAGTACCTCTGCACCTGTTCCCTCTGCCTGGACTACTCTTCCCTCAAGAGCCACAAAGCTCCCTCTCTCACCTCTTTCAAGTTTTGACTCAAATGTCACCTTCTTAGAAGGACCTCCCCTGACTGCCCTGTTTAAAATAGAAGCCCCTGAGATTCCCACATGCCCCCCCCCGCCACTCTATTTGTCTCCAAAGCACTTATCACCACCTGCCATGCTATATCCTTTGCTTTTTTTTTTTTTTTTTTCCAATCTGTCTCCTCCCATTGGAATGTCAGCTTCTCAAGGGCAAGGATTTGTTGGAATGTTTCTAAAATAACTTTTCTATTATGGAAAATTTCAAACATACACAAAAGTAGGCAGAATGACAGAATGACCTCTTGTGGACCAGCTCCAGCAAGCATCAACTCCACCTCTCCCCCCACCTCTCCTGCCCACTGGATTCTTTTCAAGCACATCTTTGGCATCCTACCATCATCCATCAACACTTTAGCCTGTATCTCCGAAAGATAAGGAACCCAGCCTTTTTAAACAAATGTAACCGCAATGCCATTTTCCTACCTAACAAATGGAACAATCATTTCTTAATATCGTCAAATATCAGATCAGAATTCAGAGGCCCCCAAGTGCTTATAATTATCAAGCGCTTGGAGTTTTGTTTATCTCCTTTTGTGTTGTGTCCCCAAGCGTTCTCTAATGTATCCCCCGTGATCCACCCAGGGCTGGGCCACAGGCAGGGTTCAGAGAGTGTTTGTTGAATGACTAAATGGACAAGCATGGGAATGAAAGTGAGTGTTGGGGGGAAGGGGGTACAGTCTTTGTTCCAGGCCTGGCTGTACGGCTTCCAGGTAGGGGGACTTAGGCAAATGGCTTTCCTCTTGGGGGTCTATGTTTGCTCATCTGGAAAATGGACCCAGGAATTCCAGGCTTCTCAGATGGCTGTGAGGAAGCAATGGGCTTGTGGCCATAAAGTACTTAGCTTGGGTCCTGGCCCTCGGGTACTGGCCATTAGGGAACTTCATAAATGTACAGAGTTTATAGCAACAGCAACACGTCCTGAGCTGAGTGCTGTACCAAGAGCGTCACCTCAGTTGATTCACACCTGCTTTCCAACAAAAGCCCACAGGCCTCAATTTTGGAGGTTCAGAAAATTGGGCTACTATGGGATGAGAAAGCAGGAAGGGGGTGCTGGGCTGAGTGGGATAGGAGTCTGCTTCAGACCCCCATGGACACCAACCCCAGAGGTGTCCGGGCACCTCATGCTCCCAGCCTCCATCTGAGGGACAGACCCACTGCCCATCCCACCTCCAGGATCCAGATACCTCCCTCCCCTCCCTCCACCGGTGGCCACTTACTACATCCTATGAATCTACCACCTGCATTCTCCTTTCCCCCTCCTCATCCCTTCTCAACCCTTCCCCTCCTTCCAGACCCCCCATTTCTGCCTCAGTCTTGCCCCCTCCCAGCCATCTCGGTGAAGCACAAAGCTGACCCTCTCCCTCCTCTGCTTAGAACCTGCCATGGATCCCCAGTGCCCTCAAGAGAAATCTGAGGCTCCTCCCAAGCCCAGGAGGCCTGTGTGCTCTGCTCGGTTCACCTGACCAGCCCCATCTCTTCACTGGGCAGTCATACAAGCCCCCCCCACCCCCGCATCCCCCTGATTAGAAGGGTCCTAGCTTGGTTTAAAGTTCTGCTCTCTCTGTCTTGAAGTTCTTAATACTTTTTGAACAAAGGGTCTCCCATTTTCATTTTTGCATTGGGCCCGTGAATTATATAGATGGTCTTGCCAGCCACACTGACCTTCTTTCCGGTCCTCTGACCCGCAAGCCCATCTGAAATCTGAACCTTCTTCACACTGGCTTTCCCCTCGGATTGAGCCACTCCCTCTCCCACCGCTCACTTGGCGAACAGTGACCATCTTCCTGGCCTCAGCTCTGGTGCCCCCTCCTCCAGGAAGCCCTCCTTGACTCTCTATGCTGACTCAGGCTGGGCTTCCTAAACCCCTGGGCTCCCTCTTTCCAGCCGTGGCCATTCTGAATGGTCACTGTCTGGGGAACAGCTCTGTCTCCTCTTCTGGAGGAGAGCTCCAGGAGGGCAGGGCTGGACTGAGAGCCCCAGGAGGTCAGGGCTGGACTGTCTCCGCACTGCTGTGTCCCCAGCACTGCGCAGCCCTGGTTCAGCTCGGAGCAGCGTTTTGGGAACAAATGTTGGATTGATCTATGAAGAAAGAGGGCAGAAGGGAGGCGAACTGTGACCCTCTGCCCACTCTGCCCCACCCAGCCGCACTTCAGCAAGCTGATGCGCAGAAAGTGGCTGAGCAGCTCGGAGGCCCTGGATGGCATCGTGGGCACGCTGGGCGCTAAGGCCCTGGCACTGCGCAGGATGCAAGATGAGCCTTACCAGGTGCATCTGCTTGTGCGGGGGAGGGACGCAGGGTGGGACCCGGGGCCGGTGGGGGGAGGGTGGGAGAGCAGAGCTAGAGCGCTCAGAGGGGAGAGACCCCTTCTAGGCGGGGAGAAGCTCTCTCAGGGCGAGATAGGTGGCGCTCTACCTGTGGTCTGCGCGGAGGGTGCCCGCGGATACCGGGGTGTAGCGCGGGATGCTGGCGGGGTTGGGGCCTCTGGATGGTGGGGCTCCGGAGAAAGCGGAGAGGGCTGGGATGGGGCACCTCTGGGGGCCGGTGGGGGAGGGTCCGCGAGTTGATTAGGAGGAGCAGGACAGGGGTCACCCACCGGGAGCCGGGAGGGCCGCCGGCGGCTGGGGGTGGGCAGGGGTTCCCGTTGGGTGTCCGGAGCGGGGGCGGGCGGGTGGGAAGCGGGGAGGGGGGTCACCGGCGTTTCACACCCCCTCGCGTCTTCCCGGGTCCCCAGGAGCTGGTGGCCGAGCTGCACCGGCGGGCGCTGGTCGAGTACGTGCGGCCCCTGTTCCGCGGTCGCCTGCGCTGCGGCTCCGCGCGGACCCGCAGCCGCGTGGCCGGCAGGCTCCG
Organism: Delphinapterus leucas; assembly: GCF_059928025.1. Taxonomy (NCBI): domain Eukaryota; kingdom Metazoa; phylum Chordata; class Mammalia; order Artiodactyla; family Monodontidae; genus Delphinapterus; species Delphinapterus leucas. Next base: position 10,197,234 of record NC_143148.1, read on the forward strand.
GGAGGACGCGGCGCAGCTGCAGAGGCTGTTCCGACGGCTGGTCAGTGCGGCCTTGGGGGCGGGGGGCTCCGAAACTACGGAAAACTTTGGCTTCCGGGAATCCCCAGACTCGATAGCCGGGGGCGGGGCTTAGAATAAGACCCTCACCCAATTTGCAGCCAATAGTAACACTCTGATCTTCGCCCTCTGAGGGTAAAAATTGCCTTTCTAACTGAAAGAGAAAGCGCTCTGGGCACAAATGAAGAGAAAAATGGTCCCTATGCCTTCTTGTGGGGATTAGATAAGTCCCATTAAAAGGGCTTAGGACCTAAACGTTAGCCATTATTATGAGCACAGATAGTCGCTAAATGCAAGAGAAACTCAGAACCTTAGCGTTCCCAAATCCAAGCATTTAAAAGTCAGCAAATCTTATTTGTACCCAGTTGTAATGAGCTGGACGGGAAGGGTGTCACTCAGCCGCTATTCCAGGAGTTTCTAACCTAGAGTCCTTGGAATTTTCTTTTTAATTTTGGGGGAGATAATTGTAGAGTCACGTGCAGTTATAAGAAAGAATGCAGAGAGATCGCTCGCATACCTTATGCAGTTTCCCCCAATGGTAACATTTTGCAAATTTAGAATAGGTTTTGAGGGGTGTCCCCGAGCCCCAAATTATCTGCAAAACTGGGAGTAGGTTATATTATGGATTTTTCTTCAAATTTCCAAAGGTTCCAGATAACCTCTGACTGCAGTCTGCCCTCTGCCCGGTTTTACGGACGAGAAAACTGCCAGGCGAGGCGAGGCCTTGGGAGGCTGTGGTTTCGAGGGGGTGGGTGTTGAGTGTGAGCCCGGGGTCTTCCCATGCAGGAATCCCAGGCCTCGTGGCTGGACGCCGTGGTGCCCCGTTTGGCCGAAGTTCTGCATCTGGAAGACACGCCCAGCATCCAGATGGAGGTGGGGATGCTGGTGCGGGACTACCCAGACATCAGGTGAGATCCCCACCCCCACGCCGGCTTGGTTCCTTTTTGCCCGCGCGGCCGCCAGGCCGAGGTCTCCCGGAGAGCCTTGGCATCCGTCCCTGCGTTTCCTGCCCCTTGGGCGAGGGAGGGAGGCGGCGAGCGTGTCTGACGGCCGTTTCCTGCTGGAACCAGGGCATTATTAATACGATTTCCCTCCTTCTCTTGCCGCCGCCGCCGTCGCTGCCGCCGCCGCCGCCACCAGGGCTCGCAAACAAACAAGCAGTCACAGGAAGCCCAGGGCAGGGGGGCGCGGGGCCGCCCGGCGGCAGGAAGGGCCGGCCCAGCTGGGGAGCCGCGGGGGACACGGGGACACGCACGGGCACACGGGCGCACACGCACTGGGACAGTGGCAGGCGCCGTTCAGATCCTGATGGACCATTTCCTTTCTCTGTGATCCTCTCTGAGCCCCAGTTTCCTCTTCTGATCCATGGGGACAATAGTACTCTTTTCATAGGATTATTGGGGATTGATTAAGCATCCGTGGTGACAGCAGTAACAATACCAATTCTTGCTTATTGAGTTCTTATGTCAGACCTAAGAAAGCATCTTACATACCCACTCTGTGTCACTTTATTTATTTATTGTAGGCAGTATTTGAGCATTTTATTTTATTTTTTATTTTTTGGCTGCAAGGCTGCAGCATGTAAGAGTTATTTTAGAAGACAAGCTATTTGAGAAAATCTTTGCACGTCAAAGGCAGCACTGTTGTGAGTGCCTAGCACCATCCGAGGCAGGCGGAAATTAAGTAGCTGACCCCAATGTCACAGCTAGCCGGCAGCGAAGTTGGGACTTGAGCCCAGGCAGCAGGCTCTGAAGCTGGTACACCTGACCACCATACAACACTGCCACTTGCACAAGGTGGCGGCAGTCCTGCGATGCTAGTCGGGCAGACATTCTGTATGCAGAGAGACAATCCCCCAGGACCCAGGAGTAAGGCATCAGCTGGGTTGAAGTTGAGGACGTGGGGCTGAAGGTGAGGATTCTGGAACTGATTCAGGATGGGCGGTTCTGCTTCTGAGGTGTGGGGCTTATGTCCTTGGGAAAGCACAGAGCCCTGGAGTCGCATGGGGGCCAGGGTCCCGGCATTCCTGCTGGGTTGGGGTTTCTGAACTCGAATCTGAACTTGGATGTGCAGCTGAGTTCGAAAGGTCTCAAGCTGGGCTGGGAGGAGGGGTTCCAAAGCTGAGTTTGGGGGCTGTGTTTTGCATCTCTGTTGAGCTGGAAGGTTCTTGAGCCCCATTTTGGATGAGTGTTTTGGAGCTGTGGGGATTCCAAACTTGGGATGCAGGAGGGTAAAGAGACTGAGCTGGATTGAAGGGGGTGGTGAAGACCCCAGAACTCTGTTTGAAATGAAAGTTGGAAATGAACGTTGGGTGCAGGATCTTGAGTTGAAATATGATGGTGGTTCTGGAGTTGAGTTTTGGATCCGGGATCTGGAGCTGAGATTGGGGTGAAGGGAAGTTTCCATTGTGTTGGATTTAGGGGCGAGGGTTGTGGAACAGAGCCAGTTTTGAGCACAGAGTTTCTGGTTGGAGGGTCCCCAAGGTGAGTTTTAAGTTCTGGGGGAGAATTTTAGTTGAGAACAATTCCAGGAATGGGTTAGAGGTGAAGTGAGTGTTCCAAGGCCGAATTTGGATGAGGGCTCTGGAACAGCAGTGGTGAAGACTCCAGACCTGGCGTTGGGGTGAGGTGAGGGTTAGGATAGGGCTGTGGGTGAGCACTTCCGGGCTGGATTTGAGTGATGCTGTGGGGCTGTTTGAGATGAAAGTGAAAATGAGGTTAAGGGTTGCTATAGAGTCCAGAGCTTAAACAGGTGCAAGGGTACCAGAATGGAAATTCAGGAGCTGTCTGAGCCAAGTTGGGGGTGAAGATGGAAGGTTATTTTAATCAGGAGCTGAGATGCGGCAAAAAGGAATATCCTTGTGCTGGGTTGGGAGGTGACAGTTCTGGAATCCACTGTGAGTAGGAGGATTTGAAAGTGTTTGGAAGGGAAGCTCTGGAGGGGGGCTGGTATGAAGGGGGGATCTAGGGGTGCTGGTGGGAGGGCGGGATCTCGGGGGGACTGGTATGGAGGGGGAATCCAGAGGGAGCAAAGGGGCTCCAGAGCTAAGGCAGGTTCTGGAACAGACGGCCGGGTGGGGCCCACAGGTGGGCTGGGAGTGTATCTGGAGGACCCCGTGCACCTGTCCCCTCCTCTTCCCTAGGCGGAAGCACGTGGCAGCCCTCCTGGACATCCGTGGCCTGCACCACACAGTCGCCCGCCACGAGATCCTGGCGGTGGCCCGGGACTTGGAACTCTCTGAGGGGGGAACCTTGTCACCCCCCCGGGACCGTGCCTTCTTTGCAGACATCCCCGTGCCCCGGCCGCCTTTCTGCCTCAGCCTCCCTCTCTTCCTGGGCCGCCTCTCCCTCTCCCGGCTGGCCTGCCTGCCCTGGCCTCGGCCTCCATCTCCATCTCCATCACGGCCCCGGGCCCAACACTGAGACTCTCCCGGCTTCACCTCAGTGCCCCCCCATCTCTGCTGCTGACAGACCATCCTCCTGACTCCCTGTCTGGGGCCACAGACCCCTGGGCTGGAAAGATCATTAGAGGTCTCCTCACCTACCCCCAAACTCCCTGTACAGAAGAGAAAGTGGCCAGAAGGAGCAAGGACTTTCCCAAGGCCATGAAGCCCGTTCCCAGCACCACCTCCCCAGCCCAGTGAGTGGTGGGTGGTGTTTTGGAAGGCTCTACAGAAATATCCCAGGCCCCCCCTTTCCCCTCACCTCAAGGTCTGGCCTCAATCCAATGTATTAAGGAACGTACGATACTTAGAATAAAGAGGTTTCTATTTAACACAAGGAAGGGCTGAGTCCCCAGTGTGTGGGGGGGAGGAAGGACCCGGGGCAGGGACCAGGGCCAAGGGCTTCTCACACGCCCAAGGCCGGGCTAGGGTCCAACTCTTGGGCAGGGCAGTGGTGGCTGAGGCAGGCCCTGCAATGTAGGAGCTGCCGGGCCGCCCTGTTTACACCAAGTTCCCGAGGCTGCGTGACTCCACAGCAGGCCCTTGGCCTCTCTGAGCCAGCGTCCCTCATTTTGTCAACCCCAAAGTGCCTTCTTTCCTGGGCCTAGTGGTTCCACCTTGGCAAGCCCCCCCCGCCCCCCTCATCCTTAGCCGGGAAACTGTATCAAGAGAGGAAGGAGGTTGGGGGCAGGGCTGGCGGCATCCAGGGCGCCCTCCTGGGTTGACGCAGGAAAATGTCAGGGTGGGAAAAATTCCAGCCTCTCACCCCCAGCCCTGCCGGATCCTGGTCCCCACGGAGACCTTGAGGTCACCTCCTTGCTGACCCCTGCCCCTCCGGCCCAGTTGGACAGCCTGTGATGGATGCTTCCTGGCATGGCTTTTTTTTTTTTCCTGCGAAGTCGGAAGGAGGAGGCAGCCAGGGGTCAGCGTGGAAGCTGCGGTTGGAACCTCACGCACATTTGAACTCACGTTTGAAGGTGGGGACTCGGGACTCTTGGAGCCCCAGGGCTGTGTGACGCCGGATAGGAAGCTGACCCTCTCTGGGCTGTGGTTCCCGTCCCTCTCTGAGGAACTGCTTAACCTCTCTTTGCCCAAGACAAAGTGAGATGCCCAGAGGATATATGCACCTCACTTGACGTCCTAAAATGACACTTTCAATGTCATTGATATACGAGAGAGGAGTTGAGGAGTGAACATTTTGTACGTATTTAATTAAAGATGTATTCACCTTGGTTTGGCCGGGTTCCTTTCAGATTTTGATGCCCCGCTTAAAAACGGCTGTATCGAAATATAATTTACGCAGCAGACAATTCATCCATTTGAAGTGCACAATTCAGTGCAATCACTCCTGCAGTCAATTTTAGAAACTTTTCAGCATCCCCCGCAAAGAAACCCTGCACCCCTTAACCATCAACCCAACCCCTCTATCCCTCTCAGGCCCTGGTGACCACTGGCCTACTTTTTCTCTGGACATTCGCCTGCTCTGGACATTTCGTATAAATGGGATCACAGAATACGTGGTCTTGTGTGTGTGTGTGTGTGTGTGTGTGTGTGTGTGTGTGTGTGTGTGTGTGTGTGTGTGTGTTAAGAGCACAACGTGAGATCTACCCTCTTAACACACTTCTAAGTGCACAATACAGGAGTGTTAACTACTGACACCATGTTGTACAGCAGGTCTTTGGACTTCCCCATCCCATCCCATCTCTTCTCTACTTTGACGAATCTGAGTATTTTAATTTTTTATTATTTTTTATTGAAGTGTATAGTTGATTGACAATGTTGTGTTCATTTCTGCTGCACAGCAAAACATATACAGACATTCTTTTTCATATTCTTTTCCATTATGGTTGATCACAGGATATTGACTAGAGTTCCCTGTGCTATACGGGAGGACCCTGCTGTTTACCTGTTTTATATAGTAGTTTGTACCTGCGAACCCCAAACTCCCAATCCATCCCTCCCCCACCCCCAGAGCCTGAGGATTCTGAATACCTCACGTGAGTGGAATCAGGCAGAATTTGTCCTTTTGTGACAGGCTTATTTCACTTCACATAATGGCTTCCAGGTTCAATCATATTGTCACAAATGGGAGGATTTCCTTCTTTGTAAAGGCTGAATAATATTCTACCGTACGGGCTATACAACATTTTCTTTATCCATTCATCTGCTGCTGGACATTTGGGTTGTTTCTGTATCTTGGCTATTGTGAATAAATAAGTGATCTTTTGGGTCTGTCTTCTTTCACTCTGCATAATATTTTCAAGGTTCATCATGTTGTAGCATGTGTCAATATATCATTTCTTTTTATCGTCAGATAACATTCCACTGTCTGGATGTACCACATTTTACTTACCCATGTATCAGCTGAAGGACATTTAGGCGTTTTTTACTTTTTGGTTATGAACATTGTGCTCCACTTTTTTTCTAGATTACAAACATTTTCTTGATCCCCTGAGAAGCTCTGACCTTACCCTGAGCCTCAGTTTCCACTTCTTTTTCTTTTTTTTTTCTTTTGCCTCGCTGCACGGCTTGCGGGATCTCAGTTCCCCAACCAGGGACTGAACCAAGGCCACGGCAGTGAAAGCCCGGAGTCCTAACCACTAGGCCACCAGGGAACTCCCTCAGTTTCCATTTTTGTAAAATGGGGGAAAGACTCCTGACAGTTGCATTAATTTAGCACCGACCGCATGCCAAGTGCCATGCTCCCGAGGATTCGCTCAACGAACTTGCAGATTTGGAAACAGAGGCCCAGATGGGGGCAGGAGTGCAGCTAAAGTCACCATCCAACGAGTGCCAGGGGCAGGACCCCTCCTGCTCACCCCAGGCTCTGACAACAGCCCCGCTGCCAAGCGAGCGGGCTGGGAGCGCTCGGCGAGGAGGCTGTGTGTGAGGCGTTTGGCTCAGATCCTAACCCAGAGAGAGCGCTTGTAAAACACTAACTGTTTGGATTCAGACTGAGGTGATTTCTGGCTGTGGGATTGGGGCAGGGTGGCAACTGTTTACTGGGTACCTGTGCAAGGGGTTCCCTGAGTGTATCTGAAATGCAGAACATCCCATGGCACCACCCCCCTGGCCCTGGGAGAAGGGACTGTTTCTGTCAGGCAGGAAGCAGGCTCAGAAGGTTAGGACAGTATGTTAGAGGCAGTGGCTGGAATTTGAACCCCAATCAGATAGACTCCAAGAGCTCTTGGCCACTGTCTGCCAGCCCCGCTGTGTGCCAGGACAAGCGTGCTCCTACCTCACTGTACCCTGTGCCTCACTGCCTGGTCCCATCCCTGTCAACCCTTGTGAGGTGGATGGTGTTATTTTCCCTGGTGCACCGATGAGGTCCCCAAGGCTCTGACGGTCACCCTGGTCACACAACCAGGAAGCGGCTGAGCGGCCCCATCACTGGGGAGAAAGATGAAGCCAGATGGGGAGGCGACTATCCATGGCCACGGTCCAGATGAGAGAAAGGGAGGCAGGGAGCCTCCAGGTAGCCATGCCCTCTCCTCGAACTGGGCTTGAGTCAACTGGGATCAGGATAATTCAACTCCATCTAAACGTGAAATTGCATCCAGGACCAAAAAGTCACCTGGCCAGGAAATTCTGGGCAAGGAGAGGCGCCAGGGGGCAGGATCCACACTGCCCTGGGGCTTCCCGCCCCCTCCCCTCCATCCCTGCCCAGAGAGGGTGGGGACCCTCCTTTTCAGCCCAATGCCTCTCTGATGAACAGTGTGGAAGACGCCCCTGAGGTGTAGGGGAGAGATCAACAGCGTCCAGTGCTGACCCAGCAAAGCCCCTGGGCCCCTCCCCAGCCCTCCAGATCTGAGCAGGTGTCAAGCTTGAGGAGACAAGCCTGGGTCTCGCTGTCTGCAAAAGGAGGAGGACAAAGGAGGGAACTTACCGAGCCGGCACCCTGCCTTGGAGCCTCAGCTCCCAGGCCTTCTGCAACTTGCACCCCCTATCGGAGCATCCGTGGTCCTCGCCAGCTTTAACTCCTCTCTCTAAACCCCAGTCACCTCTCTGAGTTCCCATGCCTATCCCTGAGATGCCACCCTTCTCTGAGTCTCTATCTCTCTCCTTGAGACCCTGTCCCCTTCTGGAAGCCCCCCTCCCAATCCTCAAGTCTCTACCCCCCTCTCTGAGCCCCTGCGAGCTGAGTCCTGTCCGCTCTGAGTCTCCACTCTCTCTAGTCCTATAAATTCCATCCATCCATCCATCTGAGTTCATCCTCTGTGCCCAACCTTGTGCAGGGTGGTGCTGGGGACACTGTGGTGACTTCAACAGTTTTGGCCCTGCTCTTATGGAACTGACAAGTCGGGTGTGTGTGTGTGTGTGTGTGTGTGTGTAGGGAGACACATCTATCATCCAGAGTGGTCAGGGCTAGACGTGGGGAGCTCAGGCAGCTGGGGAAGCCCAAGAATTCTCTGACCCTGTCTGGGAATCAGGGAGGGCTTCCTGGAGGAAGAAGCATCTGCTCTGAGATTCAACCTTCACCTGGAACACAGATATCATCTTGCAGTTCACAATATCCCAGAGGCCCTGAGGCGGAAAATGGTATCAATAGCTCTCCCACATTTTCTTATAGTCTCGCCTAAAGCACTTTGTTATACATGGAGCGGTTTTCAAAGGGAAATTTAAAATGCTCATATCCCCACTTCTAGGAATGCATCCCTTTGCAATACTCACACAGGTGCAAAATGGACACTGCTACACTGCTCAAAGTGGCTAATATGGAAAACAGTCAACAGGTGACTGTTTATACTGGGTCTCCCCGCAATGGAATACAATGTAACTGATAAAAGATTGGAGGCAGCTCTTCACAGTTCTGATATGCCACATCCTCCAAGATACACTGTTACGTGAAAAATGCAAGTAAATATATTTACAGCTCAGTAACTATATTTATAACTGGATAAAGACACTACCCAATTTGTATCCATGGCTACCTCTGGGGAATAGGATTGGAGGAAGAAAGGCTACCACTTTCTGATTTATAAAACTATCCTCTTTGGATTTTACAGAAAGGCACACTGATCATTAGTGCAAAGCTCAATGAATTTCCAGAGTGAATCTATGTAACCAAAATGGGTCAAGGCATAGACCTTTCCCCCTTAAATCCTCTTCCAACCACTTCTGCCCCCCAAAGGTAACCACTATCCTGGTTCCAACACCATCGATTACTTTTGCCAGTTTATGAACTTTATATCGTTGGAATCATACATTCCAGCGACTCTGGTTTCTATCTTCTTTCACTCAGCATTGCATTTGAGAGATTCAACCGCTTTGTTGTGAAGGTAGTACTTTGCTCATTCTCATTACTCTGTGGGATTTCATGGTAGTAACTTGTCAGAATTTATCTATCCATTCTATTATGGATGAACGTTTGGGCTATTTCCCGTGTAGTACCAGGAAGGTGTTATTCTTTGTACTTGCCAACACTTGATATTGAGAGTCTTTTAAAATTTTAACTATTCTAGCAGGTGTGTAGTGGCATTTCATTGTGGTTTTAATTTGAATTTTCATAATGTTTAAAAATATTGAACACCTTTTCACGAGCCTACTGGCTATTCATATATCTTCTTTTGTTAAGTGTCCAAGGCTTTTGCCTGTTTTTTGTTGTGGTGTTTTGTCTTTTAATTAATTATTGAGTTCTTCATATATTCTGGAGACAAGGTTTTCATTAAATATATGTGTTGCAAACGTTTTCTTCAGTTTTTGGCGTGACTTTTTTTAAAAAGAATTTATTTATTTATTTTTGGTTGCGTTGGGTCTTCGTTGCTGTGCGTGGGCTTTCTCTAGTTGCGGCGAGCGGGGGCTACTCTTAGTTGCGGTGCGCGGGCTTCTCATTGCGGTGGCTTCTCTTGCTGTGGAGCACGGGTTCTAGGCGCGCGGGCTTCAGCAGTTGCAGCACGAGGGCTCAGTAGTTGTGGCGCACGGGCTTAGTTGCTTCGCGGCATGTGTGATCTTCCCGGACCAGGGCTCGAACCTGGGTCCCCTGCATTGGCAGGCGGATTCTTAACCACCGCGCCACCAGGTAAGCCCAAGAATATATATTTATAACATTGTAAATCAACTATACTTCAATAAAATGTTTTTTAAAGCTACAGTAATCAAGACAGTGTGGTACTGGTGTAAGGAAATATATCATACAAACAGAATAGAGGTGCAAATATAGACCCAAAGTTGATTTTCTATAAATATGTAGTGTAATTCAAGGAGAGGAAAAGATAGTCTTTTCAATAAACGGTGCTGAAACAACTGGACATTTGCATGAACAAAACCGAAGCTAACTCACAATGCACACAAAAATTACCTCAAATGAATCATAGACCTAAATATAAATGCTAAAACTATAAAACTTCTAGAAGAAAATGGAGAAAATCTTCACGAACTTGGCGGAGACCAAGGTTTTTAGACAAGACACTAAAAGCACTAACCATAAAAGGGAAGAAAAAAGATAAATGGGACTACATCAAAATTGAAAACTTCTGTCCTTCAAAAGACAAAGTTAAGAAAATGAAACTGTAAGCCAGAACCTGGGAGAAAATATGTGTAATTATGTTTTCTACCAAATTAGTTGAATTCAGAATATATAAAGTATCTTTACAACTTAATAATGAAAAGATTTTTTAAAATCCAACTTTAAAATGGGCAAAAGACTTGAACACTTCTCAAAATAAGATGTATTAATGGCCAACAAACATATAAAGGTATTCAACATCTACAATTACCAGGGAAATTCAAATTAATGCCACAAAGAGATATCACTACACATCTTCTAGAAGGGCTAAAATTTTAAAAGACTGACAATACCAAACACTGGAAAAATATGGAGCAGCTACAGCTCTCATAGTATTGAATTCACAGAACTCTCACATAGTATTGAAGGGAGTCTAAAATAGTACCCGCACCTTGTAAAACAGATTGGGAGTTTCTTGTCAAGTTGAATATACATTTACCCTATGATTCAGAATTCTCCTGGGTATTTGTCCAAAAGAAATATAAATATATATCTTTCAAAAGACTTCACACAAATGTCCATAGAAGCTTTGTTCATAAAATCAAAAAATTGGAAATAACTCAAATGTTCATTTGAACAGAAACAAACGGCAGTATATTCATACAAAGGAATACCACCCAATAAAAAGGAACATGACACATCCATGCAACATCATGGGTGAATCCAAAACCATTATGCTGAAAGAAAGACGCCAGCCCTAAAAGTGTACACGTGATGTTATTTCATTTATATAAATTCTAGCATAGGCGAAGCGAATCAATCATAACCTAAATCAGAGTTCTGATTGCCTTTGGAGGAGTTAAGGAGGACTGGCTGGAAGGAGGATAATAAAAACACTCTGTGCCTTGACTTGTACGGTGATTACGGAAGTGCAGGTATTTTGCAGAACTCAGTGAACCAAACAAGGGTAGTGTGAGCATTTTCATCATACGTGTAGCACACTTCTAAAATGTTAATTTCAAAAGGACTCACTGGGTGGATTTAACAGCAGACTACTGCTAGCAGAAGGAAAGAACAGTAAACTTGAAGACAGGTCAACAGGAATGATTCGTAATGAAGCTCCAAGGCAAAAGAACGGAAGCAAAAAACAGAGGAGGGGCGTGAGATATGTGGGTCACTGTTAAATGATCTGTTATGGGTATAACTGGAGTGGCATAAGGAGACAAGAGAGGACATGAATCCAGAAGGAATTTTTAAAGAAGCTTCTTTTAAGGGAATCCTCATACATTGCTGGTGGGGATGTAAACTGATGCAGCCACTGTGGAAAACAGTATGCAGTTGCCTCAAAAAACTAAAAACAGAACTACCATATGACCCAGCAATTCTACTCCTGGGTATATATCCAAAAAAAAAAAATACTAAAAGCACTGATTTGAAAAGATACATGCACCCCAATGTTCACAGTAGCATTAGTTACAATTGCCAAGAGACGGAAGCAACCTAAGTGGCCATCAATGGATGAATGGATAAAGATGTGGTATTAGATACATATAAAATGGAATACTACTCAGCCATAAAAAGAATGAACATTTTGCCATTTGCAGCAACATGGGATGGACCTAGAGATTATCATACTAAGTGAAGTAAGTCAGACAGAGAAAGACAAATGCCATATATCACCTATATGTGGAATCTAAAATAGGACACAAATGAACTTATCTACAGAACAGAAACAGACTCACAGACATACGGAACAGAACTGTGGTTGCCAAGGGGTGGGGGAAGGGATGGATTGGGAGTTGGGGATTACCAGATGCAAACTATTATATATAGAATGAATAAACTACACGGTCCTACTGTAAAGCACAGGGAACTATGTTCAATATCCTGTGATAAACGATAATGGAAAATCATACGAAAAAGAATATATACATATAAAACTGAATCACTTTGCTGTACAGTGTAACTAACACAACATTGTTAATCAACTATACCTCAGTACATTTTTTAAAAAGACATCAATTTCTGAGTGTGTAGAAACTATGTAGCTGTATTAGCTTTCTAGGGTTGCTGTAAGTACCACAAATTAGGTGGTTTAAAACAAGAACGTATTGTCTCACCATTCTGAAGGCTAAAAGTCCAAAATCAAAGTGTCAGCAGCGTCCTGCTCTCAATCCTTCCTTTGTAGCTTCTGACAGCCCCGGACACTCCTTGGCTTGCAGCTGCATAACTCCCGTCTCTGCCTTCCTTTTCACACTGCACTCTCCCTGTGTCTCTGTCTTTGCATGGCTGTCTTCTTATAAGGACACCAGTCATACTGAATTAGAGGTCCGCTTTATCCCATTATGACCCCATCTTAACTAATTACATTGGCAACACACTATTTCCAAATAAGGTTGCATTCTAGGGATTAGGATGTCCATATATCCTTTTCTGGGCAACTCAATTCAACCCATAACAGATGCCAAAAAACAAGAGAAGGACACGTTTAAAGCACTGAAAGAAAACAAACTGTTAACCTAGAAGTCTATATCAGTGGTAAAAACCTTTTAAAAGCAAGGTGAACAAAAGGAAAACTAGATAAGTTAGACTTCTTTAAAATTGAAAGCGAAAAGACAACTCACAGAATGAAAGAAAATATTTGCAAATCATAGATCTGATAAAGGACTTGTATCTAGAATACGTAATTAACTCTTTCAAAACAATAATAAAAAGACAACCCAATTTTAAAATGGGCAAAGGATCTGAGTAGACATTTCTCAAGTGTCCAATTACAAGTGTCCAATAAGCCCGTGAAAAGATACTCAAGATCATTAGTCATTAGGAAAATGCAAATCAAAACCACAGTGAGATACCACTTCAACCCATTAGGATGGCAACAATAAAAAAGACAGATAATAACCAGTGTTGGCAGGGCTTCCCTGGTGGCGCAGTGGTTAAGAATCCGCCTGCCAATGCAGGGGACACAGGTTCGAGCCCTGGTCCGCGAAGATCCCACGTGGCGCGGAGCAACTCAGCCAGTGTGCCACAACTACTGAGCCTGCGCTCTAGAGCCCACGAGCCACAACTACTGAGCCCACGTGCCACAACTACTGAAGCCCGCGCGCCTAGAGCCTGTGCTCCACAACAAGAGAAGCCACCGCAATGAGAAGCCTGCGCACTGCAACGAAGAGTAGCCCCCTCTCGCCGCAACTAGAAAAAGCCCGTGTGCAGCAACGAAGACCCAATGCAGCCAAAAATAAATAAATAAAAAATAAATTTAAAAAACCAACAAAAAACAAGTATTGGCAAGGATGTAGAAAATTTTGAACTATCATACAGACGAGCCACTCATGAATTCTTAACCCACAGAAACTGAGAGATAATCAATGACTGCTGTTGTTTTAAGCCAGTAAATTTGGGGGTGATTTGTTACACAGCAACAGATAACTAACACAGTAATCTTAAACACAACTATATCACCAAATATATTAAATGTAAATGAAAATAAACACTCCAATTAAAGGAAAATATTGTCAGACTTGAGAGAAAAGGAGATCCTACTAAGTACTCTTTATTAGAAATACACTTTAAATATAAAATCACAGATGGATTTAGACTAAAATAAAGGGAGAATAGATACAATGCTAATATTAACCCAAAGAAAGCAAGCCGGTGTGGCCATATTAATGTCAGACAAAGTAGACTTTAGATAGAAGTATCCCAAGAGTTGAAGAGGGACATTTCATAGTTTTAAATGGGTTTTTAGGAACACGTAACAATCCTAAACTTGCATGCACCTAATATCTATAAAATCATAAAGCAAAAGTTAACAGAACTAAAAGGAGAGGTCGACAAATCCACAATCATAGCTAAACATTTTAACATGCTTCATGCAGTAACTGATAGAACAAGCAAAAAATCTGTCATAAAGAATATAGATTTGAACGATGCAATTAATCAGCTTGAACTAACTGACGCATGTAGAACACCACATCCAGCAACTGCAGAACGTACATTCTTTTCAAGCATACGTGGCCCTTTAGGTAGCTTCTCTTTTCCAGCTTCACATGCAAGGAGCTTGGAAGTCACCGCTCCATCTTAACAAGGAAAAAGCTGAACAGACTGAAAAATCACCACTTCTAGGATCCTTAAGAGAGGTGAGGACACAGGGCAAACCACTGGCCCCAAGACTGGAGAGACCCGACAGGTGAATACAGAGAATAAAAACTTACCAGAGCAGAGACTCATGGGCAGAAACTGCTGCGGGAACCAGTGCCAGGGTAGGAAAACCAGAGCTGTAATTGACGAATTGCTGGAGGCTCAGCGTGGACAACTCTGAGAGTTAAAAACACCAGGAAAGGGGGGGGCGGTTTCCCGGGTTCCCTGGTGGTGCAGTGGTTAAGAATCTGCCTGCCAGTGCAGGAGACATGGGTTCAAGCCCTGGTCCAGGAAGATCCCACATGCCGCGGAGCAACTAAGCCCGTGCGCCACAACTACTGAGCCTGTACTCTAGAGCCCGCGAGCCACAACTACCGAAGCCTGATTGCCTAGAGCCCGTGTTCTGCAACGAGAAGCCACCGCAGTAAGAAGCCCGCGCACCACAACAAAGAGTAGCCCTCGCTCGCCGCAACTAGAGAAAGCCCAAGCACAGCAACGAAGACCCAACGCAGCCAAAAATAAAAATAAATAAAATAAATAGGGACTTCCCTGGTGGCACAGTGGTGGAAAGTCCGCCTGCCGATGTAGGGGACGTGGGTTCGTGCTCCGGTCCGGGAAGATCCCACATGCTGCGGAGCGGCTGGGCCCGTGAGCCATGGCCGCTGAGCCTGCGCGCCCGGAGCCTGTGCTCCGCAACGGGAGAGGCCACAGCCGTGAGAGGCCCGCGTACCGCAAAAATAAATAAATAAATAAATTAATTAATTAAAAAAAAAAAACTCCAGGGGTACCCAGTCACAGGAGGGCCCCCCACAATTTTGTGAGATTTACCTCCAGGAGCTCAAGCTGGTTCCCACAGTAAATACTAGAGACAAATCCCCTTGTGCTTTAGGCAGAGGGGAAAAAGGACCATTTTGAAATTCATCAGAGCACTCTGTTCTTCCTAACAAGGCCTGCCCCAGGGAGAACTAATTAACCAGATCCTAACCTGCTGGGGTATTATCAGAGCCTAACTCACCTGGGGAAGGGGAATACCCAACTCCAGCCCGCACTAGTCATACTCTCCCACTTAAGAGGGAGAAAAAAATTAAAAACACTTGTGAAGTTCATAGTCTAGAGGCATAAACTCACCAAAAGACTGAGACCAATCATAGGATTGTAGAATTCTTCCCCTGCCGCCCCGACCTACACCTCACCACCACATTGCTTAAGGTCTATTTTGTTCCTTTTACCCAGCACATCATGTCTGGCTATCAAGAAAAAATTACAAGGCAGGGGGCTTCCCTGGTGGCGTAGTGGTTGAGTCCACCTGCCGATGCAGGGGACATGGGTTCGTGACCCCGTCCGGGAAGATCCCACATGCCGCGAAGCGGCTAGGCCCGTGAGCCATGGCCGCTGAGCCTGTGTGTCCGGAGCCTGTGCTCCGCAACGGGAGAGGCCACAACAGTGAGAGGCCCGCGTACCGCAAAAAAAAAAAAAAGGAAGAGAAATAAGGACTTCCCGCAACAAACCAAAATTGAGGGAATTTTTTGCCAACAGATCTATTATTTTTATAATATATACTATATTAATTTCAGACACAGCAGACTTCAAAGCAAGGAAAGTTATCAGTGATAAAGAAGGGCATCACAAAATAGACTATATTCTGGGCTCTCCAATCACTTTTGAATTAAATTAGAGCACTACACTAGTTAGATAAGTAGAATATCTCTGTTTGGAAATTAAGCAACATATTTCTGAATAACCCATGAGTCAAAGAAGAAATTAAAATGGGAATAAGGACTCATTTTTAACTGAATGACAGTAAAAATGTAACATAGCAAAATTTATGGATACTGTAAGCATTATGTTTAGAGGGAAATGTATAGCTTTAATGTATATATCAGAAAAGTAAAATTTAAAAATCAAAGATCTAAGAAGGTAGAGAAATAAAAACAAATTTAAAACAAAGTAGAAAATAAAATAATATTGATAAGAGCAGAAATCAACAAAATAGAAAACAAATATACAATATAAAAGTCAACAAGCCAAAAGCTGTCTATTTGAAAGCTCAATATAATCAATAAATCCCTATCAAGACCAATGAAGAAAAACAAAAGAGAAAAATTATCAATATCAGGACTCAAAATGAGACATCACTATAGATCCTACAAGCATGAAAAGGGTAATAAGAGGATATTATGAACCAGTTCATATCAATACATTTGAACATTTTGATGAAGTGGAAAAATTATTTGAAAAATAAAACTTACCACAACTGACCCAAGAAGAAATAGAAAATCTGAATAGTCCTATATCTATCAAAGAAATTTAACCTACAATTTAAAACTCTAACCACAAAAATCCAGGCCCAGATGGTTTTTTTTTAATTAATTTATTTAATTTATTTATTTTTGGGTGCATTGGGTCTTCGCTGCTTCGCGCGGGCTTTCTCTAGTTGTGGCGGGGGGGGGCTATTCTTTGTTGCGGTGCGTGGGCTTCTCATTGCAGTGGCTTTTCTTGTTGCAGAGCACGGGCTCTAGGCGCGCGGGCTTCAGTAGTTGTGGCACACGAGCTCAGTAGTTGTGGCTCGTGGGCTCTAGAGCACAGGCTCAGCAGTTGTGGCGCACGGGCTTAGTTGCTCCACGGCATGTGGGATCTTCCTGGACCAGGGCTCAAACCCATGTCTCCTGCACTGGCAGGCGGATTCTTAACCACTGTACCATCAGGGAAGCCCCGGCCCAGATGGTCTTACTGGCGAAATCTTCCAGACAATTAAGGGAGGAGTACCAATCTCAGAAAAACTCTTTTGAAATAGAGAAAACAGGGCACACGTTTGTGGTGGTTTTGTACTGTGTCAACTGGGCTAAGGTGGACCCACCTTTCTTAGACTCCCTCTTCCCTGTATGGTACTAGGTTAGAGTTGGCTGAAAGAGCAAATTGCATGAAAATATAAAGGAAGAATTGAAGCCTGCTCATTGTTCTACCCACACAGATGTGCCAGCGGGTTCCAGCTTGCTCTCACTCTCCCCTTCAGTGTAGAGAAAGAGAGATGAAAAAGCACAGGGACCTTGTTTCCCCCAAACTCTGCTCATCTCCTCTCAACTTTCTGCCCTGCTGACCAACAGTGACCCCAGGCCCACGACCAGATGCCTTCCACAGACTTCCTCACCAGCTGTCCTTCGTGATACCACTCTAGCAGCTGGATATACAACTTCCCAGATTTTCCTGAAAGCTCTGACTTGTCCACCTGCACTACTGCTTCCAGAAGGCTGACTGGTATTTTCCACTGATCCCCTAACTCCCCTTTCTGGACCTTCTCGACACTGCCTCAACTGCATAAGATCTTATTCCTCTAATCAATCTCTCTTCCATAAAACTTATTGTGTTTTTCAACTTCAAAATATTTCTGCTTCAAAAATGTTAATGTCGCACAGCACAAGGAAAAGATGAGGAATGGATGCAGATTAAAGAGGGTTAAAGAGGGCTTCCCTGGTGGCGCAGTGGTTAAGAATCTGCCTGCCAATGCAGGGGACACGGGTTCAAGCCCTGGTCCGGGAAGATCCCACATGCCGTGGAGCAACTAAACCTGTGCGCCACAACTACTGAGCCTGCTCTCTAGAGCCCGCGAGCCACAACTACTGAGCCCGAGTGCCACAACTACTGAAGCCCACGCACCTAGAGCCCGTGCTCCACAGCAAGAGAAGCCACCGCAGTGAGAAGCCTGTGCACCACAACGAAGAGTAGCCCCTGCTCGCTGCAACTAGAGAAGGCCCCCGTGCAGCAACGAAGACCCAACGCAGCCAAAAAAATATACAAATAAATATTTTTTTAAAAAACTGGCTCAACGTTTTTGAAAAGTACAGTAGACCCCTCAAAATTTCTTTCTAGCCTTTCCATACGTTCACAAAATTCTAGACAGGTCCATCCACTTCTTCATTTTACTAAAAAACTGTATTAAACTTAATTTAGCTGAAGGTAGTATTCTGGTAAGTGAAACACAATTTCCTTCCATGATACCCTTTCCAACCGTGGGAATAATGCTTTTGAGGCAGGCAAGATATAGTGAACAAGCCAACCTGTGTATAACTTACTTCTCCCTCTAGGCTGTAGTCGCCCTGGACAGTTGCGAAGTCTTCCAGGGCTTAGGCTGCTCTCCCCTCGTCCACGTTCAGCTCCTAGCACAGGGCCTGCAGCTCCTGCCAGGGTCGCGGCGACCAGCATCGCCCCTTCGGCGCGCGGGGACGCTCCTCGTTCATCCTCCTTCTTGGGCGCGCTACCCACAACCACCCGCGCCAAAGCTCAAAATCAGGGCCGCTTTATGATGTCTCTTCGATGGTCTGCATCCGCGTTTCTCCGCAAAAAAGTCCGTTTATTCTCCAGGGCTCGAGCCGTCCTTCTCCGGAAATGTGATAAGAAGAAGCGTATCATCTTTTCTTAAGTAATTTCTAAATCTGCTTAAGACGTTTTATTTATAAATTTAATTTTATTGCTCCTGGATTTTCCCCAGCATTTTTAAAAGACATTTTTATTTTATTAGTTTTATTTTTTAATTTTTTGCCTGTGTCGGGTCCTAGTTGTGGCATGTAGGATCTTGGCTGAGGTATGCGGGATATTTCCGTTGCAGCACGAGGGGCTCTTCGTTGTGGCGTGCGGGCTTCTCTCTAGTTGCTGGGCGCAGGCTCCAGGGCTAGTAGTTTGCAGCACGCGGGCTCAATTGCCCCACGGTATGTGGGATCCTAGTTCCCCGACCAGGGATCGAACCGGCGTCCCCTGTATCGGAAGGCGGATTCTTTACCGCTGGACCACCAGGGAAGTCCCTCTCCCAGCATTTTATTATGAAAAACTTCAAATATACAGGAAAGTTGAAAGAGGTGTACCTGTGTCTACCACTTAGATTCTACTAACATTTTACCATACTTGTCTCACCATATTTCTACTCACTCTATCTGTCTAACTTTTAAATGCATTTCAAAGTAAGTTGCTGACATCAGTGCACTTTTCCTAAATAATTCAGCCTGCATTTCATTAACTACAGTTCAATATTTGTTAGTGGTTTTTTGTTTGGTGTTTGTTTTGGCTTTTTTTGCTGCTTTTAATTTTCAGTATTAATAAGAAAGATTCTTCCACTCCCAAGATGGAAAGAAATTCATTCATGGATTCTTCTAGTTGTTGTGTTTCTATTTTTACACAGGGATTTAGGGATTTCTGATTCATGTGCAGTTTATGCCGGTACATGGTGTGAGGACTGGATCCAATTTTATACATATATGTATACACAGACACACACACACACACACACACACACACACACAGGGAGTCTCTATTTTAAAAATATTTAAATTGAGATTTAATTCACATACCATAAAATTAACCCTTTCAATGTGTACAATTTAGTGGGTTTTAGTATTTCACAAAGTTGTGCTGCCATCATCGCTACAGTCTATATATGTACGTATCTATGTATGTATATATCTGTTTGCTTGTTTTTCTCCAAATGTCTATGTAGTCTCAGCGCCACATATTAAAAACTCCATCTTTCTGTCAGAGATTTGAGATGCTGCAGTTGTTAGTAAATTTCTGGGTGTTCGGGGGTCCAATTACGTTCCATTGGTCTGCTTGTCCATCTGTCTCGATGTGTGGGAAGTCTTTGCTAACTACAGCCCTGGCCTAGGATTCTGGAGGGGGCGGGGGTGGGGGTGGGGAACGACGGACATGTGGCCACGCCTCTTCAAGGCCTTCAGTCAAGTTCTGTGACGAAGAAACCGTGCCCTATTCCAGCTCACCAACAGAGATAAAAGCTTTAATCCTCAGCGACTGAGAAAAAACCAACTGGGCAGGAAGATGGTCAGCAGGAAACCCTGGGAAGGAGAGGTACCAAGGATCAAGACACCCCCCCATTCTTGAGTCCCCCATCTCCTCTCCTGGCTCCCCAGCCCGGGGCGGGGGCCCGCCCCTTCTCTGGACGTCTCCCCCTTTCTGAGGGCTAGTGGACCCGGGCCAGGGACTGTCGCATCCAGCTCTCTGCCTAGGATTGCCCCAGGAAAGCACCTGCACAGCGTGGCGGAGGCACTCAGGGGTTTGGGAGGCGAGGCCAAGTGTGTCCAACGCCTGCCAAGCGAAGTCCTCGGGACTCACCACGAACAGCCCGCTTTTCAAGGGATTTGCTTGAACCAAAAAGGGGCTTACTGTTTGCAGGCAGGAAGGGGGTCAAGAAAAAGAACTCCCCTCCCCCTAAGCCTAAGCTCCCAGGCCCCCTCCGAGAATCCCTGAGTCCCACTCCTCTTGCCGACCACGCCCCAGACACGCCCCGGCCGCGCCTCCTAGGCCACGCCCCCTCGAGAACCCACCGCTTCCGATCGTGGCTCCAAGGTAGCTCATCTTATTCTTTTTTTTTTTTAAGGTCCTTCCTTCCTTCCTTCCTCCCTTCCCTCCTTCCGTTCTATTTTATTGAAATATAGTTGATTTACATCCACTGAAGCTCTTCCGAGTCTGAGTCTCGGTCCTCTCTCAGACGCACCCCCCGACCCCATCCCCACCCCGCCCCTGCTCCTAAGACCTTCAGCTGTCTCTAAGCTCCTCCCCCCTCAGAGCCCTCCCCTTCTGAGCTGACACTGCTGTCCCTTTTGAGCTCAGTCCCCGCGGAGTCAGGCACCTGCACAGTGACCCCCTCGGGGTGGTACTCTGCGCCCACTGCCACGGAGAAGCTTCGCACAAAGGCCTGCGGAGAAGGAGAGGGAGGGTCCCAGGGCCAAGAGCTTTCCCCGTGCAGACTCCTCCAGCCCGCCCTTGCCCCAGCGCCGTCCCTGATCCTAGAACACTCTACCGCCAGGAGGGGCCCCTCCCTCAAGGCCCAAGTCCTCACCGTTACGCCGGAAAGCTTCCTTGCTCTAAGCCCCCTCTGTTCCCATACACTCACTCTCCATTCCAGCCGGGCCAGTCTCTGAATTCCCTTTCTCCCACCTCACGGGTTCTCTTGACCCCTAGCCTCTGTTTCTCTTAAAAAACGAACGAAAACCCTGGCTTGTCCACTGGACTGTACCCCAGATGTCTGTCTGAACTGTTATTAGCCTCAGACTCAGGTGGCACATCACACACATGCACGCAAGCCTTTCCCACCATAACCTTCAGTGCCGGAATTAAGGGCTACTGCAGGAATTCCAGCATGGCAGCCAGCCCTTGCCTGATCTGTGGGTCTGGGTACCGTGGTGGCTGCATACATCGCTGCAAATGGATAGGGGCTCCTGTCAGTTACTGAAGATATGTTGATGAGGATACCTTTGCCCCTGGAGGAGGAAGCATCATTTGGAAGGTAGTCATTGCCAGGGAACAGAGGGTCCCAGTGATTTCCCCACCTCCACCCCTTAGTCGCTGTCCTAATTTGAGAAAGATCAGAGAGACGGGGAAGAACTGGAAATGTGGATGGGACAGCTGGGGAATGGAAAAAGCCCGGAGGTTGGATGGGGGAAGATCCCGAGTGAAAGACAAAGAGACTGCGGCTTACCTGGTGACCATTTGGGG
Organism: Delphinapterus leucas; assembly: GCF_059928025.1. Classification (NCBI taxonomy): domain Eukaryota; kingdom Metazoa; phylum Chordata; class Mammalia; order Artiodactyla; family Monodontidae; genus Delphinapterus; species Delphinapterus leucas. Next base: position 10,218,815 of record NC_143148.1, read on the forward strand.
CAGGACGATCCTAGTCATCTGCAGGAGGAATGGAGAGGACCCTGTCTTTCCCTTTCCACTGCTTTCACCTGCCCAGACTCCTGCCCCCTCCTCAAGTTCACTCCTATCCCCCTACCGTCCCTCAGGGAGTATTCCTCTAGCACTTCCTCTATGCCAGGCCCAGTTCTGGGGGACGCTGGGGATCACCGTGAGTGGTCAGAGCTCGCTGACCTTGGACCCAGTCCCTCCTAGCCCCGACTCATCTGGACCACAGACATCATGTTGCAGTTTATAACATCCAACAATTTCTGGGGGAAGAAAATGCAACCAATCAGTTCTTCCCTTCACCAGCCCTGCCACAACTCTGATATTTTCTAGTTTACTTTTCTTTTAATATGGAACACTTTTTTTTTTGCGGTACGCGGGCCCTCTCACTGCTGTGGCCTCTCCCGTTGCGGAGCACAGGCTCCGGACGCGCAGGCTCAGCGGCCATGGCTCACGGGCCCCGCCACTCCGCGGCATGTGGGATCCTCCTGGACCGGGGCACGAACCCGCGTCCCCTGCATCGGCCGGCGGACTCTCAACCACTGCACCACCAGGGAAGCCCCTGGAACACACTTTTAAAACGTAGCTTCTACTAGGATTTAAAATGCACATAAACTTTGACACATCAACTCCACTCTGGAAATTTATTCTTTTCTAAGATACTCACACATGTGGGAACTGCACATGTCCAAAGATATTCATCGCAACACAATTTGTAGTCACATATACTAGGAAACATCCTGAATGCCCATCAATACTGGGATGACTAAATAAACACAGGGTAGCCAATGGATGGATCACTGCGCACCAGGTTAAAAGAATGGGTCAGCTAATTATTCTGATTAGAACAATCCCCAAGATACATGCCTACCTGTGAAAGGTAAAGTGCAGAACAATAGGCTGCCGCCATCTGGATAAAAGATCCATATACATACTTCTCTATGCACAGAGAAAAACAACTACCACATTTTAAATTGGGGGTCACTTTGGGGGGATAGGATTGGAGGGAGAAGGGAAATTTTCACTTTCATTTCATAAACTTCTCTCTTTGGATTTTTTGATCAGTAAAGATTTTTATAAATGTATACCATACACATACCAAAGTGCATAAATCTTTAGTGTAAAAAATGAACACAAATCTTTAGCCTCTACCCACATAAAGAAAGTATTGACAGTTTCCCAGATTCTTCATCTCCTGCAGTCATTACGCTTGCCTCTTCCCCAGTTAACCACTGTCTTGACCTCTAGCACACTCTAGAAGAGTTTTGTTCAGTTCTGAACTTCATTTAAGTGGAATCGTTGAGCATGTGTCCTTTTATCTCTGGCTTTGTCTGCTAAACACTATGTTTATAAGATTCTTCCGTGTTATGTGTAGCAGAAGTTCATTCATGTTCACTGCTATAATTTTGCATCGTATGAAGGCGGCATGCTTTATTTCTCTAATCAACCCACTCCTGGGCATATATCCAGAGAAAACCATAATTCGAAAAGATACATGCACCCCAATGTTCATAGCAGCACTCTTCACAATAGCCGAGACATGGAAACAGCTTAAATGTCCACTGACAGAGGAATGGATAAAGAAGATGTGGTACATGTATACAGTGGAATACCACTCAACCATAAAAAAGAATGAAATAATGCCATTTGCAGCAACATGGATGGACCTAGAGATTATCATACTAAGTGAAGTAAGTCAGACAGAGAAAGACAAGTATCATATGATATCACTTATATGTGGAATCTAAAAAGATGATACAAATGAACTCATTTATGAACCAGAAACAGACTTGCAGACTTTGAAAACAAGCTTATGGTTACCAAAAGGGAAAGGAAGGGGGGAAGGATAAATTAGGAGGCTGGGATTAACATATACACATTACTGCATATAAAATAGATAAACAACAAGGTCCTACTGTATAGCACAGGGAACTCTACTAAATATTCTGTAATAACCTAAATGGGAAAATACTCTGAAAAAGAATGAATATATGTATATGTATAGCCGAACCACTTTGCTGTACACCTGAAACTAACACAATATTGTAAATCAACTACACCCCAGTATAAAATAAAAATTAAATTAAAAAATATTTAAATTCCAAAAAATAGAAGGAAGAATTCCAGTTGTTCCACATCCCCAACAACACTTGGCACTGACAATATTTTTAGCGTTAACCATTTTAGTGGCTGTGTAGTTGCAGCTCACTCTGGTTTTAATTTGCAGTACCCTAATAAGAATGAGGTTTATTTCTTAAAAGTTCAGGGCAGGGCTTCCCTGGTGGTGCAGTGGTGAAGAATCCACCTGCCAATGCTGGGGACATGGATTGGAGCCCTGGTCTGGTAAGATCCCGTGGAGCAACTAAGCCCGTGCGCCACAACTACTGAGCCTGCGCTCTAGAGCCCGTGAGCCACAACTGCTGAAGCCTGTGCGCCTAGACCCCGTGCTCTGCAACAAGAGAAGCCACCGCAATGAGAAGCCCGCACACTGCAACGAAGAGTAGCCCCTGCTCACGGCAACTAGAGAAAGCCTGCGCGCAGCAATGAAAACCCAATGCAGCCAGAAATAGATAAATAAAATTAATTTTATTAAAAAAGGCTAAAAAAAAAAGTTCAATGCAGCAAGAAGATATAACAATTATAAAGATATACAGACCTAACAGCAGAGCCCCAAAATATGTGAAGCAAAACACCATATACAAAAAACTCTAAATGGATCAAAGTCCTAAACGTAAGAGCTAAAATTACAAAACTCTTGAAAGAAAACAGAGGAAAAGCTTTATGACGTTGGGTTCGGCAATGATTTCTCGGATGATACTAAAAGCACAAGCAGCAAAAGAAAAATAGATAAACTGTACTTCATCAAAATTAAAACCTTTTGCACAATAAAAGATATCGGGCTTCCCTGGTGGCGCAGTGGTTGAGGGTCCGCCTGCCGATGCAGGGGACACGGGTTCGTGCCCCGGTCCGGGAAGATCCCACACGCCGCAGAGAGGCTGGGCCCGTGAGCCATGGCCGCTGAGCCTGCGCGTCCGGAGCCTGTGTTCCACAACGGGAGAGGCCACAGCTGTGAGAGGCTCGCGTACCACACACACACAAAAAAGATACTATCAACAGAGTGGAAAGGCAACTTGTGAACTGGCAGAAAATTTACAAATCATTCATTTGATAAGGGATTAATAACCATAATATATAAAGAGCTTCTACAACTCAAACACCAATGGGTCAAAGAAGAAATCACAGAGGAAACTTAAAAATACTTTGAGACAAATGAAAATAGAAATTAAAACACAACATACCAAATTTACATTTATCTAGATTGGCTAAGAAAAAAAATACTGAAGTTACTAAAATCAGAAATGAAAGTGGGACATTACTACTGATTCCACAGAAATAAAAAGGATTATAAGAGAGTACTATGAACAACCGTATACCTATAAATTGGATAATCTAGATGAAATAGATAAGTTCCTAGAAACACAAAACCTACTATGACTCAATCAGGAAGAAATAGAAAATCTGAGTAGACCCGTAACTAGTAAGGAGATTGGACCAATAATCCAAAATTTCCCAAGAAAGAAAATTCCTGGACAGATGACTTTGCTGATGAATTCTACCAAACATTTAAAGAAGAACTAATGCCAATTCTTCTCAAACTCTTCCAAAACATTGAAGAGGAGAGAACACTTCTTAACTTATTCTATGAAGCCAGCATTGCCCTGATACCAAAGTCAAAGACACTACAGGAAGGGAAATCTACAGACCAGTATCCCTCATGAACATTGACACAAAAATCCTCAACAAAATGCTAGCAAATTGAATTCAACAGCATATTAAAAGGATTATACACCATGACCAAGTGGAATTTGTTCCTAGAATGCAAGGATGGTTCGATATACAAAACTTGACTAATGTAACACAACACATTAACAGAATAAAGAAAAAAATCACATGATCACCTCCATTGATGCAGAAAAGTATCTGACAAAATTCAACACCTTTCATGATTAAAACATTCAATAAACTAGGAATGGAAGGAAACTATCTCAACATAATAAAGATATGAATAATGCACATAAAATAATACATATAATAACATGAAAAGCCCACAGCTAACATCACACTCAATGGTGAAATACTGAAAGCACTTCCTGTTTTTGCCATTTCTATTCAACACAGTACTGGAAGCTCTAGCCAGAGCAACTAAGCAAGAAAAGAAGTCAAAGGTATTCAAACTGAAAAGGAAGAAGTAAAATTATCTCTGTTTGCAGATATGATCTTACATGTAGAAAATCTTAAAAGATTCCACAAAAGAAGTGAAAACTAACAAGCCAACTCACAAAGAAGTGGGATACAAAATCAACACCAAAAACTCAGTTGCATTTCTATACATGAACAATGAACAACCCCAAAGTGAAGTTATGAAAACAGTTCCATTTGCAATAGCATCAAAAAGAATAAAAGAATAGATACACTTAGGAATTAACTTAACCAAGGAAGAAAGACATATACTGAAAACTATAAAACATTACTGAAAGATATCAGAGAAGAGATACAAATTGGAAAGACATCCCGTATACATGGGTTGGAAGGCTTAATATTGCTAAGATGTCAGTACTACCCAAGTGATCTATAGATTCAATGCAATCAATATCAAAATCCTAACAGCATTTTTGCAGAAATAGAAAAACCCAGCCCAAAATTGATATGGAATCTCAAGGGACCCTGAGATTAGCCAGACCAATCTTGCATCATCATTTCCACTTCTGGGTATATGCCCAAAAGAATGAAAAGCAGACACCCAAACAGATATTTGTACATCAACGGTTCATAGCAGCATTATTCAGAGCAGCCAAAAGGTGGAAACAACCCAAGTGTCTATCAACAGATGAAGAGGTAAACAAAATGAAGTATATACATATGATGGAATATTATTCAGCCTTAAAAAGGAAGAAAACTGGGACACATGCTACAACATGGATGAACCCTGAAACTATTATGCTAAATGAAATAAACCAGGCACAAAGGGACAGATATTGTATGATTCCACTTATATGAGGCACCTAGAATAGCCAAAATCATAGAGACGGAAAGTAGAATGGTGGTTTCCAGGACCTGTGGGTAGGAAGGAATGGGGGGTGGGTAAAGAGTTGAAAAAATCCTGGAGATGGCTGGTGGTGACTGTTTCACAACAATCTGAATGTACATAATACCCCTGAACGGTACACTTCAATATAGTTAAAAATGACAAAATTTAAGTTATGTATATTTGCCATAACTTCAAAATAAAGAAAATAAAAAGAATGAAGTTCTGATACTTGCTAACAACATGGACGAAATTGAAAACATTATGCTAAGTGAAATAAGCCAGACACAAAAGGAAAACTATTCTATGATTTCACTTGTATGAGGTATCTAGAATTAGCAAGTCCACAGAGACAGAAAGGAGAGATAGATGCTACCGGGGTGGGGAATAGGGAAGAATGTCAGGATACTGCTTAACAGGACCAGGGTTTCTGTTTGGAGGATGAAAAAGTTATGGAAACAGATAGTGGTAACAACTGTACAACACTGTGAATGTATTTAATGCCACTGAGTTGCACACTTTAAAACGGTTAAAATGGCAAGTTTTATGTTACATATGTTACAATTCTTGAAAAAAAAAATCTGTGCCATTTCCATTATCTTGGTTACATGTGGACCTCATTACATTATCTATTATTTCTCTTGCTTTCAATCACGATTTTTCTTCTAATATTCCTGGTTGTATTTTGTTGAGTGCTGGATATTTAATATTTAAAAACTCGTATTGCTAATTCGAGTCCCTGGACTACATCGCTTTTCTCTAAAAATGGTTTGGTTTGGTTTTGCTTCTCCCCGGCAGCTAAACTAGGGGGCGCTAAAATATAAGATCAACTTAATCCCGACGGGAATCGAGATCATTTAAAACCTGGCTTCAGTTCCTATGAAACCTACTTTACCCTAACTCCTAGATTATAGTTTTCAGGATCCCAGCCTAAAGCCTGGGATGTTTTCCAAAGCTTTGCACTACATTATTTGTTGCAGCTCGCACACTATGTTGAAAGCTCTGCTTTGCCTCTTAAACGCTCATCCACTTTGAAGGGGAATGTTGCTTCAAAGGTCAGATTCCCCCCTCTTGGATTCTTTCTTCTCTCAAATCTTGGTGCGACAATTCCTCATTGCCTTAGTAGTTTGATGCCTTCAAACAGTTATTTTAAAAATATTTTATCCAGCTCTCCTAATCGTTCTCATTTGCAGGGTTAGTCTTAAGCCACAACTTCCTCTAACACCAGAGGCAGGATACACAGACTGCCTCTCTTTACATCTTCTAAAATGAGCCTATGCATTACTTTTTTTTTTTTTTTTTTTTTTCCGTACGCGGGCCTCTCACTGTTGTGGCCTCTCCCGTTGCGGAGCACAGGCTCCGGACGCGCAGGCTCAGCGGCCATGGCTCACGGGCCCAGCCGCTCCGCGGCAGGTGGGATCTTCCCGGACCGGGGCACGAACCCGCGTCCCCTGCATCGTCAGGCGGACTCTTAACCACTGCGCCACCAGGGAAGCCCGATGCATTACTTTTGAAATAATAATATGTGAAATCTAAAAGCCATCCTGATCTCCTATTTTGTCTATGTCTAATAATAATGGCCCACATTTATGGAGCACACAACTTAGGTTCATGTGCATCATTTTATTCCATTGTCATATCAGCCCTGTAAGGTCAGCAAAAATATGGATTCCCATTTTATAGATATGAAACTGAGGCACTGACTTTCCCACGTGGCTCATTTCCCCTTAAAGTGAGCAGACTCAACTTGAACAGTTGTCCCCGTTGGGCACCGCAGAAGGGCGCCCCACGGAAGGAGAGACCTCCTTCACGTCCTAGACATCGTAGATTTGTAGCTCTCACAACAATGAACAAAGCTAGTGTGCTGCGCCGGGTTTTCCAACAGAGGGAGCAGTGTGAGGCAGAGGCACCCGCGGACTAGTACTCGGTTTTACTCACTTGGCGAAGTCCTCACAGTCGAGCAGTTTCCTCAAGCCAGGTGCATATTGCTTGCCCACATTGTTTACTGAGTGAGAGGGGACAAATTGTTTGTTTCACTCCAACGGGCCCAGGGAGACGGGGTAGGGGCAAAAGGGAGGGCGACCACAGAGAGTTCCGGGCCAGGGTGAGCACGGGGGCGGTTGAGGGCAGCGCTCCTCCCAACAGGCACAGGGACGTACTCAGTACTCCGATCTCCAGGTCCTTCAGTCCTGCCGCAATGGCCTCGTAGATCTCCAAGCCTCCGGTGAAATCCACCTGGATGACTCGTGTGCTTTTGCCATGAAGCCTCTCTGGGAAGGTCAGTGGGAGTCAGGCCCTTAGCTGGAATCTGGTCCGACCTCTGCCCCCGTCCCTGTTCAGCCCCAGCCCCTACATGATGGCCCCAGATGCATAGATAGCTAGCTCCCCGCACGCGCCTCGGCCACCTACCGACCTCGTCCGGGATCACGCCCCAGACCACGCCCCCAGCCACGCCCCCGTCTAGCTCCAGCCCTTGACCCAGAACTTAACCCGCTCCCCTCTTCCCCTCCTCACCTATCGCCTTTGCCTCGTGCTCCAACTTGCTCAGGTCTCGACTGATGAGGACGATGTTCAGACCTCTCCCGGCGAGCTGCAGGGGATGCATTCATTTATTTATTCACGAAAGCCACAAATATTTACTGTGTGCTGACAGGGTGCTACAGTGTTATAGGCGCTGTGGATGCAGAGGTGAACAAAAGAGAAATACGAAAGTCTGTCCTCCTGGAGCGTGCATTCTGGGGAAAGACTATTCCAGATAGACAGAACAGCAAGTGCAGAGGCCCTTGCACAAAGGCTGGCAGCTTCGAGGACGCCATACAGTCCAGTGTGCACTGAATGAAGTGGCCGGTTGTACAGCAGCCCAGATCATGGAGCCTCGAATGCCCCAGTAAAGACTCTGGCTTTTATTCTCAGTGACATAAGAATCCAATAATTTTTATACCTTCCTTCCTTTATGCATTTATTCAAAATGTGTCTATTGAGCCCTTGCTCTTTGCTGGGTGGTGCTGGGGACACAGCATGCCCAAGATAGACCCAGTCTCACTCAGCAGCCAGAGGGTTCTCTCTGAAATACAAACCTGTTCCTGCCTTCCCCTACTCAGAACCTGCCTTGACTCCCCAGCGTCTCTGAGATAAAACTACACTCCTCACCGTGGCCTCAAGTGGCCTGGCTCCGGCCTGAGTCTTCAGCTGTCTCTCCTGCCGGTGGCCCTCTATGGGAATCCAGGCACAGCAGACAGGTCATCTAGTCCCAAGAGCACCGCCTGAATTTTCCTGCCTCTGGGCCTTTGCACATGCTGCTCCTTTTGCCTTGAATGCCCTTCTGCTTGAAACAAAGTCAGCCAATATTTGTGGAACGGGTGCTCAGCAGCATTTGGCTGCATGTCTGACCCTCTCAACCTGCCTGTCTGAGGGTGACATGTTATATGGGACTGAGCATCCATCAGCTTTGGAGGGGGGCTGGGCACAAACATCTCAACAGCTCCAGCGTCTGAGAGGTTGATGCTGTGAAGGGGATTTATTCATTCAACAAACATTTGTCCAGAATCTGCTTGTGCCTGGCCTTGTGCTAGGTGGGGCTGACCAGCACAGCCACAGCCCTGCCCTCTTGGGGCTCACAGTGCAGTGCTGGGACAGACCGGTCCCCAGGTGGCAATGACTCAGAGTGGCCATCACTACCGGCTGACTTGCATCCAGACACAAGTTCTCTCCCTTTCCACCAGGGTTGCCTTTCTATTCATGCACTAGCCTCCCCTCCCTTCTTGTCCACTCAAGGCCATCACTCCAGCTTTCCCCCATCTTCCTCCTTCATCAAAACCTCTCCCTCTTCTGGGTGATTCCCATCAGCATGAAATCCGACCAGAATCTCTCTCATTTTCTCTGTTCAGGCATTGGCGCATTTCTCATCACACCACCGCAGTTGACTCAGCAGTCTAAGAGAGGATTGTTTATCCTGGCTCTCTTACCATACCCTCTTGTACCCAGTCCAATCGGTCTCCCACCCCCGCCACGCCACCCAAACCACTCTGGTCACCAATAACTTCCATGATGGTAAACCCAGTGCTGTATTCTCAGCACCTCCCAATAGCAACTGACACATTCAGCACCCCCTCCTCCTGGAAACATTCTTTTCCGTGGCTTCCAAGACCTCTCTTCCAACCCTGGTTTCCCCCCCATTCTCAGCTTTTGTGCCTTCTCATCTTCTGTACCTCTTAACTTTGGGTGCTCCAGGGAGCACTCTGGGGTGATTCAGACTGTGCTCCCCTTCTCCATCAACACCCACTACCACAGGCACCTCATCTAGTCTCATGACTTTAAATGGGGTCGTTATGTTGATGATGCTTCCATTTATATCTCCACCCCAACCTCCCCTCTGAACTCCAGAATGGCACTTCCAACTTCTGGAACTTCTCAACTTGGATACCTAATTGGTATCTCAAACTTGGAATGTCCAAAACGAGACTCCTTCCTGTTTCCCCCAAACTTGGTCCTCCCCTCAGTTCAACTCCATCTCAGTAACAGCAGCTGCATTTTTTGACATGTTCTGGTCAAAAATTTTATAGTAATTTATTTTATGAGGCCAGCATTACCCTAATACCAAAAACCAAACAAAGATATTACAAGAAAAGAAAACTATAAACTAATATCTCTCATAAAGTTAGACACAAAAATTCTCGACAAAATATTAGTAGATCAAATCCAGCAATATAGAAAAAGGATAATCAATAATCAACAAGTGGGGCTTATTGCAGGAATGCAGGGTTGGTTCAACATTTGAAAAATCAATTGATGTAATGTACTCTATAAACAGAGTAAAGAAGAAAAACCATATGATCACCTCAACAATCACCGAAAAGTCACTTAACAAAAGTCAACCTCCATCCATGATAAAAACTCTCAGCAACCTAGGTATAGAAAGGAACGTCCTTAACCTTATAAAGGTTACATAAATACATACACACATACATACATTTTAAAAACCTACAGCTAACGTTATACTTAATGGTTGAAAACTGAATGCTTTTCCCCTAAGATCAGGAACAAGGGACGATGATGTTCACGCTTACCACTCCTCTGAACATCCTATTTAATTTCCTGGGCAGTACAATAAAGCAAGAAAAAGAAATAAAAGGTATACAGATTGGAAAGTCAGAAATAAAATTGTCTCTTACACAGATGACATGACTGTCTACATAGAAAATCCCAAGAAATCCACAAAAAGACTACAGGAATGAAGAGCTGAGTTTAGCAAGGTTTCGGGTTACAGGGTCAGAAGTTTGGAGTCATACTCCACAACCAATCTTTTTAATAAATCTTGTCAGCACTACCTTCAAAATCAATCCAAAATCCAAGTACTTCTTATGCCTCTATGCTGTCACCCTGGTGTAAGTCATCAAGATTTCTTGCTTGGATTTTGCAAGAGCTTTTTAGCTGATCTCCCTGCTTCCATCCTCACCCCCCTATAGTATCGCATCCCTCTTCAGAACCCACGTCACTCAGCAAATGTTAAAGTCTCCACCATAACCTACCAGATTCCCCATGATCTGCCCTGAAATTGCATCTTTGCCCTCATCTCCTACTGTTCCCCTCTCCCTTTCATTCTGATACAATCACAGTGGCCCCTTTCCTGCTTCTCCAACAAGCAATGCTTCCTACCTCAGGGCCTTTGCACTGGCAGTTTCTTCTCCCTGGAAATTCCTTCTCCCAGTTATTCGCAAGACTCCCTCCCTCACCTCCTTCTGGTCTTTGCTAAGTGCTGCCTTCTCAGTGACACTTCTAATTATCCTATATAAAAATTGGAACGTGCACATTCCCCAGGGCTCCCTGTTCTCCTTTCCTCATTTATTTTTCTCCTTAACTCTTACAACCATTTGATACACGATACGTTTCATTTGTTTATCTTATTTACACCGGTCTCCCCTCACTTCAACATATGCTTCATGATGGCAAGGTCTTTTGATTTTTTTAAATCAATTTTGTTCACTGCTGTACCCCTGGCACCTAGAAGATGCCTGGCACGTGGAGGTGGTATATAAATATGTTTTGAATGAATAAATCAGGACAATGATAGGAGAACATCAAGGGTCTGTAGAAGCCCAGTGTAAACACCCACCCCCACCCTGGGGAGCAGAGGGAAGGCTTCCTGGAGGAGAGGACGTCTGAGGGAACCAGATAAAGCACACAATTCTCAGTCTAATAGGGTTAGCTGACAACAGACAAACAGACAGGAGAAGCTCTCCCACCACACACGCCAAGCCCTGGCTCACCTCACGTGCATAAGCCTTGCTGATGCCGTTGGTGGCTCCTGTCATCACTAGAAAGAGGGCAGGAGGGAAGCACCCCCAGATCCAACCCCCTATCATCCCCTCCACTGTCCCTCTTGTCCCTTTTTGCACCTTTTCTGGGACCCTCCTTCACTGAAGCCCAACCCCTCCTGGTTCGAGAACTTCATGCATTCCATGCCTCCCTTGCCCTAGTTGCTCCAGCCTTCACCTGTCTTTCTTCCAGGAGTCCCTGGCCTCTGCCCTGATTAGGGACCCTCATCTGTCATCTGTCCTCGTTCTTGCTGTCCCCACCCCTACCTGCCTGGCTCGGAGCCCTCCTTCCTCACCTGCCCAGGCTCTGTGCCCCCGGAGCCAGGGCTTGTCCCGGCGTGCCTGGGCAGCAGGTAAACATAGACTGTGTAGCTCGCCCCCCAAGTCGCCCACAGCAGCAGGCACGTGGCGGTAACCCTCCCCTCACTCTCAGCACATCCCAATCCGACCCCATCACAACCCCAGCCAACAAGTCATCCAACCTAGGGCCAACGAGGCTTTCTTTGGGAGCAGCTATTTCAAGCCTGGCCTGCCTCCTCCGCCTTAGCCCCGCCCACACTGCTGGTCAAGCATTCCGCCCCGCCCCTCACTCTAGCCACGCCCATTGGGAGGTCTATTCTAACCAGCAGCCTCGCCCATCGGTCCTAGCACCTCCCCTATCTAATTGGGCCACACTTGGGCTTAATGTCTGTCCTGCATCCCTGCAGAGCAGGTGTACATCCAGCCTCCCCTCAGCCCACAGAGCTGGGCAAAGGGTGCCCACAGATGACCACCGTTTGGGTCACTGAACTCAACCTAGATGCTGCTGGGGGCCAGAACTGATAATAGCGATCAGTCACTAGAGGGTTTTGTCAATGGACAGTTTGTCTGAAGAACATGACCTACAGATTATCTGCTTGGGCAGTGTAAAAGCCAAAGCCCTTACAGCGGCTTTACGTGACCTTCCTCCTCGTTCCTCTTTTGCAAATTCTATTTTTTTTTCACTTGTTCTTAGTATTTATCATTTAATAATAATAAACTATAATTATTATTTATTATGGATATTATTTAATAATAATAATTAAAATTAGAGTTATTATTATATGATTAAATTATTATTATTTAATAATAAATTATTGTGGTAAAATATACGTAACATAAATTTTACAGTTTTAACCCTTTTAAAGTGTATATATAATTCAGCAACATTAGGTATATTCATAATATTGTACAACTGTCACCACTATCCATTTCTAGAAATATTTCATCAACCCTGATACAAAGAAGACAACAGGTCCCAAATGGAGTCAGTTGTGCTAACCCCCAGGTCAGTAAAACGAGATTTAATAACAGACCTAATTGTAGTTTCAACCCCACCAGAATGTAACCTTTAACCATTCAACCTAGAATCGCCTGGTCAGCACTAGTGAGGTAATTCACCCAATAAGCCCTTCCATCCCCGTAGGAGGATGAATTCAAACAATGAATTCTTTGCTAAAAAGGTCCTTTTTTCCACCCTCTTTCTGCCTTTAACAACCTTTTCTTTTCTACAGCTCAGTGGAGCTCCTTTCTATTGCTAGATGGGACACAGCCCGATTCATGAATCATTGAATAAAGCCAATTTGATCTTTAAATTTACTCAGTTGAATTCTCGTTATTTAACAGATTTGGTGGCAGCAGCGGGACCAAAGGAGACTTCCGACGGCTTTGGGGACAGCAAGAAACACAGGTGTAGTACCCCATGAATCCTTTGAGCTCACTGTCTTTCTCAGCATTTCCGAGGGCCTTGGGTGAGCTTCTCTCGGTTCTGAGTTCTCTTCTGTTTGCGTCAAGCTCCTGATCCACTTGGCTTTCCAGTTAGTTTCCCATTTGTCTGGAATCACTAGTTCCATGTCGGGAACTGCTGGTGACAGCTACAGTTTCCCATTTGTCTGGAAGATGCCTGCAGTTCCCATTCCTTGGGGTCCGCTGGTTCAATCCTTTCCCCAGTCCCCAGTTCCATGTTGGGAGTTGCTCATGGTATGCCCAGGGCCTTTCCTTGGCCAGGATGCGGTAACATCTCTGGGCTATTGCCAATGTATTAAAGGGCATGTGTTTGTTTGTCTTGTTTTGTATCAGTGAGAGTTGCTGCTGACTGGGACCTCAGAGGTCAAAAAGCCGCAAAAATTGGTGGGTGTGGATCGAGCACTTAAGACCTGTTAGAGTGCTCACCACCAAACCCAAAGACATCGTGTTAGGATAAGTTGGTCAAGGAATGGGTTAGATGGACAGTAGGTCACCTACCAACCTCAAGAAAATGTCCATGCAATAAGCTACACGGTAAAATGCAATACAATCCCCAATCCAGTGGCGCATCCCTTTTAGGTGTTGATTCGGCTCTGAGAAACCCAAAGCCTTAGCTAATGGGATCCTTAAGTTCTAACGGGTTAAACGCCCCACCTTCCAGCACACCTGCTTATTTTATGTCTAAACACTATGGTTCCGGAAGCTATAGATATCTATAAAAATAGGCAAATCTGACTGAAAACAATCTAGAGTTACAACGAGGGAATGTTCCAGTTACACAAGATCCTTCACTTAAGAACTGCACTTGAAAGTAAGGGTTCATGAATTAAATGAAGAGAATGGGATGCCTATTTCAATTGGTTTAAGTGAACTTCCCAAAGGCTTCAAGATTCCAAAATAGCTTCATTAAAGGACTTGTTACCGAAGGCTGATGAGAAGGGAAAGACAACAGAGGTACCTAAAACAACAGGTGACAGGACTGACAGGACTCTGCTCCCCTCTATCCTTCTTTGCCTGAGCGTTCACATTTTACTCATTCCCTGTCCGGACTGCCTTTCTACTCTGGAGACGATTAAATAGTTACCTTTTAAAATAAAAAGGCCCGAGGTTGCAGGTGATCCTCCTCGGACAGCTTTCACTCCTTGGTCAAAGACTAAACCAAGGGACTTCCCTGGTGGTCCAGTGCTTAAGAATCCGCCTTCCGATACAGGGGACATGGATTCAATCCCTGGTGGGGGACTAAGATCCCATCTGCCGTGGGGCAACTAAGCCCGCGAGCCACAGCTGGAGAGCCCATGTGCGGCAACTACAGCCTCCACGAACTCTGGAGCCCACATGCTGCAACAAAGAGCCCACACGCCACAACAAAAGATCCCGCATGCCGCAATGAAGATCCCGTGTGCTGCAACTAAGACCCGATGCAGTCAAAAAAATAAATATTTTTTTATTTAAAAAAAAAAGACTAAGGAGCCATAGTTAAAGAATTTTCTAATCCCCAAAAGTTTTGTTGAAACGTTTAGAATCCTATGACCCTGGGTCGCCAGATCTTTACCAGCTTGTGTATGTGTTGGTAGGACCTGGTGAAGCCCAAAAACAGACGTGGGAAGCAGAATGGCATCATCCTGAGGATGATATTCAAGATCCTCAGTCTCGGGGCTTCCCTGGCTGTCCAGTGGTCAAGACTCCACGCTTCCTATGCAGGGAGTGCGGGTTAGATCCCCGGTCAGGGAACTAAGATCCCACAGGCCACAGGGGTGCGGCCAAAAAAACCCCAAAACACATGTTAAGATCCTGGGTCTCTAACACGATCCTCTGATAGACCAGAAAAATCTCCCAATGTGGCAACTGAGCCTAGGGTGTTCCCTGCCTACATTGATTGGTCTATTATTCAAATATGCAAACAAAGAAAGAGGAATCTGTGGCAGATTTTAAAGCCCGTTTGGAAGCTCTCTTCTGATGGCATTCTGGATTCCGTTCAGTAAACGAGGTCACTCGATCTGCTCTTGCTGCCCTATTCGTAAACAGATTATTTCCTGAGATTAGCAGGCTAATAAAAAGACAGAAAATAGGATGGGAGGCCACTGGTCTTGTTACTAAGCCGGTTTCGTTTGCCCTACATGCAGCAAGCCAAACGTTGATACGTCAAGGTTTGCAGCAGAGCAACAGTTTATTCACAAGGCAGCCAAATGGGGAGATGGGAGAATGAATCTCAAATCCGCCTACCCAAAAGTGAGGGGCTTGAGATATTTATGAGATAAAAAAGGTCTTAGGTTTGGGGGAAGGTGGTTGTAGGTAGGGAAGAGATGAGGTAATCAGTGCTTTGCATAGGCGTATCTGGGTTACATGCTTCTTCATGGGATGCGTGTTCAAAAATAGAGGTGCTTAGCACAATCTGAGGGTGGAGGCTTTGGCTCTCTGATGTCAAATTGTCATTCATCAGACACCTGTGCAGGCCTAGCTTTAGGGTCGGTGGTCCCAACCAGTCTTAGCTGGCTCGAACTGGACAAGAGCTGACTCCAGTTTCCTAAAAAACAACGTAAGCCCCCATTATTATAGCATCCCCTATGTCGGAGGTGTTATCTATAGGGGTGGTAAAGGAGTCTTGTGATACATTACCTAGGGTACATGAAGCTTGCAATTAAGGAGAGGAAAAAAGAAAAGAAAAAAATAACTAAAGCCAGCTTACTTAGTGAAGGCATTTTACAAGCAGAGGGTTTTAAGCAAGTTCATTTATCTCGTGTTCTGTAAAACAAGCTCAAGAATTTCTGTTAGTCACCAGCCTCTATTAATCCTGTGGAGCATGGTTTCAGTCTCCCCTATCTTTTTAAAAAAAATTTATGTATTTATTTGGTTGTGCTGGGTCTTAGTTGTGGCAGGCAGGCTCCTTAGTTGTGGCTCGTGGGCTCCTTAGTTGTGGCATGCAAACTCTTAGTGGTGGCATGCATGTGGGATCTAGTTCCCTGACCAGGGATCAAACCCGGGCCCCCTGCATTGGGAGCACGGAGTCTTAACCACTGCGCCACCAGGGAAGTCCCCTCCCCTACCTTTTGATCATTCCTCAATCTTGAGGAAAGAGGGGCCGAGACCATGCTGGCTACTTCCTGCTGATAACGGGTGTAGGCCTACCAAGGGTTTGAGAAATGAAACTGTTAT
This sequence comes from Delphinapterus leucas, assembly GCF_059928025.1. Classification (NCBI taxonomy): domain Eukaryota; kingdom Metazoa; phylum Chordata; class Mammalia; order Artiodactyla; family Monodontidae; genus Delphinapterus; species Delphinapterus leucas. The sequence goes on from NC_143148.1 coordinate 10,235,156, forward strand.
GCATTTGATTGCAAGTATGCACAAATCCCAAGATGAGGACAAGGCTTTGGGCTTAAGGATACAAGACAAACAGCAAGAACAGAGTTAGGACAAGATGGAATATAAATCCTAGCAAGCACAGAATAGTAATACCGAGTTTAAGCAAAATCCCTCCCATACAGACCTTATTCCCTACGGGATCCATGAGAAGGTACTTCCTAAGGGATTGAATCCATGTTCTTGTGATGACACCTGTGGGAGCCAAGTTGTCTAATTTTGTCTAAGAAGGTTTTTTCCTTCAATGTGGTATTAAAATATACATAACAGGAGCTATTGGCCACTACATACACTCCTCTTTTTTCTGCTAAAATATAATCTAAAAAATCTTATTGTCTAGTACTGTTCTGGCTAATGAATCTAGGGCCTTTTGCAGGCTATGGCTTGAATGTGATCTTTTATGTCTGTTATAATCTGTCCTTGATATAGATGAGAAAGAATTACAACAAAAATCCTCTAGTGTAACAGAGGTGCCCCCAAATCTATGGGTACTTCTAGTCCTGACATTGGGAGAACAAAAAGCACAGAACTGTAAAAATTCTGTAAAATATGTGGTTAAACCTCTTCCTAAATTGCCTCAATATTCATTAAAGCCTGAATCTATACAGGTCTCACACCAACAATCAAGATCTAATCAACCAGGGGTTAGTCATTTCCTGTACGAGCCCGTTTTACACACAAAAAAACCTAATGGGTGGGAAGCTGTTTACAAGATCGTTATCCCCCATTTCCCAGTTGTTCCAAATACACACACTCTTTTGTCACTAATCTCACCAGACTCAAAATGGTTCACTGCTGTAGACCTTTGTTTAGCTTATTTTTTTTAGCATCCCTGCGCTAATCTATTTGCCAATATCTATTTGCCTTTACTTTGAACAATCAACAATATACCTGGACACTCATGTCTCAAGGGTCCACAGAGGCCCCTTCTTATTTCTCTCAAGTGCTCCACCAAGATCTAAGCACCCTCCAGTTCCCCAGGAAATCAACTCTTTTACCATATGTAGATGAACTCTTGCTGTGCTCAGTTCTCCAAGAGGCGTCCATAAACGATTCTATTTATTTGCTACAACAGTTAGCTGAAAAGAGACACAAAGTCTCTAATGAAAGATAACAACTATCTCTAGACACTGTTCATTACCTAGGTCATAACTGAAGTACTAAAGGAATACAGTTATCCCCCAAACAGATTAATCTAACCCAAGAATTTCCTTGACCCACAAATAGGCAACAGCTTCGTGAATTTCTAGGCCTGGCTGGCTACTGCAGACCCTAATTTTTCTCTGTTGGCTTCCCCACTCTATAAACTTAACTAAAGTAAAAAGTCCCTGATTCCCTTTGGTGGGAAGATAAACACGGGCAGGTCTTTTCACCGCCTGCCCTAGGGCTACCTAACGATTCAAACCCTTTCACCTTATTTGTGCTTGAAAGAGATGAGCCAGTCCTGGGAAAGCTCGCACAGACCATGGTAATAAGTACAGGCCTGTTATTAATAATAAAAAAAAAGTGCAGGCCTATTGCCTATTAATAGCTCACAAGTGGATTCAGTGGCTTGTGCCTACCCCAGCTATAAGGCTGTAACTAAAACTGTGCCCCAGGGGGTTAACAGAAATTGGTGACTAAATTCTGGTGACAGAAATTCCTGAACTTGTCTTACAGAACAGCAGCTAAGGAAACAGCTTGTTTAAAAAAACAAACAGGGACTTCCCTTGTGGTCCAGTGGGTAAGACTCCGCACTCCCAATGCAGGAGGCCCGGGTTTGATCCCTGGTCGGGGAACTAGATCCCGCACGCATGCCACAACTAAGAGTCCACATGCCACAACTAAGAAGTCCACGTGCCGCAACTAAAAATCCTCCGTGCCGCAACGAATATCCCGTGTGCTGCATATAAGACCTGGGACAGCCTAAATAAATAAATATTTTAAAACAAACAAACAAACCTCTGCTTGTTAACTTGCCTTCACTGACCAAGTTTGCCTTATTTTTTTGATGCTTTAATCACCCCTATAGGTAACACCTCTGACATATGGGTCACTATAGTAACAGGGGCTTAAGTTGTTTTCCAGGAACCTGGAGTCTGCTCTTGTCCAGTTTGAGCCAGCTAAGACTGGTTGGAACCACCGACCCTAAAACTGGGCCTGTGCAGCTGTCTGACGGATGACAATTTGACATCAGAGAGCCAAAGACTCCACCCTCAGATTGTACTAACCACCTCCATTTTTGAACATGCATCTCACGAAGAAGCATGTAACTCAGATACAACTGTGCAGAATGCCAATTACCTCACCTTTTTCCCTTCTTCCAATCTCCTTTCCCCATGCTTATGACCACCCTGTTTTGTGGCCTATCAAACATACCTTGTACATTGCTTTAACCATGAAGGAAAAGAATGCACTTAAAAGTAAAAATAGAGTAATTGTGGTTCAGGCGTGCAAAATGGAGCTGGGTGGTCATTGTGGATGCATTTCCAGACACATTTCTGTATGACCGAGAACTTGAGTTTTCTGAACTTCGTGAGCTTCAAGGATACCATCAGAACAATATCTGCCTGGAGCTGCCCACTGCAAGGACTCCTCTTGTAACTATAAAGTCTTTCTCTTACATTAGGAATAGTAGCAAACAAGACAGCTCAAGCCCAAACCTGCCAGCAAAAGGCCCTAGATTCATTAGCCAGAATAGTACTAGACAATAAGATTGCTTTGGGTTACATTTTAGCAGAAAAAGGAGGAGCGTATGTAGTGGCCAATAGCTCCTGTTATGTATATTTTAATACCACATTGAAGGAAAAAACCTTCTTAGACAAAATCAGACAACTTGGCTCCCACAAGTGTCATCACAAGAACCTGGATTTAATCTCTTAGAAATATCTTCTCATGGATTCTGTCGGGAATAAGGTCTATGTTGGAGGGATTGCTTACCTGGGCATTATTATTTTGTGCTCGCTAGGATTTATATTCCTTCTTGTCATAACTCTGTTCTTGATGTTTGTCTCGTATCCTTAAGCCCAAAGTCTTGTTCTCATCTTGGAATTTGTGAGAGTATTTGCGATCAAATGCGTAACAGCTTCATTCCTCAAACCCCTTATTAGTCCTACACTCCTTGTCAGCAGGAAGTAGCCAGAGCAGTCACTGTCCCTCTTTCCTCAAGGTTGAGGGATGATCGAAAGATAGGGGAGACTGAAACCATGTCCCATAGGGTTAACAGAGGCTGGTGATTAGCAGAAATTCTTGAGCTTGTCTTACAGAACAACAGCTGAGGGAGGGCTTGTAAAAACAAACAAACAAACAAATAAGAAAAAAATACCTCTGCTTGTAACCTGTCCTCAGTGACCAAGTGCTCTTTAATTATTTTTTGACTCCTTAACCACCCCTATAGATAACACTACTGATGTAGGGGTTGCTATAGAAATGGGGGCTTAAATTATTTTCCAGGAACTTGGAGTCTGGTATTGTCCAGTTCAAGCCAGCTAAGACTGGTTGGGACCACTGACCCTAAAACTGGGCCTATGCAGGTATCTGCTGAATGAGTTTTGGACATCAGAGGGCCAAAAATTCCACTCTCCGATCATGCTAAGTGCCTCCTTTTTTGAACATGCACCCCACAAGGAAGCATGTAACCCGGATATATCTGCACAGAACACCGATTACTCACATTTTCCCCACCTCCAATCACCTTACCCCATGCCTAAGACCACCCTTCTTCTTTATCTCATAAATATCTCAGGCCCTTCACTTCTGGGGAGGCAGATTTAGAATCTGCTTTCCAGTCTCCTTGCTTGGTTGCCTCATGGATAAACTTTCTCTGCTGCAAACCTTGGTGTCTCAGCATTTGGCTTGCTGCACCTCAGGCAAATGAACTTGGTTCAGTAACATAGCTGCAGCTGAAAACTTTGTAGAAGGCTCAGCATATTTAACTTTTGGAGATGACATTTATTTACAAACTCCATACACTGTTCAAAGTCTTCTTAATTCTGAACTGACCCAACGTTTCTCAGTTACCAGACTAGCCTCCTATGAGATCCTTCTTCTCTCACTACCTCATTCACATCCGAAACCTTGTGACATTCTTGATCCTGCTACATTACTGCCCCTGCCTGACGAAGGTGAGCCCCATGACTGCAAGGTAATAATGTCCCATTGCATCACACTGTACCCTGATTTATGAGACACTTTGGACTAATCCTTATGTAATTTGTTTTTGATGATGAATCATGTTGTAAAACTGAGGAAGGGAATTATCAGCTGGTCATGCTGTTCTTAACTAATATGAACTAGTTGAGAGGGGACATCTCCCACAGGCTAAATCAGTCCAACAAGCAGAGCTCCATTCCCTTACCAGAGCATGCCAGTTATTGAAAGGACAATTTGTTAATAGTTATACTGATAGCCAGTATGCATCTGAGGTCATGAATGAATTTGGGACGTTATGGAAACGAAAGGGGTTTTCTTACATCCACTGGGACCCAATCAAGCATGAGCAACAAACAGGTAAACAAAGTTCTTAGTGCCATTCTTTTACCCTCCGGAATTGCTGTCCTCCACACTGAGGTTCACATTACGAGACTAAACCTGAGTATCAGGGAAATGCCCGGGCTGACTTTCACATGAAGGCGGCAGCAGCATAATCTGTAAAGTTTGTGGTAGTCTGTAAACTCAATAAACAGTCGAGACTATGGGAAAGTCAAGATGGCCACTTGGTTCTTCCTGTCTCTCTGGCAAACCGCATTTTTCAGTTTTGTTATCCCTTCACCCATCATGGTGCATTTAAGAGGACTCAAATTGTACATAAACATTGGTGAGAAACTTTGATAACACTCTGAAAATAGTTAACCATCAATGTTTGACCTGACAGATCTGTAATCCTGGAAAAACTAATTTTCCCCACCAGAGGCCACAAACTCCTCCCTCTGGACCCTTTGAACATCTGCAACTGGATTTCATTCAGTTATCACCTAGGAGGGGCCATCAATATGTTCTTGTTACTGTATGTATGTTTTTTCCATGGGTTGAAGCCATTCCCTGCTGCAAGGCTGATGCCCTCATAGTGGCAAAGAAACTGTTAGAAAATGTGTTTCCCGCTTGGGGTACACCTTCCACAATCTCAGTAATCGAGGCAACCGCTTCACCGGGAAAATCATACAAGCCTCAATGAAAGACTTGGAAACCTCTTGGAATTACCACTGTTCCCACCATTCTCCACCATCAGGCCAGGTTGAAGGAACTAATGGGATCCTCAAACTTAAAATCTCTAAACTTGCTGAAACTCTGGTTTTCTTTGCCTCTAGACTTGCTCACTGTTCTGCAGTTCCCCCTTTGGAAAACATAAACTCACTCCACATGAGACAGTCAACGGTAGACCGATGTCCATCAGTACACAAACTTTCTGCTCATCCCTTTTTATCCCATGTTAGTATAACCAGCTACTGAAAATCTTTCATGTCTTATGCTAAAGCCTATCACCGACAGGTTAAACAAGTTTTCCCAGATGCCAATTCAAAGGGTCTTCTTGGTCACAGACTGGAGCCTGGTGATTGGGTATTCTAGAAACGTCATCAGAGGAAAACATCTCTCAAACACCATTGGAAGGGACCTTAACAAGTGCCCCTGACCACTGACACTGATTTGAAACTAGAAGTTACTGAGCCTTGGGTATACATCCCAAAGCTCAAAATGTCTTACATTTAGGTCTTTAAAATCCATCTGGAGCTTATTTTTGTGTATGGTGTTAGGTAGTGTTCTAATTTCATTCTTTTACATGTAGCTGTCCAGTTTTCCCAGCACCACTTATTGAAGAGGCTGTATTTTCTCCACTGTATGTTCCTGCCTCCTTTGTTGTAAATTAGGTGGCAATATGTGCATGGGTTTATCTCTGGGCTTTCTATCCTGTATCATTGATCTATATTTCTGTTTTTGTGCCAGTACCATACTGTCTTGATTACTGTAGCTTTGTAGTATAGCTTGAAGTCAGGGAGCCTTATTCCTCCAGCTCCGTTTTTCTTTCTCAAGAATTCTTTGGATATTCAGGGTCTTTTGTGTTTCCATACGAATTGTAAAATTTTTTGTTCTAATTCTGTGAAGAATACCATTGGTAGTTTGATAGGAATTGCATTGAATCTGTAGATTGCTTTGGGTAGTATACTCATTTTCACAATATTGATTCTTCCAATCCAAGAACATGGTATATTTCTCCATCTGTTTATTCATCTTTGATTTCTTTCATCAGTGTTTTATAGTTTTCTGAGTACAAGTCTTTCACCTCCTTAGGTAGGTTAATTCCTAGGTATTTTATTCTTTTTGTTGCGATGGTAGATGGGATTGTTTCCTTAATTTCTCTTTCTGATTTTTAGTGTATAGGAATGCCAGAGATGTCTGTGCATTAATTTTGTATCCTGCAACCTTACCAAATTCATTGATTAGGTCTAGTAGTTTTCTGGTGGCATCTTTAGGATTTTCTATGTATAGTATCATGTCATCTGCACACAGTGACAGTTTTACTTCTTCTTTCCAATTTGTATTCCTTTTATTTCTTTTTCTTCTCTGATTGCTATGGCTAGGACTTCCAAAACTATGTTGAATAAGAGTGGCAAGAGTGGACATCCTTGTCTTGTTCCTGATCTTAGTGGAAATGCTTTAAGTTTTTCACCATTGAGTATGATGTTTGCTGTGGGTTTGCCATATATGGCTTTTATTATGTTGAGGTAGGTTCCCTCTATGCCCATTTTCTGGAGAGTTTTTTTTTTTTTTATCATAAATGGGTGTTGAATTTTGGCAAAAGCTTTTCTGCATCTATTGAGATGATCATATGGTTTTTATTCCTTAATTTGTTAATACAGTGTGTCACATTGATTGATTTGCATATATTGAAGAATCCTTGCATCCCTGGGATAAATCCCACTTGATCATGGTGTATGATCCTTTTAACATGTTGTTGGATTCTGTTTGCTAGTATTTTGTTCAGGATTTTTGCATCTATGTTCATCAGTGATATTGGTCTATAATTTTCTTTTTTCTGATATATTTTTCTGGTTTTGGTATCAGGGTGATGGTGGCTTTGTAGAATGAATTTGGGAGTGTTCCTCCCTTTGCAACTTTTTGGAAGATTTTGAAAAGGATCTGTGTTAGCTCTTCTCTAAATGTTTGATAGAATTCACCTGTGAAGCCATCTGGTCCTGGACTTTTGTTTGTTGGAAGATTTTTAATTACAGTTTCAATTTCATTACTTGTGATAGGTCTGTTTATATTTTCTAAATTTTCCTGGTTCAATCTTGGAACATTGTACCTTTCCAAGAATTTGTCCATTTCTTCATGGTTGTCCATTTTATTGGCATATAGTTGTTTGTAGTAGTCTCTTAAAATCCTTTGTATTTCTGCGGTGTCAGTTGTGATTCCTCCTTTTTCATTTCTAATTTTATTGATTTGCGTCCTCTCCCTTTTTTTCTTGATGAGTCTGGTTAAGGGTTTATCAATTTTGTTTATCTTCTCAAAGAACCAGCTTTTAGTTTTATTGATCTTTGCTATTGTTTTCTTCATTTCTATTTCATTTATTTCTTCTCTGATCTTTATGGTTTCTTCCCTTCTACTGACTTTGGGTTTTCTTTGTTCTTCTTTCTCTAGTTGCTTTAGGTGTAGGGTTAGATTGTTTATTTGAGAATTTTCTTGTTTCTTGAGGTGAGATTGAATTGCTATAAACTTCCCTCTTATAACTACTTTTGCCGTGTCCCATAGGTTTTGGGTCATTGTGTTTTCATTGTCATTTGTTTCCATGTATTTTTTAAATTTCTTCTTTGATTTCTTCAGTGATCTCTTGGTTATTTATATATTTATTATTATTTTTTTTAAATTTTTTATTTATTTATTTTTGGCTGCCTTGGGTCTTCGTTGCTGCACACAGGCTTTCTTTAGTTGAGGTGAGTGGGGGCTACTCTTTGCTGCTGTGTGAGGGCTTCTCATTGCAGTGGCTTCTCTTGTTGCGGAGCACGGGCTCTAGGCATGTGGGCTTCAGTAGTTGTGGCTCGCAGGCTCTAGAGCGCAGGCTCAGTAGTTGTGGCGCATGGGCTTAGTTGCTCTGTGGCATGTGGGATCTTCCCGGACCAGGGCTCAAACCCATGTCCCCTGCATTGGCAGGTGGATTCTTAACCACTGAGCCACCAGGGAAGCCCCCTCTTGGTTATCTAATAGCGCACTGTTTAGCCTCCATGTATTTGTGGTTTTTACAGTTTTTTTTTTCTGTAATTGTGTTCCAATCTCATAGCATTGTGGTCGGAAAAGATGCTTGATAAGATTTCAATTTTCTTAAATTTTCCAAGGCTTGATTTGTGACCCAAGATGTGATCTATCCTGGAGAATGTTCCATGTGCACTTGAAAAGAAAGTGTATTCTGCCACTTTTGGATGGAATGTTCTCTAAATATCAATTAAATCTATCTGGTCTATTGTGTCATTTAAAGCTTGTGTTTCCTTATTTATTTTCTGTTTGGATGATCTGTCCATTGGTGTAAGTGGGGTGTTAAAGTCCCCTACTATTATTGTGTTACTGTCAAATTTCCCCTTTCATAGTTGTTAGCATTTGCCTTATGTATTGAGGTGCTCCTATGTTGGGTGCATAAACATTTATAATTGTTATATCTTCTTCTTGGATTGATCCCTTGATCATTACGTAGTGTCCTTCCTTATCTCTTGTAACAGTCTTTTTTTTTTTTTTTTTTTTTTTTTGTGGTACGCGGGCCTCTCACTACTGTGGCCTCTCCCGTTGCAGAGCACAGGCTCAGGACGCGCAGGCTCAGCGGCCATGGCTCACGGGCCTAGCCACTCCGTGGCATGTGGGATCTTCCCAGACCGGGGCACGAACCCGTGTCCCCTGCATTGGCAGGCGGACTCTCAACCACTGCGCCACCAGGGAAGCCCAACAATCTTTATTTTAAAGTCGATTTTATCTGATATGAGTATTGCTACTCCAGCTTTCTTTTGATTTCCATTTGCATAGAATATCTTTTTCCTTCCCTTCACTTTCAGTCTGTATGTGTCACTAGGTCTGAAGTGGTACTCTTGGAGACAGCATATATATGGGTCTTGTTTTTGTATCCATTCAGTGAGCTTGTGTCTTTTGGTTGGAGCATTTAATCCATTCACGTTTAAGGTGATTATCGATATGTATGTTCCTATGACCATTTTCTTAATTGTTTTGGGTTTGTTTTTGTAGGTTCTTTTCTTCTCTTGTGTTTCTTACTTAGAGAAGTTCCTTTAGCATCTGTTGTAGAGCTGGTTTGGTGGTGCTGAATTCTCTTAGCTTTTGCTTGTCTGTAAAGCTTTTGATTTCTCCATCGAATCTGAATGAGATTCTTGCCAGGTAGAGTAATCTTGGTTGTAGGTTCTTCCCTTTCATCATGTTAAGTATATCATGCCACTCCCTTCTGGATTGTAGAGTTTCTGCTGAGAAATCAGCTGTTAACCTTATGGGAGTTCCCTCGTATTCTATTTGTCATTTTTCCCTTGCTGCTTTCAGTAATTTTTCTTTGTCTTTAATTTTTGCCAATTTGGTTATTATGTGTCTTGGCATGTTTCTCCTTGGGTTTATCCTGTATGGGACTCTCTGTGCTTCCTGGACTTGGGTGACTATTACCTTTCCCATGTTAGGGAAGTTTTCCACTATAATCTCTTCAAATATTTTCTCAGACCCTTTCTCTTTCTTCTCTTCTTCTGAGACCCCTATAATTTGAATGTTGGTGCGTTTAGTGTTGTCCCAGAGGTCTCTGAGATTGTCTTCAATTCTTTTCATTCTTTTTTCTTTATTCTGCTCCTCGGCAGTTATTTCCACCATTCTGTCTTCCAGCTCACTTATTCGTTCTTCTGCCTCCGTTATTCTGTTATTGATTCCTTCTAGTGTATTTTTCATTTCAGTTATTGTGTTGTTCATCTCTGTTTGTTTGTTCTTTAGTTCTTCTAGATCTTTGTTAAACATTTCTTGTATTTTCTCAATCCGTGCCTCCATTCTATTTCTGAGATTCTGGATCATCTTTACTATCATTACTATGAATTGTTTTCAGGTAGATTGCCTATTTCCTCTTCATGTATTTGGTCTTGTGGGTTTTTACCTTGCTCCTTCATCTGTGACATATTTTTTTGCCGTCTCATTTTTTTTTCCTTTTTTTAATGAGTGGGATTGTGTTCCTGTCTTACTGGTTGTTTGGCCTGAGGCTTCCAACTCTGGAGTTTGTAGGCTGTTGGGGAGAGCTGGGTCTTGGTGCTGAGATGAGGAGCCCTGGGAGACCTCACTGAGATGAATATTCCCTGGGGTCTGAGGTTCTCGTTAGTCCAGTGGTTCGGACTCAGAGCTCCCACCACAGGAGCTTCGGCCTGACCCCCAGCTCGTGAACCAAGATCCTACAAGCCACACAGGGCAGCAAAAAAAAAAAAAGAGAGAACAATAACAAAGTAAAAAATAAAATTAGGGCTTCCCTGGTGGCGCAGTCGTTAAGAATCAGCCTGCCAATGCAGGGGACATGGGTTCGAGCCCTGGTCTGGGAAGATCCCACAAGCTGCGGAGCAACTAAGCCTGTGCGCCACAACTACTGAGCCCGTGAGCCTAGAGCCCGTGCTCCGCAACAAGATAAGCCACCGCAATGAGAAGCCCAAGGACCGCAATGAAGAGGGACCCCTACTCGCTGCAACTAGAGAGAGCCCACACACAGCAACAAAGACCCAATGCAGCCAAAAATAAATAAATAAAATAAAAATAAAATTAGACTAGGAAACTAACAGATATGTTAGAAAAAAAATAATAATAAAAATATAGATGAAACAACAACCAGAAGGTAAAACAGAACCACAGTAGTAAAAAAGAGGAGGAGAAAAAAAAGAAAAAGAAGTGAAAAAAGGCCTTGGCTGTGGAGGGCAGGGCCTAAGGATGGGCGAGGTTTGGGCCATGGCTGGGGCCTATACTTAGGACACATAGGGCTGGAAAAGGCTCTGGGGGGGGTGGGGGGTGGGGCTTAGGCTCAACAGAACAGAAGGAGTCCAGCTGTGCCTCCCGCCTCTGGTCTCAAAGGGTGGTGGACCCCAGCTGGGGGCCCAGCAGGCTTCCTGGGCTCGAGTGGGCAGGGCAAATGCCCTCTGCTCCTCTCCGGCTCCTCCCATCCAGGAGGGCCCCTCCCGCCTGCCTCTCCTGTTCTCTCCTGGCCTCCCTACTATGCCCCAGCGCCAACCCAGCCCAGAGGGGACCTCTGAGGGCATAGGACCCAGCCAGAGAGCTGGGCAGACTTCCTTGGCCGACTGGGCAGAGGAAACGCTGGGCCTGCTCGCCCCTGATCTAAGCCCCGGAGGGTCCCTCCAGGCGTGGGAACCCCTCCCCCCTCTCAGCCACCCCTCAGGGGGGCTGGTGCTGTCCAGTCTCCACTTCTCCTCCCGCCTCAGTCCCCCCACGTCCTACCGGTTCGCTTGGGGGTTCTTCCTGTTTCCTTGGGCACTGGGATCCCCCAGCAGCGTCCAGCAGGCGCCCTCCCAAATTGATTTTTAAATTTACTCAACTGAATTTTTATTTAACATTCCAAATAGAAACTCTGTACCCATTAAACAATCATTCCCTATCCCCAGGTCCATGTAGCCTCTATTCTACTTTCTGTCTTGATGAATCTGTGTATTCTAGATGCCGTACATAAGATAAATCATACATATTTGTCTTCTAGTGTCTGGTTTTATTTCACTTAGCATAATGTTTTCAACGTTTGTGCATGTTACAGCATGTATCAGAATTTTGATCCCTTTTCAGGCTGAATATTATTCCATTGTATGTATATACCACATTTTGTTTATTCATTCATCTGTTGATGGACATTTGGGTTGCTTCCACCTCTTGGCTATTGTGACTAATGCTACTATGAACGTTCGTGTGCAAGTATATGTTTGATTCCCTTCTTTTGATTATTTTGGGTATATACCTAGAAGTAGAATTTCTGGATCATATAGTAATTCTATATTTAACTTTTTGAGAAAACTCCATACTGTTCTCCACAGTGACCATCCCATTTACATTCTGACCAGTAATGCACAATTGCAATTTCTCCACATCCTTGCTAATTCTTGTTATTTTCAGGTTTTTTAAAATAATTATCATTCTAATAGGAGTGAAGTGGTATCCATTGTGCTCTTGATTTGCATTTCCTTAATAAGCATATTTTTATGGGTTTATTGGTCATTTGCATATCTTCCTTGGAGACATGTCTATTCAAGTCTTTTACCCATATTTGAATTGGGTTGTTTGTTTTGTTGTTTAGTTGTGGGTGCTCTTTATATAGTCTAGATATGAATTCCCTGTTTTATATATAATTTGTGAATTTTTTTTCTATTCTGTGGGTCACCTTTTCACTTGTTGACAGTGTCATATGAATGATACACAAAATTTTGAATTTTAATGAAGTCTAATTTATCTATTTTTGTTGTTGTCACCTGTGCTTTTGATGTCATATCTCTGAAATCCTTGCAAAACCCAATGTCTTGAAGATTCTCCCCTTTATTTTCTACTAATAGTTTTTTTTTAACTTTGACTTTTCTCCCATCATCACAATGATTTCTTTTAAAAGTTGTATAATTTTAGCTCTTACATTAGGTCTTTGATTTGTTTTAAGTTTTGTGTCTGGTGTAAGGTAAGGGACCAACTTTGGGTTTTTTTTTTTTTTTTGCATATGAATATCCATTGTTCCCAGTACCTTTGCTGAAAAGACCATTCTTTTCTCCTTGAATGTTCTTGGCACCCCTGCTGAAAATAATTGACCATATATGTGAGGGCTTATTTCTAGGGTCTCTTATTCTATTCCATTGACTTATCTGTCTGTCCATATGCCAGTGCCACATTGTTTTGATGACTGTAGCTTTGTGTCAAGTCTTGAAATTAGAAATTGTGAGTCCTCCAGCTTTGTTCTTCTTTTTCAAGATCGTTTTGGCTATTCAGGGTCCGTTAAGATTCTATATGAATTTTAGGATGTATTTTTCTGCAAAAAAACTCTGTTGGGATTTTGATAGAGATTGCATTGAATCTGTAGATCACTTTGGGTAATGCTGATTGATATCTTAACAATGTTAAGACTTCCAATCCATGAAAACAGGATGTCTTTCCTTTTATTTATTTGTGTCTTCTTTAATTTCTTTCAGCGATGTTTTATGGTTTTCAGTGTACAAGTTTTTCTGCCTCCTTGGTTAAGTTTATTCCTATTTTTAAATTATTTTTGATGCTATTGTAGATGGAATGTTTTCTTAATTTCTTTTTTGGTTTGTTCATTCTTAGTGTATAGAAAACAACTGATCTGTGTGTGTCTGTTTTGAATCTGTAACTTTATGAATTCATTTATTGTTTTAACAAGTTTTTTGTGGAATCTTTAGGGTTTTCTACGTATAAGATCATGTTGTCTGCAAACCCAGTTAATTTTTCTTCTTCTTTTCCAATTTGGATACCTTCCACTACACTTTCTTGCCTAATTGTTCTGTCTAGGACTTCCAGTACTTCGTTAAATAGAAGTGGTAAAGCTGGCATTTTTGTCCTGTTCCTGATCTTAGAGGAAAAGCTTTTGGTCTTTCACCATTGAGTATGACGTCAACTGTGGGCTTTTCATAAAAGGCCTGATTATGTTAAGGTAATTTCCTTCTATTCCTAGTTTGTTGGCTATTTTCATCACGAAAAATTTTGAATTTTGTCAAATGCTTTTTCTGCCTCAGTTGAGATAATCATGTGTTTTTTTCTTCTTTCTGTTACTGTTATTGCATTACATTAATAATTTATAATCTATAAGTAATTAATATATGCATTTGTCTTTTAAATTCTATAGAAAATTAAAAGTGGGGAATTCCCTGGTGGTCCAGTGGTTAGGGCTCGGCGCTTTCACTGCCATAGCCCGGGTTCAATCCCTGGTCAGGGAACTAAGATCCTGCAAGCTGAGTGGCACGGACAAAAAAAAAAATTAATTAATTTTAAAAAAGTGGAGTTACAATTCAAGATTAAAATAATACTGGCTTTTATATTTGCCAGTGTATTACCTTTATGGGAGGACTTCATATCTTCATATGGCTTCGAGTTACTGTTTAACTTATTTTCATTTCAACCTGAAGGACCCCCTTTATTGTTTCTTGCAGGGCAGATCTAGTGGTAATGAACCCCTTCAACTTTTGTTTATCTGGGTAAATAGTGATTCCTCTGCTTTAGGGGAGAAAAAGCACAGTGCTTGGAGAGTGGGTGCTGGCATAAAGATTATTTTGAGCTGAAGACATTTGAGAATCAATAAATGTAGGAGAGGCTTTCTCTGAACTCCCCTTATCTACCTAAAAATCGATCCTTAAAAAAAAAAAAAAAAAAAAGAACTCACTTGTCAGAAATTGCTTCCCTAGGAGAGTAGACCAGAAGTCGACAGCACAACCCAGACAGATATTGTCACAAACTACAAATTGCCTATCTGTTCTCCTTAAGGCCCGTTTATCTTCCATAAAAATCAGTTGCTCTCCCTTAAGTGGCCTCTCTCCCCCTCCCTTTCCCCGTGAAGATGGTATATGAGCTTTCAACTCTCACTGCTTTTGAGGGGTACTCTTCTTTTCTGATACAACCATGCACGTGAAATTAATATATTTGGGGAGGGATAATTTGGGATTAACGGATACACACTTTTATATATAAAATAAATAAATAACAAGGACCTACTATTATATATAACGCAGGGAACTATATTCAATATCTTGTAATAAACCATAATGGAAAAGAATCTCAAAAAGAATACATATATATATCAACGGAATCACTTTGCTGTACACCTGAAACACTATAAACCAACTATGCTTCAATTCTTAAAAATTAATAAGTTTGTCTGCCTTTCCTCCTGTTAATCTGCCTGTCATCAGCTTAGTTCGCAGACCCAGCCATTGGAGACCCAGGAGAGCAGAAGGAAAGTCTTCCCTCCCCTATGATTTCTGGCAACGGGGATGAGATCTCATTGGCTGGAACCTTCTGTCCACTCTGGAGGCAGCAAAAGGTAAGACTTCTTTTCTCTGCGTGGGGTCTGATCAAACCCAGCAGTACAGGTCCCTATGGTATTTCTCCCTTCTAAACTTACCTTAGCTGGAGAAAACATTAATATGAACTAGTTTTGGGGGTGTATAGTGATTCCTGTGTTTTTTGTCTTGAGTACCCTGGGTTTTAATTCATCCTTTCCCTGTTTTGATGGTCATTGTGTTCCTTTGCCTGTATGTGTATGTGTATATATATATATATATATTTTTTCAGATTCTTTTTTGTTAGAGGTTATTACAAGATATTGAATGTAATTCCTTGTGCTAAAAGTAGGTCCTTGTTGTTTATCTATTTTATATATAGTAATTTGTATTTGTTAATCCCAAACTCCTAATTTATCCCTCCCCCGCCATTTCCCCTTTGGTAACCGTAAGTCTGTTTTCATGTCTATAAGTCTGTTTCTGTTTTGTAAATAAGTTCATTTGTATCATTTTCTTAGATTCCACATATAGGTGATGTCACATGGTATTTGTCTTTCTCTTTCTGATGTACTTCGCTTAGTATGATAATCTCTAGGTCCATCCATGTCGCTGCAAATGGCATTATTTCTTTTTTTTTTATGGCCGAGTAGTATTCCATTGTATATATGTACCACATCTTCTTTATCCATTCATCTGTCGATGGACACTTAGGTGGCTTCCGTGTCTTGGCTATTGTAAATAGTGTTGCTATGAACACTGGGGTGCACGTGTCTTTTCAAATTAGAGTTTTCTCTGGATATATGCCCAGGAGTGGGATTGCTGGATCATATAGTAGCTCTATGTTTTTTTTGAGGAACCTCCATACTGTTCTCCATAGTGGCTACACCAATTTACATTCCCACCAACAGTATAGGAGGGTTCCCTTTTCTCCACACCCTCTCCAGCATTTATTATTTGTAGACTTTTTGATGATGGTTGTCTCTTGTGTTGATTGTCATTAGGAGAATCATAAGGTAGAAGAAAGGCAAAGGCTCTACAAGCCTGGGGTTCGAGCTGGCCTCACAACCTGGCGAGTTTACAGTTCCAGACTGGCATCTATCTAGACAAACTTTGCTGTGGGTCACCCATAAAAAAACCAAACCAGCTGAAACTCTCTTTCATCTCCTCTGGTGTCCTGAGAGCTTGGCTTTATAACCAGTGAGAACACTCTCTGGTTTGCCCAGCTGGGGGGGCGCGGCTTGCATCAAGTGTCTGGCCAGCAGGGTGTAGGAACCCCAGATGCGAAGTGGCAAGCAGTATTTTCTTTCTCTGATGGTGCCAGCTCTCAGGGGAGTTCATTTTAATTAGGAGTCCGAGTCCATCAGGGGCTGTGTTGCTCTAACCTTATTGCCTTGTCGTGGTGGGAAAATCCCATCCCAGTCTTGTCTGCTTGTAGTCACAGATTACCAGGTCTGTGACTGGAAGTGTCTCATTTCTGTGGGAGACTGGAGACATGAGTTTTCATAAATATTTTTTACCACCCGTGGCAATAAGGATCTTTGCCTCCTTAAGGGCTATCTTTGGGAGTGGTCTTTTGGATCATGGGAGGTATGTCTTCTGCAACCAGTTTGGGTGATGCCTCTTGGATCCATGGTGAACATTTATTCTAAGCCAGGAAAATTACCTCTGGGTCTTGCCATAAAAAGGCTTATTGGATTGAGTCACTATTAGAATGGATACACCTTTGAAGATCCTACCCATCAATGGTGAGATAAGGGATCCTTTGATTTGGAAAAACATTTACATTTCTAAAAGATTTTAGAGGGGACTTCCCTGGTGGTCCGGTGGTAAAGAATCTGCCTTCCAATGCAGGGGACGTGGGTTCGATCCCTGGTCGGGGAACTAAGATCCTGCATGCCCCAGGGCAACTTAGGCTGGGTACCACAACTACTGAGCCTGCACGCCTCAATGAGAGAGCCAGCGTGCCGCAAACTACAGAGCCCATGCGTGCCCTGGAGCCCATGCGCCACAACTAGAGAAGAGAAAACCCGCAGGCCACAACTAGAGAGAACCCCGTGTGCAACAAAGAGCCCACGTGCCGCAACTAAGACCCGAAGCAGCCAAACAAAAAAGAAAAAAAAGATTTTAGAGACCTCTCATCCTAAATAAGTGTCCTATTGTTACCAAGATCAAACTGATAGAGGGACACAAAAGAGCATTCTGGCTAATCTTAGGGACTCCTTTAACAAGAGTAAAAAACAGAAATCAGACTTAGAACAAAAATGAAAATCCACAGCCCCCATAAATTCCCCCTTTCCACCCTCCTATATGCCCCTTTATAACCAACTCCCTGTCCCTGACGCTCCAGAAGATCTTTGGATCTCTGGGTCCCTGCCCCAAATCCCCCTCCCCAAATCTAATCTCACCTCCTCAGCAAATTCCTTTAATTCCTAAAACTCCTCCAACCTCCCCAGAAAAATCTCTCAAACACCCAGCTGCGAGCATTAAGTTCCCTTTCCCTGCAAGAATTCCAGAAAGCACTCTGGCAGGATCCTCCAGGCCTGGGGGGATATAGGTTATTTATGTAAATACTGATGCTGAGGAAGAAAACCTGGCAGAGGCTTCAGGATCTGTCTTGCCATCTCTGGCCATCAGGAGTACTTCCCAGGGCTCTATAATCAAAACCCATCAGCTTCAGGCTTTCCCAGGCAAAGGGCTTGGTGAATGTATCCTGGACCCCCAACACAAAGAGTTCACGTGCCCTGGACACCAGCAGATCTTTTAAACTACAAAGCCCCTTTACTCTCACTTTCAGAAGATCCTGCCAAAGGTTGAGAGGAGCTAGAAAGATTACTGGCCATTTATAACCCTGCTCACAGGGGCAGCTTGTAAGGGGTGTTCTTTCCACCGGTGATTATACTATAGCTATACGCCAAGACCTCCTGGAGAAAACTCCCCACACCGGGGAAACTGGTGGCCGATCCTTCCCAGGCCCTCCTGCAAATGACCAGGAAATGATGCAGGTAGAGGCTGATAGGAATGACGCTGAAGGCCTTTCCTCCAAAGGTGAACTGGATCCAGGTTGAATTATGTGCTCAGAAAGAAGACGAACATCCCCAGATCTCTGTGGACGGTGTTACGCAGACTTTTCAAAGACACACTGCATCAAACCCAAAAGCCCCTGAACACAGAAATCTTTTGATTTCTGCTTTAGTTGGAAATCTTCTCCCTGATATAAAGAGGCAAATCCAAAATCGTGCAGTTGGGGTGGACAATCTCTCAATGTTATTACAGAGACTGCAAAATAGCCTTCAGGAAAGCAGGAGGAAAAAGCAATTAAAATCAACAGTCCCTGCCTTTGTCCCAAGACAACTGCACATTCTGTAAAAAGCCAGGCATTGGGAAAGCAGTTGTCCTGAACTTCAAATAAAGGAAAGCTTAAAAAGCAATCATCCAGGGGACTTCCCTGGGACTAACCCTGGCTCAGTGGTTAAGAATTCGCCTGCCAACACAGGGGACACAGGTTCGAGCCCTGGTCCAGGAAGATCCCACATGCTGCGGAGCAACTAAGCCCATGTGCCACAACTACTGAGACTGTGCTCTACAGCCTGCGAGCCACAACTACCGAGCCCGTGTGCCACAACTACTGAAGCCCGCACGCCTAGAGCCCACGCTCCGCAACAAGAGAAGCCACCGCAATGAGAAGCCCGCACACCACAACGAAGAGTAGCTCCCACTCGCCTCAACTAGAGAAAGCCTGCACACAGCAACGAAGACCTAACACAGCCAAAAGAACAACAAAAAAAAGCAATCATCCCAGAACACCGAGCCCTCAGAGGGTCCGTTCTCCCCCTTCTGGGGGCAATTCCCCATCAAGGACAAGGTCAGTCTATCCTCAGTCACACCCCAGCACCCAACATTTAACTTAAGATAGGAGATCAGGGGACTTCTCTGGTGGTCCAGTGGGTGAGACTCCATGCTCCCAATGCAAGGGGCCCGGGTTCGATCCCTGGCTGGGGAACTAGATCCTGCATGCATGCCACAACTAAGAAGCCTGCATGCCATAACTAAAGATCCCGTGTGCTGCAACTAAAACCCAGCGCAGCCTAAATAAATAAATGAATATTTTTTAAAAAGATAGAGGATCGGGAATTGGATTTCTTTTTTAAAAATTTATTTATGTGCTCACTTCGGCAGCACATATACTAAAATTGGAACGATGCAGAGACTAGCATGGCCCCTGCACAAGGATGACACACAAATTTGTGAAGTGTTCCATATTTTTTCACTTTGTTATAAAGCAGAAACTAACACAGCATTGTAAAGCAATTATACTCCAATAAAGATGTTTAAAATTTTTTATTTATTTTTAGTATTTGTACAAGGGGGTAAATCCGTAAACTCTTGCCACCCCTCTCCACCCGAGTCCCTAATCCAGCCGCTATCCTCACATCAGCCCCTGCTGCCGCAGCCTGGTTTACAGTGATTGACCTCTGCTCAGCTTTCTTTCCCCCGCTGTTGACTCCTCACTCACAATTTCTCTCTGCAATTACGTTTCAAGGGAGACGATTAACATGGACTCATGTACCTCAGCGATGTTGGGTGTCTTCCTCTATTATCCTCCCAAGTCCTCACAGTTGACTTCGCTTTGTAGCCGTTACCCCGGGCCCCATCCTTGCTCAAGACATGGGTGGTCTCTTACTCTGTAACTAGACGAGCATGGTGACCAGACAGACCCTCTCGTTCTCCTTAGGGCACTCACTAGACAAGACCAGAAAGCTTTCAGATCTACGTTTCAGTGGGTGCTAACCACTGCCACCTACTCAGGACAGGAGCTATTGCAGGGGACTCACAAAACTCGCCCCAAAACGCCTTAAATCCCGTCTGTCCATCCCTCTCCCCGAATCAAAAAAGCAGCCGTGTAAATCCCTGACACACCTGGCTACTGCCGCCAACGGATTCCTATTTTTGCTGCCCTTGTTCAAGCTTTACTTGCCCTCCTTCCAGATGCTACTTGGAGCCCACGTCCTGGCCCTCGGAAGCATGAACCTCCTCTGAAACTGTTTTCTTGTAACTGAAGCATAGCTGATTTACAATGTTGTGTTAGTTTCGAGTGTACAGAAGAGTGATTCAGTTATACATATACTTACATATCTATTCTTTTTCAGATTCTTTTCCCTTGTAGGTTATTACAAAATCCCTGTGCCATACCATAGGTCTTTGTTGGCTGTCTATTTTATACATACTAGTGTGTTTATGTTAATTTCTAAACTCCTAATTTATCCACCCCCCCTTTCCCTTTGGTAACCATAAGTTTGTTTTCTATGTCCGTGGGTCTATCTCTCTTTTGTATGTAAGTTCATTTGTATTATTTTTTTAGATTCCACATATAAGTGATATCGTATATTTGTCTTTCTCTGTCTGACTTACTTCACTCAGTATGACAATCTCTAGGTCCATCCATGTTGCTGCAAATGGCATTATTTCGTTCTTTTTTATGGCTGAGTAATATTCCATTGCATATATATATATATATATACCACATCTTCTTTATCTATTCCTCTGTTGATGGACATTTAGGTTGCTTCCATATCTTGGCTATTGTAAATAATGCTGCAGTGAACATCGGTCCCCTGAAACTTTAAAATGGTCATTGTCTACACCCCCAGCTCTTGGTTGACCTCATTTTGACAAAGCTTTTCACCTCTATTGCTATGAAGATGGTGGAATTGCTGTAGGTATTTTAGGACAACTTTTGGTTTCTCAGATAAGTCCTGTAGCGTATTTCCCAGGTCAGTTAGACCCTGTGGCATCTGGCACGGCCCCCTGAGCCACCACCCTCACACGGGGCTCCCCAGTCCCCTCTGCTCCCCCTGCTGTTCCTATGACATGGCCCCTGTCTACACAGTGGCCCTAGGAACCCACCCCACCATCATCTTCCATCGCTGTAACACTTTAAACCCGTTTGCGCTACTGCCCCTCCCTGGTGATGGAGAGCCCCACGCCATCCACCCGATTGCCCTGCAACTAGAGAAACGGTCTCAAAGCCATGAGAGCACCTCTTAGACACCCCCTCAGACAACCCGGACTTCTATTTTGCGATGGCTCCTGTAGATGAAATTCCCGGGGATACCTAATCACCAGTCATGCCCGAATTTCCCCACATGAAATGCTGGAGGTATATGCTTCGCCCACTGTAAAATCAGCCCAAGCAGCCCAGCTCATAGCTCTTCCTAGAGCTTGCAAACAGGCAGTACATACGCCGACTCCAGTTATGCTTTTGGAGTCTGCTGCGCTGCTGGCGCATGTGGAAATCCCACGGATTCTTATTAACCTCTGCTGGTACCCCCACTGCCAACGGGGATATCACTGCTGCCCTATTACGGTCTAATTGACCTCCCTGCTAAAATCACTGCTGTCCTCCGTGGAGCCCACACCGTGGAGACTGACACTCCATCTCCAGGGATGAACAGAGGCCATAAGTGTGCTAAACGCGCCACCCCCCGCACCCCTTCTCCACCCAATGTCTAAACCTGCCTTTATCCCCGACCGATATTATCTGTTAGTCAGGTAAGTGCCCCACAAACTGAAAAAGACAAATGGCTACAAAAGGGTGCCAAACGGTATGTCCTGAGGATGTAACGTAGGGCATGGTGACCGTAGTTCATAATACCGCATCGCATATTTGAAAACGGCGGAGAGAGTAGATCTTACAACTCTTTATCACAAGGAAAAAAACTGTTTAAACTATGTACGGTGACGAATGTTAACTAGACTCATTGCGATCATTTCACAATATATACAAATATCGAATCACTATGTTGTGTACGTGAAACTAATATAATGTTGTATGTCGGGACTTCCCTGGCGGTCCAGTGGCTAAGACTCCGCGCTTCCCCTGCAGGGGGCCCGGGTTCGATCCCTGGTTGGGGAACTAAGGTCCCACAGGCCAAGATGCAGCCAAAAAGAAAAAAGTCAATTACACCTCAATTTTTAAAAAAATGAACCAAACATTCACTAGCGGATTATACATTGGGCCAAATGGACCTCCAGTGGCCCCCCCCCATCCTTTCTTTTTCTTTTTTTATTGAGCTATGATTTGACCTGCTGGCTGCCTTATCTCCCGTTAGGTGGAACCTGAGTGCAGATGGGCGGCAACAAAGCAACTAAAGGACAATGGGTTCCGCCCCAGCATCCATAAAATTTCTAAGCAAAGTTATTTCCTGATGTGCTGTTTGGGACTCTCAGCAGGTCTCTGGAGAACAGCTTATCTCAGGAAATCCTCCAAGGTCCACAGTGACCCTTGCACTGTCCCACACACGTTCCATACATTGACCTCCGGCTTCAGGCTTATTTCCGCTGTTTGCTGATTGCATGTTTACTGGAGGGGCTGGAGGTTATCCAACTAGATGTGCTGATGCTATGACGGTGGAAAAGAAGTGAAGAACTTGAGATTATCCCTCAGTTTGGTATTCCTCTGTGGCTGGAATCAGACTAAGGAACGGTGGAAATAAATACCCAAATAAATTTACAGCAGAAACAAGCTGCTTGCTTTACACAAACTCTGGGATGCTCCCTAAAATGTCATACCTTGTCCCTCATGAATTACTTAGCTAGATCTTCTGGGTAACTTGCTGCAGCTTCTCCATCAGCACTTGCTGCTTCGCTTTGCACTTTTATGTTACGGAGGCGGCTTCGTTCCTTAAACCTCAGGCACCAACCTCTGCTGGCTTCAGACTTCTCTTCTGCAGCTTCCTCACCTCTCTCGGCCTTCACAGAATTCAAGAGAGTTAGGGCCTTGCTCTGGAGGAGGCCTTCGCTGAAGGGAATGTTGTGGCTGGCTTGATCTTCTATCCAGACCACTCACACTTTCTCTGTCTCAGCAATGAGGCTGTTTGGCTTTCTTATCATTCGCGTGTTCACTGGAGTAGGACTTTTCATTTCCTTCAAGAACTTTTCCTTTGCAATCGCAACTTGGCTAAACTGTTCGGCAAGAGAGGCCAAGCTTTCGGCCTATCTTGGCTTTCAACGTGCCTCCATTAAGCTTAATCCTTTCTAGATTTTTTTTCCTTTTTTTTTTGGCCTCACCACGTGGCTTGTGGGATCTTAGTTCCCCGACCAGGGATTGAACCCCTGCCCGTTGCAGTGGAAGCGCGGAGTTCTAACCACTGGACCGCCAGGGAAGTCCCCTCTAGCTTCTGATTTTAAGTGAGAGACACGTGACTCTTCCTTTCATTTGAACACTTAGAGGTTCCTGTAAGGTTAGTAATTGGCCTAATTTCGATCTTGTTGTGTCTCAGGGAACAGGGAGGCCCGAGGAGAGGGAGAAAGACAGAGGAAGGGCCGGTCGGTGAAGCAGTCAGAACACACACAGTATTTATCAATTAAGTTCGCCGTCTTATAGACGGGTGCCGCTCCTGGCACCCCAAAAATAATTACAATAGTGACATCAAGGATCGCTGAGCACAGATCATCATAGCAAATAGAGCATTAATGAAAAAGTTTGAAATATTGCAAGAATTACTGACCCAGAGACACGAAGCGAGCAAATGCTGTTAGAAAAATGGCGCCAACCGACCTACTCCACGCAGGGTTGCCACAAACCTTCAGTTTGTAAAAATGCAGCACCTGTGAAGTGCAGTAGAGCAAAGTGCAGTAAAAGAGGCCTACCTGTGTACTTGGAGCATGTTGTTGACAGGCCGCCACCGATCAACATGCCTTGTCCTCCTTCTGACTAGGAGATCCACTGTATGTCAAGGTTTTAGAAGAAAGCACTACTATCACCTCGCTGGGAAGGATCTCGCGAGTATTGCTGACCACCTGCACTGCCATCACAATAAAAGAGAGATCCTGCTGGATTCCCAGGAAACATGCCAAACTAGACCCAGGTCAGCACTCCCAGGACACTCGCAAGCCCATCCCTACAGACGATGACCTCCAACGAAAAAGTTCCGGAGCCAATTCCCCGGCTCCTGCAGCTGACAATGCCCAGAAGGAGACAGCTACTTCCCAAGATCACAGATCAAGAACTTCATCTTCACTTTTTTGGTTTTTCTTTCCTCTTCCTTTGAACCCCCCCTCCCAGGACAGCAGGAAAATAAAACAAAACTCCTTTGACAATTTAAACGAAAGTTTCTCCTTTTCTCCCATTTATTGAAAGGCTGATGGGAAGTGGCTTGCCTCCATCGGTCCTATTCTGTCTCTGTTCATGCATCATGGCTCTCTTTCAAACTGTATCTTACTCCTATCCACTCCGACTGCTTTTTCCACAGGTCAAGGACAAACTAGCAGCCCCGTGCACCCATCTTCCAAATCGTGGCCATGTTAATGAATCAATCTGATTGCTGGTTATGTCATAATCTAGTCAAGAGGGGCTTTCCTGGTGGACCAGTGGTTAAGCCTTTGTGCTTCCACTGCAGGGGGCATGGGCTGGATCCTGGTCAGGGAACTAAGATTCTGCATGCCGTGCAGCGTGGCCAAAAAAAAAAAAAAAAAATCTAGTCAAGGAAAGGAACCTGACCCAGTTTTCATTCTGCCAATATGATCACCTGATGAACTAACTACGGAAGATGGATGAACGAAAGGATATGGTATCCATGACCCCAAAACACCCCAACTCCATCTCCCTCTCTGGTGAGTTCATTGGGCTCGGAAATCCCTCTATGGCAGCTCAAGGTCTATCTCTTGCTCGGGTAAAAACATTGGAAAAGGGACTTCCCTGCTGGTGCGGTGGTTGAGAATTCACCTGCCAATGCAGGGGACGCGGGTTCGATCCCTGGTCTGGGAAGATCCCACATGCCGCGGAGCAACTAAGCCCGTGTGCCACAACTACTGAGCCTGCACTCTAGAGCCCGCGAGCCACAACTGCTGAGTCTGTGTGCCACAACTACTGAAGCCCACATGCCTAGAGCCCATGCTCTGTAACAAAAGAAGCCACTGCAATGAGAAGCCCACGCACCACAACAGAGAATAGCCCCCGCTCGCTGCAACTAGAGAAAAGCCCGCGCGCAGCAATGAAAACCCAATGCAGCCAAAAATAAATTAAAAAATTTAAAAAAAATCATTGGAAAGGAACTTGTCCCTTTGCTGTGTAAACAGGCATGATGCTAGACCAGAGGTGACCTATTAAGGTAATATGGCAACCAAACCCTGTGGTTTGATTCTAGAGGCAACGTCCTCAAACCACTCACAGAGGGCATAAGTGTTTCTAGCACTAATGCTAGTGACAAAAACTGTGAGATCACCAAAGGTTTCTGTTGGTTCACAGGCCACCCATGAACGACCTGGAGGAGCCCAGCTGTTCCCATGATCAGGCTGCCTGCCACCACCAGTTATCTATGGGGAAACCCCAAATCTGGACTCACTTGGTCAGGTGACAAAGCCAAGCCGTACAGCTGCCAAAGCTGGACCGCTGGCCTCCCAGATCAGATATTTTGCAACCTGTCCTGCTCTTAAAACCATGAAGCCTAGGGTTTAAAAACCCATAACAGAAACTGGTGACTAACAGAAAGTCTAGAGCTTGTCTAACAGAGCAGTAGCTAAGGGACTAGCTTGTTAAACCCCTCTGCTTGTAATACAACAAAACTGGCTGAAACCAGATGCAACCAACATGGCGGATGGGAGTCTGCACAGAACAGACTTGCTTGTTGGATGGGTGACCTTCTGACATCACAGCCCCAAATTCTCCCAAATTTGCTCTTGCATCCCATGAAGAAGAATGTAGCTTAGATACGCCTGCGCGGAACACCGATTACCTCACCTTCTCCCTCCCTCCCATCACCTTTCCCCCGCCTAAGACCACCCTGCTTCTTTGGCCCATCAATATCCCGAGCCCCTCGCCTTTGGGGAGGCGGATTTGAGATCTGCTCTCCCCATCTGCTCGCTTGGCCGCCTTGGGAGGAGAATAACCCCTTCTGTGCTGCAAACCGTGGCACCTCCGTGTTTGGCTTGCTGTGTGTTGGCAGATGAACCTGGTCTGGCAACACTCTTGCAAGCGGACAGAAGCACGTGGAGAATGGAGGTGTCCAGGTGGTGATATGACCAAAGGACAAAGGTTGTGAACCTCCCCGATCCTAGGGAACTGTAGGTTTTACTCTGACCCTGTTGGTGAACCACACTGACCTTTTTCTCTCCTGTGGTGATAAGGTATCTTCCTAACTAAATGGTCAGGACAGTGTGACTCGGATACCGGGTTCCCTCCATCGACAGGCTGTCCACCTTATATGCCAGCAAATTACAGATGTGTGCTCCTTCGTTCACAAAGACGAGAAGACATAGAAAATCCACTTGTGTATGGCCGGGATAGTTTCAGTGGTGAGAGTCTTATTTCCAACTTTGGGGAAAAGTTGGAAAAGGCGATCCTGAATCATCCGTGGTCATAGAACAGGAGTTCGATAGCATATGCGGACATTGCAAGTGCTCCAATCAGAAGGTAATAGTTTAGCCTCTGTTGTATCCCCAAATTGTCCCACCCTGGGTACACTGACTGCAAGCAAGGAGGAGCTTGTGCAATCATTGGCAGAAAATGCTGCCTTTATGTGAATCCGACAGGACAAACAGTGTCTAGTTTACACCTTTTAAAGAGAAGATAGGGGACTTCCCTGGCGGCCCAATGGTTAAGACTCCGCGCTTCCATTGCAGGGGGCAGGGGTTTGATCCCTGGTGGGGGAACTAAGATCCCACATGCTGGGAGGCATCTAAGCCCACGTGCCACAACTACTGAGCCGGCACACCTCAACTAGAGAGCCCCGCGTGCCGCAAACTACAGAGCCTGCGCGCCACAACTAGAGAGAAGCCCGCACGCCGCAAAAGATCCCACATGCAGCAATGAAGATTCCGCGTGCCACAACTAAAGACCTGACGCAGCCAAAATAATAATAATAATAATAAAAAACATTAAAAAAAAAAGAAAAGATAGGGGACTTCCCTGGCGGTCCAGTGGTTAAGCCTCCACGCTTCCACTGCAGGGGGAGCGGGTTTGATCTCTGGTCGGGAAACTAAGATCCCGCATGCTGCACTGCATGGCCAAAAAATAAAAAAGAAAGAAAGAAAGAAGATGAACACTCTCCATCAATTAAATGAGTCTCAGCCATTTTATTGGACTGACCTATTCCCCAGACTGGGAGGCTGGTTTCCTGGGATGTGGGGAAGCATTCTTAGATTTCTTCTCTGCTCTTTGTTTATTCTCATTCTAATCTATGTTTGTATCTCACTTTGCAGATCTCTTGCCACTCAACTGCTAACCTGAATCTTCTCTCCACAGCCAACCACTCAACTTTTAATATGTGAATCTTCGGACAAAGCTTCAGATGGGGGAAATTTGGGAGAGCAAAATATGCCATATTTGCATGAGGACTGTTTTGAGGTGAAGACATTTGAGAATCAACAAATGCAGAGGCTTTCTCTGAACTTCCTATACCTGTCTAAAATTAGATCCTCTTCCAAAAAAACGGAGTTGTCATAAATTGCGAATTTCATCAACCGGGGAAGACTGACTCTTATCGCAGGAGAGGAGACTAGAAGTTGGCACCAAATCTAGACAAACATTGACACAAGCTCTCATTTCTCCCATCTGTTCTCCTAAGGGCCCATTTATCTTCTGTAACAATCACTTTCTCTCCCGTATGTGGCCTCTCTTCCCCTCCCTTTCCCCTATTAAGATGGTATGCAAACTCTCAGATTTCCCTGTTTTGGGGGGGGGGGTACTCACTATTTTTTTTTTGTACGATACCCCTGTGCACATAAAATTGAAAATTAATAAATCTGTATGACTTTTCTCTTGTTAATCTGCCTGTTGTCAGTTTAGTTCACAGACCCGGCCACTGAACCTAAGAGGGTAGAAGGAAGTCCCTCCTCCCCTACAGTAGTGTCAGATTCCCCAACCTCCCCACCACACACATAATTTATGCCACAAAAAAAAAAAAAAAAAAAAGAGAGAGAGAGATTTAAAAGACTGCCTGATCAAAATTGTTGCAGGCAAGATCTACTTACCGATGGATGCTAAAATTAGTGGGCAAAAGTTTGAGGAGAAACAGGATATTTGCATAGTCTCAAAGTATCTCCCCCAAGACATCTGTCAATTACAATGGAAAAACAGTAATCTCACACTGAAGAAACCCAGCAGACATCACCCTAACCAAGTAATCAGGGTTAATATCACCTATAATAAGACACAGCTACATCATGCACCCTCAATATAACACACCAAGGAGCAAAACATCACTTTTGGGGTATTCTTGACAAAAATGCACATTGTCAATATAATCATGAAGGAACCTCGGACAAACCCAAACTGAGGGATGTTCTACAAAATAACTGATCGATATCCTTTAAAAGTGCCAAGGTTGGGACTTCCCTGGTGGTCCAGTGGTTAAGACTTTGCCTTCCAATGCAGGGGGTGTGGGTTCAATCCCTGGTTGGGGAGCTAAGATCCCACATGCCTCGCGGCACTTTGCCTTCCAATGCAGGGTGTGTGGGTTCAATCCCTGGTTGGAGAGCTAAGATCCCACATGCCTCGCAGCCAAAAAAACTAAAACATAAAGCAGACGCAATCTTGTAACAAATTCAATCAAGACTTTAAAAATGGTCCACGTCAAAAAAAAAAAAAAGTGCCAAGGCCATGGAAGATAAGGATTGGGGGACACTCAGGGGGAAGAACCACTAAATGCAGTGTTGGAGTTTCTGAAACAGAAAAAAGGACATTAAAGGGAAAACTGCTAAAATTCAAATAAGGTCTGTCATTGAGTTACTGGTTTTGTACCAATGTTAATTTCCTTCTTTTGATAATTGGACTTTAGTTATGTGAGATGCTAATATTAGGGGAAGCTGGGTAAAGGGTTATATGGGTATCTCAGTCCAATTTTTGCAATTTTCCCATAATAATTTCCCCAAAAAAAGTTTAAGAAAAAGACTGCCTCATGAAATAAGCGCTACTTTCCTTCACCTAAAAAGGCACCTTCTAGAATGAGGAGTGGGAGAGGAAAATATTAAGTTGTGGGGCACTTGAGAAAAGCTCCCAGAACCCTGCCTGCTTCCACGGGATAGCAGGAGCATCCCCGGCAGCCCGACTTTTTTTTTTTTTTTTTTAGCAGCGAAAGCACCGAATCCTAACCACTAGACCACCAGGGAACTCCCAGCCCAACTTTCAATCAAAAAGCCCTGAGCTAGAATGTGATGTGAGGCAACGATCTTTATTGGTGTGGCAGCCACTTTCCACAGAACGCCATCAATGAACACTTCCCTGGGACTCAGCCCCTGTGGAGGCTTTCCCATTAGAATCTGGCCTTGGCCGTGAGGCTTGCTTTGACCACTAGCACGAGATGGAAATGACTGTAATTTCCGAGGCTAGGCTGGCCTTAAAATACCTACATCACCTGCTTTCCATACACCTGGAAACCTGAAACCCAGGTGCCACCTGGAGGAGCCCCAAGGAGGAGACTGAGGTGGGCCCCGGCTGAGCTTCCAGCCAAGAGCCATGTGAGTGAGCCATTTTGGACATTTAAAGGCTAGTTAAGGGACTTCCCTGATGGCGCAGTGGTTAAGAATCTGCCTGCCAATGCAGGACACACGGGTTTGAGCCCTGGTCCGGGAAGATCCCATATGCCGCGGAACAACAAAGCCCGTGCACCACAACTACTGAGCCTGCGCTCTAGAGCCTGTGAGCCACAACTACTGAGCCCGCGTGCCACAACCACTGAAGCCTGTGCGCCTAGAGCCCGTGCTGTGCAACAAGAGAAGCCACCGCAGCGAGAAGCCCGGGCACCGCAACGAAGAGTAGCTCCCGCTCGCCGCAACTAGAGAAAGCCCGCGCGCAGCAACAAAGACCCAACACAGCCAAAAATAAAATAAATAAATAAAGTCTAGTTAAGCATCCGGATGACTGCAGCCCCAGCTGTCACCACATGGCGCAGAACCACCCAGCTGAGCCCAGTAAACCCAGGACAGCTCACAAGTGAGTTCTGCTGTATTAAACCACTAAGTTTCAGGGCGCTATGTTGTGTAGCAACAGATGATCCAAACAGTCTTCCTTATTCACTGCTGTTTTCCCAACATCTAGCACATTGAACACAATAAATGACAGCCCTATCTGTTAGCTCAGGACCTGACACATTTATAACAACCCTAGGAGATGGATGATGGTCTTATCCTGACTTAATAGATGTATTAGTTTGCTAGGGCTGCCATAACAAAATTCTACCAACTGGGTTGCTTAGGCATGAGAAATTTGTTTTCTCACAATTCCAGAGGCTGGAAGTCCAAGATCAAGGTGTCGGCAGGTTTGGTTTCCTCCGAGGCCTCTCTTCCTGGCTTGCAGGCAGCCACCTTCTCAAGGTGACCTCACATGGTCTCTCCTCTGCATGTGCCTGGTGTTTCTCCTTGTTCTGTGTCCAAATTTCCTCTTCTTAGTGGACATCAGCTGGATTGGATGAGGACCCACCCTAATGGCCTCATTTAACCTAATCACCTCTTTAAAAGCTCTATCTCCAAATACGGTCACGTTCTGAGGTACTGGGGATTAGGGTTTCAATACATGAATTTTGAGAAGACACAAGTCAGTCCATAATACTAATAAGGAAATGCACAGGGAAATTCAGCAATTTTTCCAAAGTCACACAGCTCAGAGGTGGCAAAGCTCAGACACGAATCCAGGCAGGCTAGCTCTAGAGGCCACACTTTTCACCACTGAGCTCCACCACCTCATGAAGCAGGAAGTGAATTGGACTCATCCAGCCCTCATTAATTGGACTCAGCCGGCCCTCATTCTTCCCTCGGGCTAGAACAGGGGAAGGACTTTGCTAGAGCAAAAACAAGCAGAGATCTGGGGCCAGTTCAGATGCCCTGAGGCCTTCTGACAAGGACAGGGCACTCACCGCCGCCCCCCCCCCCAGCATGGCTTGCGCCCTTGACTGAGCTCCTTGGTTCAGGCAGGTATGGTAGGCTGAATAATGCCCTCCAGTGATCTCCAGGTCTTGAGCCCTGGAACCTGTGAGAGCTACCTTCCATGGCAAAAGGGACTTTTGAAGCTGTGATTAAATTAAGGATCTTGGGGTGGGGATTATCCTGATTATCCAGATAATCACAAGTATCCTTATAGGAGGGAGGCAAAGGGAGATTTGACAGAAGAGAGAGGGCAATGTGACAACCTCAGCAGAGAGAGAGATCTGAAGATGCTGTGGTTCTTTGAAGGTGGAGGAAGTGGCCATGAGCCACGGAAAGCAGGCAGCCCCCTGAAGCTGGAAAAGGCAAGGAGATGGATTCTCCCCTAGAGCCCCAGGAGGAATGCAGTCCTCTTGATGCACTGATTTTAGGACTTCTGACCTCCTGGACTGTAAGATAATAAATCTACATCGGGTTGTTAAAACTTTTTTTATTTATTTATTTTGGCCGCGGCGGGTCTTAGTTGCGGCATGCGCGTGGGATCTAGTTCCCGGACCAGGGATCAAACCCTGGCCCCCTGCTTTGGGAGCACGGAGTCTTACCCACTGGACCACCAGGGAAGTCCCCAAATCTATGTTGTTTTGTGTTTTAAAGATTTTTTGTAAATTTTATTTATTTTTGGCTGCGTTGGGTCTTCGTTGCTGCGCACGGGCTTTCTCTAGTTGCGACGAGCGGGGGCTACTCTTCCTTGTGGTGCGCGGGCTTCCCATTGTGGTGGCTTCTCTTGTTGCACAGCACGGGCTCTAGGCACGTGGGCTTCAGTAGTCGTGGCTCACGAGCCCTAGAGCACAGGCTCAGTAGTTGTGGCGCATGGGCTTAGCTGCTCCGCGGCGTGTGGGATCTTCCTGGACCAGGGCTCGAACCCGTGTCCCCTGAATTGGCAGGCAGACTCCCAACCACTGCGCCACCAGGGAAGCCCTCTATTTTGTTTTAAGCCACTAAATTTGTAGTAATTTGATACGGTGACAATAGGAAACCATATTTTCTATACCCCCATCCATTCAGGGGCTCAAGCCAGAAAGCTAGGAGTCACCCTTGACCTCCTCCTCCCCTCCATCCCCCTTAAGCAGGGCTATTGATTTCACCTCCTAGACAGCTCTTGACTCCAACCACTTGTCTCCAGATCCCTGTACTTGCAGGTTTGGAAAGTGATCTAAGCCACCATTGTGCCTCACCTGGATCCTTACACCAACCTACTGTTAGTCAAAATTTCAGAAACAAAGACCTGATTGAAATAAAAAGATGTTTATTGGGGGTTTGTTTGGACTGCAGCCCAGGAGACACAGATTCAAGAAGCACTTGAATTGTTCTCCGCTGGATTACAAAATAGGGGAGGCTTATAAAAGCAAACTTGCAAAGTTACAGTTAGTTACATGAGTTGTTTCTCAAGAATTATAATTGGAGCTGGCAAACAGCTTGTTAAGTAAGAATTGGTTGGGGTCCGAAATGGTTGCACAGTTACAAGGAGAGAACTTGAGAGGAAAAGGCTGCAGCCGGCGGGTATTGTTCTGACTACAGCTGGTGGTGCCCTCGGATCCCGCACAGTTCAAAGAAAGTTCAAGTTCTCAGTGGTGCAGAGAGGTGTCTGAGACCAGACGCTCAAAGGCCGCTTGACTCCGTTTTTGAACACCTGAACTGGGGTCACTCTATTATAATTTCAATTTGTCATCACTCCTGACTGGGCTTACCGCTTCCCACTCTTGCTTCCCTCTGCTTTTCATCCAGTAGCTGATACAATCATTTCAAAGTGCAAATCTGATCGTGTAACTTACATGCTTAACTTCTTTCCATGATTCCCTGTTGTTCTCAGGAGAAAGGAACACAGTTCTTAAGGGGGCCCCGGCCTGGTCTGGCCCCTGCGGACTGTTTCATCACATCTCACTCCCTGTGCACCCGGCTCTTTGCTCTTAGCATCCCAGCCTCCTGCCTCAGGACCTTCATCCCTGCTGTTCCCTCTGCCTGGGACACCTACCCTCATTTCTCATTTGCCTTATGAAATATTTACAACGTGCTAATGTTACAGGAACAATGAACATCCCTGTCTTGACCATCCAGTTCAAGGGCAAAATGTCATCAATTTAGGCGAAACCTGCTAATTACTCCTCCTGGATAACAGCCTTCTCCTTGCCCACCAGAAGCAACCAATATCGCAATTGGGGCATCTTTTATTGCTCCCACATTCCTTTAAACTTATAGGGCAGGTGCTTACAAACCCAGCAATCCATACCAGTCATTTGTTTTTTGGGGTTTTTTTTGCGGTACGCGGGCCTCTCACTGCTGTGGCCTCTCCCGTTGCGGAGCACAGGCTCCGGACGCGCAGGCTCAGCGGCCATGGCTCACGGGCCCAGCCGCTCCGCGGCACGTGGGATCTTCCCGGACCGGGGCACGAACCCGCGTCCCCTGCATCGGCAGGCGGACTCTCAACCGCTGTGCCACCGGGGAAGCCCCATTTGCTTGTTTTTTAACTTTAGATGAAGGATAACATCCTGAATGTATTCTTCTGCAGCTTGCTGTGGTCTGCTGATGTTATGTTGGGGGGATTCATCCATGTGTATACATATATCTTTAGTTAATTCAGTTTCATTGCTGTCTAGCTTTCCACTCTATCAATATACGAAAACTTATAACTTCATTCTCCTATTAATGGGCACTTAGTTACCAGTGTTTCTATTAACAAAGAGCATGCACTGGGGTGTGCAGTGGGAACATCGTCAGCTATCGGTTAAGCTGTCTCCCCAGGCGGTCATGTCAATGTCCGTTCTCACCCACAGGGTGTAAATAGTCTGTTGTTCCACCTCCACGCCAACAATCAGTATTGTTAGACTTTAAAAATGTTGCCAATCTGATAGGCGTGAAATGCCTGTCTCACTATGGTTTTAATTTCATTTCCTGCCATTTAAAACTACCCTGAGTACCATTTTTCACCTATGAGATTGGCAAAGATAAAATCCGTTGCTGAGGCTATTTGCCATTGGAAGGAAGTGGGCACTTCCACGGGGAGTTTGGCCGGCGGAGGTGTGTACATTGGCCCAAGGCTCAAGGCAGGGCATTCGCCAACTCTAATGGGAAGCTTACATGTCTGTATCTTAGTTTTTCTGTTTTACGTCAGGTAGAGAAAGAGTGTACATTCATTCCCTCAGTCTGCTTGTTTTCCGAATGGACCGATCTCCCCCATACCCCACTCCAGGCCACACATCCTCTTATTTCCCCTCCAGCCGGCCCCCCCCCACCCCCACCCCCACCCCCAGGATGAATCCCTAGGCTTTTCACAGAACACAGGAGGTGTGGTTGCTTCACCTGCAGTTAGGAGAGGCTGACAGGGATATCTGGCTGCTTCTTAAACAGACTTTCAATCAACTCCCTTCCCACTTACACTGTAGCTGTTTCAGACGACTCCTCAAATTTGAGGGAATTTTGCTGCTTCAAGTTGGTTCTCAGCTGTTGTTCTCTTCTAGGTTATTTTTCTCAGGACTGCTAAGATCTTTTCACTCATCTGGGTGCTTTTCATCTTTCCAAGCATTCTTGCTGTTGCATCTTCTTCCGTTCTCTCAAAATCTGTAGGATTTTGCCCTCTAAAAGTCCCTCTTAGAGAAAACTAGAACAAACCAGCGACGCTGGATTGGAATAGAAAGATAAAAAGTGTGTGCCAACGATCATGCTTCTTGGTATTTATCCAAAGGAGCTGAAAACGTGTATCGACACAAAAACCTGCACACAAATGTTTAGAGCAGCTTTAAATTCATAATGGCCCAAACTTGGACGCAGCCAAGATGTCCTTCAGCAGGTGAATGGATAAATAAACTGCGGTACATCCAGACAATGGGTTATTATTCAGTGCTATAAAGATATGAGCTATTAAGCCATGAAAAGATATGGAGGAAACGTAAATGCATATTGCTAAGCAAAAGAAGCCAACCTGAAAAGGCTACATACTGTTTGATTCCAACTATATGATATTCTGGAAAAGGCAAAATTGCAGAGACATTAAAAAAATCATTGGCTGCCAGGGGTTGGGGGAAGGGAGGGATGAACAGGCAGAGCGCAGAGGATTTTTAGGGCGCGGGAACTATTCTGTATAGACACTCTACTGGTAGATACATGTCATTTATACACTTGTCCAAACCTAAAGAATGTACAAGAGTGAACTCTAATATAATCTACAGACTTTGGGTAGTAATGATGTTGATGTAGGTTTATCAGTTGTAACAAATATACAATAGGTGTGTGGGATATTGATAGCGGGGGAGGCTGTGAGGGTTAGGGTTGGGGGCATACGGGACTTCTCCGTACTTTCTACTCACTTTTGCTGTGAACTACTCTAAAAATAAAGTCTATTTTAAAATGTGTGTATGGTGTAGGGATTAGATAGTTATTCTGTGTTTTGCCTTGTTTGTGTTTTTCTTCTAGGTCTGTGCATCGAGAGGGCCTGGGAGTAGCAACACCTCATTAGCAATGAGCACACCCAGCACCCACATCTTGGCTTCTAAACACCATTTCCCACTAAAAGAAACCAGGGACCCTTGCAGAGGTGGATGGTTTCAAGGCTGAGGCAGAGAAAAAAACAAGATGTGCCTAGATCATTCTGTGCCAGAGAGCAAGAAAGCATTCAAAGAATGGTGAAGAAATGTCAATAGGACACAGAAGCCAGCTCGAAAGGGGTCCTGCTGGCCAAACTGGACACAATTTGAGCATCAAAATAGAGAGCAATGTTATAACCCATTAAATAAAATAGGAACCTGGAGCACCCTGATGTGACCTCACCCTCCCCAGAGGGTGTGAGTGGCTGATGCTCTTATGTCTCAGGCAATCATTTACCCAAGGCAACACTGAAAGAGAGGGACCAAAAAAGTCAACGACTCGTCCACAACCCACTGCCCCATCTAACTGTAGTGGTTTCAAAATAGATCCACAAATTCTGATACTCTCATTCATCAGAGGTCTATGTCTCCTTCCCCTCCACCCCCTCCTTTGAATCTTGGCTGGACTTAGTGACTTGCTAATAACTGAGAGGACACAGCAGAAGTGATCATGCATGACACCCAAGGGCTTCTGCTTTGTCTACTGAAATATATTTGGAGTGCTGAGCTGCCATGTAAGGAATCTGATTACTTTGGGGCTGCCATGTTTGAAGGAAGCTCAAGGCCACATACAGACACTCCAGTCAGCAATCCTAATCTCTGAGTCGTAGTAGTCCAGCCACCTGAGTGAAGTCACTGGGACCCTCTGTGCCAACCCACTTGCTAGCTGAATACCTGAGTGACCTCAGTCATTGCTACAAGGAACCAAAGAATCTTCCAGCTGAGCCTTGCTGGAATTCCTGATCCACAGAATCTGTGGGTATAATAAAACAACTGTTGCAAGCCACTAAATTTTTGGTCATTTGTTACAAAGAAAGAAGAAGCAGAATACTATGTCAGATCACCTCTTTGTCCCTGAGGACTTCTCAACATTTTGTTATTCCTCGGATCCGGATTTCTTTCTTTTTTCCAGTTTCTCCAAGGTTAAATTTGGGGAAGGGAACCAGCAGCCCACACTGGTTCATCACTTTATCATCTGGTATGTTTTGCAGTTTTCTTTTTTTTTTAATTCATTAATTAATTTAATTTTGGCTGTGTTGGGTCTTTGTTGCCGCATGTGGGCTTTCTCTAGTTGTGGCGAGCGGGGGCAACACTTCATTGCAGTGCATGGGCTTCTCATTGCAGTGGCTTCTCTTGTTGCTGGGCCCAGACTCTAGGCACGCGGGCTTCAGTAGTTGCAACACGCGGGCTTAGTAGTTGCGGCACGCGGGCCCTAGAGCGCACAGGCTTCAGTAGTTGCGGCGCATGGGCTCAGGAGTTGTGGCTCGCAAGCTCTAGAGAGCAGGCTCAGTGGTTGTGGCACATGGGCTTAGTTGCTCCGCAGCATGTGGGATCTTTCTGGACCAGGGCTCAAACCAGTGTCCCCTGCATTGGCAGGCAGATTCTTAACCACTGTACCACCAGGGAAGTCGCATTCTGCAGTTTTCAACTATGAACTTAGGTTTGGTCTATATTAGTCTGCTGTAATTCTGCATGAGGCTGGTTGAGGGTGTTTTCCCTGGCTTTGGCCAGAGCCTACTTTCAGTTTATTTCAATGCTTGGGGTTTCCTGAACAGCTCCGTAAGGGTATACCCAAACCCCAATCAGGCCTGAAGAAAAGCCTGTGGTTATGAATTCCCTGAGGAAAAATTCCCTCCACCCAGAGCCTAAGCCAAAATGGACAAGTTTCCTAGGTATGCCTCAATGGTATCAATCAGATTTTTTTCTACCACATTCTTTCATTCAAGATATAGCCTTTCAAGGGACTAAGTTTCATGCCAGGGCCTCTGCTTCTCTAATAAGTGCTTGGCCCAAGGTCCAGCACCTGTTAAAATCCAAGGCTTTATACGATCCAGCAATCCCACTCCTGGGCATATAACCAGACAAAACTCTAATTCGAAAAGATACATGCACCCCTATGTTCACAGCAGCACTATTTACAATAGCCAAGACATGGAAGCAACCTAAATATCCATCAACAGATGAATGGATAAAGAAGATGTGGTATGTGTATACAATGGAATATTACTCAGCCATAAAAAAGAATGAAATAATGCCATTTGCAGCAACATGGATGGACCTAGAGATTATCATACTAAGTGAAGTAACTCAGAGAAAGACAAAATCATATATCACTTCTATGTGGAATCTAAAATATGACACAAATGAACTTATTTACAAAACAGAAATAGACTCACAGACATAGAGAACGGACTTGTGGTTGCCAAGGAGGAGGGGAAGGAAGGATTGGGAGTTTGGGATTAGCAGATGCAAACTATCATATACAGGATGTATAAGCAACAAGGTCCTACTGTAGAGCACAGGGAACTATATTCAATAGCCTGTGACAAACCATAATGGAGAAGAATATGAAAGAGACTATATATAATATATATATATATATATATACACACACATGTATATATATATACACGTGAGTAGAACTAAATCCCTTTGCTGTGCAGCAGAAATTAACTTGGGCCCAGGAGATTTCTCACGTTCTCTCTGAGCTCAGCTGTACCTTTAAAAGGAAGTTTGATTCTTTTTTTTTTTTTTGGCAGTACGCGGGCCTCTCACTGTTGTGGCCTCTCCCGTTGCGGAGCACAGGAGCACAGGCTCCGGACGCGCAGGCTCAGCGGCCCAGCCTTTCCGCAGCATGTGGGATCCTCCCGGACCGGGGCACGAACCCGTGTCCCCTGCATCGGCAGGTGAACCCCCAACCACTGCGCCACCAGGGAAGCCCGGAAGTTTGATTCTTTAACCCAGTATTTCTGGGTATTTATCAGAGGCAGCCACACTGCAGAAGCACCAGTCTCAGAGTCTCCTTCACAAAACACATTCATCAGATGGCACCATTCTCTGTTTACTGGCTGTTCAATAAAGACCGAGAATCTTTACCTGGTTTAAAAGCTCAGCTCCCTCTGGCCCCTGCTAGCACAGCACTCACCCCACCCTCACCACGCCCATCTCCCCTGCTCTCTCCACTCAAGGTGGAGAATAGAAGATATCACCCTCTTCTGTTATTAAATAGGCTCTGCCCCCTTCTGCCTCAGGGCCTTTGCATATGCTATTCCCACTGATTGCAACTCTTTTCTACCAGACCTGTTTCACCTTTTTTACACCTTCAGGGCTTGGCTCAAACTCACTCATCACTTCCTCAGGGAAGCCATCTGACCTCCCCCCAAACAAGGTCAGACAGACCTCAGTTACACCCTCACAAAGCTCCTGTATTTCTTTACAGCACTAATCACAATGCCAGAAGAATTATAGTTGAAGTATAAATTACAATTATGAAAGCTATCCACTTATTTGCAAGAATATTTTAATGGCTGTCTCCCCCAGGGGACTGTGCGCTCTGCAAGGGCCCAGCCTGTGGGCACCACCAGTGCCCAGCTAAGGACAGGCAAAGAACAGGAGCTCAACAAATGTGTGGTGAATTAACAAAATACAAATAAGTGCAGAACCAGGGCAAAAAACTAGGAGCCCTGATTTCCCGGCCACAGGCTCACCTTCACTAAGCCAGGCATGAAGGATCCCTTTCGCGGGACCCACATTCTCAGCAAAATCACCAACCTACCTGCCCCCAGCTTAGATGGAGAGATAAGAGGAATGGACCACATCAATCAATGTCTTGAGTTTTAATGAGTCAGCCATAGAGCGTTCTTCCCCACTTCTCCATCCTGGGGGCCCAGATCTCAGCTCAGGTTGGGGTAAGAGCAGGGGAGGGGAATAAATGTGAATGGGACTGAGGGACTGGGGCTGGGAGAAGAGGGACCAGGTGAGGAGCAGAAAGAAGGAGTTAACCCCAGGCCCTGAGACAAGCCAGACAGCCAAGCCCTTTTAGCATCCAGGGAACACCACGGTGACCAAACAAAATACATGTGGTCCTCATCGGCAAAGTGATGTCATATTGTGCCCAAAGTTCCAGGGCGAGTCTGTATTGGGCTCTAAGTGCCTACTGGGGGCGCTCTCAGCCTGGAGAGCCAGGAGGAGGCCCATCCTGTACCTGGAACTTGGGCAGAAGGCGCGAACCTGGCCTGGAGGGTGGGAAGGACACACCAACTTGGGCCTGGAGAGCTGGGAGGGGGACCTCCTCGGGTCAAGAGGGGGGTCTCATCTTGGGCCTGATGAAGAAAATCATAGGGGGTCCCTGGAGCCCATAATTAAGTACGTAGTTTAAACAGGATGGGAGAAGCAAAAAGAAGCAGAACCAAACCTAAGGGTACAGCTGGACCCAGGAAACAAGATCAGGCCAAGGGGGTGGAGCTAAGCCCAAGGAGAAGGAGCCAGGAGGCGGAAGGGCAAGGACTAGGAGGAGGAGATGGAATCAGAGCCAAGCCTGAGGAGCAGAAAAAGGGTCCAGATTAGAGGGCAGAATTCCAGAAGTGGGACTAGGGCCAGAGACATCAGGGAATCTGCGCTAGAAGCAGGACCAGCCCCTGTGAACAGAAACCAAACTGAGGAAGGCAGACAGAAAGGAGAGGTGAGGCTCTGTGAACCGCTAAGATGGAGACAGATCAAGGAGTGGCTAGTTACCCAGGAGTTTGAGCCAAGCTTCAGACACACACAAGCTCTGAACCAGGGAGCAAGCGCCAGGGCCAGGGGGAGGAACCAGGTGCTAGGGCCTGGCAGGGCTGCACAGCATTAACCCCCCATCCTCCCCCCTCCCTCCCCCCACACACAGAGCATTATCCAGGGGGCGGGGTTATGTCTGAGGGTGACCGTAAGATAGGTGGGTGGCTAAACAGGGCACAGAGCCAGGTCCCAGAGGCCGCAAGGCCTACCCCCAGGGCTCAGTCAGTTGGGAGAGTGGGGCACAGATAGGCTCGCGGTCCCGGGTCTTGTTCGGGCTCGGTGCCCGGCACGCCGCGGATGTCGGGCAGCAGGCGGCAGCCAGCCACGATGTCCAGGCGCTCGGCCAGCGCGCAGAGGTCCCCCCGCGCCAGGCGCACGCTGTGGGCCGCCGCCAATCCCGCCGCCTGGGCAGCCGCCAGCCTACCGGCCAGGGCGGCCACATCACGGCCCGCGCGGCGGTACACGCCGCTCACCGCGGCCGCTACGTCGTGGTCCAGCCGCGCCTGGCTCTCAGCCAGCCGGAGCTGCAGCAGCGAACGCGCGGGG
The DNA here is from genome assembly GCF_059928025.1 of Delphinapterus leucas. Lineage (NCBI taxonomy): Eukaryota > Metazoa > Chordata > Mammalia > Artiodactyla > Monodontidae > Delphinapterus > Delphinapterus leucas. The sequence goes on from NC_143148.1 coordinate 10,275,747, forward strand.
GCGGGCGCCGGGGCCTCCTCCTCTCCCCAGGCCTCCCCGGCTGTCTCCCGCTGCACCACGAGCGGAGGCAGATCCCTCGGCGCGGCCTTCGGCTCCGGCTCCGAGTCCGAGTCGGTCTCCGCGGCCTCCCCGACCACCCGCAGTCCCGTGGGGCGGCCGCGCGTCGGGCCCGAGAGGACCAGGTACAGCTCCTCCTCCTCCGACGAGGACACAGAGAGCTCCGAGTCCGTCTCGGCCGCCTCCCCCGGCACCACCGTCTCAGGCCTCCGCAGCGGCCTCCGCCGACGACTCTGGGACGCCATGGCGCGAGCTAGGGAGAAGACGCGCGAAGGGATGATATGAGAGGCGGGCGCCCTGCCGTGGTTAAAAGGCGCAAGTTCTGGATTCTCAGCCCCTCCACTGACTACCTTGGCAATCTGGGGCCATCTGCTTCCCCTCCCTGGGCCTCAGTTTCCTTTTCTGCATCATCATCCCTCCTCAGTGTACTGATGGGAAAACTGAGGACCACCAGCTCGATCAAGGCTGAGGCACGAGTACCCGGAGTCCCAAACTAAGCTCTTTCCGATTTTGTCTCCTAGCAGAGGCCACACCCTCCTCCAAGCCTGTGTCAGATTCGGAAGCACACGGGCTCCTGAGCCGTTCAGGTACAAGTGCCTGGGTCACAGAAAGGGTAACAGCCCAACTGGACTCTGGCAAGGGTGCACTAAGGGCGGGGTAGGGAGCGCTATCACCGAAGACCGTACCGAGTCACCGGAGCGCCCAGCCCGCGGGATCCTCTACCTAGCCGAAGTGCGGAGTCTTTACCGAGAAAGGAGAAGGCGGCAGCCCCAACCAATAGGGGAGCAGGTTGGGCGGGTGTTGGCGGCCAATCACCTGGGCCGCTCGCCTACCAACCAGGGAGCAAGCCCTCAGGACCAGCTTTGAGGGGTGTGTGTGAAGAGCCACGTGAATAGGGGCACGACCAATAGGAAAGCTGTTGGGCTGGCGCTTCCGGGTTGTGCTGCGAGCCGTGTAGACAGACGGGGACTCTAAATGACGAGAAGTCACGTGTAACAAGCGACTCGGCCAATGGAAATGCTCGAGGACCCGGAAACGGGGAAGAAGCAGAGGGAAGGGCGGAGATGCTTGTCACTTGCGGCCAATATAGACAAAGCAGGCCCTCCCCCTAGTCTCCCAAGTTCAGGCGCGCACCACAAGAGCCCAGAAAAGGAAGGCGGGGCTATCCTGAAACACCAATGGAAGCGAGAGTGGGCGGGCTCGCGCTTAGGTGCAGGAGGCGGAGCTTGCCCAGCCGGGCCAATGAGGACACGAGGCGCTGGACGGTTGTTAGGCGGGGAAGGTCGGCGCATGGCTGACGCGGTACTGTTCGAGTTTCTGCACACGGAAATGGTAGCGGAGCTGTGGGCGCAAGATCCGGACCCCGGCCCCGGGGTGAGCGCCGGGCCCCGGGGGGAAGGAGGCACGGGCCGCGGCGGGAAGGCCGGGTCGAGGCCCTGGGAGGAGCAGAGGGCGCGGCAGCGGCCCGGGTCGGACCCCCCGCCCCGCCTCTGCCTCGCTGGGCGACCTCAGGCGCCAGCTTCCGCCTCTGCAAAGCGGGGTCGCAGCAGGGCCGGCCTCGAGGGTCTCAGCTAGAACTGAGCGAGACAGTTCGGGGTCAGGCTCTTAGCTCAAAGCCTGGCACAGAGTAAGCGGGTGGTAATTACGATTACTGGGTATATGTTGAGAAGTTGTATATTGAGCCTGGGTTGAATCCCGCCTGCATCACTCATACTGGGTATGAGAGCCAGTGATTCGACCTCTGTGTGCCTCAGTTTCCTCCCTTGTAAAATGAGATCATAACAGCACCTAAGACTCCGAGCGAGACCTTTACTCATTCAGCAAACTTACTGAGCGCCTACTGTATTCAGGGCACTGTTTCCCTGTCCTCGTGAAGCTTACGTTTTAGTAGGGGAGTCAAAACAAACAATAAATAAAAATAGAACGTGCCACCAGCTAGTGAGAAGTTTTATAAAGACAACTTCAGCCGAGTCGGGGAAAGAGGAGAGGTGGAGTGGTGGATGGTGGAGGAAAGCCTTTTGAGGAAGAGAAGGGAGGAAGCAAGCCCCGAGGATAAGTGGGGGGAAGAGCATTCCAGGAAGGGGGAAGCCTTCTGCGAAGCCCTGCGGAAGGAGCGTGATTGGCATCTTGGAAGTTGGCCCTTGTGAAAAATAAATGCTCAGACTTCAAAGCACTTAGTACGATGTCTAGCACCTAATCAGCCCTCAAAACACGGAGCTCTTGTTTTAAAGTCTGTTACCAAGAAGAAAGGGTGACAGAGAGAGTAGGTGCTTAATAAGTGGGGCTGTGCCCCCTTTTTTCATTATTATTCTGTCTATGATCATCATCGTCAATATGCAAGACATTTTTATTGGTCTGTGTTTTCTTACCAATTCAGGAGGACAAAGGTGTTGCTTGTTATCATCTCAACATAGTTTTTTCAAGTTCATTCATTCAACAGACTGTCACTAAAACCTGCAAGGTGCCAAGCCTTACTGTAGGCTCTGGGGATTATTCAGCGAACCATGCCAAAACCCTTGCCCTCCTGGAGCTTACGTTATAGTGGGGTAGGCGGGCAAATCAGATAAACGAGTATATATTGTACCTTGGGAAAATGCTATGAGAACGTTAGCGCGTGGGAGAGGGAGTGTGCACTGGCCTGTGTTTTGGGGAGGGGGCTGCAGTGTCTCAGCACCCCATCCATCCTGGCTTTCAAACCAGAAACCCGGGAGTCCCTGACATCTGCCTTTCCTCCCTCACCTCCAGCCATCAGCCAGGCCCTTCCTGTTGTGCTGTCCAAATATGGTTCCCATCTGGCCCCTCCCTGCTTTAGTCTGGCTTCCCTCCTCTCTGCCCTGTACCAGCGTCCTCCCTCATCTTCCAGCTCATTTCACCTGTCACATCGTCACTGCCTTGACACCTATTAATCCTTCAGATCTTGGCTCAAATGTCCCCTCCTCGGGGAAGCCCTCCCTGAGCCCCCAGTGGAAGTGGGGTATCCTTGTATCACAGTAAGTATGTATCTGAATTATGTATCCATATGATCCTTCGATTCACAGCCTCTCCTCTGCCAGGCTGCCTGCTGTGTGGTGTGGATGGGGACCGGGTCTGTGTTGATCACCCCATAGTAGGTCCTCAGCATGGATTTGTTGAAGTGAGGGCAGCCCCTGTGCCATGGAGGGTGTGGGCGGGGACTGGCATTCACTTGGTATCGTGGCCAATAATAGCACCCATCATGTGCCCTGGTGGGCTTCACATTCCTGATTTCATTTGATCCACCTAACAACCCACAAAGGTCAGCATGATCCTCCCCACTTTGTAGAGGAGGAAACAGAGGCTTTTATAGATGGAGTCTTCACTGTCAAGTGGCAGAGTCAGGAATGTAACTGGGCCTCCCACTTCCAAAGCCTGTGCTATAAACTCTCTCCTGTCTTTCTCAGTGTCTTCTCTGACACTCTGGGAGGATTTTAATCGGTTCCTGTGGCCAAGCAAGTAGGGGGGACAGGCGGTTACTCAGCTTTGCCCAGCACAGGGCTTTCAGAGCACGAACGCGCCTGTGACCCTTGGGCATGGCTCTCTGCCCAGCTGCCTCTGCAGTTCTGATGCTGGGGTCCCACACCAGAGATTCCGGTGGAGCTGGGCCAGAAGGTGGCCCGGGCGTCAGGCCTCAGAGCTTCTGGGTGGTTCCTGTGTGCAGCCAGGGGAAGGACTGCCGTCTCCCCACATTCTTTCAAGCTGGGGAGCCCCGTTTCTTAGCACATCATGGGCAGCTGCCCTGTTTTCGCGCAGTCTTTTCTCTTTTGCTCCCGGCCCCTCCCCTCTCTGCTCCTTCTCTTTGGTCCAGCAAGTGTCCTGTCTGAACGCCACGCAGGCCTTCTGTTTCTTGGGTACTTATCGTGTCTCCAGCACAGGACTTTATCTGATTCAGTCCTCAGAACAGCACTCTGAGGTTGACGTCATCGTCCCATTTTACAGGGGAGGGACTGAGGCACCAGAGAAGGAGGGCTTCTCCGACGCTGCACAGCCAGGATCAAAGGCAAAATCAGGACTCGGGCATCCGTGCCAGAGCTTGTCTGTGGCATTAGGCCTGCCCCGCCCACCTGCCCCAGAACCCTTTGAGGAAAGCGATGGTGGCTGGTTCATCTCTGTCCCCGCAGCACAGGCGCCCAGGAGCCACAGTCGTTGTTTAGGGCTTTTTGATCTCCATGTCCTGCCTGGTTATTTGTGGCTGTTGAATGGATTCTCCTGAACGGTTACGGGTGGAATGGAAGACTGGCCGGAGGAACTGGGAGGTCGAAGGGCCTTTGTTATCAAAGAGGGAAAAGTTCCAGGAGTCGGAGGAAGAGGCTGTGGTTTGTCCACCTCAGGAGCTTTGAAGATATGTGGGCAAAGGAGTGAACCCCTCTGTGTATGTAATGAGCTGTCATCCACTGGCCGCTGGCCCGGGAACGGCCCTGCTGGGAAGGCCCTGGTCCACCGAGGCCCAGCGAGTGCCCCGGCCAGCCCCTTCTCTCAGGAGGGCCTGTGGTGAATGTAGCAGCCATCAGATACAGTCCTGTCCTCAGGCAAGAGCCTGGAAAACCAACCAGTTCCTGGCACAGTGGATAGCAGGGGGCAGAGCCCTGGAGGGGGCGCAGTGCATCCGAGGCCACAGAGCCAGCAGCGGGGTCTCCATGCGGGAACTGGGGCTCTGTCCTGAGGGCGGTGGGGGCCATAGAAGGTTTAAACTGAGGTGTGCCAGGCTCAGATTTACTTTTCCGGAAGTCCTCCCTGGCCACGTGGATGAGACTGGATGGAGATTGGGTGGGGAAGGGTGCTGCTGCAGGAGCCCGAGCAGCGGTGAGGGGTAGACGGAAGGCAGGTGGAGGGGGGCTGGGTGAGCTCATAGAGTGTCAGGGGAGAAGGTGGGATTTGGGGTTGTCTGGGCACCACCTGGGTGCATGAGGACAGGGCGACAGGGTGGGAGGTGTGCTCTCACCCTGTCACTCAACTGGTCACGCAGCATAGTTCTTTTGGGTCTTCTGGGGCCATTCACCTTGGGGAAGCTGGAAGTCATCCCTTCTCCCTGTGCTTTTTTTTAATATATATAAACTTATTTAGTTTTGGCTGCGTTGGGTCTTCGTTGCTGCACACGGGCTTTCTCTAGTTGCGGCGAGCGGGGGCTACTCTTCGTTGCAGTGCGCAGGCTTCTCATTGCGGTGGCTTCTCTTGTTGCGGAGCATGGGCCCTAGGCGCGCGGGCTTCAGTAGTTGTGGCACGTGGGCTCAGTAGTTGTGGCTCGCGGGCTCTAGAGCGCAGGCTCAGTAGCTGTGGCGCACGGGCTTAGTTGCTCCGCGGCATGCGGGATCTTCCGGGACCAGGGCTCGAACCCGCGTCCCCTGCATTGGCAGGTGGATTCCTAACCACTGCGCCACCGGGGAAGCCCTCCCTGTGCTTTTCTTAAGGCAGGAACCAGTGCTGCTCCTTCCTGGGACGCCCTGCCCTGGGCCAGCACAGAGTGGCTCCGTGGGTGGAGCTCGAACCTCACAAATAACTAATAACCAAGGGGCCAGGCAGGCCAGGCACACAGCCCCCCACCCAGCTCCATCGAGTTTCAGTCCAGGACGGGACCAGGGGGGAGGCAGTTTGGTTTACTTGTTTTCCATTCATCCTACTCGGAGTTCTGCGGCCCTTTTCGGTCTGGCCGCTTGAATCTGCCTTTAGCAGAGCACACGTTCCTCTTACGCTCCTTTCATTATTTCTTCTCCAGCACTGTTCCATCTCTCGCAGTCAGAGGAATCCTAGACTTCCTAGGTCTCTTTCCGCACGTCAACTTTTCTCTCATTTTTTTCCTACCTCGTGGTTTCCTTTTTTCTTAACAATCTGTGAGGTTTTACCTACCTTCCAGATTTGTCTCTTTTTCAGCTCCCTCATGAACAAACGTTTCTTTTGGCTACCATTTCATTTCTAAGAACGTTCCCTTGTCCGATTGTCCCTTCCTCCAAGTGCCCGTGCTGCTTCATGGATGCCCCTCGTGCCCACACTGATAAGCCTCCTCTGAGGGGTCCCCCCTGTTTCTCCCATTATCTCGGTTCCTCTCCATGGGCTGTTGTGTCAACTCGGCTGAGGCAGGCGTGGGGAGCCCAGAAATGCACTGGCTCTGGGCTGGGCTCCAGAGGCTTCCAATGGGATGGGAGTGTCCCGCCTTGCCCTCCCTCCTCAGGAATGACGAACCCCTCGTGTCTGGAGAGCTTTGGTAGGGATTGGGGCTTGAACACTGCTGAGTCCTGGGAGGCGGCTGCCAGAGAGCAGGTGGGGTTCTGCCACCCTCCTCCTCCGCCCTCTCTCCCGAGTCACCCGCTCATCCTCCGCCCTTCCCTCCCCACCGCCTCTCCTCCTCCCTGCTGGCATTATTCCCCCCTCCCCACCACCCCCAGTCTCTGCAGTGCAGTGGATGTTTAACTGGCCCCTTTCAAGGGCCGGGGACCATGGAGCCAACAGCAACAGCTGCTGTAGAGCAAGCTGCCGGTCACACCACCCTCCACCCTCTCACCAGCTTGTCCTCCCCTGGGTGCCCGTCATCCCCACTAGGCTTGCTAGGCGAGCTCCCGGAGGCCAGTCAGGAAATGTCTGTGGGATGAACAGGGGAGTCCTGGGGTCTTCCCTGTCCCTCGGGACACAGATGCACTTAGAGCGGAGGCGGAGCCCAGCCAGGCCCCCTCGGGTAGCTCACCTCTAGGAGGGAGGTGACGCAGGGTGGCAGTGATCCAGGTGCTGAGATCCGCCAGCCCACAGAACAGAGCCCCTCCTTCACGGGGCTCTCCTTCCCTTTCCCCATCAGCTCGTCACGCAGGTTGACAGGTGCAGAGGCTGTAGATAACAATGATGGTAGCGCTTCCTGAGCCTGACTCAGAGCGCTTGGCTTGCACTTACCCGCTCCCTTCATCCGCATGAGGACCCTGGAAAGGTCCTCATTTTACACGTGAGGAAACTGAGGCACGGGGCAGCTGGTAGGGGCCAGGGGCTGATCTGGCCCCGGACCCCGGAACCAGCCACCCGGCACATGTCCCCCTCTCTGCCTCTCATGCCCCAAGCTCAGATCCCGCACATCCTGAGTCTACAGGCCCTCCCCGCAAGGCCGGCCCTCCTGTGCTGGAAGAAACCAGAGAGCGCACGCCAGTGCCACCAGCAGGAAGCTGTGTCCTTCCCCAGGCCCGGTTCTCGCGGGAAGAGCACAGGATAGCGGGACAGGGCCTGCATATCACATAGCCCAGCAGAGCAGAGGGCCGGCACACAGGCCGCCTCTGCTCCGACCTCCCTATGCCTGGCGCGTCCCCCCAGCGGGCCTCAGCCCTTGCCACTTCCCTGGCGCAGGGACAGCTGGGGGTGTTGCCCCGGCCGCCCACCCATCTGCCACCTACCTGCAGGAGCCAGACCTGCTCAGGTCCGAAGGACAGCCCCGTGGCTGAGGGTGCCTCTGGGAGGTGTGACCTAACCCCTCTGTGCCTGGTCTCCAGGTGTGAAATACAGCCTACCTTATGGGGTTGTTAAAATTAAACAAGGGGGTCTGTACAGGGCACCCGGCACAGCGTGTGCTTGAGTCCCAGTTCCTCACTTTGCTCGTTCAGCATCTGTTTCTAACGCGCCTCCTCCGGTGTGCCCAGCCCCGTGTTGGTCACCACAGGCTGTCCTGGTATTTCTGACGCCCCCAGTCTGGGCCAGCCTCCCTCGCCTGCTCAGCTCTCTCCAGGTCACACAGATCAAAAACACACACAGGTCAGCTCTCCTCCAGCCTCGCCGTCCACACTCCTGGGCACGTGGACAGATACCAGGTGCAGCCCTCCTGCCACCCCTGCCCCCGTGCCTCAGCCCCTCCACCGTGAGACCCTGGCCTGCCCTCCAGGAGGCCGCTTTGCCACCACAGCCTTCACCGGGCACCCGAGGGAACATTTCCCTCCCCTGTGCCCCTGTGCGTCCCTCCCAGGATTCTCAGCTAATATGTTAAGGCCTAATGATCACAGCTGACTTTTCAGCCCCCCTGCTAGCCAGAGGCCAGGGCCCATGCCTTGTGGCCCCCTTACTTGCCACATGAGCCCCAGGGCAGGTCGCCTTGAGTTTCTGGGGTAACGGGAGTGCTACTCCACAGGGTGTTGTAAGGACAGACACTGAAAGCGCATATAAGTGATGGGTGTTATCAGGAAAGACTTGACCGGCAGGGTGAAGCTGAGCCTGGGGAAAACCCCCGTTTTTCCTGGAATGAAGGGGAGCGGGTCCTGAAGACTGATGGGGTTTCTGGAGGCGTGTGAGGAGGTGAAGGGGCAAAGCCGGCCTGTCCTGCCAACCTGTGCAGCAAGGCCCTCCCCTCTGGGCCTCCTCGCCCTGCGCGGGCAGGGACGGGCAAGTCCCCTCGCAGGCCCCACACCCAGCGGCTCCCGGCTCCCTCAGGTGACCGAGGGCCCCTGCGCCTCTCTTCCCTGGCCTTCTAGGGACAGAAGATGAGCCTGTCGGTCCTGGAGGGCATGGGCTTCCGCGTGGGCCAGGCCCTGGGCGAGAGGTGAGAGGTGGGCAGGAGCTGAGGTGGGGTCCCTTCCTAGGCACAGCCGGGCGGGGAGGGTACCTTGCTCCACGCAGGAACCCAGCCTGGTCTCCTCCCTCTTCCTCATCTCGGGGCTCCCCCCTCCCCTGGCCTGGGCCCCACCCCAGGCTGCCCCGGGAGACGCTAGCCTTCAGGGAGGAGCTGGACGTCCTCAAGTTCCTATGCAAAGACGTGTGGGCGGCCGTGTTCCAAAAGCAGATGGACAGCCTCCGCACCAATCACCAGGTGCGTGCCCACGCCCAGTGCCCAAAAGAGCCGGGGAGGGGACTCCCCCGCGCAGGGCGGTTGCAGCAGGCCCAGCCCGGCCACGGGGACCTGCCCAAGCTGGGAGGCAGGCACGGGCCCCCTCGGGGCCTCTGTGTCATCCTCCAGGGGAAGCCAGGAGGCTGCCGTGGGGCGTGGCAGCAGTTTCCAGCCTCCCCGCAGGCCTCCCAGGATGGGCCCCAGAGCCGGCAGAAGGCCCCTTGTGGCGGGCGGCACCTCGCCTCGGCCTGATGCTTCTTGTCCGGACCTGGTCCTAGTTCCCATTAGGAGCCCGTGCTGTGCCGGGGCCCGGTGGGCCGCTCCACGGGCCTGGGCTGCAGCTTCTCACCACCACCCTGGAAGGTCACGCACCCAGCGGGGCAGGACACCAGGCCCGGGGCCGAAGGCCCGTGGGTCCTTGTGCAGCTCTGAAGGACGGGCCCGTGACCGACCACCACGGTTTTGAGGGAAGGGTCCTTCCAGACCTCAGCCCAGCGGGGCTGGGCCCTGGGTCCTTGCTTCCCCTCCCCCCAACAAAGGTACAGGTGCCACCCCAGCCCCCACGGGCCCCTCCTCTGTCCCCAGGGGACCTACGTCCTGCAGGACCACAGCTTCCCCCTTCTCATCCGGATGGCCTCGGGTCTGCAGTACCTGGAGGAAGCGCCCAAGGTACGGGGGCGGTGCTGGGACTCCAGCCCCAGGCAGGCCCCTCCCCGAACCCAGGACCCCGGGAGAGGGAGGGGCCCAGCGTGGCCCCCCTGGTCCTGGGTGTTGGCCTTCCCCCTCTGCCCACAGTGACCTGTGTCCCCCGCCCCCAGTTCCTGGCCTTCACCTGCGGCCTCCTACGGGGCACCCTCAGCACCCTGGGCATCAAGAGCCTGGTCACCGCCTCCGTGGCAGCCCTGCCCGCCTGTGAGTTGGGGTGGGGGGCTCCCGTCCGAGTGAGGCAGGGGTCCCCCTGCTCCAGGGGGGCCGAGGAGGTGGGGCCGGGCCACCCCAGCCCCATTTCACAGATGGGGAGTCTTGGGCCCAGACAGTTTAAGTCACATGCCCAGGCCACACAGCTGGTGCAGCGCATCCATGCCCCTGCCCCTGGATGTCCCCCGCAGCCTGCTTCCCCTGGGGCCTGCCAGCCTGGAGGAGACAACCCTTGACGATGACCTGGTCTAGTGGTTTCGAACACTCTTCCCGGTGCGGGAACCCAGGTGGACATAATGGAAGTCACCCGGGTTGGTGCTGTGCTGAGGGGCTCCACAGGCAGCCAGGCCCCATGGAACTTGCAGCTGGCGTGATGGGCTGTCCTCCTGACCCCCGGGTCCCCGATGGCCCACAGTGCCCTCCATCAGACAGGCCGAGGCCCCAACCTTACCTGGGGGCAGCCTGCAGCCAACCCTCTAGTCCCCTTCCCTCCAGGTGTCTTCCCCTCTGCCAGTCCCCAGGCCCACTCATCACGGGGGACCTGGGAGGATCTGAGCAATACATGCCCCAGAAGCCCGTGCCAGCCCCTTCCCCAGCAACCGACATGCTTGGCCTTCATGCCCCCCGTCACCCACACAGCCCTGGGATGCAGGCCAGGTGGGCAGGAAGCATCACCACCCTAGACCGGTGAGGAAACTTGAGGCCCAGCTGAGGCCACCCAGGCTGGCGCAGGGCAGGGATGAACATCTCTGAGCTATTGGGGTGCTGCCTCTCCCCTCCGGTCCCAGCCTCAGGCTAAAGCCAGCCCTTCTCTTCCAGGTAAGTTCCAGGTGGTGATCCAGAGATCCTGAGGGAGCCCCAGGCCCCACCCCCAGCCGAGCCTCACGCCACCCCATCCCGGGGACCCAGCTGCTGCCCGTGGTGGTGGCTGGTGCTGGGGAGACGGGGTCCCACCGCTTCAGGGCCTCATAAGCGCTCAACAAGTGGGTGTCATAGGGAGGTGGGGGTGTCCCGGGGGCAAGGTGGACCCCGCCCCAGTCGGGGCTGGTGTGGAGGGAGCCCACATCGGACACGTCCCTCCACATGGCAGGTGCTCAATAAAGGTTCTGTACGTGGGACCAGATTCCAAGTGGAAGGTGGGGGTCACGCAGGGTGCTGGGGGCAGGGTCATCTGCAAAGGGGCTGTTTGTGTCACAGGTCCTGCGGGGGAAGCAGGCTACCCTGTGTGGCTCCCCATCCCACATTTCCTCCTCTCCTGGGCCCCCTCCTCCTCAGCCTCAGCCCTGGAGCTTGCCGCCTCCTGCCCTGCACACCTGGCGGGGGAGGCTGGCCCCTGGCGCTGGCACCCTTGCCAGTGTCAAGTCTGGGGCCGCTCTCTTCCCAGCGGGGCCCACAGAATGGACCTCTCCCTAGGAGCAGGGCCAAGGGCCCCCAGGGTGCTGGCAGGGCTGGGCTGGGCTGGGGCTGCCAGGACCAAGGATGGATGCAGGTGAGGTGGGCCAGACACCCTCGGCTCCCCCAAAACACACACACACACCCACACACATACACACACACGAATACACAGTTCATGTGCCTGGCGGATGCGAGTCATACCAAGAAAAGAACAATGGCCAGGCTGACCAGTCCCTGGGCAGCTCGGCCTTCATGCCTGCACCCCACCCCCTGCCGCCACCTCCAATGTTTACATTCATAGCATCCGAGGGCATCACCCGTCTGGACTCTGCCAGGCTCTGCCACTTGCTGCCTGATGTGGGTAAGTACCCCCACCTCAGACCTGCACACCGAGGCTGCGACAGACCCAAACGGGAGGAGGAGGGGTCTCCTCAGTGGGTGGGGCTCCTCTGCAGACACCCCATCCAGCCCCTCCCCAGCGCACACAGCTGAGCACCGCGGGTCCCTGGCCTGCCTCCGTGCATTTGCACATGCCATTCCCTGCCTGGCCCACTCCCCAAACTCCTGCTCCCTCTCCGGTGTCCAGCAGCCACCAGCCTCAGCTGCCCACCACATCCCTCGGAGCAGTTGCTCACTCGCCCGGCACCTGCAGCCCTGGGGGGGCTCCTAGATGGCCTGTCCTGCTCTGCTGCCGTGTTTACTTGTTTACGTCCCGCCGCGCTTCCCCGTGGGTCCCTCTGGGTCCCTCAGCCGGGTGCTGGCACTGTCCAGCACAGAGCCTGCAGATGTTTCCCAAATGAATCGCAGTCATTCAGCTAAACTGTGTGCGCACGGACAGGCGGGGGATCGGCCCAGCCCTGCCCTCCAGAAGCTCCGGGCTGTCCTGGAGGATCCCCCCCGGACTCACCACACCCCCACTCAGACACACCAGCCTGGCCTCCCTGATGGGGCAGGGGTGCTGGGAGGGGGGCAGAGTCCTAAAGTGGCAGAGGACAGGGAGGAGGAAGTTGCTTGAAAGCCTGGTGAGGGGAGAGAGAAGTAGCCCGGGGGAGGGAAGGGGCACAGCTGGGCTACAGGGGGCAGTGTCTGGTCACTGGGCACAGCTCTGTGGTTGCCTCCCCCATCTCCCGGGGGAACGAACCTCTGTTCGACCCATCACGCCAGCAGCAGCCACAGGGAGACAGGACCCTGGAGAGCAGAGGGCCCCCCCCCACACGCTGTGTCTAAGGCACCTCCTGCCCAGCCATGCCCACCCCCAACCCCGCTCTCACCTCTCGAAGAACGTCCACAAGGCGCCTCCACCTACCCAGCACAAACCACTGCCTGCAAAGCCTGGCTCTGCCTCCCTAAGACCCGGGGCAAGCGACTCCCCAGTCCGGGCCTCCGTTTCCTCACCTGTAAAGGGGGCATCACCCCCGCCCCACTGGAGCGTGGCAACGAGGAAAGAGGTTACTGGAGATAAAAAAAGCATGTTGGGACTTCCCTGGAGGTCCAGTGGTTAGGACTCCGCCCGTTTGCTGCTGAGGCTGGGCTTAATCCCTGGTTGGGGAACTAAGATCCCGCAATCCGCGCGTTGGAGTCAAAAAAAGAGAAGCGTGTACGCTGAGCACGGCTCCTGGTGAGCCTGGAACGCGCGTGTCGTCGTCATTTTATGTGAAGCATCTGGAGCAGCTGGCAAATGGGGCCAGTTGGCGCCACTGTTGCTGAGCACCAGGCTCTGGGCTCAGGGGACTCCTCCTGACAACCACGAGAGGCAGGCACGGACGCCGGCCTGCTCAGCCATGAGGAAGCCGAGGCTCAGAGAGGTGAAGTCACCTGCCCAAGCTCACACGGCTGGGCCCTGGAGGAGCTGGCACCTGAACCTGGGGCTGCATCTTCTGTGGGCCTGGACTCCAAATCCATATCCTAGCTTCCTTCCCTCCCACAGCATAAGTGCCCAGACCAGCAGACCCTCTGGCAGGTCCCGCCCTGGGCAGCAGCGTGGCCTGCCATCTCCATCCCTTACTGGGGTACCGCGGTGGGGTGGGGGGCGGCGGCAGCCCCCAGTCCTTGAGAGCTGAGGGCACCGCACGGGACAGGGACTGGGCAGGCTTGCTGGGAAGGGGCGGGGACAAGGTGGGCAAACCGGTCGGGCCACTGGGCTCCTGGCTCCCAGCTCCCGGGCCTCTCACCAGTCTGGCCTGCGCTGACGCTGCCAGACGGTGGGGCTGGCACAGCGGCTCGGCTGGCGGCAGCGGCGGGGCAGGGAGCTGGGGCCGCGAGGCTGCCATCAGGTATGGGGGACCCCAGGCCGGGGGGATGAGGTGGGCAGGGGCCACGCGCCAGGCCCCCAACCCTCACCAACTCCAGCTCTCACCCCCGTTTCCTCTGCCCCTCGGGTTCTCCCGTGCCTGTCTCTAAACAGCCTCCTTCCCTCGCTTCCGCTCCTCACATTTTAAACCCAGTGCCCCCCCACCTCATCCCCAGTTTGCTCAGCCTCTCCCCAGACTGGACCACGCCGACTTCATCTGCTCCCCTAGAGTCCCCCTCCCTCCAACCCCTCATTAGGTCCCAAATGTCTCAGCCCTGACATTTCAGCCGCTCGCCTGCTCGGTGGCTCACTGCTCCCCGCCTCTCACCGCACTGGTTTCAAGTCCCTTCAAAGGGTGCCAGCCTCCACCACCCACAGCGCACCCGCCCAGTACCTAGCTCCCCCCTAATCTTACTCAGCCATCCCCTGGCTCCCAGCCCACGTCGGCTCAGCACCCGCACTGTCCCAGCCTCTTGGAAACTCCCAGCAGCTCCCGAACACCCAGGCCTTGGAAATCTCACCCACCCCAAATTACCCCCCAACACCCCCCAAGCGTTCTCATCCTCGCGCGCCTGGCTGTCCCGTCCCTCCATCCTGACCTCTCCCTGTTACTCTGAAGAGCACCCCCATGCCACCTGGGTAGCCCAGGACCCCAACATCAGGGATGAGGTCTCACCTATCGCAGGTCTCAGGGCCGTCCGGTGGGTGGGTTCTTGCTGCTGGCGCCCGAGGGGGCTGGGTACTGAGCCCGCTTCTCGTCCCCACCCCCAGCAGGCCCCCCGCCGCCATGAACCAGCACTACACCATCCACTTCACCAAGGGTGCCCTGCCCCCCCGGACCCCCACCAAGCGCTACTCCTCGGACAGGGAATTGGGGCACCAAAAAGGTAGGGGTTCAGTCTGGGCGGCCCTGGTCGCAAGAGAGACCTGTGAGTTGGGGGGCTGCTGAGTGGATGGCCAAGCAGAACTTCAGGCCCCCGGAGGGAAAAGCCACCGGCACTCACCATGGAGGCATCTGCACAGGGGGCCGTGGGGACCGTAGGCCCTGGGAGGCCGGAGGTGGGAGCCTGGGCTGGGGATGCCAGCAGTGGGGGCCCATCTGGCCTGCCCCTGCCCCTAGCGTGGACAGAATTCCCTCCCCAAATCGCCAGGCCTGTGGGGACTGCCCCACAACGTGCGGGGAGCAGTGCGGTGGCCGGGAGGGGTCGGAGGGCAAGCCCGCAGCCCACACTGAGTGCGTATGAACGAGGAGGGGGTCCAGCTGCCCATGGTGACTGCAGTCGCTGTTGCTCTGGGCGATGAGGGGGCAGCTACTCCCGTCAGGGCTGATCCAGCCTCCTCGGGGCCTCCCAGGGCAGCCCCCTTCCTAGTCCCCACCCTGTCCCCCTCCACAGTCACGTCTTGTCACCCTGGCCTCCTGTGGACCAACCAGGCCAGCTCCCAGTGGAGTCCTCTCCGCCCGCCCCCCCACTTGGGGACACCCCAGGGACCGAAGAACTTGGGGTAGCAGAAACTCTGGGGGCATCATCCCCCCTCTAGCTCCTCACCTAGCTAAAGCCCAGGCCCCTGCACCTCTTCCCACCCCCCACCCCCTGCCCCAGCCATGGGAGAGCGCAGGGCATGGCCCCGCCCCGGCCCACAGCCCCTCCTCGTCTTCTGACTTCTCCTGGGCCTCAGCTGAGTGACGAGCCCCAGCCTCCTCCTGAAGACCTGAGCTGGTTTCTGCCAGCGCCCCTCAGGGGTCAGGGACTCAGGCCCAGTCGCCCCCCACTTCCTTCCTTCCAGGATGCTGTCAGCAGTAGTACCATGACCCAGCGGCACCTCAAGCCTACAGGCCCTGTCGCCACCCCCCAGGCATGCCAGGCCACCATGGGGTGGCGATGGCTGTCGCCGGGGCCTCCAGCCCCCTGTTCTGCAGCGGCAATCCCAGCCCGCACTTCCCAGCCCCCCGTGGCAGCGGCTCTGCCCCGCTCACGGCACCCAGAAGGGGCCGCCTGCAACCACTACCGCCCCCATGCAACTAGCCAGCACCCCCCAGCCGGCCCCCACACGCACCCCCTCACCCGCCACGGCACGCACCACAGCCAGCAGCGGCCCAGCCCTGCCCTCTGCAGCCAGCACCCTCCTGGAGCCCAGGAGGCCCACAGACACCTGGCACCTGCCTGACCCCGTAAACCGTAGCTCCTTCACCTTCTACAGGTCCAGAGCTCACCCAGCCTTCCCTTGCCGGGGCTCTGTCCCTGCCACTTCGCTTCCCACCTAGGCCTGGGGCCTGCCCTCCTCAGCCCTCACTCTGGTTCCTGTCTGGGAGGGCGCTCATCCCTGACACTGGGCCTCTGGGCAGCCGCTGCTCCTTCACCCGTTGGGATCCAAGGCTTCCAGGCCAGGCCTGTCCATGCTGCCTCCATCCCGGGCGGGCCAGGGGCCCGGGCCCCAGCTTGTGACACCCTTGCTCTGCTTCCTCTCTTCCCAGCCCTCCTGACTTGGGGCAGCAGGGGATGAACACCAGCTTGCTCTGGTGTTGGGGAGTGCAGCTGCAGCAAGAGGTAGGGAGTGGCCCGAGGGACGGAGAGAGCAACACAGCCATGGGAGGGATCCACCCACCCACCCACTCATTCATTCATTCACTCTGTGACCAGGTACTGGTCGCCTACAGGGGCGCCAGGCTCTGTTCTGGGGGTGTCACAGGAAGCAGGGCAGACAGAGATCTCTGCCCTCATGGAGCTCATGTTCTATAGGCGGTGGGGGGAGGCGGGTACAGGAAAAAAGATAAATAGGGAAGTTCAAAAGTGTGTCACCGGGCGACAACCATGTTGGGGGGGAAGAATAAAGCAGGGAGAGGAAATGGGGTTTGCAAATTAAACAAGGGCATCAGGCGAGGCCCCATCAAGTCTGCATTTAAGCAAAGATGGGGCAGTTCTCTCGAGTAACTAGCAACAGGATCAGCAGGTGCAGACTCTGAGGCGGCCTGTTCACGGGGCAACACGGAGGGACATGCGGCTGGATCAGGGGAGGTGAGGACGAGGGTCAGACGGGCTCCGAGAGGGCGGAAGGTGGCCTCGTGGACGCGGTGAGGGCTCAGCCTTCTCCCCCTGGGGAGGTGGGAGCCACAAGGGCCCAGAGCTGACTCAGGATGTGACCTGAGAGTTGACTGTGGGAGGAAGGGCGGAAAGCAGGAGTCCCGGCGAGAGGTGCCGGCAACCTGACCGGGGAGGTGGCAGTTTCCAGGTCTGGTTTGAAAGCAGAGCACAGCTGAGTGGGGACTCGGCTCCAGGTCAGGCACAACCCCGTCGCCATAGCCTCGGGGCCTCGATGCCCATTTCACACACAAGTTAGTAGAGGCTCGGCGAGGTGAGGTCAGCCATTGACCAGGCAGAGCAGGCTCAGGTCCTCCCCAGCTGCCGCCTCAGCTGACCTTGGCCCGAGTCTGCTTCCTGCCCTCCCAGCTGTGCCTCCAGGCCCAGCGCTGGCCCCCAGCGAGGGATGGATGCTGCAGCCCACGAGGCCTCTATGAAAGTGGGCGTGTCATCCCCACCGCACACCGTGAGGCTGGCCTGGCCTCCCCCCCTGCCCTGCCGCCAACTGAGCGCTACCTTTCTGGTGCCCTGACTACAGGTCCAAGATGCCTCCCAGAGGCATCGGAACTAGTGACTTGTGGGCACAGGGGTGGACAGGCAGCTGAGGAGCCTGCCCACGCTTGAGTCAGGCTAGCAGAGCAGAAAGGAACAGACTCGGCGGAACTTTTGAGCGCGTACAGCGGTATCTTAGGGCCCGGGAGTCTCAAGAAAAGCCTGTGGGATTTTCCCAGGGGAACCATGATCCTGGTGACCGGGGGCCAGGGCAGCCAAGTTCCCGCACACCTCTGGGCCAGGGCCGGGTGGGTCTGGCCTCCTGGCCTTTGCCTGGTGGATCCGGGGCCTAGAAGGGCACATCTGGTCCTGAAGGAGGGGGCTGCCGGCGGCCACAGAAACCCTCTGTCGGAGGGTTTGACCTGAGTCATGGCTGGGAGTCAGGGAGGAGGGGTGCCGGTGCCGGGAGGGGCTGAGGGCGAGCACTCCGGAGGGTAGACGGGGAGCAGGGTGGTGCCCGGCCAGCGTCGTTGACTCAGTTTCCCCACCCCCGGGCCCCAGACATCCTGACGGAGGATGACGTCTACTGCAGCTGCCTGGCCAAGACTCTCTGCCACGTGCCTGTTCCTGTGACCGTGGGTTTCTACGCCCCCTTCGGCTGCCGCCTGCACATGATGCTAGACAAGATCATGGGTGAGGATTAAGGGAGGTGGGGCGCTTGGTCCCTGCCCAGCCCCAGGCTTCCCTAAGGCCTGCTCACCCCTGAGGCCAGTCCGCCAGATGCCCATAAATCAGCATTATCCAGGTCCCTCCCTACGCCTCTGCCCCCTCCCCCGCCTAATCCACTGCAAGGAGTCTTTCCAAAATACACATCTAGCCCTGTCCTTCCCCTGCTCAGAAGCCTTCCACGGCTCCCAGCACCCTAGGGAGAAAGCCCAGGTTCCTCGCTTGGCTCCTGCCAAGTCCCTCCAGGCCTCTGTGCTCCTCGGACCTATCTCTTCTCCTCAGCCCCGGCCGAGGGCCTGGCGCCCACAAGACCCCTGACAGATAATGTTAATTGAAGACATGAGCTGAAACTTAGCCTGGTTCAAACGCTGCTGGAGCTCAGACCCCAGCCCCAATCATGGCCAGAGAAGCCGGAGGTGACTCACCTCCGTGTGCCCAGCCCTGGTGAGCACCTATCAAACAAGCGCATGTCCTGCTCCTGTGTTGTCACAGAGCAACAAACAAGGTCCTGGAAGGAGAAAAGATTCGGCTCTAAGGTAAAGGGAAACAGAGCTTCTATTCTGCGCTGACTCCGACTCATTCCCACTGGCTCACTCACTACCCTCACAGCAGGCAGATCATGCCCCCAATCTCTCATGATCCATCCTCCAGACACTCCCCCCAGCACTTCCTCAGCACCCAAGGGACACAGGGTGGCCCAAACAACCAGGGCCCTGCCCTTCCTGGGCTCACAGACCAGCGTGAGAGACAGACCTGTCCCCAGACAGGGATGACCCAGAGAGGGCAGGACTGCAGTGGAGGAGCCCAGGGTCACCTGACCCAGCTTGGGGATCAGGGAAGGCTTCCTGGAAGAAGTGATAACTGAGCTGAGAGCTGGAGGAGAGGCAGTAAGCCAGGAAAACTGGACCAAGGGTGTACACTTGCTGCCCAGCATTTCTCTTCCTCAGCACCTGGCACGCATTCTTTCATTTCTTGGAGCCCTCCCTGCCCCCACCGGTCCTCTCTCCTCTGGGGGCTCTACTTCTGCCCTCCCCTGACCCCCCCAATTCCCCCTCAGACCCTTTCCTGTTCAAGCCTGGCTCCAGGCCTCTCCTTCTGCACTTCTGCACCTGCCCAGCACCTGGAGACGGGCCCTGGCTCCCCGTCTAACATCCAGGCCCTGGCCTGGCCTAAGCCGGGTCTAGACGCTCACACCTTCCCCTGCGCCCTCGGTCCCGGCAGCGCTGATGCAGCAGGAGGCGACCCAGAGGGAGGCCGAGGAGCTGCGGCACGTGCAGTGGCAGCTGAGGCCCATACGGGGCTGGGGCTTCTCGAAGCTGCTGTGGTACCTGGTGTTCCTGCAGCCCATCATCACCGAGTTGCATCTGCGGCGCAAGAACGTCAAGTTCCTCTTCATCCGTTTCAGCGCCTGGCAGTACGCAGGCAGTGACAAGCTGTGGGCCGGCCTGGTGGCCACACTGTGCGAGGGCATCCGCCAGCAATACGGCGCACTGCCCTTCAGCTTGTACTCGGTGCTGGGCAAGAAGGCGGCCACGAGGCCGGGCTACCGCCACCGCGAGTGGCACTGCCGGGGCCACGTGTGCCTGGCACTGCTGGCGCTGCTGGTGGCGCTCAGCCTGGGCATGAGCCTGCTCTACCTGTCGATGGGCTCCCACGTACTGGGCCACAGCAACACGTTCCGGGCATTCGGCGGCGCGGCCACCACGCTTTCGGGCTCCGGGCTGCTCATGGCCATGTACTCGGTGGGCAAGCACCTGTTCGTGAGCCAGCGCAAGAGAATTGAGCGGCTGGTGTCGCAGGAGAAGTTCAGCAGCCATCTGGGATTCATGTGCCAGGTGAAGAAGGAGGTGGGGCTGCTCACCGACTTCCTGTGCTTCCTGGAGATCTACCAGCGGCGCCGGCTGCGCGTCGTGCTCGAGATCACAGGGCTGGACACGTGCTACCCGGAGCGCGTGGTGGGCGTGCTCAACGCCATCAACACGCTGCTGTCCGACAGCCACGCGCCCTTCATCTTCATCCTGGTGGTGGACCCCAGCATCCTGGCCGCGTGCCTCGAGAGCGCCGGCTCCATGAAGGGCACGGCCGACAACGGTTACCTCTTCCTCAACCGCACCGTCACGCTACCCTTCTCCGTGCCCATCATGGGCCGCCGCACCAAACTGCAGTTCCTGCACGATGCGGTGCGAAGCCGCGACGACCTGCTCTGTCGCGAGATGACGCTCAACGTGAGGTCGCGGGGCGGGGCCGGGGGCGGGGCGGTGACCGGGGGCGAGGCGGGGTCGGGGGGCGGAGACGTCGCGCCGCTCCTGGAGACAGAGGGGCCGGCCCGGGCCGAGAGCGCGCAAAGCCTCCTGGAAGTAAAGGCGGCGCGCAGCATCCAGGAGGCGCTCTGCTGCCTGCACGACGAGTGCGACTGCCTCATCGATTACGTGCCCGACAACGTGGTGTCCATGCGGCGCATCGTCAACACCGTGCCCATCACCGTGCGCCTGCTGCAACAGCAGCAAGGGGACTTTGAGGGCCTCTCGCCGCGCCAGGCCGTGGCTTGGGTCGTGCTCGCCAACCAGTGGCCGTGCCGTCTCAGCTGGGCCCTGCAGTGCCTGGAGGACCAGCAGCAGGCAGGGAGCGCGCCCGAAGCCAGCGCGCCCCTCTGGGACGTGTTCTGCGACCACAGCCTCGAGCTGCACACCATGACCGCGACGCTGCAGAAGGTGCTCGACCTGGACGGCGACCCCGAGCTTTTCCAGCGCTTCCTGGGCGCTGACTTCCCCTTCACCGTGGCCGAGGCGCAGAGCCTCTTGCGCTGTACCGTTAACCTGGACCACTCCATACGCCACCGCATGGGCCTCATCCGGGCCGTCAGCACGCTCAAGACGCCCCGCACGCCCAAGTCCCCTGCCCGCAAAGACCCTCACGCCGCCAGCGGAGCCAACCACGCCCCCGGGGCGGCCTGGGCAGGCCAGGCTCCTGCGCGTGTCTGCGAAGCCCACCAACCCCAGGACGGGGGCAAGTCCAGACCCATGGCCTGAGTGCCCTTCACTTGGGGTCAGTCTAGCCCAGGTGGGCCTTGAATGGAAGGCCTTGGGCGCAGCAGAGGGCAACACTTCCTTCTGCCCGGATGAGGGTGTAGGGGGCCTAACTGGGTCCAAGTCCCAGGGTCCAGTGTCCGGAATGAGGCCTGTGGTGGCCACATTCCCCAGGTGAATCTGTGAGCCACAGAGAACTGTTGGCAGGAGCCACCAGGAGTGGGGGGCAGTGTATCAGTGACAGCATCTGAGAGCCCGTGCAGAAGGACCCATGAGGAACTCGGGGTTCAAGTGCAATAAATGAAGATGTGAAAACCCCAGATTGGTCTTCATGCCCCAGTCTCCCCAGCTCAGTGAGGACTGGCCACCAGGCCTGCCCTGTTCTGCCAAGCCCACTTCATCCCCAGGGAGTCGGGCAGCCTCAGCTGGCAGCCTGCTCCCTGGCATCCCAGAGGCGGGAGTGGCTGTGGGGGAAGCGGGCGAGGCTGCGGAGGCAGGGGAGATGAAGGACAGAGGGATGCGCCCAGCTGACTCAGTGGAGCGCACCCAGGCCCCAGGGGATCCAGGCCCTTGTCCCCACATCCGAGCTTGCCCCTCTGTGGGCGGGGCAGGAGCTGGCATTTCTGAGGGTGGTGTCCCCAGTGACCTCAGCAGGCTGCTCCACTCTTGGGGTGGCTCCTCCCCTGGCATAATGGGTTAATTAGGCCTCGACAGCACCCCAGCGCCGCCTCCACCAGACGAGTAATTGTCCAGGGGGTACCTGCCTTACAGGTCACTCCACAGCCACCCAAGGAGCCCCTCGATGAGGACAGGGAAGTTGAGGAGCATATGAAGCCCTGGCAGTCCTGGCATGACTGAGCTAGTGGCACCACCCTGGGCGTGCTGAGAGATGTTTTCCAACAGCAGAGGGAGAGCCTGCCCAAGAATGAAGCCACCACAGAGATGCACGGGTCCTCATGACGCTGTTAGACCGACGTCTCTGTAGACGTGCTACTGGAGACAACGTACATCGCTTCCCGCAGCTCCCTCAGCCAACTTGACTTGGGCTTCTGTTTCTTACCACCCAGAGTCCAGGCTGGAAACAAACTGGCCCCAGCAGTGTTGGGCTGTTGGGGAGGCAGGACTAACCCTTAGATTTGGCTGGAGGTCAGGAGCAGGACTGAGGACACCCCCCGGGCCCCAGGAGGAAGCTGTGCCCCGTTACATGATGCCGAGCAGTGGTCAGACTGGTGCCCGATTTATCTTAGACTCTGACCATGTGCCTGCCAAAGCTAGAGCTTTGGGAGACAAAGAAACAAAAAAGAACAAAACAGTATGTCAGAGGGGCTGGGTGTGGCCAAGATAGCTCCCTGTCCCCCGGCATTCATGGGCCCCTATAGTGTGGGGCTTTTGCTGGGGACTTGCACCTAGAAGGGAGTGGAAGTGACGTGTGTCCGTTTCCCATTGAAGCAACGAGTTAAGAGGCAGGTTTGCCTTCTCCACTCTCCTCCCCCACCTGCCTGCTGGATGCAGGGTCTCCTGAGGCCCTAGGGGATGGCAGAGCCACCAGAGGGCGCGGGGGCCTGGCTTTAGGAGTCACTTCGTGGAGAGAAGGTGCCTGTCACACCCAGAACACCCACATGCAGGAAAACAAACATCTCCCATGTTAGGGCATCGAGATCTAAGATGTGGTACAGCGTCTAGCTTGGGCGATACTTGGACGGCTGAAGGCAAAGGTAAGAAAATACTCGGCCAAAGGGATCTAACTCCATGATCCAAGACCCCTAAAAGGTGGGAAAATCAGAGCGTTGCAGAATTGGTCTATTAGTCTCCTGGGGCTGCTGTAACAAAGTTCCACAAACTGGGCAGCTTGGAACAACAGAAATTTATTTTCTCACAGCTCTGGAAGTCAGAAGTCCAAAATCAAGGAGCGGTCAGGGCCACACGCCCGCGGAAACCTAGAAGGGAACCCTTTCTTGCCTCTTCCAGCTTCCGGTGCTTTGCTGGCGTCTTTGGTGTCCTTGGCTTGGGGTTGCATCATAAGCCCTCCATCCTCCCAAGGTCTTCTGTGTTCTCACATCTTTCCTTTGAGCATATCTGTTCTGTCACTGTCTCCAAATTTCCCCTTTTCATATTGGATTGGGGTACTCTATAACCTCATTTTTAACTTGATTACCTCGATAAAGACACTATTTCCAAAGAAAAGTCCCATCCTGCAGTACTGAGGATTAGGACTTCACATATCTTTGGTGGGTGGGGAGGTGGGCGCAATTCAACCCTGAACGAACAGTGGAAAAGGCCGAATTCCTCACCACAAGCTAAAGTGAAGGGTGGGGACAAGGCTGGGAACAGGACGCCAGGCCCTCCCAGGCACCACAGGACGGGGAGGCACCCTCCCCGCCCCTCCCTTCAGCCATCTGTCGATCACCTGGCCTGCAGGTGGAGGCAGAGAGCAAAGGGGATGGGCGAGCAACCAACACCGCTGTCAGGGCCAAAAGCCCCCACCTGGGTCGATTCCTGAGCAATGGCTAGATGCGACCAAAGGCCTACTGAGATTCTTAGGGGACTGTACTGATAGACCCCAACCTGGCAAAGGACTGCGGTTTCTCAGCATCTTGAAGCAAACCTCGCACTCCCCAGTCTCCCCAAGAAGACTTGGGCAGGAGGCAGGGCACCCTGGAGGGGCTCATTCCACACCCACCTCACACCCGGGCACAGCTGCGCCAGCCGGAGGATGACACTGTGCGGGTGTCTCCCTGGCTGCCAGCGGGGCGGGTGCCACTGGCTGACGTGGGTGGCTTCCCCCAGCCCCTCGCCCAGATGAGAGGGAGCCCCAAATGTGGCTGCCTTAAGGAGCGGTCAGGACACCGGAGCTGTCGGTGACTGAAGAGCAAACAGAAAGTGGCCTAAACAGGAAAGGTGTTCATCCCAGACACCCAGGCAGCTGCGGTAGAAGATTCCGGCGTTTGTGCTGGAAGCAAACGGGCTCCCAATCAGTAACGCTGTGGTTCTCATAACCTTTCCACCGCGTCTCTACCCACCCCGGGCCGGCCTCCCACGCAGGAGAGGAGCGGCCACAGAGGCCTTCCCCTTAAGTGGTTCTCGCCTTTTCTGAAGGATGAAACTCAGATTTCCCAGAAATGCCCAAGAGCCCTCTGGGTGCACCTCGGCGCCTGCAGGCGACCGGCCAGGCTCCAGGGCAGAGTGCCCTCCTGCCTGAACATCTAGGGCTGCCGGCGACAGGCTGGTTGGTGTCTGTTCTCCTTGGGCCACAGGCGACCGGGCAGAGGAATGACCTCTGGACCCGCGTGCCAGGTCCACCACCCTGAGAAGCTGGACCTGAAGCTGGAAGGTATCTGGGGGCTGTTCCCTCTGAAGAGAGGGAAGTGGAAGTGGGATCATACACGAGATGGCCAGCTGCGTCAGACACGGGAGTGTGGGTGCGCGCACCCAGAAGGGGCCTGCCTGTCCCGCCTCTGCTGTGGGGCCCATCCTCACAGGCCCCAGCAGATGTTCTGCAGCCACGACCCACCTGGCCCCTGCCCTCCCCATCTCTGTGCCAGAACCCCCGCAGGGGGAGCCCAGGATCAGCACAAGCAGAGAGCAGGCCAGTGGGGAACCCAGCTCTGGTTTATTAGAAAAGGTGTGAGCAGACCTGCACCGACAGGAGCAGCCCTCCCCCCCCCGCCCCCCACCCCACACCCGCGCCTCCCCCACCCTGGGCTGTAGTGCCTCTCAGGGCACAGCCTCGAGTGGCCCGGACAGCAGGGTCTCCAAGCCCTGGCTGCTCCCCACCCCAGCTCCCTGATAGATTTATTGCACTTAAGTAAAAGAAAGCTCTGATCCTCTGATCTCCCCCACCCACCCCAGCCCAGGCCCTCACCCTGCCTGGGGCTGCTCTACAAATTCCAACCACCACCATCACTCACCTCCCCTCCCAAGCCATGCCTCCTGCCTGGTCCCGTGCCCAGGGCCACCAGGGGATCATCCCGCCACCACCTAGGACTCCTGACCTCTACGCGGGGCAAGCCTGGCCAAATGGAGCCCTGGGGAAAGGTGCCCGGCCCTGTAGCCGGTATCCACTTCTCCCCCGCGTCCTCCTCCCATCCACCCCCAGCCCAGTCTTCGAGTGTCAGACACATAAATAGAAGTGCTTAAGTCAGGACGGGGAGGGCCACTCCATGTAGCTCCTGCACCCCGTGTAGTGTTGCTGTGGGGGGCAGGGGTCCCCAGGAAGGCCCCCCACCCCCTGGGGTCCCAGGCCTCAGGAAGGCTGGGGGTGAGGGTGAGCAGATTCTCATGGCTCTGGCCTCAGCTCTTCAAAGACGGACCGGAAGAAGGGAACTTAGGGAGAAGAGATCGCAGGGGGGCGCCTGTCAGAGTCAGGCGCTCCGTCACTGGCTCCCCAGCTCCCGGGGCCCCAGGCCCTCACCGCACCTCAGGTGTCACAGTGTCTCCTGCCCAGATTCCTGACTGGCCTCCAGAAGCAGGTCCTCGAGCTCCTTCTCGTTCTTGGAGCAGCTCAGCTCTGCGCGAGAAGAAGGGTGGGCGGCCTCCAGTCAGGCGGGTGGGCTGGGGGGTACCAGCCCTGCCTGAGCTAGAGCCGCAGGGGAGCACAGGCCCAGGTACCAATGAGACCATCAGACTCAGCGTCAACAGAACTTGCGTGCCCTGCCCCCAAGGAGCTCCCCGGGATCCGAGGGAAGTAAGGCGGGGACTGAGGATCGAGCCCCACTTGTCCCTGCCCCTTCAAGGGCCATTTTAAAGAGGGGGAAACCGAGGCACACCAACAAGCAGGTGCTTGGCCGGGGTCACACACAGCACACAGGGGCCCCAGTCACCTGGCCCCAGAGGTCCTCTCACCGTGTTCCAGGCCGCAGGTGCCCACCTTGGCCTCGGGCCCTGGGGGCGGCTCTGGGAGCAGTGCGAGAGCGAACTCGGGCTTCAGGCCGTTGGGCAGCGGTGGCCCTGACTGGGGCGGCTCGGGCTGAGGCTGAGGCTGAGCCGACCCTGGGTCCCGAGTGCTGACGGCCTCAGCTGGCGTCCAGGCAGGTGAGGTGGGCAGGAAGGATACGGCAGGTGGGGATGGAGGACGAGGAGGGGCAGGTGGGGAAGGAGAGGTGGGTGGCACAGGAGGCTCTGCCCTCTCGGGTGGACTCTCCACCCGGGTCACCACAAACACTTTGTGGCCCCGGCCCGGGCTGGACACGGAAATGCGCTGCTCGGTGGGGGAGGAGGGGCAGCCTGGGGGGCTCCTGTCCCCAGGGCCCAGGGAGTCCGTGGGGGGCACCAGGGCGGGGCAGGGGGCCTCAGCCCTGTCCCCATCCTCCTCCTCCCCATCCTCCCCCTCGGAGTCTGAGTCTGAGTCCGAGTCCGGCCCGGCGCCGGGGCCGGGGCCCCCGTTCTCCTGCGCCTCGGTGGCAGGCTCCTCCGCGGGCGCGCCGGTGTCTGGCTGGGGCTCGGAGACGGCGATCTCGGCCATGGAGGCCGACGGCTGCAGGCACTGCCCCTGCTCCTCCCGCGCCAGCGCGAAGTTGCGCCTGCAGCCGTTCTGGATCTCAGCGAGCAGCGCCTTCTGCGTCTCGATGAAGCTCTTCACCTGTGGGCAGAGCGGGCCTGGCTCGGGCTCTGGGTGGCCCGCCCCCAGCAGGTCCTGGGGCCGCCCCAGGCCAGCCAGCCCCCCATCCGCCCGCGGGGAAGAGCGCGCTCACCGCCTCCTTCTTGGGTTCGCGGTCAAGGTCCAGGCGCAGGAGAGAGTGGTTCACCTTGAGGGCCAACGACAGCGCCATGAGCCCGCCCGTCTTGATCTCGTTCTCCCGAAGGTCCAGTCTCAGGAGGCGGGGGCTCTCGGCGATGAACTCCGCCACCGCCACCGCGCCTGGGAGGGGGACCGCAGGGGCTGGCCACGGGCCCACACCCGGCTGGCCGCCCCCCCAGCCTGGCCGGCCCGCCTCCCGCGCCCGGCCCCGCGCCCTACCCTCGCACGTGAGCTTGGTGGAGGCCAGGCCGAGGCGCAGCACGCTGCGGTTGCCGATGAGGCCGTTCTTGAGGTTGCGCACGCCCTCATTCCCAATGGGGTTGTGGCCCAGGTTCAGCGTCTCCAGGCTGTGTGTGTGCGGCTGGAGGGAGCGGCGCACGAGAGCCAGGAAAGGCCCAGGAGGCCAGTCAGGAACGAGGCGAACGCACACGCTCTCTCCTCGGCAGGGCCCCCCAGTCCGAACACCGGCACGTTCCCGCTTCGGGCCGAATCCCTCTTGTACTCAGAAGTCTCCCGAGAGCCAGCTGCCCCGTCCACTCCGCAGCCCTCCGAGCGTCCAGCCAGGCCCCTGTCCCCACAGCCCGGGCCCAGCCTCTGCCCTCGCCAGCATCCCAAGGACTCTGGGCACAGGCCTGACCGTGGATAATGCTCAACCTGGGTCTGAGTCTCTGTACCCCGTGGGCTGGCTTTAAATACCACATAACGAAAAGATTTAAGACTTCCTGATGGCTTCCAGAAATGCTAACTTTCTATGCAAAACATTTTCACCTCGTACAAAGCGTTGTACCAGGCTACGGTGCTGGATGCAGAGAGACAATGAAAGAAGGGCTACTTTCCTCAAGGGAAAGAGGGTGCAGAAGCTGAAGCAAAGACCAAACAGGGCTGGAGGAAGACAGCAGGTTCCTGAACTGGCAGGACGAGCAAGACGGGGAGCCGCGACAGCCGGAAGATGAAGAGAGCCGGGGGTGGGAGAGGTGCTGGACCGGACCGCGCTGCCCCCCTCCCCTCTCCGGCCGACTCACCAGCGTCATGCCCAGAAAGGCCATGCCCGTGTGCGTGAGCTGGTTGTTCCACAGCACCAGGGTCGCCAGCCCCTTCCTCTGCTCCTTGAGGCCCTCGCAGATGTAGGCCAGACCTGGGGAGGCCCGTGGGCAAGTCCTGTCTGTGGCCGGGGAATCTCCCCGGGGGACACTGGTCCAGGAGCCACCCCACCAGCACTCAGAAGCCCCTGCCCCAGCCTGCCCGGCCCCACGGGCTCTGGCCCTGACACCTCCTGCTACTGCCCGCCCTGCCTTGGGCCTGGCACACACAGCTCCCCGACTCCTGGGCCAGGAACGTTCCTCCTCTGGACACCCTGATGAAGGCCTCCGCCACCTGTTTCAGATCTCTGCTCAAATCTCCCCCTCTCATGGGACAATCCCGGTCAGCCTAACCTCAGCAGACAGCTCAGCCCGCCATCACCGCTTTATTTTTCTCCAGAGCACATTTCACCATCCGACAGACTCAGCAGTCCATTAAGGTATCTTGGCTTTGTCTCTCCTGAGGGCAGAGACCCCTGCCGCACTCACGGCTGTGAACCCCGAGCCGACAGGCCCCGCGCGTGGGAGGTGCTCAGTACACGTGGTGTCCGGGCCCAGCTGCCCCAGAGGAGGGCACTGGCCTCACTGTCCCACTCTGCACCCCCTCCCGCAGCCCTGTCTTCACACTGAGGCCAGGGGACTCTGCTCGACGGTGAACAGGGACGAAATCAAATTCCTCCCGCTGGCAAGGCCTTGCTGACTACTCCCTCTTCGCTTCTCACTCACCTCCTGGCTCACCAGGGCTCTTCCCCCCACCCAGATATCTAATATCTAAGCTCTTTCCCACCTCAGGGCCTTTGCACTTGCTATTCCCTCTACCTGGATTCTCTGCCTAGGCTTTTAAAACGGCTGGTTCCACCCCAGCCTCCTCATTACTGCCCAGAGGCCCCTTCCTGCACACCTTCAACAGCTCTCAGTTGACCCTTTATCCCAGCATCCTTGTTTCCTCCAGGGCACCTTCCCCAGATTGAATTATTTCAAATACCTGCTCAATACCCCACCTCATCCTGAAGGAAGAGCTGAGCTGTTCCCTCCTCCAGGATGCCTCCTCCAGGATGCCTCCCTGATCCCCAGACTGGCTCAGACACCTGCCCCGGGCTCCCACAGCCCAGCCCAGTCTGAGGCGTCACCACGAGGGCAGGGCTGGGACTATCTCGGCCACTACTGTGCTTCTAGTACCACGAGCACCCGGCTGGGCACACAGTGGGTGCTGGGCGACTGGAGTTGGGTGGGGGCGCGCGGACCTCGCACACACCTGAGTCCAGTACGTGGTTGTTACGGAGGTCCAGGATCTGCAGGGAGCAGTTGAACTTAAGCAGGTTGCCCAGCTGGGCCGAGTCCTGCAGGCCATTGAGCTTGTTGTCGGCCAGGTACAGCTCCCGCAGAGTCATGTTCATCTTCAGGGCCGTGGCTGGGGGATGGGGGAGAAGGGGAGGGTACTGTGACTGGCCAGGCCCAGGGGACCCGGCCAACAGCCCGAGCCCACCAGCACACCGCCCTGGGGCTCACCGAGCAGCATGAGGGGCCGCCCTGAAAGGCTGGCATTCTCCAGGTGTAGCACCGCCAGGCTGCTGCGGATGCGCAGGGCACGCGCCACGAAGGGCGCCGCGTGGTCCAGCAGGGGCGTGTTGCGGGCGTCCAGGTACTGCAGGCAGCTTGTCTGCGTGGCAGGTGTGGGGCTGGGTCAGGCTGGCCCCGGCCCTCCCCGCTCCGGGGGACCTCCCGCCCTACGTCCCAGTATCCCCGTGAGCAGCAGGGCCACCTGGTTTTATGGCTGGGGACACTGGCTGGTGAGGGAAGGCCAGCCTGGGGCCGCGGGGGTGAGCGAGGCAGTGCTGGTGACAGCTGAGCTCGCTGACTCCTGTGTGGCAGAGACGCCCCGTATGTGAGTGAAACGGGAATGGTGACCACAGCCACCTCCAAGGGACACGTTACAGGCAAGTGGAGGAGGAGGGGAAACGCCTGAAGGGAGAGAAGGGGCCGGGGTGGGGCTGCAGCAGGGTGCCTCTTGGCACTGCTTCCTCACTGGCCTGCAGGCTGGGGCCCAGCACCCTCTGACGGCTCATGGACCCAGGCCCTACAGGTTGGGGGCCCTGGAGAGGGAATGGGTAGGGGGCACCCACCTTGCGCATCATGTGGGCGGCGGCCTGCCAGCCCCGGGTGCCGATGTGCTTGTTGAAGGAGATGTTGAGGTGGGTGGCCGACTCATAGTACTCGATCATGTCGAAGAGGGCTGAGGCACCCTGGGCAGAGACAGCGGGGCTCAGCCTCAGGGTGCAGCTGCCCGGGGAAGCCAGGAGGTAGGGGCTGAGTGACTGGGCGCGGGAGAGCCCTGATGCTGCTCTGGCACCTCTGGGTTCCGGCAACCAACCCTTCCCCTGTCCTGCTGCAGCCGGTCTGCTTCCTCTTACTCGCCCCCCAGAGCGGTCTAAGTGATGTGCTGCGTGACCAGGACAGGCCTCTGCCGTCCCTGGGCCTCAGGTCTCCAGGAGCCCTCCCCCGGGCTCCTGGTGGCCTCCGGACCTGGGGAGGTGAGGACACCTGGGCATAAACAGGGGGGCTGCTTTCAGAACGTTTCTTAAACTCTCTCCCCTGCAGGCACTGTGATTCTCAGCGGGCGGGGGGGCACGCGTTCCTGGAAAGGCTCCTTCCTGGTGGTCATACATCTCCCCTCCGGCTTGGCTCCCCAAGTCTCTCCCTTGCTTACAAAGCCCCTGCCTTTGGGGTGGGTCTGTGAGACCCTTCTCTGGGCCTCACACACAGTCCAACATCCCCCGCTCACTCTGGCCACAGTGGACATCTCCCCAGTCTTGTCCCTCAAGAGGCCCCACCCAGCCTTGGTCCAAGGGGGTTCCCTCCTCCTGCCATGCCCTCCCCCCAAACCTCTAAGAGGCAGGGAGCTCAGGGAGTGGGTATGGGCAGTGGCAGGCTGCTCACATCTTCGTCCAGGTTCGTCTGCTCCAGATCCACGACCTTGAACTGCAGCCTCTTGAAGACCTCTTCCAGGGCCTCACAGGTCTTGTAGTCGAGCTTCTCACCTGGGACGATATGGAGTGCCGTGTGCGTGCACATCAAGAGTCCCCTTGTGCGTGTACACTTGGGTTGAGGGGCTGGGTGGAGACACGGGCTCCGGGCCAAGCGGGGGAGGAAAAGTCCTTTGCCCCTCCCCACGGCTCGCAGCACCTGCCTCACCTCAGGAAGGGCGCCCACACCTCCCTGCCCGCTACCCAAGGGCCCCCCGGCCCCGTCCAGACACACACCTTTCAGGTCCAGACAGTCGATACGGTGCCCGAGGTCCGTGAACTCCTGGGAAAGCAGAGTGGATGGTGGTTAAGGCAGGAGGACACCTGCAGGCGCCAGGCTGGACCTCCCTGAGAGTGGGGCAGCCGGGGCTCTGAAACAAGCAACCTTGGAACATTCTGGAATGAGCCATCCAGAGGGAAGGCACTGAGGCAGTGCTTTACCAGCACGACCAGGCTGGACAGGTGGCAGGAAAGGCACCTGTGAGAGACGGCTGGGGGCGAGCAGGCCAGGCGTACAGCAACACCCTAGTCATATAAAAACGGAACCTGCCCTCGCGTCTGTGTACCTCTAGATAGTGACTCGTTCTCTATTTATAAAGGCACAGAAAGTCCAGGGGACGAAAACCCCGAGCTGTCACCAGCGGGGACTCCTGGGGCATGGGACGTGGGCAAGAAGTGAGAAACAGGTTTTGCTTTTTATATCTGTAGTATTTTAACTTTTTTTTCAAGTCAGAGAATATACATTACTTTTGTCATTCAGACTTTTAAATTTTGTATATGTGGCTTTTCCCCTGGGGAAGAGAATTGCTTTGGGGAGTGAAGATTCTTGACAAGTAATTTCCTACTTCACATAATTCTGTACTGCTTAAATATTCAGGAAGAGCCCGATTACTTTCACAGTTGAAAAGAGGATTTCCAGAGACATATTTATAGTCCCCTGGCTGGCCGACCAGGCTCGGGGTGGGGGGAGTGGTCTGTACACCCTCTCTTGCCCGGAGGGCGCTGGGGGGCGGGGTGAGGGCAGCTTCACCCCAGGCACTGCCCCCCAGTACCCGCCACGCCCCCAGCACGCGGCATTACCTGGAGCTGCCTGAGGAGCTTGGGGATCTGCCTGCAGCTTAGCTTCTGGCAGGCCTGCTTGTAGGCACCAAGGACCTCATCCACGGTCACGTTCTGGGCTGCAGGCAGAGAGGACCCAGGCCTGTGACTTTCCACACCCTGGGCCTCTTTCCCCCACTCCCGCCCACTGGCCTGTGCTATCCCCCCTCCCCCTCAACCTCCATGATAAACCTTCCTTCCAGCAACCCACTGAGCTCAGTCCTGCCTTGAGGTGCCTCGCTGTGACTGCTGCTCTGGGGAGGTGTCCCCGGATGGCCCCAAACCAAGCCAGCGCCACCCTCCCCAACTCCCCAAGGCTCCCCAAACACCTTCACGTGAACATTACACAACTACTATCATGCCATTTTTCTACTTGTCAGCTGTCTCCCCCTCTAGACTGCGAGTCCCCGAAGGGCAGGGCTGGGGCTGTCTTGGTCACCACTGTGTCCCCAACACCATCTAGCACAGGGCCAGGCCCAGAGCAGGTGTTTTGATCTGTGCGGGGTTTTTTTTTGAATGAGAGAATGAAACTTCGACCTTATTAGGAAGTGGAGCTCAGAAAAGTGAAGCACCTTGCCCAAGGCCACACAGCTGCTAAGCGGTGGAGCCGGAACTCAGCTCTTAACTGAGATGCCACGTGGCTTCTCAGACTCCCCGCTCCCTCAACAGCGAAATATTCCCGGACGGTACTCAGGACGGGGCTTCCTGTCCCAGGGATATGGCAGACGTCAGAGTCCCTGACACGGCCCTGGTGCCCCATGGTTACAGGCAGTGGCTCCCAAAATGAACAAGGGGATGCAGCCCAAACCCAACAAATGCACAGCCCTGTCCTCGGGGAGCTCAGGGCCTGTCACCACGTGGAAGGTAAGGCTGGCCTTTGTCTGCACAGATTTGCCTTTTTTGGACATTTCACAAAAATGGTGGTAAACAGTATGTGACCTCTGGTGGCCAGCTTCTTTCTGGAACATAACAATTTTGAGTTTCGGTCCCTTTGTAGTGCTACGTAGTAACTGTCAGATGTATGCATTTTGTTTATCCATTCGCCAGGTGAAAAGATATCTGTATTCTTTTCAGTTTTTGGCTATAAGAGCTTGGATTTTGTGCTGGGGCAACCAGGAGGGCAGGAAGAAAAGGCTCTGAGCAGGGGAGGGACAGGGTCAGGCCTGGGAGCAGAAAGCTCCCAGGGCCAGTGGGAGCCCCTGCTGAGCTTCTGGGCAAGCATCTCTGAGAGGATGCTCCCTCTGGCCACTGCTCTGGCCGGGGGCCGTATGCCCCGACCTCATCAAGCAGCACCCTGTCTTCCAGGGAAGGAAAGCTGCCTCCCTGGGGTCAGGCAGCTGGTAAAAGGCAGAGTCAAATATTTGCTCTAGAACTCTCTCCACTGTGTTGGGTGGGGCTGCTGGAAGAAAGAAGCCGACAGAGGCCCCAGGCTTCCCAGAGGTCAGGCCCGGTCCTCTGCCCCTCTCTTCCTCCTTGGGTGGAAGCAGGCGGGGTGGAGCCTGGGTGAAGCTATAGGTGATCAGCAGCCTTCCCCAGTGTCAGCTGCCCCCCTGCAGGCCTAGCAAGGGAGCTCTCTCTGACGTGCAGTCGTGTGCCTCGTGGCTCCCAGCTCTTGGGGGCGGGCGGGGGAACAGGAGCTGGCCTGCAGCTGCCTCAGGGAGTCCAGCCAAGCAGGGGCCACTGACCCCCAGGGGGTCCATGAACTTGAGTGGGGAAAAACTGCCTTTTTATTTGCACTAACTGAACTGAAATGAAATTCAGCATTTCCTTCTTACTAACACAGCACAAAAAAGAGAGAAAAAAGAAATATTGTTTAGCAGACCCTGGGACTCTGTCCTCAATAGAAATGGCAGGTGTTTTCACATCACATAACAGTTTTTGTAGATTCTGAATGCTCATCACTACTTCGGAAGTCATTCGAGCTGCTGCTACATCCTGTTATCTCAGGTGTCAACAAGGAATAGCATAATTACTAGATCACGATTTTTTAAATATTTAATAAACTGTATTTTAACTGATATCCTTTGTAATCCTACTTTTTGCCTTTAAAAATCATCACTCCAAGAAAGGGTACACAGGTTTTATCAGATGGCCCAAGAGACACACTCCCTTCAGTAAAGGCCCCCAGGCCAAGGTGGGGTTGGCCTGCTCATGTCAGATGGGGATGAAGTAGGGTACTGGGTACACGTGGGGTCGTCACTAGCAGTTCTCGGTGTCCTAGACCAGGGGTCCCCAACTCCTGGGCCACGGAACGCTACCGTTCCACGGCCTGTTTAGGAACCGGGCCAGCGAGTGAAGCTTCATGTGCTGCTCCCCGTCACCCGCATCACCGCCTGCACCATAACCCCCACCCGCTCCACCTCCGGTCCGTGGAAAAAGTGTCTTCCACGAAACCAGTCCCTGGTGCCAAAAAGGTTGGGGACCGCTGTCCTAGACAGTCTACAGGGAATAAGAGCCCTAAGCAATCTCTCAAACTGCAGTTGGTCCTTTAGGTGTTCAGCTCTGACATCCCTTCCTCCAGGAAGCCCTCCCTGACCGCCTAGGACTTTCAGCTCCTGAAGTCCCCTGGGATCCTGCCCAGTGGGTCGGTCTTTGTTCTGACGAGCCTCCTGGTGAGTTCAAGGCCCAGGGTCTCTGACCTTGCCACCTCCATACCAGCCACAGGTACCATCCAGCCACCCCTTCAGCCAGGTGCCCATGGGGTTTGGATGCAGGCACAGCCTCACACAAGGTCACAGCCAGGGTTCGGGGCGGCTGCATCTGCCCACTCCTGTACAGCAGGGGAAGCTGAGAGCAGGGGGTAGGAAAGATGGACATACTCAGAGACATGGGGGTCCAAGGCCCAGAGCAACTGGAGACAAGAATGACAAGTGCATCTTGTCACTTTCCTCTGATGCTGAGACACATGTTCAAGGTGGGGACAGCACTGGGGAAAGACACTAAAGGAACAGAAGCGGGGGTTCAGTCGGTGCACTGTGGCGTGGGCTTGGCAGCCTGCAGGCACCCCAACCCTGTCTCGATTTCCCCAACAGCACCACGAGCACGTCCCCAGGCCTGGCCCGTCACCAGTGGGCACACGCGAGTGTCAGGTGGGTCGGGAAGAACCTCGCAGTAATCATTACGTATGTGTGTGTTTCATTCATATACTAAGAAAAAAGAACTATCACATCAAAACCATCACTTGGAAATGAATGAGATGAAACATATTCAGATTTTTTAAATGAACCAATTAAAAAAAAAATGGTAAGGAAACGGCAGTACAGGTGGTTCGGAGAAATAACATGGAGCATCGAGACAGCACTTCCGCTGTGCCAGGTGCCACCCAAGCACTTTATAAGCTGGCAGGGCTGGCCCAGGCCGGCTGGCTCAGCCCCGGCCGCCACACACTTGTTCATTTGTGATGTTGTGACGAAATCATCAAGACCTCTACCTCAGGTCATCCGCCCTCGACTTGTCCAGCCTTAAGCGAACCACACAGGCTGCGGCGAGTCAATGGGCCGCTCTCCCAGGCCGCAGTGGCTCCGAAGCATGGGGCCCGGGCCTCCAGGCTGCAGCTCGGCACCCACAGACATGCATGTGTGCCCGGTCTACCCCGAGGATTCAGTGTGCGGGCGGTGACCTGGGGAGGAGGAGGGCCGCCCATGCGGTGTGCTGGCTGGACACTAGGGGTGGGCCGGGCTGGGAGGCCCGAGTCGGAGCTCTGGGGCCAGGTTCCGGAGGGCGGGGCTGCAAAGTGGTGAGGGCCCCGCTCCAGCCCGAAGTCAGGGGGCTTGGATCCTGGCTCCTCCCTCCCGTGCTCTGCGAGCTCGACCTCGGGAAGGCCCTCCCCGGGCAGCATCTCACGCTGCCCACCGGAGACGGGGCATCTCGTAGCACAGTTGAGAGCACGGGCTCCGGAGCCAGAGCGCCTGGGGCCGAATCCTGGCTCCCAACTTAAACTCCGTGACTCCGAGCAAAGCGATCTGACCTGGCGCCTCAATCACCTTACCCTGAAAACGGGTAAGTGTGGTGACTGAGTTATTTAGCACAAGTCCATCCCTCAGACCAGGGCTTAGCACACGCCCGTGAGTGCTCACCAAAGGCTGGCCCTCACTGTCGTGCTGCGTCCCCCACTGGAAGGCAGGGACCCAGAACAGACTTGCTAAAGCACCTGCCCAGCGACGGAATGGTTGGCGAGACCAGGAGGACACGTGGGCGTGCGAGGGGGACACGTACGTGAGTGTGTGTTCCCTCAGCTCCCAAGGCCACGGCTCCGAAGGTCCGACTTATGCAGGGGCTGGCTTAAGCGGCTGTCAGAGAGGAGGGGCGGTGACGTGAGGGGCGCCCAGCCCCGTGTGCCGGGGATGAGATGTGCCAAGGTCACGGCTTTGAATAAGAGGACCTGCATTCCAATCCTTGTCCTGGTGAGACGGTGATAAACATTCTCAACAACCTCTTTCCCTCTCTGAAAGGGACATCTGTAGGGTCTCAGGAGATAAGGGACGTGAGGGCACCCGCCAAGTAGCTGCCCAGTGCGGGGCCTGACTCAACAGGAGACAGAGCTGGAGAAAAAGACGACGATGGTGGTGGCCGTGGT
Source organism: Delphinapterus leucas (assembly GCF_059928025.1). Taxonomy (NCBI): domain Eukaryota; kingdom Metazoa; phylum Chordata; class Mammalia; order Artiodactyla; family Monodontidae; genus Delphinapterus; species Delphinapterus leucas. The sequence continues at coordinate 10,312,038 of NC_143148.1, forward strand.
CACCACTTCCAGGTATTGGGCACTTACTCCGTGTTAAGACACCACTCCGAGCACTTTCTACACACAGTTTCATTCAGCCAGCTGCGCGATGCTATGAAACGGGCAGCTGTATCTCCATTTCGTAATAAAGGGAATCAAGTGCAGAGAGGGCAAGCCGTCTGTCCAAGGTCACAGAGCCAGGAGCGGCAGTACTGGAACGCACACCCAGGCCTGTCTTGCTCTGTAACTGGAACACGGCTTCATTCTCACATTACCTTGACAGGCCTGAGCGGGAGGCAGGGGCCGGGGCCAAGACGAAGGTTTGAGCCCTGGGGAGGGACGCTGCTGTGTGCAGCGGGCACCAGTCTCCCAGGAAGAGGCTGTGGGGCAAGCGGAGACTGCTCCCCCTCCCACCTGCCCTCACAAAGGGACAGACAGAAACCCGAGGCCAGGCATCAGGTGACAGGCAGAAAAGTCTGTCTCTCCTTTGCACACAGGTGCAAAGGCACCCACAAGATGCAAGGACAGGTTGGGCACCAGGGGGCGATGACTCAGGCCACCCCTGCCAGCCTGGAGCTGGTACTCATTCAAGTGGGAGTCAAAAACCAGGAAGCAACAGTGGGGGGTGGGGACGGAGTGGGGACAAGGGGGTAGGGGGCCAACTCTCACTGCTGGGGCTTCAACAGCTAGTTGGAGACACGCATGAGACAGATACAAATACAGCGGTGGGCAGTGGCCCCTGGGAGGGGAGGTGTGACAGGGTGGGAACAGGCTTGGCAGGATCCCGGGCACCAGAAGGCCAGCGTGGCAGGAGGCGGAGGCGGGAGGCGACGGGGACACGGCCTCAGGAAGGACTTTGCTCTCAGCGTGAGACAGGGGCCACCGGGGCTGGTGCAGAGCAGCGCCAGGAACTACGTGAGGTCTAGGGAGGATTGAATCTGTAGGAGACCAGGGTTGGGGAGGGGGAGCCCACTGGGTCCCCTAGCAGGGAGGCCGCCAGGCCTGGGCACGCCAGAGGTGATGAGCGAGGCTGAAGCTACTGGGCGGCCCAGAGCCAGGCCTGGGTTCTAACCCCCTCCATTAGCTAACCGCAGGTGGCCTTCACTCCCCAGGGCCTGGCCACTGCATCAGCAGAGCCTACCCTGGGAGGCTACCTGCCACGCCCTTCCTGCCCCAAGAGGGAAGGGCGCCATCGCCGTCACCCCACCTGACAGTGGAAACTGAGAGTCTCGTGGCAAGAAGCTGGGAGCTAAAGCCTACACCCCCAGCAGTCCCCCAGGCAGACAGCGCATCAGGCGTACAACCTGCCCCTGTGGTGAGGCTGCCCTGGCCTGTGAAAGCACCAACCGGCCCGCTTCGCCTCCTGCTTCCCTGGGTAGATGGGCACTGGTCCCACCACCTCCTTCATGACGCCATCCCAGGACCCCAGGGGGGGACGTCCATGTTACCTCCACTCCCCACTGTCCTCCCAAAGCCCCTGTCACAGTGACTGACCCGTGTAGGGCCAGCCACAGCCCCTCCCAGGGCCTGTGCTGGAACTATCGGGAAATAAGAGCTCTCTGCCCGCAGGGGTCGCTGAGGTCGCCTCCCACTTCTGGAGCTGCTGGCAGCCACCCTGGCATCCACCAAGAGGAGGGAACCTCCCGAGAACAAAGCCGACTCACAGGAAAGGTGACCTCAGAGGTGAAGAGAGACAGAGTCCCGACGGACGACGACGTCTGAGACCCTGGATCCAGCGAGGCCTGAAGTGAAACTATTCAAGGCTCCTCAGGTCCGTAAGCCAATAAATACCCCCTTTCGGCTTCAGCCCCTTGGAGTTAGGCTTCTAATCCAGGATGCCAACTTAGATAGTGTCTTGCTATCCATCAGTAAATACTGCCCGAGGCCGACTGCATGCCAAGCTCTGCGCTGGCACTGGGAGGACAGGGAGGCTCTGACGGGGTGCCCTGCCCTTCAGGGCTTCTCACCTGCAGAGGGGGGCATGCAGACGACACAGGGAGGCCCTCGAAGGGCGCTGTGAGGGCTCCGGACTGAGCTAGGAGCCTTGTCCATGAGCGGGACCCTCCCCCCACCACCGGGCACTGTGCTCTAGCCTCACCCCACTCTTCCCTTTCCTCCCAGTGCAGGCCCAGTGCTTCATCACACCTCATTCTCTCCCTCCTCCTATGCATCACACTCTCATCTCAAGGGCCCCCTTCTCTAGGGAGCCCTCCATGACCCCCCAGCTGGTCAGGCTCCCTCCTCTGGGCTCCCCCATCTCAGCCCTGCCCACACTGAACTGTCACTGTCTAAGAGACCCGTCTGTCTCCCCCGACTGGACTGGGAGCCCCAGGGTTGTGGTCCATGCGTGTCCCCAACATTGCCCAGAACAGGGCCAGGCACAGAGAGGGCACCAAGATAGGGCGAAGGAGTGACAGACAGATGGAGGAGCTCTCATCTGGCCAGTGTCCCAGGCCTCAAAGGTACATTGAGCCCTCTTGACATTGCTGGGCAGGGGGTGGGCGTGGGGGCCTGCTCCACGTGCAGAAGACCAAGGAAGCCCGGAGAAAGGCGAGAGGGACGCCAAGGCCCAGACCCGGCCAGAAACGACTCATTCTGTGAGGCAGGCTCTCAAATTCAGAGCGCTCCCGGTACAGAAAGGTGCAAGGTGCTCGTTACTGCACCCCAATTCCCTGCCAGGCATCCTGCCAGGCACCCTGTGGCTGGATCTTTAATCCTCATCAGAGCGCCGCAGAGCAGAGATACCCCGAGCGCACTACCTATCAACGCACGGAGGAGGGACCCTCTGGGGATGCTGACTGGTCTCCTAGGGTCATGCAGCGGGGAAGGGGTGGGGTGTCAAAGCCAGGACTGTTCCCGTCTGACGCTGGTGCCCTGCGGTCCTCAGGCCCCTCAGCTTCAGGCTGGACACAGGGGTCTGGTGGGCGGCAGAAACGCAGCCTTCTCTAACAGAAGGACAGGGAGGTTGCCAGAGGGATCCGTCTTTCTCTTTGTGGTTTCTGGGGCCTGGAGAGCCAGTCCTGCCCTGAGCAGGGACGCCCTCCGGGGTTTCCCCACAGTACCTGCTGAGAAGGGGTCTCCACAGGACATCCACAGGTACCGGTGGCTTCAGGTGAGAAGTGCAGGTGTGGGACAGCCTTCTCCCCTCCCCCGAAGTCCCCTAGCAAGCAGCCACCAATTCCCCCACATGCTGGCCCTATCCCAGAGCCCCCGTGTGGACAAGGAGACAAACCCAGAAGCATTCGCAAGGCAGCATCACCAGCCGTGAGAGGGAGTGAGGAGGGATCACGGAGGCATGGAGGACAGGCCGGCTGGGATCTGCTGGGAAGAGAGCATCTGGAAACGTCTCCCAGAGAAGGTCTTGAAGAGTGAGACAGCAAAGGGGGAAAGGCATCCTGGGCAGAGGGAGCTTTGTGGACAAAGTACAGAAGCAGAGACTGCACTGTGCGTCTGGGTGGTGAGCTGCAGGACTGGGAGGGTCCAGGGTATGTGAGAGGACGGGGTAAGCAAGGAGGCTGCGGGAGGCCACCCATGGAGGCCTTAGCCGCTGAGCATGGACTGGGGGTGTCTTCCTAGAGGTGCGAGGGCAGACCCGGCTCAGGGGCTACAGTAGTCAAGGTCCCCACCCGATCTTCATCAGTGACAGAGCCACCTGGATATAAGGCCTCAGGGCCTTTGCACCTGCTGCGCCTCTGCTCAGAGCACTCTTCTACCTTATATCCTCATGGTTTCCTCTCCCTCCCTGCCTGCAGGTCTCTGCTCCAACACTGCCTCCTCGGAGGCCTTCCTCGACCACCCTACAGAAAACAGCCCCCTTTGTCCTTGTCCATCCCTGTACCCGGCTTCATTCTGTGTGGCACTTCTCACGACCCAACATAAAGCTTTACGATCTGTATGTGTGCTTATGCTGCAAGCAGGGCAAGGATGTTACTGCTTTCGTTCACTGAAGCATCCCCAGAAGGGTACATACTGGGTGCACAGCAGGTGCTGAACATTTGTTGACAGGGCAAATGAATGCAGAGGCTGGGGCAGGCGGTGGGTCCTTGAGGTCAGAAGGACAGGCAGCTGAGTCCCCAGCTCTGCCCAGGCCAGCCGGTGAACTCAGGGAAGATTCCTTCTCTCTTGGCGCCCCCTGCTCAGGCAGTGAGGGTGCACGTAGGATGAGGTCACAGATGTGCCTGCTTGGCCCAGAGGAGCCACTCCCAGACACCCCCTTCAGGGGCCCTGCTTCCTGCGCTCCGCAACGCCACACACATCCCGGCCACGGCCTGGGCCGCCCCAAAGGTGGGGTGCGGGCAGGACAGAGGCAGAGCAACGCAAGGGCTCCTGGGGCCCCAAGTAGGGAGGAGGCAAGGGAGCACCCACAAAGCTGTGGGCGGGGGTCCCACCGCCGCTGCAGACACGAGGCTCTGCGGCCCCTGTCTCTGCAGAGCCACGTGTCTTATGCTGCCCACGCGCGGCTCTTCCTCATTCCCTGACCCGTGTTGCCCTGGGCACAGAATCAGAGTGTGCGGGGGCCCTCAGAGGCTTCTCAAGACCAGGCATTTCTCACGGGAGTACTTCACTCGGCCAGGCCACGGGTACTCAAGGACTGGTGGGCAGCCACAGAAGGATGCCATGGAGCACCCAGCATCCAACTGTGAACGTCCAGAGACCCCAGGGGACCAGGCATCACACCGCTGCTCACCTCCGTCCACGGCCGCCTCCAAGGTCATTGCCGTGAGAACCCTGGGATGCGGCTGTCATTCTTCACTGTGGCACTGGTCATTTTTCCAGGGTGGGGGAGGCACTCTCAGCCCCCTCCCTGTATTTGAGGAAGTGCCTACCTTAGGTGTGCAGCTGCCCACACCCACCCCTCCTAGGCCTGGTTCTCTACCTGCCTGGTGACATCCTCCCGCCATATACTCCTCTGCTATGAGTCCTTCAGGGATCCGTTTCTGGGCCTGCAACTGAGAACACAGGCCTGACACGCGGGGAGACAGAGGCGCCGAGGAGGAAAGTTCCTCAGCCCGGGGGGTGGGGGGCATTTAAATCCAGGTCCGTGCTTCTGACCCCATCCCTCCAGCCAATGCCCTGCATTTCCAAACGCGGCCTCCCCACCCCGCTCCATGCCCAGAATCCTCTCCGGCGCACAGCAGAGAAGGAGGGGAGGGAACACACCGTGTGCAGGGGCCTCTCTGGCGCTTGGTAAAGCCATCGTTTTGCACCTACCCCCAGACAGACTAAGGGATTTGCGAACCTGATCTCATTTATGCCTCCTAACAGCCCTGAGAAGTAGGGCTTATAGCCCACTGCCTTCCAGATGAGGCCTGCAAATGGCGAGTCACCTGCCCAAGGACACTTTTCCAGCTGGAAGCGGAGGCAGGAGCTGGTCCCATATGCCGTCCTCCTGCATTCCCTACCGCTGGGCTGGCTCCTCGACTGGGGAGGGGCCTTTCGCTGTGGGAGCTCACTGAATTCCCCATTCTGCCCCTCCAAGAAGGCCTCTTCCACTCCATTCCCCAAAGATGGAAACTGAGGTGCAGAATTCTTACACACTCAGTGATTCTCAGAATAAAGAGAAATTCAAATTAAACGGAAGTATGCTGACAGATTTTTCACCTACCAGAGAGGCCAACACCCACGAGCTGGACAGCACACGCTGGGGACCGTGGGAAGCAGGCGTGCCCTCGAGCAGCAGTGTCCCCAGCAACCGGTACAACCCCTTTTGAAAGCAATTTGGCTACACCAGTCAAAACTCCAAAATACAAATGCATGTACCCTTTGCTCCAGCCACGCCACTCCTGGAGATTCATCCTACAGATACCCTTGCAAAGGTGCAAACTTATATACCTATAAGGTTACTCATGGCAGCACTGTTTGCAAACAGAGACCTGAACTGACACCAGTACCTATCAGCAGGGGAGCAGTCAATACACCCTGGTCCACCCGTGCACAGGAACTCTCTGAGGCCACAAAGAATGAGGCAGCTCTCTCTGAGCCAATAGGGAACAACATCTAGGACACATCAAGCGAAAGAGCAAAGAGCAGGGACTTCGCTGGTGGTCCAGTGGTTAAGAACCTGTCTTGCAATGCAGGGGACGCCGGTTCAATCCCTGGCCGGGGAACTAAGATCCCACGTGCCACGGGGCAACTAAGCCCGCGCGCCACAACTACTGAGCCCACACACCACAACTAGAGAAGCCCACGCGCCACAACAAGGAGCCCACGCGCCGCAACTAAGACCCGACGCAGACAAAAATAAAAAGCACAGTGCAGAACACTGTGCTGGTGAACGCCACCTTTCAGGAAATAAAGGAAGAAAACAAAAACCCGTGCTCGCTATTAGCGTGCAGACTAACACAGAGATGGAGCAGCAAGCGAAGCCACTCAGGAATCAGAGCAGGAAGGCTCCCAGTCGCTCCACTGGGCTTCCTGGCAGCCCCCAAAGCCACGTCCTGGGGTGGGAGCCTCCTTCGGCGGGGGGAGGCTGTGCTTGTCCCCGAGCACCACATACAGCCACCCACCATGTGCAGGGCCACAAGAGAGCACGGTCTTATCCTGGCCCGGGGGGAGATGACAGCAGAGGAACAGAGGTAGCTGGCTTGGGGCGGAGTGTCCCCACAGCTTCAGAAGCAACTCAGAAAAATGTACAGGTGAGCTGATCAATATCTAGGATATTTGCTGCAAAATAATGGGGGTGGGGCAGCACGGAGGATAAAGATCGGCCACATACTGGTCATTACTGAAGCTGGGAAGTGGGTTCATCTGGGTCATTATACCCCTACTGTTGCATATGTCTGGAAATCTCTGTAATAAAGTTAAAGGGCGGTGCGGGAAGCAGCCGCTCAGAGCTGGTGGTCCACATGGGGCCCAGAGGCAGCATTTGGGATGGGAGGAAAGTCTGGTTCACGCCTGGGGCTGGAAGCTTGCATTAGGTCAAGGCCAGCCTTTCACGACAACCTTAATTACAAAGCCGGGCCTGGCGTCCAGTGGTGGCGGTCACCCTGGGTGGCTCCCGAGGGCCTGGCCCAGCAGGTACTCAGGGAATATGGCCTGGAGGAAGGAAGGAACGCAAACCCGGGCCAGGGACAGGACAGCTAGATGGAGGGGTGTCATGGGGAATTTGAGGCACACAATGAGGGGGAGGGAGGGGGACCAAGGGCTCCAGCGCAAGCCTGGTGATGGTGGCATCCCTGAGCTCTGCAGGGAGCCCACTGACAGTGACATTTACTCTGCTGTCACCTCGGGCAGCCCCTTCATGTGCCCTAGCTGAAGCCTCACAATCTTCCAACCTAAGACAAAGAAAAGGAGGTTCAGAGAGGTGGCGACACGTGAGTGACCACGCAGGCCCCGCACTCCACGGGCCCTCCTCTTTCACTGCTGGGCCACTACGGCCTTCAGAGTTGGCCAAAGTCAGCTCCACGGCTACCCACCCGCCAGGAAGAAGCGTCCTTGGATGCCCCGTCCACAGCAGTTACAACCCCGCAGGCTTGGCTTCCGAGCCCACTGCCCCTACAGGACCTGTCCCCTGCCAGGCTGGGGGCTCCCCTAGGACCCGGCCGAGATCAGTACACCGCCTGTTCCCTTAGGGTGCTCTGGGGGACAGCGGCTGGGTGCCGGGAGGGCTGGACACAGAATGAGGGAAGTGATGGGCCCAGACGGAGGGGAGGACAGCCAGCGGGGATTTCTAGCAGCTCGGCCTGTTCGGAAAAACTTCTGCCTGCGACTCCTCAGGAAAAGTGAAGGGACACCGGTCATGAGTTATTCTTCCTAACGACGAATCACTGAGGCTTCCCCCACCCCCACCAGCCTTACAGCAACTCAGAGGGTCCGAGGGAGCGCAGATCACGTCGAGGGTGGAAGCAGTAACTTTCCCAGCAGCGCATGCCCACCCAGCAGAGACGACGTTGCCAATGGTGATGTCAAGCTCGATCTGTCCCGGAGCCACACCAATGCCAGGGGCCACTCTAGGGCTAGCTCCTCTGGAAGGGAAGGGGGCTGCCACCCGCCTCACTCCAACCAGCCTGGTCTACGAGGCTGGGCCTTTTCCTGGGCGGCCCCTCTGCCTGTCCCTGCCAGAGCTGAGGGGGGCTGAGGTGATCCCCAGGTGGTGTGTTTGGGTTTGCACCTTCAGAAGCACACGCCAGGGCGGGCTGCGCATAGAACCCAGTGAGGATGCGCAGGGACACTCCAGGCAGATCCCCCAGGGAAGGGAAACCCACCACCTCGCAGTCCCTGCCCTTCAGACAGGCGGGCACGTAAGGAGCTCATGGTGACCGTGGCAAGGAACAGGCTGGGCTCTGGTCCTTTTTGTCTCCATTGTCTGTCCCTGCACTGGGACTGAAACGGCCAATACCTGCCCCAGGATGAGGCCCCCTGACTCAGCCCTGCAACGGGCTCACCCCATCCTCCCCGTCACCGCCCCCCCCAGCCCTAACCTTGTTTGCTCCTGCCTCTAGGTCCGCGGCTCAGAGAGCTCCCCCTCCCCCAGCTCTCCCTAACCTGTTATCCGGGTCTCAGCTCAGAGGTCACCTCCTCTGAGAAGGCTTCTCTGGCCCCTTTCTTTTTTTTTTAAACAGGCAAGGAGTGAGTTTACTAGCTTAGGATCTCCGGCCCCTTTCTAAAGCAGCATTCCCCCACACCCATTATCCTCCACTACCTCCCTCTGAGTCCTCACGGGACACACCCGATCTGTACCTGTCTGCTTGCTCACTCTCCATCCTAGACCAAGGGCTCCCTGAGTCTAGGGACATCCCCGCAGTGAATGAATGAGATGACTTGCTCTGTGAACCGAACAAAGCCTCCCTTCCCTTCTCCCCAGAGAACCACGTGACAGAGGCAGGAAACCACACTGTACCCTGGACAGGAGGCCCCTCCGGAGAGGCTGGGATGGCCAGTCCTTTCCTCTCAGGCCCCGTGTCCCTCCCCGGGCCTGCTAAGGGGCCGTGATGCCCACAGCTTCCGGGGTGACAAGAGTGGTCTTCCCTGCCCCCTCCTGGGAGGGAGGCATCATGACTCGGGGAGCCGGTGCCACCACCACGTGCTGCAGGATGGCCAGCTGCAGGGGTCAGGCTGGGCTTACATCACCAGCCAGGAGCCGGGCCCCCAGCCAGGAAGAGGGAGGACCTGCCTGCTCCACCGGCCTGCACCCTCACACCTCCATCCGGACCCTCCAAGCTGCCTGGCCCAGCTGAAGATCCTGTTACAGAAACACGTGCAGTCAGAAGGTGCCTGCAGCTTTCCAAGTCACATATGACTTACCTGGGCCCACCAGGGAGCCTCACACTCAGTAGGAGTCTGATAAAGCCAACAGTGCTCGAGGGTGAGGGGGGGAGTCAAGGCCTCAATCCCTGGGTCCCCAGTTGCACAGGGTGCACTAAGGACCCAAGAGCCAGCTGTGTGACAGGTAACTTTTAGTTCTAAAGTGTTACTACTAACAACCGCAAACACATAGCACTTTGCCAGTGTATTACTTCACTTACTGCTTTTTATTTTTTAATTTATTTTATTTTAATTTAATTTACTTTTTTTTTTTGGCTGCGTTGGGTCTTTGTCGCTCTGCGTGGACTTTCTCTGGTTGCGGCGAGCGGGGGCTTCTCTTTGTTGTGGTGCGCGGCTTCTCACTGCGGTGGTTTCTCTCGCTGCGGAGCACCACGGGCTCTAGGCACGCGGGCTTCAGTAGTTGTGGCACGCGGGCTCAGTAGTTGTGGCTCGCGGGCTCTAGAGCGCAGGCTCAGTAGTTGTGGCGCACAGGCTTAGTTGCTCTGCGGCATGTGGGATCTTCCCGGAGCAGGGCTCGAACCCGTGTTCCCTGCATTGGCAGGCGGATTCATAACCACTGAGCCACCAGGAAGTCCCCACTTACTGCTTTTAACAACCCAATGAGGTAGGATTTACTCCCCATGTGAAAAATACACCTGAAGCAGGAGAAGTTAAGGAGCCTGCCCAAGGTCACAGAGCCAGTGAGGGAGGAGCTGGGGTTCAGGTCTAAGCAGTCTGGCTCCACAGTCTGCTCTTAACCAAACCTGACCACCTTTCTGTCCACAGCCACTGTTTGGGGTACGATATCCCTCCCCCACCCTTTCCAGAAGAGGAAACCAACCAAGGCCCAGGGAGGTGGAGGACTTGCCAAGGACAAACAGCCCGGACAGAGACGAGAGCAAAGACAGGCCTGAGTTTGGAGTCCAACTCATCAGATTCGGGGAGGGGGTGGGACAGTCCGAGGTGTTTGATGTTCTTACCTAAGCCACGTACTGGCCCACCGGCCCCACCACGTTCTTCTCTGTCCCGGCCCTGGGCTCGTGTCCTCCCACCCCCTTGTGTGGGTTGTGTTGGCAGCCTGGCTGATTTGTCTCTCTCGACTCCCCTTCTGGACCGCGAGCCCATGAGGAGGGGCCACGTTTCCCTTGGCCCTGCTGCATCCCCGGCACAGGTCCAGGCACAGAGCTCAATACTGGCTGACACCTGAACCACCAAGGAAACACGTCCAACCCTGGGTGGGTGGAGCCTAACGACACCCACCCAACACAAGTGTCCAAGACTGTGCCTCTGACTGAGGGCTTTCTTCTGGGGTGTGTGTGTGTGTGTGTGTGTGTGTGTGTGTCTGTGTGTCTGCGTGTGTGTGTGTGTGTGTGTGTGTGTCTCGGGAGGTCCGCTGAGGCCTCCACGAGCCTCCAGCTGGGAGGAGCTTCCCAAAGAGACGTGTACATCTGAGGACACTGGTGACTTTCTGCCTCGTGGCACGAACCTGCCTTCTCAACACAGAACAGTGTGGCCGATGCTGGAGGGCGTGGCCTCTGGAGGCAGACTGTGCGTTCGGTGGTGCCTGCTGGGGCGTCTGCGGAGCCCAGGCCCCCTTCTCTGAGAGCTGTCCCCAAACCCCCACGAGGGTGAGCCTGGCCCTCTCAGGCCCCATATGACAGGAAGGATATGGGATCTTTGCTAAGCCTGCATGCACCTCCTGGGCCAGGGACTTGGACTGAGCAGTCCTCTCCTGACCACCAGGACGGCCAGGCTAGTTTGGCTCGTGAGCAGATAGAAAGAGGAACACATCAGCAGTGCCTGTGGCCCAAAGAGCTGGAAGCAGTTCTGGTTCCCGTCGGCTTTCAGGCACCCACCCCCTCCCCCGGGGCCCGGGAACTGGCAGAGGCCCCTGTGCCCTTCCAATGAACACTCTCATTTACCTCACATGGCCCCAAGTGGATGATTCTGGCCTTGACAACTTAAACAGATCCTAACCGCTACAGGAGAAGGCCCTAATCTCTTTACGGTCGAGTCTCCTCTTCTGGAAAATGGAGCCAATGAAACACACAGACAGACACACACACACACACACACACGCACGCACACAGGCTTCCAGAAGCAGTCACTGAGATCACTCGTGTGCGGCGTCTGGCATAAGGCTGGCGCGTAGTTAACCTGAGTCGCCATCAGCAGCGGCGCACAGCCGGACGCCTCGGCAGCGCCGCCGAGAGCGGACGCAGGATGAGGGCAGGGCAAACGAAGTGCTCAGCTCCACCCGGAGCTTCCCCAAGCATCTGGCTACAAACCAGCTGCCTCCACCTGTCCCCTGCCTCCTGGTCGCACCACTCCTGCTTGCCCGAAGACAAATATTTACCCAGGGCTGGGCACCCAAGGTCGCAGAAGTGAAGCCTTGGGGACAAATGAGGACCAACAAGAGCAGCAGGAGAAAAGGCCTCCAGGGAACAGCCCGGCCGGGCCTCTCAGGTGTGGCGCCGGGGGCACGCAGCGCTGTTCCTTAGTCATCCCGCCTGCAGCGGGCGGCGCTGCTCCCCACCCTGCAGGGGGCCGAGAAGAATCAGGCGCGCGGGAGGGAAAGCTCTCTGCCCAGCGCTCCAGGCACCCGCTTGCTGCCACTGCGCCGCACAGGGTTGAAGGCGGCAGACTCCTGGGGGACGAGCCGGGAGAGCTGGACTCCACCCTCTGCGACTCACGGTCCCCCCTCATCTGTGAAGTGGGGCGACAATTCCACCTATCCCGTGGGACGGGGTGCGCACAGGACCAGCTGGCGCACGGAGAGCACGCCGCGCTGCGCCCGGTACACAGCGGGCGCTCTGAGAACAGCAGCCACCACCATCCCAGCTGGTACAGACGTACAGGCCCGAGACGGCCCCTCGCAGCCCCTCGCAGCCCCGACTGCTCCTCCGGGACTCCTCGGCTCCTGCCTCGTCCACCTTTTGTAAGGCTTCGCACACCTCCCAGTCCTGCCCTCTTCAAAAGAACACCCACGGGCTTCCCTGGTGGCGCAGTGGTTGAGAGTCCGCCTGCCGATGCAGGGGACGCGGGTTCGTGCCCCGGTCCGGGAAGATCCCACGTGCCGCGGAGCGGCTGGGCCCGTGAGCCATGGCCGCTGAGCCTGCGCGTCCGGAGCCTGTGCTCCGCAACGGGAGAGGCCACAACAGTGAGAGGCCCACGTACCGCAAAAAAAAAAAAAAAAAAAAAAAGAACACCCACACCAGCTCTAAGTCCCAGAGGGTTGGGCAGGCCTCCCGCTCCTCAGCGAGGCACTGCTGCCCAGCCCTCCCCACTGTCCGAGGAGGCAGCAGCTGGGGCAGTGGCTTGTCTCTCAGCTGCCGAGGGCAGAGGCCACGGTCCCTCCTTCTGCCACGGGGCCAAGCACAGGTCCAGGCATCTTGTGTGCTCAGCCATCTGCGGAGGTGCTGGACTTTGGACCAGATGGGCCTGGGGCCCGAGTCTAACTCCAGCAAGTACTGGATACTGGACTCCATTTCTCTCTCTTAATCCCACCTGCCTCAAGGGTCAGTGTCTCAGCAGTAACTAAACAGATCCTTCACAGCTGCTCTGCGCCCCACCCCAGGCGGTGATACTGTGAAAACGGTATCCAAAGCAGCTCTGATCCCTGTCTACACGGGGCTCCCAGTGCAGTGGGGGAGACAGACCCATTCCCAGACAGTGATGACCCCGAGGGGGCAGGGCTAGGGTAGGAGAGCCCAGAAGAGCACCTAACCTGGTCCGGGGGTCAGGGAGGGCTTCCTGGAGGAGAGGCTACCTAACAATGCTGGTCATGTGAGCACAGGGTCTGTGAGTCTCATTCACCATTGCACTGGAACACAGCTGCACCTGGCACAGGGCAGGTGCTCCACGGGCATCTGCTGAAGGAAGGAAAGCGGGTAAGAAGACCCAGGGAGGATGAGTAGGAGTTAGCCAAGTAAAGGAGGGAATATCCAGTTGAGAGGGTTGGGCACGATCACGTAACGCTGCCCAGCTCCAACTACAACCAGCAATTCCACTCCAAGGTCTGTCCTCTGGCGAAACTCTTGCTCACACCCCAGGTGACGTGCACACGAAAGTTCACAGCTGTACCAGTTTGTAATACTGAAAGCCAGAAACAGCCCAAAGGTCCACCAACGGCACAACGGGCAATCTAAGACACAGTCACACGATGGAAAACTCTAGAGCATCTACATGGATGGAACTGGGACACTAACTTTGAGAGGAAAGGCAAGCCCCAGGAGTCCACTCACGACACAATGCCATTTTTATAACACTCAAAAACAAGCTAAACCAAACACCTTATTTTTCAGCATACACGCATAGGTGATAAAACTTAAAAAAATAAAAAAGAGGCATGACATTCACAGTACGCATCGTAGTAGTCACAGGGCTCTGCGCTCCACCCACCCACCCACCCCGAGATAGAGGTAAGTTAAAGGCAATGCTCTCAGCCATGAATTGGGAGGCTCAGAGGTGTTCATTATACTACACTTGAACTCACGCGTATGTTACATATGCAGTTCATATGCCAAGAAAAGAATTTAATAACAATAATTTTAAAAGCAGAGAGAGGGAGGGACTTCCCTGGCGGTCCAATGGCTAGGACGCCGTGCTTCCAGTGCAGGGGGCATGGGTTCGATCCCTGGTTGGGGAACTAAGATCCCGCAAGCTACCTGGCGTGGCCAAAAAAAAAAAAGCAGGAGGAGGGAGAAGAGTGTTGCAGAGGAGGGAACAGCACGTGCAAAGGCTCAGAGGAAAGAGAACTGAGGCGCCTCTGGGGAACTGAAGGTCGCTGTCAGGGTCAAATAAGGCAAACGGGCAAGGGACCCAGCATGGGGCTGGGGGCATCGAGGTGCTTGAAAAGGGTCTGCAAGACACTCAGGGGCTCCCTGCTTCCCATCACTGCCACCCACTGAAGTCCTGGGTACCAAGCTCGACAGGCCAAGCTCGGGGAAGGGGACCTCTGAGAAAGCCAGTGCCCATCAGGGGACAACCAGCCCTGCCAGAACCAGGTCGGCTATTTCAGGCTGCCCACCTCAGGCTTCCGGGCAGAAGCGCCAGATGGCCAGCTGGACTCGGAGGCACTGGGGAGTTTGAGTTTGGAATTTTAAAATCAAGTAACTGTGGGCTGTTTACTCGTCCAGCAAAGGCTCCAGGGATGGACACTGGGTGCCTGGAACTTCTCATTGCCCGACCTGACTTTCCTCCTCTATGAAAGGTAACACCACTTACCCTCACGAGGTCTGTCTGGGAACTAAAGGACGTATCATTCATCCTTTACCAAACGATCCGGGCTGGGCAGACAACAGAGAGCAAAACAGATCTGCGTCCCTGCCCTTGGGGAGTAATTACTAGGAAGGCAAATAATCACACAGATACAAATGACAAATTATAAGAAAGAAAACACTCTTATAGAGCAGAGGTGATGATCATTTAGGTTGGAGGGAGTGACTGGGCAAGACCTGTAAGAGAGAGGAACATTTAGGCTGAGACCTAAAAGACCAGTAAGAGTCAGAAACCCATTCACTCCTTCCTGTATTTTTCAAGTGCCTGTTCTGTGCCAGGCGCTGTTCTAGATGCCAGGGCTGCGGCAGTGACCACAGCGCTAGAACGTCCCCTCCAAGTTGCTTACACTGGAGGAGGCAGGCACAAGACAGTCAGCAGATGCACGAAAGTCGTGGAGAGCCTCCCAGGCAGAGGCAAGAGCCAGTGCAGAGGCCTGGCACGTGCGTGCTGGAGGAGCTGGGGTACAGGTTCCCGGGGACTCGTTAAGGCTGCAGCGGAGGCAGGTTGGATGTGCCCAGGGCCCGGGCTGCCCTGGCCTCTGCCACCTTCCGCGAAGAAGCGTGACCTCAGCAAGTGACTGATGGCACCAAGTCACAAAATGAGGGGCCCCACCAGCTGCACCGGATTGCTCGGCCCGGTGCTCAGCAAACAGTGGCTGCAGTCGTGTTTACAGGAGAACCTCTCCGGAACCTGCTGTCCCTTCGCCTGGGCCTGGCCGCCACTAACCCGCCCTCCCCCGACACTGCACTGCCCCCAGGGCCCGGGCTGCTTCCCCCTCCTCTGCGCTCTCTGTTGTGGAGAGCCAGTGAAAGAGCAAAGGAGAAAGTGATTCTTTTTAAGGAGGCTCCCCCGCCTCCACCTTTCCAGCAAGGCAAATGATAAATGAGGAAAAATATATCTGCATAATGAAATTCCAAACACTCAGTATCTGAAATAGACATAGAAGCTTACAAAAAGTCCCAAAACAGAAATGGGCACAGGGCATGAGGAAGCAACTCTGGGAAGTATGTAACTAACGTGGTAACAATAAACAGGTTAACTACTAGTTAAGGAATGCTCATTAAAGGCTTCCCTGGTGGCTCAGTGGTTAAAATCCACCTGCCAGGGCTTCCCTGGTGGCTCAGTGGTTGGGAGTCCGCCTGCCGACGCAGGGGACACGGGTTCGTGCACCGGTCCGGGAAGATCCCACGTGCCACAGAGCAACTAAGCCTGTGCGCCACAACTACTGAAGCTGGTGCACCTAGAGCCCGTGCTCCGCAACAAGAGAAGCCACCATGATGAGAAGCCTGCGCACTGCAACGAAGACCCAATGCAGCCAAAAACTAATTAATTGATTAATTAATTTTTAAAAAGGAATGCTCATTAAAACAAAATACCATCTTGGCATCAAGACACCCAAATGCAAGTATTATTCATTTATTCATTCTTTCAAAAAAAAAAAAAAATCAAGAGATACAACCAAGTCCCTCAAGGCTTCCAGTCCTGTGTGGGCACAGACAGTATATGAGACTTCAAAGGTTCCTACCCTCTGACCTGGTAAAACCACCTTCTAAGAACTTCTTCCGAGAAAGCTACCCGTGAGGAACAGAAAGATTTATGGACAAGGCTGAACGTCACTGCGTTATTCATGCAGCTGAAAACTGGAAAGGACCTAAATGCTCAGCAACGCGGAAATGGCTGGAACAAATGGCAACGGCCTGATGATGACAATGGATTTTAATCATGCTTTGTAAAAAATGGAAGAATGAAGCAAAAATGCAGGACATTCAACCGTATACACAGGCTCCAGCCAGTTTTATTTTTATGCATCTGTGGCAGTGCATGGAGCCAAAGAAAAGAGATGGGAAGGAAGTGCTCCGGCATTTCACGCTGACGACATTCATGCACATGTGGTGCATGTCGTTTCCGATAACAGTCTTGCATCTAGAATATATATAGAACTCTCACAGCTCAACCAGAAGACAAATGATCCAATTTTAAAACGGGCAAAGGATCTGAATAGACATTTCTCTCAAGGAGATACACAAGTGCCCAAGAAGCGCGTGAAAAGATGCTCCACATCATGGGCTGTCAGGGAAATGCAGATCCAAACCACAATGAGACACCACTTCATACCCTCTGGGGTGGCTAACGACAAGGACGTGGCGTGGAGGGAGCGGAACCCTCATTCAATGGAGGGGAATGATCAGTGGGGCAGTTGCTTGGGAAAAAGGTCTGGCAGTTGCTCAAATGGTTAGAGTCACCAGATGCCCGAGCAATTTCACTCCTAGAAACATGAAAGTGTGCGGCCACGCAAAAACCTGAACGTGAATACCCACAGCAGCATTATTCATGACAGCCAGAAAGTGGAAACAACCCCAATGGACATCGACGGATGAAGAGAGCGGTATATCCATACAACAGAACATTCTCCAGCAGTAACAAGGAATGAACTACAGACACATGCACAACGTGGGTGAACTCTGTAAACACTAAGCTCAGTGAAAGAAGACAGACACAAAAGTCCACGTATTGCATGACTGCACGTATAGGAAATGTCCAGAAGCTAACGAGACAGAAAGCGGATCAGCGGTGGCCTGAGGGGGTGGGGGAGGGGCGCTGGCGTTGCCGGGTACAGGGTTTCTTTGGGGGGCAATGAAAATGTTCTAAAATTGACTGTGATGACAGATGTACAATTCTGTGAAAAACTGAACTGTTCCCTTTACACTGGTGAAATGTACGTGAATTACATCTCAATAGAACTTTTTTAAAAATTCCAGATGGTAAGATTAAGAAGTGATTTTCATTTTCTCCTTTAGATTTTCCATCTCTTTCCTTTTTTTTTTTCTTTTTTACAGTGAACATACCTTACTTTTAAAGTCAGGAAAGAATCAAAGTAGTATGAGCTTCCAGGGTGACTGCATGCCCTTCTCCCCTAGCTCCCCTCACCAGCTCCAGGAAGGGGGCGAGGAGAAAACTGAGCCACACGCAGCACAAGCTCGCTCAGCTGCACAGTGCGCTGGAGAGAGAATCTCCATTTCCCCAGAGCCCATACACTTTCTATTAATAATAACGTCACACAGCAAGTCGGCGCGGGGAACCCAGGTTCACAACAAGGCAGGTCTCTTCACTTGCCCACCCCTAGGACGTGTCACTCCGCCCCTCAAAGCTACAGAGGTGGCCGAGAGCGGCAGAAGCCATCCTGAATGCCAGGCCATCCCTCTCCAGCCTGCTGCCTCACTTAGAAAACAAGGAGGTTATCCCTCCACACCTGATAACCTGGATACTGGGAACAGGGAAGGGGCCTGTGCCAGCCCGGGATTCTCACAGCTGGGTGGTCAGTGAGCACAGGCGTTTGGACCCAACAGCTGGTGGCAGCACAGTAAGCCAGGTGGCCCTGCCTCCCCCACTGCGCTCACCGGCCTGGAAGGTCTTCCCCCAGGACCAGACAGGGTCAGGTTGCTGTCAGGAGCGGGAGCTCTAAGCAGGGTTCCACAGAGGGCTCCGTCTCTGGGCTCTGCCAGTACCCACACCCCAACTCTATGCTAATGGAACAACGCTCACTGAGCACCTGCTCTGCGCCTGGAGCTGCACTGGGGACACAGCAGTGGCCAAGACAGCCCAGCCCTGCCCTCCTGGGGCTCAAAGTCCAGTGGGAAGACAGAGATAGGGCAGGGAAGCCTAGGGACGCTCAGACCCCGAGGGCTGAGCCCAGGCCCAGCAGGAAGAAGACCCCCCGAGCCCCACCCCCCGAGGAATGCAGCACTTTCTAGTCACTGTGATCAAAGTAGGGAGAGCTGGGTCAGGAAGCAAAGATCCCCAGGAACACAGGGGATTACAGGACAAGGAGGGAGATGGAGGAAAAGGAGAGAGGATGGAGGCCTGAGCTGGGGGGCCGGAGGCTGGACACCACTGACTCCTCCACCTCCTCCTGTGACACACCTTGTTGCTGGTGGGGCAGGGGATCAGGTCACCCGCCACAAAGGTAGAAAGGCACACCAAGTTACCAAAACCTGGGCTCTCTTGCCCCACCCCGACCCCCCATGACGAGGAGTAGGTCCTGGCACTCAGTTCCCTAAACGGTGGGGACGACCTATGGACAGAGACAGGGAAACACACACAGTGGGAAAAGACCTCAGACGCCACCTTGCTGCACAGAAAGGGCAGGGCCGTGGCCTACAACCCACAGCAAGCCCACAGCAAAAGTGGGTCTGCAACCCCAGACCTGCACTCCCGCGCTCCACTGGGCTGGCTAGCTTGGGGGTCTGGCAGATCCGGCAGGGGCGCTCGGTGCCCTCCTCCTCTCTTCAGACTTCCTTTTCTGGCCCTGGGCTACGTGAGGGCGGGGCCCATCTACTACCTGAGGCCCAGCATCCCACTGCGCTTCCTTCTCCACCTACCATACAAGCTCCCGCTCGGAGCCAGGCTCAGTGCCATGTGCTGTGGGCACCAGGGGATACAGTGGCACCAAACCCAACCCACCCCTGCCTTCACGATGCTTACAGTCAAGCGGGCAAGAGAGAACATCCGCAGGCCTGCAGACAAACAGATCGCTGACACCTCCTGGCGGGAACCTATTTAGTGCGCCAGGAAAGAAGGGTTTGCTGGTACCTGAAGGACAAGCTAGAGCCGTGACAGCAAGGCAGGCCTTCCAGGACAGGATGTGGGGAGCTCCTCGCATGTAGGAACTGAAAAGAAGCCACTGCACTTGAACCCAGAGAGGACACGGGGAAGGGAGAGCCCAGTCGTAGTCAGCGAAGGCGGCGGGGACCGGCCTCCTAAGCTGTTTTAGGGATTCTGCATGGGGTGTGAAAGGCGGTGGGGGGGAAGTGGGCCATTAGTGTGTGACTGGAAGCTGGGGAGTAACAAGGTCCGCTTTTTCGGGAATGGAGAAGGGGCACGAGAGGGCAGGGAGAGCAGTCAGGACTCCTCCACCTGGTTCACAGCAGAGCGAGGTGGAGGCAAGGAATGAATGAATGAATGCATGAACGAATGCATGGAAGCATGAACAAATGACCCAATGAACATCTTCCTCAGCCCCTGTTCTCTTTCGGGCCCCGAGGCGCTGGCCTGGGGCACTCGTTAGCAGGCCCACTTAGCTCAGAGTCCCTGTGGCGCCTGGGTATGTTCTGTGGTTCGCCTCCTCCAGGGAGCCAGGCGGACAAGATGTCGCCCCTCACGGCACTGCTGGGTCCAGTGAGGGGAGACGGACCCAAACAAATAACAACAGCGTGAGGAGGTGCCACGGGAACCTGGAGGAGCAGAGCAGCACTCTGTGTGGGGACGACCTGTGCGCCAGTGCAGGAAGGCTGAGCATAGGGAACCAGGATCTTGGGTCAGGACCGGGGAGGACAGACACCAGCTCGGGAAGGGCTCCCAGCAGGCTCAGGGGCGTGGCCTCTGCCCTGTGGTGACGAAGGAGCCCTTGGAGGCTCTTCGGATGAGCCCTGTGCCTTCTGGTTCAAACACGGCTCCTCCCCTTACTATCTGTGTGGCCTTGGCACCCGTGAGCCTCAGCTTTCCCTTCTGGCTGCTGTGAAGAGCTTAGATCACTACCATCGTCATCACCATCCCAAAGCATGACCCTCCGCAGGGTCACTTCCCTGGCGTTTGCTTTCATCTTCCGGCAGTCCCACCCTTCCTCCCTCCCACCAGCCCTGTTGCTCTGAGGAACCCAGTGAGTTCAGCTGGGAAGGTGCTTTGCTTTGCACAAAGGGGAGGGCTGCCCAGAACACGAGCGGTTCTCCCACTACACTGCTGATGGCAGCTGGCAGGAGACTAAGGCTGTGGAGAGACGGAGGGGTGGGCGTGAAGGTGGCACACGAGTCACACCCCAACGGGTTCCAAGAGGGGCCCGCCCACCCGACCAGGGAGGACATCCCAGCTGGGATCCAAGGCCTCCGCAGAATCAGACCACAGGGCTCCCACCCCAGGCTTCCGCTGGAAAGGGAGAGGGTGTCAGGCAAGTGACATGAGCCGAAAGGCTGCCAGCAGACACTTCCAAGCTGCCACCCCCACCCTGAGGCAACGGCTCCACAGCAGTTGCAGAACGGAAGGCAGGGGGTGAGAATAACTTTACAGAGTGCCCACTGTGTACCTCCATCCACCGCCGATCCACCCACATGAGGGCCTGCGGAGCGCCAGGCACCACAAGAAGTTCTGGGGACCCAGACCAAGATGGGCTCTGCCTTCGTGGAACTGCCTTCCCAACAGGGGGGGAAACAACCAAAGCATGATGGCTGTCAATCACTCCTGTGGCCACCTGGCCTCGGAACCGCCTTCCTGGAACACGGGACCCCCTCCATCTCTCCCACACCAACTGAAAACGCCAGACCCCAGCCTCCTGTTGCAGCTCTAGCCTGCAAAGACCCCCGAAGAGGGGGCTGCCCTAACACGAGCAGCACCGGGGCCAGGGTGGGCAGTGACGGTGGCAGCCGGGAAGCGGTGACGTCCAGGACCCAGGGCATTCTCACCAGATCTGCTGGAGTTGGAGTGTGCTCCTGGCTGCGAAGGCCCCGGGCCTGGCTCCTCCCAGAGAGCCAGAAACCTTTGAAATAGACTCCTCGTCTGCCAACATTGCTTCACGAATGAGCAAATTGTGACACAGGGAGGTTTGGGGACGTGCCTGAATTCCTGCAGCTGCCTTCACAGCAGGCAGAGTGCTCGCCTACCCCATCCAGCCCAGGGTCACCGGACGGCCAGCCTGCTCTCAGGGAGCAGGGAGTCCGGGCAGGCTCACGAGGGACACGACCCCATTCAACTCTAACAAGCCCTTACTGAGTGCCCGCAGTAGCTGGTTACTGGTCCAGTCGCTTCCCAAGTTCCGAATAATCTAATCCTCAATCCCCATACAAATGGGGATACTGAGGCAGAGAAGCTGGGCGACCACCTCAGGGCAGAGCTGGACCGGCACCAGCACGCTCCAAAGCCCGAGCCCCAGGCTGCCTCTCCTGTTACTACCGCTTCACAGATACGGGAATGGGGTCCACTGGGGGCTCCACGGTCTCCTACTGGAAACTCTAGGACCACATATTCTAGAATTCAGAATTTCCTGGCTTTCAGAAAGGTGATAGGATACCTACTATTGAAATATTACATAAGACTCCCAGCAGGGCCTGGGTCAGATTTTAGAGCTTTCTGGGTCCGGGAAGTGTGGGGCCTAAGGGGATTTTACAGGTGAAGCCAGTTGCTGAGGTCACAGGGGGGAGGCAGTGTGAGCACCCAAGTGCACAGCGGCCACTGCCCACCACCTCACCCAAGGGCAGGAGGAACTAACGGGGGGCGGGGGGGCTGGAGCTCAGAGACCCAAGGAGAGAACGGATGGTGGAAACTGTCACCTTGGAAGTGTTAGGGAGAACACTGCAATGGCAAAACCTTCTGGGGGAGGGGGAGGTTCAGATAAATCTGGTGAATAAATCAAGAAGTCAAATGTCAGCTACTAGGGGTTTCCCTGGTGGCACCGTGGTTAAGAATCCACCTGCCAATGCAGGGGACACAGGTTCGAGCCCCGGTCCGGTAAGACCCCACATGCCGCGGAGCAATGAAGCCCGCGTGCCACAACTACTGAGCCTGCGCTCTAGAGCCCACGACCCAAAACTACTGAAGCCCGCACACTTAGAGCCCGTGCTCCGCAACAAGAGAAACCACCGCAATGAGAAGCCCGCGCACCGCGACTAAAAGTAGTCCCCGCTCGCCGCAACTAGAGAAAGCCCGCGCGCAGCAACGAAGACCAAATGCAGCCAAAGTAAATAAATTAATTAATTAATTAAATCTATTAAAAAAAAAAAAGTCAGCTACTGGCCAGTGCAGGGCCACATGGAGCCAAGAGCCTACAGGCTCGTGGCCCATGGCTACCTCCCTGGTCCCCAGCCTCGGTCTCACCCTCTTCACGCTACACTCCCAGAAGGTTCTGTTAAAAACAGCAGGCATGCCCCGTCTGCTGGCTCCCCGCCACCCTCAGGCTAACACAGCCTACAAGGCCCCACCTGGGTGGTCCCCCCCAGCCTTCTCCAGTCTCACCTCCGACCCTCCTGCCGCCAACTCCAGATTTCCGACTCCAGTAAGATCAGCTTTCTTCTCTTCCCAGATGCTCCTCGCTGGCTCTCTCTGCCTCCAACCCTTTGCACATACTTCCACTGCTCCTCAAGTGGCTCACTCCAGTGATTTCTTCAGGCCTGAGATGGCCCTTCCTCCGAGAAGCCACCTTTGCCCTGCCCGTCAGCCCTCAGCTCTTCCCAGTCAGGGTCCTGGGCACCCCGGTTTGATTAGAACTGTTTACTGTGGGTCTCCCTCACTCAACTGTGACCTCCATGGAGGCGGGGCCGGGCCTGTCTTCTTCCCAGACCCCTAACACTCACATTCACTAAATGAGAGGCTGCTCACGCATTCGGCCGGGATGTACTGAGCGCCTACCATGTACCGACACTGTGTAGCACGCGAGGAACTTGGGCCAAGGGTCAGGATAAGGACCCGATGGGGAGGACAGGGAAGCTGCGTGAACCTCCCAGGCCTCCGAAGCTGCCCAAGAACGACGGCGAGCCCCTCCTGAGTGCCAGCCAGCTGGGCCCTTCACTCAGTCTGCTTCTCATCCCTCCACTATCCGGCGACGCTGGAATCGTCATCTCTGTCTTACAAACGGTTATGGGTTCAGGATGAAGAAACTATACAGCATGCAGAACTGGATGCAGCAACTTGCCGAAGCGCACACAGCTGGGACACAGGGACGAAGAGCGCAGGCCCCGCAGCCAGACTGCCTGGGTTTGAATCCCAGCTCCCCGCTGCCTGGCTTTGTGATGACCTCAGGCAAGTGACCTCGCCTCTCTGTGCTTCTATTTCCTCATCTACAAACCGGAAAGAATAGCACCTACCTCCCAGGCAGCTGGGAGATGTAACAGAGATACAGACTCAACCCAGCAATGGGCACGTGGGAGCAGTGAGCGGTGACTGCTAGGGTCACCTGGAGACCAGGGACTTCGGCCTGGGCCCCTCTATGCTCGACCGCAGCAGGCTGCCCACCCAAATCACATTTCTGCAGTTCCCGCAAGTCCGACACTTCAATTCGCTCTAAAACAAGTCCCTAAGGCCAATCCCGGCCAACCCCCGAAACTGAGGTCTGGAAGGCAGCCCTGGGACTGAGTGCTGAGTGGCTGAGCTGAATCAAGGGCCCTCAGCAGAAGGACAGCCAAACCTGGCCGTCAGGGGAGCTTTCTAGAAACACAGATTCCTGGCCTCCATTCCCAGAAGCTGCCTCAGTCACGGCCAGTTCAGCCCGGAGCGCCTGGCTCCCAGTAACATGCGCTCACACCGCAGACGACCCCCCGGATGACCGTGTGCCGAGCGCCCGCGGTGAGGGGACCCCACGGGGCCCGAGAGCTCCTCCTCGGGGCGCTGAGGGAGAGCCCCGTCCGGGCACAGGCCAATCAAGTCCTCCCAGAAGCTTTCTCCCAAATGCCACGGCGGCACATGAGATCCGACGGAAAGCCTTACTCTCCTGCCACTCATCGCCCCGGCTGGTGCCCCGAGCCCTCCTGGGCGTCAGGCAGAGGTCACAGAGGTGACTCTCGTGGTCTTCGCCCTCGAAGAGGGAAACACAAATAAAGCGCAGCGGGTGTAGGAAGGAGGGTGGCCCACCTGAGCCCCAGGGCGCAGAGGGCCCAGCCTGGCGAAGCAGGCGCTCCCCACACAGGCCCGTCCACACAGTCGGGTCCCCACGGGGCAGAGGGCCGGGGAGCCGGGCCATTCTACAGAGGGGAGGGGTTCAGGGGGCAGCCGTAACTTGTCGACAGTCACGGCCAGAGGCTGAGAGGCTGCAGCTAACGCTTTGAGCTCAACTCTTGGTGCCCTTGCTGCCTCTCAGGCTGGGGGAGGGCCGAGACAGGCTGATCGAGTTTCAGCTCAGAGAGACCGGGCAACTTGCCCAGAGTCACCCAGCTTGTAACGGACAGGATCATCCCTGTCAGGGACGTCGGGGCACTCGTCTCGGAGGAGTAGGCCTCTGAAGGACAGACAGCAGGGTTCTGGCGAGGGAGACGCTAGGGGAGACAGTAATGCACTGAGGGTGGGGGGGGGGCGGGGAGGGGGGAGACTGGCAACGACCGGAATAACCACTGAGTGCTTGCTGTTGACGCTGTTATCTCACTTAATCCTCACTGCCCCGTGAGGAGGTACTAATGTCAGCTGTATTTTATAGAGAGAAAAATCACAGGCAGAGAGAACAATTGCCCAAAATCACACGGCAGAGTCTACGTGCCAACACCGGCAGTAGGAGGTGAGGTTGGGCCCACATGGAAATCTGGGCGAAAGCATCAAAGCCGCCCCCCAAGACCCCACTCCCTCCGCCCCAGCAAGACCACCCACCACTTAGGCTAAAACGAGCCATTAACTAGTAAGAGAGCCTCTTCCCACCACTGACAGGTACCTTCTCACCAGTCCAACCAGTTTCAAGGACTAAATTTGCAGCACGGGTTTCAATGAGAACAAACAGTAAGGCATTTATTTCCATCCTCTCTGATCGTCATTTAAGAACATCATGGCCTGTGTACATATAGCTGTTTCACTTTGTTATAAAGCAGAAACTAACACACCACTGTAAAGCAATTATACTCCAATAAAGATGTTAAAAAAAGAAAATCATGGCCACTGTCCCCACCACCCCTCCCACCACCACCCCAGCCTCGAAGCTTGGGCGGCTAGAGGTGGGCACGTTCCGGCCCCCTGCACCTTGCAGACACCTCCACTTCACATGAGGAACTTCCTGGTGGGCACAACTCCCCTACCCCCACTCCAGGACAGACTCCGCAGGCTGGAGGTCAGGGAGCAGGGAATGAGTCATGGGCAGGACTGGAGGGAGGGGAGACAGCCTCCCAGACCGCAGCCGGTGTCATGTGCTCTCCCGATGCCTGCCTCGCAAACCCCATGTCTCCTCCCCACACGGCGTTCAGCTGGGACTGGGGAGACAGCTGAGCCTCAGGTCATTCTTGCAGTTTGGTCTGAAGAGTTCCTGCTACACAACCGGCCCTGGTCCTCAGAGGAGCTGGGAACGCAGGGCCTGCCGCCACGGGACTGGGGGTCGGGGGCGTGCACCAGGCCAGCCCCTCCTCCACCGGCATCCACTTCCACCCCCCACAGGGAGAGTGGAGCGCACCCTGTGCCCAGCCTGGCAGTACTGAGGCAGCCTCCTCCCCAGCTTCACGTCCCTTCCACTCGCAACCGGCTTGCCACAGAGACCCTGCCCCACCAGGTCCATGCCCTCCATTCAGGTATCCTGGGTGGTCAGCAGGGCAGGGATCACAATTTCACAGATGAGGAGACAGACAAGCTCAGCAAGAATAAGTGCCTTGCTGGAGCCACAGCATATGCTGCGGCCAGGGCTGGCCTGGAGGCGCACCCTGGCTAGAGGGACCCCAAGTATGGCCTGGCCTCACCCCTTCCAAAACGGTTGCACACACGCCCCTGGCTTTCATTCAACCACGATAATGTTGTGTCTTTCGAGGGGCTGGGTAGAAACAAGGACAGACAGTGTCTATTCCCCGATTCCAGCGGGGGAAAGAGACCACCGAAACGAAATAAACGTGCATGGTAACAGGAGATGGCCTTTAGTACAATGAGAAAATAAGCAGGCCCCTGGCACTGGGGGCAGGCGGGGACACCATGTGACATGGGAGCCAGGGAAGGCCCTTCTGAGTGCTGGGCTGGGTTGACCCTCTGTAGGCCTGAGACCCTCCTGCACCATCACCATCTCCCTCCTTCAGATGTCTCGTCTCCAGGAATCCCCCAACACGTGACCTCTGACAGGGCCTGATGGGGCTCTTGCCTTAGGCAGACACCCCCAGAGGCTCCCACCCAGCTGGGCCACCACCTAGTCTCAGTCCCAGCCCTCCTCCACCCCAGTCAGAGGCTGTGTCAGGGCCTAGCTGAGCTCTCCTCCCAGGGCAAGGCCCTGCTGAAAGGGCGCCCTGTGCTGGGGCCCCCAATTCCTCTAGTGGCTGCTTGCTCCCAGCTCCCAGCTCCCAGCTCCTGCACCTCCTGGCCCAGGCAACTTCTCCAACTCTGCGATGGAGAACAGCTTCTGAAGGACCTCTCTTCCAGTTCAGATCCGCCAACTCCTCCCTCACCCTTGGCCTTGGGGTCGTGTCACCACAGCAGGCCCCAGAATGACTCCTTCCTCACGCTTCCCACTAGGGCCACAGCTCAAATGACACCCCCTGTGCTTTCCCACAGTTTACAGACCAACTCCAACAGATCTCCTGCCCCTCCTCCAAGTCTGGCCGGCTCCTCCCTGAAGCCCCCAGCTAAGATCCTGGGCTCTCTCAACTAGGCAGTCCCTTGGCCCGACATGCCACGGCCTGGGGGGCGAGCCTCCACCTCCCTCAGTCCCAGGCCAGCCAAATCCCACCATCCAAACTCACCAACTTCACCAACGACCCCTCCTCTGCCTGGGGCCCAAGATCCCCCAACTCCTTCCCTGTCAGGTCAATTGCAACCCCTCTCCCCGGCCCAGACGGACCAACTCCCCTAGCTGAAAAAATCGATCCATTTCTCCATGTCATCACCTCTCCACCTCAGACCCACTGACTCCTCCAGAGTGTGAGTCCACGCCCGTCCTTGCCGCCCCTCCCTAAACGTCCAGGAATGAGAGACTCCCCCGGCCCGTGAGCTATCACCACCTCCACCCCACGGGGTGGGGGGGCAGACCAGTCAGCGACCATCCTCATCCTCTCAACCCCTCCCAGCCAGACGCCGACTGACCCTCTTTCTCGACATTCTTCCCTCCCCCCCGGGGGTTCCCCCCTCCAGACTCCTTCACTGCATCTCCACAACTGCCCACAAGAGAAAAAACAACAACAAAAACAAAACCGGACTGAATGCGCCTGGATAACAGCAGCTGCCATTTATGCGGCAGGAACTTACAAGGACTGTCTTATTTAATCCTCACAACTACTCCACAGTAGAAATTAGCACCTCCATTTGCAGAGAAAGAAACAGGAGGCTCAGAGAGGAAAAATGGCTTCCCCAAAGCCCAACAGCTGGTAACACACAGCTGTTCCCCTTCTGGGAACCTGCAGACCAGAAACTTTCCCCCACTCCCAACCCCTCCCCGCGCCAGAATCTCCAACTACGCTGAAGTCCACAAACGGAACACCTTCCCTTCCCCTTGCCCCGAGCCCACAAATGGACCACCGTTCTGACCCTCTCCTGGAAGCCTGTGAAGCGGAAACATCCAGGTCCCAGCTCCGTGAACCAACCCCTCTAGGCTGGCCCCTAAAGTGACCAGTAGCACCTAACATCTCCCCTAAAATGACCAACAATCCCTGAGACTTTATGAAGGCTCACCCTGGCCAATCACTTTGCACACACAATCTTAGTCAGTCCTCTCTGAAACCCTGTGACGTAGTATTCTCACCCACTTACAGATGGGAAACGGAGGCTCTGAGGAGTTAGGTACCCAGCCTGAGGTTATGCTTCGGGTACATGGGAGTCAGGACTGAACTGGAGCACCGTCTCATCACCATCCTGCTCGGCCTCTCCAGGTCTTTCCCGCTTCCTGCTGAGCTCCCTGGACTGGATATCATGCTGTAGCCGAGGCCCATTCCAACTCTTCCCTTCCTCAGCCCCAGTCCCCCAAGCCCTCCAACCCAAAAGTGCCCGCCTATTCCTGGGGCCAAGAGCCCAGGGACTGGGCTGGCTCCCAAGGCCAAGAATTTTAAATTAACCACCGTCTCTTTAACAATTAATGGCCAAGATGGCATTTATGGTGGTTCCCCGTGTGTTCAGCTTCCAGTTCCCACGTCTCCCACTCTCACATCAAAGCCACCAATTCCTCCACTGCCCACAGACTAGCAACAGTTCCTCCTCTCTCCCCAGGGCCAACAGACCAACTTCTGTAGAGCCGGGGCCAGGATGATCCCTCTCTTTGCGGGCTCCATCCCAGCAAGACTGCCAGACCTGGCCAGGACTCAACACTGCCAATCCACCCCTGAAGCAACTTTCCACCTTCCCAGCCCTATGGATAAAACACACTCTTCCAACTGCCCTTTCAGTTTCAACACTGAGCCGACCTTCTCCAGAGGACATATAGCCCATGGACTTGCTCTCTCTCCCCACACCTCAAGCCACCAAACTTCAATGCTCTCACCTTCAACTGACCGGCAACTCCAATTCCCCAATGCTTCCTCAGGGGAAAAAAAAAAAAACACCCTCCTAGAGCCAGGCTCCAAAGTTCCTCTGCTCCTGAATGACTGACAATGCTCTGCTTCCCTTTTTTGGGGGGGAGAGGAAAAGGAGGCACGCAGTGACTTTTCTTAAGGCCAAGACTGAATATCTCCTCTATCTTACCCACCCCCAAACTGACCACCAACTCTGCTACTTTTCTGGCAAGTTTGTTTACTTTGACTCCCTTTTCCCAGCCCCAGGATCTACTGACTGGTCTAGAGCCATAATCCAGGTTTATTCCTCTTCCTTCTTTCACCCAAGGAAGTGAACCACATGACCATCCCTTGCCCCGAGGCTTGCAGAACAGCAACTTAACCTTTCTGTCCCCATGGGCCCATCAAACTCCTCCAACTGCCCTTTCAGCGCCAATGTTGACCCACTCTTCCTCCCCTGACTGCTCTATCCTTCTCTTGGGAAACTGTAAACTCAAAGGCTACCGCCCTCCTAATCTCCCAAGCCACCAAACTTTCTTTGATTGCTCACCGTTTCAATTCCTAAACAGATCACCTTCAGCGTCCCTTGGGGGGGGGTGAGGGGGGGAGTAGCATAAACCAGCTACTTTTCACCTTCCCAACCCAACAGCCACCTCCTCTCTAACACTCTCCAGCTCTAAACTGACGACTGTCTCCTTAAATTATCATTAGGTGCAACTTATTGAGCTCCACCTCTGTGCTGGGTTCTGCACTGACTCCCAGGTCCCCCACCAGCCCGCCTCCACGCTCCAGCCGTAGCTACCGTGTCTCCACGGGTCTTTGGGTTCCACAGCTCCGGACACGATATCTTCGTCGGACGGGAATGTAACGCGCTTGGCCGCAGCCTTGAGGCGCCCGTCGGCCGGGGGCGATGCGGGGCTGGGAGACGGGGCCTCGGCGGGGGCCTCCTCGGCTTCGCCGTCCGCGCCCGGCTCGGGCGGCGCCTCCTGCGGCGGGACCTCCATCGCCGCCGCCACCTCCTCACGGGGGCCCTGGGGACATGCCCCGGGCCCCGGACTTGTCTCTCCGGGCCCTCCCGCCGTCCCGGGGCATGGGCTCAGCCACTGCTTCAGGCGCCGCCTCCGTCCGCTCTCCTGGTCGTCGTAGTCGTCGCCGCCGGGAGCTCGAGCGCGCCTCCCCCGAGCCCCGTGCGCGCCTGCTCGTTCGCAGCCGCACTTTCGTTAAGGGCCGGTGAGCCCGCCGAGTACCCAGAAAAGCAGAAAATCAATTTAAGTTATTTGCAGGTAGAGTTGTCTCGTGCTTTGTTAAAGGGGGCAAACAAAAGGCAGAAAGAGCCACAGGAAAAAGAAACGTGAGCAGTGAATCTGCAGAGCCGGAACTGCAGAATATGAGGGGCGGGGCGAGGTGGACGCCGTCTCCCAGAGCAGCGCGCAAGCGCGAACCTGAGCCGCCCCCACCGCGCCTCCCCGCTTTAATCTAGATAACTAATGTTTAGGCTCTCAGACATTCGTCACGAGCTCAGGCACGGAGAAGGGAATGGAGTTGATAGAAATAAAAATATCTGCTTGGTGGGGCTAGGCCAACTGGTAAGGAGAGAAGTAAAGAGATGGAGAACTTGAAAGGGAAGGCGACAGAAGCTGTGTTGAATATATGAGTACAGGTGATGGATGCGGACAGAGGGACCATCTGCCTGCAGACGAAGCCAGTCCCCACTTGCTGGTTAGTCTCTAGCCTTCCATTTGCAGACTGCAGCTTCATCAATAACCCTCTGTATTTGGATAGCGTTGTATAAAATACAATTTAAATTTAAAAATTGAAATAGGAGCCCATAAGGAATATTATAGCCCTGATTTAAGTTTTTTAAAAAACTGAACGAAGGAAGAAATGCCAAAAGCAAGGGACCAATCTGCCAACCAAAATACCGGGCGATGGACCAGGTAGATCACGGAGCCAGTAGCGAACTAGCACGAACTCAAGCCACGCCCCGACAAGGGCTCGATTCAGTCGCTTAGTATTCGCAGCCGCACTTTCTCCACGCTATCCCAGCCCAACAGGCAACTCGGGGAAGGAGGAGCTAAAACCAAAAAAGGATACATGGGGAGGAGCAGGCGACATCGTTGCTTAGGCAACTCGAAGCTAGGCCCAGGAGTCGCCAAAGGTAGCTCTGTGAATGGACATATGGGAGCTGAGGCTCTCCACATGCTTCATTCAACTTCACTGGCCACCGCGCTTTGACGACTGAGGAGGAACAAAGCAAATCTCATCCATATTTAATGGAATCTTCACTTACCTTCTTAAATAGATGGGACTACAGACGGGGCAGAAATTACTTTTTAAAAGTAAATCTGGGCTTCCCTGGTGGCGCAGTGGTTGAGAGTCCGCCTGCCGATGCAGGGGAAGAGGGTTCGTGCCCCGGTCCGGGAAGATCCCACATGCCGCGGAGCGGCTGGGCCCGTGAGCCATGGCCGCTGAGCCTGCGCGTCCGGAGCCTGTGCTCCGCAACGGGAGAGGCCACAACAGTGAGAGGCCCGCGTACAGCAAAAAAAAAAAAAGTAAATCTGCTGAGAGAATTCCCTGGCGATCCAGTGGTTAGGACTCGGCGCTTCCACTGCAGGGGGCAAGGGTTTGATCCCTGGCCCGGAATCTAAGATCCCGCATGCCGCCCGCGGCGGCCAAATAAATAAATAAAAACAAATCTGCTGAAAGACTACTAGTAATGGGGCTAAGTAAAGCGAGTGATACGGACGGCCACGCTACACAGCTGGGGTGAAATGGAGAAAGGGCAAAGTTTCACCCTAACCCTTAATCCTCTTGCCTTTTCCCAGTGGTGCCGCCACACAGGGTTAGACAGGTCCCAACCAGTCCCCGTATGGGCGGGGAAGCGACTCTACCCACCCAGAGGCCAGGCAATAGGAGGAGCCCTTGCGCGTGACCATGTGACCCAATGCGAGCCGCGCAACTCGTTACGGACATCCTAGACCACCCGAAAAAGAAATCAAGTCCAGATCTCCCAAGTCTGGCATCCAGGTCGCTCCAGCGTTCCCAGAGACTAGCGGGAGGTCCAATCACCACACCTTTATCGGAGTTCCTCCCACTCCCTTGACGTGTCCTCCCCTTCCTGGCCCAGCTGCATGGGATTCAGCCCGTGGATAGCCACCCTTCTACTACCTAAGTCTGGCTCAATCCCTATAGGGTACATTAAAAAAAAAAAAAAAGGAGGCAAATTTTCCTGGGATAACTGGTACTTTGGCAGGAGGGGAGTATTTCCAGGGTGGCTGACCTTTGCAGCCTCTTCAACAGACAATTTCCCACTAGACAATTTGCCTTCCTTTATTCCCTTTCTCCACCCGGAATCTTCAGGAATGGGCATGAGGCCCATATATCTGTACAGTTTAGAGTTCTGTGAGGTACAGCCTTCCTTTCAAGAGGATCTAGAACTCCTGGGGCCGCAGAATTTTACTGTCCCAAGAAGCCAGAGTTGCTTGAAGCTTGGCTCAAAATTCCAAGGGTGTTCCGAACTCTCTGGGGCCCAGAGGTCCAAGCTCAGGAGCATATGGAGGCCTGGGAGGCTGTGGCTACGCCCAAGGAAGAAAGATGAACACGATAACATCTTTACGGTTTGAAGGTGTATGAGATAATGTCACTACACCGGAGCAGCGCCTCAGCCTGCACGCCTATCGGAGTCTGCAGCTGCGACACGTAGAAGTTGGCCACGTCCAGGTCAGTGGCTCCGAAGTGGGCGGTCACATGCACACCCTCGTGCAACGTGAAGCTCACCTGGCGCCCCACCATGGCCAGCAGGCTGCGGAGGTAGCGCTCCCGAAGGGTGGCTCGGGCCCGCTGTTCCTGGGATTCCCGCGATTCTTGAGACTCCGGGATTTCAGGAACCACCGGTTTCAGGGGGGCTCTGCGTCCGTCGGGGGCAAAGCCTCGGCTCAAGCCATCAGGGCCCCGGGGGAGCCGGAGCACGGGCACAGTAGTGGTCAGTGGAGTCTGCATTATCCTGGCTGTTGGGTGAAGAAGAAGAGCAGGGAGCCATTATGGGGAGTGTGGGGCTACAGGAAGAGGGAGCCCGGAGGCCTGGGAGCAGAGCGCTGTCTACCCCACCTCCACTTAACCTGACCAAAACCCAATTCCTGAGTCCCCCTCCTAAAATCTGTGCCACCCCTCACCCAGTCCCCGTCTTCCCAGGAACTGGCACCACCATTCATGGGGTCCACGAGA
The DNA here is from genome assembly GCF_059928025.1 of Delphinapterus leucas. Lineage (NCBI taxonomy): Eukaryota > Metazoa > Chordata > Mammalia > Artiodactyla > Monodontidae > Delphinapterus > Delphinapterus leucas. The sequence goes on from NC_143148.1 coordinate 10,344,887, forward strand.
GCAGGGCCTTTGCACTGCTTTGATCACAGCTTTATCCCCAGTCCCTGGCGATAAATATATTTGCTGAAAGAACGAGTCCTGGCCTCCTCTCTTCTCTCACACACAGCCCATCCGATCCATCATGAAATGCGATCTTCCAAACAAATTCCCAGTCACACAGGAGTCAGCTTGAAAGGGCCAAATCCATGAGTCCATACTTACTGTAAATAGATAAATGAAGAAATACATAAAGGGGGAGAGGGAAAAATCCGCATCGTACAACGGCAGCTAAAATTGTCAAGGGATGCTAAAACTTGTCAGTGAACGTTTCAGAAGGTCCAGGATATCTACAAAGCCTTAAAGTACCTCCTCACAAGATACTCCTTGTAAAGACTAAAGAGTAACTTTATGGTGGAGAAACCTGGTGGGCACCACCCTAACTTAGGCATGGACGCCAACATGTGCAGTAATAGGACAAACAGACACCGTGTGCATCCTGATGTGATACACTGAGGGCAGGGCACCACTTCCGTGGTTTTCCTGCCAAAAACGGATGACCTGAATCTAATCATGAGGCAACTCAAATTGAGGGACGTTCTACAAAAAAAAACAAATTATCCTGTGGTTCGAAAATATCAAGATCATAAAAGACAAAGAAAGAAATACTTGGGCGGGGGCGGGGGGAGGGTGTAAGTTCCCTGGTCTAGTGGTTAGGATCGGGCACTTTCACTACAGTGGCCGGGGTTCAATCCCTGGTCGGGGAACTGAGGCAGCCAAAAAAAAAAGAAGAAAAAAAAAAAAACACTCGGGGAAAATACATTTTTTTAATTAAAAAAAAAAGTGTATATGTATTCACAACATAATAGCTCTCACTCTGTCCACTGCCAACATCTCGGTCCAGCCACCGTCACTTCCTGCCTGGACTACTGAAGTCAACTCCTCACTGGACTCCCAGTTCCACCTTCACCCCCTGCCAGTTTGTCCGCACACACGGCCAGAGGGATCCTGTTAACACCTGAGTCAGATCATATCCCGCCTCTGCTCGGAGCCCTCCCCCTGGCTTCTGTCTTGCTCAGAGTCAAAGCCAAAGTCCTCACCACAGCCCTCAAGGCCCTGAATGCTCCAGATCCGGCCAGCACCCTCGCCGAGCGCGGCGCTTACCCTCTCCACCCGGCCACACTGGCCTCCTTGCTGGGCCTCAGGCATGCCTGGCGCGGCCCCTTGGTGGGCCCTGGTACTTGCGGTTCCCTCTGCCTGTACCTCCTCTCCCCTTCCCTGACCACCCTGCCTTCAAGATCTACCCCTCAGCCCCCTCCGTCCAAACGGGCTTCCTCATTCTTTGTCGCACACACCACTCCTGCACATGACGTTGTCTATTTATTTTTCTGCTTTGGTCTTTCTCCCTGCGAGATGGCTGCCTCCCCACAGGCAGTGACCTTGCTTTCTTCGCACTGCTGTGCCCCCAGCTCACTAAGTGGCACAGGGACCAGGCTCCTTAAATACTGTTTCTGCTGGAATGAATGGAGAGTGAGCTCCCAGGCCTGCTTATCTGGGTGACCTCAAGCAAGAGACAGTTTCCTCTTCCATTGTGTGGAGGAATGGCACCAATGGCTGGCCACCTTGCCTTGTTATCAGGATTCAACAGGCTCATGCAGGATGGGGCCTATTATGTACTAGGTTCTCCATAAAGTTACAGTTGAATACAGACTGTATTAGTATCAGTATTGCTGTGTGACCTAGGGTAAGTTGCTTAAACGGTCTGTGCCTCAGTTTCCCCATCTATAAAATGGGGGTGATAAGAGGACCAACCTGACAGGGTTGTCACGGGGACTAAGTGACCTAACAAACGTGCAGGTTAAGCACTGGCCTGGAACATATTACATGCCACTGCACTGAGGTGTTTGGGGTTTTTTTGGGGTTTTTTGTTGTTGTTGGTTTGGGGTGGGTTTTTTTTTGTTTTTTGGGGGTTTGTTTTTTTTTTTTTTTGGGGGGGGTTTGTTTTTATTGAAGTATAGTTGGTTTACAATGTTGTGTTAGTTTCGGGTGTACAGCAAACCGATTCAGTTACACATATATATGTGTATATATATATATATATTCTTTTTCAAATTTTTTTCTCTTATAGGTTATTACAGAATATTGAGTAGAGTTCCCTGTGCTCTACAGTAGGTCCTTGTTATCTGTTTTACATATAGTAGTGTGGTGATATGTTAATCCCAAACTCTTAATTCACCCTCCCCGGCCACTGCACTGCTGTTGATTGCATGCAGGGAGATGCTGGCTTCGTGAGTAGGAGGGAGAGAGAAGGACCTAAGTTTCAGGCAGGTGCACCCCTCCCCTCCCTGTGGCTCAGTCACCTCTTCTCTAAAGTGATTAACTGAAGTGACTGACACGCATCAGGCACCCAGCGTCCCATCCCAGGGCCACTCACCGTACAGGGGTGATTGGGATTGTCCTTTTTCTTGTGAGGCTCTTCCTGTCTCTGCAGCTCAACTGTCAGCTCCTTGCAAGAAAGGATCCTGCAGAGCAAAGGACCAGGGCTTCTCAACTTCGGCTCTATTGACAGTTGGGCCTGGACCATTCTTTGTCGCGTTGTAAGGTGCTGTCCTGTGCATAGGTGTAGGGTTTGGGCAGCATCCCTGGCCTCTACACGCTAGATGCAGGAGCGTCCCCCACCCTTACCCCAAGCTGCTGCGACAACCAAAAATGTCTCCACTGGTGAATACTTTGGTAGGAGAATTACAACCCAATAAAGCCATTTTTTTAAAAAGAAGATCTCCATCTATTGCCAAATGTCCTCTGGGGGACAAAAAAAAAAAATCACCTCTGGTTCAGAACCACTGATACAGACAAACAGATGGACGGTGGGTAACAATGACTACTGAACACATGAACATATTCACAGCCTCACGGACACTCAAAGAGGGGCAGTTTGACAGTCTCCAAGAAAACTGCAAACAGGGACCTCCCTGGCAGTCCAGTGGTTAGGACTCGGCACTTCCACTGCTGGAGGCCTGGGTTCGATCCCTGGTTGGGGAACAAAGATCCCACAAGACGTGTGGCACGGCCTAAAACCAACCAAACAAACAAAAAAAACTGCAAACGCACATGGGTCATTCAGCCCATGGAGGGCCCGGGGTGGAGACTTTTAGCTGTCTACCTTTTTTCACCTTTTAAATTCTGTTTGAATTTGGAGCCGTTTTGAATCTGTATAACCTTTTCAAAAGAACTTTGAAATTCTAGTTTTTAAAAAGGAAGGGACATATCGGAATGCTTCCGCGTCCCTTAAAAAATGTTAGATCCTCCCTCAGGAATCTGAACTCCCTCTCCTAGCCTTACTGTCACGCACTCCCCAAACCTCTTTCTGTCCCTCACCTGGATCTTTCCCAGGCCCTTTGTAACTACCTGCCAAGTCCTCCTGATAGGACACCCCCGCTGCTGGCCCAAATCTTATTAGCAGAACATATAGCAAAGGTCAGCAAATCTCCTTTGTCAAGGGCGCAATGGTAAATATTTTAGGCTTCAAGGGCCTGTCTCTGTCTCTGTCACAACTATTCAGCTCTGCCAGAGTAGGAGGAAAGTGGCCAGACAATACAGCAACACGTGGAAACATGGCGGTGCTCCAATAAAACCTTACTTCTTGGGACACTGATATTGAATTTTATATACTTTCATGCGCCACAAAAGATTTTTTTAGTTTTTCAACCACTTAAAAATGCAAAACCCACTCTCAGCTCTTGAGCCATATGAGAACCTGCGGCAGGCCGCAGCTCACCACCTGGCATAGGGGATGAGGGTGTGGTCTGGGGGAGAGCGGGTGGGTCCCAGCCCTCCCAGATTCACTACAAGGGGTCTGGGCAGATCACTGCAACTCTAGGAGCAGCCTCCCTGATCCGGTTCCTCATCCGTGAAATGAAACATTAAAAAAAGACCTCCTAGGGCTGTCAGGAAGATCTTTCAGGGGGAGGTTGCTGATCGCACAGGCAAAGGACATCCGCAGTATCCTGGACTCCTCACTTTCTCTCCCACCCACAACCAATCCTTCAGTCAAGTTTGTCAGCTCCACCCTGAAAAATACATCCAGCATCTGGGAACTTCTCACCATCCCTGCTCTGACCCTTCCTCGGTCTAGCCACCATCACCTCCCACCTGGACTATTTCAGTAGCCTCCCCACTGGGCTCCTGGCCTCCACCTTCACCCCAGTCTGTTCCCCACATGGCTGTCAGAGGGGTCTTCCTGTTAGAACTAAGTCTGATCACACCCCTCCTCTGCTCAGAGGCCTCCCATGGCTCCTATCCCACCCAGCGCAAAAGCAAAAGTCCTCACGATGGCTACAAGGCTCTATCACCTCTCTGACCTCATCTCCCACCCTTCTACCCTTTGGTCACCGGTGTCAGTCCCTGAAAATGCCAAGCACATTCCTGCCTCAGGGCCTTTGCACGTGCTGTTCTTACTGACTGGAACCCTCTTCCATTTGGGAGACATATATATATTTCCAGATACATGACTCACCTTCCTCCCTTACTTCATTCAGCTCGCTGCTCAAACATCATCTTTACAGGGAGGAAAATAATAGCCCTTTCACCCTGCAGTATCTTTTTTTGCCACAGCACTATCACCTCCTGACAATATGCATTTACTTGTTTGCCTATGCGCTGTCTGTTCTGCCACAGAACATAAGCCTTCGAGAGAAGGGACATATCTGATTACTTCACAGCTCCATCCCCAGCCCTAATTAGGGCCTGGCAGCCAGGGGGGACTCAGTAAACATTTGTGGAAGGATTCACTCCCCCTGTTATCTGAGTGCCTGCCCTGTGCCTGGCCCATGCTGGGTGGTGCTAGAGACACAGCTGGGAGTGAAAGAGCCCAGCCCTGCCCTCCTGGGCTCTCAGTCCAGTGGATGACACACACTAGGTCTCCAGACAATGACAACCCAGAGTGGGCAGGGCTGGAATGAAGGAGCCCGGGGGCCTCAGGAGCCCAGAGCAGACACCTGGCCCTGCCTGGGGGATAAGAGGTGGTTTCCAGGAAGGGGCTCAGGAAAGATCTCTCTGATAAGGTTACTTTGGAGCAAAGACCAGAATGAAATGAGGAATTGAGCCATGTGGAGATCTGGGGGGAAAGCATTGCAGTTCGAGGGAGCAGCAAATGCAAAGCCCATGGAAGGGAGACTGAGGCACAGCAAGGAGGCCAGTATGCAGGCGGCTGGGGCAAGGGCAGAATGTGCAGGGGCTTGAGGACTTGGGTCTCGCCGGGGGCTGGTTCTGAGCAGAGGAGGGGCAGGGTCTGACTTGCGGTAATCACGGGATCCCTCTGCCTGCTGCAAGGAAGAATGGACTATGAGAGCAAAGGGAGAAGCAGACAGCCTGGTGAGGAAGCCACTGCAGTGGGCGGTGTGGAAGATGACAGGTGTCTGGGATGGGGGTTGGGGGTTGGGGTGGGGAGAAGTGATTGGATTAGGCTATCTTTTGAGGGTTGAGAGCCCTCACTATTTGCTAATGGACTGAGCAAAGCCGAGGAAGACTCCCTGGTTTTTGCCTGATGGGCAAGACCACAGTGAATGGAATTAATGGGATTGGTACATTTTCATGATCTCACCATTACTGGCTGTGAATGAGATTAAGGGATATATACATTTTCTAATGTATCTGACCACTGCATTCCCAGTTTAGTCAAGGGTCATCAGCTCCCAGGGCTTTCTCTCCCAACCTAGGTTAACACTTAAGTATTTTAGGAGAAACACTCTCCTCTCTAGGGCTAGTACTTAATGAAGGACTGATGGGAATTATGCAAGTGGACAAAGAGTTACGTTCAATCCCTGGATTAAACATGTTTAATTACATGACTAATTAAACATGTTAGTCATGTTTTCTACATTAGGGAGGAAAAAAAAAAGATTTGGTCATACCTGCACAAGCCCCATTTTCCCGAAGAGAAAACTGAAGCTGGATGATGCCAAATCATTGACTGGGTGCAAGCTTGTGATTGGCAGGAAAAGGGAGCAAATCCAGGCTGGTCTGATAACAAGAGTCAGGGCCATCACCCCTGCCCTGGGAGCAGGGCAGTTTTTTTCAGCCAGCATAGGGGAGTCCTTGGAGGTTTGGGAGTCAAGGTGTGACCTGATAAGAAACTGGTTTGAGAAAGGTCACATAGGGTGTGCCCAAGACAGCAAAAGCAGGTATTATCCATTCTCCCTGGTGACCAAGGCTGAGAGTCCTTTATCCTGTCAGTCTCCAAGCCAAGGATTTCCTGCCCAGGTTTCAGGAAAAAATGTCCAAACCCCTTTCCCACTAGAAAAACTAAAGTGCCCATCGCTTTGGTCAATGGCAGGGCCAGGAGATTCACAGACTTCCATCCCTGGGGCCTCAGTGCTCACTTTCTAGAAAATGGGAACGATCTGTTCCGTGGACAAACTAACCCTTCAGTTGCCAGGTAGAGAACCAGCTGAGTTACCAGCTTAACCGAGATACTGACCAGCCTACACCCACCTCATGGGTGGGCCCTGTCTGGATGCAAATTAGTTAAATGGGCCACACACACACATACACACACAAACCCCGTGAGGATCGGGACCCCAAATGCAGAATCCCACCCCCCCAACCTCCGCCCACTGGGCCGGTCAGTTTCCTTTCAATTCCGCTCTGGCCACGCATCGCTCTCCTTTTCTTACACTAAGTAGGTCCTCCCGGCCCTCAGGCGTCCACTCCCCACTCCGCCCTGGGCTGGACGTTCTTCCCACCTCCCGGCTCAGATTAGGCGAGCGATTCCACTCCGGGAAAGGCGGGAGTCTCAAGACTGCAGCCGTTATTACTGTTATAATATCGTCGTCGTTATTGTTTTCCCGAGGGGGTGCATTCCGCCCCCACCTCCACCCCGGGCGCGGGAGTGTGTGCGCTGCTGCGTTCGGAACCAGAGTCCCGGGTGCAGGCGTTCGGGGACAAGAACGTCCCAGCAGCCGGCGTTGCAGGCGCGGACTTGACTCTTGCCGCCACTCCCGGTCTTGCACGCGGGTGGGCGTCCCGGGCCGGTGCCGGGGAGCGGGAAAGTGCTCGCAACCCACCAGCAACAATCCCGCACTCACCGAGGTCTGCAGCGGCTGGAGCACCCACTTCCGCCGGCGCCCCAGCTGCAGAGGCCCGGGCGGGCCACGAGCCGCCGAGCCTGGGTTCCGCCCGCGCCGCCACCGCCCCACGTGGTCTCGGGCGGGCTCGCGGGCTCGGAAGCCAGCACAGACCCGGGCGCCACCCTGCCAGCGGCTTGGCCCAGCGCTTAGAGCTGATCCACCAGTCTGCGAGGTGGGGACGTCCAGGATACCCATTTTACAGAAGAAGAAATTGAGGCGCCTCCCGTCTGAGTTAAGTGCAGATTGGACTTGGCACCCCCATCCCCCTACACGTGCACACTCCTACCCCTCACCTCCAGTCCGAACCCCACCTTCCCTACTTGATCATGCTCTCAGCAGCCACACACCAGGCAAAAAGCCTTGGAGAGCAGCAGCTGGGAGAGGCGGTCATTCCTGCAGCCCTCCCCGCAGCCCCATCTTACACAGGGGGAAACTGAGGCCCTGAAAGGCAAAATGTATGGCCTGAGGTGGAAACGTGCTGCTGTGGGCTCAGAATTCACTTCTTCCACACGGTTTCAGTAAGGCAGGCCTTTGTGGGCCTTGGCTTCCCGGCGGACCCCCAAGACCCGGTGCCTGGTACGCAGACCCTCTGCAAATATCGAAAGAATGCACATAGCAGCTCAATACACAATTTGTTAACTGAACTATGAACGATTAGGGGCTCTATTTGCAAACAAGACAGACTCGGCTCCTGCCATCTCAGAACCTACATTCTAGGGAGGCTGAGAGGGACACCACAGGTTATTACATGAACAAATACATCGACAAGATCCTTCAGGGCTTGACAAGGATGTAAAAGGAATAAAATAAGGGCAATGGGATAATGGGTGGCAGGGTTGGGGGAGGTTGGGTGGTCAGGGGAGGTGGCACTGAAGAAGCCACCTTAGGTAACAGATGTGAAACCTGAGGCCCAGGAGGGAACTGGGGACAGATGGAGGTCATGGAGTGTAAATTGTAAGGCCTTCAGCAGGGTGGGGCTCCTTTAGATCCTGTGGTCAGGGAGGTCCTCTGCTCTCAGGAGGACAATTGAGCTGAGACCTGAATAACAATATGAGGAACCCTCAGGCCTGCAGTGGAGATTAGCATGTGAAATTCCCTCAGTGCTGGGCTTGGGGACACGGCAGGGGCGGACTGACCCTGGCCCTGACCTCAGGGGGCTTGTGTTGGGGGAAGGGGTGAGAGGACAGTAAACAAACAGTTCTAGATCTGATGTGGTTGGTGCCAGGAAGAAAAGAAAACTCGCAGGGTTGAAGGGTGGGGCAGGGTGTTGATGCCACTTCAAACAGTGATCAGAGAGAGCAGCTTTGAGGAGGGAAGTTCGAGGAGGCCCCATCCGAGGGAGGCAAGACGGTTGGCTATTTGGTTTTGAAGACGATCTCAGGTCTAAGAGCAGAGTCAATGTATATGATCACGACCCTCCTCTGCTCAAAACCTTCCCAGGGCTTCCATCTCAGAAAAACCAAAGGCTTTAAAGTGGTCAAAAGACGCCCTTGAAGCTGACCTCGTTTTCTCACAGAACTCAATCAATACAGAACTTAATCACTACAGAACTCCTAGAATACGCAGGCCCAGCATGGGGAGAAAATTGAGGCCCACCCGTCACCCCAGTAATCCTGTCCCTTTATAATCCTTCCTGGATTTTTTTTTTTTCTCCATGACAGGTGTCACGGAAGGCACTCTGTATTTTACATAGTTATCTTGTTGAGAGTCCTGTCTCCCTGAACGAATAAACTGCATGAGGCCAGGGTTATTGTGTTTTGTACCCTGCTGCATCCCCAGTACTTGGTCCAGAACCTGGTGCATAGTAGGCGCTCAATCAATGTTTGCCCGAGGAACTTTTATTGTAGTGCGTTTAATGGAACAGACCAGATTACTATCAGGCGTCTAGGTAGAAACGTGGCCCCTACCACTTTCTCGCTTGGGGGTGTGTGTGGGCACCTTGTGCCTCAGTTTCTACCAGCCCGAAAACGGGATCAGGAATAGCTGTTTCTATGCGTGGTTGTGTGAACTCGTTATGGTTAAGATTTGATCACTTAGAGAAACGCAGGGGGCATGGTCCAGATTAAGTTTGGCTAAGGGTGGGGCAGTCCTCTCGCGTCAGGCCCCGCCTCGGTGGGCGGAGCCACGGGCCGGGCCAGCACGTGTAAGAGTTCGCCGCGGGTCGCCGCAGTCACTCACCTGGGCGCTTCGGTGTGAGCGCGCACGGCTCGCGAGTCCTCCGCCCGCCAGTCCGCCTGCCCGTGACCCATGTCCCGCCGCAAGGCCGGCTGCATGCCTCGCCGAAGAGAGCCCGCTCCCGCCGCCAACTCAGACGACGAGATGGAGATGCCGGACCTCTTCATCGATGTGAAGCTCGAGCCGGACCCGCGGCCCCTACAGGCCCGGCGGCTAGGGCCCTTCAACCCGAAGGAAATGCCCGCGCCGGGGCGGTTCGAGGGCGAACCCCGCCACTCCCCCGGCCCCGTGCCCGCTGGCGGCCTCTTCCACGCCCTGGGCCTGCGCAACCAGTGGGCGCCGTGGACGCCGCTGACCCCGCACCTTCCCGGTGAGCGCCCCCTGCCCCTGCCCCGGGCCCGCCCGCCTCCCTCCCCTCTCTCTCCTCTCTCCTTCCTTTCTCTCTCTCTCTCTCTCTCTCTCTCTCTCTCTCTCTCTCTCTCTCTCGTGGGACCTCCTTCTCGGGGCACCGCCCCCCGCGTCCCCCCACCCGCACTAACCCCCCTGCCTTATTTTCCTCGCCAGGTCCTGGCCTCCAGCCCCCGTTGTGACTTTCGGGTTTCCCCTCTCCCTCGGAACCCCCAGGCCCCATCCTGGCCCCACCCCACGCTCACCACCCGCTTCCTCCCTGCAGACCGCCAGCCGTGGACCGACAAACACCCAGATCTGTTGACCTGCGGCCGCTGCCTGCAGACTTTCCCGTTGGAGGCCATCACTGCTTTCATGGACCACAAGAAGCTGGGCTGTCAGCTCTTCAGAGGCCCCAGCCCCTGCCAGAGATCAGGTGAGTAAAGCCGGAATGCAGTCCCTGGTCTCAAGTTCAAGGGCCCAGCTTCCTGTGGGAGAAGGGGCTGACCTGGACAGGCGGGGCAGTGAGCACTACTTCCCCTTTCTGGCTCCCCACTGGGTGCAGCCTAGGCGTGGCCAGAGCCTGCCCTGTCCTAGGGCTGAGACTAGTGGTGGTGAGGGGGGGGTGGGTGAGGATGGGGGCTGGGCAGGGAAGCAGGGCCACCCACAGGGTGTGGCCAGCCCCAGAAGACTGGTCTGGGGATTTGCCATACACACACCCCCAATCTGGTTTCACTTCTCCTTCCCCTTGGCCAGAAATAACTGGCCAGGTGGCTGGACCAGTGTGGCAGCAGGGGGCATCTCTGGGGAGGGCAGCGGCCTGGGGGAGGGGAGCTGAGGCCAGCTGGACCGGGGGGTGTTGTCACCCCCTCCACCTCTTTATCACTTCTGATTGAGGTGCTGGGCATTTGCTCAGAGCCAGGGAAGGGACTTCTGGTTTCCCTCCCTGATGGAATCTCCCAGCCTTGCATGCTGGGAAGGCCCTGTTTTGAGCCAGGTCCTGGGTGTCTGGATACCTGGGTTCCTCCCCTTGGGTAGGAATTAAAACTCTTAACTTGGTACTAGACTCTTGGCGAGCTGAGCTTTTGGTCAGCGTCGATTATGGGGCTCATCCACAGCTCTAGATTTCCAGTCTCTGGGCCATGTGCTCCTGGGGATTTCTGAGAAATGGAATTATATTCAGGGCTGGGCCAGGGAGAGGGTCCTGTGGTGGGAGGGGGGGGAGGAGGAATTATGATTGGCTCAGCTGTAGAGTTAGAGCCTGGTGGGCAAAGGAGGGGCTGTGATGGGATCATTAGAACAATACACTCTTAGGTGCTTGGACTTGGGAGAATGATGGACACCTCAGCTAATGTTTACTGAGGGCTTGACGGATCGCAACTCTCAGCTGGTTCTGAGCTCACCGCAAGTCTAAAGGGAGAAGACCCCTAGGATCCCCATATTCTAGCAAATGAGGAAACCGAGGCTCCGAGAGGGGTATTTCTTGCCCAAGGTCACACAGCTAGGGAGCAGGAGAGCCAGCTGGAAGTCAGGCCAGGCTGGCCCTCTCCAACCCCACCCATGCTCTTGACCCTGGTGTTGCATCAGGAAAGCCACCCCCATCTAAGACATGAAGGCAAATAGATCTGGCAGTACCTTACTGACAATACCTGGAGTGTCTTGATTTGGGTTCCATAAAGAGGGAGGGGAACCTAGCTCACCGTCTGCACCCCTACCTCTCTAGGTGGCTGCTAAGCCTTCTCCCCATTTAGACCTTGGCTCCCTCTTCTGTAAGGCAGGAAAAGGGGATCATGTGTGGGACCCAGGAGCCTGGGGCCTGGCACAGAAACCCACTCAGTTATCAAGAGCTGTTCTGATTATTAAACCAATCTTTTTTCTTGAAAACCTCTATCTCCCACCCCCTGGGTTTCTGGGTTGAAACCCCAGCTCCACCCATTCCTAGCTGTGTGACCTTGGGGAAAGGTCTCTTTGCCTCAGTTCTCCCGTCTGGAAAATGGAGGTCTTATTTCCTGCCTTGAAGGAAAGTTGTGAGAGGGAGCTGAGTGTGGCAGGTGGCAGGTGCCTAGCACACTGAACTGGATCACCTGTTCAGCAAGGCCTTCCTAACCCCAGTAATAAAATAACACCCCCCCATCCATCACTGCTCTAACTTTTTTTTTTCTTTTTTTTTTTTTTTGCGGTACGCGGGCCTCGCACTGTTGTGGTCTCTCCCGTTGTGAAGCACAGGCTCCGGACGTGCAGGCCCAGCGGCCATGGCTCACAGGCCCAGCCGCTCTGCGGCACGTGGGGTCTTCCCGGACCTGGGCACGAACCCGTGTCCCCTGCATCGGCAGGCGAACTCGCAACCACTGCGCCACCTGGGAAGCCCTCTGCTCTTTTAAGTTTTTCTTGAAGATTTTTCAAACACAAAGAAAATCCCCAAGTACTTATCATCCACTGCACGGATTTTCCTTGCTTCTTGTCTGTCCACCCACCTCTCTGAACACCAGCTTCCTGAGGGCAGGGAGTCTCGCCTCTTACTGCTGCCTCTCAGCTCCTGGAATAGAGCCTCTCCCCCAGCAGGTGTCCAGCCAGCAGCTGTGAACAGCAACTGCTCTGACTTGCCTGACACACTAACCCCTGGCCCTTCTCTTCTCTGCAGAACGCGAGGACCTGAAGGCCTTGAGCTGCCTCCGCTGCGGCCGACAGTTCACGGGAGCCTGGAAACTGCTGCGCCACGCCCAGTGGGACCACGGACTGTCCATCTACCAGACGGAACCCGAGGCCCCAGAGGCCCCGCTGCTGGGCCTGGCCGAGGTGGCTGCTGCCGTGTCGGCGGTGGCGGGGCCAGAAGCCGAGGCCAGGGGCCCCCGGCTGGGTCCCACCCGGCGGAGCCCCACCTGCCCCGTGTGCAAGAAGACCCTCAGCTCCTTCAGCAACCTGAAGGTGCACATGCGCTCGCACACTGGTGAGCGGCCCTACGCCTGTGACCAGTGTCCCTATGCCTGCGCCCAGAGCAGCAAGCTCAACCGCCACAAGAAGACCCATCGGCAGCAGCTACGGCCCCAGAGCCCCTGCGTGGCCGATGCCAGTCGGGAGCAGGCGTCCGCCGCCCCTCCGGAGCCGGCCGCCCATGCCGCCGCCCCGGCCAGCCTCCTCCAGTGCAGCGGCGGAGAGGGGGCCGGAGCAGCCGCCACGGCGGGGGTCCAGGAACCTGGGGCTCCTGGCGGTGGGGCCCAGGTGGGCCCCGGCGTGGACGGCTGGGGAGCTGACACCAAGGAGCAGAGAACTGACCCCGAGAAGAACCAGAAGACGTCACCCAAGAAGACACTGAAGCCAGCGGGCAAGAGCCGGGGTCCCGGGCCCGGGGGCAGCTGCGAGTTCTGCGGGAAGCATTTCACCAACAGCAGCAACCTGACAGTGCACCGGCGCTCGCACACGGGCGAGCGGCCCTATGCCTGCGAGCTCTGCTCCTACGCCTGCGCCCAGAGCAGCAAACTCAACCGCCACCGCCGCATGCACGGCCTGGGGCCTGGCGGGCCCCGCTTCAAGTGCCCCCACTGCTGCGTGCCCTTCGGCCTGCGGGCCACCCTGGACAAGCACCTGCGGCAGAAGCACCCCGACGTGGTTGGGGACGCCTGAGCCGCGGGAATGCCCCCTGCGGTCCCCCGCACCGCCGTGAACCGCTTCTGTGACCTCCCTGTCCTTCCCCTGCAAGTAAATCCTCCCTCCCCACAGTTACACACGCGTTTGGACTCTGGCTTTCTTGGGGTGTCTGAGGTGGGGCGGGAGGCTTCACTCTTTGGGGTGGACAGCTGGACAGACCGGTTTGGAACGAGGGGGTGAGGGGAAAGGCCAGCACCCAGTGCCTGGGGCACAGCAGGACTGGCACCGAAAGCTGTGCTCCCGGTTCCCGACGTGGGTGTGGGCGAGGCCAGGGCAGGGGCCGAGGCAAGAGCTGGGAGAGGCCTGGACCTGTCACCACAGGCCCCTGGGCAAAGTCCTGGCCCATCGTTCCCACCGCGTCGCACCCCTGCCCTCACTGAGAGTGGCAGGAGTTCTGATTACCAAGGAGCCTCCGGTCCAATGCCCAGACCTCCACCTGGGCCACAGCTGAACCCACCAAGCTCCTTCCTCAGCTGGCCTTGGCTGGTGGGCACTGGAGTTTGGGAGCCCTGCACCAACCGCACGGACGACACGGAGGCCAGGTGAAGAGAATTAAATAATGTGTGATTTTATTCCATTAGAGATAAAACCAGCAGCATCACAGCTTGAGCCCTCACCCCACCCCCTCATCCCTCTGCCCCTCCACGCTTCTGCCTAATGTCGGTAATGGGGGCTTCGGGATCTGGACCTTGAGCGCCTGGAGAGAGGGGAGAGAGAGGCCCCATGAGGGCTGGGCAGGAAGCAGGGAGCCCTGCTGTGTAGGCACGTGCACACATACACCGACATGCTCGGGACCACTGGGGCTTCAGCGATGGGGAATTCAGCTGCACAGAGGGATGTTCCCGAGGGGTGAGGCCAGGCCCTATGACTGGAGGGGACTGGAGGGGGCTGCGTCGGGACGGAGCAATCAGGGCTGGGACCTCGTGCCAAAGGGCAACTGTGATTTCCCAGGGAGCTGGGCCAGCCTGCTTATTACCTTCGGGAAGAGCTGTATTCTCGACCTGGAAAGAAAGGATGGGTGAAAACAAAGTAAGTGCCCAGGACCAGGAGTGGGCTCCAGGGCTGGGCTTCCAGTGTCTCCAGCTAAGGCAGCGCCGGCGCTTCCAGCGTGTCCACTGCTGGACGCTACCTGTGCCCCTTGGCCCACACCCACGCGCTAAGAATGAGCTTTTCTTCCAATTCCTGTAAGTCCCTTGTGACTGAAGCAATCACCGTGTGTTGTGTGTGTGACTTAAAAGTTTTAATTTGTAGAAGGCTGATGTGGAAAAAATGTACCATGGTTTTTTTGTTTTTGTTTTTTGTGGGTTTTTTTTGCGGTATGCGGGCCTCTCACTGTTGTAGCCTCTCCCGTTGCGGAGCACAGGCTCCGGACGCGCAGGCTCAGCGGCCATGGCTCACGGGCCCAGCCGCTCGGCGGCATGTGGGATCTTCCCAGACCGGGGCACGAACCCGTGTCCCCTACATCGGCAGGCGGACTCTCAACCACTGCGCCACCAGGGAAGCCCTACCATCGTTTTTTTGTAACCCAGTTTGACATCTCTTCTTTTAATGCCACAGAGCCTCCAGCCCGGCTCTCCAGACCAAGCGACCACGAGGACACTCACTGTAACGGGGGGAGGGCGAGCGGCTCTGCCGGCTGTACTGGCGTTCCCATTCTTCTCTCTCCTTCTCTCGGCGTTCCCGTTCCCTGCACGGGGAAGGGGAGGCAAACCAGGGGAAGGGGTGGGCATTCGGCTGGCGATAACACTGAACTGAACTCGATGGCTGGCTGGGTCCCTGTCAGGGCAGGTGCTGCCGACAACCTAGTCCAGGTGGAAGAATAAGCCAAGGGGGCATGTCCTGCTCCTCTCCTCACTTGGAAATGAGGGCACTGAACTCGGAGAGGGGATACTTACTGGCTGGCAGAGCCAGCATCTGAATCCCAGTCTGCCTGGCGATGAAAGGCTTGCTGAAGGGCTGGAGAGTTCGATAATTTCCTGTCACACTCAGGGCACAGCCTCAGAACAAAGGGACTTACATGCTAAGTGCTTAACTGGTCTTTGTCAGAAGGACCAGGATTTGCAACCCCAAGGGCTACACTTACTGGGTGCCTTCGTGCCTGGCTCTGATCTCACGGAATCCTCCCCACCAGCCTAAGAGCTGGGACAACTATTCCATCCCCATCGGGTAGATAAGCAAACTTAGGCTTATCTATAGGCTGAAGGCTCAGACAGGAGGAAGGCGCACAGCTGGTGGGTAGCAGAGGCAGGATCAGAACCCAGGTCCGACTGACTACAACGCTGAGTCCCTAGGCACTCTGCTCCTCCACCCCCCGATGGAGCACATGGCAGCCCTGGAAGCCCAGCACGTGATGTGCCTGTAATAAACAACTAACAGCAGCAGCTCCAGCCATCAAGCCTCCCCACAGGCCAGGAACCACACACCAGGTGCCTTAGCGGGAGAACCCCACGGAGGTGGCTGCCTCGTTACGTCTATCTCATATAGCGAGTCCTGGCTCAGAGAGCTTAAAGTGCTTGTCCAAGGACCCACAGCAAGCACAGGGTGGAACCAGAAACAACAGGTGACCCGACCCTGCGACTGACCAACTCTCCTCTTTGCCAACACCAAGCACTACGGCCTCCAGTTCTGCCCATGGGTACTGGGTGGGCTGAGACTTTACGGACACTAATCCCTGAGTTACCCTGTGCAGTTGGCACCAAGGTCTGTTCAGACTCTGGGCCAGTGCCCACCCCAGGGCCACACAGTCAAGAGAGGCGGAGCTGGGAATGAACCCCGAGTCTGCCTGACCCAGGCTCTGAGCCACTCAGCTCTGCAGGGGAAGAGTCAAGGTGAGAACTGCAGCAGAATGGGAGAGGGGAGAGGCCCTGGCTCCCAGCGCGGGGCTGGCTTGCATTCAGCCGTTCCGTTCGGCAAACGTTTATCGAACACCAGTGTTCTAGGGGCAAAGCACACAGCAGGAACCCAGCAGCCACACCCGACTTCTTAACGGGGACACGAACAAGCATGAGTGAAGGACACGGACAGTGCACACCGGGATACCAGGTGCAGACTAGTGCCATGAGGAAAAGCAGAGTGGGGCTGGAGGGTGTCGTGTTTTGGGGTGCTACTCCACAAAGGATGGTCAGGAAGGACCCCTGAGTTCAGCAAGGGAGGGAAGTGGGTGGGTATCTTGGGAACAGCAGGAAAGGTAACCCAAGCTGGAGGCTGGCGGAGCTGGGAGGAGGTCACAGTGGCCGAAGTAAGCTGGGGATGGGAAGGAGACTGGGGGACAACATGAAGCCCAGGCGAGGGCTTTGATTATTTTCATCCACCCAGAGGGATCGGCCAGGGCTCTGGATCGGAGCAGGTGGTGGGGAACGCAGGGCAACCCAGAGGCAGGTGGGAGGGAAGGGGTCTTACTTCATACGGATCTTGCGGGCCATGGCTCGAAGCTCGTCTTCCCGCTCCTACGGCAGAGATGGCAGGATGGCAGGATGGCAATGAGGGCGGGGCCGGGCCGGCACCCTGTGTGAGCCCTATGCCCTCACCCCAACCCGTACCTGGCGCTCATGCTCCTGCTGGATCATCTTCTCCTGAGCTGCCTTCTTATCCGCCTTGACTGTGGGGAGGGAGAGACACAGTGATGAGGGGTGCCCTCAAGGCCCCGCCCCCAAGATGTGGAAGCTGAGCTCAGAGAGGCCAACCAGACTGCCAAGGCCCTAAACGTGGTGGCCGCAGGGCAGGTGCACACCCACTCCTCCCCAAAGGGCCTCCTATCTGGCAAAGGGCAGGGCCTCCCCACGGCCAGGTCAGAAGGAGGAGGGGCAGGTGGCGGGACATACACTGCCTGTTCAGTGCCTTCTGCATCCTCAGCTTCAGCTTCTCCTGGGGCGTCAGCTTGGGCTGGGGAGGGGGAGAAGAGGCAGGAGACCGGGTGGGTGTCCCGGAGCTTCCACAACCCACCTCATCCAAGAGCCTGGGACTTGCGGGGGCATGTGTGGAGGACAGGCAGGCTGTGGAGACTGGCCACGAGGGTCTGGGAGCCCCAGTGGACAGTTGAGGAGGGAAGGGAGGCACAGATCTCAATCCCCGGGGCTGGATCTCCCGGCCCACCCGGGCCCCCCTGCAGGCCCACCGGGCCCAGCTCTCGGGCACTGCTGCTGGCGGGAATTACACGGGCGAGTTCCAAATTCTTACTGACTTTGGCAGCTCCTGTCTCTTTACCAGCGGCAGGTTCGGTCCTGGGAGGAAGAAAAACCAGCTGCCACCTTTGACCTCATGCGCCCTCAGCACTGCCCTCAGAGCAGACAGCCAAGGCCATGGGCCCCTAACACCCCCCAGGGAGAAACCAGGTCCCTCCTGAACCCTGCAGGACAGGGCCATGTCCCCCTCTGACCCCCGACCCAAGGCAAGGGCGTGACTCCTCAGAGCCCCTAAGGGCAGAGCTGTGGCCCCCTCAGACCTCCCAGGACAGGACCAAGTTCCTTCAAAAAGAGCACAGTGGAGTCACCCTGCTCACCCGAGCTCACAATCCCCTTCCCCCAGCCCTGCCCCACTCACTTTTTCAGCTTCTCGCCCACAGCGGGGGACGCTGCCGGCCTGCCCAGCTTCTCCCTTGGGGGCGACGGCGAGTGGCTGCGGCTACGGCTGGGGCTGCGGCTGCGGCTCTGGCTGCGGCTGCGGCTCTGGCTGGGGCTGCGGCTGCGAGTCAGGCTGCGACTTCGGGACGGGCTGAGGGACCAGCTGCTGCGGCTGCGGCTACTGCTGTGGTGCCGGGGCCCCCGGCCGCCCCGCCTGTACCGGTCCCCTGAGCGGGAGCGGCTCCTGGGGGTGCGGTGAGGCAGGAGAGAGGCCGTGAGGCTCCAGGGACCCCAGGTGCGCAACGCCCCACCCAGGCACTGAATCTACGAGCCTCCTCCGAGGCCCTGGGGTCCTTGTGTCTCCACTCCTCTCCCGCTACTTTCCTCAGAAATCCTCCCTGGCCTCCCTCAGTCTCTAAACAGAGACCGCCCTCTAGATATACCGGCCCTAAGATGGCTCTTCACTTCTCACTAGACACCCATTCACCCACTTCTCTGAGAGGTGACTTCTGGGAGGACAGAACTTGGCTGGCAGCCCCCCCTTGTATGCTCACGGTCTCCTCACCTTGCCAGGTCCAGGGTCTCGCCACTAGTGGGGATGACCCCCCCGCCCCCCTGCAAGACTGCAGCACAGACCCACAGGATCCAGTCTGGGGACGTGCAAGCCTCACCCTCTCTCTGCTCAGGACCCTCAGGCTGGCCTCAGAGATGTGACCAGGGTCCCCCTCTGACCCCAGTCTTTCTCCTGACATTGCCCCGTGTCAGGCTCCAGGGAACGACCCAGAAGCCAAACCAACGCCACACACTGATTCTGGTGGGACTGTCCTGGGTTTTTACAAAATTCAAATTTGTTGGCAATATTGAGAAAACAAGAGCTGTCCTTTAAAAATCCAACCCAACTTCTCTTGAAAAACCAGAAGACTGAGCAACACCACGCCTGCCACTGAGTGGCCAACGAGCCCAGCAGATGGGACGTGTGCTCCCGGTTCACCGGGGCCCACGCAGCCCCTCTATTTTACCTGCTAGACCTTGTACGTAGCTGACGTTGAGATCCACACAACAATAACACGGGTAATGACGCTGATGACAATAAAAGCACTCACCGAGTGCCAGGCCCTGCACTAAACACTTACATAGAATTCACTTGTCACAACTTCACGACCCAATGAAGGGGACACTGTGACTGTATCTCTTTTACAGATGCAGAAACAGGCCCTGAGAGTTCGCTAGCAGGGCCAGAATCCATACCCAGCCAGGGGCTCCGCAGTCCATGCTCTCATCCACCAGGCCCCCTCCGGGAATAGGACCGGAGGGATGCTCCCGTCCCTAGGTCACTTTCCTCCTGCCCCATGTGCAGCGCTTGCCTCACGCCCCGCCTTCCCTCAAAGGGCTGCCTTGACTCTCCGGCCCCTGCCCACGGAGTGCCCCAGTCCTAAGGGTCGCCAGCTGCAAACACCTGGGGACTTCCCGTGACAAGCGCAGCTCAGTCTCCCTCCCCACTGCATCCCTGAGAAGGGAGGCTGTGCTCCAGCCCGGCACCACATCTGGAGTGAGCACATTCCCCCCCACCAATCCCAGGTCTCCCCTCCCAGAGCCTGGTCTCGCCGAAACAGGGCCCACGCCCAGCCCAGTCCCCACACCCCAGCCCCACGCACCTGCTTCTGCGCCGGGGCCCGTAACCGCCACGCCGGGCAGGCGAACGGGAGTAGCGGTGTCCGTCTCGAGAGCCCCCACCTGAGTGCCGCCGGCCGCGGCTGCGGGATCTCGAGTAGCGCCGAGAGCGGGAGCGGGAGCGCGACCAGGACCGGGAGCGGGAGCGTGCGTGGCGGCCAGAGCGGTAGGAGCCCCCGCCGCGGCGGGAGCGGGAGCTGGAGCTGGAGCGGGAGCGGGAGCTGGAGGTCCTCGAGGCGGAAGAGGAGGAGGAGGAGGTGGAGGAGCGGCGGCTGCAGGTGGGGCACGGAGGGCGGGTCAGCGCCGGCCCGGGCCGTGGCCCCCCGCCGTCCCGAGTCCCCCCCACGGCGGCCGGGGTGTAGGGCAGGCAGCGTGAGCGTTACCGACCGGGCGCTGGCATTACGTCCCGGTGCGGGGCCGCCTGGCTGGGGGGGCGCGGGAGGCTTCCCTGTGGCGGCCCCTGACGCAGCTGCTGCAGCTGCGGCTGCGGCTGCCTCCTCATCGCTGCCCCCAAAACTGGTGATGAACGTGATCTTCTCCTCTCGGCCTGGGGTCGGGGAGCGGGAGCGGGAGCGGGATTCGGAGCTGGATTCCGAGGGCGACCTACAGAGCAGGGAGCAGGGGGCTCGAACACCAGGCTCCTGGAGCCTGCCCACCGGCTAACAGAAGCCACCACAGAGCAACAGAAATCAGAACAGCGGAGCCCCGAGCAACGGCAGCCACCAGCGCAACGAGCAGAGCCAATGGGCAGAAAGACACCAGCTGTGCAAGGATCGGATTCCTGACCACGGAAACCTTCTCAGAACAACCAGGAAAAGGAGGAACAGCAAACTGTACTATTAAAAAGGGATGAGCACATCTGTAATGTAACAGGAAAAGATTTCCTCAACATAGATGTCAGGTCAGGTGGAAAGCAAGTTCTAAAGCATTAACTGTGATTTAACTCCATTTTTGTGAAAAAAAAAAAGTATACCTTATCCCTCATGGCGCCCACGGGTTGAGCACTTACTGTGCCAGACTTTTCATCAAAAGGTGTACCTGCCTCATCTCACCTATCCTCCCAGGAGCCCCGAGGGGTCCCTCCCACACCATTCTGCAAAGGGAACTGGGGTCAGACCGAGGTCTGTCACCCTCAAAGCCTCTGTCCCAACCACTCCCACAACCAGGAGACACACGCGTGTGCAACCAGGCCCTTCTGTGCCTGTTATTTCTCACTGCTTATTTCCGGGAGTTCAGATTAAAGGGACTTGACTTCTAAGTCCTGCCTTCCTGCCACGTCTGGTCATTTTCCACACAAGACTACGTTACAGCTAAATGAGAAAAATTTTTAAGGTTCACGTTTAAAGGAAAAAGAAATCAGGAAAGCAGGCTAACACTCTAGAAAACAAAAAATGATTCGGACCCCCAGAACACATTCTCCAGTCTGTGATCTCAGGGCAGCCTACAGGGTGGGCCCCCTGGCCCTCCTCACCACCCCTGCCCTCCATGAGGAGGACTGCTGGGCCTTGCAAACTCACCGCTTATAGGGGTCATAGGTGGGGCTGTCTCGGCGGGCGTAGCTATGAAGAGAAGAACGGGGTGGGACAGGTGGGGGGGTTGGGATTAGCGCGCACAGAAGTAAGGCCAACCCCCAACCTGGGCGCCCAAGGCCACACGCTGGGCACAGTGATGAGGGGGCTGCTGGCCAGGTTACGGGCCCTGATCCCTCCTCCTACTCACCTCACATATGTCCGAAGCCTGAACCTCAGCCCTGACCCACAATGTGCCAGACCCACCCTGACCCTGAGCAACAAGGACTTCAGCAGCCTCCAACCTGGCTGGCCGCTGGACCCTAGACTAGAAGCGACACTCCTCCCACTCCAAGTCCCTGGTTCTACTGGGTCCTGGCTTCCTACTGATGACGTTAAAACTAGAAGAGCTAACGCGTCTTAGAGGCACACTATACGCCAGGCACCAAGTGCTTTACTCAGTGAACTCAATCGCTCTTCCTACAACTCTCTGACGTGGGTACTGTAATTCTTCACACTTCACAGCTGAGGAAACAGGCCCAGAGAGGTGAAGTCACCTGCCCAGGGCCACACAGCTCATAAACGAAAAGAGCCTGGATTCCAACCCAGGCCACATGGCCCTGAGTCCAAGCTTTTATGCACTACACTGACCTGCACCTCTACAACTCTTTAAGGAATATTTTCCAGACCGCACATCAAAGCCTGAACCCACAACAGGTCCCTTAAGCTTCACAGCAACCCTCAATGACTCCCATTAAACAGAGGAGATGTGTCAAAGAGCATGGGTTTGCATGGATCCCCAGGCTGGGCTCTCCACATCAGACTGCCGCATCCAAACCTGCCCAAGACCTCGCTGTGGGCACTGGCATAGCCCCTCTCCTGGGAGGTGATGGTGCCCCTTTTCCAAAAAGGAAACTGCAGCTCAAGAGAGAAAGTCACCTGCCCAAACTCTGACAGTGAGGAAGCGGCCAAGCAGCAGAACCAGGTCAGGGTCCAGGGCCAGGCCCGTGCCCCTTGACTCTGCTCTCAACCCTTCCAGCCACCCCATGCCACCTCGCCACTGGCTCTCAGGGAGCACGGCAAGCGTCCCGAGTCCAGCAGAGTGAGGGGAATGGCTGGCAGGGCAGGTGTCCACACGCCCCTCACAGCCACGCCTACTCCAAACTTTCCCTACTCACTGCCCTACTAGGAGGGAATTGCCTGCAAGCAGCGAGCTTGCCCCCAAGGTCTTCCTGAGCCCTGGATCCTCCCCCAGAGCCCTGACAGACTGGTGCTGGCAGGGTGGGGGCATGGGGCAGAACCCATCCTACCTGGGTGGGCTGATCTTGCGGCCCCTTAGCCGCTTCTCCCGGAACTCCCTCCGCTGGCGCCGGGAGCGACGGCCCTGGAGCAGGGTGGGTACGAGGCTGGTGAGGGTGTGCCATCCATGAGGCACACACCTGCCCTACCACCCCGGCCCAGCCCTCACCGAGTACATGGCCTTCTCCTCCTCAAGGGCCTTGGCATGTTTGATGGCCTCTGCCTCCTCCTTGTCTTTCCGGAGCATCCTACAGAGGGGCACGAGGGGCACGATGGAGGAGGGGCCAGGCCACAGGCAGTGTCACTGCAGGAAGTGAGAAACCCCAAGCCATCCTGGGGGTCTCGCATTCATTTTGCACTATTACTGCGCACGCACCGCATGCCAGGTGCTATTTCAGGTATCAGGGATTATTGAAAACAAACAAAAATCCCCACCCCCTTGGGCTACCATTCTGGGGAGAAGAGGCACAATGACCAAGGTCACATAACATGGTATGTTAGACGGTGAAAGCCTCGATGGGAAAGTAAATCTCGGAAGAGGGAAGGAAGTCCAGGGAACTGGTAGAGGCTGCTGCAGCCTTCAACAGGGAGGCTGGGGAAGCCACCCAGAGAAAAGTGACAGCTGATGAGAAACCTGCGAGAGTGAGCTGAGCAGGTGCCGACAGAGCCCACGGCACACTGAGCGGCCCCGAGGTCAGGTGGGGCCTCAGGCACCGAAGGGGTAAAGAGGCCATGGAGGCTGGCAGGGGTGCAGTGTGTGGGTAGAAGACCAGACAGGTGAGACTCTGTGGCCGTGGTGAGGAGGCTGGTTGCGCCTGAGGGAGGTGGGAGTCATGGAGAGTTCTGGGCAGAGGACGCTGTGTTCAGACTCGGGAGTACTCAGACTCCAGCTCAATACCCTGTCAGATGGGACCGGTCTATGTGACCCACACAGGTATGGCACAGGGCAGAGGCTCAACCAGCAATTGCGAGTGAATGATCCGGGGAGCGAAGCCTCTCCACTGGAGGGCGCTGTCCACCAGGCCCAGGAACCCGGGAGTTTCCAGGAGTCCGGTGGCCTCAGGTCACACAGCTGGGGGCAGCCTCCGCTTCGACAAGGCTGAAGCCAGTCACAAGTACCCACCCCACGAGCTCAGGAGCCTGTGTGTGATGCCCTGGCGCAGGGCCAGGCACACAACTGCTCGGGAAGAGGGGTAACAACATATGCCCGGTCCACAGGACGTGGAGAGGCGTCAGCCCGCCGGCCTCACCTGACGAAGTCGCCATCGGCCATGCCATAGGTCGTGGCCTGTTTGTTGAGATCTGCCACCTGCTCCTGGTTCAGTTCGTCCACGTCCACCTCCACGTCTACACCAAAAGAAAGGCTGTCAGGGACCAAAGCCGAGCGAGAAGAAGGGGAGAAGGGGCAGTGCCCCGGGAGTTGGGGGCGGGGGTGCCCACCAGACCGCAGGCCTCTGCAGGAAGGGAACGAGTCAGCTCATCTTGGCATCCCCAGGCTGGCGCAGGGCTTGGCCAGAGGCAAGCACAACAAACGGTGGGTGGGGGCCGGGATGGGTGTGTGATGTGGAGGAAGTAAACGGGGGAGTGAACGGGGGACGGACAGAGGGCGGCTGAAGATCTAGGTGGGCGGGAGGCAGGGGGTTCGGGTCACAGGCATTCAGAAGCCAGATGCTGGATGACTCAGTGGAAGGGGGACGGACACTTCACATATGTCTGAGTAAGTCTGAATAAACAGTGGGTGGGCTGAGTGAGAAAGGGTGAGAGGTGGAGGGAAGACAGGCATTTAGGTGGAGGTGGGTGGCAGCATGGGGGATGAGGCTCTATAACTGGAGGAACACTTGTTTTCCAGAAGAGAGAGAAAGAGAAGGGGAGGGAGAGACAGAGAGGCTGACACAAGCAAGGAGGACAGACTCAGAACCTGACAATATCATAGAAGCAGAGTCCTAGAAACGAGGAAGGAGAGAGACACAGAAAGGGAGGCTGGACCAGGAGGACACGAGTGAGAAGGGAGGACAGTAGCGCCCTGGAACAGGGGCAGGACAGGCGGGGCTCCTAAGCACGGGGGCACCCCACAGAGGGGGCGGGACGAGACACGAAAACGACGCCCAGGGACTGTGGAGGGGGAGGGCAGAGAGGGGACCCCACCGATGTCGGGGATGACCTCATCTTCATCCGAGTTGCTCTCCTCCTCGGCCGGTGACTCCTCCTCCTCCGGCTTCTCTGCCACCTTCTCCACCTCGGCCACCGTGCTGTCCTCATAGGTGTAGCCAATGGAAGCCTTCTTCTCCGCCAGCCTGGGACAGGGGAGCCATGAGCCAGGGAGGTGCGGGGCGGGGGCAGAGACTATGGGCAGGATGCAGCCCAGGCCAAGCCTCGAGGGCCCGCACACCACACGACGCCCTCCCAAGTTCCAGGGCAGCTCGGCACCCTTGCCTGCAGACCCTCACTCACGTTTCCCCTCAGCCTAGAACCCTCTGTGGTCACCTCCCACCGGCTCTTCCCTCCTCCTCCAGCTCCAATGCACCATCCTCCAGAAAGTCCTCCCTCAGGCGGGGTCCAGCACCATCCTCAGATCCCCAGCCCCACTCCTACTGGATCTGTCTCCCCCCGCCCCAGACTGTGAGTCCTGCAAGGGCAGGCCCGAGTTATCCTGGGTAACAGCATGGCCCTGCTTGGTCCAGAACGGCACAGGGGCCTAGTGCACGTCTGCTGCTGAATTTAGTCAACATTCCCTGACACCGTCCCAGTGCCAGCCTCGTCCTGAACGGGGCGGGGGCGGGGGGGGGTCAGGGATAAGGATGAGAGTCATCAAGAAGCTCCCGCCACACCGTGAGAACTCTTCAGATGGAGGGAAGCAGCAAGCGCTGAGGATCGCAGTGGGGGAACTGCTCGGCAGCAGGTGGTAAGGAGGCAGGGCTCCAGGACCGCTGGGGAACAAGTGGAGCAGCGGCTGTCCTGGCGAAGGGGGGCCATTCCTCAAGGGACACAGCCTGGAGAGGTCCCTCTCCAGAGCGACGTCAGCCGCTGCTGACCACAAGCTTCCTTCACGGCGGCAGAGGACAAGCACTTCACAAGCTCCGTCTCCTGCAGCCCTGGAAAGTCCCGGCCGGGGGCATGCCGCCAGCCCTCTCACAGGGGAGCCCGCCAAGGCTCGGAGGGAAGTCCTCACCGGCAGGATTCAAACCCAGGCCTGTCCAGCCCAGGGCCTGCTCTAACTCCCTGCTCTAACTCACCTCCTACCATCCCATGGGTTGCAAACGCAGTGTAGAGGTTTGTCAGCAGACCCTTCCCGTCCAGCGGCTGCTTCCTCCTCTAAACATTGATCAATCGAGCGCCTGCCCTGTGCCAACCACCAGCCCCGGCTCTGGGGAGCCCAAGGTGGACAGGATGGACGAGGCTGTGCCCTGTGGGGCTCACAGTCTGCCTGCCTCCCTCAAGCCCATGGTGCCCCAGACCCCGGCTCACTTCTTCTTCTCATCCTCACTGGGTCTCTGGAGGCCTCCGTACAACTCGTCAATGTAGATCTGGTACAGGCACTGCTCCTCTGAGACTGGGGCAAGGCAAGAGGCACGTGGGTCAGGGGGGGCTGGGGACACTGGGAATTCAGGGGGGACACAAGAACGGGGGGGGTAGGAAGGCAGGTGTGACCCAAGCACAGCCAGGGGCAGAGTCACGGATTCCCAGATGATCACACCGTGTGTGGTGAGGAACAGCATCTGCAGGAGGGCCCTGGTGACACCACTGACTCGCCATGCAACCCTGATCAAGGAACTGAGCCACTCTGTGCCTCAGTTTCCTTTTCTGTAAAATGGGATCACTGGCAGAATGAGCGCGTTGTATTTTGGCGCTGATACTGTTACCACTGTTAGGAAGGTCTGCAGCTGGACCCTTCAGAACGACAAAGCTATCCTGAGCACTGGACGTCAGTCACCTGGACCCCATGGGCCACTCCACTCTGTGCCTCTGTGGGCCAGTTTAAATTAAGCGCGGTTAATCTGGGCTCTCGTTCATCCACAACACGCAACTCGAGGAGCTCAGCAATGTACTGGAGCCTCCCCGGGTCTTCCTGCAGTGAGACACGCCCGAATCCCGGTGGGACCCTGGCCTTGCCTTGGTGGGCCTCAGCTCTTCTATCTGTAAAGCGAGGTGCGTGGGCCGGGCAGGCCCAGGCGGGCCATGGTACAGCCCTCCCCGCAGCCTCCACGGTTCTGCTGGTAGGTCCACAAAGCCCCACTGACCTGCCTCACGTGAGCTCCAGCCACGCCAGCCCTCCCTGTCCCCCAAGGCCACCCGCCCCCTTCCCCCACAGGGCTGTCCTCGTGGCCCGGAGTCCAGCGGCCTGTCCTCACTGGGGAAATCTTGCCCACCCTTCCCTGAGCCATCCTTGGCCAAGCACCTCAGAACAGCACACATCTGTCGTGACGGCGCCTTAGCTGTGACTACCACCTGCTTTCATGATTACGTGGCTCCCCCACTAGACCCCTGCTCCCAGAAGAGTGCCTGACGCACCACAGGTGCTCAGGAACTGTGGGAATGAATGAATGAATAGAGTCAGAACTGAGGGAAACCCTCGCTCCGTCACCAAGAATCTATGTAGCCTGGGGGGAAGGCAAAAACAACACCGGCATCAATGATGACGCATTCCCCCTGATTCTAAGGCCTCAGTGATTGCCAAAATTTGACAATCTCTGATTTTAGAGATGCTAAAACACCTATTTTAGAAACAAACACGGGGACAGTGAACCCACTGGGAGGGCTGACTGCCAGGCGCGGTGCGGGGCCTTATGCACTCCTCACCGAGCCCTCACAACCACCCCAAGGGACAGAATCCACCTTTATCGCCCTTCTCCAGGAGGAGACCGACACTGGCCAGGCTAAGGGACGAGTGTGTGGCCCTTAATTTCACAGGGAGATCCTGGGAGTGTGTGGGGGGGTGTCTCAAAGTCCTTCTCAGGAGGCGAGCTGAAGTTCAGAGCTGTCCAGCAGGAGGCAGCAGTGGTTAAGGGCAGGGTGAGAACCCCAATTCCTTGGACATGGTGTCCCCCCGCAACCACTGAGCCTCGATATCCTCATCTGTAAAATGGGGGCATCACCCCTACCTTGCTGGGAGGTTATGCAGATGTACTGAGGTAACAGAGACAAAAAACTCTAAGTTTGTCAGGGTCTGAACCACCACAAGCCCAGAGAGGGGAAAAGTCTCTAAACCTGTTTTCTCATTTGTGAAGTGTTAACGGTGATGGCTTGGGAGAAGAACACTGGACATATATGAACGCTTGGCAAACTGCCAAACTGTCTAAATATTCATTTAAAACAAGGACAAATTTCCTTTCCAGAGCTAACATTCTGACCCATGCAGGCGGGGGAAATACACAGAGGAAAATAATGTATTCTTGCTATTTTCACCAATTTTTTAGGAAAAAAGGCCACAGAGTTAGAGGGCATGGGATGTGGAAGTGACTGTGGTAGGACCATCTAGTTCACCAGACATCTCCTGTACCAATTCCAGAGACAGAGGGCCCCAAGAGAGAACGGGATGTGAACAGAGCGGGTCCATGACAGAGCTGGGACCAAAACCCAAGGCCCCTTAGTAGAAAGGCCTGGGATAACTTTTCTTGCCAACCTTGTCGAGGTCTTCCAGTCTCCAGGGACACCCTCCGCCCCTCCCGCCAAAAAACCCCACTCCCCCGCCGCCCCAGGTCACTTACTGCCAGCAAAGTCGTTCTGTACCAGGCCTCGGTAGCGCTCGTAGTTACATTTCCGCTCGTCCGACTCCTGTTCTGGGGAGCTTTGGGGGAGGCCAAGGTCTTGAGACCACAGGGAGAGGGTAGACCCCCATCCCAAGCCAGCAGGAAGGGGGATGAGGGGCCTGGCTCAGTCTGACGGGTGGGGGGGCCTCCCCACGTGCACACCTCCTTCCTTCCCAGGATGGTGACAGGCAGGCCAGGGCTCAGGAAAGAAGAGGTGCTGCTGGGTAGGACTCCCTGCCTGGCAAGCCCTGGGGGAGGCAGCTTACATGGTGGTGAGCAGAGGCGGGGTGTAGTCAGGGATGTGGTCCAGGTGGGCACGGACATCGAAGCGGTCAATCATGTTGTTGGTGTCCCCCTGCCAGGGCATCCTGAAGTGGGGAGCAGGGGAGCAAGGAGCCTAGGGTCCCCATTGCCCAGGACACAAAGTACCTGCTCCCTGCCACCTCACGCTTGGGAGTCTGGCCCCCAACCCCTCTGATCCCCATGCCAGCCCCACCCTCACCCCCCACCGCTCAGTCCCTTATGCCACCAACCCCCCCCCCCCACCAAATCTACATTCAGGCTCCTGACAAGAATAGGGCCCTGGGGAAACTGGGGCCCTGTTTTTCAGAGCCAAGCAAGAGTGGAGAACTCGAACCAGGCCCTAGTAGCCAACTTTATAAGCCCAGTCACCCCAAAACACCCCCTCTGGCAACCTACTCTCTGCTGCATCTGGGCCTCTGGCCCCGGCCCCACTCATTCCCCTCTGAGGCCTCCTCCAACCACTACACCACGGGGCCTTTATCCCAACCGCTGCCGTACAGCCTTAGCTAGTGACCTTCACCTTCCCATGCAGGCCAAAGCTTCTCTCCCTCAGGCTCCGAAGGTCTGTGTCCTACCCCAGGTCCCTTTGGCCCTCCAACCCTCAGTCACAGACACTACCCTACCCCCAGACCCAGTCTTACATGTTAACGGGGCTCTCAGCGGCCAGGGCAACTGCAGAATCCAGGTGCACCTTGCAAGCTCGACCATGCACCTGCAGGAACTGGGCTGGGTCCTTCTTCTGCAGGGAAGGACAAGATGGAGGTCACCACCCAACGGAGCCCCAAACCCTGCCACTCCCACACAACCAAGTTAGCAGCAGGCTCACCTCTGATGCCAAGAGGCCCTACTTCAGAGGTAAAAGAACCTACACAAGGCTGGCAGCACTAACGGGGGCCACCTAACCCCTGGAGACAGGGGAAGGGTTTCCTCTCGAGGTGGTAGCAAGAGGCTCTGAGCTCTGGCCCCACCTTCTACACAGCCAGTACCAAGACCCACCTCCCTAAAATACTTCCCCCAACTCTTCACCCCACCCCCACCCCAAGGCCACTCATTCAGAGGCAGGTGTGAGCACTTTGGCCAGGACCAGCCTCCAAGACACCAGGACTGCATAAGCTCATGAAAAGACAATCAATGTCACTATTCACCAGAGACACAGCAATCAGAACTACAAGACACCACCTCACACTAAGATGGCTAAAGTTGAAAGGACACATGATAGCAAGTAATATTGACAAGAGTATGCAGAAATAAGGTTCTTCAAAAGGTTAGACAAAGAACTGCCGTATGACACCCAGCAATTCCACTCCTAGGTATATACCTGAAAAAACTAAAAACAGATACTCAAACACTTGTACACAAAAGTTCACAGCAGCACTATGCACAATAGCCAAACAGTGGAAACAATCCAAATGTCCATCAGTGCAAGACAGATAAACAAAACATGGCATATCCAGACAATGCAATATTGTTTGGAAGTAAAAAGGAATGGAGTACTGATCTACACTACCACACGATGAGCCCTGAAAACATTACACTAAGCGAAACAAGTCAGTCACAAAAGGCCACACATTGTATGATTCCATTTATGTGAAATGTGCAAAACAGGCGAATCCATAGAGACAGAATGTAGACTGGTGGCTACCCAAAGCTGCGGGGCGCGGGGAACTGACTGCTAATGGGTATGGGGCTTCTTTTGGGGGTTATGAAAATTTTCTAAAATTACATTGTGGAAATGGTTGCACAACCCTGTGAATATACTGAAAACCACTGAATTGTACAGTGTGTGAATTATCTCTCAATAAAGCTGTTTTAAAGAAAAAAGGTACCTAGATGGAGAATGGCCCCTGAGCCGCTCCCACCACCTGATGTTACACCTTACACTCGCTTATCGCCTCAGGCCTGAGGCCTCCTGTGGGGAGCCACGATTCCAAGTCACCAGAACTGCGTCAGGAAAGGATAAAATCTAGCCGCAGCAGCTCCCACCACTGAGCTTCCCGAGCGCCGGGCCCTGGCTGAGCTGCAGCCCCTGCCACGTCAGTGGAACCCACAGGAGCCACGAGCCGGGCTGCTGGTGCTCCCCACTAAACCCTGGCCAAGCTCCCAGCACCACCGCCCCAGAGCCCAACCACTTCCATCCCGCCTCCCCCCTCCCCCGCAGCGCTGCCACCTTCCCCAACCGCTCTGCGGCCTCCTGGCCTCCTCCCCGCTCCCTGCTACCACCCTTGCCCTCTGCAGCCCATTTTCCGCGAGGCAGCCTGAGGGGCTCTGCTAAAACCTATTAGGCCACGTCCGCCTGCTCAGAGCCTCGCCGCTCCGCTCCGGCTTGGCCCTCTCTGACTTCTCTCCCCTGCCTCTGCTCCAGGCGGCCGGCCTCCAGGCCACAGCACACATTCCCCATCTCCTTCTAGCCGCCTTCCTTGTCAGCTCTGCCTAAACAGCTCCCCCGCAACCCGACTGACTCTAGCTCCTTAACCGCACCGTCTGCTTCGGAGCACCGCCCCTCACGGGTCTGTCTCCCACACTAGACCGCAGCTTCCACGACGCAGGACCTGTCGCTCACTGTTGTATCCCCAGCGCCTAGAGCAGGGCCCGGCCCACAGCAGGCGCTCAGGAACACTGACGGAAGGAAAGAGAACGAACCCTCACCGACAGTCGAGGAGGCCGAGCCCCTGCAGGAGAAAACCGTCAGCATCAAGCTCCCGAGCGCCTGCACTTCCCGCTCTGCCTCCACCCCCCGCCCCAACCGCCAGGCGGCAGGCGAGCAGGAGCTGAGAAGGACGCTCCCCAGTGACCACAGCTGCTACGGGGCTACCACCTGTCCTGCGCTCACTAGGCGCCAGGCCGTTCTCCCTCTCCTCTCACATGTGAAGACGCTGAGGGTGGGGTACACCCGAGCCCATGGAGTCCAGCGGGGTGGCGCTGCTGGAATCCAACTCCTCATCCCGCACCTCCCCTGCCTCTCTCAGTCCCTCACCTTGGGCCACACAGCACCCTCGGCCCGTGACCGCCCCAGCCAGGTCTAAGGCCAAGAGCCCCTCGTGTTCTGAGGCTGCGCCAGGCCAAATGCCCAGCTCCCACAGCCAAGACTCACGTGGGACACTGTGTGCAGGATGGACTTCGGCCTGTGGCGTGAAGCCACTGGCAGTGCCAGCACCACAACAAGGAAAATAGCATAGGGCGGGGAGTAAAAACCTGGGTCCGTGGACTGGCTCTGTTGGGAGCGTCTGGAAAAGTCAAGGAACCGTACTCAAAGCCAGGAGTTGGGGACTTCCCTGGTGGTCCAGTGGTTGGGATTCCATGCTCCCAATGCAGGGGGCCCAGGTTTGATCCCTGGTCGGGGAACTAGATCCTGCATGTATGCCACAACTAAGATCCCGTGTGCCGCAACTAAAGAGCCAGTGCAGCCAAATAAATAAATATTAAAATATAATAGTAATAATAAAAATAAAAGCCTGGCGCTGAACTAAGTGCTTTATGTACATCTCAAACTTCTCAGTCATGGGAGAAAGGTGCTACTCTTACCCCCATGTCCCATGAGGAAACTGGAGCTCAGAGTGGGGAGGCTCACTTGCTCTTGATCACACCAGCCATAAACAAAACTAGGATCTGAGCCTAAATGGTCCTGACTCCAAAATCCACTCCTTTTTTTTTTTAAGTGAAAGGTACAATAGCGTTAATTATATGCACCTTGCTCTGCACCGGATCTCTAGAACTTTTCCAGCTTACAAAACCGAAACTCTATACCCAATGAACAACTACTCCCCTTTTCCCCTCCCGCAGCTCCTGGCAACAACCATTTTCTGTTTCTAAGGTCCTGACTGCTTCTAAGACCTCACACACGTGGAATTTTGCAGTGTTTGTCTTTTTGTGACTGGCTCATTTCACTAGACATAATGTCCTCAAGGTGCCTCCACGCAGTAGCATGTGACAAGATTTCCTTTCTTTCTAAGGCTGAATAATATTCCACTGTATGTATGGACCACTTTTCTTTACCCATTCATCAGCTGATGGACATTCAGGTTGTTTCCACATCTTGGCTATGGTGAATCATACTCCAACGAACATGTACAAATATTTCTTCCAGACCCAAAATCTATTCTTAACCAATGGATCATTACATCTCCAGGATCAGAGGGGGTCAGAGGAGTTCATGGAGTCAACTGTTAAGCAGGCACCGACTCCAGGTGCAGGCGTTGTGCTAGGGCCATGGCACTGACTGAGACAGCCAGCCTGGCCCTCAGGGCTCACAGTCCAGTGTGGGGGACAGACCCATTCCCTACAGTGACGACCTAGAGTGGGCAGCGCTGGGATAGGGGAGCCAGGTGATGCGTCATTTAGCCGGCCCTCCTGGAGAAGGAGATGCCGGAGCTGAGATGTTTTATTTCCCACTTTCACATCAACAGAGAATTGTTTCTTTATCCAAACCGCTGATCAGAAGAAGGCTGACAAGGACAGGGGAAATGACAGAACTAGGGTCAGCTAGGGAGAGAGAGCAGGCACCAAGGACAGATCAGCAGAGAAACCGGCTGCCTAGACACACCTGCCCGGCCCATCACAGCTGACCTCGGCTTCCTCAGCACTCGCCTCAGCCGCCTCTCTAGGCCCAAGAGCAAGATGAGAGACCCGTGTGACAGCCCCATCCCCTCCTCAAAGCAGCTATCATCCACAGCTTGGTGGCCGTGATCTGAATGCTGATCACGTTCACGTACGGGGACAATGGTTGCTTGTACAGGCCTGCACCACAAAGCACCCCACAGACACTGTTGTATTCTTGAAGCTCTTCCCTGTCACCCTGTCATCACCACTGTCCCAAGGGGGAAAACAGAGCTCAGGGAGCTCCCCAGCTACAAGAACAAGAGCACGGAGTCCCAGGCCTTCTAAGTGGCCCAATTCCAGCCTTTTTTCCTCCACACCATCCATCAACCTGGACGCTATTCCAGCTCTACTTGGTAATAACAACAACCTCAGAACCAACAAAGCCGGCATTTACTGAGCAAGTTACCCTGGGCAGGCCTGCCCTCAGTGGTCTCTGTGCCCAATCTCACTACCCTCCAACAGCCCGGGAGAGAGGTGTCCTTGTCCCCACCATTTGTGGCAGACCATGAGTTGGCAACCCACATCCATTGCCCCTTCCTCGATAGTAACAAGACTCCTAACTGGCACTAGGCCACCCAGAATACAGTCTACGCCTCTTAACCTTCCTGACAGCTGTATGTGACCATGGGGTTACTTGCCGGCCAGGGGGATATGAGTGGACATACCATGTGCAAACATCTAGAGACTTTCTTAACTGGCATGAGCCCCCTGGCCTCTTTTCCCTCCCTTCTTCTTCCCCGCTGGATGTAATGAAAACATGATGGCTAGAGCTTGAGCAGCCCTCTTAGACCTTAAGACAACACTGGGAAGAGAAGCCATGCATGGCTGAACAACAAAACGGTCCCTGAGCAGAAATGGCCACCTCTGCGCTTTTATGTGAAAAGGAAATAAACTTCTGTCTTGTCTAAGCCATTGATGCTTTAGGTCTCCGTTATTCACAGCCAAACGTGATTTTATAGGATACATCATTTCACATGCAGAAGAGGAAACCAGGCTCAGGGATACAGTCACTTGCCCCGGCCACATGGTATGTAAGTGGAATAGCTGGAATTGGAACCCAGAGCCCTGTGACTCCAAACTCTTAAGGACCTGGTATGGTTTGGTATTTTGCCTCCCGGCCGTGTCACCTTGGACAAGCTGCTGCACCTTTCTGAACTTCTATTTCTGCAGTAGAAAGCCCAGGTGAAGAGCTAAGAGAGGTCCAGGGTCAGAGAGTCTGGGTTAGAATGCCAGCTCTGCCCTCTTGCTATATGATCTAGGCCATGACTCTCTGAGCCTCAGTTTGCTCATCTGTGAAATGGGATCAATAAAAAGCAAACCACCTCCCAGGCTGGGGGTGACAATGTGATGAAGTGGAGATGCATCAAGTGCTCAGCACAGTGGATAACACATAAATGCTCAACAGAATTAGCCACTATTATCAGCATCACCTTTAACACAGGGATCAATGCCAATCTCTCAGGCCTGCTGAAAGGACTAGAAAGAATGTGCCAAAGTAGCAGGCACAGGGTCTGGCACGCCACGAACCCTTAATAAATGGCAGCTATTCACTCCTGAGCACTGACTGTGTTCTTGGTCTACTGCTGGGGCCTCACCAATAAGCAACACAGACCCAACCCCTGCTCTTGTGGTCATGTTATAGTTATTCTGACACCACTGGAAAGGGGCTCTCTCTACAGCCCAGTGGTTCCCTCCCGGGTGACAGAAGGCAACTGAGGCGCTCTCAAAGACTCCTCTCCTAGGGTAACAGCAGCCTCTGTCTCATGGGTGACTGTGGGGATTCAAAGAAATCATGCATCTAAAGCTCTTTTCAGAGCCTGGTGCCTGCGAAGGACCAATTAAAATGGTAACTGCTATGTTTTATTCATCTGTTCTTTTAAACCACATTGGGCTCAAGCTTGGAATGCAAACATGACCCAAATACACCTAGTCCCCAATGCTACAGAGCTGGATATGTGTGCTAAATTCCACAAAGGGGAACGACAGGGAGCTATGACGGCTGAGTATGGAGGATGAGGAAAGACTTCCCTGAGGATTGAGATCTGACAGATGGGCAGCAGTTAATCGAGTAATAGGAAAAGCTCATGCAAAGGCCCTGTGGCTGGAGAGGGCTATATAATTTGGGGAGGTAAAATGGTAACTCTTTATACATCTTTTTTTTGTTGTTAGAAAAAGTAGCCTAGATATTGAGGACGCCAGATGGCGTGAGCAAAGGAACAAGGCAGAAAGCAGAGTGACAAGAGTCTGGAGGGGGTGGTAAAAGCCAGAACATGTAGGGTCTTAAAGGCTGGGTTGAGGAGCCCGGCACTAGGGAGTCACAGATAAGTTCTGAGCAAGGGAGGGACAGGGTCAGCTTTGTGCTTTAGAAAGACCTCTCTGGCCCCTCCACCCCGGAGGGTGGATTAGAGGCGGCAGGACTGGAGGCCAGGAGACAAGGGAGGAGGCTGAGGCAGTGAAGCGATGGTAAATGAAAACGTCTATAACAAATACCATCTAACAGGAGAACTGAACCTAGTACGCAAATGCCATTTCAAGCTGGGGTCTCAAGAGCAAGTAACAGTTAAATAGGTGAGAGGATGCATTACAGGTTCAATCCCTGTGGTGGCAGAGACGGAAAAAAGGCCAATGGAGCTACCTAAGGATGAAGCTGAGAGGCCAGACCACAAGGGCCTTTTAGATCACAAGATGCAGTGCACTCTTCTCTCCAAAAGCAACTGAAGCATCAAAGCATCAAACAGGGGAGGGAAATGGTCAGACTTGACTTAGTGAACGATGATGGCACTCCTTCGGGGTGCCAAATTCAACCTCAAGAATGCTGAGCTCTTCTGGGCACTGCGAATACAGCAATAAGCAGGACAGACACCATTCGGAGGTGGCCAATCTTATGTCTGGACTGCTCTGAGTGTTACAAAGACTTTCCTCCTTCCTACTGACCCCAGCTCTGTACTGAGTCCAAACCAAACAGCACAGTATACTACAATAAACAGAATGCCTCAAGTTTTTACCAATGATTACGCTCAAAACATGGACATTCTCTTGAGGAAACTGGGCTCTAACATTAGTGCATTTCCAAGCCCAAATCGTACCAGGAGGACCAGGGCCCCACCCTCCAGCAGAGCTCCCAGCCCAGATTAAAGGTTACTCACGATCTTTTCATAGTACTCCCGCCGCCGCTCTGCCCTCTTTTTGTAGTCGACCATCATACCTCGAAGCTTCCGCTCATGTTTCCGAGCCTCGTGCCACATCGTGGTGAGGCCAAGCCTGGGGCCTCAACCTGAGCGATAAGGAGAGGGGTGTCAGACGGGCTTTAAAAACCATATAGGCAGAATCTATGTCATCTAACAAGTTGGTGACAGAGTTGATCCTGAAGAGCAGCTTCAGGGAGGGGAAGTGAGGCTATGGAACCATGTTCCAGATGCTCAGGTGTATCCCAGACAACTCTGATCCAGTACCCTGTGCATTCTGAAACCGCCCCCTCGGGTGATTCTGGAGTGAGCATCCCTGGGAAAGGGGTATCCTGTGTTCAAGGAGCCAGAATCAAGGATGAAAGGTTCGGGAATGGAAGGAGCGAGTGTTGGAAGCAAGGTCTGGAGACAGACCTGGAGCAGCTGGGGCTGGAGCTCAAGGGAGGGGAAAGAGCTAAAAGGGCTCCCACCAGGGGGCATCTGTGGGTGTGCGTATGGGTAGCAGGGGTCCGAAGGCAAGTGGACGAAGAGGAGAAAGATTTTATGGGAACAGAGTAGTGGCTTGGAGGTAGGGGTCGAGGGCAGGTGAAGGGCGTGGACGGAAGACGTCGACCCTTGGGGGAGGAGGGGGAGCATGGGAGAGTGCTGTTAAGGAGAGACCAGAGCGCGGCTTAAGTCTAAAGACGGAATCTAAATTGGGGGAGGGAGGGTAGGGTAGAGACTGAGGGAAGCGGAACGGGCAGACAGGACGGGGTGGGTTGAGCTTCGGGGCGAGGCTGGAGGACAGAGGCAGAGCCCGATGGTTTGGACAGGGCCGAGCACCGGGTCTGGGCCTGAGGGTTCGGGTTAAGTTTTTTTGACAAGAGGAAGGGACCTGTGGCAAGCGGCGGGGTCCGACGCGGCGAGTTCGGCCCGACGGCGGGAGCAGGGCGCGGCCTCAGGCCCGGCAGGCCGAGGGGGTGCGGAGCGGTCGGCCCTCGAGGCCGGGGCCGAGCGAAGGCTCACAACAGACCGGGGAGAGGTCGAGGCAAGGACGAAGCTGGGCTGACGCCCGCCCGAAGCCAGGAGGTCACGGCCAGCAGCCTGCACTCGGCAGCTCGCCGCCGCCTCCCACTGCTGCGCTCGCGCGCGGCCCGCACCGGAAGCGGAAGTGGGAGGCTGAGCGAAGGGGGGGCGGAGCCTGGCGGACGGTGCTTCCGCTCACGCGAGGGGCGGGGCCTATGTTCGGGCGAGGAGGGAGGGGCGGGGCTTGAAGGAGATAAGCAGTGTGTCAGGAGATCCTGGAGACTTTGTACGTAAGGGCCGCGGGTGTTTCTCAAGCGGAGAAGAGAAGAGACCCCCAAGGCTCAAAATCTCATCTTTATTGGGAAGACTCAGAACAAACAACCTACCCCCCACCTTCAAGCCTGGGGACGGAGGGCGGGGGATCTGCACCCTCCTCCCATATGTACACAACAGAATTCGCCTGGAGAAGGTGCCCCCGCTTGTGAGGGCTGAGGCAGCAGCTTTAACAACCGAGCGCTTGAGAGCCAAGCAAGCCCCTTTTCCTCTCCAGACTCAGTTTTCTCACTTGTAAAATGGGCTCAGGGGAAACCGATGCTACGGAGTTTCTCGCCAGCGCTGAAGATGTCCGATTCAGAAGGATGAGAACGTCGGAAGACTGACCAAGGGCCGCCCAAGGGTATGGGGGGGTGCTGGATATCCTGGTTGGGTTCGCACAGCCCCTTCCACCTCCCTCCCCACCCAGCGCCTCTCCTCCAGCGCCGCGGGGGCTACGTGGCCTCAGGCCCCGGGGACAGGAGGCTGCCCCCAAAGCCCGCCTCGCGGTACTGATTGGGGAACATGTTGCTGCCCACGAGGCTGGCAGTGCCTCCGTCCCCGGGGCCCGGGGACTGGTACGAGTCCAGCGTCAGCGGCTCGGTGCCGGGGGGCTCCCCGACCGCGGCCCCTGCACCCCCATTGCCCGCGATAGCGCTGGTGAGTGGTGGCGCTGGGGGCAGCATGTCCAGCATGGTGAAAAGCGTGGGGGCAGCGGGGTCGTAGGCAAAGCCGTCGTCCAGGAGGTCCGGCTCGCAGGGGGGCTCCAGGCCTGGGAGGGATACGGTGCCCGGGAAGAAGTCTGTGTCTGGCAACAGTGCTGATGGCGGGAGGAACAGGCCTGCAGGGATGAGAAGAAAGAAGAAAGTATGGTGGGCTTTTAGGGTCGACCTCTGGCCAGGCCCTAACTCAAATGCCCCCTCTGTTGCTAAATGCTTTATCGGTGTGGCCTCTTATAATGCCAAGAAGAAACTCTGAGTAGGGACTATCACCGTTCTCTATCTCCCTTTTTTTGTTGTTGTTACAATAATTTTTTAAATTACAAATTACAAAGTTACAAAATATTTGTAATTACAAAATAATTACAATTTTTTGTAATTTTTTGTTACAATAATTTTGTTGATGTACAGTATTATATGTTCCAGGTGTACAACCTAGTAATTCACGATTTTTTAAGGTTATACTCCACTTATAGTTATTACAAAATATTGGCTATATTCCCTGTGCTGTACAATATGTCCTTATAGCTTATTCATTTTATACATAGTAGTTTGTACCTCTTAATCCCCTGCCCCTATCTTGTCCCTCCTCCCTTTCCTCTCCCTGCGGTAACCACTAGTTTGTTCTCTGTATCTGTGAGTCTGTTTCTTTTTTGTTATATTCACTAGCTTTTTTCTTTTTTAAGATTCCACATGTAAGTGGTATCATACAGTACTTGTCTTTCTCTGTCACTAAGCTTATGTCGTCCAAGTCCATCCATGTTGCTGCAAGTGGCAAGTTTTCTTTTTTTTTTATGGCTGAGTAGTATTTCATTGTGTATATGTACCACATCTTCTTTATCCATTTATTTATTGATGGACACTTAAGTTGTTTCCATTTCTTGGCTGATGTAAATAATGCTTCTATGAACACTGGGGTGCATGTATCTTTTCAAATTAGTGTTTTCATTTTTTAAAAAATATATACCTGGAGTGGAATTACTGGGTCATATGGTATTTGCAAATGATATGACTGATAAAGGGTTAATATCCAAAATATAAACAGTTCATACAACTCAACATCAAAAATTAAAAATTAAAGTTAAAAAATGGGCAGAAGACCTGAACAGACATTTTGCCAAAGAAGACATTACAGTTGGCCAAAAGGCACATGAAAAGATGCTCAACATCATTAATCATTAGAGAAATGCAAATTAAAACCACAATGAGATAGCACCTCATACCTGTCAGCATGGCTATCATCAAAAAGACACGAATAACAAATGTTGGCAAGGATGTAGAGAAAAGGGAACCCTCCTACACTGTTGGTGGAAGTGTAAATTGGTACAGCCACTGTGGGAAACAGTTTGGAGGTTCCTCAAAAAACTAAAAATAGGATCATTCTCATTTAATAAGCAAACAGGCAAAATAACTTGCCCTCCACAGGTGAATTGCAGAAGCAGGGTTGAAACCATGCTCCTGTAGTGCTAGGGAGTTTTCCCCAAGAATGAGGAAGAAGAGGAGGCTCCAAAGCCCCCCCCCAAATAAAGACAACCCGAAAAGTGAAACATCCACACCATGGGAGACCCAAGGGAGAAGTCACAAGCCCCAAAATTGTACAGTAAAATGGTAAGTGTCACTGTGGGAGAGTCTCTCTTTTTGAGACAAGACAAACCTCACCAGCAAAGGCTGACTACGCTTGTCTCAGAAAGAGACGCTGCACTGCTGGAACTCTTATTTCCCAGCCTCCCTTGTAGCTTGATGTGACTAAGTGCTGCTGGCTGAAATGTGGGCGTGATGGCTGCAGCTGCAGCAGCCACCTTGGACCATGAGGTGGAAACTATGAGCTGAAAATGGCAGGAGCTTGGGTCTCTGATGATCATGCAGCCACCAAACCATCCATGGACCACCTACCTCTGGACTGTGTTTATGTGAGAGGGGAAATAATGTTCTATCCTATTGAAGCTCCTGTTATTTGGGGTTTTGCTATGAATGCAGTTAAACATGATCAAATGCAGTTAAACAAATGCAGGTGGCATTCCTGCTTTCTGGCAAGTTCCTAACATCTCCTGGGCACCAACTCTATGTCAGCCACTGTGCTAAATAACTGTGTGATGTGACCTCACTAAATTCTGGAAGGAACCCTAAGAGGGAGGGTCTCCATCTGCAAGTTAAGTAAACTGAGGCCCAAAGAGGTCATACAGTGGCTAAATTGTGTCCTCAAATTCAAACCCAGTCTGATTCCAGAGGCCATGCTCCTAACCACCACACTCTAGTGCCAGGGCAGCTTTGCCACAAGGATGAGAGAGGGGAACTTTAGACACTGGGAAATCGGGGTGATAGAACAAGTGGATGAATGACAGGTGGCTGATAAGGAGAGGCTTTGGGGATTGGGAATCGAAGGTTGATGAAATAAACTAGGATTGGGGGTTTGTTTCTAGGGGCAGAGCTGTTGGGCATTGGTTACAGTGGGTTGCGGGGACAACAGGTGATAACTGAAACCTTCAGGGTGGGACTGGCTGGAGTGGTCCAGGCTCAGCAGACTCTGAGTGGTTGGCAGCTGGCTGGGAGCTGGGCGCCGTGGGGTAGCTGGGGTGTTGGGGACAGCGTTCTTAGAGCTAGTGGTCAGCGAGTGGGAGGGCTTTGGATGGCAGCCAGACAGGGTTAGAATTCATGGGAACTGGAGGCTGGCATGTGAGTTGAGACGAAGGCCGTGGTAGAAGAGGCCGGAGGGTGGCTGAATTCAAGGCTGGCTGGCTCTGACACCACCCCCATTTATCCACCGTCTACTCCCTACTAGTGGTTTCACGTGTCATCACTAATCTGAACCTATGCCCAGGTGCAGCTCCCCACTCCACCTCAGACTGGCTGTGTGACCTTGGGCAAGAGACATCGCCTCTTTGGGCCTCAAGTTCTTCACCAGTAAAATGGTGGTGGGGCGTGAGGGGAGATGACAGCACCCCCCCCCAGGGCGATTACCCAGATTAAGTGAGTAAGCACACACGAAGCAGTTATGTGATTATATAGTGTCTGTAAAAATAAGTACATTAAATTTTAAAAGGTCAATGAGGTAGGTATGTGGTGAGACTTTTCAGAGGAGCCCTGAAGCTCTGAGAGGTAGAGCAACTTGGTGAAGGTCACACAGCAGGTAAATGGCCCAGTGGAGATCAGAGCCTCCAGACCGTGTCCAGAACCACTATTCTTTCCACTTTATGTTGCTGGCTAAGTGGTAAGGCACTGCCCTAGTAGGAGCCCCTGGGGGACCTGAAAAGGCCAGAAAAGCAGGGATGCAGCTCACCCTCGGCCCACCTTGCGGGCAGGGGCTTGCACTGAGCCAGGACCCACCTGAGCTGTGGCCGGGCAGGAAGTGATCCAGGAGGGCCGGCTTTTTCCTCCGCCGTTTGCTTTCGATGCCATG
The DNA here is from genome assembly GCF_059928025.1 of Delphinapterus leucas. Classification (NCBI taxonomy): domain Eukaryota; kingdom Metazoa; phylum Chordata; class Mammalia; order Artiodactyla; family Monodontidae; genus Delphinapterus; species Delphinapterus leucas. The sequence continues at coordinate 10,386,498 of NC_143148.1, forward strand.
GGGGTCTGAGGGAAGACAGAGATGAGGACCCCTGGATCCCAACAGCCCCTCCTCCCCAACCTGGGGTGGGCCAGGGCAGTGGGGTCAGTCATCCCCTCCCAGTAACCTGGAGAGGGATGTGAAAAGGGGCAGAGTGAACACACCAGAGCTATTCAGCTCCCCAAGGACATCGGGCAGCCCCCGTTTCCGCTTCTTGTCCACACCGTAGCTGTCTGTTTAGGAGATACCAGAGGCATACAAAATAATCCATTAAAAATAAGAATTAATTAAGAATTAATTATAGAGACCATTTGGGAAGTTGTTATGCTGTTCTGGTTTTTGCCCAAACAATGCAAATAGATGTCCACATCTTAATCAGAATAAAACCCAAATCCACTTCTAGCTACACTGGAACGTCCCAGGCACTATGCTGCCTCAGGGCCTTTGCACTTGCTGTTCCCGCTGCTTAAAACACTCTTCCTCAACTCTTACCACTTCCCTGGAGAATTGCTTAGTCATCCTCCCATCCTCAGGTCAGCCATCCCCTCCTTTAGGAAGCTCTCCCTGAACCCTAAGGCTGGGTCAGGTGCCCCACTCTGGGCAATCCAAGTTCTGTAAGCAATTCCAATCCCAGCCCTGCCCACTCTGGTTGTCACTGTATGGGAATGGATCTGTGCCCCCCCTCCCCATAAGACTGTGAGCCTCATAGGGTAGGGCTGGGGCTGTCTCAGTCACTGCTACGTTCCCAGCACTACCCAGCGAGGGCCAGGCATGAGCAGGCGTGCTGAGGGGAGGAATGATTAAATAGTCCCAAAATGTCATAAAATGGGTACTATTATTATTTCCATTTTGCACAGGAGGAGTCTGAGGCTAGGAGAAGCCAAGATCGCACAGCCAGTAAGCAGCAGACCAGGATTTGAACCCCAGTCTGTGCAACTCTGAGCCTGCATTCTACTTCTGCCTCTTCCCCTTTCCCCTTTGGGTCACCCCAAGCAAGACCAAAGACCTAGTCTCTGGGGCGGTGGGTCACCCTGGGTGGCCTTGGTTACCATGGTCCCGAGGCAGGTATGTGAAGGGCAGAGGCTCACTGCAGACCCCATCAGTAAGCCGCTGCAGGAAGACATTCACTGTCACAGGTTCAACAATCTCCAGGTCCTCGTAGGGTGGTGTCTTGAACACAATGGCAATCTGGCGGTGCACGTCGGCCTGGGAGAAGTCAGCCCGGCCTTCCCAGGAGGCTCTGCTGAACACCACCGATATATCCTCTGGCAGGAAAGTGCGGGTGTCAGCTGAGCCAGAACACTGGCCCACCAGAGACCCAACTCACTCAGCCTCCCCCAAAATCAACACCAATATTTCTAAGAATAAAACTAGTCATAATAAAACTAATCATAGCGGCAGCTAACTTTCTGCTGAGCACCTACCGTGTGCCAGTCACTGACATACACACACACACACGCACGCACACACACACGTGCGCGCGCGCGCACATACACACACACACACACACACACACACACACTCATCTAATCCTTTAACAATCCAAAAGGCAGGTAGACTTAATATTTCCACCTTATCAGGGGCCCCCAAGACCACCATCAGATTCAGTGATTCACTAAGGGGACTCACAGGACTCATCATATAGTTGTACTCATGGAGGCTATGATTTATTACAGCAAAAAGACAGATGCACACGCAGTTAAGAGGAAAGGTGTGCCTGGAGCGAAGTCCAGAGGAAACCAGGTGCCAACTTCCAAGAGTTCTCCCCAGGGGACTCACACAGAACATGCACACCGCACACTGCTGCCCCCAGTGGCAACACACATGAAATGCTTCTACCAAGGAAGCACATTAGAGACTTACTGCCCAGGGTTTTTACTGGGAGTTGGTCAAGTAGGCTCCCTCTAACTGGCACATATCAAAATTCCAGACTCCCAGAAGGAAAGCAAATGATCCGCACAAACCATATTGTTTGTACGGTTTAGGTACAGTGAGCCACTCTTAACAGTCAGGGAATGGTAGGAGCCCTCTCAAAGTTCCCAAAAGCCAGCCACGGGTCAACCTTGTAAGCTGGGCTTCCAAACGCTAACAGTCTCAGACCTGCTATGTTAACTCTTTTCTAGACACCCACTTCATAGATGGGGAAACCGAGGCTTGGGGGTTTAAGAGACTAACCCAAGGTCATACAGCTGGTGGCAGAATAGTCGGGATTCAGTATGCTACTCTGCCTACTATTTCTTTTTCTTGTCTTATTGCATTGCCTCTCATCACACTAACTCCATATACTGAGGCTTTATATGTGTTGGACAGACATGGTTTGCCTCTAAGACACATAACAATCCTATGAAAAAACTACCTTTAGGAAGTCCATTATATTGAGGGGAAAGCAAAGGCACAGGGAGGTTAAGTCACTTGTCCAAGGTCACAGAGTCAGCAAGTGGTGGAGCCAAGATGGGGATCCGGGCAGGCTAGAGCTCTTCACCACCAGCTGCTACAGCTTGAGGAAGTTACTGATATCTCTGGGCCTAGTTTCTTCACCTTCAAGAGGGAAAGTCATAGTACTCACCTCACAAGAGTTGTTAGGAGGATTAAATGAGTCACTCCAAGAAAAGGACTTAGAAGAGGGCTTAACATAATAGGTGCTCAGTCCACGTTAAGTATGATAGTTTTTATTAGTATTATGCAAAATACTAACTCCAGGTCTGGCACTCAGGAAATCCTCAGTAAATGCTAACTCTCTGTAGTGTAGTTTTTAGGTGCGTGGGATCCCATCTCATCCTAACACCAGCTCATTTTAGGGATGAGGAAACAGGCTTAGCGTGGTGAAGTCACCTGCCCGAGATCAGTCAGTGAGTGAGTAACGGAACAGGACTCACATGTACCTCGAATCATTCACCCAGGGCAGGAACAGTTTCCCTGCCCTGACCCCAATTCCCAGACTCCTAACAGCCTCCTTGGCATTCCTCAGATTTCAGCTCAAATATCACCTCCTCTGGGAAGCCTTCCCAGATGCCCGGACCATGTCTGGACTTTCTGTTGTTCAATCTCAGCACTTTGTCTTCTTCCCTCTCAGCATTACTCACATTTGTAATTTGTCTTTCTTTCCCTACCTCCCTCTGAACTGAGAGCCGTGTGAGGGCAGAGGCTGGGCCTTTCTCTGTCACTGCTGCGTCCCAGCACTGCCTACCACAGAACCCAGCACAGAGGAGCCACCCAATAACCATTTGCTCATTCATTCAAAATCTTATAAGAACCTCCCACTCCTGGGTACATATCCAAAAGAATTGAAGACAGGTGTTCAAACAAAAACTTATACACAAATGTCGAAAACAACACTATTCATAATAACCAAGAGGTGAAAATAACCCAAATGCCCATTAACTGATGAATGGATAAACAAAATGGGATATATCCATATATGGAATATTAGCCATAAAAAGGAACAAAGCACTGATACCTGCTACAGCATGGATGAACCTTCATAACATTACACTAAGTAAAAGAATCCAGACATAAAAGGCCACATATTGTATGATTCTATTATATAAAATGTCCAAAATAGGTAAATCCATAGAGACAGAAAATAGATTGGTGGATGCCAGAGGCTGGAAGAGAGGGGAATAGAGAGTCACTGCCTACTGAGTACTGGGTTTCTTTCTGGGGTGATGAAAATGTTCCGGAACTAGAGAGTGGTGGTGGCACAACCTTGGGAATGTACTAAATATCAATGAAGTATACACTTTAAAATGGTTAAAATGTTTTGTTTTAAGAGTAAACCTTGCAGAAAAAAAGAAAAATAAAAGAGAGAGAGAATCAGGAAAAAAAAAGAAAAAGGTTTTTGGTTTTTTTTTCCCTGAGAACCTCATGTGTGCTTGGCCCTAGACTGGGTGGTTCTGGGGACACAGCTGTTCACCAGGATGCTCCCAGGTCCTGCCCAGACAACCCAGTGGCGGGAGGGTGGGGATGGAGATAGACGTTAACTATATAACCATACAACCTGAGAAACGATTGTGGGGGGATTCCTGAGGCTGTAGCATGTTCTCCTACCCTCCTCCCCTCTCACTGCCCTCCTGCCCCATTGGCCTCACTGTTCCTCCAACAACTAGGCCTGCTCCTACCACAGGACCTTTGCACTTGCTGTTCTCTCTGCTGGAACACTCTTCCTCTCATGGCCACACAGATTCTTCGTGGCTCCAGTGTCACCTCCTGAGAGCGGTCCTCCCTGGCCCCACTAAGTCAAACTGTGCCCCACAACACCTCCAACCATCTCTCTCTATCCCCTTCCTCAGCATTATCTATCTCCAGATACTACTTTTTCACCACCTTCCTGATTTTTTTTCAACTCCCTTTCTTTATTTTTCCTCCCAGAAGCACAGACCACCTGGATTCAAATCCTGTCTCTACCTGACTACCTCTGTGACCTTGAGCAAGTTACTTAATCTTTCTGTGCCTCGGTTTCCTCATCTGTAAACGGGGAATAAGAGAATCTACCTCATAGAACTGTTAGGCAATTAGATGATTGAATAAATGACGCATACAAAGGGCTTAGGTCAGAGTTTGGCACTTAATAAGAGCAAGACAGGCTTCCCTGGTGGCACCGTGGTTGAGGATCCGCCTGCCAACGCAGAGGACACGGGTTCGAGCCCTGGTCCGGGACGATCCCGCATGCCGCGGAGCAACTAAGCCCGTGTGCCGTAACTACTGAGTCTGCGCTCTAGAGCCCGCGAGACACAACTACTGAGCCCACGTGCTGCAACTACTGAAGCCCGCGCGCCTAGAGCCCGTGCTCCACAATGAGAGAAGCCACCGCAATGAGAAGCCCACACACTGCAACGAAGAGTAGCCCCCACCTGCCACAACTAGAGAAAGCCCACGCGCAGCAACGAAGATGCAACACAGCCAAAAATAAATAAAATAAACAAATTTATTTTTTAAAATTAAAATAAGAGCAAGATAGGGCTTCCCTGGTGGCGCAGCGGTTGAGAGTCCGCCTGCCGATGCAGGGGACACGGGTTCGTGCCCCGGTCCAGGAAGATCCCACATGCCGCGGAGCGGCTGGGCCCGTGAGCCATGGCCGCTGAGCCTGCGCGTCCAGAGCCTGTGCTCCACAACGGGAGAGGCCACAACAGTGAGAGGCCCGCGTACCGCAAAAAAAAAAAAAAAAAAAAAAAAAGAGCAAGGCAAATGTTTGCTCTTCTGTTGGTGGTGATGTTATTTATAATAGAGTCACATGATAGAAGATGCAAAGGATAAAGAAAAGATATATACAATAAAAGAGAGGGACTTCCCTGGTGGTCTAGTGGCTAAGACTCCATGCTCCCAATGCAGGGGGCCTGGGGTTCGATCCCTGGTCTGGGAAGATCCCACATGCCACGGAACAACGAAGCCCGTGCACCACAACTACTGAGCCTGCGCTCTAGAGCCCGCGAGACACAACTACTGAGCCCACGTGCTGCAGCTACAGAAGCCTGCGTGCCTAGAGCCCGTGCTCTACAACAAGAGAAGTCACCGCAATGAGAAGCCCGTGGGCACCGCAATGAAGAGTAGCCCCCGCTCGCCACAACTAGAGAAAGCTCACGCGCAGCAACGAAGACCCAAGGCAGCCAAAAATAAATAAAATTTAAATAAATAAATGTGGAATTAAAAAAAAAAAAAGATCCCGCATGCAGCAACGAAGATCCCACGTGCTGCAACTAAGACCCAGCGCAGCCAAATAAATAAATAAATATAAAAAAAAGAAAAAAGAGAAAGCTCTCCCCCCAGGCAATCCTGGGTTGTTTTTTCTTTTTAAAAAAATCCTGTTTTTAATTGGTCCAATGGTTAAGACTCCGCCCTTCCAATGCCAGGGGCGCGGGCCAAAAAAATTTTTTAAAAACCAACAAAAAAACCCAAAAACCCTATTTGAACAAGGGTTTTGACATTTGAACAGATGTGGAAACATCGTCCATTTTCTCCATTCGTAGCCCTGATCCAACTGTCATAAAGCACTTATTTATGCACCTCCACGATTTTAATACCAGAGTCCCCCTGGAGCTCATGATGGCAAGGCCTGCCAGGTACCCAGCGCAGGCCAGCACTGTTTGTTTGTGCCTCCTTCTTTGTTCATGAATGAGTGAGCAGGTGAGCGAGTGACTCAGTGAGTGAATGAATCAATGGGCTATTTCTGTCTGCCTCCACAACCAAAGCTCTGGACCCTTCCACTCGGCTCCCCTGGTTAACTGGCTCTTCTTCACCCTCTCATCCTCCGGGCTCCCCAGCTGCCCCTGCAAGCCGGCAGACCCCACTCCGTCCACTCGCTGCCCCAGGCCCCTCACCTTTCTGCACCTTGTCGCACAGCAGGTAGAGCTCCTCGCCACCCGTGCACGGCCCGCTCTCCTTGTTGATTCGGCAAATCCGCAGCTCTGACGTGTTTGTGGACTCTGGGAAAGAGGAGAGGAAGGAGCACACAGAAAAAACGAGAATTCAGTCATCAAACCCTTACCAGGTACCCCATGGGTGCCCACACTGGGGTGTGGAGAGGTGGGAAATGGAGAAGCCAGGGTGCCTGATCCTTCTGGAACCTGTGGTCCAGGTGGAAAAAGAAGATGCCCAGGCAGGAGGGGTTAATGGACGATCATGAGTCCTCCGTGCTGAGGTCCGGTGAGTGTCTGCTCAAAAGGGAGACCCTCAGACCTCAGGGAGGGGTTGGTGGGGTCAGGAGTCAGGGATGAGTCTTAGATGAGGGCTAATGGCCTGAAACTTGTAGTGGACACATGTTGTTTTGCCAGTCTAGCAGTCCTGGCCCTTCTTTTGTTAACAGCCCCCCCAGTTTTCCTTTAAGGAACCACCCCCCACCTCAGTCATGGGGATTGGGTAGGGCGGAGCCCACTCCCAGCTCAGCAGTGATCATTTGCCCTAGACCTGGCCAATCAGAGCATCACCTCCTTCTGGCTACAGCTGATTAGTCAGAGAGGAGGACATGACTAAAACTAGGCCAATGAGAGACAGCCCTGGGACTTTGAGCAAAAATGCTGAGTAAGAGAATCTCTCTTTGGGAGCAGGGGAGAAGTGTCATGCTGATAGGATGTAAGACTAGAGCTACATACAGTTATTTTGCCCCTGCATGGGAGGGCCCTGCCAAGAGTGACTCTAACATAAAGGAAGCATGGCTGAGAGATGGAAAGAGATCCCTGACGACATCACTGAGAACCTGGATGCAGCCAGACCTGAAGCACTGTGCTACCTCTGGATAGTTTTAGTTAATGGAACAAATTCTTCTTTTTTTCCTTATTTGAGTTGGGATTCTATCCCTTGCACCCATAAAAGTCCTGATTGAGTTAATATCCCTGCCCATTTTGATGCTTGTGGCAGTCACTGTAGGCTGGCTAAAATCTCACAGCCATTCCCAATCTCCTCTTCCATACCTGTACCCCTCTACAGAGGATGAAAAACCTAGATACTTGTTTCTCAGATTCTCTTGCAACTAAGGGCGGCCGTGGGACCAAGTTCTGGCCAATGAGACATAAGGAGATGTCTACCAGGGTGATTCTGAGGAATATATTATTTTCTCTATGAAAGAGAGAGAGATTATTACTCATGCTGCCTCTTCTCAAGGGCTACCTAGTATAGTTGTACTGGTTGTGCATTCTGCAACACCAGAAAGCCCCATTCCCAGAGGCTACCTAGTAAATGCTGACCCTTAGAATTGGGCAGTGTACAGCCTGCACACCACACAGGGTGTCACTGCCCATCATGCCTTGAACACAGACATGATGTCTGGAGCTGCGGCAGCCAGTTCATGACCATGAGGGAAAGCCCAAGAGAATCACAGAGCTGCTGAACCAGCACCCTGATATAGCTGAGCAGCTGAATCAACAGGAACAGCCTTAATAACTGAGAAAAAAAAAAGAACTCCCTGTTTGTTCATGCCATTGTATGTGGGGCTTTCTGGTACCTGCAGCCAAAGACAACCCTAATGGAAGAGCACCCTCGACTCACTCTTGTCATAGACGGGCTCAGAGAGCACAGGGTCCATCCGGCGCATCTGTCCTTGCTGGTCCCTGTATGAGGCCTGGAAGCAAATCCTCACGACATTCATGTCCACCTCCTGATGGTTCTTCAGGGACCCAGCTGCGGGAGAGATATGGGAAGGCTGAGTGTGGGGGGTGGAGACCCTGGTGGGGGGATGGGGGACAGGGAAGGGACGGGGCTGTGGTGGTGGTGGATACTGGAGAAGGCGAGGGGACAGGGGTGGCAGAGGGGGCGAGGGGTCTGAGAGGACAGGATGCTGAGGCTAGGCGTGGGGACTCACCATTGTAGGGGTCGATGCCCAGCTGAATCTTCCGCTCAATGGCCGCCTCGATCTCCTTCTTCCTCACACACTGGATGCCCAGGTTGTTAAAGCTGAGTCGGGGGGAAGGGGGCAAGGGGGGTAATCCTGAGGGGGCAGGTGTAGCCCTAACCCACAGGACGGCTCTGGTAGATGCTGTCTCAGGGCTCACAGTCTCAGAGCTGAGGCCCCCCAGGCCCAGGGGTCCCAGCATTGGGAGGGGACTGGGGTTCAAACCTTTCAGGGGTGTGGAGAATTCTTGAGAGAACTTATCTTTACCACAGGAAAGCACCTGTTGACCTCATTTATAATAAGAAAACTGCAAATTAAACAGCAATGTGATGCCAATTTTTTAAAAAACTCATCAAAACAGCAGAGATCAAAACATCTGACCATACCCTCTGCCGGTGATATTGTGGAGAATCAGGCACTCTCACCCATTGCTGGTGGGACTGTAAATTGCCCCAGCAATCACATATTGGAGGACAACATGGCAGTATTCATTCATTCTACCAATATTTCTTGAGCACCTACTGTGTGCCAGGGACTGTGCTAGGCACTGGGGGATACAGCAGGGAACAAAAGAGATAAAATCCTTGCTTTCATGGAGCTGACATTTTCACTAAGTTTATAAATCACTAAAAGTATAAATGCACAAACTTGGGGCCAGCAATTTCATTTTTAGTAATTCATCCTGCAGAAGAAAGAGTATATATGTGAAGCTGTTCACTGAAGCACAGTTAGTGATAGAGCAACAAGAGATTGGAACCATTCTGGGTGCCCATTCATAGGGACTTAATTAATTGTGTGCATCCATACATTGGAATAGTATGCAGTCAATAAAAAGGATAGGACAGCTCTAAATGTACTGACGGGAATTATCTCTAAGATGTACTGGAACATAAAAACAAGGTGCAAATGTCTGCTACCATTCATAAGGGAAGGAAAAAAATATAAATGCATAGCATATCTTTAGCTGCCTCCAGAGAGGGGCACTGGTGGCCAGAGGACCAAAGATGGAAGGAAATTTATTTTTCACTGCACACCCTTTCTGAACCTTTAAATTTTTAAATTAAAAACATATAAATTATAAAGCGAAAGAAAGAATGGGACTTGCAGCCAAGTCAGGTCTGCAGTCAAATTCCAGCTCTGCCATTGGCTATCTGGGCTCTTTCGCCTCTCTGAGCCTCAGTTTCCTCCTCTACAAAACGGGGATAAATATAATGCGTGTGAATGCGTGTGCGGCAGGGTTCCAGGCCTAGGTAAGACCCTCCACGGCCCCCAGGCCTCAGTTTCCCCATCTAGGAAATGCAGTGGGGAGAGTCTGGCTAAGCTGCCTCTGCTCCTAAGGTTTTCTGGGGTGATCCTCAGCCCCTCAAAATCTCCGTGACCAAGGGTGAGGGGTCAGGGCTCAGGTACCTGTGCCGGGGGCTGACATGAGGCCGGAGCCGCACCCTGCAGACGCCGTCCGTGCAGTCTTTCCCCACGAGACTGTGAGGGTGAACGCGGTGAGGCCAGTCCTTCCACACCAGGCACGCGGTCACCTCCACCTCCCGCAGCCCTCCACAATCCCGGAGCTGCAGGAAGACAGGTGCTCTTGGGGTCCCTTTGCAAACACCCGCACCCATCCAAGCCTCCTTTGGCAGCTCCCCGCCCCTCCCCTCTCCCCCGACGATGGAGGAATGTTTGCTGAAGACCCCTCCAGGATCCTAAACCGGAGGCTTCCAACCTGGGGGCCTCATAACATGAGAGCTGCCCCACAGATGTGCCTTCTTTCGCCACTCGACTTTAAAAACATTGCATGCACACAAGGTCTCCAAGTACAGCCCACAGATAACATACTAATTGTGGAGAGACCAGGTAGACACCACCTTAACCATATGATCAAGGTCAGCGTCACCACTACGGGGCCAAAGTAACACAGGCATCCCCTGATGGGATGTACTGGGAAGAACACGTCACTTCTATGACAGCCCCTTCAGAAGTGCATCACTGGAATCTAATCAGGAGGAAACATCAGAAAAGCCCAAACTGTGGTCATCTGGTCAGACATGAAAGACAATAAAAATACGGGTGTCATATTTTGGGTTAAAAGAGAACAAAACATGTATTTTGACCTGGCTGGTAGTTAAACAGTGTATATATATATATATATATATATATATATATATGTCAAAATTCCTAGAGCTATACACTTAAGATTTGATAAAATATAACTCAATTTCAAAAAAAAAAAAAAAAGAGGAGAGAGGCTACAGAGACACGATAACCAAATGCAACATAGGATCCTTGATTGGATCCTGGATTGGGGGGGGAACAATTATAAAACACACATTTGGGGGACAATTGGGAAATTTAAGTATGGACTGTATATTAGATGATATTATGGAATATTATTAATTTTCCTAGGGATGGTAATGAGTGTCCTAGACATGCAGGAGCTTATTTTTAGGAGATGCCCATTGAAGTATGTAGAGGTGAAATAACATGATATTTACAACTTATCTGCAAATGGGTCCGCAAAAAACACAATGTGTATTTGTGTGTGTGTGAGCGCTGTGCATGCGTGTATGTGTGTGTTTGTGTGTATGGAGAGAGAGTGACAGATATAGCGAGTGGGGCCAAATGTCAACTGGTACGTATAGGTGAAGGGTACACAGGTGCTTATGGTACTCTTAATTTTTCTGGAGATTAAAATTTTTTTCATCTAAACTCATCAAAATGTGTACATTAAATACATGCATTGTTTGTATATCAGTTATACCTCAATGAAACAAACAAACAAAAAACCTAGAAAACAAAAGATTTAAAGGATTTTTTTTTTCCGGAATAAAAAGTTGGGGCAGGGTGGGGGAGGGAAGGACTTGGAGTCTGGGGTCAGCAGATGCAATCTCATATAAAGGATGGATAAACAACAAGGTCCTACTGTATATCAGAGAACTCTATTCAATACCCTGTGATAAACCATGATGGAAAAGAACATGAAACAGAATATATATATATATGTATAACTGAATCACTTTGCTATACAGCAGAGATTAACACAACATTGTAAATCAACTATACTTCAATAAAATAATGTTTTTAAAAAGTTGGGGAAAATCTGGAGCTTACATTTTAAAAGTATGAGACATCACGTTATTCCAGATTTCCAGATTCTCTTTTTTAAAAGGGAAGTTATGGCAACTGGGGCTGGACTTCTACTCAGCAGTCACGTGGGGCAGCAGATAGAAACTGGCCCCTTGAGACAGGACCCAGACCCACGTGGCCGCTTGGCTTTCCTGGGTCACTCACAGGGCCCTAACTGGCCTGAAAGAACCACAAAAGCCTGCTCCGAATGTGTAAAGCCGGTGCCTATAAAATACAACGAACAGGTGCGTCTCAGTGAGGGAGTACTGCCCTCTAGGGGGCGTTTGGGATACTGAGGACAATTCTGGTTGACACTGGGATCGGGACCCACAGCAGGCAGTACAGGGCCACAGATGCTACACAGCCTGCAATACCAGGACAGTCCCACACAAGTCCTGCAAGACCTCTGAATGTCCCGCCAACATTCACATCAGTGACAAACCTGTTTTAAATGGTCAGAACCCAGAACCTCCTTCCATTTTACATGTACAGTATTTTTTCCCATAACTTTCAAATACACTGAATTTTCAAGGACTGCAATCACCATGTTAATTGAGAGAAGACTGGTTTCATTTGAACTCAGAATTGTTCACCACTTTGGTGCCCTTTTTTTTTTTTTGCTGTGCCACTGGACTGCCAGGGAATTCCCAATTGTTCACCATTTTGGAAAATCCTGTCACCTATGGCCACGCTGGACTTGTGGCATTTAAGTCGCCAAGTCCCCACACTGAGTCGGGCTGCATTCATGCTGCTGTATTAATGAAATCCAAAGCAACTGCTACTTTGTTTTCATTTCCCTGAGGCTGTGCCCAAGCATTTACATACTGAAATAAATGTGCTTGTATAGGCTGTATAATTTTCCTTTTATTTCTCCTTCATACTAAAGTTGGGGCATTATGGATTTCAGGGATGATTATGAGTAGACAATTTATATTGAGTAGACAAATTTCATTGAGTCAGATGGGTTAAAACCATTAGTTTAACCAGCTCCCTGATGTAACATTAGGAGATTCTGAAAGGCAAGATTTCTGCAAGGCTGAAAGCTTTTCATCCTTTTTTTTTTGGCTGCACCATGCGGCATGTGGGATCTTAGCTCCCTGACTAAGAATAGAACCCGCGGCTCCTGAAGTGGAAGCTCGGAGTCTTAACCACTGGACCGCCAGGGAAGTCACGAAAGCTTTTCATCTTTGAGATGTCATGCGAGATTGTGGATAGACGTTAGGCCTTGAAGTCAGTCAGAACTGGTACCAAACCAGGCTCTACCTGGTGATAAACCTCTCTGGTCTTACCATCCTTATCTGTAAAATAGGTACTAAGTACCTGGCACACAAGAGCACTTAGTAAATGGCAGTAATCACTACAATGAATTTGCTGTGTACCCTTGTGCAAGTAACTGACGCTCTCTGAGCCTCAGTTTCCTCCTCTGAAAGATGGGGATGAAAATACTAAATCGAAATTCAGAGTCAGGTCACCCCCTATTGTTGGACATTTACTATTCTAACTCTTTGAAATCAGAACCAACACAAAGCTAGAATAACTGCCTGGAAAGGCTTAGAAATAAAAAGTTGGGGAAAACACAGCCTCAAAATATCACCCCACAGGTAATGTACTAATTACAAAGGGAAAGCTATACCTTTTCAATGGTGGTCACTCCCTGTTATGGGCGAAACTGCACACCCCCAAAATTCATATGTTGTAGCTCTAGCTCCCAGTACCTCAGAATGTGACTGTATTTGGAGATAGAGCCTTTAAAGAGGCGAGTCAATTAATGAGGCCTTAGGGTGGGTCCTAATCCAGTCTCCTCATGGCCTTATAAGAAGAGGTAATTTGGACACACAAAGAGTGTGCTAACACTGCTGACGCTGGACACACACCAGTGCTGACACAGAGGAAAGACCAAGTGAGGACACAGCGAGAAGGCAGCCGTCTGCAAGCCCAGGAGAGAGGCCTCAGAGGAAACCAGCCCTGCTAATAGCTCGGTTTTGGACTTCCAGCCTCCAGAACTGTGAGACAGTAACTTCCTGTGGTTCAAGGCACGCAGTCTGTGGTACTTTGTTATGGCAGCCCGAGCTGACTAATACATCACCTTCACCACGGGCTCCGACTCAGCATCAGATATTAACCTGCCACTCCATGGCCATGACGTGAGACGCCTAGAGGGCCACAGCACCACCGCTGTGGTATTCCCACCAAAATGAATCACCTCATCTAATCTGGAAACAGCCGATAAATTCGGAATGTGGGACATTCTACAAAACGCCTTTCCTGTCCTCCACGAATGTCCCTGTCCTGAAATGCAAAGACAGACTGAGGAATGAACCCAAGTCAAAAGATACCAAAGACACCTGTCTTCCTCTGTTTGGGCTGCTGTGACAAAATACCATGAACTGGGTGGCGTATACACAACGGAAATTTATTTCTTGACAGTTCTGGAGGCTGGAAGCCCAAGATCAGGGCGACAGCACGATTGGGTTCTGGTGAGGGCCTCTTTTGGGTGCAGACTGTGTCACTGTGACCTCACATGGTGGAAGGGACCTTCCCCATCACCTTCTGGGTTAGGGTTTCAATATATGAATTGGAGGGTGGGGGACACAAACATTCAGACCATAGCAACACCTGACAACTAAAGGCAGCACGTGATCCTGGACTGGATTTTAAACAAACAGACAAGAAAAGAAACAGGTATAAAGGATATCTGGGGTCAGCTGGGATCATTAGACTATGGACTTAATCTTAGATAATATTCTTGCATGAATATTACGTTTCTAGAATGTGATAACAGCATTGTGATTAGACAAGGTCCTACATTGTAGAAAAAAGTCATGGCTCTTGAGAGATACAGGCTGAAACATTTTGGGTGAAGTGTCATATCTCTGACTCACTTTCAAATCTTCCTCCGTAAATGTCTATATAAAGAGAGGCAGGCTTCCCTGGTGGCGCAGTGGTTAAGAATCCGCCTGCCAATGCAGGGAACATGGGTTCAAGCCCTGGTCCAGGAAGATCCCACATGCCGCGGAGCAACTAAGCTCGTAAGCCACAACTACTGAAGCCTGTGCACCTAGAGCCTGTGCTCCACAACAAGAGAAACCACCGCCATGAGAAGCCCACACACCACAACAAAGAGTAGCCCCCGCTCACCGCAGCTAGAGAAAGCCGGCGTGCAGCAACGAAGACCCAACACAGCCAAAACTAAAGTAAATAAAATAAATAAATTTATTTTTTAAAAAAAGAAGAAAAAAGAGAGAGGCATTGGGAATTCCCTGGCGGTCCAGTGGTTAGGACTCTGTGTTTTCACTGCCAAGGGCCCGGGTTCATCCCCTGGTCCAGGAACTAGGATCCCACAAGCCTCGCGGCATGGCCAAAAAAATAAACCAAGAGAGAGGCATAAAGCAAATGTGGCAAAAGGATGCGGGCGTTCATTGCGCTATCCTTGTCTATTTTGCATAGGTTTAAAATTTTTCCAAAAAAGTTGAGACATAAAGTTGAAAAAATATCCCTTATCAAATTGGAAAAACAGACAAAATGCTTAAAGATAAATGAGGGGCTACAAAATTGCCCCTTAACGTACCACACTTGCCCATTCCTGAAAAGCCAGTGATGGAATATACGTTTCAAAGTAAACCGTTCTTTTCACCAGAATGTCCCGCTAACACGCTACTTCTGGCCACAACGCCTGGAGCCAAATCCAATAACAACAACTACAACCACCTGTCTGAGTAAGGGGTCCTGCACACCAGTGCTGGGCCATCTCCCTGGTTTCCTCACAGTGTCCTGTGGGGGCAGGAGCTTCATCCCCATTTTACAGATGAGGAAACTGAGGCCAAGGGAAGCACTGGACTTGCCCTACATTTACAGCTGGTAAATGGCAGTGCCAGGACCAAAGCCCAAGTCTTTCTGACCCTAAAATCCAAACTTGTTGGGGTAGGACAGGGTTGCTCTGCTAATCCCCCAAGTAAAGCTCTGAGTACAAATCCCACTGAGGAAGAGGAGAGGGAAACAAATCTCACACGAGGGAGCTGGGACCTGGGGCCAGGGTCAGGGATGGCGTCCCTGAGGTGGGCTGAGGCCTCACGGGTGAATAGGAGGTGACCAGGCTGCAGGTGGAAAGCACTCCACGCAGGAGGAATGGCACAGGCAAAGGGCTGGTGGCTGGATGGTGGTGAGTGAGGAGGGCTGGATGGGAATGGGCAGGAGAAGCCGGACCATGAAAGGTCTTAGAGGCTCAGGGAGGATCTTGGGTTTCCTCCTGAGGGTGCTAGGGAGCCAAAGGAGGATTCTGAACAGGGGAGAGGAGCAGATGTGTAATTTAACAGCACCCCTCTGGCGGTCTTGTATGGGGAAATCTGGAGGAGACTGAGAGCTGGTCACCAGGGAGGAAGCTGGAGGTCAGGGAGCAGATGAGCCCGGGATCCAGGGCTGGTGGGATGGTGAGGACATAATTCAGGGTCCACGGACACTTGGGCAAAGATCCAGAAACACATGAAGTCTCCGTATTGGAAAGGCACATGAACCAGGCCTCTCAGAAATCACTGGGAGAGACAGTCATGCATGCAAGCCCCCGGGCAGGGCAATTTGGCAACAGCCGTCAAATTATCTTTGACGGGCAATCCCACTTCCAGAAGTTGTTTTTTTTTTTTAACTTTTATTTTTTGGCCATGCCACACAGCTTGCAGGATCTTAGTTCCCCCACCTGGAATCAAACCCGTGCCCCCTGCAGTGGAAGCGTAGAGTCTTAACCACTGGACCGTCAGGGAAGTCCTAAAATGTGTTTTTTTTAACTTAAGACTATATCTTGGAGCTGAGCTCACATCAGCATGACTGAAGCTGCCTTATTCTCTTTACCATCTCATCCCACCGTGTGGACATAGGATACTATATTGTGCAAGTCTCCTATTGGTGGACATTTTGGTTGTTTCCTGTTTCCCGCTATTACAAGCAGGGCTGTAGAGAACGACTCAGTTCATCTATTATTTCCTTCATGTGTGTCACTCAAATAACTTCTGGAAGGGAATCTGGTGGTCCAGTGGTTAGGACTCTATGTTTCCACTGGCCTGGGTTCAATCCCTGGTTGGGGAAATAGATCCCACAAGCTGCATGGCACAGCCAAAAAAACCCAAAAAACAAAAAACCCCACACATTTTATATACACACACGCACGCGCGCTCCCCTTTATGTACAAAAGGGGGATAGTATATACGTATATATATATTTGCCTGTATAATCATTAATCATAAAATACTCCTGAAAGGCTCCATGAGATATCGATAACAATGGTTACCTCTGGGTGGCGGGGGGAAACTGGAGGCAGGAATGGGGGACTTTTGTTCATTTTAATTTAAATTAAGTTATGTTAATTTAACATGACTCTTCATATTTTTGAACGTTTTGATCCACATCATATGATCCAAAATTTTAAAACAAAATAAAGGGCTTCCCTGGTGGCACAGTGGTTAAGAATCCGCCTGCCAATGCAGGGGACACGGGTTCGAGCCCTGGTCCAGGAAGATCCCACATGCCGCGGAGCACCTAAGCCCCAGCGCCACAACTACTGGAGCCTGGGCTCGCAACAAGAGAAGCCACCGCAACGAGAAGCCCATGCACTGCAATGAAGAGCAGCCCCCGCTCTCTGCAACTAGAGAAAGCCCGCGCAGCAACGAAGACCCAACACAGCCAAAAATAAAATAAAAAATAAAATAAAATAAAGATGGGTATAGTTGAAAATCTTGTCTGTACCTTATCCATTCAGCACTGCCTCCAAAAAAGAATTCACCTGTATTTGTTTTCCTTTCCAGAGTTTCTGTACGCAAATACTACCAAACACAAATTGAAAATCTTATTTTCCCCTCTTTTTGACACACACGGTAGTACAGTTTACCTTGAACAATGTGGGGAGTGGGGGAGGGAGCGCTGGGGCACCGACCCTGCCTGCAGTGGGAAATCCACCTATAACCTATAGCTGGTCCTCAGTATCCGTGTTTCTGCGGTTCCGCCTGGGGGGATTCCAACAACTGGGGATCGTATTTACTGTTGAAAAAAATCCCCCTTTGGGCTTCCCTGGTGGCGCAGTGGTTGAGAGTCCGCCTGCCGATGTAGGGGACGCAGGTTCGTGCCCCGGTCCGGGAAGATCCCACACGCCGCGGAGCGGCTGGGCCCGTGAGCCACGGCCGCTGAGCCTGCGCGTCTGGAGCCTGTGATCCGCAACGGGAGAGGCCACAACAGTGAGAGGCCCAAAAATCCCCGTTTAAGCGGACCCGCCCAGTTCAAACCCATGTTGTTCAAGGGTCAACTGTATAATACCCACAAAATTCTGCACCTCAATTTAAACAAAATGAATATATCTTGGAGATGGATACTTCCACATCAGTACCTAAGGGATGGCTTCATTTAAAATTTTTTCTGTATTAACTGTATGTATTTATATCTATCTGCACACTTACACAGATACATTTGTCCCTGCTGCATAGGACTGCAATCGGTAGATTATCGATTATTTCACCAGTGCCCTGATGATTAACACGGAAACTTCCAATTCTTCTCTATACAAACAAGGCTGCAAGGGAGAAACTTGTACGTCCCTCTTTCACCCAGATGCAGGCATATCTACATGATAAGTTCCTAGAAGTGGAATGGCCCGGTCTAAGAGTACTAATGATAATAATAATTATACTAGTAATACTAGAAGCTCTCTCAATCGAGCACTCACCATGTTGGAGGTACTTGGCGTGTACAAGTAACTCATTTACTCCTCCCAACAACCCCAGGTGCTTGGTTATTATTATTATTCAGTTTTTTAATTTGTTTTCTGGCCACGCCACAGGGCCTGCAGGATCCTAGCTCCCCAACCAGGGATCGAACCCGAGTCCCCAGCAGTGTAAGTGTGGAGTCCCAACCACTGGACCGCCAGGGAAGTCCGTATTATCCCATTTTGTAGGGGAGGAGGCACAGAGGGAGCGAGTAACCCGCCCAAGGCAGTACCTGGATTCGAATCCAGATACTCTGATTCTCAAGGCCTCACTGGTGAACCGGGAGGCTACCAATGATAATTTTGGCCAATGCTGTCAAATTGCCGGGAAGAAGGCCTTTCTTTGAATGCCCTTTAAATTTAAGGCCAAGTGACAGTGGTATCACCTGCTCCAACAACAGCAACAGCAATAATAACAACCACCATAAAACACACGAATAATGAAATACATGCATATGCATCTCCGGGGCGGGGGACACGCGAGTCCCACCGCCCCTGGTGCCCACCTCGATGGCGGGCAGCGTCTTGCTGGCCTCTGTGCTGCTCTCCCCGAGGATGCTGCCGGCCGAGCGGCCCTCGCACTCGTAGCGGAAGCGCATGCCGCGCTGCTTGGGCTGCTCGGTGATGATCAGGTGCGGCCGCGGCCCGGGGCCCGGAGCCGGGGGCACTAGCCGGCCCAGAGGGCAGCCCCAGGGCGGCGGCGTGGCCGGGGGCGGGGGCGCCGCGGCGCCCAGGGTGACGGTGCTCAGGGAGGCCGCCCCGCGAGACACCAGGCGCGGCATCCCCTCGCCCGGGCCCGGCTGCGCCCCCTCCAGGCCGAAGCCATTCTCCTTGATGTACTCGTCGATGATCTCTGCGGGAGAAGCAAAACCTAGGGATGACGCTGATTGTCAAAGAAAAGGCTTTTTTTACCCCCAGACTTGTGCTGCTCTCGCCTTTTCCCGTCCGTTCATTTCTTCAAGACATATTTCTTGTGGGCCAAGGGCAGGGGCGTCAGCTCCGAACACAGAAAAGCCCCTGCCCTCCTTCTTGGAAACAGACGCGTAGCGTCCCCCCCCCCCCCGTTTCTTGAAGCCCAAAACCCCAGGGGTCGGCCTGGTTTCTCCTTCTCCTGCACCCTCCTGTCCACCCACCTCCGAAACAGCTCCTGAACCCATGCCTCCATCACCTCTCACCTGGATCAAGGTAGAACCAAGTCACAGGTACCCCTGCCTCCATCTTGCCCCATTTAATAACAACGAGAATAACAGGTGCTCTGCCCAAGCCGTTCCCATCTCAGAAGGCAGCACCACCATCCACGGTGCTCAAGCTGTGAGGACGCACATCTTTATCAGCTGCTCGCGATCGCACGTCTACTGTGTCCAATCCATGACCTTCTCCTGCCTCTACCTCAGATACACATTTACCTTCCCACCACCCGTCCCCACGCCCGCCGCTCCCTCCCTGGGCCACCCTCCGCCACTCCCCATCTGAACCACTACTCCTGTTCCCCACCTCGCCTCTTCCAGTCTATCTGCCAAACACAGCCAGAGGGATCTGATGTCAGACCCTGTCCCCTTCTGAACAGAAGCCTCCAGTGGCTCCCATCTCCCTAAGAGTCAAAGTCAACACCTTCCCCGTATAAAACTCTCCCCAAACTCCACTCATCTCAGGAAAACAGGACAAAGACAAAACCCACGCCCCTGACCTTGGCCACAGAGCCTTCTGTGGACGGGCCCCCTCTGTCCTGGGCTTCTTGCCTCCCACTGCCCCCTGTCATCACGCTCTGGCCTCTTTTCTGTCACTTGCACCCACCAAGCCCGGCCCTCCCTCTTCAGGGCATTGGACTGGCTCCTCCATCTGCCTGTTCCACGCTTCCCCCCATTCAACCCGTGCTGGCTCCTTCTCATCCTTCCGGTCTCAGCCCACCTCTTCAGAAAGGCCCAATCTAGTGTGTTTTCCCCAGGCCTCTTGCTGTTTATTTCCTTAGCCCAGTCTAACATTATTTTGTTCTTTATTCCTTTTCCTCCTGTCTCTGCCACTAGAGTATCAGTTCCAAGAGAGCAGGGACTTTGGTTCGTGGCTGAATCCCCGGTGCCTAGAACGGTGCCTGGCGTGCGGCAGGTGCTCAATACAACTCATCGAAGGAATGAACAATAGTTGTAGTAACAGTAACTAATATTAAAGACGGCTGGCATATGCTGAATCTTCACTAAGTGTCAAGCATTGCTAAGTACCCTGGGAGCACATGACTTTGTTAAAATCCCCCAGCAGTCCCAGAAGTCATGCTGTGACCTCCTCCCCAACAAGGAAGGCCAAGGTCCCTCTCTGTGAGCACTTGGACTCCCCAGCCTCCCCCCAGAACTGCCCTGTGATACTCACCCAATTCATCTGTGGAAGGAAGAGAAAGAGAAAGGTGAGGTCCAGCAAGTGGTCAAGACTTTCATCTTTTAAGACAGATTCCCCAACGCCATCCCCTCCCGGAGCCCTTCCCCCTTCCTCCATCCTGGGAAATCCTGGGCTCTGACTCCCTGGGATGTTAAGCCCTAACCCCCATCTCTCCCTCCTGGCCTACCCTCCCTTCAGCTCCCAACGTTGGGGTCCCAGGGTCAGGCTACCCTCAAATGCCTCCCCCTAAAAACCTTTAGATCGGGGATTATGAAGCAGTGTTGAGAATCTAAGGAAAAGCCAAGGGTCTCATCACCAGGGGAAAAAAATGGATGCCCAAGATTCTAAACAAAATGTGGGGGTGGAGCCCTCCCTAAAGCCCACCCTAGACCCCGGGAGATCACTTCCTGGTGTCTGAAGATCCAGGAACGCTGATCCTTCACTTCTAGGCAGCCACCTCCCTCTGCACCCCATGCCAGTCCCCAGCAGTACCCAGCCGGTATCCGGGATTTGCCCCTACTTCCTGAGGGGGGAATGACAGCAATGCTGGGGAAGCCCCTTATCACCTCCTCAGGAAAGCTCAGCCCTGGAGGGGACCGTGAAGGATGGAAACCAACCTCCCATGATTCCACAGACAGAACAAGGGGAGTCCAGAGGGAGCAAGCAAGCCTGTGGGGTCACACAGCAAGGGAGGGCAGACCGGGGCCAGATGCCCCATCCAGGGTTGCCTGCGCTGGCTGCTGGCCACTGAATCGTTGCCAGCCTGCCCTGCTGCCAGACCTGTCCTCCTCCTCCACTCTCGGGGAGTGGCTCCCAGAGCCAGACCTTTGCTCCCTGGAAAGCAGTCTTCCCGCCCCGCTTATCTCATGTGATCTGTGAAGTCACCAGGGTGGGGAGGACATCCCCACTTGGTAGATGGGGACACTGAGGCTGGGAGAGAGGAAGGGACACGCTACAGATCACTGGCAGGGCCAACTTCAAGTCACTTCAACTTGGAAACACCTTCTCAGGCATTCTTGCTGGATGACCTGGGGATCCAAAGATGAGTTAGACTTTGTCTGAGCCCTCAAGGAGCTCCCAGGCTGCGAGGGGAAACTGAGGCCCGAGCAGCTGTAGCTGAAGTTTTGTACTGCCTCAGTTCAAATCCTGGCTCTGTTCTTTGCTAACCATGTGGCCTTGAGCCCATTATTTAAACTCTTTTTGTGCCTTGGTTTCTTCATCTATAAAATGGACACAATAATAATGTTTGTCTGGTTGGGCTGTTTAATATACAGGAAGCACTTAGTACTGCCATAATAGTAGACGATACATAAATACTGGCTGCTGTTGGGTAAGGTGTTGGGAGACATTATTTTATGGATGTGGGTAAATTGCTTCCCCTCTCTAGGCCTCAGATTGTCTGTCTATAAAATGGGGAGGTTGGAAGACATGGTTTCAGAGCACGGGGTGTGGAGTCACAAAGATGTTAGTTTGAATCCCGGCTGTCACTTCTGGCTGTGTTGCCTTGGGAAAGTTGCCTAACCTCTCTGAGCCTCCTTCTCTATAAAAAGGTCTGATATATCTCAGGCATTAACATGAAGATTTAGAAGCACACTGGGAAATTGCTTAGCACAGGGTCCGACCACTTCAGGCCCTCCATAAAACTTAGCCATTATTATTATTCTCTAAAATCCTCTTTCAGCCAGGAAATGTTAGGGACTTCTTCTCTTTATTCAGGGCTCAGCTCAAATAACAACCTGCCTCCCTCCCAAACTCCCACACAAACTTGCCACCATTCAGGGCCAGCCAGGATGGGCCACACTTGAGCAGCTGTCTTTCATGCCTCAGGGCCTTTGCACAGGCTGGTCTCTACCAGAATGCTCTTCCTTCAGATCTTTGCATGCCTCCTCCTCCACTTTCAGGTCCCTGGTCAAATGTCACCTCCTAGATGGGTCTTCCCTGACTACTTTATCCAAGATATCCCCCAGAACCCCCACTCCAGTCACTCACAGTTAGGTGCCTTGTTTTTATCATTTTCATGGCACTGGCTAGGATTTGACATGACCTTATTTTAGAGTGATTCATATCTGTCTCCTGTAGACTGTGAACACCAGAGAGTAGGAAACACACCTGCCCCATCCCCACTGTATACCCAGGGCCCAGTATGTGTTTGGCCCATCAAAACGAGGGAAAATTTCCCTCCCAGTCTATCTCAGTCGTTCTCCCATCCCCACCATGCTATTTAGGTGTCACTGATCCCAAGATTTGTTTAGGGCCTTTATCACATTTTATAATCCTACATTTAATTCACTGTGTACATATCTGCTTCCACATCTAGGTAGGGAACCCTGTGAGGGCAGAGCCAGGGCAGTCTTGGTCACTGCTGAGTGCTCAGCACTGCCCAGCCCAGGGCCAGGTATGCAATTGGAACTCAATAAACATCTGCCGAATGGATAACGTCAGAAATTACTCTCAATTGAAAGGAACCAAAGATCTAGGTCTTGGGTCAGAAAAGTCTCAACCTTGCTCTTGCCCAGAACCAGTGCTTGGCAGTACCTGTTCCCAATGCCATCTCCCACCTTTCACTATCTCCCAAACTCACAAACCTCTTAGAGAACCCGCAGGGCCTCCTCCACAGCCACGCCAGCACTTCTGGGGTCCATCCCAAGATTTTACCTCCAGAGAGAGGTTCAGAGCCAGCCCACTGGGGCCACTGAGTTTTCCTGGTGGCAGGGCTCAATCCCTGCCCTCCAAATTCCAGCACATTTATGAGAGATGATGTCATCCTTTGGCCATGCTTCTGCATTTCCTTGGGCAGCACTGAATTTTGGATGGCACAGGATGAGGGGCCTTATAGACTAGTGGTTCTCAGCATCTCTTGGGAAGTTGCTAGAAATGCAAACTCTTAGAGCCCATCCTGGAGCTACTGAATCAGAAACTCTGGAGGTGGGGCCCAAAACTCTGTTTTAACAGTTCTCTGGGTGACCCTTAACTGTGTGCCAGACACTGCTTTAATACTGTTATTGCTTTAATACTGATACTGTTTAGCTGTACCAGCTCATTGAATCCTCTCGGTCCCTCTGAGGCGTTGATATTATGCCCATCCTACAGATGAGAAAGACTGAGGCCCAGAGAAGGGAAGTGACTTACAGTGAAGGGGTGGTGGCACCAGTAATGTAATTATTACGCTCTGCACTACCACAGTGAATCTCTAAAGAGGACTCTCTTAGAGAGTGAATAGGTGGTTAGTTTTACTTCCCCAGATCCTTATCACCCGGGAGGTAGGGGCATCTGGGGACCCCATCTCAACGGGCAGGGAGGGATACAGGCTGAGGAAAGCTGAGGTAGACCTCCGCAAAACCCCCAGACAGAGGTGTACACAATGCCACCTCCATAGGATTCCTCCTGCCCCATCCTGAGCGTGCAGATGGGCAGGAGCTGTGGAGGGCTTCTCACCCGTGGTCCTGGAAACGGCGAGCGAGAGCGAGGAGAGGTCCGCGGCCCCTGCAGGGATGGAGGCATGTCTCAGGAGGTGATGGAAATACGGCGGGAGAACCAGAGAATCTCCCAAGCCCCACCCCGTTCCTCTCCTGGCCCCGCCCCTTTGGAGCATGCCCCTCACCCTTATAGCCCGCATGGTCCGGCCTTCCTTCCTTAACTCATGGACAGGTTCCCTAGTTTCTGTCAGTCACCCCACCCTTCATCACACTCAGGCCCTGCTCCTTCTCTCCCTTAAGAAGGCTGAGAAGGGCCTGGAGGAGCTCTTCTCAGCCTCAGTTAGGAAAGCCCCCGCCCTCTTCCTTATTTCAGGGTCACACCCTCCCTCTTCACTTTTCCAGTGTCAGGCCCGTCCCCTTCTCCCTCAGACCCTGCCACTTCTCTCCAGAGGCAAGCCCCACCTCCTCTTTCTTCTCTGAGTCAGACCCCGCCCTCTATTTTTCAGAGCAGGCCCTCCCCCTTCTCTCTGCCAGAGTCGGGCCCGCCTCTTCTCCCTCTCCGAGTACGGCCCCGCCCCCGTGTCTCCCTTAAGCCCCGCCCCTTACTCTGAGTAGGCGAGACCTTGCCTCTTTGAGTTTAGGTCCCGCCCTCTTCTCGCACTCATGGACAGGCCCCGCCCCCTTCTGTGGGCCAGGCCTCTCCTTTTTCTCCCTGTCTGTGTCTGGCCACGCCCAGTCCCTCAGGAGCAGCTCCCGCTCCTCCTTCTCCGAGTCAGGCTCTGCCCCTCCCCTCTCGTAGTCGGGCCCCGCCCCCTTCTTTGCCTCAGGGTCAGGCCCCGCCCCCTTCTCACTCTCTAGTGGGACGTCTCTCTCTTACCTTGGACCGGACCCGGTCACCATCCTCTGCCTCCTTCCTTCCCTTTGATATAGTGTCCCCGGTACCGTCACACTCTCCCCGCAAAACCCCTAAGACTCCTGTAGGAACCCCCAGACCACTCCAGGACCCCAGGCCTCCCGCATCTCCAGTCCCGCCCCAGACTCCTCTCCTGAACCCCGGCCCCTCTTACCCAAGGCCCCCAGCTCCGGCGCAGCGGACGATCTGGCGACGCGGCGACTCGGCATGGCCCAACCAGTGGGGACTGACGGCCCGGAGGCCAGCCCAGACCAAAACACACACACGCGGGCAGGCCGAGCGGCCAGGTGGCACGGTCCGGCGGACGATCGCGGGTCGGGAGAGCGACGCAGGGGCTGGGGCCGCAGGCCGGGCTGGACGCGCGGCGCCCGGGTTGCGGGGGGCGCCGGGCCGGGCCGGGCGGGCGGCGGGCGGGGGCGGGGCGGCGGAATTCCCCGGCGCCGCCGGCCTGCGCGCTCATTGGCCTGCACCCTGTCGTTACGTCACGCCAGGGAAACGGGAAAACCCCCACGCGTCACGTGGCCTCGGGGGCGGGGCCGGCCGGGAAGAGGAGGCCGGGGCACAGGAGGGGCCCGGCCCGCGACGATGCCCATTGCTCTGGTTGAGACCACTGAGTCCTGCTTGGGGCCAGTCACAACCTACCCATGGAGCAAGTAAGAAGACTGAGGCCTGCCCACCCCAGGTCTGCCAACCGGACTTGACCTGTTGTTTCTCTGTCTCGAAGGGAAGCTTTGGGATCAGGAGGTTACCAGAGCTCCATAGCTGCCAATGATGATAATCTTTTCGAAACCTCCACGGTCTCTCTACAGCTCAGTTCCTTAACCTGAGTAAATCGGGAGTGATCATACGTAAAAGTTTAAAGCTAGGATGTCAGCTGTAGGACTTGTCTGTTTTGTTCCTTGCTGTATCCCCAGGACCCAGAACAGCGCTTGAAAAACAGTAGGTGCCCAAAAAGTTTATATTAAGTGAATGGATGGATGTTTTATTCCTCCCCACAGCTCCTCCAAGTTTCCTAATAGCCCGTAGCACTTTCAGCTCAAAGGCTCAGTAACTTAGTCCAGGAATGGTAACAGTGTAGCCCCCAGGATACATATTGAGCTGAGTGCCTGACCCCTGGGCTTACCTGGGGGCCTCACAGATACCTCACACCTTGCACCAGCATCAGAGGAAGGTGATAGAATTACTGCAGAGAGGAGGAGACTGAGGCTCAAAGAGGGGCAGCCGTTTGGTTAGATCACATTTCTAGGCCTATTCCTAAGAAAGATGGGATGACATTAGGTCCCAGCTTGGATGCCGGGCACCCTCAGACCACAGAGCCAAGGTTTGATGTCCTCTGTCTCCCTGTGAAAAGTTTGAGTGTTCCATTTCTACTCTTCATGGCCTACATGGACTCACTGATTCAGTCGACATACATTTATTGAGCACCTGCTGTGTGCCAGAGCCTGCACTGGGTACTCAGGCACAGCGCTCACCAAGCCAGCCCTGGCACCTGCTCGTAGGAGGCAGACTAGTCTACAACAGTTCTCAAGGTTGTGGCCCAGCCCTTCAGGTGATATGATGCAAGCTCAAGTTGGAGAACTACTGCTATAATGCAAAATATGGAGCAGACTTTTTCTGCAAAGGGCCAGATAGAAAATATGCTCTGCTTTAGGCTTTAAGGGCCAGACAGTCTCAAAACTCAACCCTGCCATAGCACAAAATCTGCCAAAGACCATACCGAAACAATGAGCATGACTGTGCTCCAATAAAACGTTATTTTATGGACACTGAAATTTGCATTTTGTATAACTTTCATGTGAAACAAAATACTCTTCTTGAGATTTTTTCCAACCACTTAAAACATCTAAAAATTACAGAAAAACTGGAAAATGCTGGTTTTGGCCTGCAGGCTGTAGTCTGCATATGACAAGGGCATTGCCAGAAACGCTATGATTTGAAGGTTCAGAATCAGCCTGCCTAAGTTCAAATCCTAGGTCTGTCACTTACTAGGAGACCTCAGGAAACTGACTTCATCTCTGTAAGCCTGTTTCCTCATCTGTAAAATGGGTGTAATAGGATGGTTGTGAGGATTAAACATGAATAATAGTTGACACGTATAGACCTCTTCCACATGCTAGGCGCTGTTCTAGCACTTTATGTCACGTTACTTTGTGAGACTTCGGACACATTGCTTAATTTCTCTGGGTTTCAGTTTTCTCATCTGCTCTTGTGAACATCTGACTTAGAGTCATTGCACACAGGGTAACAGTACCAGGCACTGCTCCAAAAGCTGGGGACACAGCACACAACACAATAGACAAAAGCCCCTGCCATCATAGAACTGAAATCCAAGTGGGGGAGACAGATGGAAAAGAGATAAGCAAATATATGTCTGATGGTGATGGCAGTCTTACAGACGATTAAAGCAGGATGCATGGCTTGCGTTCGAAGGGTAATATTTGGGTTAGGAAGTTTAGGGAGGGTCTAAGGTGACATCTGAGCAGACAGCTGAGACAGTGAAGGATCCATGTGGATATCTAGGGAAGAGTGTTCAAGGCACAGGGAAGAGCAAGTGCAAAGGCCCTGACGTGGGAACATGCGTGGCAATGTTGAAGGAACAAATCGCAAGGAGGCTGGAGTGGAGTGACAGCTGGGGAAGTAGTGGAGATGGATAATATTAAATTTAAGGAAGCGAACCACACGCAGCACTTGGACTAGAGCTTGGCTCATGATAACAACTGTTGAATAGTGGCTCCTACGTGTAGGAGTAGGAGCCTACCTGATTCCCCTCTGCCCCTTGAAATGTCAGGCCTCACAACTGTTTGTTGGGTCAACGGCTGAAAGGACACATCAGAAATCCTCAGCGTTCAGGATTTCTGTGGGGCTCTGAGCCCCATGAGGGCAGGCCTGGGGCTGTCTTGATCCCTGCTGTGTACACAGAAGCCCCAGCTCAAAGCAGTGTCCAGGGGAGGGGCTCAGGAAACATTTGTTGACCGACTGTATGTCAGTCTCTCCACCGATGTCTTAATGCAGACCTCATCAAGGTCCACAGTTCTGGCTGTGTGCCTGTGTCTGTGAAAGTCAGGATTATGCAAACATGCACTCAGCAAATGATCCCAGAGCGACTCCTCTTGTGCTATGGACACAGCAGTGACCAAGACAGCTCTGGCTCTGTCCTCACAGGGCTCAGTCCAGTGGAGAAAGACCTGTCTCCAGGTAGTGATGACCCACAGCAGGCAGGGCTGGGATGTGGGAACCCAGGGAGCTGGTGGGTGGGGGGCAGTGTCCCAGAGGAGGTGGTCAGGAAGGGTTTCCTGGAGGAGGAGCCATGGAGCTACAACCTGGAGGATGCATAGGGTAAGGTGAAGAGTTGCGTGCCTGGAGGTGTGTCTGAGTTTAGGGAAGGGTGCCAGGGGGTAAGCGGTCACAGCTAGTTAGAGCAAGGGACATGAGGCTGTAGGAGTTAGTAAGTCCCCTCCCCCCAAGGTACCGTTCACCACAGTTAGCAGCCTGGGCTCTTCTCCCAAGGGTACTGGGGAGCCATGGTAGGTTCTGAACAAAGAACGGGCAGGGTCAAGTTTGTGCTTCAGAAAGTTCTGGCTGCTAGGGACTTCCCTGGTTGGTCAGTGGTTAAGAATCCTCCTGCCAATGCAGGGGACACGGGTTCCATCCCTGGTCCAGGAAGATCCCACATGCCGCGGAGCAGCTAAGCCCGTGCGCCACAGCTACTGAAGCCTGTGCGCCTATAGCCCATGTTCCGCAACAAGGGAAGCCGCCACACTGAGAAGCCCGCACACTGCAACGAAGCTCGCCGCAACTAGAGAAGGCCCGCGCGCAGCAACAAAGACCCAAATCAGCCTAAAATAAATTTTAAAAAAATGGTTAAGATGGTAAAAAAAAAAAAAAAAAAGACTCCATGCTTCCACTGCAGGAAGCACTAACTTCCACTTAGTTCCTGGTCCAGGAACTAAGATCCCACACGTGGCCCGGGCTGGATGAAAAGTGAATGGGAGGAGCAGGGGACCAGGGAGGAGGCTGAGCTGGGATCCCAGCCTATGAGGAGGAGCCGGGACCGGGTGGTCTCAGTGCAGGTGAAGAGGTGAGAATGCCAAGCAATTGTGGGGTACAGCTGACAGGCCCTGCCAAAGACTGTGGCGTGAGGATTTGGGCAGGGGGTAGGCCGGTGAGTTTAGCCGACCCCGGCTTGGTTCTATGAGCTCAGCAGGTACTCATGCACAGCAGGGGAGGGAGTGGAGCGCGTCTGTGGCTGCCTCAGCGATTAAGCCTGCAGAGTGTGTGTGTGCATAGGTGTCTGCACACAACTCTCCTGGGACCTCGTGGATTCCCTGCCTGGCGCTGCAGGGCACTGTGGTGGTGGAGCCCAGGGGAAGCTGGCTTGGTTCCCAGCCCCGGGCCTCCCCTCCCGGAAGTGTTGATGAGAACCCCCCCCCAAAAAAACCTGGGAATGTGGGGTCCCAACCCCTCAGAGTGCAGGGTCACCCAGGGGCCTCAGTCTCCTCATCCATAAAGTGGGTGAACAGTTCTGGTACCCAGCTTGCTGGGAAGGCATACGCGCCACATACTAAGAGTCTGGCTGGGTCCTTGGCACAGGCAGCCCTGAGGGTGCTGATGGCACCCCAAAAGCTATGGCCGCTACAGCTGGGCACCACTCTGAGCCAGGATTCACTCCCAGGGTCCCCTGGAGACGAGCTCATAAGCCCAGAGAAGCAAGGGCAGGCAGCCGAGGTCCCAGGATTGCTGAACAAGGCAGGCTAATGGGACTGTATCAGTGGTGGGTAGACGCTCCTGCCCTGCCGGGCTGTGTGAGGCCAGGAGATAATCAGTGGCACAGGCGAGGCTCCGTGCCTCGGCGGGTCTCGTGGTTAAGAGCACTGGTGCAGTGAGGTCGTGGCGAGCAGCTTCCCAATCTGTGAAATGGGGATGGTTACGGAAGCCCCCCAGAGGGCTCCTGGGAGAGGGAGGAGGAGGAGAAAGGGCCTGGCCCAGAGGGTCACTGTCCCCAGTTTACCGTGTCCCGCGTCCTGCAGGTCTCCCTGCCAGACTCAGGAGAGACACCCCCACCTGCTCTCCAAGGTGGCAGGGGAAGGAAGGCACAAGAAGGGGGGCTCTGTTGAGTTTAAGTTAAACACCCATATGAATTTATTAAATCCAGACTGTGTTAAAGGGCGGTGGTCTGGGAGGAGGGAGTGGTGGGGGATCGAAGGACAAGATGATGGACGGCCGTGGGTGTCCCAAAGAGGGGCCCGGCCCCTGCCCCGCCTGGCCCACCCCCTCGGCAGTGCCATGTCAGCTTCACCATGATTCCTGATGGTGTTGGGCTGGCGGGGCGAGATGGCTGGAAACACGGAGGGACAGACAGACAGACGGTGCCTCCACAAATGACGCACCCTGGCCCCCACACCACACACCAGGCCCCAGCCCGATCTGTCCAGGGAAGCGGCGACCGGGAGGGGAGGTGAGGGGGCCGGGGCAGCGGGGGTGGGGGTCACCAGGAGCGGCTAATCCCTTTTTTTGTCCTCTGCTGGCTTTGGAGGGCCTTCCTGGGGCTCGCTGTCAGAGCTGGCCCCCTGGGTGGGCCTGGTGGGCGGGGGTGTGGAGGCCTCCTCCCTGGCGGTGGCGGTGGTTGTGGTGGGGGCGGGGGCCGGTGGGAGGGCCCCTGCTGCTGTCGGGGCCTCGCCACTCATGCCAAACTCGTTCACCCGCGTGGGGTCGACGCGGTAGATCCACCGTTGGTAGAGGTAGATGAAGAAGACCACATCTGGGGGTGGGGTGAGGGGGCAGCGTGAGGGGAAGGGGCAGGGCCCATCCAGATCACTGTCAGACTCGGGGCAGGGGGGTCCTGCAAAGAGTGGGCTGAGCCCTCAGGCCGAGGCCGGCGCGCCTCCCTCAGACCAGGGCCCTGCCCGTGCCCAGCTCTGGTGGGAGCCTGCCGGCCAGCCCACCCACCTGCCCACCGGGCCTCACCGTCCCGCAGGCAGCCGATCCGGTACATAACAGGCATCTTGATGACGAAGGCGAACAGGTCATCAATGAAGGTGTTGAGGGCCTTGTAGGTGAGCATGCGCCAGGGCAGGTGGGCCACAGACTTGAGCTTGTAGTTGATGAAGAGCTGGGGTGTCATGGTGATGAAGCCTGCGGCGGTGAGGAAGGGGCATCCATGAGCAGAGGAAGGGGTGTCCTGACCCTCCACCTCTTTGACTGCATTTCTGGCCTCTGTCCCTTCACTCACTCTGTCCCAGCCACACTGGCCCCCGTGCTGCTTCCAACACCCCAGGCACATCCTACCTCAGGGCCTTCGGACTTGCTCTGCCTTCTGACAGATCTCTGCACAGCTCCTTCCTTGGCACCTTTCAGGCCTCAGTTTACGTATCATCTCCTCGGAGAGGTGATGATGGAGGTCAGGGACACCTGACCAGCCTCCATGGCCCTCTCACTCTGGCCCCTTCAGAGCACTCATCACAGGCTGTAACTCACTTGTCTGTTTACTCTGTCCGTTCCCCTGAGGACGAGGACTGAAATGCACTGTCCAAGGCTTCCCGGAAGCCCTCCCTGACTCCCAGACCGGACCGGGCACCTCTCTGAGGCTGTCCACGTGCCACCCCTGCTCCCCCTGAAGTGTCCCTGTCTGGAGACAGGTCTGTCTCCCGCACTGGACCCCAAGTGCCGGGAGGGCGGGGCCAGGCTGACTCGCTCACTGCCGAGGCCCAGCACGGCCCAGCACGCGGCTGAGGACTGCTGCTGGACGCCTGCCCTGACTGCGGGGGCCGCGTATGGTGAAGGCCTGCTCACCGAAGGTCAGCAGGAAGCCATAGAGCATGCTGAGCACCCAGGAGTACCAGCCCTTGTGCTCCAGGTACAGGAGGCTGTAGACGGCATAGCACCCCAGGAGTGGGAAGAGGATCCAAGACAGGTACCGGAACGCCATCTGTGGGGCACAAGGTGGGGCTGGGACCCAG
The DNA here is from genome assembly GCF_059928025.1 of Delphinapterus leucas. Taxonomy (NCBI): domain Eukaryota; kingdom Metazoa; phylum Chordata; class Mammalia; order Artiodactyla; family Monodontidae; genus Delphinapterus; species Delphinapterus leucas. Next base: position 10,418,308 of record NC_143148.1, read on the forward strand.
CTCCTTGGGCCCCACCTGGCACCCCTGCTCCCCGCCCTCACACACCCACACCTGGTCTGGCAGGCCAGCCCGGGGGAATTTCCAGGTGGCCCTGGGAACTCTGGACTCGGCCAGTAAGTATATATGGCAGGCAGGGGACACTAGAGGGTATGATGCAAGCCATGAAGCATGGGGCTGTCAGCCGATAGGCAGACATCCTAGCCATGTCCTGGGTCCCCAGGAGCGTGTGGGTACCTGCAGACCCTCCCTGAGGCCCACTGTGGGGGACACTCACGTCGTCATACACTTTGGTCGAAGACTCAACGTATGTTGACTTGTCTTTGAAGGTTGGGCGGGGGAAGAGTCCTGCCACCTTGTGCTCCCGGTCCAGCTGCGGACAGGGAGGGAGGTTGCAGTCAGCTGCCACGCTGGCTCCTGTCCCCCAAGCCAGTTCCAGCTCCCGCCCTTCCCCACCGTTCCCAGTTCCCCTGCCCCACGTGTGACCCGAAAAATCCCCTGGTGCGAAAATCCCCTTGGTCTTGGGAGTGTGGCAGGCGTTGGGAATCCCCTAGGGGCCAGCTCCAGGGTCTGGCTGGGCCACACGACCCTGCTCCCAACCCCTGGCAGCTTCTGAAACAGCATGGCAGCCTGGCCTTACCCGGACATCCATGACCTTGGTGATCTTCCAGAGGTCGATGAGGACCCCGATGAAGACGCTGACCTGGACCACGAAGTTGGTCTCATTGTCCAGGATATAGAGGAGGACCACGAAAGACTGGAAGACGCCAAAGAAGACGGAGCGCACGGACAGGCCCTCCAGGGACTGCCGGCTGTTCCAGAACTGGATATCTGTGCACAGGAGTTGGGGAGGAAGCCAGGAGGGTGAGGAGCCCCCGAGTCCCTCCCGCAGCTCCCTCAAGCCCCGTCCTCCTCACACCCCCGGGGCGGCGCTGGGTATGCCACGGGAGGAGGGTGCACACTACCCCCCCTTGCGGTGAGAGTCTGCTCCACAGGCGCCAGCCGGAGCCCCAGGCAGGCAGGATCTCTGCAGCCTCACACTGGACACACCCTGCCCCCCAGGGTGTGGTCGGTCCCTTGCCTGGCAGTGACGGTGGCGGAGACTGCTGCCATGTGCCACATCCCTAAGGCCACACAGCCTGACCCGGCGGAATCTGCATGGAAGCCAGGTCTGTGTGACAACAGACCTGAGCTGTCCGCCGTGGCACCGTGGCGCATCCGCTGGGTGGGAAGGTCTGGGACATGCACTTCAAGACCGCCTCTTCCAGCCCACCACCCCGAACCTGTGAAGGAACCAGCCCACATTCCCTGGCGGTCCAGCGGTTAAGACTCCGCGCTTCCACTGCAGTGGGCCTGGGTTTAATCCCTGGTCAGGGCACTAAGATCCCGCATGCCGCGAGGTGTGGCCAAAAAAAATAAAAAAGGGACCGGCCCACAGACACGCTCAGGACATGCACAGGGGCCATGGGCTCTGCTCTCCAACCAGAGCTTCTTCCAGTACTACTCTCCTGGGCCCCCACCACCCCCCACAGGGCCCAGCTCAGCCCCTCTCCCAGCCCTGGTCTTCCCATCGGCCAGACGAGGAAAACGGCACCACTGGACTCTGCCTGGGCTGTGTGTCCAACACCTGCTGCCACAGCAGGCCGACCCAGCACGATGCCCGTCTTCCAGGCGAGAAGCCATGCCCGAGGCCACACAGGGGCGAGACCCGGGTGCTGGCCACCCCTCCGGCTCTGACTCTGATTCCAGAGCTCCAGCACACCTGGTAGGCTTACACCTCTCCCTTCAAACCATCAGACCCTGAGGAGATATGAAGGGGACACTCACAGGAGCCCCCCCAATCCTAACTGGGAAGAATGCGTCAGAAGACAGGGTTCTGGTGGGGGTGGGTGGATCCGAGTTCTGCCTCAGACCAGAGAGGCAGCAAGCACGGGGTGTAAGGCCGGGCTCGCCCAGGGCCCATGCCCTTGCTCTGTGACCCTGAGCAAGTAACCACCCCCTCTGTGCCTTCATCTGTCATTAGGAAAAAAGGGACCCTAGGGGACCCAGCTTGCAGTCAGCAAGAGCGTTTGCACGCATGCGCCCACCTGGCACAGCCAGGGCTCCACGCACCACGGCTAACACACGCCTCCCTACGGGGGTGAGCACCACTTACTGTTTGGTCTTGATGTCATAGTTTTCCAGAAGGTAACTCAATCATGGTAATGTCCTCTTAATAAGAATGACGATGACAATAATAATACCCATTACTACTGCCACCTCCAGAAGCTGCAGAGCAGCAGGCCTCCTTCAGACCAGGGCTCTCTAGGACAAGGAAGAAGGGGCCAGCAGGGCCTGGAGTATGGAGAAGGCTGCCTGGATCTAAATCCTGGCCTTGCCACTTGGGAGCTGTGTGACTGTGGGCGGGTGACCAACCTCCCCAAGCCTCCGGGTCCTTGCTATGACAGTGGGGGTAACGACGCTTCCTGACGGGGCTGTGGCTGCAGGGCTCAATGCGCTCACTGGAGGGCGCTCCAACCGTGCCTGGCATGTGGCCGGTCCCCCTCAACCGCTGGCCATCACCACTGCTGGCCTTTGGAACCTCGGGGCCCTCTGGGACAGGGCTGTCACTTTCCCACTCAGGTGGGCCCTGTCCACTCAACCCAAGGGGTCTTCCCCAACAGGCGGCCTGCCGGGCAGGGCGGCAGAAGCAGCTCTGGGGCTTCCCTGCTCCCCGCCTTGGAGTTCCCCGGCCCTGCTTCCTGGCGGCTCTGTCCTGGCCTTTGCCAGAACACCAGGCCCAGCCCCTTCCCCAGCACCACGCCCGGTAGATGGGAGTTTCTGGGCTGGGAGTTGGCGGCTGCTCACCAGGCCTCTGGAGAGTGGGGCTGACAGGCCCCAGGTAGGGGGAGGGCCCAAGAGGAAGAGGGAGGGAGCAGGCCCTATCCTCCCACCACACACCCCCTTGTCCCCAGTCCCCCACGGCCTCTCACGGGGCCCAGGGTCCCACCCTTACCGTTCTTGAAGGCCAGGAACTCAAAGACACTGTGGACAATGGACACGATGATGGTGAGCGCCAGCAGGTAGGGGTTGGTCTCTAGGAGGGCAACCTGGGGTGGGGGTGGGGGAGATGCTGTGGGCGCTGCCGTGCCCCGGCCGGGGGCTGACCGCTGCAGAGCCCTCATCAGCCGACCCATCTCTCCTGGCTCTGGGCCCCGGAAGAACCTCCTGATACTCCCCAGACCCGACCCCAGGGCTTCCCAGCGGGGTGTGGTGCTGGCCGGGAGGAGAGCAGGTCAGAGATGGGTCGATGGGCACAGAGAGGTGGGCGAGGGATGCACAGAGAGGGAGGGAGAAAGATGGAGACAGAGGAGAGATGGGGAGACAGTGATGGGGGTAGGCAGAGAAATAACTGAGAGAGATGAAGGGACTGTCAGAGCCAGGGACAGAAACCCAACACCAAAGACAGCCCCGGGCAAGCACAGACCAGGGTCAACAAGACAGACACAGGCAGAGAATATTCAAGCACACAGTGAGAGGGAGCAGACACATGGAGTCAGAGCCCGAAGTCAGGGAGGCAGAACATGGGGCCGAAGAAGCAGGGAGGGGTAGATCCAGACCCGGAGGGCCAGGCCTTGCAAACAGAAAAGCCGTGACAAGGAGGATCATGGGGACTCCCCTGGTGGCGCAGTGGTTAAGAATCCGCCTGCCAATGCAGGGGACACGGGTTCGAGCCCTGGTCTGGGAAGATCCCACGTACCGCGGAGCAAATAAGCCCCTGAGCCACAGCTACTGAGCCTGCGGTCTAGAGCCCGTGAGCCACAACTACTGAGCCCGTGCTCCGCAACGAGAAGCCACTACAATGAGAAGCCCGCGCACCGCAACGAAAAGTAGCCCCCACTCACTGCAACTAGAAAAAGCCCGTGAGCAGCAGTGAAGACCCAACGCAGCCAAAAATAAGTAAATAAATGTAAAAAAAAAAAAAAAAAAAAAAAAAAGGAGGACCGTGGAAGCCTCAGAGGCAGGACCCCCAGAGTCGGCCAGAGCCAGAGGGCCGAGTGCGTTTCCTGCCCACTGCAAGGAGGGCGGCTGGGAGGTTGTGAAACTGTGGGCAGGGGAGCGTCTGCTCGCAGCCCCCAGGCCATCGGCCTGGCCCACTTCCCCTTCCCCTCCTGCCGCCAGGAAGGGGCTGGGAGCCTCCCGCCACCCCCCCCACCTTCACCGAGTCCTGCTCCTCATCTGACTGCTCGTACAGCTCGTCGCCCAGGAAGTTCCAGGGCGACTTGGTGCTCTGGGCGGCGTAGAGCTGCCAGCGCCAGAGCGAGAGCGGGCAGAAGGAGACGCGGAGGGGCAGGCTGGCCAGACTCTCGTTGATGGGGTAGTAGTCCTTCTGCAGGTTCCAGTAGTCGTTGAAGTAGATGATGGGGTAGTAGTCACCGCTCACGGCATCAAACTTCACATCTGCAGGCACACGGGGCAGGGGTTACCGCTCAGCCTGGACCAGAGGCCACAGGCACCCACGGGGGTGGGGAGACCCCTCAGCCTCCGAGGACAAAGGTGTCAAATTCGGATGTTTGCAGGGATCCAGTGGGGCCCCTGGGACAGAGACTGGGGCACAGGGAACATTTCTGGGCTGTGCCAAGGAGTCAGGGAGAGGGCAGGCTAGGGAGGGCTGGGTAGGCCCTGGCTGAAGGGGACAGCTGCAGCTCAGCTCCAGGCTGTGGCTGCCCCGAGGCTCTCCACTCGTCAGGCTTTAGTAAAAGAAGTCAGAGACCTGGGTTCCTAAGTGATGCTGCCCCAATTTCCAAGGCTGGCAACGGATGCACCTTTTCCGAAAAAAGCTCATGGCTGGATGAGACCAGTTTGGACACAAGGTGGTCAGGGCTGGGGTCACCAGGGGGTGTGGGAGGAAGAGAAAGGGGAGTGTCTAGAGGGGCGGGGCAGGAAGCTTGGGAGGGTGGAGACCTAGTTAGAGATCTCGGGCTGGGGGTGGGGCCAGGAAACAAGAAAATGGCCTGGTCAGGAGCCCGAGAGGGTGGCCGGGGGCTCACACTGGTCCAGGGGAGGAGGCACGCTGCCCTTCACCCACGGCGTGTGGTCGTCCACAATGTTGATGGTGATGTTGGGGTGCCAGTGGGAGATCACCTCCACAGGCCCGTAATCCTCAGCTCTCTGAGGGGAGACAGGGGTTGGTGGGTCTCAGAGGCACCTGCTCACTTCCTCCTGAGGACTCCCGTGACAGTCGCGACAGCAGAAGAGCAACCACCACAGCGACCGCTGGCCGAGGGCTCACCCTGGCCAGTCCCCGCACCAGCCTCTAGACCCCGCTGCCCTGGCTGCCCCCAGCCACCTGATGGAGCAGAAAACCCAGGCCTGCCCATATGGATGGCACGGCGCACCAGGCTGCAAAGTACAGCCTCACGACCGCACAAGTGTGGGACCTGCGTGCAGCCTCCATACTCAGGGGCCGCCCTCCCGCCTGGAACCACCTCGTGGAGAGAGGAAGACTCTTGGTGCCACCACGGGTTAACGTCCCCGGATTAACCGGGAGTATTCCTTCTAGAGCCAACGTTAGCAGGTACCTCATCTGTGCCGGGCCGAGCCCGGGCTCTGGGGTCCGGCTGCTTGGGTGTGAATCCCAGCCCTGCCACTTCCTGGCTGTGATACTTCGTGTAAGTCTCCTTGTGACGGGACTCACCCAACAGGGCTGGCGCGAGGCTTCCAGGTGGGTGCGTGTACGGCGCACAGAGCACCCGCCCTGCCACTGCTGGAGGTCAGCTGTAACCTCGCCGGCAACGCCCCCACTCCCCGAGAGCTAGCTCTACATTCTAACCCAGTTTCCCGGGGGGGAAACTGAGGCTCAGAAAGGTGAAAGCCCCCGGCTGCCAGCGGCTCAGTGGTGGTGTCAGAAGACAACCCCCGTGGTCTGGCTGCTGGGCTGGGAACGGGCCGGACGGCACCCCCAGAACTCGACGGCTCTGCTTCTATTTACCTTGATCATTTCTGGGTCAGCTTCCGTCTCTCCTGTCAACAGGTTCTTGGTTTTCTGAAACCGCCGGCGCTTGTATTTGTTGATCACTGAGGGCGAGGAGGCAGGGAAAGGGGGTGGATGTGAGGCCTGCTGGCACTCGCGGGCCCCAGGCCCCAGGCCTCTGCCCACCCGGTTCCCGGCTCCCACTCTTCCACCCACCAACCGACGACGGCAACCAGAAAGCCTGCACTGCCTTCTCAAATCTCACCCCAGCCCCAGGTTCCCCATCTTTGCAGTGACACCGGCATCCACCAAATTGCCCCAGGAGTCTCCTCCTCCAGGATTTGCTGCATCTGTTCCATCAGCCCACCCCGGGTGAATGGCCCCTCCGGCACATGCCTCAGATACGAGCACTGCCTCCCACCTCCAGAGCCCCACCCCAGGCCGGCCACGGCGCCCCCTCCTGGATGACCGCAGTCACCTCCTCACTGGCCTCCCAGTGGCCACTCTTGCCCCTAAGATCCAAGTAACTGATCGAGTCATCCCACTGCCTCAGAATCCTAGACAGCTCCCGCTGCCCCGGGCAGGGGCTCTGACGTGCTCACCACGGCCCCACCAACCTCAGCCCTCGCCATCTCTCATCCTTGCGCACCCCACTCCTTCCTCCTCAAATGCGCCGACCTTGGGCCTGCAGACGTGCTGCTGCACCTCCCCGGCAGGGATCCAGCATGGCTGGGATCTTCCTGGTTGGCTCCTTCTCCCCCTTCCAGCCCCTGGTTAAATGTCCCTTCCGCCCACTCCACTGAAGGCGGCTCCTGGAGCCCGGGTGGGTTCCTCGCCATTTCTGTTTCCTTCACCACAGTTCATCATGACCCACTGGTTCACCTGCCCACTGGTTTACTTGTTTGCTGTCTGCCCCCTCAACCAGTCTGCAAACCCCAGGTGGGGCCGGGCCCGTTTTGGGCCCTGCTGTACCCCCCCCAGTGACGAACAGCAGCATTGATAAATATAAACAGGTGGGCCGAGACAGGGCCGGAGAAGGCCCAGAGCCGCCAACGCGAGAAATATTTTGGGGCTGTGAATCCCCGGGCAGGAGTGGACCTCACTTCCTCTTGCAGAGGCCAGGTCAGCCACAGGCTCCCTGCCACGCTGCCCCAAACCCTGCCAAGACATGCCAGGACGACAGGGCTGGTGCTTGTTCATGCTCCATCTCCCCGCCTCCACCCGGGGCTGGGTAACTCTTCAGCTCCCCCTTATGCTGGGACAACACACGGCCTGTCCCTCCTGTGACTTCTCCATCCTGCCCCCAGGTGCTAGGGAGATGGGGAGATGGAAGAGGGAGCTGGCCAAGAGCGGGGGCCCTGGGGTCACATCCTGGCTCTGTCTCCCATGAACTGAGGGACGTTGGTGAGCTACATCACCTCCCCGGGCCTCAGTCCCCGCTCTGGAGAATGGGGATCAAAGCCTCACCTCTTCTGGGCAGGACCACTGCGAAGTGGCTCTCTGCTCTACAGAGCCCAGCCGGCAGAGCACCCCTGCATGTCACACTGACACACGCCACAGGGCCCAGATCCCTCCCACCCGCTCAGAACCAGGGGCTTCTGGATTCTATGGATGAGCTCAAGTTCAAAACCACTTCTGGGAATTGACTCAGGGTTTCAGCCCGGGGGCCAGCTGCTCTTACGGTTCCCATGAATATCATCCCATCACTTCTATCACAATTAACGCATTTGAGACCTTGCTCCCACGTCAGGGGAAAGCAGTAAACACCCAAGGGTGGGCATCCTGGAGAATAAATTCCCCAGGGACATGCTCCGCTGCTGTCTTCCACACCCATGAGAGGCTGTCCAGGGAAGGGAGGGACCGTGCCCGGCCAGCCCCAGAGGCGAGAGGCTCTGGCTCAGGTGGAGAACATTCTGCAACTTGGTGGCATCCAGATGGGGTTATGATATGAGATGGACCTGGCTTCCGTAGGGAGGAAGAAGCCCCCTTTTCTTGGAGTTAAACTATACCCTGAGCACTGACAATGTGGCTCGTTGAAACTGAAATGTGCTGTTGAGTGCAAAACACACACTGGAAGTTGAAACTTAGTGCAGGAAAAAGAAGAGTGAAAGTACCTCGTTAATTTTTTTATACTGATTACATGTGGAAATGACAACACGTTGACCTCAGTAAATTACTAACATTCATTTTATGGCTTTTTTTTTTTTTTTTTTTAACGTGGCCACTTAGAAAACTTACAATGCCTTCTGCGGCGGGCACTGTATCCGTCTGGGACAGTACTGTGCTAGGGTGCTGATCACTGGCCCTTTGGGGAAGGGAGGAGGGGGCTCTTCCGATCCCACACTCTCGCTCTATGCCCTGGAGTGGGCCGGGGGCCAGCTCCGTGTCCCTTCAAGCCCCTGCCCTAAGGGGGTCCAGGTGTGAGGCAAGCCTGGGGGATTCTGGTGGTTTCTCAGGTCCACAGGCTGCAGATTCTATTTTGCAGACCACACCAACATCTGTCACACTGACCATGAACACGACCTCACCACACAGTGACACGGATCACATTCACCAGAGACGAAACCACAAAAGATGCTGGCATTGAGCGTGGCTGATCGGTGTAACTGGGACGCAAGCGAGCAGCCGCCCACCTGGGTCACATTCAAAGCAACCTCTGAATCGTCAGGCACATGTAACCCAGACTTTCGGGGACACCTCCGTGGGGATGGCCCCTGCAGGCCACACCCCTCAGCCCGCCTCTGCCCACATCTTCGCAGATGCGCTCCACGGAAGCCAGCCAGCCAGCCGGCCGGGCGGAGCGCCCTACAGAGCACGGTCCGCAGACATACTTGCTTAGGACAGCGCTTAGCACGCCTGGGGGACTTTTCCAAATCAGCTTTGGGTACTGACATACAGGCACTAGAGTTTTGTTTCATCCAGTGTAGATGGTCACAAAAACAATTCTCATCCTTTGGGTTATTTTTATACCAGAAGAGGTAGGAAAAGACCTAACCCATGCAAATTAAAGCACATCTGTCTCTGCGCCACCCAAAACAGCCACAGGGATCTTAACCAAGTCCACAGGCGCAGCAGAATCAAAGTGAGGTGGAGCACGCAAAATTCACATGAAGGGAACGGGGGGCTTTTGGGAGGGGGGTGTGGGGGGCTGTCTGTTCTCTAGATCTGCTGAAACTGAAGTGCAGCGAGAGAGTCCCACAGCTGCCGATCAGGAGACAGTGGACTCAAGGACAAAAGACACAAAGGGCAGGCAAAAAAATGCCAACAATTATTAACCTCATGGAAAAGGAGATGTTGGACAGGAAAGGAAAAATAAACTACACACACTGGTTCAGATGGGAAGAAGAGTCACACACTCGAAACCATTTGAGTGCTGAATATGAATCTAATCAAATTATGTTCCTGAGTTGAGATTTCCTCTTCCAGAGTAGGAAGTCAAGAGATAATGTCAAAACTGAAAAACCAAGAAGTTGCATTATCATCTTATTATTGGGAGCCTTGGAGATTAAGTCGCAGAAACAGCTAAAGCAGTTGCCTGTGGGGAGTGGAAACTGGGGGAACACAAGAGGGGGAGAGAAGGAGACAGATGAGTGTCGCTGTCTGGTTAAATTACTTGAATTTTAAACCATGTACTTATAACAAGAGATTAAAAAAGATTTTTTTTTTAAAGAAGATGCCCTGGGCAGAGAGAATCTGTTTCAAAATGAGGCCGTGTCAGAAGTCCCAAATGGCCACAGTTCTGACCCAGGCCTTCTTGGGGTCACCGGCAGTCCTGCGGTTTGCTCACCCAATCAGGATTCTCGGGGGGGGCACCAGGAGGGTGGCCAGCGAGGTGAGAACGGGGCCTGTCCGGTGATGTGGCCCTCACCAGCTTGCCTCGTCAAGGGAGGCCCTACTCAGAGGTGTGCGTGCGGGGGCGGAGGCTCACAGCGTAGCCATGCAGGACGCATTCAAACCTGCAGCCTGGGAGCCTTGCACGGCCCCACAGGAGCCCCCAGGGCAGGGTCACTGTGCAGCACCCATTCCAGGAGAGGCCGACACAGATGCAATCACAGAGAGCACGCCGGATGCAACTAATGGCAAAGGGCCTGCAGTCTCCCTCTGCTCGTTTAATCAGCCATCGTTCTCTCATGGGCCATTCTGGAGTGTCTGCTCTGCCAGGCCCGGTACTGTGCACACGCCGGCCTCGCCCTTCCTCTTCTCCGAAGTCCCTTTCTCCACCTGCTCTTTCTAAGCCGATTCCTCTCCTGCCTGCCCACGGGTGTCCAGAGGCATGCAGGGTACGTGGGGTTCGAGCCCGGCCACCAACCCCAGCCTCCCTGAGCACAGGGTTCTTGCCTGCCCTCGTGGACCTGGGAGTCCAGGCCCACGGCACCACGGGGGCCCCAGGACGGAGAGGGACTTACTCCGAGACATGTGGACCGTGGCGAGCCGGCGGTACAGCGCCTTCTGCCGGGGGTCTGGGTGGAAGCCGCTTTTGGTGAAGTAGACGTGGATATAGATGGAGCCGTTCTGCTGGACGCTCTGCAAGGCGGTCCGACGGGGAAAAGGAACAGTGAAGCCCCTCATGACGCCCGCCCCCCACGGCTTCCTCACCCCCGTCTACTGAGTGTTCAGGGTGGGCAGTGTAGTTAAGTGGTTAGGGGCCAGACACTGGAGTTAGGCTCAAATTCAAAACCAGGCTCTAGCACACAATGGCTGTGTGGCCTCAGGCTTCGCCTCGCTGAGCCTCAGGGCCCACCTGCAGGACGCAGATCATCAGCACTGAGGGCACAGCAGGGCCGTAAGGATTATCTGAGAGCGCTGAGCACGGTTACTCAAGCACAGAATAGGAGCTCAATAAACGTCAGCAGCCTTAATTCATTAAACGGTAAAACAACGAAGGCCAGATACCACTCTGGCACTTCAAATGGTAACTGCCCAATCCAGTGAGTCACATCCGTATAACTCACGTAAACCTTGGGCACTGGGTCATGTTATTATCCCATTTTCCAGATGTGGTGACTGGGGCTCACGCAGAGAGGCTACATGCAGCGAGTAAGTGGATCCGAACCCAGTCTGTGGGCTCTCCCGTGGCCCTGCCTCTCACCGTCTGTGTCCTACCTCTCTGCCTGGGCCTTTCACCTACTATTCTCACCCCCCTGCCACACCCACCCAGATGAGGAAACTGAAGTGGGGTGGCCACCTGCCTGAGGCGCAGGGTGGGTGGCCGAGGCCGCACTGCAGCCTGTCTGACCTTCGTGGTAAGCTGGGATTCACCTGGCCACGCTGTGTCCTCACTTCCCTGCCTTTTAAGTCCACCTCTGTGTCAACCATGTTTTTATATTTCATGCTGTTTTCACATCTGGCAGGGAAGAGACTGCCCCTCCCAGGGCTAGCTGATTCCTGGAAATAATAAACACCTCGCCTAACTTTGAATATAACTTTAAAATGCAAACCAACAAACCCAAGTCCACACCCCAGCCACCCCCTTAGGGACTGGCAAGCAGGTCAGTCCTAAGGTGTTTCCCCACCTGCCCTGCCTTTCCTGCGGAAACCTCAATAAAGGCTTCGGCCTAGGCCTCCCCATGCCCCTTCTGCTCCTGTCCAAACCTGGTGCTTCTCCATGTGGCCCTGCGTAGTGTGGTGGGCCCCCTCCTCTTGGGAAATGTAAGTAGTAAATTCTTCTTCCAATGGCCTTGGCCTGTGTGGCTGCTCAGTCACCTCCATAAATTAAAGTCAAGTACAACTTAGACACTCTCCCATCACAGAGCTGGGAAGGAGGGTTAGCACCAAGTCCTTGGAAGCTCCTCTCACTGCCTCGCTTACTGCCCCTCAGTCTTCCTCAGATCTGGGGTTGGGGTCTGGGGGCTTGACGTGAAGTCTCAGTGGGAGCCACCTCTCAGCACGGGCTATCCTATCTGCCTCAGAAAGAATGCATCCACCCACTGCTTCCAGCTACCCAAAGAGACCCAGACAGAGCCAGACAGAGCAGAGATGCTCCCTCCTCCCCAGGAGGCTGAGGAGAAGACTTGATGGGGAGAAAGGAATGAGAGAGCAGCCCCAAAGAGATGTCAACATTCACAGGTTCATCAAATTCATTGATTATTCAACAGCCACTGATTCTGCACCCAGTCCTCTGCTGGGCAGAGCTGGTGACAGAGCTGTGACCAAGATGGTCCCATGGGGAAAACAGATCCATATTCAGGTAGTGACAACCCCCCAGAGCTGGCACGGCTTGCGTTGGGGAGCCCAGAGAGGGTGCTGGCTGAGCCTGAGTGTCAGGGAGAGCTCCCTGGAGGAGGCAGGATTTGAACTGGGGCTGCCAGAGTCCAGAGCCAGACAGCCTGAGTTCAGTTCAGTTAACACTGGCTGTGCGACCTTGGGTGGGGCTTCTCTGTACCTCAGTTTCCTCATCAGTCAAATGGAAATAACAGTTCCCACTTCCTAGCGCTGCTGGGAGGTTTCCACCAGTCAGCCCAGGCTGGTGCCCTGTACATAGTAAGCACTCAGTCAACAGTAACTATTATTTTCAAACCAGGCTGGCTGACTGGCCACCCCCAGGGATGATTACTAATCCTTCACTGGTTTATACCACAGATTTACACAACGCTGAAAGTAGCTGGGAGGATCCTACGCCAATTCCAACTCCATCCAAATGGAGAGGTGGGGAAGACAAGGCCCAGAGACCTCAGGGACCTGCCTGTGGTCACAAAGCATGTGAACTGAGAGTAGAGCCAGGCTTGGAACCTGGACTCCCGATTGCAGGACTGGGAGCTGGTTCAAGGAAATGCCCTTAGTGCTAGCTGAGCAGCCTTGGGGCCAGAAACCAGAAGCTGTCCCCACCTGTGGAATGTCGAGCTCAGCAAAGTGCTCGTAGCAGCCGTCTGAGTTCTCGCCACTCGTCCAGTCGCCATACACAAGGTCATGCTGCTCCCAGAAGAGCGCTGATGTGGCATTAAAGTCTGTAAAGTGCTCGTGCTCTGAGATGTACACGTGCAGGTTCTGTTGGGAGGGGAAGTGGGGGGAGCTTCGTTAGGGCTGCTTACAGGACCCTCGGAAGGCTGACAGATAAAGAGCAGATGAAGAGCTGTGGCAGTTAAGAGCCCACTAATATGAACAATTTGCGGGGTGGGGGGGGAAGGTTAGTGGAGAGAAGAGCAGCAGCAAGTAGAATGAACTTTCTCCTTCCTCATACCCCCACCACGTCTGTCCTGGTCTGAGAGCAAAAAACAATTAAACAATGGCCAGTCTGCCAATTAGAATTTGGGGTTAGAAAGGATCCGGACCTCCCCGAATCATCTCCCCTCTCAGCCTCTCATGGGCTTCTTGGTCAGAGCGCCACAGGCTTACGGATAAAGCACAGTCAAGATGTGCAGGAGTGTCAGCCGGCTACTGAGAACCCAGGGGAACTGGGGAGCTGGCCTCAGAACTCCCTCCTTTCCCAAGTCCCCGTGGCCATCCTTGTCCAGAGCCCAGAAGGCCCACTGATAAAGAACAGCTGAGTGGTGGTCGCCCTGCTGGCCAGAATTCCACGAAATCAGGCATCCCAGAGCTGCAGAGAACCGCAAAGGTGGGAGAAGCCGAGATTACTGAGGTTAGAACACCTGTTGCAGGTGCTCCTGAACAAAGTCCTTCTACGCAGAAAGACCACCACCACAAACCCAAAAGAATTACTTGCTCCTTGTGTCACCTGAGTGACTCAGATTTCATGGGCTGAAGATGCACCTGGAGTCTCTCAATCCTGGACCTGTTCACAGACCTGACAGTGACCAGGGATGGCGTCTGTCCCAGCAGCCCATGCCACTCCCCCACACCTTCCCCGCCTCCTCTCCCGGGTCTGGCCTCCCAGCCAGTGGTTACCATTAAAGTGTCTTTGGGGAACAGGTTGCGGCTGGCGACGCGTGGGGCTCCTCCGGGGCCTGCCTGGTCCTGAGGGGCCGGCCCGCGGCGGAACCAGCTGCTGATGGCCCAGATGATGAAGATCCTGAGGAGGCAAGCAGGGCAGGCGGTGAGTCTCCATGCCTTTTCTTTCCAACGTGGATCTGCTTGACCTTCTGACTCAGCACCTGCTGCGGCCTGACCCGGGGGCTGATCGAGTAGGGAGGGTCCCTGAGAAGGCAGCTGTAGGGCTGCTGAGAAGACAAGATGCCCCCAAAGGCCATGCCCGGGGATAGACCCCAGATGCCTGGCACTGACTTCCTGGAGTCTGGCGGCCACAGGGCTGCAGGGGCTTCGACCCTCGAAACCTCCGAACTAGGAAACCTAACGTCCCAGTCCCCTGGAATCCCAAAGTGTGAGAACCCTAGAACTTGGAATCCCAGCATTTTAGAGACACAGACATCAGGCAGAGCAACATTTCAGAACTTCAAATCAACTGAAAACTGCAGAAGCAAACAGTAAGTAATGGGTGAGTTCCTATTTTTAGTAACACTGGGCTAGGTTATTCAGACCAACTTTCCTGTTGGAAACAACTTGGAAAAGCTTAATAAAAATTAATATACTAAGAATATACTAACACCACTTTTACATTTACAATTATATATCTTGATATAGCAACATATTCTATATGTTCTTCTATTTTCTTATATATTTTAATCAAGTTTATATATATATATGTAAACATATATTCGTTTTTTAATTAATTAATTATTTTATTTAATTTATTTATTTTTGGCTGGGTTGGGTCTCCGTTGCTCTGCGTGAGCTTTCTGTAGTTGCAGCAAGCGGGGGCCACTCTTCATTGCAGTGTGTGGGTTTCTCATTGTGGTGGCTTCTCTTGTTGCCGAGCACGGGCTCTAGGTACCCGGGCTTCAGTAGTTGTGGCGCACGGGCTTAACTGCTCCACGGCATGTGGGATCTTCCCAGACCAGGGCTCGAACCCCTGCACTGGCAGGTGGATCCTTAACCACTGCGCCACCAGGGAAGTCCTTCTTTACTTCTTTGGTTCCCATCTTCCTTTCAGTTTTTGCCTGGTAAGTCTGCAGTCTTGTCCATTCTTCAGTGCTTTTAAGAGTATATGTTTACAGGGCTCCCTGGTGGCGCAGTGGTTAAGAATCCACCTGCTGGGCTTCCCTGGTGGCGCAGTGGTTGGGAGTCCGCCTGCCGATGAGGGGGACACGGGTTCGTGACTCGGACTGGGGGGCTCCCACATGCCGCAGAGCGGCTGGGCCCATGAGCCATGGCCGCTGAGCCTGTGCGTCCAGAGCCTGTGCTCCGTGGCAGGAGGGGCCACAGCAGTGAGACGCCCGCGTACCACAAAAAAAAAAAAAAAAAAAAAAGAATCCACCTGCTAATGCAGGGGACACAGATTCGATCCCTGGTCCGGGAAGATCCCACGTGCCGCGGAGCAACTAAGCCCGTGCGCCACAACTACTGAGCCTGCACTCTACAGCCCGCGAGCCACAACTACTAAGCCCTCGTGCCACAACTACTGAAGCCCATGTGCCTAGAGCCCATGCTCTGCAACAAGAGAAGGCACCACAACGAGAAGCCTGCGCACCGCAATGAAGAGTAGCCCCTGTTCGCCGCAACTAGAGAAAGCCCGCGCGCAGCAACAAAGACCCAACGCAACCCAAAAAGTTAATTAATTAA
This sequence comes from Delphinapterus leucas, assembly GCF_059928025.1. Taxonomy (NCBI): domain Eukaryota; kingdom Metazoa; phylum Chordata; class Mammalia; order Artiodactyla; family Monodontidae; genus Delphinapterus; species Delphinapterus leucas. The sequence continues at coordinate 10,433,831 of NC_143148.1, forward strand.
TTTGAAAAAAAAAGTAAACAGCAATGTGATTCAGTTATATATACACATATTTATATATATATATAATTGATAATATATGATATATGTGTATATATATTCTTTTTCAGATTATTCTCAATTATATGTTATTACGAGATATTGAATATAGTTTCCTGTGCTATACAGTAAGTCCTTGTTGTTTTTCCTTTTTTTCTGGAAGCTTCTTTTTGGTGTTTGAGGACATCTGCTAGGTGTTTTGATGGGTGAACAAAAACGCCAGCCCAGGGCCCACACAGGGTAACCAGAGACCTACTCTATGAGAAGCTAAGACTCCACAGGGCTCCCCGCCAAGGACACGGGGAAGCAGGTGTGGCCTAGCCCTCCTCAGAGTCGCACGCCAGGTGGGCACAGCCAGAGCCTTGAACCTGGTACCAAGGAGACCCCGAATGACAATGCTCCAGGCAGCCAGCAGAGGCAAAGCAAGTCCTCTCTGTAGGAAAACAGGTTCATCCTAGGCCTGGAATGATTCCTATAAATAATTTTCCAAGTATGATGATCAACACACAGCCACAGATAAGCCAGGCGCACAAGGAAACAAGACACTATGAGTGAGAAGCAGCAGAAACCAAAACCAATCTACCTAATGGCACTGTGGTAACCTAAATGGGAGGTAAATCCAAAGGGGAGGGGATATCTGTATGTGTACGGCTGATTCATTCTGTTGTGCAGTGGAAGCTAACACAACATTGTAAACAACCATTTTCCAATAAAAATTAAAAAAAAGAAAGAAAAGAAAAGAACCCAAAATTTGAGATGCTCAGAAGCACTGGAGGTTTCAGAATGTTATAAAACCCTCAAAATGTATACTGAGAGAGAGCTTCAGAAGTATCCACTCTGAATGACATGATAGAAAGAAATCAAAATAGAAACAAAATGACAGTTAAAACAAATATATTCAGAGTCATTTTCTCAATTTACAAAACTGAATAGACATAATACACAGTCTTTGAGTTGTAAATGAAGTGGAGATATTTACAGGATACACTGTTTAAAGAGAAAGGCAAGATGAAGGAAAGTGTACAGAGTAGCCATCCATTTTTGTGTAATATACTATGTGAAAACAAAAACAAAAACCTGGGCTGGGGGAAAGAGAAGTGGGAGTTAGTGTTTAATGGGGACAGTTTCAGTTGAGGAAGATGAAAAAGTTCTGGAGATGGATGGCAGCGATGGCTGAACAATAATGTGGATGTACTTAATACCACAGAATTATACACTTAAAAATGGTTAAAATGGTAGAGTTTGTTATACGTATTTTTTGCCACAATAAAAAAAAAAAAACCCCAACAATTTGTAATGCACCTTTACGTCAACATAAAAGTAGGGAAAGGTATAAAATACACGTCAGACTTTAAAATGGATTCCCTTGGTTTGGGGGAATAGGGAAGGCCTAGGGGTAAGCAAAAAAACCCAAAATGCCTCAAAACACAATACTGTCTTAAAAAAAACTCTGCGCAATGAAAACAGCATGCACGTGAATCAACATGGGAAAGGACCGCCACCAATACAGTAATGATGAATAATGGTTACCTTCAGGTGATTTTTGATTTTCTTCTTTATGCTTTTCTTTTTGAATATTTTTTTAATGAACAAAATAAAAGCCCCACAATGAAACTGTAGCAGACTGCTAGTTGTTTCCCAATATTCATCTTTCCCTTTTCTCTCAGAAAGAAGACTCCTAAATTTTAACTGGACCCCTTGGCTACCTGGAATAAAGACTACAAAATCCAGCCTTACAGCCAGGTGTGGACACATGGTGAAGTTCTGGCCAATAAAATGTAAAAACAGTGTGTTTACTGGACTTTGGGGAAGTGTCTTAAATAGAAAGAGCGTCCCTCCTTTACTTCTTCTTCCCTCCTGGAATGTGGACGTGATGGTCTTATCCCCAGCACCCATATTAGGCCATGAGGATAAAGGGCAAAACCTAGCAATGGTGGAACAAAGAGCAGGAAGCAATCTGGGATGCAGGAGACCACAGAATCCTGGTCTGCCTAGGTCCAGGATAGTACATGAGAGACAGGGAAACTTCTATTGTGTTAATTCGGGTCTCTCAGATACATGCAGCTCTATAATTATTAGATGAGACAAGTACTTATTGATTGCAGGTGTGAAAAGCAATACAGTTGACCCTTGAACAACAAACGTTTGAAGTGCGTGGGACCACTTATACGAATCTTTTTCAACAGTAAATACTACAGTACTACACGATCCATGGATGGTTGAATCCGTGGATGTGGAAACACAGATATGGAGGAATCGCTAGTACAGAGGGCCAACTGTAAGTGATACGTGGATACACAGGGTCGCCCCCCCCCCATCCCCATGTTGTTCAAGGATCAACTGTATAGCAGAGAGGTTAAGTGCTCAGCCTCTAAGTTGCAATATCTGGATCTGAGGCCCAGCTCTCCTACTTCCCGACTGGGTGACCTTAGGCAAGACTCTTAACCTCTCTAGGCCTCCATTTCCTCAACAGTTAAAATAGGGATAACAGGGCTTCCCTGGTGCCACAGTGGTTAAGAATCGGCCTGCCAATGCAGGGGACACGGGCTCAAGTCCTGGTCCGGGAAGATCCCACATGCCGCAGAGCAACTAAGCCCGTGTGCCATAACTACTGAGCCCGCGCTCTAGAGCCCGTGAGTCACAACTACTGAGCCCATGTGCCACAACTACTGAAGCCTGTACGCCTGAAGCCTGCACTCCGCAACAAGAGAAGCCACCGCCATGAGAAGCCCACGCACCACAACGAAGAGTAGTCCCTGCTCGCTGCAACTAGAGAAAGCCACGCACAGCAACAAAGAACCAAAGCAGCCAAAAATAAATAAATGAAAAAAAAAAGGGATAACAACACTTCTTATCTCGTAGGCTTGTCTACAAGCATTAAATGCACTGATATGTACACACACACGATATAATACATCATCTAGAATGGAGCCTGGTACATACAGTAAGTGTTTTAGAAGTGTTAGCTATTATTGTTATTTTCATCATAGGAAAAAGGCATACCAAAAGCTTCAGAATGGAAAAACACTACAAGAGAATTCTAGCGTGAGTGGGTGCCTCCCTGCTGAGCCCCAAACCACGCCAAAGGGCAGCATCAGGCACAGGGACTTGCCTCTGCCTGTACAAGCCATGGAGCCCTGGGGTCCGGGGTCTCAGGGGCCATGGCCCAGCTGAGCTATCTGCTGCTTCCCACCACCCCAGGAGGTCCCTGATGCACATGGCTGGGGAAGGTCTGGAACTGGCCATTCCTGGGGACCCCTCCATTTCCAAGGGAGGCTCCCATTTTAGTAAATATGCCAAGGGAGAGTGTGTGAGCAAGGACACCCACAGGCAGCTGTGCCCCGGCTTAGCGTGTGGCCTGCAGGGGGCCCACGCACTCTGGGCTCCTGGGTCTCCGCGTGTGAGACGAGGCAGGCTGGACTGGACTTTCTGTAGGATTCCAGATCCCCAGTTCCCTGAAGAACATCTGCTCACCGTGGGCCCTCCATCCCCACATCCCAGGCCAGGAAGCCCTGCCCTAGGACACCAGGGCTGGCCCTCACCTAATGCTCATATCCTCACTCCCACCCCAAGTAGGCATTCTACATTCACGGGGAAATTTTAAGTGTATGAAAAGACATACGACAACTCTCCCTCCCACCCCGCCCTCCACTCCAGCTAACCACTGGTATAGTTGGAGGAAGTGCTGAAAACCACGGGCTCTACCCTCTACTCTCAAAACAGGCCATTCTCATGCAATCTGCTTGATGCTTCAGAGAGCTCACAGGCCCCTGAAAACAAACCCTGAATCCCATCTAAGAACTCCAGATGGAGACGGTCTTCCAGCACCCACCGGGACTGATTTTTGGTGGCGCCTGGTCCTAAGGAAGGAAATTAGCCTGCACTGTGGCTGTATTCAAAACATCTATCTGAAGGAAGCTCCCTTATGTACTGATGTGGAAAGATTTCTAACGTATAGTGTTAATGAAAAAAAAAAATCAAGGTGTAGAACTGTGTAAAATAGGCTACCTCTTATGTAAAAATGAAGGGAAAGATAAAAATAATCTTTATTCCTAGCTGCTTGAAGCATGAAAAGAAGAAACTGATATATAAGAAAATTCTAGGTCCTTATTGGACACGGAGGCGGGGGGAGGGGAGGGAGTGGCACGGTGAAGAGAAAGGAGGGGCTCCACGGATGAAGAAACCCAGTCCCAGATAGATCCCCCTGCGCCCTCCCAGCAGCTCCCCAGGGCCTCACTCAGAGGCCAGGCTTCCAGAAGGCAGGCCCTGTGCTCCCGGTACCTGGGAACGGTCACATGCATCCGCGTGTAAAAGGATCTGCGCCAGCCACTCTCAAAGGCACAGCCTGTGTGACTTCACTTACAGGAGGGACCCAGAGCAGTCAAATTCACAGAAATGAAGGGAGAATGGCGGTGGCCAGGGGCCGGGGGTAGGAGGGAGAATCGAGGAGTTCGTGTTTGACGGGTACAGAGGCTCAGTTTGGGGAAGATGAAGAAGTTCTGGAGATGGTTGCACAACAATGTCAGTATACTTAATGCCACCGGGTGCTGCACTCAGAAACAGTTAAAATGCTAAATTTTATGTAATGCAGATGTTATGGCTGAACTGTGTCCCGCCCCGCTCCAAATTCATGTGTCGCACTTCTAAATAGGGCCTTTAAAGAGGTGACTAAGGCTAAGTGAGGTCATTACTTAGGGTGGGCCCTAATCCAGTCTGACTGCTGCCCATATAGGAAGGGGCGATTAGGACACAGACAACACAGAAGAAAGACCATGTGAAGACAGGAAGACGGCCAGCTACAAGCCAAGGAGAGAGGCCTCAGAGGAAACCAGACATCCTGACACCTTAATCTCAGACTTCCAGCCCCCAGAATTATGAGAAAGTAAAAAGGTCTCCAGCAGTACAGTAATGATGGTAATCCTCAGTGATTCTTTCCTTTCCTCTTTTTAAAAAAAATTTGTTTGTTTGGCTGTGCCACATGGCTTGCGGGATCTTAGTTCCCCGACTAGGGATCGAACCAGTGCCCCCTGCAGTTGAAGCATGGAGTCCTAACCACTGGACTGCCAGAGAATTTCCTCCCTTCCTCTTTATGCTTTTCTTACTTGAACTTTTTTCAATGAACAAAACCAAAGCTACATCTGCTCACCTGAACAGCACACCTTTGATGACCTGCCAAGCATTGGGTGCTGGCTGGGGTGGTGGGTTCTGGGGCTGGGTCTCCGCCGGTGGGTCCCTCCCGATGCTGCCATTGCTAGTCACCTGCAGGGACAGAGGCCAGGGTGAGGAGGGAGGATACACCCTGAGGCGCCAAGGCTGTTGTAGGCACCACCATGTGCCGAGGCCCAGTAAGGGCTGACCACAGAGAGGGCGCCTGGCCTATCCTGGGGGTCAGGGAGGGGTCCTGGAGGAGGAGACATCAGAGCTGAGCCCTAAATCATAACCAGTTGGCTGGTGCAGAGGAGGCAATGAGGGAAGCAGCAGGTGCAGACAAGAAGGTGAGAGAGACAGTCTGACTCCGAGGATGGGCCAATGCACCCTGGGGCTGGAGCCCAGGATGCAAGGAGATGGCTACTGGGGACAACGTAGAAGGGGTTAGGTGGCAGGTGTCAGATTCTGCAAGGCTTGGGTTTATCTGAAAGGTCCTTCCGTGGGCAAACAATTCTTGACGCCTCCTCTGTGGCCAGCCCTGTGGGGGGCCCATCCCTCCAGGGGCTCTGGATCTAGCAGGTGAGACACACACAGGAAAACACAATCAGATCGTGAGCCACACAGAGGTGTGCGACATGTACACAGCACAGACCAGCCCGTGAGGCCAGAACTAGGAACACCGCCATTTGGCAGCCGAGCAAACGGGGGCTCAGGGAGCCTAAGCCATTTGTCTGGGTCACTCAGGAAGGATGATGGCAGCACGATGACAGGAGTGTGGGCAGGCAGGACTTCCCAAAGAAACAACCTTCATTCAGAAACAGAAGCTCAGAAGTGGAGAATTTCAGGATGTCAGGTTGGAAGGGCCCGAGATGGGGAAATTCTTCCTGCCCCTCTCTTTGCACCTGCTGGCTCCCCTGTCTTGCCCTCTTCCCTCCCGCCAGTTGTCCCCTCACCCTCCAGCTTTTAAGAGACAGGACCAGGGCTTCCCTGGTGGCGCAGTGGTTGAGAGTCCACCTGCCAATGCAGGAGACACGGGTTCGTGCCCTGGTCCGGGAAGATCCCACATGCCGCGGAGTGGCTGGGCCCGTGAGCCATGGCCGCTGAGCCTGTGCGTCTGGAGCCTGTGCTCCACAACGGGAGAGGCCACAACGGTGAGAGGCCGGCGTACCGCCAAAAAAAAAAAAAAAACAGAGAGACAGGACCCAGGACTGTCATAATGGCTGTTAGGTGGGAGCATTGCCCAGCCCAGGGATGGCAGAGAGCAGGGGTTCAATAAACACCCAGGGAATCAACAAACGCTCTCTGAAGGGCTTGCCCTGAACACTCAGGCCACCAATCCACCCATTCCTGGGCCTCCCCAGTCCCCCGACTCTGCCCCAAGCCCGCTCCTCTGCAACGTCTTCTGTCGCCTTCAAATGCCCCCAAGAGTAGGGACAGAGGCTCCCAAAGCCAGATGAGGCTGCCACGAAGCTGAGGCCAGCATTTGTTAAAGGCGTCACTTGTCACTTCCTGTCCCCTTCACCAGCAAGAGCTCTTCCTTTTCATCTCCCAAGTGCAGAAGAGCACTGTGGTAAAAGGTGGGGCTCTGGGGTCTGACAGACCTGGGCTGTGGACCGGTCCCATGGTCCCTGGCTGTGAGAGCTTGGGTGTGTCACCTCCCTCTCTGGCTCTTCAGCTCTCTGACCCAAGGGCCAGGCTGTGATCATACCAGTTCGTTTAGGGTAGAACAGATTTCCTCTGTGTGTCGATAAAAGTAACTCCCGAGTACCTACTGTGCGCCAGGCCCGTGCTGGGCAGCAGGGTCAGTGGTAGCCACACAGCTCTGGGGTCTCTGCCCTCCCAGAGCTCAGGGTCTAGAGGGAAAGGTGCCGGCAGAACAGTAAACAGGATAATTAACAAAGGTAAACAGGAAAGTGTTCCAGGGGAAACAAGCAGAGGGGGTGACCGGGTGGTTAGGGAGGCCTCCCGAGGAGCTGTCTTAGACATTTGGGTGAAGGGTGTCTAAGGGAGAGAAGAGTTGTGGGCAAAGGTTTGGCTGAGGGGCGGGCGAGGTCGAATAGGCACAGGGCCCCCTTGTTCAGGGCTGGCCTCGCTCCTGGGAGCACTGGGTGGGGGGGGTGGGCAAGCAAGGGTTTGCAGCAGGTCTGAGCTGATTCTGGATCAAGAAAAGGACGCTTGAGGCTGGGCGAGGATTTGAACCCACGTCTGGCTGGCTCCCAGGTCTGTTCTCTTACCTGCAATGGTGGACAAGCTGGCTGGAAACCCTCCCAGGGAAATGCAAAGGAAAGCCAAATGCAAAGGTGCCACTTCACTAAGATGCCCGTAATCAAAAAGATGGACAATCACAAGTGCTGGCGAGGACGTGGAGAAACTGAAAGAGCTATACACTGCTGGTGGGAGAAATGGAGCTGCTGCTTTGAAAAATACGCAGCTACTTAAAAAGCTAAATGTGCCCCTGCCATCCGAACCAGCAATCCCACTCCGAGGTCTCTGCCTCCGAGAAACGAGAACTCTGCGTCCACACAAAAGCTTATACGCAAATGTTCATAGCAGTGTTACTTGTAAAGCCAGAAACAACCCAAAAGTCTTTCGATGAATGACCGGTGATGGATCTGCACAATGGAATACTACTGAGCAATAAAAAGGGACACTGCTGGGGGCAGAGAAAGTGCAAAAGGGAACAAGGGAGTGTTTTGCAGGGATGGGAGTGTTCTCAGACCACACGGTGGTGGTGACTGTACCGCACAACTGCATAAGTGCTGAAAGCCACTGAACTCTACACTGACAACAGGTGAATGTTACGGTATCTAAATTACACTTCAATAGAAAGGTAACCTTCCTGTGGCTCCACTTCCCTCAGAGTACAGGCAAAGTGGTCACCATGGCCTCTGAGGCCTGGCATGATCCTCTGTGCCCATCTGCTCTCCCCCCTCCCCCCTCAGTCACCAGTTCCAGCCACATCAGCCTCCCTGCTGCTCCCTCATCACATCTGTTCCACCTCAGGGCCTTTGCACTGGCTGTTCTCTTTACCTGAAAGGCTTTCCCCCGCCATATGTGTGACTCCCTCCCTCATCTCCTTTAGGTCTTTGTTCAAATGTCACCTCCTCAGAAAGCCCTTCCCAGACCACTGTATTTAAATGGCAACCTCCTACCCACCCCTCTCTTCCTATGCTCCTCCCCACCTTTAGTTCTGCCCATGGCACTTAGCACCATCCGAACCGCTGTATATTTTTCTTATTTACCTTGTTCACTGTCCCTGTCCCCAACCCCACCCCACACCCCACTCCCAGCCCTCAACAAATACATGGGCTCCAAGAGGGCAGGGCCTCTGTTCTGTTCATAGCCGTGTGCCAGCATCAGCATGGGGACTAGCATTTAGTGGGGACTCAACCCACGTTAGCTGAAGCAATGATTACCAGAGCTGTGGGCCTGGTGTCTGAGTCCCTGCCTGAAGGAGGAGCAGGCTGGCTGGGGCAGATTGCTGAGGGTCTGCACATGAGCCAGGAGAGGGCAGCGGTGGCTGCGGACACTGCAGTGACTAAGAAGCAGTTCCTGCTCTTGCACCCATGAGCCCACTCTCACACACAATCCCCAGAACACCCACTAAGGGGCCCAGGAAGCAGCTGAGGCCATGAGACTGGGCCGGGGCTGGAAGGAAGTCAGGGCATCCTCTGACCATGGGAATTCCACCTCAGCCCAGCCTCTGCCTCGAGACCCATTCATTCCACTAACGCTGAGGGCTTGCTCTGTGCCTGGTCCTGAGCTGGGAAGCGCTGGGCACACAGTGGTGGCCAAGACAGTTCCTGCTCTACCCTCCAGGGGCTCCCAGTCCACTGGAGGAGACAGACAGTGACAACCCAGAGTGGGCAGGGCTGGGACAGAGGAGCCCAGGGACTGTTGGAGCCCTGACCCAGTCTGAGAGGGTCAGAGAGGCTTCCTAGGGTAGAGAACACCTGAGATGCACAGGACTAATAAGGATCAGGCAGGTAAAGAGAAACATGTGCAAAGGCTACGAGGGGGAGAGAGAGCGCAAGGCACACTCCTGGAAATAAAAGAGCTTCACAGTGGCTGACGCTCCTCTTGTCCAGTGACTCAAGCAGGGACAATTCTGCCCCCCAGGGGACATTTAGCAACATCTGGAGACATTTTTAGTTGTCACAACTGGGGAAGGAGATGTGTGTGCTACTGATATCTAGCATGGCCAGGGATGCTGCTAAACATCCTACAATGCACAAGACGGCCCCCGACCACGAAGAATTATCCAACCCCAAATGTCAATAGTGCTGAGGTTGAGAAATCCTAGCCCAGTCTGAGGAAAAAGGGCAGATCATGCAAAGCCTTGATCTACCAAAGAATTTGTACTTAATCCTGAAAGCAAAGGAATAAGTCTTGAAAGATTTTAAGCAGAAGTGGGACAAGAGGAGATCTTGTGGGGGAGGGGTCCTCTGTAAGCTCAGGGCAATCAGGGGACCCTGAGCCCTAGACTCTCTGATCACCCCCCACCCAATAATCAACAGAAACGCAGAGGGGGAAAAGACCTTCTTTCAGCGAGACTGGGAAGCCCCTAAAGATAGAGACAAACATTTCCTAGGGCTGCCCCCAGGGCCAGGCCCTGGCTGAAGACGCTGAAAAGATCCAGACCAGGGATGCTGGCTCTGTCACACAAATCTCACCCTAGTGTCCTCCCCAGGTGATATTATTTGCTCCTCCTCTGGGCTCCCTCAGTTTCTGACACAGACTTTTTGTCACCATCCTTGTCATCCAGGATTATAATTCTTTGTTTACACACCAGTCTTCTCTCTCACTCCACTGACGAAGGGACATGGCTGGAGCCATCTTCGTGGCCCATCACAGGGCTGGCCCTCCTGTCCAATCCCTCCATTTACCACTGGAGAAATGAAGGGGGTAAGGAACTTTCCAAGGTCACAGAGTGTCAGCTTCAGCTTCGTTTTCCCCTCCCAACCTGCACTCTTCTCCCCTGTGCTGCCTCCCACGTGTCAGTGACATCCCAGTGGGTGGGTCGACAGCACCTCCCTGTCACTCCATCGATTCCCTAAACGTCTGAAGGGTGGCTGCCTGAACTAGTATGTTCTGCAGCCTCAGTTTAGTTCAAGTGGCAATGGGTCAGAAGTCATCAGTACCAGGACGAATTCCGGCATAGGACTAGTTTATGCTGAAAATAAACCCATCTCACTCCCGACCACCTTGCTTCAGCAATGGCTGGTAAGTTCTACAGGGAATGGATCCCAGATCTAACCTGGGTGACCTTCTGTAGGCGCCTCTGTCTGTTCCTTGGATTCCTGACTATAAAATGGGTCTGTCAGCCTCCACAGCGCGTGCCCTTATCCACGATGACTACCTGACTTCCCCAGAGTTAGAAAACTCCCAATCAATCAATCATTGCCCACACCTAGAGCACCCCGTGAACGTCAGCCCATTCTAGGAACTGTCCTGCAGCCTGGAATCACGGAGTCGACAACCCAGGGCGCTTGGGTACAAGTCTGCGCCCCTCCGCGCCACTGTGTCCTCAGCTCGAGCAACGAGCCTGCAGGGGACCCGGCGCGCAACACGGCCCCGCTCCCTACACTGTCCAGCCTCCCGGGCTGCCCGGCCCCACCTGGGCCCGGTATTCAAGGTCCCTGTGGGCAAGGAGCCCCCAGTGCACAGGATTCTGTGAAAAGAGGCAGGACACGCCCCGTGGGAGGCCCCCCGGGTGGGGAAGAGCCCCTCAGGCCCCTCTCGGCCTCCGTACCTGACCGGAGCTGCCTCCCCCGGCCGCCACTACGGCGCTGCCGGCCCCGTCCGCCTCCTGCGCGGCCGCCATCTTCCCGCTCCGGGTCCCCGCCCCCGCCGCCAGCCCCGCCCCGTCCCCGACGGCTCCAGCGCGATCGCGCGAGATTTCACGCTTTCCCCGACCTGCCGGCCACCGTAACCCGCAAGAGCGCCTCAGCCACGCCTCTCAGGAGCCGCTAAAGTCTATGAAAAGACCAAGCAGGCCACCGTACTCTCCGTCGCGTCGCAGCTCGTTTGTTTTCGCGTAGTAGACACACTGCATGCCCCGAACTCCCAGGGCTTTCTTGGCCAACATGTACGCTTCCCACAGCCTACGTTCTTTCTGCCCCCACGAATAACCCGCTTCTTCCAGTTATACGAGCCTCCTGGGTCATCCTGTCCACTTTGCCCCGCCTATTCTTTAAGTTCAAGGTTCTTGAGCTTTCCCGGCCACCGTAACTCTTAGAGATGCTCCACTTGAACCACGCCCTCCTGCGTTAAAGGAACCTTCCTGGCCTCCGCACCCAAGACTCGGAGGGCAGGATCTTTGGTCGGTGGCTTCGCTTTCAGACCCCTCTTCGTAACACAGCCCTTTCCTCCGACAAGTCTCCCTAGGTTATAGTTCTGTGCATTTAGTTACTACTTCAGTGTTCTCACGCCACCACACTTCCAAATCGGACCTTGGCAGCCCCTCCCTAAGCTTTCGGGCCGCCTAGTTTAATGCGCATGCGCGTTCCCTTAGCGGTCCGCTTTCTAGTAAACCTTGCGGCTATGGCCTCGGCTTCAAGGGTTCAAAGAACTCCGTACTTTTTCATTAGCTATCTTCCTACAGCTCCGGGTTTGGACACGTGTTGAAAGACCCTTGGCCCGGAGAAGGAATTATGGAGGCCCAGAGAGGACAGAAGACTCAGCGGCTTTTAAACCTTCACCAATGAATTGGGTGGAAGTCTGACCTGGGCTCAGACCCTGGTTGTGCTACTGACCGACTAGATGATCCCGGACAAGTGACCTATCTCTCTGGGCTTCATTTTCTTCCTTTTTTATAAGCTAGGCATTATAATGGTACCCGCTATTCCTCTCCACCTTTGCCCCGCCGGGTTATTGGGAAGACCCAGTGAAATCAAGAATATAAAACACCTGGCCCGGGTTCTCCGTTTGGGGCTAAGTGATCAGTATCACGCACTGTTATTATGAACTTTACATATTATCTGAAAAGGAGAGTAGGCTTTGCATAGAGATATTTTAATTATTTATTTATCATTTTACTGCCTATTGATAATCCTCCACTTTCCTCGCGGTCTCAGCTCAATAGTATTATCCCTCCTCCCTGGTCCCCAGACTGGGCGGGGCACCGCCTCCCAGTCCTCCTAGATCTCTGGACTCCCCACCCCCTCCCTGCCCACTTTGTGTCATCACTGACAGAGATGGGTGTGTCTCCAGCACTGTCCCAGGGCATGATTGCCGAGTGAAAGGATGAAACTTTGAGTGGGGAAGATGAATGAATTACCTCTGTGAACCAACACAAGGACAAGAAGAAACCTTGGAGAACTTCTTGGGACTACCCTGGTGGCGCAGTGGTTAAGAATCTGCCTACCAATGCAGGGGACACAGGTTCTAAGCCCTGGTCCAGGAAGATCCCAAGTGCTGCGGAGCAACTAAGCCCGCGTGCCGCAACTACTGAGCCTGTGCTCTAGAACCCGCGAACTCCAACTCCTGAAGCCCACGCACCTAGAGCTGGTGCTCTGCAGCAAGAGAAGCCACCGCAGTGAGAAGCCCACGCACCCCAACGAAGAAAGCCCTCGCACAGCAACAAAGACCCAAGGCAGCCAAATTAATTAATTAGTTAATTAATTTTTTTAAAAAAAGAAAACTTGCCTGGTCCCCTTCTCTTACAGACAACAATGATAGTAATAACGATTCTGTGAAATTGTAGACCCAGTCTTCAAGTCTAGGGATGAAATGAACATACTGATGAAGTCCCCCAGAAGATGGGCAGATTGAGATTTTTGTGGGCTTCTTTTTTAAAAGTACAAAATTACACGTACACATATAAATAGAGAACCACAGAAAGCCCAGGCAGGTGAGGGGCTTTGAAGCTCATCTTCTCCGGTTTCATTGTTACCCCATCTCTGCTCTCAGCTCTAGGTCCCCTAACGTCCTCTCTCATATACCGCAGAGTTCTGATTTGTTGGAACACTAGAGGCTCTTAGCTAGACTGTGACCTCAGATGGGGCCCTTGTAAAGCCCTCCCCCATGTCTGCTGAGTGACCAAGTAAATTCTTCCATTCCTACTAACTGTTAAGTGAATCACAGGCCAGACCCACACTGCGCTCCACTAGGGGACGCCCAACACCAACCAGAGGCTGGGATTTCAGGTTCTAAGGGGGCTGGGGACCTGAACTTCTGGGTCCTGAGGAGAATGGATTGGAGGTCCTGAGTTCTGGGGGAGGAGGAGTCTTGGGGCCTGGACTCCTGGGGTCCTGAAGGGAGTGGGACTGGGGTTGGGAGCCTGAGAAAGGAAGGCGGAGTCTGGGAGGTACACCAGGATTGGTTGGAAGCAGAACTGGCCTGGGCAGTGGTTTGGTTTGGCTTGAGTCTGTGGGAAACAAGTGGACAGAGCAGGGATTGTTCCTCCTGGGTTCCCCCCTCCCCATCACCCATTGGGCTTGGCAGCCTCAGCTCTTCCCAGGCCCTGGGGACTTGGGGGCATTTCTCACAACCCTTCCCCAAGGCCCCTGTTTTCTGCTAGATTCACAGCTGCCCAGCCCCAGAACCTGGGAAAACTGCCCCAAGAGTACTGAAAAGGCTGGCTGGAAGTTAATGCCAAGTCTGTTAGGAGAATAGAGGCCCCGCATCCTCAGAGGCCAATAGCCCCGCCCATAGGACTTGGAGGCCCAGGACCACTCTCTACTCCCTCCAGATGCAGGAGTCCAGGCTCTTAGCCCATCTAACCATGTGCCCCAGCACTGTCCTCTCTCAGACTGCAGGGCCTCTGCTCTTATTTGCACCCTGTGCTTTTGGCCTGTAATCCCCCACTGCCCAGATACCCTCTTCCATCTGCTCAGACCTGGGCGCCAAGTGAGTACTCCCCTCCCCCTCCTTGCCATCAACAGTAGTCCTTACTACACTGCATTGTGACGCATGCCCTGTGACCAGCCCAGCTGGGTCCTCTAGAGGGCTCTCCCCGTGCCCCAACCCAAGGTGGCCGCCCCCAGACCTTGAACTCCTCACTTCCTCTCCTTTTCTTCATGGCCCGCGTTGCTGTCTCAAGTTATCTTATCCATGGGTCCTCTTGTTCATCCTCTGCCTTCCACCCGCTCAGCCTCTCTATGTGTGGCTCAGGATGGATCAGAGCTCCTGGCCCTGAGTAGGAGCTCAGGAAGTGTTATTACTATTGCTAATAAGAAGAGAACAGCTAAAAAGCATACCACAAAACGGTAATCAATAAAACCATGTGACGGACTTCCCTGGTGACGCAGTGGTTGGGAATCCGCCCGCCAATGCAGGGGACACGGGTTCAAGCCCTGGTCCAGGAAGATCCCACATGCTGCTGAGCAGCTAAGCCCGTCTGCCACACCTGCTGAGCCTGCGCTCTAGAGCCCACGAGCCACAACTACTGAAGCCCGCACACCTAGAGCCTGTGCTCCGCAGTGAAGAGTAGCCCCTGCTCACCACAACTAGAGAAAGCCCACGCAAAACGAAGACCCAACGCAGGCAAAAATAAATTAAAACAAACAAAAAACGTGTGAAACTGCGTCAGGACCCAATCAGTACGTTTTTGCGGGGGCCACGTGAGGGCAGGTCTTTTCCCTGCTGTGTCTCCAGCACCTGGTTGTGTCTCAATAAATACATGTGGGACAAATGTATAGGAACTGGCACAGAGCACAGCGTTTACAGTTCTGTCCTCTCGGGTCTCAGCCAACCTGGGCGCTGCCTTGCCACGCTCAGCAATGACTCATGGGCACCGCTCTCCCCTCTGCCACAGGGCCACTGGACACCTCACTGCGATGGCACATTCAAAGTGTCAGCCCAGGACCCGGACATGGCCAGAGTCCACTGCAGATTAGCTATATCCATTTATCATTTTACAAATGAGAAAGCCGGGAGTTCCCTGGTGGTCCAGTGGTTAAGACTCTGTGCTTCCACTTCAGGGGGCAGGGGTTCGATCCCTGGTCAGGGAACTAAGATCCTGCACGCATGCCACATAGCGTGGCCAAATAAAAAAAAAGAAGAGAAAGCCAGACCTTGGTGAAAGGCAGTCTCCAATTTTTGTTGTTACGATCATTCATTATTATTATTCACCTCTTTATTCCCATTGACCAGGTTAGGGCGATATACATAGAATAGACACTCAATGAATGTTGGCTGGACAGCATCAGATCCTCCATCTTGACCTTGAGGTCTCAGAAAAGCAACCATATCCAGAAGAATAAACTTGGCTTTTTTTTTTTTTTTTAATTGATAAGAAGTCAGGCTAGAGTTGGGAGCAGGATGCTGAGGGTCGCTAGGAAGTGGGGGTGGGGTATAGATCAGGGGACCCAAGGGGTTGCTGGGTTCTGAACTCCCCCCGAGATTGGGGGCCCAGCTGTTAATGTTCTCCCTTCAGCAGAGAAATGACCTGGTCAGTAAAAATCCCTGCATAGGTGGTCACAGCTGCCGTGCTTTTGCTGTATATGTCCCTGGGGAGAAAGGACAGAAGGGCTGAGGAGGAGGGGCTGGGGGCTGGGACTCCTGGGTCTGAGGGAGGAGGGGCTGGGGCCCAGAGTCATGTGTCCTGTGGGAAAACGTGGCTAGAACCCAAACTCCTGGATCCCTATGTAGGACAGGGCTGGCATCTCAGAATCCCGGGTTCTACTGGGACTGGGGGCTGGGAGCTGAGATCCCTGGGCCTTGAGATACCAGGTCCAGGTTTGAACCTGGACTCCTGAGTCTGAGGGAGAAGGGGCTGGGGGCTGGGAGTCCCTGTTCCTGGGGTGGGGGTGGGAGGCGGGTGATACCTGATTTTCTCATCCATGGCGGGCAAGTATGTCTTCTTGTACAGCTTCTGGGCAGCTGCCTTGGCTAGATTCCAGTAACCTAAGAGTGATTCCTGCACCTTGGTGAGCACGGCAGGACTGGCAGTCTCTTCTTGCTGGGGCACAGGGTCGCCCTGGACCTCTGCAGGAGGAGAGTGAGTTAGGGGAGCTGAGGGGCCTGCAGCAGGGGGAGAATGAGGCGGGGAAGGAGAGGAATGGGCAGGGGCAGGGCCAGACAAGAATTGGGCTGGGAAGATGCTTGGGGCTCATCCCTCCCCTCATAGCCCCTCCTCTCCTACTGACCACACTCACCGAATCCCAACACCAGGAGGATGAGAAACAGAGCCAGGAAGTATCGGGTGCCCATGGTGTCAGGAGACCTGGAATGCTGAGGAGGGTGTGGGACAGGGCCACAGGAGGTGTCTAATCCTAGGGTCCCCTGCGCTCAGGGATACCAGCCTGGGACCCCCTCTCCCCCTCCCCCCCACCTGAGTCAAACCCCTAATGGCTTGACTTGGTTGACTTGGGCCTCACTTCCTAACATTCTATGATGCTACTCCCGATGGCTGATTGTAACATCTTAATTTTTTTTTTTTTTTGGCAGCCCTGCGCTCTTGCAGGATCTTAGTTCCCCGACCAGGAATTGAAACCCAGCCGCAGAAGTGAAAGCACCGAGTCCTAACCACTGGACTGGCAGGGAATACTCTAAATTCCATGATTCTATCACTGGAATCTAATATCTTGACTCTTGCAGTTTCTGCCCTAACAATCTTGGCCACCTCCTGCAGTCCCCCACCCGCCATGTCCCTCTCTTACCGGACTCTGGCAGGCTGTCCTCACCAGCTCCAATCAGGCAGAGAAAGGCTTTATAGCGCTTGAGGTCCACCCCTTCACAGCCACCACCCCGACCTCAACGCCTAGGCCAAAGTCCTGGCCAACAGAACTGCTTGTGGGGGGTGGGGGGGAGGCTGCGGGCAGAGAGGGCAGTGACACCCCTGAGGTCAAGCCACAGGAAGCCTCCACGCTGAAGATTCACCGCTGAGAGAGACAGGCCGGGTGGGGAGTGTGGAGGTGATGGGGGCTCTGGGTGCCCGCCAGGCATGAGGCCTGGGGTCTCCAGCCCGTGGGAGGTGAACGCAGAGCGCTGAAGGAGGGGCCGCTGGGGGAGCTTGTTAACCCTGCCTGGTCTCCAGCCTTCACCCTCCACCCCAAACTGAGAAGCCTGAAGTCTTCCGCGCCGCCCACAAGCCTGCAGTGGTGGGTCTCAGCACTGGGGGAGCAGGGTCATGCCCCCCCACCGGCCCCCACTCCTTTCCCCACCCCCGCTGTCGCTCCCCTGCCACGTGTGTCACTTCATGTTGTCACTTCCTCTACTCCTTAACCTCTGGGGGGCAGATGGGGTGGGATTATCTCTGGCAGCATCCGGGAGGGACTGGGACAGGGACACAGGAGAACTTCTTTACTGCAGAAGCTGTGAACGCTTTAATCCCAGTAGCTGTCCCCGCAGAGCAGCTGGGGACACAGGTTGTAGGCCTTGTTCAGGAGGCTGTCCTTGGAGCTTTGGAGCCAGGCCTGGGTGTGGGAACCCAGGTCACCCAGGTGGTCATCATAGTAGGTCTGCACAAAGCCCTGGAAGGCCCTGGGGCCCCTGTGAACATCACAGTGGAGAGCCCAGCTAGCCCCCGAGATTTCTGCCCCGTTGACCCCTTCCTCCCTCTGACCCAGGAGTCCCTGCTCTCACCTCTTACCCTCTACCCCTCTGGGACCCAGGGGTCACAGCCCTGCCCCCGCCCTGTCCTGCTCCCTGGGAACCCACGAGTTCCGGTCCTGCCCCTCCTCCCTCAGACTCAGGCCCCCAGCCCCGTTCTGTGCACACACACCAGAACCACTGCCAACTCTCTCTTGTCCTGGTCACCAGCGACTCCATCCACTCCTTCACCTTGCCCGGAACCAGGCTCCAGGAACTACTGGCCGGCTCTGGCGGGGGGCTCGAGGTTCCCCCAGGCCCTTCTTGCTGACATGCTAGATGGGATCAGAGGGCAACTTGGGACGGCTGGGACCCCAGAACCCTTCCATCTCCTTTTCCCTCCATGCTCACCGTCACCGTGGCTCCTGGTGGCCCCTTGCCGGTCCTCTCATCGCCTTCTATGTCCCTCTTGCCCCTCGCCCCCCTTCAGCCAGCGATCATCTCCTTTCACCATCTGTGCCCGGGAGCCCCGTCACCCCTGCGTCTGCCTGGGGTTTCCTCCCTCAGTCTGTAACGCCACCTCTCTGCCCCCTGCCCCGCTCCTGATGCCTCCCTCACTTCCTGATCTTGCCGCCCCCTCCGTTCTCCTGTTACTCCCACACGGTTTGAACAACCTCCGCAGGCAGTGAAGGATGCCCCCGGGGATGGAGGTTGGCAAGGCCATATGTCAGGCTGGTGGGCCAGGGGTTCTGCCAGGAATCACACACACCTGTCTGTCCAGCACCCATGCACCTGGGCAAAGCCTCACCTACAGAGACCAGCCATCACACGGGTACACGTGTACACATGTGTATAGAGGCACCCACGTGACCTGTGGTGTGCCCTTGGCCAATGACTTAACCTCTTCAAGACTCAGTTTCCTCTTCTGTAGAATGGGATAATGACAGGTCCTAGCTTATAGGGTTATTGTGAGAGTTAGGGGTTAACATGTAGAAGGTACTTGCACCGGTTTCCTGCACATCGGATGCACTGCATATATATATATATACACACAATTTAAATACATGTGCAGAACCCAGACATACTCACACACCAGTACACACGGACACCCTTCCACATGCCCAGACTGTCAAATCTTTTGCATAAATACCCCCTAAAGACACACATGTGCGCACAAGCATACAAATGCATGTTCACAGACTTAACATGTTTACCATGACTACATACTCGTCAGCTGACACACGCACAAATGCATATTCACGATCACTGTCATCTCTACCGACCCCGCGTACACTGTTCACTCATGGCCGCCTGTGACACACACTCCCAGACACACACGCACATCTGCATGCCTCACAGCCGGCCACACTCACACCCCATGCTGCATCGGGGTCCCCACACCCGCCCACCCACTCCTCCTCACCCACGACACAGGCCAGGACCAGAACGCAGAAGCAGAGGGAGGACAGGGCCCGGGACCTGCATCCAGGGAACAACATTTCTGGGGGCCTCTGTCCCTCTGTCCTTCTGTGCTCAGCTCTCTGAGCTGGGGGAGGGGGAGGCTGCGCTGAGCAGAGCCCTCCCCTGGCCGCCTCCCCACGCCCCTTGGCAGGGACTTCAGATAGAGAGGGGCCCAGGTGACAGTGATGATCCGAGGCCATGCCCGCCCCTGCTGGCCTTCTTCCTTTCTCCTTCCTATCCTCCCACCACCCTAAACTGACAGGGGAAGGTTAGCCTCCCGTGCTGAACTGGGTTCAAATTCTGGCTCCACCTGGTGTGACAGCCCCTCTTTTGGGCCTCAGTTCCCTCCTCCGTAAAATGGGCTCACAATCCATACTTTAGGACATTAATTAAATGACGTGATAACAAGGGAAATTCTTTTTTTTTTTTTTTTGGCTGCGTTGGGTCTTCGTTGCTGACGCAGACTTTCTCTAGTTGCGGCGAGCCGGGGCTACTCTTCGTTGTGGTTCGCGGGCTTCTCATTGCGGTCGCTTCTCTTGTTGCGGAGCACGGGCTCTAGGTGCGCAGGCTTCAGTAGTTGTAGCACGCGGGCTCAGTAGTTGTGGCACACGGGTTTAGTTGCTCCGCAGCATGTGGGATCTTCCCAGACCAGGGATCGAACCCGTGTCCCCTGCCTTGGCAGGCGGATTCTTAACCACTGCGCCACCAGGGAAGTCCTCAAGGGAAATTCTTAATGTGTAGTCTGGCAACACAAGTGCTCACAGATCAGACCTGTTTATTATTACTTATTTTGTCTCTGAGATCCATTGGCCACTGGACTACAGGGCCAGACACACCTTCACTGCGTGACCAGGGCAAATACATTCACTTCTCTGGGCTCAGTGTTTTCATCTGTAAAATGGGGATGGTAGTAAGTGCCTGCCTCCCAGAGTCCACATGAAGGCTGGGTGAGGCCCTGTGAGGGAGAGATTAGTGGGAGGTTGTCAACATCAGGCTTGGGCCAAACGCCAGCCAGAAAGAAAATGAGCCTTTTTCTCCCAGAGGACCCAGCCATGAGCCAGGGTGCACAGTTTAGCCAGGGAACCATGGGCTGGATTCCTTGCTCTAAGGTTGCCAGATAAAATACAGGACGCCCTGTGATATCTGAATGTCAGATAAATAATGAATCTTTTTTAATTAGTTGATTTATTTTTAAAAACTGGGGGGGGGCAGGCACAGCATGTGGCATCTTATTTCCCCAACCAGGGATTGAACCTGTGCCCCCTGCAGTGGAAGCACAGAGTCCTAACCATTGGACCACCAGGGAAGTCCCATGAATCTTTTTTTAGTGTAAGTATGTCCCATGCAATATTTGGGAATTATACTATTATTTATTTGTTGTGTATCTGAAATTCAAATCTAACTAGGCATTCTATATATTTTTTCAATATTTATTTTTGGCTGCCTTGGGTCTTAGTTGCGGCACGCGGGATCTTTCATGGCGGCGCGCGGGCTTAGTTGCCCTGCAGCACGTGGGATCTCAGTTCCCCGACCAGGGATCGAACCCTCATCCTCTGTATTAGAAGGCGGATTCTTAACCACTAGACTACCAGGGAAGTCCCACGTCCCGTATTTTTATATGGTGAATCTGACAACCCCACTTTGGCCACAACTTGGATGACTGTACAGGACAAATCCAGAGGCTCCCAGAAGAATGCTGTCCATTCCAATGGCCCCAGCGTGGGCTCTGGCACACAGTAGTTGCTCAACGAATGCTCCCTGGAGTTCCTCACTGACGCTAAACAGCCAAATAAAATCTCCTGGAGTTTCTGTTTGGGATGCTGAAAGCACTCTGGAAATGGACGGTGGTAATGGTTGCACACGACTGTGAATGTACTCAATGCCACTGAACCGTACACCTAAAAACGGTTAAAATGGTAAACTTGATGTTATGTATTTTATCATAATAACAAAAGAAAAAGGAAACACCCACTTTGCATGGTGTTAGGAGAAGCAGCATGGTGTTGGGTTCACAGTCCGGCTCCACCTCCTTCCTGCTGTGTGACCTGGTGTATGTTGCTTAATGTCTCTGGGCCTGTTTCTCCGTCCAGGAACCCAGAGTCACGGACTATGTTCCTACACAGGAGAGTAAAGCAGGTCGTTTACCTAAAGTGCCTCGAGCAACAAGAGACGTGCAGCAAAGCTGTGTTGTCAACGCCAGCTGCTACTTATTAAGCTTGTATTTCCCGAGCGCTCACTACGCGTCAGATGCCACCGCAAGGCTTCAGCGCATTAACTCACTGAATTAACGTCAGACCTTATGAAGTGGGCATCTTTTTCATTCCCATTTTACATATAAGGAAACTGAGGCTGTGGGGGTGGGGCTTCCCAGCCACCAAGTGGTGAATCTGAACCCAGCCCTTTCATACTTAGCTAGCCGTTTCTGGCTAGCTTAAGCCAGAAACGACCTCTGCCCTCACCTCCCCACCCCAATTCTAGAGGGCAAGAAAGAGGTTGAAGCAGGGCCAGGGTTGGGTGGGCCCGGGGGAGGGGGGAAAAGGTCTCTGACCCTGCCCTGGCTCCAAGGTCAGCATGAGCTGTTTGCTGCTTGCAGTGTTTGCCCATCTGTTATCCAGGGCAGGAATGGGCTGAAGGTCGTTCAGGGTGGACCTCAGAGGCAGCTCAAAAACAACAGCAGTTGGGAGGTGGGGGCAAAGAGGTCACAAGGAGGGACTGGGGGTTGGGAGCGGTGGGCCTTGAGACCCCAGCATGTGTGTCTGGGGACAGGTAGCATCTCTGAGCCTGCACCTCTGTGTCCACAAGGTCATCAGTCCCACGACCAGACTCCCAAATCACTCTCTCCACGCCAGGGTCCCTGCTTCATTCTGGACCCCATCCCCTCTCCCCTGAATCCCTGCAGCCACCTCCCTTCCAGCATCCCTCACCACTCACCTCCCTGGCTGCTCTAGGTTGTGGCAGGGAAGTCGGGGGTGTGGAAGAGAGGTTGCTATGTCCCCTCATTTATCTCTTCTTTCTGCCTTTGTCTGGAAGATCTCCATTCATTTTTTAAAAATTGAGATACTCAAAAAAACCCAAAAAACAACAACAAAAAATTGAGATGTTCACATACCATAATTGTCACCCTTTGAAGGTGTACAATTCAATGATTGTTGGTATATTTGCAAAGTTTGCAACCATCACCACTATCTAATTCCAGAACATTTCATCACCCCGAGAGGGAACCCTACACCCTTTAACCCTCACTCCCACCCGCTTCTCCCCAAGGCAGGGCAACCACTAATCAGCTTTCTGTCTCTATAGATTTCCCAATTCTGGACATTACATATGAATAGAGTCATATAACATGTGGTCTTGGGGATTCCCTGGTGGTGCAGTGGTTAAGAATCCGCCTGCCAATGCAGGGGACACGGGTTCGAGCCCGGGCCCGGGAAGATCCCACATGCCGCGGAGCAACTAAGCCCGTGTGCCACAACTACTGAGCCCGCGTGCTACAACTACTGAAGCTCGCGCTCTTAGAGCCCGTGCTCCACAACAAGAGAAGCCACTGCAATGAGAAGCCCGTCCACCACAATGAAGAGTAGCCCCTGCTCGACACAACCAGAGAAAGCCAGTACACAGCAACGAAGACCCAATGCAGCCAAAAATAAAAATTAAAAGTAAATAAAAAATTGTTTTAAAAAGTGGTCTTTTGTGACTGGCTTCTTTCACTTAGCATGAAGTTTTCGTGGTTCATCCGTGTTGTAGCATGTGTCAGTGCTCTGATCCCCCTTTCTTTTTTCTCTCTCTCTCTTTTTTTTTTTGGCCTCGCAGCAAGGCTTATGGGATTTTAGTTCCCAGACCAGGGATCAAACCTGGGCCCTCGGCTGTGAGAGCTCGAAGTCCTAACCACTGGACCGCCAGGGAATTCCCAGTGCTTTGTTCCTTTTTATGGCTGAATAATATTCCACTGTATACACTGTATCTGTACCTATACAGATATACAGTGGATATACAAACACTGTATAGATTTATTTATTCATTCATCAGTTGATGGGTATTTTTTGGCTATTTTCCACTTTTTGGCTATTATGAATAATAGTGCTATGAAGAGTAGTGTACAAGTTTTTGCTGTGAACCTGTTTGCAGTTCTTTTGGATAGAGACCTAGGAATGCAATTGCTGGGTCTTGCGGTAACTCTGTTTAACTTTTTTTCTCTTCCAATTTTATTGAGTTAAAATTGACATACAGCACTGTATAAGTTTTATGTGTACAGCATAAGGATTTGACTTACATACGTCATGAAATGATTATCACAGGTTTATTAAACATCCATCATTTCATATAGATACAAAATTAAAGAAATACAAAAAAATTTTTGTGATGAGAACTCTTAGGATTTACTCTCATAATAACTTTCATATAACACACAGCAGTTTTTTTTAATTTTAAAAACTCCCAAGGTGATTCTTTTTTTTAATATTAATTAATTAATTAATTTATTTATGGCTGTGTTGGGTCTCAGTTGCTGCGCGCAGGCTTTCTCTAGTTGCAGCGATGGGGGGCTACTCTTCATTGTGGTGTGTGGGCTTCTCACTGCAGTGGTTTCTCTTGTTGCAGAGCACGGGCTCTAGAGCGCAGGCTCGGTAGTTGTGGCACATGGGCTTAGTTGCTCCGTGGCATGTGGGATCTTCCCGGACCAGGGATCGAACCCATGTCCCCTGCATTGGCAGGCAGATTCTTAACCACCGTGCCACCAGGGAAGTCCCTCTTTCTTTTTTTTTTTTTTTGCGGTACACGGGCCTCTCACTGTTGTAGCGTCTCCCGTTGCGGAGCACAGGCTCCGGACGCGCAGGCTCAACGGCCATGGCTCACGGGCCCAGCCGCTCCGCGGCATGTGGGATCTTCCCGGACCGGGGCACAAACCCGTGTTCCCTGCATCGGCAGGCGGACTCTCAACCACTGCGCCACCAGGGAAGCCCCCCTGTATGTCTTTTGAGTCTTTAACCTGAGCGATTTTTTGGGATTTAGGAAAATGCTTGGGAAATCATTTGATTGGTTCCAAAGTGGGAAAAAAAAAATTGACCAAGTTAAAAGTTAGTAATTTTGAACTTTTTTTTTTTTTTTTTGGCTGCACCGCTTGGCATGCGGGATCTTATAGTTCCCCGACCAGGGATCGAACCCGCGCCCCCTGCGGTGGAAGGTCCAGCCTTAACCCCTGAACCTTCAGGAAAGTCCAAAAGTTAGTATTTTTTAAAATGAAATTGCTACAGAATATACCCACATACTAACTAGCCAACAGCAGTGTGACTCCTCATAGGAATTATATATAATAAGGGACGTGGGTGCATTTTAATATGCTGGATGTAATGCCAGTGAGGCCTGGGGCCAGGTGTGTGTGCATAGCTGTAGCCCATATGATAGGCAGGGTGATTCGGCAAGGGAGGAAATCAGTCAGGATGTGGCCGCAGGATCCCCACCTGGGTTCAAATCCCGTCTCTAATCACTTTGGCTTTGTGTTGTCTCACAAGTGACTTTAGCCTTCTGTGCCTCAGTTTCTTCCTTGTAAAGTAGGAGCAGTGACAGTATCTGCCTCAGACGGGTTTTGTGAAACTGCCATATTTAGTTTAGGTTTTGTTTTATTTTGTTTCTGATTTAGCATACTTGTTTCACCTAATTTTTAAAAAATTTATTTATTTATTTTTGGCTGTGTTGGGTCTTCTTTGCTGCACGCAGGCTTTCTCTAGTTGCGGTGAGCGGGGGCTACTCTTCGTTGCAGTGCGTGGGCTTCTCATTGCTGTGGCTTCTGTTGTTGTGGAGCATGGGTTTTAAGTGCGTGGGCTTCAGTAGTTGTGGCGTGCAGCCTCAGTAGTTGTGGCACACGTGCTTAGTTGCCCCACGGCATGTGGGATCTTCCCGGACCAGGGATCGAACCTGTGTCCCCTGCACTGGCAGGAGGATTCTTAACCACTGCGCCACCAGGGAAGCCCCAAGACCACATGTTATATGACTCCATTCATATGTAATGTCCAGAATTGGGAAATCTATAGAGACAGAAAGCTGATTAGTGGTTGCCCTGCCTCGGGGAGAAGGGGATGGGAGTGAGGGTTAAAGGGTGTGGGGTTTCCTTTCTGGGTGATGAAATGTTCTGGAATTAGATAGTGGCGATGGTTGCAAACTTTGCAAATATACCAACAATCGTTGAATTGTACACCTTCAAAGGGTGACAATTATGGTATGTGAGTCTCAATTTGTTGTTGTTTGTTTTGTTTTTTGAATATCTCAATTTCGTTGCGTTAAATATCTCAACGCAACTCACTGCGTTGTCTTCACGACTTGACTCAACCACGTTACTCCTCTGATGATGGAAAGGGATCTGATGAGGCCTGGGGCCGCCTGGGCTGGGGCTGGGAGTGCCCAGAAGAGGGTCAAGTGTGTAAAAATTTTCAAAATTGGAAGCCCTTTAGGATGAGATTCCAGGGATGGGAAAGGAGATCCTTGAATGTGTTTCTGGGGGTCATGGTGTTAGAATGCGGCGAGGGGTACCAGAACCCCCAGATCAGGCTCAGGATGCTGAGAATTGCCTTGCTCTCAGCGCTGGACTGGTCCCCCGCCCTTTCAAGGCTGTAAAAGCAAGCCATCCAATCCCGGAGGAGCAAGACTGAAGACGTCATCGGTTGCTAGGGCTCCCCTGGGCAGATTGCCACCCACTGGACTAGCCTTTAGAGAACGCTGAAACCCAGCTGGGCGGGTAGAGATGGGGGCAATTGGGGGATGACATGGGAACCAGGGCACAGAAGGGGCCCCAGAGTTCCCAAGGGTCATCTAAGCCTGTGCCCCAGGCCCATGACAGCTTCACTCTTCCAAATCTCAAACTCTCAGTGTCCCATCCCACTTTCACATCCCAAAACCACAAAGAGAGCCACCATCACGACCAGGAGGGACAGAATGAGCCTTGTGGTGGGGTGGGGCCAGAGAGGCACTCCGAATGTTCCTTCCTGGGCACTGAGGCCGGCTTGGGTGGCCTGGCCCGGGACCTTTTTGAGGCGGGGGGTGGTGGTGCTGGTGGTAGGGGCGTGGTCAAGTTAATCTCCCTCACCCTAAGCCTCACCTGGCCACGTGCCTCCCTGTGCCCACCCACCTCTCTTCCTTCACCCCTCCCTCGTGGTGGTGGGGACCAGGTGGGGCACAGGGCTGAAGCCTTAGGCCCAAAGCGTCTTGCTCTTCAGCACCTGCACCTCCAACTTTCCCTGACTGTTGGGGACCCCAAGCTGCCAGAGTCCCTTCCCCACTCAGGGGACAGCCTTCCCCCTCTCCCTGTGGCCCTCTTCCCTTATGGGTCTTGGTGCTTCATACCTTTCTCCCAGCCTCAGTGGGTGTCTCTCGGTAACCCTCAATAACTCCCTAACTCAATTCACACTGTGTCCCCAGGCCACCTCTACCGTCCCCTCCCCCTTCTTAGCAGGCCTCTTCAGCTCAGAGGAATCTGGGGTCACACAGTCTGCCTCCACACTCCTGCCCACCCCATGCCACCTCCAATGTCACTCTCATACTAGCTCTTCTATTCCCCCACCTTTCTGCCTCTGGGAGACTCCCAAACCTCCCTGGATGCTCTCTGGGGTCTCTATTCCCCCAATCTCTCTTTTGGACAGAGGTCTTTTTTTATTATTATTATTTTTAATTTTTGGCTGCCTTGGGTCTTCGTTGCTGTGCGTGGGCTTTCTCTAGTTGCAGCGAGTGGGGTCTACTCTTCGTTGCAGTGTGTGGGCTTCTCACTGCGGTGGCTTCTCTTGTGGGGCACGGGCTCTAGGCACATGGACTTCAGTAGTTGTGGCGTGCGGGCTCAGTAGTTGTGGCTCATGAGCTATAGAGCGCAGGCTCAGTAGCTGTGGCTCACGGGCTTAGTTGCTCCACAGCATGTGGGATCTTCCCGGACCAGGGCTCGAACCCGTGGACCCTGCACTGGCAGGCGTATTCTTTACCACTGAGCCACAAGGGAAGCCTGAGAGGTCTTTTCAACCTGTCAAAAGTGCAAAACCTCAGCTGCCAGGCTCCCGATGTGTGCCCCTCCAACCACTCCACCAGAAACTCCCTTCTCTCTGCTTCCCCACTGTCCAAGCCTCCAGGGCCCCTGTAAACGCCCCATCTGCTCTTGTGCACCCTCTCTGGCCGCTCCGCACACCAAGCACCACCGCCCTTTCCTTCCACCACATCAGTCCCTCAGGGCTGCCGTCCCCCTTCCTACCAGCTGCCTTTTTTTTTGGCTGCATCGGGTCTTCGTTGCTGCACACAGGCTTTCTCTAGCTGTGGTGAGCAGGGGCTACTCTTCGTTGTGGTGCGCGGGCTTCTCATTGCAGTGGCTTCTCTTTGTTGTGGAGCACTGGCTCTAGGCGCGCGGGCTTCAGTAGTTGTGGCTCGCGGGCTCTAGAGTGCAAGCTCAGTAGTTGTGGCACGCAGGCTCAGTAGTTGTGGCGCACGGGTTTAGTTGCTCTGCAGCATGTGGGATCTTCCCGGACCAGGGCTCGAACCCGTGTCCCCTGCATTGGCAGGCGGATTAGTTAACCACTGCACCACCAGGGAAGTCCCATCCCAGCTGCCTTTGACTGCTAATGAACCCTAGCCGCTGGGGGAGGGTGGCCCTGGCCCCAGACTCCAGGTTGGCTGGCCTCGTGTCCCCACACGCACGTATCAGCCTTGGGGTGAGGGGGATGGTTGTGAAAGGGAAGCACAGACACCACCCTGGCGGGATTGCAACAGCCCTCCGGCCAGCTCCATGCTGCCAATCCCTGTTGGCCCCTCAGCAGCCTTCCCAGACATCTGCTTCCTCTGTGAGCCCCCAGCGTTCCCCACACATCCCCCAAATGTCTCCTCTCCTCCTCACCCCACCCCACGAGACCAGAACGCCAACTTCAGTTTGCCAGTCTCATCCTCATGTCAGCTGTAGGAGTTTCTGTTTACAGATGGGGCAACTGGGGGGTAGCCAAGAACATTCAACGGCTCAGTGAGAGGCTCTAAGTGTCCTCCCCTTCTTTGTCCGTCATCTTCTCCCTCCCCTTCCTGGACTTCAGGCTGTCTCTCTGGATCCCTGCTGGGGTCAGCCTCCACCCCACAGCACCCCGTTCCAGCCTCCTTTCACAAAACTAACCGGGGTGGGGGGCTGCTGTAGTGAGGCGGGACACCCTCTCCGCTTAGCTGGCTTCATACCGAATTCAAGATTCAGATCTTCAAGTGGGCAATATGGCTGACGCCCCCGCCCTCACTGACATCCGGGAAACGGGTTCAGGGGACTTGGCCCCGGGTCCTGGGTACACAGTGAGTCAGCAGAAACTTGGGTGGGACTAGGCCCCCTGCCTCTGAGCCCACAGATAACCTCCCCTCCTTACTCGGCCCCAAGGGTGAATCATCTGGTGGGGGCGGGGGGGGGGAGGCTGATTCCACAAGGGCAAGCGAGGCAGCTTGGGCGAAGCTCGGACGGAGTACAGTGTGTTGGAGCCAAAGCAGGCAGAAGTCGGCCTGGGAGACACAAGTCCTGGCCAATCCCTGTGATGGGGACCTTGTTCTGCTCCTCGGAGAACTGAGGACGTGAGAGGGGAGAGCGCCCGGCATCTCCAGGCTCCAGCCACGCTTCTCTGTGTGTCAATTTCCAAATGGATTGTCCAGCCCTAAACGCCAAGGGGCCTGTTGCGGACCCTCGCAGAGTGTGCCTCTCTCGGCAGCCCGAACCCTGCAGCCTGAACCCGGCACCCGGTAGGCTCGTCAGGGTGGACCAGAGGCTAACCAACCAGCTGGAGGAGAGAAGGAACAAGAATGAGGGGAGAAAGATAGAGGGTCCACATGCAACAAAATGATGGCGAGGACAAACCCGGATGAAGAAGGGAAAAAAGAAATAAGCAGGACCAGGGGCAAGAGAAACTGGAGGAGGGAGAGATAAAAGATAGAGGTGGAGGAAAAGAGGAAGCCAGAAAAACGAAGCCTCTCTGGGACAGCAGGACGGAGACAAAGCCCAGGAGAGGGAAGAAAGCCGAATTAGATTAGACAGGAGGGAGAATGAGAGCGGGGAAAAAAAAAAAGTGAAAATGGCTCACAATTAATGACAGCGATCTTAGGTCTTTTGAGTCACAAGGCTATGAAGCAGGTATTGTGAAGCTGGGCCACTGGAGGCTCAGAGAGGTTGCTTTTTAATTTTTAAAATATTAATTAATTAATTTTATTTTGGGCTGGTCTTCGTTGCCGCACGTGGGAGATCCCACTGTGGAGCATGGGGCTCAGCTGCCCCACGGGCATGTGGGATCTTAGTTCCCCGACCAGGGATCGAACCCGCATCCCCTTAACCACTGGACCGCCAGGGAAATCCCTCAGAGGCCTTGCTTTTTTGCCCACAGTAGTCAGGGGCAACCGTAGGGTTTGACCCACCGGTGGATTGGTTCCAGAACCACGTCTCAGAGACAGAAGGGTAAGAGAGGCAGGGAAGAGAGTGAGCAGAGATGGAAGAAAAAAGGAGACTCAGAAAGGGGCAGAAGGAAGCAAAGACGGACTTCGAGGAGACAAAGAAACAGACATACACAGGCAGAGGGGGCAGGACGGAGCGCTGCGTGGCCGGTGTGGGGAAGGAACGAGAAACTGAGGCTTGAGCTGTGAGAAATCACACACGGACGCCCAGCAGCTGCCGTGAAGCTTGATGAAACTTTATTAAGCTAGGGCCCACCAGGAGGACAGCTGGGGCAGGGACAGGGCCTCCTGTAGGCTGGGGGGACGTGGGGCCAGCGCAGGAGTGGGGCCTCCCAGGGGGATGCGCGGGCACTCAGTTATTCTCGCTGGGCGCAGAGGTGGGGCTGGTGGCCATAGCCAACTGCACCTTCTCCACCAGCCCAGCCCACTGGCGCTGCATGTCTTCCACCAGAGGCTCGAACCAGCTCCTGAGGCGGGCCTGGAAGGCCTCCGCTTGCAGGCGCATCTGGCTGCCCTGCTCCTCCACCTTGGCGCGCACCTCCTCCAGCTGCTCGCGCATCTCCTCCAGGTGGTCCCGGGCCTGGGTGCCCATCTCCTCCATCCGCCCGCGCAGTTTCTGGTGCCAGGCCTCGGCGCGCTCCCTCAGCGTCTGGCCGGCCAGGGTTCCCACGGTGGCGGCCCGCACTCGGCCCTGCTCCACCAGGGGCCCAAGGCGCTCGCGGATGGCGCTCACGCTGCGCTCTGAGCCCTCGAGCGCCCCCGCGCGGTACACGGCCAGGCGCTTCTGCAGGTCCTCGGCGTCGCGAAGCAGCCGTTTGCGCAGCTTGCGCAGGTGGGAGGCCAGGCGGCCACGCAGCTCGTCGGTGGTCTGGCCCATCATGGCCTGCACCTCGCTGCGGTACTGCGCCAGGCGACTGCGCACGTCCTCCATGTCAGAGGCCAGCCGGGCCTGCGCTGCCTGCAGCTCCTTGGACACACGGGCCTGCGTCTCCTGGGCTATGGGGCCCAGCTGCCCCTCCAGCTCCTCCCTATAGGCCTTTACCTCCTTCATGGTCTCGTCCATCAGCACCCTAAGGGGCGAGAAGGAGGGAGCATGGGCGTGAAGAGAGCGAAACGGGGATCCTGAGCTAGAGTGATGGAGCGAGAGACGGAGAGGAACATGCCAGAGACAGGAAGGGTCGAAAAACAGAATCAGAGAGAGGTAAAGCCAGGAGCTAAAAAGGGAAAGAAAGCAAGAAGTGAAGAGAGATCCAGACCACCAAGAGTTGGTGATGGGGACAGAAAGAAACCCAGACCACTGGAGGCTGAGGGTCTGGAACGCACTGCCCACCAGGAGGGTCAGGGGCCAGGGCAGGGGCACTCACGTCAGTTCCTGAATGACCTGGGTGCTGAGCAGTTCCTCCTGCACCTGGTCAGACAATGTCTGCACCCAGCGCAGGTAATCCCAGAAGCGGCCCAGCGCCTGCTCCCAGGGCTGGCTGCCCTGCCACCCGGGCCACTCCTGCCCCAGCTGCACCTCGGGCTCCGGCTCCGGCTCCGCTTCTGCCTGGCATCCTGCACGGAGCAAGTTCACAGCAGTCAGTGTCCTCCTCTGTCCCCTCCAGGCACACAGTACCTGGTACAGAGTGGGTGCTCCACAAAGGCTGGTGGGCTTCATCAGAGCACTGGTGGGCAGGGAGGAGGCGGAGGGACACCCAGCTTGTTTTAATCACTTGGCAAGCATTGATTGCGTGTTCCATGCACCGCCATGCTGGGGTGATGGAGAATAAAACTAATCACAGCTGACACTCAACTACTGCTCACTACCTGCCTGACAGCAATGGATTAGAAACTGTTACAGCTCTCATTTTAAGGATGGGGAAGCTGAGGCTCAGAGCGGATAAAACAGCTGCTCAGAACGAATGAATGTCGGAGAGACCTCAGACCTGGGGAGACAGACCAGCAAAAGAGGGGACCCAGGGACGGGAAGAGGGCAAGGGGTACAGCTGAGGATGGGAGGGGGAGGAGCAAGGAACCTAAGCAAACCCCATCCCCATACCTGCCAGGAGCGTGATCACCAAGGCGACCCACAGAACCTTCATTTTCTGGCTTGCGATTGGCCAACCTGGGGGAGGGAGACATTGTCACTCAACAGCAGTGGGGACTCCTCCCACTCAGAGCCCCGCCCCATCAGGTCTCGGCCCTCAAAGCCTTGCACCCCATATCTGCATCAGCCTAATCCAATCACAAATAGTTACGAAGCGGCCCGGCCCCTTCATTGTCTATCTAATTCCCATTGTCTTCTCCTATCTCCCCATCCTCAGGCGGTCTCTGCCCAAAATTCTATCCCTCTCTCCCAGGGCTCAAATTCCACTCACCCCACCCTCCCCTCCACCCCGGAGTTCCCTGTGAGCCCCAGCTGGACTTTCTAAGTTCCAACCTCGCATTCCTCATTGTACCTTCACATTCTAAGCTCCAACTTCACATCTAAACGGTATCTTCCACATATTCGCTAATTTAATCCTCATTTAAAAGTCCTTCAACCGACGCTCTAGCTACCCTGCCGACACCCCTGGTCGCCGCCACCCCTGCGCCTCCCATTAATGGAGATCTTAGGATGATGGGGGCACCCAGTAGGTGCTCAATAAACGACAGTGACAATTGGTGGGCTGTTGCTATGGCTCGTCTGGTTTTCCTACAGGTCCAGCTGCTCCCCTGACCCCACCTTCCAGCCCAGACGGGATGCCCCTGCTGCCCACCCTTCTTCTAGGTCCAGTCCCCTGCCTCTGGCCTCATCCCCTGCTCCTGCTTCTGTCCTGGCCCAGGCGTAGGACCGCCACCTCCTCCTCCTCCCCCACTCCATCCCCCACAGAAGCCCTGAGCTGGACTTTGTGCCCCCAGCTCTGCTTCTCACCCGTTCCCGGGGAATGGTGTCCTTCGCTTCCTCCGGGGCTGAGTAGGAGTCAGGGATCCCAGGTTCGTCCAGTTATAGGGCTCCCCCTGCCCCGCCCACTCCTCCAGATCTAGGGCAAGCTGGGCCAGCCCCTGTCAGGTCACGAGGTGGGCTCTCCTCCCCCTTCACACACAGCCGGGAGGCGGAGGGAGGTGGGGCTTGGAGGCTAGCAGCTCCCACTCCCAGCCTCCGTGAAAAGAGATGACATCTCACCCAGTAACTCAGGCGCCTTCCTCCATTCTGGTGGGTGGGTGAGTTGGGGGCGGGGTGCTGGGCATGGAAGGGGAAGCAGGCAGCTGCCCAGAACACCCATTCCCTGTCCCTCTCTTTCCCCATTCCCTGTCCCTCTCTTTTCCAGCGGGTGGATGAATAGAATTTGAGGAAAGGGCTGGGGGCCCAAAATCCTGGGTCCGAGGAAGGAGCGGGGCTGCGGTCTGGGATTTCTGGGTTGGGGGAGAAAGGAGCTGGAGGCCCAGACAGAAATGGCATGGGAGTTCTGGGGACAGTGTAAGGCATCTGGTAAAAGCCCAGGCTTTGAGAATGAAACCTGGGTTTTAACCCTAGCTCCCTCTTGGTCTGTGACCTGGGGCACAGGTGAATGCCTCTCTGAGTCCCCTTCCCCATTTGTGACTTGGAAATCCAGCATTTCTCCCCAACACAAGCATCGTGGATTCCAGGAATCGGTGCGTGCTGTACCTTCCGCAGGGCTTGAAGCATTCGTGTTGTGTTGCCTGGTTAGGACTGTGGACTCCGGAACCGAACTGTCCGGGCCTGAATCCAGGCTCTGCCGGTTGCCATCTGTGTGACCTTGAGCAAATGACCTAGCCTCTCTGAACATCCAGTTTCTTGGTCCACAAAACCGGGAAAACAGTTGCACCTAACACCGTCGTTCCGCGAAGCAACAGGCTACTATATGTAGGAAGTACTGAGCAGTTCCTCGCAAACAGCAGGCCCTGAGTTGGAGTTAATTTCTGTGATGGGCCCACTAACTTCTGTGATGGGCCACAGTGGACACTTACTGTCCCCTCCCTCCTTAGCACCTCTGTGACATGAACGCCAGCTGTTACACAGATGGGAGACAACTGAGACGAGATTCAGGATTGAGGTGGATGGTAAAGCCACACTGGACGAACTGGAGGAGCTGGGATTCACTCCTGGTCCTTTGAGGGGGTGGGAACATTGGACGCCATGGGGTCAGGGGAGGCTGGATGCCTGGTCCCAGGAAGGGAGCCCCAGTGCCAGCCAGGCCCAGGCCTGTTTGGGGCTCAGCTGGCGCTGGCAGGGAGCCAGCGGGGTGGTCTCTGGGCCCTGATGGCTCATCACGGGTCAGGTCAGCAGCCTCCCTCCCCAGTGTGTGAGAGGCGGGGTTTCGGCTCCTCTGTCTGGCGAGGGCTCAGGGTGTGGGTCTGCCTGGAGCAGGAGTGACCAACTCTGAACTCTCTCCATCCGGGTGCTTGAATGCTTCCTGAAGCTTCTCGGAAGCTCTGACCTTCCTATCAGAAAGTCCTCACACCCCTTCGTGCCCTGCCCCTTTGGGAACCTGGAAAGACCCCGGAGTCCCAGCTCGCCACCCCCACCCCTGCACCCAGAGACAGCCTCACCCCTGTTGCTTCAGTTCACAGGGACAAAGTCCTCTGCAGCCATGCTGGCCAGGCCAAGCTGAGTGACCACAAGACCATGCCCTCCTGGGGAGGGAAGGCCTGTGATGCCCCTGAAGGGAAGGTCACAGGGAGGCTGTGTGATCCTTGGCCAGGCCCCTCCCCTCTCTGGTCTGGGCTCTGGCCAGGGACTCCGCTCGATTCCCTTGGCCCCTGCTAGTCACTGTGGGAGGTCAGACCAAATGAACAGGCCAAATGGACCACAGACACGTGGAGGAAAACAGACGCCTGCGTTTTTTTTTCCATGTATATTTTTTGTAGGTTTTTTTTTTTTTTTTTGTAAAATGTCCCAGTTCTTCCATAACTTATAAACATGATTTATACCGAAGGGTGGATGGGAAAGCGGGCAGGGTGGAGTGACTGGGGATGGGGAAGCGCCTCTTCTTGCTGCCCCCTGGGGGCTGGGCCTAGGGCCCTCTGGGGCACGGGGACACCCCAACACCTCCCTGAGGTTGTCTGGCCGCCTCTGCCCCTGGTGCTCAGAATCCCGGGCGCCCCTTGATTCCAGAATCCCTTCCTGGACCCCAGGCCCACCGGGCACGCCGCCCCTGGTACTCCGAATCCTGACGTGCCTGTGGTTCCAGGAGCCCCCCGCCAGCTGCGGGGGTGATGGGTCCCCTCCTTTCCGCTGCCCCCCTGACCTCCGAGGAGGAGGGAAGGGAGGGGGAGGGGGGATCAGGTCTCCCCTCCATGGCAGGGGGAGGGGGAGGTGGGATCTGAAGGAGAAAGGGCGTGGAAGGCAGGGGCCAGGAGGGGCTCAGCCAATGGTGAGGCCAAAGCCGCACTGGAACTTGTTCTTTCGGTGATTCAGGAAGGCCCCGAGGGCCAGCGTCAGGGGCAGGGGTGGGAGCTTCTTCTCCAGCGTGGCGCCCACAATCCAGTTGCTGTCCACGGAACCTATGGGTGAACAACCGAGCTTAGAGCCTTGCGCTGGCTTCTCGCCCCATCCCCGCGAGCTGCCCTCCGGCCCACCTCAGATACCACCGGCCAGACCACGGACCGTGCTGGCCCCGCCACCCGAAACCTCTTCATGCCCTCCAAGTACTTCAGCTCTGAGCTCAGTGACCCTCCCCTCCGGGAAGCCCTAGGCCACCCCATGGGCCCCGTCATCCCAGTCCTGTCCACACCAGGTCGCTGCTCTCTGGGGATGGGTCTGTCCCTCCCACTGTGAGCCCCGGGGCTTGGGGGGTGGAGGTGGGAGAAGGGGCCTGGTCACTGCTGCGTCCCCAGCATCCTCGGCACAAGGCCGGGCACAGAGCAGGTGCTGAGCACCTGCTGAATGAAAGACTGAAATCTCTAACTCTACTCAGTACTCTGTAATGGCCTATATGGGAAAAAAGTCTAAAAGTGGAGATGTGTATACATATGGCTGATTGACTTTGCTGTACGGCAGAAACACAACATTGTAAATCAACTATACTCCAATAAAAGTTTTTTTAAAAAAAGTGAGAAAGACTGAAATCTCCTCCAGGGCCTGTGCCCCAGGACCTGACAGGTGTGCAAGTACCTGGTGCGGTCCCCACAGGGTGGAGCCTGAGAACTCACTGAACAGGAGCAGAGAAGCTGAAGCGCTGCTGCCCAAACCTAGCCTCTGACCCCGGCTGCCTGCAGAGCAAGGGCTCGAGAGGTGGGCAGGGAATGCGGGCTTCAGAAGCAAAAAAAACCCCAAAACCGACAACAATAAAAACCCCCAAACCCAATCCCTGGCCCTCCTGGCCGCCTTCGGAAACCCTGACCCAGGCCCACTGAAGCGGCCTTTCCAGGGCTCTCTCCACACACCCCAAACCTGAGAGCCACTGAGGCCCAAGAAGAAACTTAAGACTAGAGTCGGTCGGCCTCGGGGAAGGTTCTGGATCTGGCTGTGACTGGGCAGCCTCCCTAACGTGAGACTGTGGGGTCGGCCGGCTGTGCTCCAAGTTGCCTTCCACTCATGAGAAAAAGAAAAGCGAGGGCCGTGTACGCAGACTGGGAGAGGGCCACTCGGCGGGTGGTAGGTGCAAAGCTCAGGGCCCAGGCACCCATCCACCCTCTCAACTAGCGTTCCTGGGCAACCTGGGGGCCCAGCACACTGCCCTCTACCATCTCCCCTGGCCGGTATACCCACTCAGAGGTGCCTCTTGCCTGTTTCCCACACAGGGAAATGGAGGCCTGTACCTTTGAAGAGGAGGTTGGCCTTGGGCAGATCCAGCTGGTACCCGAAGGAGACACTTGTGTCCTGCATCCTGGTGCTGGCCTCGAACTCCACACCCACCTGCAGCTGGAGGGGCCAGGGCGACACACACGGGTCAGCCTCCCAGGCGTGCCAGCCCCGGGCACCCCACACCCAGCACGTGTGCCTGCGCGGCCAGTCCCTGGACCAGCTCACCTGGTCACTGGCTTTGTGGTAGTATGTTGCATGCATGCCCGCCTGACCCAACGTGACTGTCGCCAACCAGTTGTTCACTGTAAGAGAGCAGGGTGGGGGGCGGGGCAGGTTACCAAGGGGGCTCGGCATCTGGGAACCCAGGTTTTCCCCCATCTCCCTCAGAGCCAGGAGTCCAGGGCCCCAGGCTCCTCCTCCCTCAGACCCAGGAGTCCAGGGTCCCCAGGCTCACATGTGTATTTCCCAGCTAGTGACATAACAGTGCCCTCCTCCCCAGGCCGCCGGTGGTAGACCAGCTCTCCACCCAGGGCCAGACACGGCGTGATGCTCTGGAGGTAGTGGGCCACGAGGATTCCTGCGGGTGAGATGGGAAGGTGTTACTCCTGGGCTCGGTGGTTAGTTTCTGCCCAGCTGGAATCCCTCTCCCTCGGGCCTCCCACTCGGGCTCTTTTTTAAAATTAATTAATTAATTAACTGATTTATTTATTTTTGGCTGCATGGGGTCTTTGTTGCTGCACGCGGGCTTTCTCTAGTTGTAGCAAGCGGGGGCTACTCTTCGTTGCAGTGCATGCGCTTCCACGCACGGGCTCTAGAGCGCAGGCTCAGTAGTTGTGGCACACGGGCTTAGTTGCTCCGCAGCATGTGGGTCCCAAACCAGGGATCGAACCCATGTCCCCTGCATTGGCAGGCGGATTCTTAACCACTGCGCCAGCGGGGAAGCCCCAACTCGGGCTCCTTGCTCAAGCAGTTCGCAGGGCTCTGAGGTCAGCCTCCCGGGCCCCCTGGGACCTCATCTACTCTGCATTGATTTGTCTCCATTTACAGAGGAAGCCACAGAGGCTGAGGGGGTAAGTCAGTTCTGCATGGTCACAAGATGCATCAGGGGCAGAATCCAGGCCTCCCCAAGCCCTGAGCCCAGGCTCTGAGACACTGTGCCGTCGTGAGCAATAGGAAGGATAGGGCTGGTAAGAGCACACCTCGCGGGGCCAGACAGCCTGGGTTCAAATCCCAGCCTTACCACTTGCTGGTAGAGTGACCGCGGGCCACTGGCCTCGCTTTGCTGTGAACGGGACACCCCATGAGGTTGTGAGAAGGAGTAGAGGGCTGGATGCAGGTGCGGTGCACAGGGAGTGCCTGGCACACAGCCAGCGCCCGGCAGTCAGGAGGATGGGCCCTGCTACCTCTGTCCCTCGGCAGGAGGGATGGCTCTGACTGAGGCCACCTGAGTGTCTGTTAACCCATGACTCCACCACTGGGCTGAATTCCTTGAGCCCAAGGACTCATTCGTGTCTGTCTTTGAAAGCCCAGGAGAGGAGACGCCACAGATGTAATCTCTGTGGAGAGGAAAAACCAGGGAGGAAGAGAGAGTGATTGGGGGTTGCAGAGGGAGTGGTGACAGAGAAAAAGCAAACAAGAGACATCTCTGTAGAGACAGGGAAACAATCAGAAACAGATGGGGACTTCCCTGGTGGTCCAGTGCTTAAGAATCCGCCTGCCAATGCAGAGGATGCCAGTTCGATCCTTGGTCAGGGAACTAACATCACACATGCTGCGGGGCAACTAAGCCCATGCACTCTGGAGCCCGCGCGCCACAAGCCACAACTAGAGAGAAGCCTGCGTGCCGCAACGAAAGGTCCCGTGCACCACCACGAAGACCCAAAGCAGCCAAATAAATATTTTAAAAAAAGAAAGAAAGAAAAGAAAAGAAATGGAGAGGGGTGGAGGAACTGAAGATTCCCAACCTGACAAGACAGAGCAGGTGAGGACAGGCGACATAAGCTTAGAGTTGGACCCCCAGCCAGAATGAGGGAGACCAGAGCAGAAGGGAAGGTAGGGACAGGGAAAGCCCAGAGCCGGGGGTGGGAGTGGGACGAAGCCTCGGGGACAGGAGCACGAGGTGTGAACCGGAGACAGGAAGACGCTTCCCAGACAGAGATCAGAGGCGCAGACTAGGGACCGGCTCTGGGAGCAGGGCAGGACGGGATGACAGGATCGGGCTGCTCATATCTTCAGGCACACCTGGGTGAGGGTTGCCACCAGGGGGGCTGAGCGAGGCTGAGGGCTGCTGGCCAGGGCTCTGGAGGTGCCCTGGGGGAGGCTGTGGTCAGGGTGGGCTGGAGCTGGCTTCTCCCCATTAGTAGATGACACAGATCCACCTCCTGGCCCCTACCCCTTGAGGCGGCTGTTAAGCCATTACCAGCACACCTCTGGCCAGGAGCAGCCACTCCTTCAGTAGAAGGCGGACCTCAGGCCCACAGAGGGAAAAGTGACCATCCAGAGATCACACGGGGACTTAACTCAAGAGTCTCTGGCCACGATTGGAACTGAGGGCCTCGCGGGCCCTGAACTTCTCTCCCATGCCCCATCTCCGGGGCCTGCCTCGCCCTCTGCTCCCCAAGCCCCACCCCTCTCCCTGGTCTCTTGCCCCAGTCTCACACACTCCAAGCAGCTTCGCATGCAGCAGACAGAGGGATCTTGTTAAAGCACACACCTGGCTCTGCTCCCCCTTCCCCGCTCCAGAACCCGCTATGGCTCCCCAGTGCCAAGGAGACCCCAGCTCCTCAGGGCACAGGTGCAAGGCCCCACGTGGCTCGTCCCCAGCTTTGAAACAGGCTTCCTCCGAGAGCTTCACAACTCACTGTGCAGCGCTTATCTCCACACAGGCCTTTTTCTTGAACATCCCAGCCCTTCCTGCATCTCTCTCCTTAAGTTGCTCTGTTTTTTCCTCCCACTTGTGTCCACACCCAGCTCCCCCGGGAGCTCCCCAAGGCAGGGGCTTTGTGAAAGCCAGTGGCTCTCAACCAGGGGCCATTCTGCAATGTCTGGAGTGGCCATGAAGAACCTGTTGAGTTCAAAACCCCATGAGAAGGAAAGAAAGTGAGTCAGAGGTCTGTGAGCAAAGAAGAGGCCTTGGGCAAGGGGCAGAGCGCAGACCTGGGAAAGAAGCATGGTTTCCCGAAAGCTGCAGGGCTGGGGCCACATCTGGATCCCTGCGGAAAGTCACCTCGGGCAGGAAGGGCAGGCACCCAGGGCAGATGCGGCGGCGGGGAGGCAAGCACCGAAGGGAAGGTGGTTCTTCGCCTCGGCCCAAAAGAACGGCTTCCCACCCTCCCCACACCGTGCTCCTTGGGGCTCTGTCCATGCAGAGCCCTTTTCTGGGAGCGGTGCCCTCCTCTTCCCCTGCCTCGGTCTAGACACTGCCCCTGTCACTCCAGGAGAGACGGGACCTCCGTTATAAGCTCTCACGGCAACCTGGACCTTCCCAGCGTAGGATTTCTCCCAACAGTAATGCAGTCACTGTGTGATTATTTGTTTAGAGGCAAATGTCTCCCCCACCGGCCTAAGAGCCCTGTGAGGACAGGGAAGGGCTGTGTGTGTGTGTGTGTGTGTGTGTGTGTGCGCGCGTGCGTGCGTGTGTGTGTGTGTGTGTGTGTGTGTGTGTCCCAGCAATACCCCGCCCAAGGTGGGCACATGCTAGGTGCTCAGAATGAAGCAGAGACTCCAGACAAGGGGCCGAGGCCACGAGAGGGGACCATGTAAGACCAGTGGCTCCTCAGTTAGGCCTAGGCCATGATTCAAACTCCAGCTCCTCTGCTTCCTAGTTGTGATCCTGGGGGACTGATTTCACCCTGGGCCTTGCTTTCCTCATCTGTGAGAACCCTGATCCGCCTGCCCATGTGGGGTGGCATGGAGATCCAACCCAGAGCGAACCCTAACTAGGCATGTCCGGCCCTGCACTTGGGGCTGACAGCTTCTCCCACTGACTCCTTCAGCAAGGTGAGCTCCCTGCAATTGTGCCCATGAGATGGATGAGGAAACTGAGGCTCAGAGGGGGTGGAGTGCCCAGCTGTCAGTGGTCAGTTACTCATGTGCTCAGCACTGACCTGGGACCAGAAGTTTTGATCAGTCCCTGAAGGGAGGAAGGGACACCTGTAGGAACTAAGAGACGAGAGTGTCACTGGCTTGGGCTCCAGGGAGGAGGGACCTAGAGGCCAGTGTTGAGGAACACGAAAGGCCGATGCCGGTGAGTGTTTGAGGGGGCAGGGGGCCCTGTGCCCTAGAGAGGAGCATGGACTCTGGAGGCAGCCTTGCTGTGTCTCCTTGGGAAGTTACTTGCCCTCTCTGGGCCTCAATCAGACAGGGATGACAGCAGTGCTACCCCACAAGGCTGTTGAGAGGATTCCACGAACCGTTTGCTCACTGCTCCATCCCTAGTGCCTCGAGGGACTGAATGAAGGACCGGGTACACACAGTATGCTTAGGACCTGATGAAAGGCAGGAGGTGAAAAACGGGACCTGCTGTGACCACCGCTCACTCCTTTGCTCAGTATTTTCTGAGCGCCTACTCTGTTCCCAGCAGGGTTCCAGGTGCTGGGCATACAGGTATCCTGGCTTCCCACCTTCACATGCCTTTGCTCAGCACCACTGCCCAAGAGCCTGCTCTTCCTGACAGAGCCAACAGCAGACACAAGAATCCAGAATCACCACCTCCACCCTTTTAGTTGTTCAAGACAAAAAAGGCTGACCTCTCATCTCTGACCTCCCTCTCATCTCCCACACCCAACCCAGCAGCAAATCCCATCGCTCCACCTTCAAAGTACATCCAGATCCTGGACTATTTCTCACCCCCTCTGCTGCCACCAGGCTGGAACCCCTTGTAGTCTGTTCCCCACATGTCAACACAAGTGGTCCTGTTAGAAGCTAAGTCAGATCCTATCCCTCTCCAGTGGCCCCAGACTCAATCTGAGTAAAGGCCAAAGCTCTACAAAGCCTTAAGTGACTTGGCCCTGTTAGCCTCTGACTTCTTCTACCACTTGCCCTCCTTCCTCATTCATTATAGCCCCAATCCTCCTTGATGTTCCAGTGAAGGGTCCTACCTCAGGGCCTTTGCACTTGCTGTTCCTTCCGGCTGAAAAGCTCTTTTCCCATATATTTGCTTGGCACCTTCCCTCACATCCTTCAGTCTTCATTTTCAGTTATCACCTATGTAACGAGGCCTTCTCTCAAGATGCTGCCCACCCCTCCCGAGGCCGTAATTTTTCCACACAGCTCCATCACCCATCTGCTTTACTTATGTCACTAGAATGGAAGCTCCCAGAGGACAGACCTAATTTTCCTTTGTTCACCACCGTATCCTCTGGACGCGGAAGACATAGAGTACGTGATTCATAAACTCACTCAACGAATATAGAGAAATCAAAAGCAGACACTCAGAGACAAAAATAAAAAAGGGGGAAGCAAACTGAAGAGATCAGAAGTCCAGACATTAGTCAGCTGGTGCCTGCCCCCAGCCAACCTAAACAGCAATGTTCCTCCT
Source organism: Delphinapterus leucas (assembly GCF_059928025.1). NCBI lineage: Eukaryota > Metazoa > Chordata > Mammalia > Artiodactyla > Monodontidae > Delphinapterus > Delphinapterus leucas. Next base: position 10,475,644 of record NC_143148.1, read on the forward strand.
CCAACTCCATCTCAGACTTACTTGCCTCCCCTCAGCTGCACGTGGGCTCTGTCTGCCCCTGAGCAACCCCAGAGCCCCACGAGTAGTAACAAGAACAGCTCATTTCCTTGGGACCCATCACATGCCTGACCCCATTCGAAGCTCTCCACACATGACCCACTCAACAACCCTGTGAGGCAACCCAATTTTACAAATGAGGAAACTGAAGCCCACGAGGGTGATGGAAGCTCCCACAATCGCAGTTAAGCCAGTGGCAGAGCTGGGACTTGAACCTGCTTTCTCCCCCACAATGCTACAGGCTTGATGTTCTGTGCTCTGAAGTCACACCTGCCCGTGACTGTTTCTTGGATGGTAGAAGAGGGCCAGCGAAAGAAATGGATTTGCTGGCAAAGCTGGGACTGGGGTTTGACACGCCCCCCCCCCCCCCCCCCCCCGCCAAGCCCCGTGCCTCTTACCTGAACCCACCAGGACGTCTGGGTTCCCCAGGGTGACAGCCGCCGTGAAGTCGGAACCCCGGTACTCCCCGTCCACCTGCCAGTTCACAAACTTTGACTGCTGGGTCTGTGGAGGGGAGGGGTAAGTGTGAGGGTGAAAGCGAGGAGGACCCCATGGGGCCCTCCCAGGTACAAAAAGCCTTTTAGTCCCCATACTCAACCCCCTTTTCTTGTTTGTAGAGAAAAGGCTTCAGTCTCCTAGACCTTCCCCTAGGGCAAATCCAAACCTTTTCTAATCAGGGAAGGGAGGGAAAGCAGAAACAAAGGAAAAGCAATCAAATAATAGTCAAACAATAGTGCCATGATAAGGCAGAATCCTAGCTCTTTCTCAAGGATATAAAAGGCCCCCCACCCAGGTGGAGGATGGTAACTTCAGGCCGAGCAAAAGATTCCTGGCATTCCACCCTGTTACCTCACCATCAACCAACCAGAACAAAGTCACACGTCCTGCGGCCCTCCCCCCCCCGAATTTGTCTTTAAAAACTCTTCCGTGTAAACTATGGGGGAGTTTGGGTCTTCAGAGCACAAGCCACCTGTATCCCTTGCTTGGTCCTTATGATAAACCTTTCTCTGCACCAAACTCTGATGCTTTGGTCTGTTTGGCCTCACTGTGCGTTGGGTTCTTGGATTCAACGCCAAGGGCAGCCTGGTGCTCAGGGTGGCTGGGGGAGCAGCCGACTCGACCCCCACTCACCTGGATGGCCATCTTGGACCTGAGGCCGGGGCCCAGCTGGTGAATGATCTGAGCATTGAGGCTGCCACTATTGTCCATGTCACCCACCAGCACGGGGAAGGCCTGTGGGGCAGAGGGCAGAGTTAGAGATTAGAGGTCTAGCATCATAGAAGTATATACGTGATGGGCCTCGGTAAGAAGCCTAGGATTAGAAAGCCTCAGAATGAGGTTCTCTCCTCCAGGAAGCCCTCCAAGACCACCTTGGCTGAGTTAGGCTCCCCTCTGGGCTCACACAACCTTTGGGTTCCCCCATTTCAGTCCTACTCTCCCTGGACTGTTACTCTCTGGGGACAGGCTGTTCCCTTTCTCCAGTAGGCTGTGAGCCCCATGGCTGTTTCAGTCACTGCTATGTCCCCAACACCACCCAGCACAGGGCTGGGCACAGAATGGGGGTTACAATGAAGGTTTGTTGAATAAATGAATTTATTGCATGGAAATCATTAATATAATCAAAGACCTAATTTAGTCCCGCAACTCTGTGTCCTGCCCAAGCCTCCTTCCGGGTCTCCAGTTTTGCCTTTACTCCCCTAACCTAGCTTTGGCAGACAGCCTGAGAAATGCTATCTATCTCCAAAGCATTCATCTGATCACGTCTTTCCCTCACTTAAATCTTTCTGCGGCTCTCCTGCGCCCCCTAGCGAAAGTTCAAATGCCTAGCTTGGCCTTCAAAGCCCTGCAAGATCTACAGCTCAGCCCTGCCCACTCTGGGTCATCACTGTCTGGTGACCTTGGTGTCCCCAGACTCAACCAGCACAGGGCTGGGCAGAGACGTGGGCGTCAGGATGAAGGGATGACCCAGGTTCCGACGCACCTTGGAGAGACAGTCTCCACCTCCCAACACTCTCAGCAGTCCTGGCCTCCTACTGACAAGGCCTTCTGCGCCTGACTGGCTACATTGTTAGAAGATACAGTCAATGAATGGCAAAAAGAACCTCACCTCTGTTGGACTCAGCTGCTTTGTCCCCACGTACGTGACCCCGAAGTGGTAGTTGGACTCCCCGATTGTGCTGAGGGCTACTGTGTGGTTCACCTGAGAGAAGAGGGAGGGCTGTGGTGACGAGTCTGTGGGCCACCCCTTAAGGAACCCAGCCGAGCCCACTCCCAGGACAGCTCCTCTCCTGCCTGGGATGGGAGACACTTGCCAATCTGGCTTCCCCATCAGGGCATCTCTAGGCTGGACAGGGGATGAAGACTGGGAGGTGTGGCCTGACTGGATTAGAGACTCAGAGAAGGGATGTGCTGGGGCTGGGGCTGGGGCTACACACCTGGTACTTCATTCCTGCCTGGATGCTGGCTGAGGGGGGATGGTGTATCTCTGGATTCTGGGTCCCTAAACCCTACCACTGGCCGCCATTGTGTGATCAGCCCGGCACTGAGTCTCTGAGTCTTTCCAAGTACCAAGGAGCCCAGACCTTTAGGGAGGAGTAAAAGGGTTGTACATGCAGATGCAGGGGGATGGCCGGGATGACCTGGAGGATAATGGGACCAGGAAGGCTCACCTGGAAATGATTACTCAACCCTTTGTTGACTGTGAGCTTGACACCTTCCATCTGAATAGGAAACAGCTCTAAAGGAGAGAGAAGTGCTGTCACACTCCAACACACAAGCACACACATTTCTCATCCCTTCCTTCCGTACCGTCCCCGCTTTCCCTTCTCCAGGGATCCCAACCAGTAAATAGCCTAATGGATGGGCCCAGGACCAAGGCCTTTGCCTGCATCCAAATTCCAGGGCCACCACCTACTACCTGTGTGACCTTAGGCAACTTACCTTATCTATGTCAAACTTATCATCTGTAAGTTGAAGATGCTCACCACGTAGAAATATTGCAAGGATTTAATGAGTTAACACATACTGAATGCCAGGACGGTGCTCAGTAAGCTGCTGCCACCACTTTTGCTATCACAATTACTCCAAACCAGGATCCAGAAGCTTTGGGTCCCACCTCCACTGGCCCTTTGCTGACACTGTGACCTTGGGCCACAGTTTCCCTCCCAATCACAAGAGGCTGGCTTGGCTGATTCCTGGGGCTCCTGAGGTCCCTAAGGCTTTCTTCACTGCTCTGGCATTCTATCCTGAGGTTCCACCATTTGATCCCATCGTTCTAAGCCCCAAGCTCAATGTGCCACCATTCGATCCCAACGTCAACTCCTAACGCTCTGTTAAATGATTCCAACGGTCCGTGCCAATTCCCAAGGTCCTCAGTGTGCTCCTCCTTCCCCCGATATCCGGGCCATCACAAGCCCGCCGGGCCCCTAGCCCCTCACCCTTGCACTTCCGGTGGCACTCCTCGAACGTGCCCGGGTTGGGCAGGCAGCCGCAGGCCCTATCATCCCCGGTCCCTCCAGCGCTGGCGGCCGCAGTCCCCGGCGTCCGTTCGGAACCTCGACCTGCGCCAGCTCCAGCACCCAGGCCGCCCCCGATCGGCGGCAGCGTGAAGCCCGGAGGAGAGGGCGGAGGCGGTGGCAGTCCCACGAGGGGAGGCGCAGGCGGCGGCGGCGGCCCTGCGGGCGGCGAGCTAGCAGCCAACACGTTCCCCATGGTCGCCTGCAAAGGGAAAGGTCAGAGGGCAGAGGTCAAGGCCCGCAGGCTCCAGGCCCAGCGCCGGCGAACACCCCTCTGCTCGGAGCCCCGTTTTCACGCGCGGCAGCACCTCACCCCGGTGTGCTCCGCTCCCACCCCGTGCGCCACGCGCAACCGAACCCGCTGCCGCCGCCGCCGCCGCCGCCACCACCGTCGCCCCGCCCCGCCTAGCCCATTGGTTTACCGGGCCCTGGTGTCCGCCCACCAGCTTCAGTGTCTGGCCTTACTATTGGAGTCATGGATGAAAGTCCCACCCACCTCTTTGGAACGTCCTTTTCTGTTGGTTCCCACTCGCAGACAGGTCAAAGCACACCTCCCCCCCTTCCCATTGGCTTGGAGAGCCCACACCGATTGGCTCTAGATGCCGCGGGTTCCGGTGCTCGCTCGCCATTGGTCTGTGCTGCACACTTTGCAACGCCCATTGGCGTATCGCCCCAGCCCCATTCCAGAAGGCGCCCCTCTTTCGACTCCGCCCCTCAGCGAAGTTGCCATGATAATTGGTCGGCCTTTGCCCTTGAAGCATCCTGATTGGCTCCAGCATGTACAGGGGTCGGACTCTAGAGACGTAATCAGCGTTTTGTGTTCATTGGCTAATGTGCCAGGGTCAAGGGACACGGATAAAGGTGGGTTGCGCGGCAGAAGCTGCTAGGCAGCAAGGTCAGGTCTCGCGTCCCACCAGGCACCGCGGCAGAGGGGCGGCCCCCTTGTCCGGAGTCGCACACCGAAAGCCGGAAGTGCTAGCCCTTCCCACAGTGCCACGGGAGATTTCTAACCCGTTATGTGAACGCGGTCCTGCTTCTTGTTACCCACAATGCCCCTTACCTATTTAACGGGACAGTTGCCGTAGACCCACCCCTTTCGTTACCCATCATGCCTTCTGGATCTCTCCCCCCAATCCTTGCCCCGGTCACTGCGTCTTCCATCTTTGGCCCATTCATTCCTGTCCCATTACCCAGCATGCCTTCTGCTCCATTCATTTCAGCTTCGTTGCCTGTACTACCTTTAGCCCATTTATGCCCGTTCATTTCCCTAATTCTTTTAGCTAATTCTTAATTGACCATAAGGTTTTGGGTCCATTGCCCATCATGCCTGCGGCCCCTATTTCTCCATTATTAATCCCTCTGCCCCTGGCTCATTCGTTCAGACCTATTACCCATCACACCCTGAGCTCCTATTACAACATTATTCATAATTTGCCTTTGGCCTATTCTTATTGCCATTTATTCATTACGCCCGAGTCCCTCGTACTTAATTACTGCTATTTCTACTTTGTTTCGTTTATCTCGGTCCATTACCCATTAGACTGCTGTTGCAGATTCCTTTTCGTTAATCACAATGCCCTGGACTCCTCCCCACTCCTTCCATTACCCATCACTATGTTTTTGGCTATGCATTTTTCTCATTATCCCCTCAATTATCTTTTTCACATCTTTGGCCCTTTTCTTAATGCCTGTAACCCATCTTGACTTCTAGTCTACTGATTCCCTCAAGCCCTGGACCCCCCTATTCATTACCCATTATGTTCCACCCCCATCCCCTTCACAGCCCACAGTAAACACGAGTTGAGACCTGGTCAAAGTACAAACTCATTTTGTAGGAAATGCTGTATTACAAAACAATATCACATCCCCTACCCCTGATCCAGGTGATCCATTCCCCACCCCCCACCCAGGCGGGTGGGTCCAACCCCACTGGGCAGGAGTAAGAGAACTCAGTAGTCTTCAAAGTAACAGCAAATTCTCCGAAGGCTGGGGTCAGCAAGGCCCACTCTGCATGAAGCTCACCCCATGTAGCCCTGAGCTGGGGCATAATTCTCTGTACACAGGAATTGGGGTAGTGGGAGCTCAGGGAAGGGTCTGTACCCTGAGACTCCTGCCTGCAGGAGGGAGGAGATGGGGAAGTTCTGCTTTGGGCTGGGGAAATCCCCTCCCTCCCACCACTGGGGACAGGGTGGGGACTGGGCGAGTGGGGCTCTGCCACCTGGAGGGCTCAGGTCTGAGCAACAGGATGCCCCCAACACCCACCCAAGCAGAGCTGTTAGGAGTGACTGCCTGAGGTCCAATCAGAGGTCTGGGGTCTTCTTTGGGATTTGGGGGGAGTCTGGAGATGGTGGGACATGAGAGGTATAATCTAAGGTCACAGTCTGAGGACCCCTTGGGTAAGAGGTTGTGAAGAAACCTACCTTCTCCAGCCCCTCCTAAGATAAGGTTATCAGTTTTCCATTGTCATGGCCCATTTCTCTGAGTCAGAGATCATGGATTAGAGGTCACAGTGGAGCCACCAAGATAGAAGTCACAGATGAGATGCATGTGTGTTAACTGACAGTGGCCAAGCGAGAGATCAGGGGGCCCTAGATCCCTGGCAGAAAGTTGAGGGATCAAAAAATGAGAGATGAGAGGCCAGGACCATGGCGGCTTACACATACATGGCCCGGGACATGACAAAGCCTTTGCCCTGGTAGGACTCAGAGGGGCTGGAGTAGGACAGGGAATCGTAGATGGGGTTGATCTTGTCCAGATAGTCTTCCTCCTCCTCCTCGTCCTCTAGATCCAGGGAAACCCTCTCCAGAGCAGGCAGCCCTGGAGGCACCAGCATGGGTGACCCCAGGTTCGTGGCCCCCAGGAGCAGGGGGCCTGACCGTTCTTCCAAGGTGGGAAGCTCATGGTATCGAGGCATTTCCTGGGGATCGGGAGGGAATGAACCCAAGGTCACCTCTTGAACATGACACAGAATCCCACTCTGCCCCTTGACCCTCAAATCCTGACCACCATCTCCCCATGCCAACCAGACCTGACCTCACCCTATGTCACCCCTTGTCACCTGGGTTGATATTGAACTGGGACAATCATACAGCTGGTCCCTAACTCAAAGCCCAGAGCATGGACTCTACCCTGTTAATCTTGAGCCTCTCCTTTTCTTTTGATCACTGACCCCAAGTCTTTCCCCATGAGTCTTTGACTTCAATCTTGACCTAAACTTAAGCTCTAAATAGCCCCTTGAAAACTGACTTGTCTCAAACTCAACATCCAACCTCTGATCTCCAGGAGGCCACTGAGGGGAGTGACTGTCTGTCTTGTCCCAGCTCCAGGTACAGTGTCTGGCAAATGGAGATACTCAACCAGTCTTCTTTGATGGATGACTTTAAACTCTCACCCCATGTCCTTGGACTTTTACAACCAAGACCTCCCCCACTGAATCCTAAATGTATCTCAGAGCTCTAAGGTCAGACCAGAGATACAGCTCTGAACTTGAGTTGTAACCGTTAGTCCTTGACCTCTTATGTAAGGAGGCCCTTAAACTCAGATCCCAAACCCACCCTTGTCCTCTCCCGAGCTCCTACCTGCTCAGCACACGAGACACTAGCATCAAAGTAGGGGGTCTTGAGTGGGTTGTGCTCCGAGGCCCCCAGGGTGAAGAGCTGGGAGGGCTGTGATGCGAGAGAGAGGGACAGGTCAGGACCACCCCCCCTCCCAGACAGCCTCTCCCCACCAGTCCCCGCTCCCAGCCCCGGCCTCAGTGGCAAAAGTGGTGTGGGGATGTGGGGGCAGCCTGGGCTCCAGGGGAAGTGCTCACCATCTCCGGCTCCTCCAGCTTTGCCTTTGGAGTCGGCGGCTTGTATGAGGGAGGCCCCTCTAGGCTGTGGGGTAGGAGGTAGGTCAGGTGAAGGCTAAGCCCTGAGAAGCCCTCTACTCCAGGGCCACTGCACAGTTCTTTCCTCTGTCTGATCTCTCTTCCCATCACCCACCTCCCCTTACCCAGCTTACTCCTACTCATCCCATGAATTTCTCTTCTTCCAGGAAGCCCTCCTGACTCTCCAGGAGGATCTGGAACTCCTGTTATATGATCATATCTACCTATACGTCCCTCACAGGGCACTTACTGAGTTTGTATTTGAAATATTATTTCTGATCTCATTCAACGACTGTACCCCACTGTGAGCAATGTGAGGGGAAAAAAATGAGATCTGTGTTGTCAACATGGTGTTCCCAGAACACACTATGAGGAATATCAGGAAATATTTGTTAGAAGAGGGAATGAAAAAAATGAATGAAATGCTTTCCTGCCCCCCAAACTATGTTAAATTCCCTCATTCTACACACCCTCAGACCAGAGCATCCTATATATATATATAATAATGATGGAGGCTTACTATGCCTTCAATCCCCATCTCAGATGTCCCTGCCTCCAGGAAGCCCTCCCTCATCTTTCAGGCTGAGTCAGGTGCCCCTTCTAGCCTCTCCCAGCTCCCTCAGCTTCCCTAGCCCATCCCTGGCCATGATGGACTGTCACTGTCTGGGGACAGGTCTGTCTCCTTGAGACTGTGAACCCTGAGAGGCCAGGGCCAGGGCCATCTCAGACACCACTGGGTCTCATGGGCTTAGAAAAAGAGATCAACAGCAAGTTGTTGGTTTGCATTGACTAGATGATTAAGACAGTGGTTCACAAACTTTCCTGTGCATCGTAGGGAGTTTGTTATAAATACAGATGCCAAGCCCTTCTTGTAAAAGTACTGACTCAATAGGTTTGGTGCAAGCCCAGGAAGGTGCATTTTTAACAAGCGTCCCCCCTCACACACACTGGGTCATATTATTTCAGAACCATTTTGCCCCCAAAATACTGTCTTGCTGGATGAATTTCAGCAAGTGATTTCAGCTCTCTGAACTGTTTCCTCTTTGAGAAAATGGGTACCCTTAGCTCCATCTGAAAATTAGGTTTCCATGATATGATATGTTTATGTGTGCGGACGTCTTTTATTTATTTTTTAAATTTATTTTATTTTATTGGACACCTTTTAAGTGTTTGTCTCATCATTGTGTTCCTAGCTTTCAGGGTCTTGCCCCAAGTGGGTACTTTCTGAATACCTATTGAACGAATGAATGAATGGATGGATATGAGGCTTCATTGAGATCACATACATAACATACATCTCATCAAGCCTGTCACATAAGTGTTCTACACAGAGAAGTGGGGCTAGTTTCCCCCAATATCTAGGCTCCTCTTTTCTCATAGTAATAGAGATTTTGGCTGGGTACGTGGCCACCAGAATAAAGACTACGTTTCCCAGCTTCCTTTGCAGCTGAGGCAGCCATGTGACTAGGCCACTGGGAAATGGGAAATTAGAGGAAGTGATGGGTTCCCTTACAGGGCTGCCGACTGCCTTCTATTTCCCTTTCCCTTTCCCACTGAAAGGAATGGGGTCATTGAGGCCAGGATGGCCATGTCTGGTTGTCATGTACATAGACAACAACAAAAGAGAGGGGAGCTATCTTGGAATGTGAATGAAGGTCACGCACTAGGGAAGGTGGAGCAAAAAGATAGCAGGAGCCTGGGCTCTGATGACGTCACAGAGCAGAACTGTCATAGACATGATTTCTAGGAGACAGAAATAAACTCTCCTCTCCACCCCATTTAAGTCATGGTTATTTTGGGTCACTCAGCCATTGCTGATGACTTTCTCCCAGCCTCCTCCCCAACTCCGTGCGCCCAGTTCTGGGACCCCTCCCTCATCCACTTCTTAGGGCCCATCACTCACTCCTCCACCTCCTCTGCCCCCTGCAGCCTCTGCTCCTTCCGCTGCTGTCGGCAGATGAGGACGCCTGTGGCGGCCACAGCAGTCGCAATGATGGCAGCGATGATGCCCCCAATGATGCCACCTGTGGCCCCTGCGCCTGCTGTGTTGGGTGTCTCTGCAAGAAGAGGGACAGTGTGAGGGAGTCTCCAGGAGGAAGCCACAGTGCCTTATTCCCAGCCCCACCTCCCAAGTCACCACCCACCTGTCTACCTCTTTTCCCAAGGGCAGAGGACATTCTTTTTATTCACTTAATCCTTAATGATCATTTGTTGTGTGATAGAGTGAACAAAACATACAAAAGTCCTAGTCACATTGGACTAATGTTTTGTTGGGCAGGGAGGACACCAGTAGAGAAATATACACAATAGCTAATATGCCAGGTGATAGTAAGTGATAGAGGATAATAGTGTATAGTAGGGTAGGTGATAAGTGACAGAGCAGGGGCCCTCAAGGGCAGTCAGAGAGAGCCTTACTGTGAGGTGACATTTGAGCAAAGATCTGAAGGAGCTGTAGGGGGTGAACCATGAGAATATGAGAGCATTCCAGGCAGAGCGAACAGCCAGCGCAAAGGTCCTGGGGAGGAAGCCTCAAGTTTTTTTGTTTGTTTGTTTGTTTGTTTGTTTTTTGCGGTACGCGGGCCTCACTGTTGTGGCCTCTCCCGTTGCGGAGCACAGGCCCCGGACGCGCAGGCTCCGGACGCGCAGGCTCCGGACGCGCAGGCTCAGCGGCCATGGCTCACGGGACCAGCCGCTCCGCGGCATGTGGGATCTTCCCGGACCGGGGCACGCACCCGTGTCCCCTGCATCGGCAGGCGGACTCTCAACCACTGCGCCACCAGGCGCAGTTTTTCAAGTTGTTTTTAAAGACAGCAAGGAGGCCATGTGGCCAGAGCAGAATGATGATGCGAGAGTGTGGAGCTAAGGGAAGAGAGGTGATGGGGAATGGAGAGAAAAGGCAAAAAAATTGGGGGTCGGAGCGTGACTCTGGATTTGGGATCAGACCCCCTCCTTCATTACATAGAATGGAGTCATCCTAGGCAGAGGATCATAGCTCCTCTAACCTAACAGGAAAAGGGGTGGAGAGAAGCCCGTGACCCCCTGGGCCTCTCCTTTGTAACACTTCCCACTTCCTGAATCGTTTTCGGAGCAATTACCTGTTTACTTGCCAATTTCCACACTGCACGCTCCAAGGGGTGGGGTCTGGCACACAGCTGGTGTTTTTCTAGACATGTAAGGCGGGGCCCAGCAGGGACACTTAGGGACCTACTGTCTGCCAGATCAGCCAAATTCCCACCCCTGCCCTCCTGGCACTACCCTCCCATTGTGGGAGGAGGTTGGGGGGGCCCTGGACAGGGTGGTACAGACAATAAACAACTAGGGGAAATAACGTGTGTGCCAAAGCCCCATCCACAGGCGTCCCCCTTCCATCAACCCCACTTCAGAGATGCAGAGAGAAAGCTGCCGGTAGGAACGCTGCCTGGATCCCTGGACTCTCCGATTTCCACAACTTCCTGTTACACAGCCTGGCATCCTCTGGAGGGCTTCAGAGCGTGGGGGAATATCAGAGTAACTGCTGCTCAGTCTACACACGCTCACCCTAAAATTGCTGCTATTCCTGTTGTTGGCTGCATATCCGGGAGGGCAGGGCAAGCTCTGCCCGAGACACCGCAGTGTCCCCGCACCGTGAGTGGAAGGCAATGCAGGTGGAAGAAACGGGCTCACCAAGCCCCTCCTGGGTGCTCAGCCCCACGCTGGGCATTCGGGCGCAGCCTTACTGAATCCCATGACAGCCTCAGGAGCAGAGATGAAGGCCACTGGTGTTTTACCAAGGTGGCCATGGGGCTCAGGAGAGCAGAGGTAACCTTCCCCCCTCCATGCCTCCACCGCAGTTCCCTGCCCGGGTTTGGGAGATTTTCTAATGGTGGCGGGGAGTGAGAAGGATGCAGAGCTGCAGCCCCTCCCTCTGAATCACCGAAAATCCCCTTGGGCACAGCCTGGGGACAAGGGAACACAAAGGAGGTAGGAAAGGCCACTGCCGTGTTCTTCCAGAGGCGGGACTTTCCTGGTTCCTCAGCAACCCCCCCTGCCCCATCCCCTCAGGGCCCCCGAGAATGAAGGGGCGGTCCTCCCTCCCAGTATCCTCAGCAAGCTCTGGGAGGTCGGGTCTGAGCTGCCCTCAGAGGATCAGATCACAGCACCTCCCCACCTTCAAGGGCCCACAAGTCCAGGATCCCAGCCCCGCTCTCCCGGGGAGCTCAGTTCTCCCGCCAGTCTGGCCACTCCACCCAGGGAGGCAGCCTCTGTCCTGGAACTCTCGAGTCCAAGCACCAGCCTCTAAGCCCAGTTCCCAGTCCCACTGGCTTTAGGTGTCTCGGGCATCCAATGTGTCCTTCAAGGACCCAAGTGACCAGAGCCCACCCCCGCCGGCCCCCAACCCCAGCCTCACCAAGTCTAGCCTCCACCAGGCTCCCAGTCTCCAGGGCCCACCCCCTGGGACCTAGCAGTCCCTGTCCCACCCCCCAAGGAGGGGGTCCGATGTATTACAAGACACCCCCAATGTTTTCCTCCAAGGTGTTTATTAACTCCTGAGTGTCATGGGGCCAGAGCAGGCTGGAGCCCAAATCGAGTCTCTGGGGGGGAGGGTGCTCTGTGGTTCCCCATTCCCGAGCTCCCCGGGGTGGGGGGCTCCCCTGCCCCATGCAGCCCTGGAGACAGAAGTCCAGTGTGTGACATTCCACCTCCCTCCACATCCCAGGAAAGGAAGCGGGAGGTAGCTTTGAACTCCAGTGTCTTCCGGACAAACAAGTTCAACCAGTATGGGACCCTTGGCTGTCTGCCTGTCTTGGGGTCACACATAAACTGCCCGCCGGGAGATGAGGGAGCCGTCCAGCTGGGACTCCATGTCGTCCTCGAGTGCCGGGGGCGGAGGCAACATGAGGCCTTTCTCTGCCTCTTCGTCCTCTTCGTCCTCCTTGTCCTTGCCCTCTGGCCTCAGGGGACCAGGGGCACTTGGAGTCCAGAAGACGGGACCCCCATTCCCAAACACCTGAGTTTTCGGATCGTAGGACCCTCCTCTGCCGCCGGGTCCTCCTCCTGGGCTCTTCCGCCTTCTCTTCACCCTCAGCAGGATGAAAGCCAAGGGCCCCCCAGCCAGAAGCAGCAACAGCAGCAGTACGCCCCCACCAGCCCCCCACACCACTGGACCCACATCTCGGGGCGAGGCCCGGGGGGTGTCTGAGGAGAGAGAAGAAGGGGTGAGAGAGAAAGGGAGACACGAGGTCAAGAGGATACATCTGGGAGTGGGGAGGGGGGGACCCAGGACACAGCAGGGCAGGGACGGGAACTAGGGAGGTGACAACTTGGGCAGAAGAAGGTGGAGTTGGAAGGGAGAGCCCGTTCCCTCTTCGCTACAGGCTGGGCACTTTGTATGCGGAGGGGTTGCCAGTGGGTGGCCCCCAGCTGGATCTCTTTACACCTGCACAGCGTTTTCCCCAAATTACACTTGCTAACAAAATAGAAAACCAACCAACCAACCAACCAAAAACCAAAATTAAACTTGCCAGCTAACATTTAAAGCACTAGGCCATTTCACTGCAAATTCCAGATTTCTTTTAGGGGGAAAAAGAAAATCAGATCCCAGGGACTCCCCTGGCGGTCCAGTGGTTAAGAGACTGTGCTTCCACTGCAGGGGGCATGACTTCAATCCCTGGTGGGGGAACTAAGATCCTGCATGCCATAAGACGTGGCCAAAAAATTAAAAAAAAAAAAAATCAGGTCTGGCAACACTAAACTTCCATCTCCTCCACCTGGTGAGATGGGCTGTGGCTGAGTCAGGCTGGTGACTCCGAAGGGGACAGAGTTCCACACCTGGCCACCCCGGTCACTCGCCAGGACCCTGTAGCCATCTGAGTTTGAGACCCCCTCCCAGAAACTCTGAGGTCAGCGTCATGGAATCTTGGGGCTGATCCAGCCAGGAGGAGGCAGCCCAGATTTGAGTGTGAGGCTGTCTGATTCCAAAGCTCTTTGCACTTGAGAGAAAGGGGATCGAGAAGGGCGAGGGGCCTCCTGGTAATTCCTCCCCCCCCCGCCCCCACCGGGAGCGGGAGTGGCTGGGAGCACGTGTCCCCAGTGTGGCGAATGGGGCTCCTGAAGCCCCCAGTCCCGGTTTCCTCTCCCAGCAGGGCCTGAGCTTGTGGGAGGGGAGGGGTCTGGGGGAGGATGGGGGATGGGGTTGGGCGGAGAAGGAAGCCAGGGAGCCCTAAGCCGGAAGGAGTGAGGATGACGGAGGGGGCGTCCAGGCCCCACAACAGGGATAGACATGGATGCAACTGGCATCTTATCAGACCCCCCGCTTCCCCCACCCCTGCATGCAGGGTGTGACTGGGAGAGACAGGGCGGGGGGGGGGGGCGGGATGGGGAGGGTCCACTTACACCTGACCCTCCCCTCCCTGCGCCTCTGCACACCAGAGGGGCTGGGACCCAGGTATCTGTTTCTGGATGTTTTCCAAAAAGGGGGCGTCACGACCTAGCGGGCTGTCAGATCAGACTGGTGACTCACAAGCAGCAGTAAAACAAAATAGAACAGAAAAAGTTTACCTCAAGTATGAAGGGTAAGTAGGATTTTGTGAAACTTTTTAGGGGGAATATATTCCTGTACCTGTACCCTGGAGATGGGAAAGATTTCTTTCAGTGAAGTCTGGAGACCAGTTTTCGCACGTGTCGGAACGTGTGTCTGTGTTACTGGGGATGATGATTTGGAGATGGTGGGTGAGTGTGTACCTGTCTGTGGGTCAGAAATTCTCTGAAGCAATGTCTAGCCTGTGGCCTTGCCTGTGTTCTTATGTTTTCGCTGGCGCGAACCCCAAACCGAGCGTGAGAGCGTATGCGGCTCTGTGCGCGCATGGGGACGTGAGGCGTCTCTGAGACCCTCTGACGTGACCCTGCCAAGAGCTGTGAGTGAATCTCCCCTCTGGGCAAGGCCACCTGTGCTGGCACACTCACTGACCGTGATGATTTCTAGGGTGCTCAGAGGGTGTCCCCACGTTTGTTGGCGTCCATCCGTAGGTGCATGTCTTTGCCATGAAGCTTCTGACTGTCTGCGGGTCTGTGGGTACCACTGGGAGAGTCTCTGGGGGTGTGATTCTCTGTGTATTACCCCCAGCCGGACTGCCCAGGTTCCTGATGGGGCTCTGAGTATGTGTGTTGCACTTGGTGAATATCACTCAAGGCTGAACTCTGAACCCAGTGTGTTCGCTTTGGGGTTTCCAGTGGTGGATATCCCTGGGGTTTCTGGGTGTTTCAGGGGGATGTCCATGCTTTCGTGGCTCTGTCTTCCTCCGATGGCCCTCAAGTGTGATCCCGCCTGTGTTCTGGAGGCTCCACCCCACAGAGGTGCCTACTGACCCAGTGCGGGTGGGGAGACCAGTTTCTCTGGTGAGTATCTGGGATAGAGGTTCAGGGGGTGTATTTCCAGTTGGGCACCTCGCTGGGTGGGTGGAGCTGACCCTCCTCCAGCTGTTCCTTTGAGGGCAGGGACTGAGACTGGGTCACCATTGTATTCCCCACATAGAGGAGAATGCCTGGCCAAGAGGAAGACTCAGCAAATACTTGTCAGATGACGGTTTGTTGAAAGAGAATCTCCACAATGGGGTTTTTGGAGTTTCCGAGGGTGTGCACTTGAGAACGTCTTCGAGTTACCTTCTCAGCATCTGTGTGTGAGCGACGATGTTTCCGCGCGTGGAATTGTTGCTGTCCGCAGTTCTTTTCGCTTCTAGCATGTCTGCGTGATGGTGTCTGCCTCCAGGTGTGTGTGTTTGTGCACCTGAGCGTGTCAGATGCGCTGAAGGCGGGCCAACAGTCTCTCTGGGTGTGTAGTCTGTGACACTGTTTCTGAGTAGCTACGTCATATCTCCCCGGCGAGTGTCCGAATTCCTCAAGAGGGATCCGTTTTCACTTGGGTGTCTTTCCGGGTGTGTGTGTGTGTGTGTGTGTTGATCATCTCAGTAAGGGGGCCTGCTTCCGTCTGTCTCCAGGTGTGGGTGTGTCTGTCTTCACACCGATGCCTATGAGTTTGTCTTTGGTTGTGTTTCTGAGGGGGCCCTCCTCCCACCCACTGAGGCCCCCTGCCTCCCTCTAAGCCTCCTGGGCTACAGTTGTGATCGCGACCCCACTTCCATCAGCCCGAACCTAGGCTTTATTTTTGGCTTTATTTATTTCCTCTCCAGCTAAGTCTTGGGTCCTATCTGTGTTTTTGAGTTCCCATTGTGGAGACTCAGAGAACTATTGACCCACAGACACATCAGCCACCATTTCCAAAATACCACCTCCAGGGAATTCCCTGGCAGTCCAGTGGTTAGGACTCCACACTTTCATTGCCGTGGGTTCGATCCCTGGTCGGGGAACTAAGATCTCGCAAGCCAAGTGGTAGGCCAAAAAAATCCAAAAAACAAAGCAAAGCAAAACAAACCCAGAATACCACCTCTAGAAACACAAACATCCCAACACACACTCAAACTGGTTTCTGGGTCATACTGACCAGCCCGCAATGTAAGAAGTCCATTGTTTCTGAGTGTTTGTCTAGCTGCCCTCACGTGACTGTTAGCTGTGCAATTCTGTGGGCGTGTCTCACTGGCTGGAGGCCAGGCCAATGTCCCTGGAACTCTCCCTGAAGGCCCTTCCCAGGCCTCTACTTTCTAGGAAGACCCCAGCGCAGGTCTCAACTTCCTAACTCCTCTGTCAGCACCTACCCTGTCACCCCAATCCAGATCCCACCTGGGGGCAAGCCACACCGTCCCCCTCCCATCATTGAGGCGGGTCTGAATTCTCCCCAGGTCGGCGGCGCAGCCTCCTCCAGTGCAGCCCCAGAACACAGAAGGGAGGAACACTTGGGGAGCAGACCCAGTTGTACACACCATCCCCAAGACCCGCTTACCTCGAACTAGGACCACCTGCTCGGCGTGGCCCGTGCCCACGGCGTTGGTGACGGTGCAGATGAAGGTGGTGTTGAAGAGCCGGTCCACCGAGTGGACGATCAGCTTGGGGCCCTGGGCTACTGCTGAGGCTGGGAAGACGCCTGAAGTCCTGGGGGGTTTGGGGGTCACATGAGAAGGACAGCATGGTCCACGGGGAGTACAGGTCAGACAGCCCTCAGGAGCCAAGCTCTACGGACCTGAAACTTACTCCTTAACACCCCAAACTGCGAGTCCCTCTTTCTGGAGGAATCACGGTATCGGGCCGCTGGAGCTCCTCTCCCACAGCACGGTAGTCCGGGCCCCCAGCCCCTCCTCCCTCAGCCCCAGGATCCAGACCCCGGCCCCTCCTCCCTCAGCCCCAGGATCCAGACCCCCGGCCCCTCCTCCCTCAGACCCAGGATCCAGACCCCCGGGCCCTCCCTCCTCAGACCCAGGATCCAGGCCCCCGGCCCCTCCTCCCTCAGACCCAGGATCCAGGCCCCCGGCCCCTCCCCCCTCAGACCCAGGATCCAGGCCCCCGGCCCCTCCCCACTCAGACCCAGGATCCAGACCCCCGGGCCCTCCCTCCTCAGCCCCAGGATCCAGGCCCCCGGCCCCTCCTCCCTCAGACCCAGGATCCAGACCCCCGGCCCCTCCTCCCTCAGCCCCAGGATTCCAGAAGCCCAGGCTCTCCTCCCTCAGACCCAGGATTGAGACCCCAGCCCCTCCTCCCTCAGCCTCAGGATCCAGGCCCCCGGCCCCTCCTCCTTCAGCCCCAGGATCCAGACCCCCGGCCCCTCCCCCCTCAGACCCAGGAGTCTGGGTCCAAACAGGACTCACGTGCTCCAGTCGTAGCCTGTGGGCTCTGGTTTGCTGCGGACGTCACAGTTCAGGGAGGCCTCACTACGGCCGACATACCAGTTGTCATCATAGCCCGATATGGAGACCTCAGGGGGGTCTGGAGGAAATGGGGGGACTGGCTCAGTGACAGGGAGAATCCCAAAGGGGGTGATAGGTGAGCAGATAGATAAGAATCCTAAAGAAATGGGCTGGCAGGACGTGGACCCATGGAAAATGCCTGGGGCAAATCAATCCGGGCTGCATAGACACTGTCCAGGGACACGGCTGAGGGTCATTTTGAGGAAGTGGGTCATTTTGAGGAAGTTACTGTTCGTTGCAGGCAGTGCCCGGGGCAGCCACTCTAGATAATGTGTGTCATTTCTGACATGCCCAGGGTAGGTAAGGGAGTTAGTTAACTGAAGGCATTGTCTGGGGAACTAGTATAGAAAATGCTGAGTTGGGCTATGGGGTATGATTGGACAGTGGCTGGAAAAGCTGCTAAAGTAACTGTTTCGCAGGGTCTGTGGGAAGAGTGCCGGGGGAGCCTCTCTGGCTGATATTAGGCAGTGTTGGTGTAACCAGTTTGGGGAAGAGCTAGCACAGAACATGTCAGAAGGGGTTGATATCGACAGCGGACAGCGGGGAATTCCTTGGCGGTCCAGTGGTTAGGACACGGCTCTTTCACTGCCGTGGTCCCGGGTTTAATCCACAGAGTGGCCAAAAAACAACAACAACAAAACGCATATTTTGTTGACAGGGTCCAGAGGGGCCAGTGCGATTACACTGGGGGGCAGAAGCAGGTGTAGAGGCCCCAGGAGAGTCAGTATAGACAGTGTCCAGGGAGCCAATTTAGACAGTATGAATGGGGGTGTGTATGTAGACAATATTGGGTTGGGCAGTGTAGACAGAGTAGTGGATATAGACAGTGAGGGAGCAGTGTCAACTGGGGTCCACGAGAGCCAGAAGATTGCTGGGTGCAGTCGTGTGCTGGTAAACTGGCTCTCTGAAAAGGGAGGGGAAAAAAAAAATAGAATAGCCCTGATTTGAGGTGTTTGCCAATTTCCTTGGTGTAACTACCCCACACAGCTGATTGAAGCTACCGGTAAGACTTCACTGGATGTGGAATTGGGAAGAAATGTGTAATACCGAGCCTTGCAAACCCATTCTGATTTACCATTGACTGTGGCAGCAAGGTGAGAGCCTCGTGAAGCCAGTATAGACAAGGAGGGGGCAGTGTGCACGTGTTGTCCCGGGGAGCCAGTGTAGACAATGGGCAGGAAGGCAGTGCAGAATTTGACCCAGAATGCCAATGTAGACAACACTCAGGGATAATGTATACGGTGCCCTAGAGAAGCCGGTGTAGACTGTATTGGGGGTGTGGTCATATCCTGATGCACTCACAGCGCACAGAGAGGGTCACAGGCAGCAGAACTGGCTCCTCAAAGCTCTCGTGCTCCACTTTGCAGGTGACCTTGACACCATCTGCTTGGCCCAAGGGTACCAAGGTGAAGCGGCTGGTGACGGTGACTGTACCAGGCAGGGGTCCTGACACCTGGCTCTCTCTGGCCTCCCCATCCAAGGGTGAGAGCCAGGAGACTCGGGCAGGTGGCCGGCCGCCCGTGGAGACACAGCGGGCCACGGGTACAGGATCCAGACTGAGTGTGACTTCTTGTGTTTCGGCATGGTTCTGGGGCTGGGCTGGGGAGAGGAACAGAGGGCAGCGTGGGTCACTCCACACCTAGAGTCATTCAACAAACACCTCAGCAGCAGTGGAGCTGAGCAGTTAAGCCCCAACTGCCTGGGTTCAATTCCCAGCTTTGCTGCTTTGCTGCTGCATGGCTTTGGGCAAGTCATTTCCCAACTCTGTACCTCAGCTTCCTCTTTTGTAAAGTGGGGATAATCATAGTACCCACCACATAGGATTGTTGTACAGATTAAATAAATTGATATGTAAAGCACTTTGGACGGTACTTGACACCCACTGTGCTATCTAAGTATTCGCCATTATATTTTCTGTTCTGTTCTGCTAGAAAAACAGACAATGTCCACAAGTCTGGAAGAGGCCGAGATTTTAAAAGGAAAGCCAAAGCAGAATAACGAGGTTCAAAGGTCCAGCTGAAAAGCCCTCCAACTTCTTTTCCTTTAATCACCATTAGATTGTGGTGCCAGAAGTGGGATAAAGGCAATGGAGCTTCCCAAAGCTGGAAATTTTTTGCCCTTTTCACTCATCCTCCTGGAAAACATGGAAAAATATTAGGCAGGGTAAACCTCCATGAGGAATAATAATGACAACCCACAGTTGCTAATGTGTGCCCATAACCAGACACCTGAGTTCTGACACCTGAGTTCTCCACCAGGTGGAGAGATCCAGGAAGCATCTCTAGCTGCCTCCTGGATCTCTCCACCTGGTTACGTCCTGAGCTTCTCAACGTGGTACTGCCTTCCTCTCCTTTCCTATCCTTCCTGCATTCTCTCCTGACCGCCAAAGTCTGACGGGCCTGCTCACATCCTCCCTGATCACCCTCCCATCAGTCCTATGACAGCTCCAGGCACACCCACCCCATCCCTGCTCCCACCCACTGCAGGGTCTTAGCGACTTGCACTGCCTGGAGTGCTCTGGCCTCCCTTCTCCTTGTCTCGTTCTTCCTCCTCCTCCAGATCCCAGCCTCGCTTCCTCAAGGAAACTTCCCTGACATCTGAGTCCCCAAGAAAGCGGAGGCTTCGCTGTTCTGTACTTTTGTAGGCACCTGGTGCGTGGTAGGCGCTCTCTATGTATCTCTTGAATAGAACAAATGATTGCAGAAGAGAGACCTTTGTGAGGGATGAGCAGGGAGAACAGCTGTGCTTTTTGTGAAACAACTGTGGTTTTGGGGCTACTTGGGAAGGGAAGTGTGTACTGAGGGACAGTACAGGGTACACTTCCCCAACTCCCTGGGGCTGAGAGGGGGGGACTTAAGTGTCCAGAGTGACGTGGCTTCTGTGGAGTTGCCGGGGGACGATGGGATCCCAGGGGATTGCCTAGATTTAGCAAGAAATAGCATCTTCAAAAAGACGCCTTCCTTAGGTCTTCCCCATTTCGCTAAGTGGCTGTGCGGGTCACCTTCCTGCTGGACCAGAGGGCTGGGAGTTCTTGATTCTCCTCCTCCCTTAATTCACGGACAAGCACCTTCTATCTCTTCAAAGTGTGATTATTTCCACTTCTCTTTTTATTCCCCTCCCCTCCCCTCCTGCTTCTCCCCCCTTCCAAGCCAATGCCTCCTCTCACCTGGTCTCCTTGCTTCCCTCTACCTTTGTCTACCCTTCTGATGGGCCCACACACAGCAGCCAGTCATTTTTTCAAGCAATTTCAAGAGCCTGGTCAGGGTGCTCTTATGATTTGAAACCCTCTGATGGCTCCAAATAATATTTCAGATAAAGGGGATTCCCTGGTGGTCCAGTGGTTAGGACTCCAAGCTTTCACTGCCGAAGGTAGGGGTTCAATCCCTGGTCGGGGAACTAAGATCCTGGAAGCTGAGCGGCGTAGCAAAAAAAAAAAAAAAAAAATTCAGATGAAGTCGAGCCACCTGGGAGGCCCATGCAATCATCACGACCCTGTCGGTTTTCTTGCCTTGCTGAGGGTCACTCAAGCCCTTGCCACCAACCCCACCAGCCTCCTTTCTAGAACATGCCAAGCTGGCTCTCATGTCCCAGCATATGCATAGGCTGTTCCCTCTGCTTGTGCATTCATTCCTCTGCCCGTGGACGCGTCCCTGAGGGTGGCTTCAGCTTACACTTTGGGACTCGACGAAGACGCTTTTGCTGACCATTCTATCTAAATGAGTCCACTGGGGCCTCACTCTGAGTATTGCAACATCCCGGTGTTTCCTCTGTTTGCCAAATGGATTGTTCTCTGGCGTTACCTCTAAAATATTTCCATAATCCAATCTCTTCTCATCACCCCCACTGCCTCCATCTTGGTCTAGATGCCATCACCTCCCACCTGGACATATGCCGTCACCTCCTTAGTGGTCTCCCAGCCTCCACCCTCACCAACCACATAGCCAGAAGGAGCCTGTGAAAACCCAAGCCAGATCACATCCCTCTTCTGTTCAGAATTTCCTGTAGCTCTTGTTCTCTCAAGGCAAAAGCCAAAATCTTCCCGTGGTCCGTGAGGCTGTGATCTGTGCTCCCCCATCACTTCCTTGACCTTGCCTCCTTCTACTTTCCTCCATTCATGCATCTCCAGCCACACTGACTTCCTTGCTCTTCCTCAGACATTCCAGGTGTGCCCTGCCTCAGGGCCTTTGCACTTGCTACTCCCACTGCCTGAAACTCTCTTCCCTAGACCTGCAGGGCTCCCTCACCTCCTAGTTTGGGTTAGCACCAGACCACCCTCGCTTACAATTGTAACCTGCTCCCCTCCAACTTCTGAAGCACCTATAACCACCTGACTCACTCTTATTTTTCTTATGTATGTTATCTACTCCTTTGTTTGGAGTATAAGCTCCAGGAGGGCAGGGAGTGCTGTCTTCCTCACTGCTTTATCCCTAGAGCCTAGCATAGTGCCTGGCACAGAGTAGGTACTCAATTTGCTGAACACTTGTTGCCGGCTGTCTCTCCAACTTGCAGAACAGCGTGTGGCAAACAGTAGGTGCTTAATGAATAGTTGCCCATTGGCTGAAGATCACGGACAAGGTCGATATCACAGCTAAAGAGGAGAAACAGACCGCTGAGGGGCTCTCGTGCATTGCATCCCCGACCCTCCCACTTCGTTGCAGCCCTGCCCCCCACCCTGCTCACCTATGACTCTGAGCCAGGTCACTCCCCGACTGGTGCCCCGGGGGAAGGTGGCAAACTCGCAGGTGTAGTTGCCCTCGTCCTCCACCGTCAGCCCCCGGAGGGCCAGTGTGGCGTCCCGCACCTCCAGCTCTGTGCCTTGCCCGGCCCCGGTGCTCTGCCCGGCATTGACGAAGGACAGCCGGTCCTTGCCAGGCTTCGGGCTGGGGAAGCTGGGACCATACTGGGGGTGGAAGATGGCCACGTTCTGGTTACCCTCAGGAGCGTCCAAGCGCAGCCACGTGACCTGTGACACTCGGATTTCAGGCGCTGGGGGCAGCAGGTGGCACGGCAACTCTACGGTGTCCCCCAGGTGGCCCCGCACCTCGGCTGCGGCCCGAACTCGCACATCCTGGGCTCCTGCGGAGAGAGGAGAGAGAGAGGTCGGGTCAGTGAAGGACCCAGACACCTCCGGGCCAGGCCGGGCCATCACTGAGGGGCCGCCCTCTGAAATGCAGACCCGCAATGCAATGCAGGAATCTTTATGAAATCCCAATTCCCAAAAGGCCAGCCAGAAAGACAGTTTGAGGAAAACTAGGGACATTTGTGTCCAGGCTAGATGACATATGATTATGGAATTACCATTCATGATCTTAGGTGTGATGATTAAATTGTGATTATGTAGTATTCCTTTAAAATTAAAAAAAATTTTTTTAATTTAATTTAATTTTATGCCGCGCCGCATAGCTTGCAGTATCTTATTTCCCCCACCAGGGATTGAACCCAGGCCATGGCAGTGAAAGCCTGGAGTCCTAACCACTGGACCGCCGGGGAATTCCCTATTTTATTTTTATTTTATTGAAGTATAGTTGATTTACAATGTGTTAGTTTCAGGTGTACAGCACAGTGATTCAGTTTATGTATATATATCTCAATACATATATGTGTATTGTATATTCTTTTTCAGATTCTTTTCCTTTATAGGTTTTACAAAATATTGAGTATAGTTCCCTGTGCTATACAATAGGTCCTTGCTGGTTATCTATTTTATGTAGTATTCCTTTTTCTTAGAAGATAAATGGCGGGTGGGACTTCCCTGGCGGTCCAGTGGTTAGGACTCTGTGATCTCACTGCCGAGGGCCTGGGTTCAGTCCCTAGTCGGGGAACTAAGATCCCTCAAGCTGCGCGGAGAAGAAGAAGGAGAAGGAGAAGGAGAAGGAGATGATAAGGGGTGGAAATGTCATATCTGTAAGGTACTCTCAAATGGTTCATCAAAAACAACAACAAAAACGATAAAGTGACAGAGTCAAACGTGGCAAAATGTGACCCTTTGTCAAATCTAGGGGCAGAGGATGAGGGAGGCTGCTGGGTCATTCTTCCAACTTACACATGTGTGTTTCAAACTTTTCATTATCAAATGTTTGGAGGGAAAAAAGAATCCTCCCAAAATAACAAAAACCTGAATCTATCCCAAAAGAAATTAAAAAAAAATTCAAAGTGTGAGGATAGATTTCATTTTTTTTCCTACATAGGAATAATACTTTCTCTCACCTTTCTATAAAACCTACAGCCCTCTGTGCCTTTTTTTTTTTTTTTAATTTTTATTTATTTTTTGGCTGCATTGGGTCTTCACTGCTGCATGCGGGCTTCTCATTGCTGTGGCTTCTCTTGCTGCAGAGCACGGGCTCTAGGTGCGCGGGCTTCAGTAGTTGCAGCACGCGGGCTCAGTAGTTGCTGTGCCTATTTTTTTGAAAACAGCCTTGCTGAGATATAATTCCCACTCACCCATTAAAAATGTACAATTCAGGGACTTCCCTGGTGGTCCAGTGGGTAAGACTCTGTGCTCCTAATGAGGGGGCCTGGGTTTGATCCCTGGTCAGGGAACTAGATCCCGCACGCATGCCGCAACTAAGAAGTCCACGTGCCGCAGCTAAGACCTGGCGCAACCAAAATAAGTAAGTAAGTATGTAAATAAATGTCTATATCTTATGTATCTATTTTTTAAAGTTAGACTAATAAATAAATAAAGTACGATTCAATGGCTTTTCATATATTCACAAGAGTTGTGCAACCATCGCCATAATCAAGTTTAGGACATTTTTATAATCCCCCAAAGAAATCCCTGTACCCATTAAACAGTCCCTCCCATTTCCCCTCCTCCCACCCCCTAGCAATCACTAGTCTATTTTCTGTCTCTGTAGATTCTCTTCTTCTGGACATTTTGCATAAATCAAATCATACAACATGTGGCCTTTTGTGTCTGGTTTCTTTCACTTGGCATAATGTCTTCAAGGTGTACCCACGCTGTAACATGGGTCAGTGCCTTGTTCCTTTTTATGGCTCAGTAATATTCCATTGTATGGATTGACCACATTGTGTTTATCCGTTCATCAGTTAATGGACATTTGAGTTGTTTTCACCTTTTGGCAATTATGAATAAAGCTGCTGTGAGCGTTTGCGTACCAGTTTTTGTCTGAATGTATGGCTTTTACTTCTCAGCTTATCTTTTGTTTTCTGATTGTTAATAAAAACTGGAATAAAGGGGACTTCCCTGGTGGTCCAGTGGTTAAGACTCTGCGCCTCCACTGCAGTGGATACGGGTTCGATTCCTGGTCAGGGAACTAAGATCCCGCATGCCGCGCGGCGTGACCAAAAAAAAAAAAAAAAAAAAAAATCGGGGGCTTCCTTGGTGGTGCAGTGGTTGGGAATCCGCCTGCCAACGCAGGGGACATGGGTTCGAGCCCTGGTCCGGGAAGATCCCACATGCCACGGAGCAACTAAGCCTGTGTGCCACAACTGCTCAACCTGTGCTCTGGAGCCCGTGAGCCACAACTACTGAAGCCCGTGCACCTGGAGCCCGTGCTCCGCCATAAGAGAAGCCAAAGCAATGAGAAGCCCATGCACAGCAACTAGAAAAAGCCCGCACACAGCAACGATGACCCAGCGCAGCCAAAAATAAATAAAATAAATAATAAAAAAAATAAAAACCAGAATAAAGATGAATGTTTCTCTGCTGTGTAAGGCAGTACAGCATGGTGACTGAGGGCAGAGTGCCTGGGTTTGAATCCTGGCTCGGCAACTTACTGACTGTGTGACATTGGGCAAGTCATTTAACCTCTCTGTGCCTCAGTTTCCTCGACTGTAAAAGGAGGGTAATAATGGTGCCCATCTCCTAGGGATTGCCGTTTAAGGATTAAAGGATGTTTGTAGAGTGCTTGGCACATAGGGTCGCCGGAAACACAAGATCAGTGCTTGGTAAATAAACATAGCCAGGTAAGTGTAATTACAAGTAGCCCTCGACACCCAGCCTCAAGGCAAGGCCCATGCCCAGCTGTCTCCAGATGTGAGGGGAGGAGCGTGTGCCGCCGCTGGCCTCACACAGGAATCCAGGGAAAATTAACAGGGGACCCTAGTGAGAGAGTCCCCAGCAGAAGGCCGCCCCTTGGGCAGGACCCGTCCCAGGCACTTCTCAAAACAAGTCATCAGTGAAGGCCATTGTGTGACACAGACATCATCTCGTGGAAGCCCTACGTATATCTTGCAACTCAAACCCAAGGGTGCCACCTTGGAAGATGGGCTCCTCCTCTGCGGCGGGACCAAACTGCAGAGTGTCATGTGTGGGCCCCCGGAGCAGCTGGCTGGGGGCTTCCTGCTGGCTCTGTCCCTTTCCAGGTGGGGACCTTGTTTCGAGCCTAATTTCCTCCATCTGTGAAATGGGGATGTTTAAGCAGCCCTGCAGGGTCCCTTGTGACAATTCCGTTACAATGATTTTCTCCTGTAAGATCCTCACAGGGCTGGCAGGGCAGGGGAGTCAAGCAGAGGCGGCCAGCCATCCGCTGCAGGCCAAATCCGGCTCTCCCACATAGTCACTTTTGGCCCACATAACATTGTTCCAGAAGTGAATTAGTACCACAGAAGGGTCTGGAGATTAAAGGTCGAATCCAGACAAAAATCAGGATATGAGGCTCTGGTGACAACAGTTAGGCGGAGCTGAGGAAGGGCCACCCCCTTCCCTCAAGGTGCCAGGAACCCACATGGCCCCCAAAGGCACTGAGTATGGGACAAGGGTTCCCAAAGGCTATGCCCCTTTCTAGCTGGGTGAGGAGGGAAGGGCACTCGGTCAGGGAAAAACCCAGGCCAGTGTGAGCTGCAGAAGCAAAGTAGGGCAGGGCCAAGGGCTTAAGTTTTCTTCTTGAGGTAAGTGGGAGCCATTAAGCGTTCTTCACTTGGAGAAGGACTTGGCTAAAGTGAAGATTTATTTTATTTATTTATTTATTTATTTTTTAAACTTATTTTATATTTATTTTTGGCTGCACTGGGTCTTTGTTGCTGCGCACGGGCTTTCTCTAGTTGTGGCGAGAGGAGGCTACTCTTTGTTGCGGTGCATGGGCTTCTCATTGCGGTGGCTTCTCTTGTTGCGGAGCACTGGCTCTAGGCGCGCGGGCTTCAGTAGTTGCAGCACATGGGCTCAGTAGTTGTGGCGCACGGGCTTAGTTGCTCCGCGGCATGTGGGATCTTCCCGGACCAGGGCTCGAACCTGTGTCCCCTGCATTGGCAGGCGGATTCTTAACCACTGCACCACCAGGGAAGTCCCTAAAGTGAAGATTTAGAACTTCGAGGGCATGAATGGTAGGAACCTTCCCACCAGTTATTCTTTCCCAGACTATGCCAACCAGTGGGCAAAAAACAGTGACTCAACCCGCAGGCCCTGGGTGCTAGAGGGTCAGCCCCTGAGGACAGGGATTTGCCTGTCTTGTTTCCTACTGTATCCCCAGAGCCTGCACCAGGGCCTGGTTATAGTAGGTGCTCAATCAATACTGTTAAGAAAAAAAAACCTGTTGAATAAACATCAAACTCTGTTCTGGGGGCAGGTACCACAGATGTGTCAGGACAAATCACTTGCTTGTCCTCTAGGAGCTTACATTCAGAAGGGGAGACAGACATGGTACAGACAGTGATCACCAAGCACTTCGCTGGAAAAACTGAAGGGGTGGGGCTAGGGGTGAGGGGGAGAACCTAGAGCAGGGGCCTGACCCAGCCGAGGGGAGGGGCAGGAGAGCTTCCTGGAGGAGGAGACCCTTGCCAAGGGAAGCCAAGCTATAGCCCACAGAGCCCCACACCCCTCTTTGGGTCGCTGGGTCCCTTCTGGGACTCAGATTTCCTGTCCTAAGGAAGTCACTGTGGCTGCAAGATACCTCTCTTCTTCTGGGGAGTTCTCTGGCGGTCCAGTGGTTAGGACTCGGCACTTTCACTGCTGTGACCTGGGTTCAATCCGCTCTTCTGAGGGAGGCTGCCCTCCTGCATCTAGAGTGGCCCTGGCTGCTTCAGAAGATTAAAAAAAAAAACACCCACTTTTAGGAATTCCCTGGCAGTCCAGTGGCTAGGACTCTGTGCTTTCACTGCGGAGGGCGCAGGTTCAGTCCCTGGTTGGCAAGCCAAGTGGCGCAGCCAAAAATAAATAAATAAGTAAAAATTAAATTAAAAAAACCCACGTTTAGCTTCTTGTGGGGCAAGGTTCTCAGCAAGTTCTTTCATCACCAGTATTCTGTCCCCGATGGCCACACAGCCCTCCTCTCTCCAACTAGCTGGCCCTCGTTCCCTCACCCTGCACCTCACTTTCTCTGCATCTCACACAGCAGATTTTCATGACCTTCTTGGCTCTCTGAGAGCAGGAATTCTTTGCTTGGCTTTGCTCACCCTCAGTATCTACAACAGAGACCTGCTTCTAGTAGATGCTCAATATTTGCAGAATGAATGAGGTTCTAAAATCCCATGATTTGGACTTCCCTGGTGGTCCAGTGGGTAAGACTCAGCGCCAGTGCAGGGGGCTGGGGTTCGATCCCTGGTTGGGGAACTAGATCCTGCATGCATGCCCCAAAACTAAGATCCCACATGCTGCAACAAAGACCCGGTGCAGCCAAAAAAAAAAAAAAAAAAAAAAAATCCCATGGCTCTACAATCCCTATTCTAAGTGTCTCATTCTGAATGAATGAATAGGATGGTTCAGCCCCTGTGGGGTTAATGGTCCATTTATTAGGTATTTCCACCTCAGTAAAAGGTTCAGGATGGAAGCTTTGGAGTCATCCCTGACTCCTCTCTTTCTCTCACCATCGCCCCCCACTCCGCGCCACCCATGCAAATCCATCAGGAAATCCTGTCGGCTCCATCTTCAAAATATATCTGCAAAGCGGACCAGGTCTGATCCCTGCATTGCCTATATCCTGGTCTAAGCCAGTGGCATCTCTCCCCTGGGTCATCCCCCCAGGGAGGGTTGCCGTTGCCCCTGAAGTCTGTTCCCACACACAGCCAGAGAAGCTACAGCAGGTCAGGTCCCTGCTGTGGCTCTCTCCTCACTCAGAGAAAAGCTCAAGTCTTTACAGCGGCCCACAAGGCCCTGCGTGACCTGTGCTCATCCTCTTTCTGACCTCATCTCTCACCCTCTCCCCTTGGTTCACCCTGCTCCAGCCACACCATCCTCCTCGCTGTTCCTCAGACACGCCAGGCAAGTCCCACCTCCGGGCCTCTGCACTTGCTGTTCTCTCATCCTGGAACGCTTCCCTTTCCCTCCCTCCCTTCGGATCTTTGCTCTGGGGCGTTCCCTGACCACCTTAATGATGAGAACAGGAACTCCATTGACCCTGCTGCGATTTCCTCATAGCAGCTGTTGTCTCTTCCCCACTAGAACATCAGTGCCGGGGGCAGGGATCTTCGTCTGTCTTGGTCACTGCTGTATCCCCAGAGCCTAGAACAGTGCCTGGCACACTGTAAGAGCTCGATAAAGGTGAAGACGGGGAATCAGCAGTGCACTAGATCATACAGGCTGAGGCTGAGTTAGAGTTTGGGCTTTTTCTTGGGGGTACTGGGGAGCCACAGAGAGTTATAGGCAGGTGGAGGGACAGGGTTTGGTTTGTGCTTTAGAAAAATCCCTCAGAATGGAGTGGGTCGGGCTTCAGGGGTCAGGGTTGTGGGGATGGAGGATGAACCAGATTGGAAACACATTCAGAAGTTGGAATGGTTGGGACACAGAAGCTGACTGGCTGTGGGGGTGAGGGGGACGGGGTTAGTGTGGGCTGATGCCCAGATGTTTTGCGTTTCAGGCAGAAGCAGGAGAAATGATGCCAGGAGGAAAGCTGGCCTGGAGTTCGGACCCTAGTGTCCGGCACGCTGCTGGGCAGGTGATTGTGCCCTGACCTTGGCCAGGACGTGACCAGCACCACAGCAGGGGAGAGTGCGGCCATGGGAACATCGCCCTCCCTCAGCTTCCCTTGGCCAGCCAGGCTGGTGACAGCTTCATGAGGTGTCAGCTGGGTCCCCAGACACGCTCCCTCTGCCTGGGCCGTGGGATGCAGGCTTCCTATGGTGGCAGAGTCGGGGCTGCCCAGGGCGTTGTGTGAGCCCAGGGGAAACATCTGGGGGCGTGCAGAGACTTATAGCCTGAGACCCTGAGATCTGGGGAAGGGAAATCAAGGCAGAGAGGAAGGGGCTGGGGGCCCAGACTCCTGGGTCCCTTCCTGGCTGGCTCCTCCAGGCTTGTCTCACGCCCTCCAGACCAATAACACATCATGACCTGCCCTCTCACCATGGGGTGCAGCAGACTCCGGCAGGTCCTTGAAGGCCGGCGTGCTTGGAGCGCTGGCCTCAGCTGCTGCCTCAGCTACCTTGCCAATTAATTGACTGCATTAATCACAGTGCTCACCCTCACAGCAGACATCCAGGAGCCGGTCTGAGGGCGTGCGCAGCGGTAGCCAGGATATGGGGCTGTCTGTCTGGGCCTGCATTTCAGCACCTCCCTCCCCCAGCCCACCTCTCTGATCGTGGTCATCACCCACCTCGGGGGACCCCTTCCCTCCCTCGTCTGAGATTTCCCTGCCTTTCTGCAGGGGCTTGACCCCCCTGAAGGTTTCCCCTGTGGGGTCTGATACTTCTGGGGGTGAATCTCTTCCTGGTCAAGCCCCTCAGACAGAACCCCACTCCCACCGATCTGCCCAGCGTAGAGTTTACACCAAAACATTTCTGTCTCTGAGACTCTGGCCTCCTCCTCCTGCAGGTCCTGTCTCTTTGATCTCTTGTGTCTCTGTCTCTGATTCTTAGGGTTCCGAGTCTGCCCCTCGCTGTGTCTCCCAGGAGTCCCTGGTCTCTGCTCTCTGTGTCTGTCTGTCTGTCTTTCTCTCTAACTGCTTTATCGGGATACAATTCCCATACCATACGATTCCCCCTTTTAAAGTGACCAGATTGGGACTCCCCTGGTGGCGCAGTGGTTAAGAATCTGCCTGCCAATGCTGAGGACACGGGTTCGAGCCCTGGTCCGGGAAGATCTCACATGCCGCGGAGCAACTAAGCCCAGGCACCACAACTACTGAGCCTGCGCTCTAGAGCCCACAAGCCACAACCACTGAGCCCGAGTGCCACAGCTACTGAAGCCCGTATACCTAGAGCCTGTGCTCCGCAACAAGAGAAGCCACCGCAATGAGAAGCCCGTGCACCTCAACAAAGAGTAGCCCCTGCTCACCACAACTAGAGAAAGCCCGCATGCATCAACGAAGACCCAGTGCAGCCAAAAATGAATAAATAAATAAATAAAAATAAAGTGTCCAGCTCAATGGCTTTTAGTAAATTCATAGATTTGTGCCTCCATTACCACAATCAATTTCAGATCACTTTCACCAGGCCAAAAAAATCCTAGCTGTTCTCATATTCTTTTTCTTCTGTATCTCCAACATCTGAGGTCTGGGTCTTTCTGGTCTGGGTCTCCTAGTCTCTGGAATCTGGCTCCCTGCACCGATTCCTGGGGTCCCTAATCTCTTCAGGTTTCTGGTCTCCATGTCTCAGGGCCGCCGTTTCTCGGTGTCTCTGACCCTCAGCTCTCTCTGCCTCCTGGGTCTCCCCATCTCTGCATGTCTCTCCACACCTGTGACACACTTTCTCTTTGCTGGGCCATCTTACTGGGTCCCCTCTTCTCCTCCCCCTCCTGCTCCATTTCTCAGCATCACCGGGACATTAAAAATGTAACAGCATCCCTGGCGGAGGCGGGGGAGCTGGCCAGAGTGCCCAACTCCCTGTCCCTCCCGTGCCCACCACTCCCCGTGGCCCCCACACACTCTGGCCTTGAGGGTCGCCTGTGCCCCGACCTCCTTGGGTTATGGCATCGCCGTCACTGACTGGCTGGGGTCTTTTGGGCCCCCTGCCTGTCACCAAACGTCTGTCTCTCTCTTTATGCTGTTCCTGCCTTTATCCAGATGTCCTTCCAGCTCCCTTACCCCCCGCTCCCACTCCCACACTGCTCCATCCCTGTGGCTGCATTTCATTCCCCCATCTCTCGGTTCCATTCCTGTATGTGTCTCTGACCCCATCCCTAAATTTGTTTCTGATGCCCTCCCTCTATTGGCTTCTGTCCCCATCCCTGTATCTCCAGCATCTCCCTGTATCCCTCTCTCCCCTCTCCTCCCCCTAGGATGTGAGCAGACCCACCCTTACTTCTCCCCTGTCCAGTCCCCCTTCCTTAACAAGAAGAGACAGCAGGCGGGCAGTCCCCTGTCCTCCCATCCCCCTCCGCTACCGTGGGGCTGCCTGGCTGACATGGATGAGCAGTGAAAGCTGGGAGGACTGGGGAGGGCAGCCACAGCAGGAAGCCCAGGTGGTGCACCCTCATTCCGTGGAGGCCAAGGAGGGGGAAAGCAGAGGAGCCAGGGACAGGGAAACAGAGATGGATGGAAAGGAGAGAGAGAGGGCAAGAAAGGAGGAGAGAAAGAGCTTGGAGAGAGATTAGAGAGCCAGAGGAGCAGAGGGAGAGGGTGAGAAATGGAGAGAGGAAGCGGGGAGAGAAAGTGAGGGAAGGAGGGGAGGGAGAGCAGAGAGAAAAGGCTCAAGGATGGAGGGTCAGGAAAGGGGAAGACCTCCTCCTCAGGTGCTAAGAGCTTCCCCGCCCCGCCCCCCCCCCCCCCGGGGACCAGTGGGACCTCTAGATCCCTCCAATGGCCCCGCAGGGAAGGAATTATCTCAGTTTTCCAAAGGAGGAAATGGAGGCTCAGAAGCACTTTCTGAAGCCCACCAGGCGGGGCAGAGGCAAGAAAGGCTCTGAAGTCTGCAGACTGGCTGTGGACCCTGGGAAAGTGGCTTGCCCTTTCTAAGCCTCTGTTTCCTCATCTGCAAAATGGGAACAGGAACTGGACCTGTCTCCCAGGGTGATCAAGAGCCTTCCATGAGATCACGCACCAAGTCAATGTCTGGCCCAAGGACGGGTGGATTCTGAGCATTCTCACAGAGGTGGCAGGTTCTGACTTTATCTCCCTATCTCTGACACAGAGGGAGAGGCAGGCGATGGAAGAGTCAGTACACAGTTCTGGGTCAAAGCTGGGAGACAATTCAGACACATGCTGGGGAAAAAAAGACCAGGGGTCCCGCAAGCTCCCTCCGTAGTTTCTGACAAACCTTTGGGAAACTCCAGTATCCTGAGTTTCTAGCGGGGAATAAACAGCCGGGTCACCTGAAAAGGGGCGGGGCCAGAGCCTCCTTCACCTGCTTCCTCCCATCCCCTCCCTCTCCCGGGGCTGCACCCCTCCCCTAGGGGAGGTGGGGGAAACGGGAGGCGGGGGGTGGGCCGAGCAGAGGGAGAGACAGCGGATTAGGGCGGCATCTCTTCGCGTCCACCTCCCGCTGCGGCTCCTAGGACAAAGGCGCGACTAGAGGAAAGATAAGGTCCCGAAACCGGGAGTCCGGGACCGGGAGCCAGGAGAGCGCCCGCCCCCGCCTTGCCCTGGCTCGGCGAAAGTGAAACCCGGAAAACTTCCCCAGGGATGCCCCGCCGACGGCTCTCAAGGAAAGGGAAGTGTCCCAGCCGGCGGGACTCGGCCTCCTTAATCTACCTGGGACACAGCCGACCGAGCCTCCAGCTTCCAGACAGGGCCTCCGGCCCTTAATTATATCTATAACCCAAGAGTCAGGGTTTCTGCCCACATTTATGTCTGAATCTCAGGAGACATTCCAATGCCCACAATTAAATCTGGAGCCCAGGAGACAGAGCCCCGTGCTCACAATCTGGAACCCACAAGTTTGAGCCCTTCCTGCCCCCAATTCTACCAGGGCCCCAGTAGACAGAGCCCCTAACCTTCATTCTTCCTGAGACCCAAGAGATAGAGCCCTCGGCCCCTAATTTTTCTGGGGCCCGGGAGTCAGAGCCTTTAGCACTCTCGGGCTCGGGGTTGGAGCTCGCAGGCCCTTCCCCAGGTCGCCCGAATTATCACTCTTGGCCCTCTAAGGGACCCAAAGTCCGAGCTCCCCGCCCCTCTCGAGGACCTCGGCATCTGGCTCCCTGCCCTCAATTCTCCCCGGGCCTCAGACTCCCAACTCTGGGTGAAGGAAAGGGGGGTGGTCTCGCCTCATCATCGCCACCCTCCTGCTGGGGGTAGGGAAGGGGATGGGTTCGCGCGCGGCGGGGAGGCGCCTGCGGTCTCTCACCGGTTTCCCGGAGCAGTAGCAGCAGCAATGGCAGTAGAGGCAGCTTCAGCGGCGACAGTTTCGACGGCGGGAGGGCTGCGTCCCGGGCCATGGGGGGCCCGGGGAGGGACTGGGCCCGGGCGGGGGCCTGCGGGCCACTCTGCGTGCGCCGATCGGTTGGGCAGACGCGCAGGTGCCCGAGTGGCTTCGGCTCCCGGCTGGCTCCCGCCGCGCTCTGCTCTCCCGTCTCTGCTCTCGCGGTCCGGTTCTCCCGGCTCAGCGCCCCCGGCCCCCGGCTTCTTTCTGGCTTCGGACTCGCTGACGTCACAGGACCCACCCCCTTCTTCCCCCGGGCACCGAGCCGCTCTTAGGCTCGGGCCACGCCCCCTCATGCTGGTCTGACCCCGCCCCCTCCTGGGATTCCACTCCCGCCCCGCCCCCCAGCATTCCTCTCCCTCCCTGTCGTAGGATTCTACCTACACCCGCTGCTCCTCAGGATTCTCTGTCCGCCCCTCCCAGGTTTCTTTGGTCACCGCCCCCCGTCCCAGAATTCTATCTTTGCCTTCTCTTAGCGTTCAAATCCCGCCCCTTAGTGTTCTAGCCACGCCCCTTTACACCAGAGGTTGTCCTCGCGCCCCGCCCCCTGTCTAACGGGGTACGCTTAGGGTCTTCCGAACGTCCCGCCTCCTTGAAGCCCCGCCCTCCAACACGGCCTCTCCCATTCGTTCTCCAGGTAGTCTGCCCCACCCCTTCCCAGGAGCTAAGTAGACCCTGGCCTCGGTCCCGCCCAAAGTCCTAACCCCGCCCCCTTCAGTATTAGTCCTGGCCGTCTCGTCACACCCGCGTGAGGCACGTGGGTTCTCATAGGTTCGCCCCTCTGGAGCCCCGCCCCCACGCTGAGACCCCACCCCCATCCCCGCCTCGAGACTTCCCCAGTTCTCGCCCCGGGGCCACTGTCTCTCCGGTCTGTACGCCTCTCAGCCTATCTTCATCTTTTTCAATCTCTGCCTGCGACTCTGGGAGTCGTTTCTTTTTAGATTTCTCTCTGTCTCTTTTAGTGTCTCTGTTTTTGTGTCTATCTTTGCCTCTCTTTTTCCGTCCCTGTGTTTATCTCTGGGTCTTTCAGTCTTCACGTTTCCGTGTCTCTTAGTGTTTCTGGTCTCTTTCTTCCTGGTGTCTTTTTCTATCACTGTTTCTGTGTCACTTGGTTCCTTGTCTCTTTCCATCCCTTTGACTTTGTTCTCGGTCTGTGTTTCTGTCTCTCTCGCTCCCTGCATCTGTGTCTCTCTCTGCGTCTGTGTCTCTCTGTATGTTTCTATCTCTGTCTTTCTCTGTCCCTCTGTCTCTCTGTGGGTTTCTGTGTCTCTTTCGGTATCTCTTGTTTCTCTCTGCGTCTCTCTTGACCTCTCTCTCGCTCCCTGCATTCCCCAGTCCTCTCCTGCATCTGGTCCGCACCGTCTCCTTACCGCAGCCTTCCGCCAGGGGGCAGCACAGACCACCCCTGGCGCTCCGCTGGCCCTGCGGGGCTGGGCTAGGATCGGGCCTCCAGACTCCGCTGGTCCCTCCCCGTGTCCTTGTCCCACTTCTATCTTCCCAGCCTCCTCGCGTCTTTGTGTCTCTGGCTCTGACTCGGCCCCTTTGTCTCTCCCCGGCGGCTCCCGCTCCTCCCCACCCCCACCTACCTCTTCACATTCCTTGGACTGCCCGGGGGAGCTGGTGAGGCCGCCCAGCGTGTAGGGACGAGGGCGGGAAACAGGAGGCCGAGGGAGGGGATGCCACCGAGGGCCTGAAATCCCTCCGTTCCAGTTCCTCTGAAAAGGAGCTGATCAGCTGGGGGCAGATGCTTGGGAGCTTCTTGCCCTACCAAGAGGACCCCCATAGACTTGTCCTCCCTTCCCACCTGCCACGCACCTGAGTTTTTCTCTTCAGAAGGGCAAGATCTTACATGGTGGAGACTCTTACTGACTGGCATTCACGTCTTGGTAAAAATGCTATTAATAAATGTATTTAGCACTTACTATGTGCCAGGCACTGATCCAAGTGCGCTACAAGTATTATCTCAAATAACCCCCACAGCACCCTGTGTGATGAGGAAACTGAGGCACAAAGAGAGCTGAAGTGACTGGACCCAAAGTCAAAGGGTTTGCTACTTGTCAGTTAATTCCGCACAAGAATCCCGTGAAGGGGACACTTATGATCCCCATTTCACTGAAAAGTACACAGAACACAGAGTGATCATTTGCCCCACGCTACCCAGCAAGGAAGTAGCAGACTGGGAGCTCCCCATAATGTGTTTCTCAGACTCGACACTAGCCTGGTGTGAGGCCAGCTGGACAAATACAGTAGTCCCCTCTTATCTGCGTTTTCAGTTACCCCACAGTCAACAACAGTCTGAAAATATCAAATGGAAAATTCCAGAAATAAAACTTCATCTTTTTTTTTTTATTTTATTTTTATTTATTTTTGGCTGCGTTGGGTCTTTGTTGCTGCAGGCAGGCCTTCTCTAGTTGCGGCGAGCGGGGGCTACTCTTCATTGTGGTGCTTCCAGTAGTTGTGGCACACGGGCTTAGTTGCTCCGTGGCATGTGGGACCTTCCCGGACCAGGGCTCGAACCTGTGTCCCCTGCACTGGCAGGCGGATTCTTAACCACTGCGCTACCAGGGAAGCCCACTTCATTGGTTTTAAATCATTCTGAGTAGCGTGATGAAGTCTCGAGCCCTAGACGTAAATCATCCCTTTGTCCAGCATATCCTCACTTACACACTACCTGCCTGTGAGTCACTTAGTAGCCGTCTCTGTTATCAGATCTATCAGATCGACTGCGGTGGTATCACGGTGCTTATGTCCAAGTAACCCTATTTTACTTAATAATAGCCCCAAAGCACAAGAATAGCAATGCTGGGGACTTCCCTGGCGGTCCAGTGGTTAAGA
This sequence comes from Delphinapterus leucas, assembly GCF_059928025.1. NCBI lineage: Eukaryota > Metazoa > Chordata > Mammalia > Artiodactyla > Monodontidae > Delphinapterus > Delphinapterus leucas. The sequence goes on from NC_143148.1 coordinate 10,511,934, forward strand.
CTCCATGCTTCCACTGCAGGGGGCACGGGTTCGCCCCCTGGTGGGGGAAATAAGATTTCTCATGCCACAGGGCGTGGCCAAAAAAAAAAAAGATGCTGGCAATTCAGATATTCTCTTACTGTGCCTCATTTATAAATTAAAGTTTGTCACAGGGATGTATGTATAGGAAAAAACATTGTATATGTTGGGTTCAGTACGATCTATGTTTCCACTGGGGGTCTTGGAACATACCCTCCACAAATAAGGGAGAACTACTGTAGGTACATAATAAATCCTCTCTAGAACTCTCTGTCTTCTCCCCATCTGGGGCCAGACTAAGGCCAGGATCTCTTGGGTTAGTGCCATCTTTGCTACTAACTTGCTTTGTAAAATTCTCTCCCTTCCCCCATTTCTCCCTTGAATAAAATAACCAGTCCCCAGGGAGACTTCTTCCAGGAAGCCCCCCTTAGCACCCATTCTTCTCCTGGTCTGTCAAGGAGCGTGCTCAGCTGTCTCCTGGCTATTCTTTGTGAGCTGGGGTGAGCCCAGGAGGGAAGGCCCAGGAGGGTGGTAGGCTAGAGTTTCATGCCCCCGGTCACATGGATAAGGTTGAGCACTGCCTGTGTGTTTGTTGACAAATGACTGGGTGGGTCTCATACCTGGGGAGTTAATTTCCAGTGTCAAGGAGTCTCAGAGGTGACAGTTCACTGAAGAGCCATAACCACCAGGAGGTAGGGGCACAGGGCCAAAGGCTTCGTGATGGAGCTGGGGAGTTGATGCCAAGTATTTTACCTGCCCAGTAACCTCTTCCATACTAAGCCCTTATGGTTCAGAGTGAGCCTGGCCAGTCCTGGCCAATCAGAGCATTCGATCCCCTGGCCACAGGGATTGGTTCAGTGATGGGGGTGGGGCCCATTCCTGACCAATAAGAATTAGCCCTGAGACTTCTGCTGGAACTAATAGGAAAGGGACACCCTCTTTTGATGGGGGTTGCTAAACTTGTAGGGTAGAAGTCTGGTACTATAGGTGCCTCCAGAGGCAAAAGACCCTGTCCGTGCATGGAGGACAGCAGAGCTGAGAAATGGAAAACGACAGCTTTCTGGGTTTCCCTGGGGCCGCGGTGGTTAAGAATCCACCTACCAATGCAGGGGACACGGGTTTGAGCTCTGTTCCGGGAAGATCCCACATGCCGTGGAGCAACCAAGCCCGTGTGCCACAGCTACTGAAGCCCACGTGCCTAGATCCCGTGCTCCGCAACAAGAGAAGCCATGGCAATGAGAAGCCCGCGCACTGCCACGAAGAGTAGCCTCTGTTTGCAGCAATGAAGACCCAATGCAGCCAAAAATAAATTAAAAAAAAAAAAAAAGGACAAACCTCCCTCATAAAAAAAGAGAAAAAGACAGTTTTCTGATGAGACTATTTGAGCCCCTGGATCCAGCTATGCCTGAAGGTAGTCAGCCTTTGCCTTTGATCTTCCTGGTTATATGAGTGAATAATTTTCCCTTTTCACTTACACAACTTTCTGGCTTCAGTTTTTTGTCACTTGCAACGAAGCATATCTTTACTAATAAAATCTGCACGAGTCCAGAGGTGCCACAAATTTCAGTAAAGTTCCAAGGACAAGGAACAGGGAGTGAAAACTTGTCAGAATTCTTCAAGATGTCCTGGCTTTGAAGGACAGGCAAGCCTTGTTACAGCTGGAGGAAACGAGGAAGGACGTTCCAGGTGGGAGGAATAGTAAAGTCACAAAGGCACAAGGTGTGAGAGAGGGAGCAGTGGGTGTGTGAGGGGCAACACCTTAGCAGGTCCTGAAAGCAATAGGGAGTCACAGAAAGCTGAAGAGCAAGGGGAGTCCACTCCAAACTTGCCTTCACTTCCTGGAGCCCCAGATCCTGGTGGTTCATTCCTCCCCCTCTCCCCTTCCACCAGACCCGTGGCCAAGGTGGGAGGAGGGGTCAGACTGAGGAGGGTGCAGGCTACCATCTGTATGCAAATTGCCTGGGATACCATGCAGATGAGGGACCTTATGCAAATATATGCCCTACTGGGAGGCAGGCCAGGACCCTCCCTTCATTAACTCGGGGACCAGGTGCTGGGTGGAGCACCCCTTCCTCCCTGGGGTCCCCTTTCTCCCCTCCCCCAGCCATCTGTTCACTCCGTCTCCAGCTCCCCAAATCCCCCTTCACCAATATCTGCCCTTAGAGTGGTACCTCTCTCCACCTGGTCCCTTCCTTGCTTTTCTTTCTGTCCCTCCATTTTCCGTTAATGATGATATGATAATAATAATAACAATAATAATAATGAACACATGCTCTGTGCAAGGCTTTGTACCAAACACTTTCCACAGTTATCAAATTCTCCCAACCACCCTATGATTTTTATGTGTGTCTGCTGTATTTTTTTAAATTTTATTTATTTATTTTTGGCTGCATTGGGTCTTCATTGCTACACGAGGGCTTTCTCTAGTTGCAGTGAGCGGGGGTGGGGGGGGCTACTCTTCGTTGCGGTGCACGGGCTTCTCATTGTGGTGGCTTCTCTTGTTGCAGATCACGGGCTCTGGGCACATGGGCTTCAGTAGTTGCAGCACACGGGCTCAGTAGTTGTGGCGCACGGGCTTAGTTCCTCCGCGGCATGTGGGATCTTCCCGGACCATCGTTCGAACCTGTGTCCCCCGCATTGGCAGGCAGATTCTTAACCACTGCGCCACCAGGGAAGCCCTGCTGTATTTTTTTTTTAAAGAATATTCAGTTGGGGAGGGAGGGATGGATTGGGAGTTTGGGATTAGCAGACGCAAACTATTACATATAGAATGGATAAACAACAAGGTCCGAGGGAACTCTATTCAATATTCTGTGATAAACCATAGTGGAAAAGAACATGAAACAGAATGTATATGTGTGTATAACTGAGTCACTTTGCTGTACAGCAGAAACTAACACAACATTGTAAATCAATTATACTTGGATTAAAAAAGTGAGCTGAACGTAGAGGGGAAGGATAGAAAGATCGAGTAAGCCCCAAGTATCTGAGAATCCTTAAGGTATTTCTCGCTGGTGACTCTCGCTCTGCTTGGTGAGTCCTGTGCCCACGTATGTCATGCAGGTAAAAGCCATGGCCACCAAGCACATTTTCCTCCAGCTGCAGGTGTGGCCGAGCGCATTTGCCCCCATGTGGCCCTGGCATCTTCTGGGTGCAGAGCCTCCTGGCTCCCCCTCGACTCTGGGCATGGAGACCACACCACAGTGAAAGGACAAGAGAGCCACACGGACACCAGAGGTCAGGTAGGGGGCCCTTTGATTGCTTGCGCCCCAACTCTCTTGCTTCTCACGTTTGTTTTAATCTGATTCAATAAACCATGGGATTTGAGCACCTTTATTCGGCCACTGTGAGCTCTTCTGCTCTGGGGCCTCTGGGCGTCTGCTCAGTTGCCTACAAGGAGGCTCCCATAGCATCAACTTCACATGGCTCCAACTTCACACGGCCACAGATCCCACTTGGTCCACTTTGTGGCTGAGTAAACTGATGACAAGGGGTGGGGTCACCTGCAGAGACCTCCCAGCATGCATTGCACAGGGATGGCTGCTCTCACTTCTCACAGTGGCCATCCACAGCCCAAGTGTGATTTATCTCCATTTGATGGACTCAGGGAGGTGAAGTCACCTGCCCAAAGTCACACATGTCCGTCCGCAACCCCCCCCCCCAGCCCCCTCCTCCTGCTTCGGAGCTGCTCCTTTCATTTTTTCTCTTCCTTTCTAACTGGAATGATCTCTCTGAATCCCAGTTCTTTCTGTGTTTCTGTCTTTGTCTCTACAGGCCTACCTCTCTTTATGGCACTTTGCTTTATTGCGCTTCCCAGATACTGCATTTTTCACAAACTTCAGGTTCGTGGCGACCCTGTGTCGAGGGAGTCTATTGGCGCCATTTTCCCAACAGCCTTGGCTCGCTTCGTGTCTCTGTTGATAATTCTTGCAATATTTCAAACTTCCTCATTGTTATTCTGTTTGTTATGGTGATCTGTGATCAGTGATCTTTGATGTGACTGCTATGACTCACTGAAGGTCAAATGATGGTTAGTGTTTTTAACAAGAATGTGTTTTTTAGTTAAGGTATGTACATTGTTTTTTTGGTTTTTAAAATAAATTTATTTCTTTTGGGTGCATAGGGTCTTCGTTGCTGTGCACGGGCTTTCTCTAGTTGTGGCGAGCGGGGGCTACTCTTCGTTGTGGTGCGTGGGCTTCTCATTGCGGTCACTTCTCTTGTTGTGGAGCACGGGCTCTAGGTGCGTGGGCTTCAGTAGTTGTGGCTCGCGGGCTCTAGAGCTCAGGCTCAGTAGTTGTGGCTCACGGGTTTAGTTGCTCCGCGGCATGTGGGATCGTCCCTGACCAGGGCTTGAACCCGTGTCCCCTGCATTGGCAGGCGGATTCTTAACCACTGCGCCACCAGGGAAGTCCCACATTGTTTGTTTTGGCATAACGCTATTGCACACTTACTAGACTACAGTATAATGCAAACATAACTTACATGCACTGGAAAACCAAAAAATTCATGTGACACGCTTTATTGCGATATTTGCTTTATTGCCGTGGTCTGGAACTGCACTGGAAATAGGTCCAAGGTATGCCTGTATTAGTCTGTCTTTGCCTCTCTCCCCAAATCTCTGTCTGACTCAATGGCTCTCTCTCTTCTCTGAGCTGCCCCAGTCCACCCCTCTACCTCCCCTTAAGCCTCTCCATCCTCCTTTCAAATCCCTCTTCCTCTGCCTCAGTAAGTCTCTCTAGCTGGCCTTGCCATTTCTACCCTCTCTTCTCTCTGCCCCAGGCCCCTTCACTGGGGTTCCTCCAAGTCACCCCTCCTCCCCCAGGGAGTCCTCAACTGCTGGCACCAGGCCACCCTCAGAGTAGACAGCTAAATCCCTAATTCCATCCACTCTACGGCTCAGAGAGAGCTTTTCCTCTGGAAACTTCAATTCCCCTGGGTCTCTGGCAAGAGAGACTGGGAACTTTTACTTAAGGGGGCAGCACCCCACCCCGCAAATAGGCACTGGTCCTCAGGGGCCAGGCTCACCTCCCTCTGGACCCCCAGCACCTCTCTCCTCCACCCTCATCCAGCTGAGTCACCTTTCTCTCTCTCTCTCTTTCTCTCTCATTTCTTTCTCCATGACATCAGATTCTCCCGAGGTGCAGCAAGGGTGCGGGAGGGCCAGGGGGGAGGGGAACATCACCTGCGCCTCTTTCCCCTTTCATCCCCCGGAGGAGGCTCTGGCCACAGGATGGTGTCCACGTGACAGACAGCATTTATTCCAGACTCCAGTGTCCACAGATGAGGGGGCGAGGGCAGGGGCGGGGGCTGAGGTGGGGATCCAGTGTCAGACTATGCAGCAGGACGTCAGGTGGGGGGACCAGCAGTGGAGACAGGAGGTAAAAATAGCCCCGGCCAGCCGACCCTCAAGTCTCGTCCCAGGCCAGGCCTTGGGCTTGGGTCCAGGAGCTATTCTGGGGCCTGGGAGAGTCATACTCCCTGGAGGAAGGTCTCCTCCCTCCCAGCAGCAGTAGGGCTGCTGTGGTCCCTGCCCAGCCTACAGAGGAAGGAAGGGAGGGCCCGAGAGGGATGAGGGTAGGCCGGGAAGGCGGGGGCAGGCGGAGGCGTGGGCAGGGCTGGTTTTCTGGTGCCCGTAACTCCAGGTCGGGTTCAGTGACTGCCTCTGGGAGGTCCTCGGGCTCAGCACTGGGGAGAAGATGGAGGGGTCAGCCTGGGCTCATAGAGGCTGTTCCACCCCCGGCACTCCCCTCTCACCAGGGTGCCCAGGCCCTCACCCACCTCATCTCCAAAGCCTCTGCTCCCATGCCTGGCTCCTCCAGAGGCACCCCTTACGAGAAGGCCCGTCTGCTCCGGCCGCTCTGACCCTGAGTGGCTCAGCTCAGGTTCCCCAGGTGGCCTAGTGGGAGGAGGCAGCATGTTGGAGGTGGTCACGGCCAGGGAAAGAGCTGGGCACGGCGTGTGTTGGATGGGGATGGACTTGGGGATGGGTGGGAACGGTTGGGATGGGGTAGGAGGTGGTAGTGGCACTGGGGTTGGGTATAGGCTGAGGCCACGGTCGAAGATGCTGTTGGAGTTGGAGCTGGTGATGTCGCTGGGGTCGGTTTGGAGGATGGGTGTGGGGATGACTGTGGACTGGAGCCGAGGGCGGCCGTGTGGCTGCGCTTGGAGATGAGGTCAGATGGGGATGGGTTTGGAGCTAGGAATGGGAACGGGATGGGGTTTGCAGGGGGCCTTGGGGATGGGCATGTGGTTGAAGCTGCGTTTGGTGCTGGGTACGGGCTGGAGTTGAGGATGCGGCTGGGGGAGGGGCTGGGGATGGAGAGGAAGCTGGAGTGTGGGGTGAGGTTAGGGGCATGGTCAGGATTGGGGTTGGAGATGGGGATGTTTGTGTGTCAGGGCTGAGGATGGAGACATGGAGGTTAGACGGGGACGGGTTTGGTGACGGTTATGGGCTGAGTTTGGGGTTGGAGTCGCGGCAGAGGAGGCTGGGGTACAGATGGGGTTAAACTGGGGCTGGGGCGGGTTTGGGCATAATTATGGGTTGGGGTTGGGATCAGAGGTGGGGATGAGACGGGGGATGGGACTGGGGTTAAGGTGGGCTTGGGGGGGCGTCGGGAGGTGCTTATGGGTTGAGTGGGGCTGTAGCTGGGGAGGAGGGTGGGGGAGGGCATGGTCATGGATCAGCTCTGAGGTCGGAGATGGGACGGCACCTTACTGGCGATGGAGCTGGAGTTGGGGATGTGGTTGGTTTGGGGTAGAGGTTGGGGGTGAGGTCAGAGTTGGGTTCGAGAGGTCAATTTCAAGGTGGCACGCCACTCACGGAGATCCCTTCTCCCCCCGCCGGCAGCAGCCGGGTTGCCCCTTGCGTCTCATGCAGTAGAAGGCGGCCACGATGAAGAGCAGTAGGCCCACGCTGACGGCCACGGCCATGACCGCAACTCCAGCCTGGGAGGTCTGGGGGGCCACTGCAGGACAGGACGGAGGGGGAGGCGGTCAGCCAGCAGCGCTGTCTGCCCCGCACCCGGCTCCTGTCCCACCACTGCGGTCACTCACCAGTGCCGAAGTGGAAGACGTGCCGGTCGTTCCCGTAGGGGTTGGAGGCCTCACAGGAGACGCCATCTCGGCTCAAGGCACTGGTCACCTTCAGGGTCAGGGAGCTGCTCACCCAGCCCTGGCCTCCGGGGGCTGGCTCTGCTAGCTGTGGAGGCTCGTGTCAGGCCTGGGCCCACGGGGCCAAGGGCTCGGGTGAGGGCACAGGTGAAGAGGAAGTGGTCGGCGGAGGGGCGTGGGGTGGGTGACACACAGTGCTTGGACCGTGTGAGGCAGGGACTTGGGGAGGGTGCCAGAGGGTTCGGGATGCAGAGGAGGGTCCCTTACGCTGCCGCCCAACTGGCTCCAGCTGAGTTTGGGCTCTGGGTAGCCGCGTGCGTAGCAGGTCAGCCTGACTTCACCTCCTTCCCTCCAGCCGCCCTCTGCCTTGGGCTGAGTCTCTTCTGCCCTTAACTCCGGTGGGCCTGCGGGTGGTGGGGTGGGAAGGAGGTGAGCGGGAGGCACCCCGGGGAAGGGGACAGAGGGAGAGAGAACGAGGAGAGAAGGACCAGCCGCGGACCCCTGTCTTGCTTGGTCCTGGCCCCCCACTCTCCCACACTACCCCTGTTCTCCCGCCCCCAAACCTTGGACCAGCAACTTGAAGCTTCGGGTGTGACTAAGGACGGGGACCGTGGGCATGGAGGCCTCACACGTGTAGGTGCCGGTGGAATCGAAGGTGACGGAGCGGAGGGAGAGCGTGGGGCTGTCCCCCAGGGGTACCGAGTCCTGGGTGGGGAGAGAAAGAGAAGGTCAGGCCGGCCGTGAGAGAAGGGAGGGGTCGACGGGAGCGGGGGGTCTTGAGCTGGGGGGACGTCTTTCCCTCTCACCTTGGTCCAGCGTAGGGCTGGGGTGGGCAGGCCTCGCACGGAGCAGTTCACGGCTGTGCTGTTGCCCAGGGGTAAGGAAAGCTCCTCCCCAGTGCTGAGCTCCAGGGGGTCCAGGTCTGGAGGGGGGTACAGACTGTCACCTTCCCCGGACCCTCACCCACTCGGCTAGGGACTCTCCAGGGCTGTTGGGGGTGCAGACGTGAACGGAAAATCGTCAGCAGAGAACCCAGCGCCGTGAACTCTCCACTCTCCCAGCCGAGCCCTCAAGCCCAGATCTAGGAATCTAACTCCAAAATACATGCCCACCTCGACCACTTGCCTCCAGAGCTGATGTCTGGGCCCAAGGTTAATGGATAACCTTGGAGGTGTGAGGCGCTCCTTCTTTGACTTACCACCCAAACCCTGGCCTTCTCTGTACTACCCATCCTTTTATCAAATATTTCTCTGCTCTGCCCACTCCCCCCCAAATGGATCTTCTCCCTTCTTTCCATCTCTGACCCCAGGGTCCAACTGCCTTGATGGCTGCAGTCACCTCCTCACTGGCCTCCCTACTGGGCAAGACTCTTATCCTCTCTGGTCCATCCTCTGCTGAGCAGCCAGGGGGATCTTTTCAAAACACACACTGGTCAGCCCTTGCCTCTGCTTAAAATCCTGCGGTGGTTCCCCAGTACCGTGGGCATCAAGGCCACATTCCTTGATGAAGCCAAAAGACTCTGCCTCGTCGACCCTGCCCACTGCTTCAACCTCATCTCCCACCCTCCCCCCTTATCCCAGGAGCTCCAGCTACCCTATTCTCTCCCTGTTGTTCTACAGTATATGCCAAGTTGGGTCCTGCCTCAGGGCCTTTGCATGTGCTGTTTCCTTGGCTTGGAATGCTCTTTTTCTGGCTCTTTGTATTTCTGATTCCATTCTTTCGTTTCCTACTCAAATTCCCCCTTCTCAGAGAGGCCTCTCTGACCCTCTGTTGTGGACACTCAGGCTTCCCCTTCGGCACTGAAGGATTTGTTCCCCCAGCTGTTGAGAAGGATGTCAGCTGTCAGCCCTCAGCTGTCAGCCGGCTCTGGAAACTGCCTGAGCCTCAGAGAGCCCCTCATTCAAGGTCATGTCCCCTCCTCCCCCAGGCAGCCCACATCCAATAATGGGTTGACGTGGGCGGTATAAAGGCCTGGCCCCCACGCCCCAACTGGGGATATCCCAGCCTCCAAGTGCCCTGCGGGACCGACCGAGGTCTTCCTTAGACTGAAGCCCAACTTCCCCCCCTGCCCAATCCTGCTTCCTTCCCCTCCCCACCCCCCAATAGGTGTGGATCCCAAGGCGCTCCCCGTAAGTTTCCTGCCTGTAGTCAGAATCTGCTTCCTAGGGGTGCAGCCTTCAACACCCCCAATCTAAAATAATCCCCGCTCGCCGGGCAATTCCTTATCCCATCCCTCTGTGTTAGTCTCTGTAGACGCAGGATTGCGACTCAAAGTGTCTTGTTCAGTGTTTACCATCTGTCTCCCCTACCGGACCTGGAGCTCTGTGGTGGCAGGGACTGGGCTGTCTTGTTCACAGAGCTGTCCCTAACATCTGGCACTGGGTCTAGCCCCAGGAAGGGAGGTGGAAGGAGAGTCGAGGAGGGACAGAGCCTTCACACAGGGCTTGGGTGCAGGTGGACAGAGAAGGCTTCTTAGAAGGCTGGGACCCATGAGATTGATCCGGAATGGATGGTAGAGAGGATGGGGAGTTATCGTAGGAAAGAGGAGAGGAGCTTGTGGTGTGATGCGGTGAATGCCTTGGCCGGAAGAAGGGTCCGCCGAAGGTGAGGCCAGCCAGGTGGGCCTCGAAGGCCATGGTGAGGCATGTGGATTTTCTCCCGAGAGCACTGGGGAGCCATGGCAGGTTCCAAGCAGGGGAAGGTCAGGTGTTTATGCTTTGGAAAGGACTCTCTGGCTGCCTTGTGCGGGAGACTGGAGGGGCCTGGGGCATCTGGACCAGGGCAGGGACCACAGAAAGGGGTGGAGGCAGGCCGCGGAGGGGTGAGGGTGAGGAGGCGGCTGGTGCCAGGCACCCCCTCCCGCTCTCCCGGGGCTCTCACAGGCCACGTGTAGCTCCAGGGTTTTGGAGAGCTCTGCGTCCTCTGCAGCGTCGTAGTCTTCCACCCTGCAGCCGTAGGTCCCGCTCTGGCTCCGCTGCACCCCTTCCAGGGTCAAGTTCCCCTCGAGATTTGTTTTTAGCACATCCTCCTGCTTGTCCTGGGGGACCAGGAATGAGGAACCTGGTTCAGGAGATACCTTAGGCTGGCAGGGTCATGCTAGGTCAGGGGTCATCCAAGTCAGGCATCACGGTGAGTCAGGACTCTCTCAAATCAGAGGTCAGAGGTCCTGATAGCTCCTGGGTCACCGGACAGGTGCCCTGCTAAGCCAGGCACCACCCACGTGAAAGGTCAGAAGTTGGTGCAGGTGAGTATGTTGCAGAGCTCAGAGGTTGGCGGTTCCAAGGGAATGATGGGGTGAGTTACCTGAAGACGGAAAAACGTGTACTCCGGGTTGGGGCTGCCATCCCCCCGGCAGAACAGCTGGACAGAGTCACCCTCGCGAACCCAGCCTGCAGTAGTGGACGGGCTGCCCAACCAGAACTGCACGTGCTCTGTGGGATCTAAGGGAAAGGGCGGACTCATGAAAAGGGTCAACTGTAAAAGGTAGGGCTGGATTAAGGGAGAGAGGTCAGTGAAAGGTTAGAGGTTCTATCTTTCTTTCTTTCCTTTTTTTTTTTTTTTGAGGTTCTATCTTTCAAGGCTCAGGTTCGCACTTATTCTGAGATCAGGGACCCGAGGTCAGAGGTTGAGATAGGCTGAGAGAACAGGTCAAGGGTCAGAGGTCGGTGTGAGTGACAGGTCAATGTGAGATTCAGGGGACCCAATGTGGTGTGAAAGGATGGGGCACAACGTTTAGTCATGAAACTCCGTGGGGTTCAGGGTGCTATGGGGGGCGTCAGAAGTCAGGGTGGGGCTCGTGCTACCATTTGAGCTCAGAGGTCAAAGGCCAGAAGCCAGTACGAACTGCACCACGAGCTAAGGGAGTGGAAGGTCAGAGGGGAGTGGCGGTTCATGGGTCTGCCTGGAGGGTCAGGCCACAGTGAGGTGTAGAGTCCAAGGTCAGGGCGGTCAGAGGCCGGCATGGACTCACAGTGCAGGGTGAGGCGGAAGGAAGGGCTGTCCAGGCGGCCGTGCCGGCCCGTGGGCAGGCGGTAGTGCACGGAGCAGTGGAAGCTGGCGTCCCGGTCGGCCTTGTGGAGCCGCAGGTAGAGGGTGCTGGTGAGAGACAGCAGGCCCGAGGCCTCCCGGACTGTGCGGCTGGTCATATAGCCCTCTGGGAGAGAAGGAAGGACGAGGGGGTCAGCCAGCCCGGCCCCGTTCCACCGCAGCCCCCAGGGAGTCTAGCTGGGCTCCCACGCGCTCACCGGAGTTCACCTCCATGGGCACCTCCAGGCGCTGCCCGTTCCGGTACCACGTGATCTGCGGGGCCGGGTTCCCGTTGCGACTGTTGCAGGTGGCTATCTGGGGCAGACACAGGCCCGCAATGGGCTCGGAGCCAGGACCCTGAAGTCTGGGTCCCCCTCCCTTAGGGTTTCTCCCCAGCCGGATGCAGGAGTCCAGCTCCCAGCACCCTATTCCTCAGACTAGGAAGCCCAAGCCTCCAGCCCCTCCTGACCTTAGGATGCAGGAGACCAGGTCCCCAGCCCCCTCCGCCCCCAGAACCCTAGAATCAAGGTGTGGCCCGAGGTACCTCCTGGGCGAAATCCTCCATCACAGACAGTGTCCCTCCGTTGGGGGAGACCTCGGTGGCCTCTGGTTTCGCTACGGGAGAGATGTTATGTCAGGAGCCCCTTCCTGGGGTTCTCACGGGCCTGCCCCTTCCCAGGGTGGCTAGTGGGGGGGGGGCCCAGACACTCACCGAACACATTGAGCCTCGCGGTGGCCTCGGCAGTGCCCGCTGCCCCCGCCCTCACCAAGCACACGTAGTCCCGCTCGTCGCCCACCTGGGCCTCGGCCAGCACCAGACGCCCCCGGGAGTCCAGCTGGTATGGTGGGCTGCGGCCCCGGGAGTCGTGCACCTTGTCCTGGAGCTCAGTGCCGTGCAGCTCGGCTGAGGCCAGGCGGTGGCGGACCCCAGAGCGGTCGGCCTGTGGGCAGAGGAGCGCCTCAGCTGGGAGCTGCCTGGCCAACCTGGCCCTCCCTCCTCGATGTCCCTTTCTTTCTGCTGCTCCGTGGATCTCTTTGCCTCACGTTCTCTCTCTCTCTCTCTCTCTCTGGTCCCTCTGTCCCTCTCTCCACCCCTCCCACCCCTGCTCCCTGTCTGTTGTCACATTTTCCTCTCTCTGGCTCCCTCTTTCTCCATCTCACTCTGTTCCCACCTGTCTCCCTCTCCCTCCCTGTCTCTCCCCCCTCTTTCCTTTTTCTCTTTAGTCCCACCCCCCAGCCTCTAGCTTTCTGGGTGTCTGCCTCTAAATGTCCTCTCTCAAGAGCCAGCGCTCTGAGGAGCACTTCTTCATTCTAGCCTCGGCTGTGCCTGGACACCAGGGGACCCTGGAGAGGGCTTCCCCCTTGCTGCGCCTCCATTTCCCCATCTGTAAAATGGAAAAGCAGCTTGGGGGAGCTTCTAGGGGTCTTTGGGCTGATGAGGGAATGAACGTCTGCAGCCCCACTGCGCCCCGACTCTCAGGCACCCCTCTGGCATCCCCTGGCCCCCAGCCAGCAGCACTCACCAGGAACCATTCCAGCACGAAATGGTCATGGGCCCCCAAAGGGGTGCAGTCCAGAGTGACAGGCTCCCCCCTCATCACCTCCACCAGAGGGGGCACAGACAGGCGCACCTCAGCCTTGGCACCTGCGGGAGGGCGACTGAGCTCTCTCCCACCACCACCAGTAGGTAGTCTTCCAGACACAGCCCCTCCTCCCCCAGGACCCAGGAGTCCAGGCCCCCAGCCCCTCCTCCCCCAGACCCAGGATCCAGACCCCCGGCCCCTCCCCCCTCAGACCCAAGATCCAGGCCCCTAACCCCTCCCCCCTCAGACCCAGGATCCAGGCCCCCGGCCCCTCCTCCCCCAGACCTAGGATCTAGGCCCCCAACCCCTCCTCCCCGGGACCCAGGATCCAGGCCCCTGGTCCCTCCTCCCCCAGGACCCAGGAGTCCAGGCCCCCGGCCCCTCCCCCAGGACCCAGCTCCTCTCTCCCTTCATCTGTCATCGCTGCGCCTCTGAGCTTCAGATTCCATCAGCATTTCTCTCCATCTTGCCCTTCACCTGCAGAACTAAGCGCTCCTCCCCTGGGCCACCCAGGGCCCCGGTGGCCTCCATTCAATCCTCTTGGGCTCAAATCATGTCTGTCCTTGCTTTTCTCACTGACCAAAGGCCCCTCAAGCGCAGGGCTGGGTGGGCTCCTTTGCCTCCAGCACTTTGCATAGGGCCTGGCACAGCGCTGTGGGATAACCGTCTCTCTCTCATCTTAGTCGCCGCCTCTCCATGTGTGTCGCTCCCCCTGGGTCTCCATCTCTTAGTTTCCCGGTCTCTGCGTCTCTCTCAGTCTCCATGTGGCCCGGCCCTGGCCCTGGCCCTTTCCCTCAGGAGTGGGAGGCTGGGGCTGGGGCTGGGCCGGAGCTGAGGCAGGGTGGGTGTGTGGGCGCGGTGAGGGGGACAGGGCTGGGCAGGTTTCAGGAATGTGGGAGGGACAGGCTGGCTCAGACCTGCCCGAGCCCCCTGCCCGCTCCTTGGCCCCTCTGACTCTTTGATTGAGCAGTGTGTCACCTCAGAACAGTATAGGGTTGAGGCCCCGGATCCTGCGTCCCAAGGGAGAAGGGAGCTGAGGGCCGGCACTCCTGTCCCAGGATCCTAGCAGATAGAGCTGCTTGCATCGGGAAAGCAGGCTCTTTCACTCTCTGGGCTGGCATCCTGGCCTGAGCTCTCAATTCTTAGAACCTCCGGTCCCTTCCCCGCCCAGCCTGGCCCAGCTCTGCCCCTGGGGACCCACTACTTGCCATGCTTGTGCCAGGGGCCTGGATTCCCAGGCACCCACCTGTGGCTCAGGCCTGCCCCCTGGGAGGGAGGTGGGACCAAGCTGGTACCCTGGGCTGGGTCTGAGCGGCAGACAGCAAGGGCAGACGAAGAGATCTCTCTCTTCCCCAGTTCTCTCATCTCTCTGTCCCTCTGCTGCCAGTGCCTCAGGGCCTCCTCCCCTCCTCCCACCACCATGCAGGTGTGTGGATTTATTATCTGGGGCCTCCGGGAAGGGGGCACTGTCATTTGGAAACACTTGGTTCCGCTGTCAGGGCTGGTGCCCCAGCCCTTTCCCATGGAGGTGGAGGTGGGGCAGGCGGGTCCTTTTGAGTCTGGGCTCTGAAGCTACATGGGGGAGAACACTCAAATGCAGGTAACTTGTTGGTTTCTAGACACAGCGTCCCTGACCCTCTTAAAACTTGACAACTTTTGAGCGGGGAGATCTGTTTTGGTCTCTTCTGTGCCAGGGAAAGCTCCAGCCACTGAAAGCCTGGACCTCTGGGGGCAGATCCCAGGGTCTGAGTAGGGGTGGGAGAGGAGAGCCCGCGCTCTTGGGTCCCGCGACTTCTCAGGTCGCCTCTAATCCACTGCAGTAGATCCCCAGCCCCTCTGCCTGGCTGTCCCCATGTCTCTCACTGGGAGGGGCACCCCATGCTCCCATATCCCTCCTCCCTGGGGTCCCCAGGTTAGGCTTCCTAGGTTGGTAAAAGCCCCTCCCCTCTTCCCTTCCCGGGGTCCCCCAGGGGCCGCCCCTGAGTCGCGCCCTGCTCTCAGCCCGAGCCATACCTCGGTGCGCCCCCAGCAGAAGCGCGAGCACCAGCAGCCGCGGGACCCTGCGCGCCCCGGCCCGTGCGTCCGGAGGCTCCATGTTCAAGGTGGCGGGCGGCGGCGGCGGCGGCGGGTGCGGCGGCAGCGGAGGAAACAACTGAGCCCGGGCTGGGGCTCGGCGGCCGCAGGGCTGGAGAGAGGAGGCCCCGCCCCAGGTAGCCCCGCCCCGCCCCGCCCGGCCCCCCTCGTCCCTCCCAAACCCGGGCGCGGGGCCAGGACCTCCCACTGCCCGGAGACGACCTCCCAGCGCTCAGCCGGGAGCGGGGCTCCCTCCGCCCCCAGCCCGCGGGGTGTCAGGCTCAGGCTGCCCAGCGCCCGCGGCGGGTGGCCTGACCGACCAGTCCAGCCGGTGTCCCGAGCGGGGACCTCAATGGACAACCGCGGACCCTCTCTCTCCCCCTCAGTCTGACCGGGGGACTCGTTCTCACCATGGCCGGTGGCCTGGGCTCGCCTCATCGTTTTAAAACAGCTGGTCCCGGTCCAACGAGTGGCCTGCACTGGCCTCCCCAGTCCAACCAGCAATCCCCAGCCTGACGAGAGGCCTAGAACGGCTTCTCCCAGTATGCCCTGTGAAGCCTCCCCAGTGGCCAGTGCACCAGGCTGCTTTCCTGTCTGACCAGTGGCCTGGAACCCACCAGTTCAATCTCTTGTATCGCATGGTCTTCAAATCCCAGGCCTGCCCAGGCCTCTGTGATAGATACTGGGGCCGTGGGGTGCGCTTTCCTCCGCTCTCCTCCGTAGGGCCTCCCTCTCTTCCCCCCATCCAGGGAATCCCAGGAATGCCACCCCCCCTTCCTCTCTCTTCCCTTCACTCCCTCCCAACTTTGGGGGGAGGGGAAGAGAATCCGGCTGGCAGGAGCAGGTGAGTGGGGGAGGGGAGGAGGCCAGGGTACCTGAGGGAAGGGAGGAGCCCCTGCCATGGGTCAGAAGGAAGGGTCACAGGTCAGACTTGGGATCACAGATCAGACTGTGCACAGCTCCTCACAAACCAGGCCTGACTGGGACAAAATCCCTAGACGCTGGCTGGGGGATGGGGGTGAGATTTCACTGGTTACCTGGGAGAAGCTAGCCCTCAACACTGGTCAGAATAGGGGGCAGCTGGTCATGCTGGGAGAGGTTCCCCGGGCCTCTGATCAGCTGGGGGTGGGGTGGTCACCGGTCAGACAACAGGGAAGTCTTAGATTACAGGTCAGCCTCTGAGTTATTGGTTAGGCTGGTCAAGGCTACCTTGTCCATACAGGAGAGCAATTGTTATATTGGGAGAGATGACCTTTTAGTATTAGCCGCACCAGCCCCTCCTCCAGGAAGCCCTCTCTGCTCCCCTAGGCTGAGTCAGGCGCCTCCTCTGGGCTCCCCCACCCCAGCCCTGCACATTCTGGGTCATCTCTGTCTGGGGACAAGTCTGTCTCCCCCACTGGACCGGGAGCCGGTTAGGGGAGGGCCAGGGCTGTTTCGGTCACTGTTGTGTCCCCAACGCTGCCCTGCAAAGGCCAGACTCGGAGCAGGCACTCAGGGAAGGTTTGCAAGGCTCAAACGCAGAAGCACACAGGCTCACGTGCAAACCCCACCTGCACCAGATCATCGCAGGACGCACGTGGAAACCCGCGCGTAGACAAAAGTGCTCCCTGGGACAAGCTTACACACAGTGACCCCAGGCACCCACTCCCCTGTTGCTCTGGCCCTGGCTCATGTACCTACTGCTTGGGATGCTAGGCGCCCTCGCATCAGCACCCTGCCTTCCACCTTCCTCAAGAGTCCAAGCAGCTGAGATTCTAGGTGAGGATTCTGTGGAGTGTGGATGAAGGAGGGAAGTCGTAAATGCCAGCGCGGTTCCTCGCAGACTTGCAGAAACTAGTACTGAAATATTATCCGCCTTTGTCCCCTACAATTTACTTCCACAAAACAGCCGGAGGGATCCCATCAAAATGCGAGTGAGCCGCTGTCGCTTCTGCTCAGCACCCTTCCACACCCTTCCACAGCTCCTGTCACTCTGAGTAAAAGCTGAAGTCCTCTCCGTGGCGCACAGGGTCCTAGATCTGGTCCTCTACTTCCGGGACCCCATCTGCCCCTCTCTTCCCCCTCGCTAGCTCTGTTCCTGCCGCAGTGGTCTCTTTGCTTCCATGCTGTTCTTCCAAGCCAGGAGTGTTCCAGCCTCAGGGCCTTTGCACTTGCTCTTTCCTCTCCTGGGACATTCTTTCCTGCCATAGCTCCCTCCCTGACTTGCTTCAAATCTCTACTCTATCACCTTATCACAAAACTTCCCTTGACCATCCTATCTCATTTAGCAACTCCTGCTATCCCAGCCCTTTATCTCACTACATTTTTCCTTTGTAGCACTTATCACCACCACATATTTATGTTTTGTTGTCTTGCACAGAAGCTCCAAGAGAACAGGAACAGTTTTTTGGTTCACCACTATATCTCCAGTGCCTAGAACAGTGCTTGGCATGAGAAGAAGCTGAGAAAGTATTTGTGGAATCAATGAATTTTCCAATTCCATCCATGCTGTCCCATGTGTAGATACTTATACATTTTAATTTGGAGGGGCAATGTCTATTTCCCAATGATTCCAGACTTGCACTGGAAAATGTAACTACTGAAAGTTTGTGTTGATAAAAATATACATATCTTGTTCCCAGGAAGGTTCTGGGTCCCAGAAAGTTTCCGGGTTTGTCAAAACATCAAAAATATGAAATGAGGGAATTCTCTGGTGGTCCAGTGGTTAGGACTCCGAGGTTTCACTGCTGAGGGCCCAGGTTCAATCCTTGGTTGGGGAACTAAGATCCCACAAGCCATGCAGCATTGTCAAAAGAAAGAAAGAAATGATAGTGATGATTCACGGGTTCGAGCCCTGGTCCAGGAAGATCCCACATGCTGCAGAGCAACTAAGCCCGTGCGCCACAACTACCGAGCCCGTGCTCTAGAGCCCGGGAGCCACAACTACTGAAGCCCGCGAGCCTAGAGCCCGCGCTCCGCAACAAAGAGAAGCCACCACAGTGAGAAGCCCACGCACTGCAACGAAGAGTAGCCCCCGCTCACCGCAACTAGAGAAAGCCCGCGTGCAGAACGAAGAGCCAACTCAGCCAAAAATTTAAAAAAATTTAAAAAAAAGAGAACTTTTGGGGGAAGAGAATGTAAGTGTAGAGCAAAGGATACATACTGATGTTGAGTGCTCAAAGGGGTGGATGGTCATGGGCTTTTTGGAGGGAGGGTTGACTAGCATGTGCATCCCCTTCCCACATTAAAAAGAATCCCTGCCATCCGAAAGCCTGTTACCCTCTGTTGAAACCAGTAAGGACAAATGTTTCTTTCCTCCGTTTGCCTCCGTTGTAGCTCAGGTGACCTAAGTTTGGCGAATCCCGCTATACTTTGGAATCATGTGCTAGCAATGCCAAATAAACAAAGCCTGGCTAATCTATTACTGCTGTGGCAGCTGGGGCAGACTCTACTTTCCAAAGATGGCTGTGACAATAGCTCTCATCCCACACACTCTTTTTTTTTTTTTTTTTAATTAATTAATTATTTTTAGTTTTGGCTGCGTTGGGTCTTTGTTGCTGCGTGCGGGCTTTTCTCTAGCTGCGGGGAGCGGGCTTCTCACTGCTGTGGCTTCTCTTTGTCGCGGAGCACGGGCTCTAGGCGCGCGGGCTTCAGTAGTTGTGGCACGCAGACTCAGTAGCTGTGGCTCGCGGGCTCTAGAGCTCAGGCTCAGTAGTTGTGGTACACGGGCTTAGTTGCTCTGCGGCATGTGGGATCTTCCCGGACCAGGGCTCGAACCCGTGTCCCCTGCATTGGCAGGCAGATTCCCAACTGCTGCGCCACCAGGGACGCCCCCCACACACTTGTGTACAACCTGATCTTGACACTCTTTCCACTGAGAGATGGGGGCCTACGTCCCCTCCTCTTAAATCTGTGCAGTTTTGTGACTCGCATGTAACCATTAGAATGCGGCACGAAGTGACACTCCATGACTCCCAAGGTTGGGTAGAAAACACCATGTGGCTTCTGCCTGCATCACTGGAATACTTTCTGTGAAGGCTTCCGCCACCATATAAGCAGTCTGACTACCCTGAGGCAGCCATGCTGTGGGGAAGCGCAAACTAGCAAGCGTGGAGACCACATGGAGAGAGGTCTGAGACTGCTGAGGGATGCCTGTCCAGCCCCCAGCTGCCCTGCTGCAAGCGCCACTTGATCGCACCCTGAGCCAGAACCCCCCCAAATCCTGAGCCCTTCCCCCAATCCTGGCCCACTGCAACCATGATTACTGTTGTTCACCAATAAGTTTCAGTGTGATTTGTTCCACGTAACAGCTAGCAGACACAGTCTGTTTCTGGGGCAGCAGAGGCAGAGAGATGACCAAGGTCCAGTGGTCACTGGGGCACCAGTGTATCCTCATCAGACGGGTTCTGTGGTGTGATCGTGGCTGGGCTCTGGTTGGAGGCCAGCTGTTCGTCGTGTTCTTGATCACTTTCCAATCCTGGCTCTCTAATCACTCCTGGGAATCTGAGTGATCCCGAGTCCTCTCCATCAATTCCCTCCCTGCCCCAGAGGTTTCTGTTGCTTGAAACTAAATCCATGACGCATGCGTCCATGCTCTGTTTACACTGAAATACCTTTTTCTCATCTTTTTCAGACTCAGCTTAGACATTCCCTCCTCCTGGAAGCCCTCCCTGACCTCCCAGGCTGGGTCAGCTGTCTGCTCCAGGCTCCTGCAGCCTCCGGGGCTGCCCTCGTCCCAGCTTTGCCCACTCTGTGTCACCACGGTCTGGGGACAGTTCTGTCTCCCCCACCAGACTGTGAGCCCCAGGAGGGCAGTGATTACTGCCACATGCCCAGCATTGCCCGGCCTGGGACTGGGCACAGGGCAGGGGCTCAGGGGATGCCAGATGGTTTAAACTTAGGCAGAGGGATGCTTGGGTCCCTTCGGGAGACACTTCCACTGCTCCTCCGGAAGAAGTTTCCCAAGAGGCATGGAGGAAAGAGAGAGGGATGAGAATGGACTGTGGGAAGACTGGGTGTATAAATAACTCGCAAGGAAATGTGGGGTCTTTTTGCCTTGGATAACTGGGTTTGGGTCCAGGAATTTTTTTCCATGCTGGGGAAAGGGAGTTGAATGCCTGATTCTCTGAGAGCTTGGGACTCTGGATTCCTAAGTCCTGAGGGCAGGACTCCTGGGTCTGAGAGGGGAGGGGTCTGGGAGTCTAGACTCTCCCACTCTCAGCTCTCGGAACCCCAGACACTAGGGTTAAGCAGGTGGGGCTCAGACCCCAGGGACTGCCGTTCCCAACACCAAGCTGCCCCCTGGTGGCCCCTACGCTCCTTCTCCACAAACCAGAGGACAGACCCGGCTTGGCAGTTTATTTCCACTTCCCAAACCCCTTCCAGCCCCTGGGACTCCCTTTCGCAGCACATCTTGGTGCCCTGTGAGGTGGAAAGAGCGGTGGGTTAGGTAGTATCACATCCAGGTTGGGTGCGGCAGGCAGGGTCAGGCTGAGGGAGGGAACCTGGACGATGCGGGGCCCTCACCTGGCATCCAGGCCTTCGTGGGTCCCTCAGGGGCAGATGGAGGGGAGACTTTCCCTTTAGGAGTTTCTGCAATAGGGAGAATTTAAAGGGGGATGTCAATTTCCTAGGACCAGTGTTTCCCTTCCTCCCCCACCTTCTCCTCCCTCAGACCCAGGAGTCCTGGACCCCAGCTGCCCTCTCCACTTACCCTCTGGTGCCCTCCCTGGCCTGGGGGCTGGAGGTGATTTCCAATGAGGCTGAGGCCTCAGTCCAAAATCTTGGCAAGGTTAGAGGGGCTCGAAGTCTGGGGAGTGCCAGAGGCGCCTGGAGGGGAGGAGATTAAGAAATTTTGCAGATGAGCTGCAGCTGTCAGGCCCAGACAGGGATAACCCAGTGATGGCGGGGATGGGGGGTGGGTGGGAGGGGGGCGGGCAGTATGGCAGGGTCTTGCCCTAGTCCATGCTGTTTTTTCCCCCCTAACACCTCTGGCTTGCTTAGAACAAACTTTTGTTTGTCTCTCCATCCATTCATCCACCCATTTGTCCACCCATCTGACCAACCATTCGACCATCCATCCATCCATCTACCCATCCATCCACCCATTCATTCCCCCTTCTATCCCCCCATCCATCCATCCATCCATCTACCCATCCATCCACCCATTCATTCCCCCTTCTATCCCCCATCCATCCATCCGTCCATCTACCCATCCATCCACCCATTCATTCCCCCTTCTATCCCCCATCCATCCGTCCGTCCATCTACCCATCCATCCACCCATTCATTCCCCCTTCTATCCCCCCATCCATCCGTCCATCCATCTACCCATCCATCCACCCATTCATTCCCCCTTCTATCCCCCCATCCATCCGTCCATCCATCTACCCATCCATCCACCCATTCATTCCCCCTTCTATCCCCCCATCCATCCGTCCATCCATCTACCCATCCATCCACCCATTCATTCCCCCTTCTATCCCCCCATCCATCCATCCGTCCATCTACCCATCCATCCACCCATTCATTCCCCCTTCTAACCCCCCATCCATCCGTCCGTCCATCTACCCATCCATCCACCCATTCATTCCCCCTTCTATCCCCCCATCCATCCATCCATCCATCTACCCATCCATCCACCCATTCATTCCCCCTTCTATCCCCCCATCCATCCATCCATCCATCTACCCATCCACCCACCCATTCATTCCCCCTTCTATCCCCCCCATCCATCCATCTGTCCATCTGTCCATCCATCCATCCACCCATTCATTCATTCATTCATTCATTCCTCCCACAAATTTCCCGAGCAGCTACAGTGTGTCCGGCACTGCTCTGGGCTCTGAAGAGTCAGCCAGGAACCAGACAGACTAAAGTCTCTGTCCTCATGGAGCCAACAGTCTACTAAGCAAGAGGCTTAGCATGAGTCATCAGTGCATGAACAAGGAAATATCCCAGAGTGTTAGGTGTCCTTCAGAGAACTGAAATAGTGGAGGGGGCGAGTGGGGGCTGATCAGACATGAGGGTGGCTGGGAAAGCCCTCCTGGAGAAGGGGAAAACTGAACAGAAGCCTCGGTGCAAGAAAGATGTGGGCAGAAGCGCCGCAGTGGGTGGTGGGCTTGCTGGCTTGTTAGAAGAACAGCAGGGGGTCCATTGTTGCTGGAAAGGAGTTGAAGGGGTGGTAGGAGGTCAGATCCCCAGGCCTTATGGGCTGATGGAGAGGACGTTGGCTTTAATTCTTGGAGTCCTGGGGTCTTGGGGGCTTCTAAGAGGTGAGGGAGGGGATCTGATTCAGGTTACAAATGCCCAGTCTTGCCGATTTCATCACAACTCCCGGGGCCCATGTCACGCTTGTCCTTATTCTCCACATGGAGACACTGAGGATGGGAGAGGTCCCCCGTGGCCACAGCGAGGCGCCTGGGTCCCTTTGAATGACGGTGTCAACCCCTAGAGGGGGATTTCTCTGCTGGAGAACAGCACTGTGAGGGAGCATGTCTAGCTGGGGTATTCATCCAGTGATGAATGGATGAATCCCCTCACGGCAGGGACTGGCATCACGCTCATTTCACAGACAAGGAAATTAAGGATGAATTCTGGAGTCTGGAGCCAGGGGCCTGGGTTCCAGTCCTGCCTGACTCTCGCCTTTGAGCTGGGTGACCTTCAGATCTTGGAGCCTCAGTGTACCCCTCTGTATAATAGGGATCATAATAGCATCTACCTTACCAGGTTGTCCTGGCAACTAAATATAGCAGGAGTTACACACGCGTGTTAGCTATTCTCATTATGACAGTCACCTTGCTGGGAAGTAGCACACCCGAGGCTCTCTTCTGCCTCGTTTTGAAAAATGACGGAATTGGAGTTGACTGGAATTTGAATCAGGCCGGGTTTGGGAAAGAGGAAAAGGTCTGCCAGGCAGAGGGCACAGCCTCGGCATAGGTGTGACGCTCTGGCCAGAGGTGCCTGTCATCCTCTGTCCCCCTTCATTGTCCTCAGAGGCTCAGTGCCTCTGAATGTTTCCATTTGTTTTTGGCTGCAGGTTGGGATCTGTTTTTAGCTTCCCTGGCTGGTGTCACCGCCCCTGCCCCCCCCCCGCCCCAGCTGGCTCTCTTGTTTGCTGTGGTCGAATAATGTTCCCAGACTTCCTGAGCTGTTTGTTTGAAGACTGCCCAGTATTGATTGGATCTGGTGTGCGCTCAGCCTGAGATGTTAACAGAGACCTCCCCGCCCCCTGCACCGCAGGAAACCAGGGGCTCGGAAGCCAGGGGGGTGGGGGGAAGAAAAAAAGCAAGGCCAGGGCTCACTTAGAAAATAAGAAGATGATTTTGGGGGTTTTTAAGGTTTCTCCTCTTTCAGGCTGTGTGTTTGGGCAGGTGCAGTCACCTCTCTGAGCTTTTTTCTTCTGGAAAATGAGGAGAGGAACATTTTTGACTTCAAAGGACTGTTGGGAAGACTCATTCCATTGATTCATTCAACACCTATTTATTGAGCACCTACTATGTGTCAGGCACGATTCATATAACAGAGAATAAGGCAAAGTCCTAACCTTCAAGAAGGTGACAACCTGCTAACGGTGACAGAAAACAATAGACCAAACACTCTGCCAGCCAGTGCAAAGGACTGAGAGAATGCAGCTGGGCAGGGGCTTGGAGGGACAGGGGCGCTGTTTTCAATAGGGTGGTCAGTGAAGGCCTCCCTGAGAGGATGAGATGAGAAAGTGAGCCTGCGGAAAAGAGATACAGGCAGAGAGAACAGCTCGTGCAAAGACCCCGGGGTAGGGCACACCTGGGATGCTGGAAGGAGAGCCAGAAAGCCAACGAGGGGGGATGAATAAGGGAGAGAAGAGAAGAAGCCATAGAGGTGTGGATGCCAGATGGCACCTCGTAAATGCGTGCAGAGAACAAGTGCCTGGCCCATACCCCTGAGTACCTGGTCAGACTGGGGACCCCAGGGATGAATGGGACCCAAGTTGCCCACCTCAGACCAGTGCCTGACTCACCACCTTCAGCTGGTATTTGCTTCTCGGACTCTCGGGGGGCAGATCCAGCCGAGGGGGCAGGGGAAGAGTTGAGGGGGTCACCTAAGGGAGACAGAGGGTGGGGAGGGGGTTATGAGCTACCATTTTCTTCTCACCTACATGTCCCCCTGCCTGGAGGCCCACCATTCAGGCACTTTCTAGGCTTTGGAGGTAGAATGGAGAATGAGACAAAGTTCTACCCTCAAGAGGGTTATACTAGAGAAAGCCATAGTCCCAGACCCTAAGGGATGCAAAAGTCCGTGCCCCTGGGACCCCCGAATTCTGTCACCAGCCCCCTCCTCCCTCAGACCCTAGGGGTTCCAGCTCCAGCTCCCGCCTGGCCCTACCTACCTGCTGCAGCTCCCCTTCGTTGTCATTGCTGTCCTCTGAGTCCTCAGCAGTGGCGCTGGCTTTGAGCTCGTGGATGATCACAGCCTCTTGGCCCTTGATCTTGCAGCGGCAGAAGGGGCAGGTCTGGCTGTCTGAGCGCTGGGGGAGTGGGGAGGGAAAGGATCAGGGTCTCCCTGTTCCCCACCAGGTCCCCTGGGACTACAGGGGCCTTTATCCCCAACAGAGTGATGTGGGGAGGACAGACAGAGGGAGGGAGATGGAGACAGAGAGGAGAAATTATGAAGAGAGAAAAATGGAGAGACATGCAGGGCAGAAAGGAGGGGCTGGACCAGAGCCCGAGAGAGCCACGGTGCTGTGTAGGTCTCAGCCGCACAGTAGTGATGCTATGGGATAGGAATGCCTGAGACACTCAGCTGGGCCATATGTATTCACTGTGGGGAGTCCCACAGACACCCCCCTGTCACCACCACTGGGGCCAGTGTTATGGCTGGGCTAGCCCTTTGGTTCTTTTTTTTTGCGGTATGCGGGCCTCTCACTGTTGTGGCCTCTCCCGTTACGGAGCACAGGCTCCGGACTCGCAGGCTCAGCAGCCATGGCTCACGGGCCCAGCCGCTCCACGGCGTGTGGGATCCTCCCGGACCGGGGCACGAACCCACGTCCCCTGCATCGGCAGGCGGACTCTCAACCACTGTGCCACCAGGGAAGCCCGCCCTTCAGTTCTTATTATGACTGCAGGGCGCATCTCAGCATCAACCATCAGGGGACTTTGAAGAACAAGATTTATTACTCACAGGTCCTGGAGGGTACGGGAGGTTGCAGGTAGAGGGAAGGGACAGAGGCAGGGAGGGAGGCGGACCTGGAGCTCTGCTTTTATTAGGGGCCAAATGGGGTGCCTAGGGTTTCTGGGGTTCATTATTTGTTGGCAAATTTAAAGCAGAAGAGCAAGAATCAGGGTATGGGAAGAGAGAAGCAGGACCACTCCAATGCTCAGTTACTTAGGGCTTTCTAAAGGGAAACTTCAAGGGTCGGGGTGGCTAGTTCCTTATCTAGTTGTTTTGTTAGTCGCTGTGTCAGGGAGATGGATGTCTTTGTTATGATAAGCTCCGCAATCAAAAGCTTAAGGTCTAACACTTACATCACAATGGAAAACTTAGTATCAGGCACCCATACTCCATAGGGGTTCCCTTTACCCAGAGGCCTGGATCCTCCCTTGGGAGGTCACTACCACCAGCCCCATTCCCCTGAGAAGGCAGCTAAGGCTCAGAGAGGTAAAGCCACTGGCCCCAGATCACCCAGAGAGGGAATGCTACGGGCTAGGAATGCCTTGGCCATATTTATTGTGGTCAGTCCCACAGACACGTCCCTCCCACACCAGGGCCAATGTAGCATCTTCCACTAATAATGTAACTGGAGAAGGAGAAGCAGAGGTGACAGATGCAGAGTGAGTGAGACAGAGGCATAAATGGAGCAAGTTTCTCCTCTCCCTGGGCCTCAGTTTCCCCATGTGATCGACGAGGCATGTGGGCGATCCTCTAGGGTCTTTTACTATAGGGAGGTGGGGACCGGGCGGGAAGGCAGGGCAGGGTCGGACCCACCTGCCAGGCAGCCAGGCAGCGGCTACAGAGCAGGTGCCCGCACGGCTCCACCTTCACGTCCTTGTTGCTCTCGGCACAGATCTTGCAGAGCTCAAACGTGGAGTCCATGGCCCAGTACAGCTGCAGCTGCTCCTGGCAGGCAAGATGGGGATGACGACGACGAGTGGTGATATCAGCCATGGAGATGCAAGTCAGACACCAGGAAATAAGTCCCAAACCTCTGCACCAGCCCTGAAGCCTCCCCTAAGTTCAAGGCCGCGTGTCCCAATGCCTCCTACATGTGCTTTTGTTATGGGACTTGTTCTCTGGGGGTGGTCTACACTCAGGGCTGCCAGATTCAGCCAATAAACATACAGGATGCCCTGTTAAACTTGATTTTCAGATAAACAATGAATACATTTTGAGGTCTAAGTGCGTCCCGAATATTGCACGGGATATGCTTATACTCAAAATTTTGTTTGTCATGTCTCCTCTCACCCATGGGATGGCTGGAAGACTAAAATCTGACACAGGGGCTGCCTCTAGTGAGTGCGCAAAGTGCATTAGCTGCTCTGATGATCTCAGCGGTATCATTTCCTGGTTTTATTCCCATGAAAAGCCCCGGGGAAGAGGCAGGGGGAGCTGTGTTTTCCAGAGGAGGAACAGACAGGCTCAGAGAGGCCAAGTGATGTACCCCAGCTCACGCGGCCTCCAAGCCAGTACAAAACCCCAAGCCCTCTGCGAGTCCAGGGCCTGACTCATGGGAGGGGATCCCTGAGCCATGGCGCAGTGGATGGAGGCAATGGGCGGTGAGCCGGGGAGGGAGGCCGGGCTTGCGCCTCACCTCCGACACGTGGACATGCTGATGGGGTTTCATCTGGCAGAGTTCGGTCAGGTCCGGGTTGTGGTTCTTCCCATCTGGGTAGAGGTAGCTGGGGGAAGGGAAGAGGGGGTACCGAGGGGCCCTCCAGCACCCCTCACCCCGCCCTGGAACATCTGCCCCAAATACATAGCTGGCCTGGGGATATTTTCCCTCCCTTCTCCTGAAATTGGGATTTTCTAGGGCAAGCTGTGTCCTCTCAGGCCCCCAGGGTAGGGCTGTGTCCCCTCAGACCCCCATAGAAGGACAGACTAAGTGACTCCAGCTCTGGAAACTCCAGATGCATGAGAACTAGGAAACATCAAACCTCAGGCCCAGACCTCCCAGAACTTTACCTGTCCTACAGTCTTCAGGTCCCAGCATAATAGCATCTTAGTCACAGATTGCGGGAGTGACCAGATCCTAGAGTCTTCGGCCCACAGGGCTGGAAGGACCCCCCTAGTCCGTCTACACTATTCTCACTTCACAGACGGTGACCGGGGCTCAGCGTGAGACAGGCAATGCCCGAGGCCACAGGGTGAGGCCTGGAGGGATGCAGAGCCAGGGTTGTGGGCCAGGTCTGAGAGCCTGGCTCCAGGTCAGCCCACAAGAAGGCTCTGCACACCCTGGGTCTCCCGTCCAGGTCATAACTGCAGCCCCAGATCAACTCGAGGCCACAGGTTCCCCAAGGCCGGTGGCTCTGCCTGGCCAGCCAGGTAGAGCAGTGCAGGCACCCCGGCCTGGGCCCTGGTGCGGCTTCCAACAAACACACTGTGTGACCTGAGCTGGGCAACTCTACCTCTCTGGCCTCAGTTTTCTCTGCTGTGAAATGGACATAATTGTGCCTAAGGCAAAGATGGGTGGCGAGGATTAAGTAAGACAGTGCTCAGAAAACAAGCAGGACTTGCCCCCACACATAAGTACCCAGTGAGAGGGGAACTGCTAGGATCAATGTGAGACCCAGAAAACTGTCTTGCTGTGTGGTAGAAAGAGCTTGGGGTCGCCTGCCCCCTCTCTCTTGATTTTCCCGTCTCTAAAATTGTGTGTGTGTGTGTGTGTGTGTGTGTGTGTACATAGGGTAGGGGGGTTAAACCAGATGGTATTCACACTTATTTTAACTCTGGGAATCCTCCACTGAAATCTGACCTGGAACTTAGTACTTTATTCGTCAGGCATGAGTTCTGAGCCTGGCTGCCTGGCTTCAAATCCCAGTTCATTAGCTCAGAAGCTAATGTGTGACCTGGACAAGTGTCTCTGTCTCTCTGTGCCACAGTGTCCTCAGTTATCAGATAGAGATATGATAGTATATGTCTGGGTATATGTATACATATATATACGTACACACACACACACACACAATGGATTTTCATTACTCGCAGACTCTGTAATTTGCAGACTTGCCTACTTGCTAAAATGTATACGGAACCTCAAAATCAATACTCCCTGCGGCACTCTCACAGTCATTCGTGACCGGGCCCGCTCCCAGCTGAGGATGAACAAGGCAGCATTTGGCCTTTTCCTTTCATTTCTCATACTGTAAACGTGTCCTTTTTACAGTCTATTTGGTGCCCCATTTTCCGCATTTTAATGCTTTTTCTCGGTGACTTGGCTGGCTTAAATGCCCCCCAAGCAGAGTGCTGAAGTGCTGTCTCATGTCCTAAGCACAGGAAGGCCGTGATGTACATTATGGAGAAAATACGTGTGGGAGATGAGCTTTGTTCAGGTGAGTTACCGTGCTGCGGGCCGTGAGTTCAATGTGAACGTATCGATGATGTATCAATGTATTAAGTTAGGTGTCCTTCAACAGAAATACACATAAAGGTTATTATGTAGTGACTGGTTGACAAAAATGTGACCAGAATCTTGCAGGAACCTACAGCTGTATTTCCCCTAGGAGCACCGGCTCAGGAGTCACTAATTCAGTGTTGGCTGCGATTTTGTAGAACAGAACTACCACAAATAATGAGAAATAATGAGAATCAACTGCATATCTGTCTGTCTGTCCGTCCGTCCGTCCGTCCATCCATCCATCTACCTAGCTACCTAACTACCTACCTATCTAATGTATGTATCCATCCATTCTTTCTTTCTCTCTCTCTATCTACCTACCTATCTATTTATCTATCTGTCTATCATCATCCATGTATCTATCCATCATCTATCTCATAGTGTATCATATAGATATGACCGCTAGCTAAGGAGGCTCTGGTTAAATGTCCAGGGTGAGACTTGGGAACCTCACCTACCAATTTTTCCCCTCCCGTCCTACCCAAGGCAGATTCCGAAAGAGGGGCCCTGGGGCAGCCAAGATTACAGATTGAAAACCCCAGTCTAGCTTTTTGCCCAGTTCTCCTTCTGCTCTAACAGTCTAAATTCTAGAATAGGATACGGATATCTAGAAGCAAAAGCCCTTGAGTGCAAGTCCAAGGAAGGGGACCACTGGGGTTGTGCCCAACTCCCACACACTCCTCGGAGAGCTGCTACTAGCCCAACAGGGCAGCTTTGTGGGAACTAGAAAAGGTGCCCTTTCCTCTGGACCCTTGTCTGCCACCTGCTGGCACACTGTAGTACTGCAAATTTATGTTGTCTACTCTGTGAACCCTGTGCCCTCAGGCGTGGTGATCTTGGGCAGTGCTCTACATGCATGACCTTTCGAAGCGCATTCTGTTGACACCCTCCGCCTGCTAGGATGGTGACTCACAAGCCTTCCTTTTGTCCTTCCAGGAGTGCCTGGAACAGAGGTTTGTTGAGAGGGATTGTCTGCAGGATGTTGCCATCTGAGCTCACGAATCCGATGGCCCACTGCCCTGGGCGAGTGCAGCTGGGCCGGAAGACGTAGCTGGAGGAAGAGGTAGGAAGGGATGGGGTAAGGGAGCGGTCACTGCTGTCCTTTCTAGAACTCGCCGGCCCTTCACCCTGTCGGGGATCCAGGTCTCTAAGTCCTTGCTCCCTTATAAACTTCTAGGCAGTGAGGTGCTAGATCCTTGGCTGCCACTATAGGGAATGTCTGCTGTGTTCACCTGCTTGGCTCCTCCTCCACCTTCACTGGGGTTTAGACAAAGCTGATTCTGGCTTGGCAAACCAGTCCTTTTCAGGACCCCGGCCAGAGTGATGGGAGTCAGCCTTGGGACTTTTGCTGGAAGTATTAGGAGTAAGGCACTCCATTTCTATAGGGTTGATAAGCTGGTAGGGTGTAAAGCTGGGGTTTCTAGAAACCATTTGCCACCATGAGGAAAGACTGTGGTTGAGAATGAGGCTAACAAAGAGGAAAGCAGGGGGAGAACAGGAACTGATTTCTGACAATAGCACTTGAGCACCTGGATCCAGCTGTGCCTGAAACCCAAACCTGGTCTTTTCAATTATGGGCATTAATTCATTTCTTTTTCTTTCCCTTTACACCAGTTTGAAGTACAACTGGAAGAGTGCTAATACATACCATCTTGGGGGTCCTGCACCTCAGCCCTGCAAAGACGTAAGGATCTGACATCCGATTCCCTTAACTTCCAGGGAGCTCAGTCCCTCAATTTTTAGCCCTCTAGAGGGATCCAACAGCTCAGAACTCCTGGCCTGAAATACTTTAAGGACTCAGGTGTCTGGTTTCCCAGAAGGTGGGAGGTCATATTTAAAATATTTAACAGATGGTGCTGCATGGGCTCTAACCTATCAGAAACAAATCTTATCCTGGGGCAGGGTCTTCAGGCCCCCTTGCCAGACCAGGTATTGTCCCTTTAGCTGCTGGATCGTGGGCAGGTCTAGGTGGTCCCGGGAGAACCTAGGTTGTAGGGGGCACTCAGCATCCTACCTCTGAGTTCTCGACTCTCTGGGGTCCCATGTACTGCGGCCCTTCCGTTCTTACTTTCTGCAGGATGTCTAGGCCATCCAGACACCCCAGCCTAGGACCCAGACCCCTGCACCCTTGGCAGCCTTCTCCTCGAGTCCTGGCCCTTTTACCTGCCTGGCTTGTCTCTGTAGGTCTGCAGACGTGCTCGGACCTCATCGTAAGTGAGGAAGGCCATGTAGCCTGGGTGGTTGACGGCCAGGAGCTGCCAGTTCTTGAGGAGCGTTGGCCATGGCTAAGGTGGGGCAGTGCTTGGGTCAGGGAGTGTCTGCTGAGGAAGCAGCCCACACCCCTAGTGCCTCCCAGAGTCCAAGAACCCAGACACCTCCCTCACTCCCGAAGATACTCCCTCAGGAATATATTTGACACAGAAGATTCCAGACCCTTCCTTCTCCAGAACCCAGGAATCCGGCCCCCATCTGCCTCCTCCCTCAGACCCACAAGCCCAGGCCCCCAGCCCCTCCTCCCCCAGGACCCAAGCGTCTGGGCTTCAGGCACTGGCCTTGCCTGACCTGGAAGAGCCTGGTGAAGATGTCAAACTCGAACATGGACACGTGGCCGCTGCAGGTGAGGTCGATAGTGCAGCGCAAGGCCAGGGTGGTGCAGCCAGGCTCCACGGGGTGGCAGATGCACAGAAGCAGCTCAAACTCAGCCCAGGGCAGCACACACCTAGGTGCAAGGGCGTGGGGGGAGGGGACTGTAGGCAGAGCCTCTGGGAGGCTAGAATGGGAGCACTTCTGGGAAGGAGGCAACAAGGGGCCTGGGTCCTGGGTCTGAGGGGGGAGGGGCCGGGGGTCTGGATCCTGGGTCTGAGGGGGGAGGGACCGGGGGCCTGGATCCTGGGTCTGAGGGGAGAGGGGGGTCTGGATCATGGGTCTGAGGGGAGAGGTAGGCCTGGATCCTGGGTCTGAGGGGGGAGGGACCGGGGGCCTGGATCCTGGGTCTGAGGGGGGAGGGGCCGGGGGTCTGGATCCTGGGTCTGAGGGGAGAGGGGGGTCTGGATCCTGGGTCTGAGGGGAGAGGTGGGCCTGGATCCTGGGTCTGAGGGGGGAGGGGCCGGGGGCCTGGATCCTGGGTCTGAGGGAGGAGGGGCCAGGGGCCTGGATCCTGGGTCTGAGGGGAGAGGGGCCGGGGGCCTGGACTCCTGAGTCTGAGGGAGGAGGTGCCGGGGGCCTGGACACCTGGGTCCGTGGGCGGGGGCAGGATGGGGTCCCAGGGGCGGGTGCTCACTCACCGGGCTCCGCAATGGTCTCTCCAGAAAGTGTGGGCCGGGACCTCGGTGAGCTGGTACGTGTGTCCACAGTATTTGCCCCCAGGGAAGAGTGCGCCCAGCTCCGCGCACATGTGGCTGAAGATGAGGGTCAGCTTGGCCAGCTGTCGCCTGTGAGGTTGGGCTCTGAGGACCTGGACTTGACCTTGGGGCCCCCACTGACACCTCCACCCTCTGGCCAGAACACCCACAGGGGTGAGGCTCCCAGAATCTGTCTAGGGTGTCAGTGCAGGATAAAAGTAGATTCCAAGACCGCCTGTTGCAGTGCTGATGCCTCCCCACTCAGAACCTCAGTGTCCCCGTCTGTGAAGGAAAGGGAGGTACCACCTAATATCCAAGGCATCCTCTGGCAAATAAATCCCAGCCTCTGCCTGAAGCCTTGCCTAGCTGGACGTGGGGACCACTAGGGCTGGGGCCATTTAGGGCGGCCTGAGTTCGGAGACTCCCTGTTGTTTTTAGCAGCACTGGGTGGTGGACCCCTGTGCTTCCTCCTGCTGGCTGCCTCCCTGAGGGGCCATTCAGGACGTGGCGAGCAGTAGAGGGTAGCTCTGACACTTAGTTGTGTGATTTTTGGCAAGTTCCTTTTTCCCTCCCCTGCTAAGCCTCAGTTTCCTCAACTGTGAAATGGGCATAAATACTGGGTAAGTACAGCTTCTGCTTCACAGGGGAAGCGATGAGGATTCTTACCCATCTTACAAGCACCTAAAATGTCAAGCACAACCTAGTATACAGTCGGCACTCAGGGCATGTTAATTACTATTACTGTTCTTATTATTTTATATTAATAACCTCCAGGTCTGTAGGATTCCTGATGCCTTTTTTTTTTTGGCTGCATCGGGTCTTGGTTGTGGCACACGGGATCTTCATTGCAGCGCGCAGGCTTCTCTCTAGCTGTGGCTCGCGAGCTCCAGAGCACGTGGGCTTGGTTGCAACATGGCATGTGGGATTCCTAGTCCCCTGACCAGGGATCAAACCCGTGTCCCCTGCATTGGAAGGTGGATTCTTAACCACTGTACCACCAGGGAAGTACCCCTGATGCCTTTTATAGGGCCACCCTTGACAGTTTCTAAGCACCCTCCCTTCCCAGAGTCTGTAATATAGTCACTATTCACATGTGACTGGTCCAAGTTGAGATGTACTCTAAATGTGAAATACACACTACATTTCAGAAACTTAGCGCAAAAGGAAAAAAAAAAAGAATGTGAACGATCTCATTAATCATCACCTTATATTGATCATAAGTTGAGATATATTGGATATAGTGAGTTAAAGAAAATGTTACTAAAATTTATTTCACCTGTCTAAAAAAACTTTTTGTAATATGTCTACTAGAAAATGAAAAACTACATATGTGGCTTGTATTAGATTTTAGTGGAAAGTCCTGGTCTAGAATCTCCGTCAAAGAGTTGCTAGGACCCTCAACTCTAGAAAATCCACTGAGATACTCACTGAGCCCCTAAGCTTCCTAGTTTCCAGAACCTACTGCATCTAGAACAGTGGTTCTCAGTGGAGTTATACCACCATTCTAAGGAGCTTCTAGACATTTACTTGAGGCTGGATTGTGGGGACAATCCCCTCCAGTTAGATTTACCCACACCCCACTCAATTTTCCAATGTCCCATCAGACATCTGTGAAGGTGGAAAATCCGTTTATAATGATCTGACCTTAGAACCCAGTTCAGTTTCACATAAGCATTTTTTATGGCCACGCCCCGCAGCTTGTGGGATCTTAGTTCTCAGACCAGGGATTGAACCTGCCCTCTTGGCAGTGAAAGCATGGAGTCCTAACCGCTGGACCGCCAGGGTATTCCCTACATAAGCATTTTTTGCACTTTGAAAATTGATTTTGAATTTTACAGAAATTCTCTATCCTATGTATCCAGGGAAGTCTGTTTGATTCAGCAACAGTGATTCTTCCCTCCAAGTGCAAGTGTCTGACTCGTCAATTCTACCTTCCAGAATAATTGTAACTATGCCTTGGCATTTTCATTTGAAATATAGATAATTTTATTATGAAGAACATTCCTTTTATCTCCTCCTTATAATACATTTTGGGCATTATAGTGGGTTTTTTAAAAGAATTATGAATAGGTAGGTTATTTACCCTATGTATTTCATTTCAGGATGGATTTAAAGAAACACTACAAAATATGTGCTCTAAAAAAGGGGCGTGGGGGCCTGTTGGGATTGAGAACCGCTGTTCCAAACCTTGTTCTGGGCTCTAGGCCTCAAACCTCTGCCCCTGTCACTCAGCAGCCCTTTCCCCAGAATTCAGAACTGGAGCCGCCAACCTGCAGACAAGCACCAGGTCCTGAGCTAGCTCTTCCTCAGGAACTAAAGAGGCTCTGGGAGTCCCCCAGGCGGGGGCGGTGATGGGGGCTTAAAGAGTACTTTGTCTAGCGATCCTCATGCACGAAGCTCCCTGGGGTCTCCACATTCCAGGATGTGTGTCTAAATCCTCTGGGAGAGCAGCCCGCTTCTTAGCCAAGAAAGAGGGGGAAATGCGGAGCTCAGTGCCCAGGTGCCCAAGGAAGGAAAAGCCTGGGTGGCCCAGTTTTCCATGTTCCTTCAGGGAGAAGGGCTTGGGACCGGGACCCCTGGGTCCGAGGGAGGAGGGAGCTGGGAGCATGACCTGGGACCCACTCGCGAGCTCACCTTTGTCCTGGCGCAAGGGCTCACCTGAGTCTGGAGCCCTCCCGGAAGAGCTCGTCGTTGGCAGTCTTCCGGCCCCGGGGTGGCAGCAGTGCCGCCACCTGCCTGCTCTTGGCCTCCAGGTTAGCGAGATAGACCACGAGAAAGTCCTTCGCACCACCGGGACCCTCGGGGCCGCCTCCGCCGCCCGCCTGCCGGGCGTGCGCCACCTCGCGCAGCAGCTGCGCGGTGCGGGGCAGCAGGTCCTGCAGCGAGGGGGGACTCGAGGCGAGCCGGGGGTCCCCGCATTGCTCTTCCAGGCGCTGCAGCAACCTCACCGCCCGACCGAACGCGCTGGATTCTCTCCACTGCCGTCCCCGCGGGGTCGCCGCAGCCATGAGTTCCTCCGATGCCGGAGGAGGTGAGCGAGTGGCTGGGAGAGGCGCGGCCCCACCCAGCCCGAGGTGGGGGCGGGACGGGGCGGGCCAGGTGAGGGCGGGCCCTGGAGAACCCGGGAGGGGACTGCAGGTACCTGTGTGTCCAAAGGGGGCGGGGGCTGGGGACTCTGGCAACTGGGTTCCTTAGAGATGGGGTTCAAACGTCTGATCCCCAAAGAAAAGCCGGATGGGGTGGCTTTGGTGGGTGGCGATAGGACTTCCTGAATGGGTGGGAATCGCAGGTAAGATGCCTGGGCCCCTTCTGGGAAGGGCTGAGGACTGGGTCCCAAGATAGCAGTGGAGGAGGGGTTGGGGGAAACCTAGGACTTTTGTTGGGGGCGAGAGTGGGGCTGGGAGTTTAGCTACCCAGACCCTGAAGGGGATGGGGTTGGAACGTGGCTTTCCTGGGTCGTGGCTCAAAGTTTGGGTCATGGGTCGTGGCATGGGATTAAAGGTCAGAGAGCTGAACTTTCTAGGAGGAAATGTTAGGGAAATATTGTGATCCTTCTGTCCCTGAGAAGGAACACAGCGTGCCCAGACCCGTGGGGCCCCTAAGAGCAGGAGTTGGGAGAAGGGTGTCTGAGGGAGCAGGAATTTGGTGACATAATTCCTGGGTCCCCACAGCAGGGGCCTGCGAAAAATCGGGCTGGAGTTGAGACACCCAGATTTCCAAAGGAGGTGGGGGCTTCTGGGTCCTCAGGGGATGAGGCGGGAAGATGGGGTTCATGAATGCTGAGGCCCAGGCGCGGCTGCTCAGCGCAGGGCTGGAGAGACGTGGTTCTCTCCCCAACCTGCGCCACCTGTAGCATCTCCCCAGCCAGGGCTGTGCGTTGGGCGGCCACGGCGCGGGGGCGTTGTGGGCCGGACCGTCCCTCCGCCCCCAAGGCATCCAGGCCACGCCCCTGGGCGTCCTGGCCACGCCCCGGCCAGGAGACTGGCCAAGTTCTGATTACAAATATGCACATACCTAGAGAATTTCCAATCAAAGAATAATAGTAATAGCTAACATTTATTAAACATTCACTCTCTGTCGGTCCTTGTGCGTCAGGCTTTACATTTTCTCACTGAATTCTCAAAAACTCTTTGAGGTAGGAGGGGGAGAGGGATGAGGATGAGAGATGAGGCTCCCATTGCACCCCACCC
Organism: Delphinapterus leucas; assembly: GCF_059928025.1. NCBI lineage: Eukaryota > Metazoa > Chordata > Mammalia > Artiodactyla > Monodontidae > Delphinapterus > Delphinapterus leucas. The sequence continues at coordinate 10,547,842 of NC_143148.1, forward strand.
TCCTCCTCAGCCCCCATCCCCCATCTCTCAGAACCCGAGAATCCTTAACTTGTGGAATCTTCAAATTTACGTCTCAGACTAAGCGAAGACCCGGGCTTTGCCGTCAGGGTGGAGGGGTCTGCCTCCCAGCTCCTTGCCTTCCTGCATCCTCTGAGCCTCAGTTTCCACCTCCGCGAAACAGGATGAAAACCCACTGGCCTGGCAAAAATTCAAAGTTTTGATTATACCAAGTGTTGACCAGGAGCTGATGGAAGTGTAAACGGACAAATTAGGTCGGAGAATAATAACTTGACAGGATCCATCAAAGCCTTGGCAGGGCAAGGCCATTGCCAGCTACCTCCTTCAGAGCCGTGGCTTGTAAACACTTTTGCTCACACTGGGACGTTATACACCTGAAACAAACAAGTTTCACAGGGCAATCCTTACCCCGACTATGTGCATGCGCTCTCGTATCTTCTATTCAATTTAATTTAATTTCATCAAAGGGAAAATTTTGTTTGCAACCCACGAAATTGATTTCACAACCCACTAATGGATCTTGTTGGGCAGGTTGTAAAATACTGCCCTAAGAAACTCCCAGAGACGTGTTCAGGGATGTTAATTGCAGCCTTGTCGGAAATGGAGAAAACTGGAAACAGGGCAAGTGTCCATCATCAGAAGCAATGAATACATTGTGGTATCCGTTCACAAAGGACTCCCACAGAGCAGTTCAAGTGAATGAACTGGACACACATTCCAACAACCTGACTCGTAAAAACGTAATGATGAGTGTACTGTGTTGAACAGTACCCCTCCCCCATTTGTGTCCACTGGAACCTATGAATGTGACCTTACTTGGAAATAGTTTTTTTTTAATTTTTTAAAAAATTAATTTATTTTATTCATTTATTTTTGGCTGTGTTGGGTCTTCGTTGCTGTGAGCAGGCTTTCTCTAGGTGTGGCAAGCGGAGCTACTCTTCCTTGAAGTGCGTAGGCTTTTCACTGCTGTGGCTTCTCTTGTTGCGGAGCACCGGCTTCTCATTGTGGTGGCTTTTGTTTGTTGCGGAGCACCGGCTCTAGGCGCGCGGGCTTCAGTAGTTGTGGCACGCGGGCTCAGCAGTTGTGGCTCGGGGGCTCTAGAGCGCAGGCTCAGTAGTTGTGGCGTACAGGATTTGTTGCTCCGCAGCATGTGGGATCTTCCCCGACCAGGGCTCGAACCCGTGTCCCCTACATTGGCAGGAGGATTCTTAACCACTGCGCCACCAGGGAAGCCCAGAAATAGCGTTTTTGTAGGTGTAACCGAGTTAAGATGAGGTCATACTGAATTAGGGTGGTCCCTAAATCCAATATGACTGGAAATTTGGACACAGACACAGGTACACCCACAGGGAGAAAGCCATGTGACGACAGAGGCAGAGATTGGAGTGATGCATTTATAAGCCAAGGATTGCTGGGAAACACCAGAAGCTAGGAAGCGGCAAGGAAGTACCCTCCCCTAGAGCCTTCAGAGAGAGCATAGCCCAGCCAGCACATTGGTTTGGGGCTCCTAGTCCCCAGAATTTTGAAAGAATAAATTTGTTGTTGTTGTTTTTTTGGCGGTACGCGGGCCTTTCACTGCTGTGGTCTCTCCCGCTGCAGAGCACAGGCTCCGGACGCGCAGGCTCAGCGGCCATGGCTCACGGGCCCAGCCGCTCCGCAGCATGTGGGATCTTCCTGGTCCTGGGCACAAACCTGTGTCCCCTGCATCGGCAGGCGGACTCCCAACCACTGCGCCACCAGGGAAGCCCAAATTTGTTGTTTTAAGCCGCTGAGTTTGTGGTCCTTTGTTACAGCAGCAACAGGAAATTAATACAATAAGTTAAAAAAAAAAAAAAAAGCAAGTGCAGAAGGGTTAGTACAACACAATGTTGTTTATACCAGGTAAGGAAACCTGCAAAGGGAATTCCCTAGCGGTCCAGTGGTTAGGACTCCGTGCGCTCACTGCCGAGGACCCGGGTTCAATCCCTGGTCAGGGATCTAAGCTCCCACAAGCTGCACGGCATGGCCAAAAAATAAAGAAAAGAAAAGAAAACCTGCAAAACCAATGCTCTATATTATTGGGGGATGCATCGTATGTGATAATAGTATGAAACCATGAGTGGTAATGTTGAGCATTAAATGCAGGACATGTCGAAGGAAAAAGATGGACTCTGAGGATACAATGGGACTACGATATCGTTAACGCTTTAATTAAAAAAAACTGTGCCAAATATGGCAAACTGGTTAAGAGTTCATATAGTTGCAAAGTGGATACAAAAGTAGTGGATGAAGGCTTCCCTGGAGGCGCAGTGGTTAAGAATCCGCCTGCCAATGCAGGGGACATGGGTTCGAGCCCTGGTCCGGGAAGATCCCACATGCCGCGGAGCAACTAAGCCCGTGCGCCACAACTACTGAGCCTGCGCTCCAGATCCCATGCTCTGCAAGAAGAGAAGCCACCGCAATGAGAAGCCCGCGCACCGCAAAGAAGAGTAGCCCGCGCTCGCTGCAACTAGAGAAAGCCCGCCCGCAGCAAAGAAGACCCAACACAGCCAAAAATAAGTAAATAAAATAAATAAATTTATTTTAAAAAATCAGTGGATGATAAGAAAAGATACTGAAAAATCATTATCAGTTAGGGAAATGAAAATCCAAACCACAAGGACATCCCACTTCACACCTGCCAGGAAGGCTATAATCAAAAAGACAGACAATAATAAGTACTGGAGAGGCTGTGGAGAAACTGGAACTCTCAGACAGTGCTGGTGGGGTTGTAAAATGGTGCAGCTGCTTTGGAAAACGGTTTGGTAGTTCCTCAAAATGTTAAACATAGAGTCATTGTATGATCCTGGAATTCCATGCCTATGTATATATATCACAGAGAACTAAAAACATATATCCACACAAAGATTTGTGGAAACCACTTAAATGCCCGTCAAATGACAATGGATAAATGGGTAAATTAAACGCAGTATTCCCATATAATGGAATATTATCTGGCCATTAAAAGGAGTGAAATATTGATACGGGCTACAACGTGGATGAACCTCAAAAGCTTTATGCTAAAGTAAAAGAAGCCAGTCACAATAGACCACATATTGTACGACTCAATTTATATAAAATGTCCAGAATAGGCAAACCTATAGAGACAGGAAGAATATTAGGGATTGCCTAGGGCTGAAGGAAGGGGGTTAGGGGGAAATAGGGAGTGACTACTAACGGGCAGGGGGTTTCTTTTGGGGATGAAGAAATGTTTTAAAATTGATTGTGGTGATGATTTCACAACTCTCTGAATTCACCAAAACCACTGAATTGTACACTTTAAATAGTTGAATTGTAGGCTATATACATTATGTTTAATAAAACTGTTTATAAAAAGTGGAGGCCGGACCCCAGGGTAGCCACAAGAGGGCGCACTAAGCACAGACTTACCTCCTCCCTTGGGAACTGAGTTTCTCAGGCCCTGCCCGCAGACCCTGGCCACACCTTTGAGAATCTGGCCACGCCCCAAGGTTCTGACCACACCCCAGGATATGGCCTGTCCTTCATCCAGGCCACGTCTCTGAAACTTTGCCCACACCCCCAAGACCCTGGCCACACCCCGAGACCTTAACACACCCTAAAGCCCATGTCATACCCCAAAGCAGAGTCTGAAGCAGCGAATTCACACTCCCAACTCCCCAAGCTCTGAGCACAGATGCATGCACAGACTTAAATCCTCTTAGAAACACAGAGCCTTAAAACAATGACTTTCAATTTGCAAGCGTTCTTTTCTTTCTTGAAATCATTTTAAACTTATAGAAAAGTTGCAAGAATAGGACAAAGGTTTCATGTATACCCTTTACCCAGACTCATCAATTGTTAACAATTTGTCAATTTGCTTTATTATTTGCTCTCCCCCTCCCTCGAACCATTTGAGTTAAGTTTCAGGCATTCTACCTCTTTGCTCCTAAACACTCCGATGTGTATCTCCACGTACAAGAACATTCTCTTACACAGTTACAGTACGGTTATCAAAAGCAGGACAGTTAACAGTGATACAATACTAGCATGTAACACTGCAGCCTATATTCAAATCGCCACTTGTCCCCAAATTATCCTCATAGCAAACCATTTTTTCCAGTCCAGGATCCAATCTGAGATCATGTGTTGCATTTAGGTTTTTTTGTTTTTTTTTAAAATTTAGTTTATTTATTTTTGGCTACGTTGGGTCTTCGTTGCTGAGCGCGGGCTTCTCTTTGTGGTAGCTTCTCTTGTTGCAGAGCACGGGCTCTAGGCGCGTGGGCTTCAGCAGTTGTGGCTCTCGGGCTCTAGAGCGCAGGCTCAGTAGTTGTGGCGCACGGGCTTAGTTGCTCCGTGGCATGTGGGATCTTCCCGGACCAGGGCTCAAACCCGTGTTCCCTGCACTGAGGCAGATTCTTAGCCACTGAGCCACCAGGGAAGTCCTGCATTTAGTTTTGATGTCTTTATACTGTCCTTCAGTCTGGTACAACCGCTCAGCCTATCTTTGTGTTTCACGAAGTTGACGTTTTCGATAAATCACAGGCCACTTCTTAGCTCTTTGGTAAGGTGTCTAGATTTGGGTTTGTCTGACATTTCCTTGTGATCAGATTCTGGTGGCAGGAATATTATAAAAGTGATGCTGTGTCCTTCTCAGTGCCTGGTATCAGAAGGTACACGATGTTTGTCATCCCATTCTTGGTGATGAATTCCTTCGCTTGGTGAAGGTGAATTGTGGAATCCCGGACTCACCAACCCACCAGGTCAGTGTCTCCCCTTTCTGGGCCTCAGTTTCCCTTTCTGTAAAATGGAGGTGTGGCTGACTTGAGGGTCTGCTCACACACCGAACCAGCAGATGTGTTCTGTTTAGTTCTTATGCTTTTAAAAGCATTTTGGGGGGACAGCACCCACATTTAAGATTTGGCAGATTTCATGCAAGGCTTGAAAGAGATATTCTCTGACTGAGCATCTGGGTTTACTCAGGGTGGTGATAACAAGTGAAACTTTGCAACGGAGGCTGGGCCTCTGGAGCAATGCATTGAAAGTATGACTTCTGGCTCTAGGAGGCAAGGACTTTCACAGGTGAGAACAGTTCTTGGTGGTGGTTAAGGGGGGTGTTTAATTCTGGGAGGGCTGGGGGGGTACCGGAGACCCTCTATATAGCCCTTCTCCCCTCTCCTTCGAGTCTCTCTTCAGGGGAAGGGGGCCGGGTGTGGAAGGACACGTGCCCAGTCCCAAGGTCAGGAAGCTGAGAGGGGGTTTCCATGTGTGGAGAGGCCAGATCCTTTGTTTTAGAGAAGTAAGTTACCAAGGTCAGGGCCGGGTTCAGCTTTTGAACCAGGGGATAGTTTCTCACACACAAAGAGGCACATCACCTACAGTTTGGACCCCACAGATACAAGATCTTGACACACACTCCAGGCTGGTGATGGGGCTGGCACCTATACTCTCATCAAATCCTCATCAACCCATCAGCCCTCAGACGTGGGCATTATTCCCATTTTACAGATGCGGAAACGGAGGCTCGGGGCCTGAAGTCGCCTGATCAAGGTCACATGGCTAGGGAATGGAAGGGCTGGACTCGAACTCAGTTCTAACTCCGGGGCCTGTGCTCTCAACGACACATCACCTGTTATCTTGCAGCCTTTCCACACACACATGCATGTGCACACACAGAATAATAGGCACAACCACATACAACCTTCCTGTGAGTCAAGAGGGCCCAGCGACTATGAGCGTGGGTCTAGGAGGCAGGAGACCTGGCCTTGGATGGGCAACTTGCTCTCTCTGAGTCTCAGTTTTCTCATCTGGAATATGGGTGCCATCATGGTCAATACATGGCTGCTAATATTTGCTCCCAAACTGGTCACACAGTGTGACAGGGGACCAGACACAGCCACAAAGAATCGCAGACACCATAATGCAATGGGGAGTGGGTGAGGCTCACTCATTCTACCATCACTTCTCAGGGGTCTGCTCCGTGCCAGGCAGTGTGCTGGCTGCTGTGGGTAGGGCAGCAGGAGGAAACTGTCCTCCCAGGGCTCACGGTCTGCTGGAGAGACAGTCATTCATTGCACATGACCTTGCTCATGTGGTGGGATTATCACGTGGGAAGTTCTCACACACAGCTGCTTGCAGGGCCCAACAGTCACCCTCTGTAGTGGGTTGAGCGGTGGCCTCCCACAAAGATATGTCCCCATCTTTACCCCCCCAAAACCTTTAAATGTGACCTTATTTGGAAAAAGGGTCTTTGCAGATGCACTTAAGGTTAGGATCTCAAGATGAGATCATCCTGGATTACCTGGGTGGGTTTAGGGCTAAACCCAGTGACAATTGTCCTTATAAGAGCCAGAAGAGAAGACACAGACACACAAGCAGAGGAAGCCATGTGAAGATGGAGGCAGAGATTGGAGAGATGCAGCCACAAGCCAAGGAATGCCAGCAGCCACCTAGGATCCTCCCCTAGAGCCTTTGGAGGGAGTGTGGCCCTGCTGACACCTTCATTTTGAACTTCTGGCTTCCAGAACTGTGAGGGAATAAATTCATTTTGAGCCATCTAGTTTGTGGCCATTTGTTACAGCAGCCCTAGGAAACCAACATGTCTTCCAAATCAGGCAGCTCTAGGGACACCATAGCCCAGAGGCAGCATCAAAAGCACTGGCACATGGCTTCCCTGGTGGCTCAGTGGTTGAGAGTCCGCCTGCCGATGCAGGGGACGCGGGTTCGTGCCCCGGTCCGGGAAGATCCCACATGCCGCGGAGCGGCTGGGCCCGTGAGCCCTGGCGGCTGAGCCTGCGCATCCGGAGCCTGTGCTCCACAACGGGAGAGGCCACAGCGGTGAGAGGCCCGCATACAGAAAAAAAAAAAAAAAAAAAAAAATTGGGCTACCCAGTCAGAGCTGCCCCAGAAGTGCGTGTACATGGATGTGTGTGCGTGTGTGTACACACACACACACCCCTAGCTTAGACGCAACAGTGTCTCCTAGGAAGACGTTAAGGCAGTGGGCCCCACAGATACAGCATGTTGTGGAGTCACCGCAGCAGAAATGTTCACAATCACCAAGACATACAAAGACCCAGAGGCCCAAGGAGGGCCCGCCAGACTGAAAAACCCACACTCAGCGTCACTCGGAAACACAAACACATGGTCACTCAAGAAGACCAACAGAATGGGACCAAGGTTGCCAGCTTCTCCCAAAGGACACCCCTTTCTCCAAGGCTGGAGGCACTGGGGGCTGACATGGGGTCCAGCCCTTTCTTGGGGGTTCCAGCTTGTCCTTGCCCCCCCCATTGTACATCCATCTTCCCTTCCCAACGGGCAAATCCCTGTAACAAATCACTTATCCACATACCCACCGCTTAGTGATGTTGCTTCTCTGATCGAATAGAGACTCCGATGATATTTACATCCTAACCCCTGGAACTCTGTGAATGTTACTTCATATGGCAAAAGGGATTTGGCAGATGTGAGGAAGTTAAGGGTCTTGAGATGGGGGAGATTATCCTGGATTATCTGTGGGCACCTGGGGGAATCACAGGGTCCTCCTAAGAGGGAAACGGGAGATCAGAGTAGATGTACAGATAGAAGCAAGAAGGTGCTGTGATACAAGGAAGGGGCCATGAGCTAAGGAATGCAGGCGGCCTCTGGGAGCTGGATAGTGCAAGGGACCAGATTCTCCTCTAGAGCTTCCAGGAGGAACCAGCTCTGCTGACACTTTGACTTTGGTCCAGTCAAGTTGATTTTGGACTTCTGACCTCCAGAACTATAAGAGGATAAATCTGTGCTGTTTTAAGCTGCTGAATCTGTGGTGCTTTGTTACTGTGGTAACGGGAAATGAATGCAAACCCTGACTGATACGTAAGAGACGCGTCCAGACGGTCAAAAGTATATATGTATGTCAGGGGGGCCCTGGAGCCACTGAATCAAAATGTGACACACCAAGCGAGGCAGTCACATAGAAACAATCACACGATGACCGCAGGTCTCAATGTTAGGAACACTCACAAATGCTACACGCACGGAGACCCAGAGGCAACTGGCATCAACAGTTTACCACAGGTACACAATTGGGGGGAGCCAGCTGTGGTACACAGGGACCCACAAACCGCAGAATCCTTCAGAAGCACACATACACACACATGCACTATGGAATCCAACAGGGTCCTCTGGAAAGATGTCACACTTCACGTCGTCCCCAGAAACAATGGCACAGTGACACAATGACAGAACACTTACAACACACCGTAAGTCCTAGAGTCGCCCACACATGTCACTGTCAGTCTGAGACTCACACAGAGTCAGCTGGATACAGCACCCAGGTGGGCACACACACAAACACACTTCCTCCAGACCTCCTCATGAAAGAGGCCTAGCAAAGCCAGGGATATGGTACAAAAATAGTTTATTACAAAAGAAATTCAACCAAAAAGCCTAATAATTTACATTGATATCAGTGCCTGGCTACAGCCCATCTCTCCCTCCTTACTGAACTGGGTAAAGGCCAGAGGGGAGGGCTGTTCCTTGGTTCCACCAGCTCTGGGAGAGGAGAAGGAAATGAATGATTGGATGAAGTTCCAGATGGGAGACTGGTGCCTGAGAATAATAGGGTAAGAGTCCCGGGCTGGGGGTGGGGACGAGATGGGGGAATATCCATGCTGAGAAGAGGGGGGCGGTTATGGGTAAATATATGTGCCTCTGTGCAAATCCTGGTCCAGAAGATTGGGGGGGGGCAGAGTGAGATCTTCACAGTTTCCAGGAGGGCTGACCCCATAGGGCAGCGAGGTCCCTCCTCATGAGTCCGAGATCTGCCCCCCCATCCCTCTCAGCTACCTCCTGGAGCTGGGGAGGGGGGCACCGGCCGGCCAGGGGCTCGGAGGACCCCGGCATAGGGCAGGAAGGTCGGTGGAGATGAGGCAGGAAGGAAAAAATTGGGGGGAACCATGGGGAATCCAGGGGGGTCCTTTGGGGGAGACTGGGAGGGCGAGGAGGGTGGTGATGCTGACAGAAGACCTGTGGGAAGAGAAGAGAGAGGAGGGGTGAGGGCAGCGAGAGGCTGGATCCAGGGAGAAGGGGGCTGGGGACCCCCACTCCTGGGTTCTGAGGGAGGGCGGAGCTGGGCTGCTGGAAGTTGGGAGCCGGTTTCTCACCATTGGAGCTGAGGCGGCTGCTGCTCTCAGGGGAGGTGGTGGCACTCCGGTCAGGGGAGGGCTCTGGCTGGCATGCAGGAGCAGCCCGTGTGGCCTTCCCTCTCAGGATGTCGATGACCTGTGGGGCGATGCGGGGGTGGTGTCATCACCAGGCCACCCCTGCCCACACAGCCCTGCTTCTCTCCGTCTCTCCTAGCTCACGGGGTCTCCTAGCTCAGGGAGCACCGCCTCTTTCTCAGTACGTGCAGGGGGACAAGTCACTTCCTTTCTTTGTGCCTCAGTCACTCCTTTGTCTAGAACTCACACCCACGCCCTCAGGCTCACCGGCTCGCCTCCACGCCCTGGCACAGACGCGCACACGCCCACCGCCGCATCCTCTGCACGCACGTGCCCACTCACCTGTCACATCCGCGAGGACCGGCGCTCGGGCACAGACACCCCTGAAACCCCTGTAACCCCCGCCGCCACCAGCGCGCACACTCACTCACCCGGCGGCTGCGCGCCACCATGAGCGGCGTGTCGTTGTGACAGTTCTTGAGGCCGCTGTCTGCGCCGCTGCGGACCAGCGTGCGCACGAGCGGGAGGAGCCCGCGGCCTGACGCCGAGTGCAGCGCCGAGCTGCCCGAGTACATTTGCGCGTTCACGTTGGCGCCGTGCTGCGGGCGGGGAGGCGCGGGTCAGGACCACCGCCAGGTCCCGGTGGAGGGCGGGGGGGCGGAACCCAGGGGCGGGGCTACAGTGAGGGGCGGGGCCGGGCGTGAGGGTGGGAATCACAACCTGGGGCGGGGCCAGATCGGGGTTGGGTGATAGAAGGGTAGAAGTTGGAAACAAAGGCGGGACAGAGCGGGATTGGAGGGGCGGCGCCGAATCAACCGGAGCAGGACTCGGCAGCCCCGGCCAAAGCAGGGGCGGAGTCAGAGAAGGGAAGGGTCCAGAGTCTGGGCCTGATCCTGGACGGAGTCGGGGAGGAAGGACAGCGCGGGGACAGGGCCAAAGCCGGAAGGCAGGGTCAGCAAGACTCTAGATGGTTGGGGCCTGGGACGTTTTGGGGCCGGAGGAGGAATGGGAGAAGACCCGGGACTAGTTCGTAGCCTGGAGGGGTGAAGTCCTAGGGTTGACAGAACGAGGCCTAGAAGGAAAGGTCGGGGCTGGAAGCGCAGCAAGAGCAAGAGCCAGAACTGGAAGGCGGCGTCGGTGGCAGGGATGGGGCGACAGCCGGGTGGTGTCAGAGGAAAGGGTGGGCGAGAGGCCACGGGCAGGGGCCTTACCCACCTGTAGCAGCAGCTGCACCATGCTAAGGCTGTTGTTTTCCACGGCGTGGATGAGTGGGGAGCGGCCGCTCTTAATGTCCTGCGGCAGGGCGGGAAGGTTTTAAGCGTCTCCTAGCACTGCCCAAACAGCCGGCGGCCCGCATCCTAACCGCTGGGTCCAGCATCTCAATCCCCTTAGATTCTTCAAGCCCCACCCCACCCATTCGGGCTCTCTCCCACCCAAGCCCCGCCCCGTTGGCCCCGCCCCTCTGTTCCTCTTGGCCCCTCCCCCGGCCCAATCGCGCTCACCACCGCGTCGATGTCCGCGCCGTGCTCCAGCAAGAGCAGCACCGCTTCTTGGCACTCGGTGTTCACGGCCACGTGCAGGGCGGTGAGCCCTGAAGGAGAGGGAGGCTCAGTTAAACCTGGGCCTGGGGCTTTGCAGCCTCAGGACTCCATGTCCTGCCGGACAGCCCCACCCCGCGTCCGGGTAGATGCTCACCGTCGTAATTGCGGGCCTCCAGGTCCATGGTGCCCCCGGCCGCGCTGTCCAGCAGGGCCCGCAGGCAGGCCGGGCTGCGGTGCTCGCAAGCTAGGTGCGCTGCCGTCTGGCCGTGGCGGTCCAGTGCCATGGGGCTGGCACCGGCCATCACCAGGAGCCGGACCACAGACGGCAAAGTGGTGATCACAGCCAGGTGTAGCGGTGTCTGGGGAACAGAGACTGTGAGGGACCCGTTCCCTGCCCTGCGTCCCAGTCCTGCCTTCCTCAGAATTCCTGAGTCCTGACCCCCAGTTGTAAGTCTTAGGCAGCAACCAGAAATCTGGAGCACCTCGTCCCTCAGATTCAAGAGTCAGGGCCCCCAGCTCTTCTTCCCGTAGGAAACAGAAGTCCGGGTTCCCAGACCCCCAGCCTCACCTGCCGGAGGTGGTTGTAGATATCCAGCTCCCGGCCGCCATGCTGGAAGAGGTTGACTAGCCGATGCACAGCTGGTAGATTGCCCTGCACCACCGCAATGTGGAGTGGCCTGGGGGTGGAGGATCACAGGCATTAGAGGCTGGTCACCTCTCACCCCCATACTCTCAGCAGTGCTAACTCCAAAATGCGCAGGATACTTTAGAAGTGTCTCTAGAATCCAACCACTGCTCCCCACCCCCACTCCCTCCATCCTGTCAGGCACCACCATCTCCCCTCCTGGACTGTCCCCTCCTCGCTGGCCTCCCTGCTTCCATCCTGCTCTACTGTCTGTCCCTCACATAGCAGCTAGAGGGACCCTTTTAGACCCTAAGTCAGGTCATGCCCCTTTTCTGCACAGAATCCTCAGAGTAAAGTCCTCACCGTGGCCCACAGGCCCTGTGTGATCTTGTTTCCTGCTCTTCAATTCCTTTTGATATCATCTCTGTCTACTCTCCTCAGCCCACTCTGGCCACTAGCCTCCTTGGTGTTCCTCAAACATACCAAGCATGCTTGCCTCCTAGGCCTTTGCACTGGCTGTTCCCTCTGCTGGGAAGAGTCTTCCCCCCATACCTGCAGGACTAGCTCCCCTCATTTGGGCCTCTGCTAAAATGGTACAGCAGCGGCTCCCTCCCCCACCCCCGGCTTTATTTTCCTCCAGTTCATCACCTGATGTGGTACACTTTACTTGTTTCCTGTCTGAATCTCCCCCCATAGAATGTCAACTCCACCAGGGTAGAGCGTTTGGTGTGCTTCCATCACTGCCCAGTGCCTAGGACAGCGGCTGGTGCTGAGCAGGTGCTCCACAAACACGCTCTGAATAGATGAGTCCCTCTCAATGATCCCTGGCCATCCTTGAAGCTGGTAACCACATTCCCACCCCACTCAAGGCCACAGTTTTCTCTTGTGGAATAGGTGGGGATGAACTCGATACCACCATCAAGGTCTCCATCAGTGGTGACTGGAGATCACGGTCAGCCTCCATCCCAAGAGTATGTATGTGGAGGAAGTTTTGCCCAGAAGGGAGGTGGGACAAACTAGTCACTGTTTGGGAAGCTGGACTGCGCAACCCAGGTCCCCCCCACCCCCCACTTCTGGACTGAAGGACTCATTCCCTCAGCTTCTGGGAAGGTTGTCAGCTCTCAGCTCTCTCTGGGAATTACCCTCCGCTGAAAAGAGCTGCTTGCCCAGGTCATGGGGGTGAGGTGGGTAGATGCCACCCAATGGCATCCAGTGACTGGTCCGTGTGGGTGTCGAAGGCCTGGGCTTCTGGCCCCAACTCTGAAGGCCACTCCAGCTGCAACATTCCCTGTGGGATAACTGAGGCCCTGATGAAACTACGTAGCAGCTCAAATTCTCCCTGTGCGCAGTCCTGCTTCCTCCATCTCTGTAGGCACTGATCTGGATAACACTTTTCAATAAACTTCCTGCCCCTTCCCAGGGCCCCGAACCTGGAAGAGCTGAGAGCAACCTGGGACGACTGTATGGGGTGGGGGACATTAGCGCTGAGGGCACAAGGCTGACTGGAGGTACACAGTCCCTACAACCTTTCTTTAAAGGCCATTTTCTAGAGCAACTTCTTTCTCACCCACCACTGCTTACTGACAAACCAGAGCGTGGCTAAGAGAGGTGAACAGCGGTTCTCCCAATTGTGGAATCTGCATCTAGAATCCAGCTCCCTAGGTACTGGAGGCAGAGAAATCCTGCAGCCCTGGGGGCTTTGCCGGAGCTGAGTAGGCCGGGGTTGCAAATTGCGTTACAAGTCTCTCTAGCTGTGCGGCTAGGTGGCCCTTTACAGCCTCGGGTTTCTCCTCCGTAAAGTATGGTCTACAAGAACGCCCATCTCCCAGTAGGAGATTATGCAGGTGTAACGCTGAACCTGGATCCTGAGCCGAGAAAGCCAAATTTAAAAAGAAATCTTGGGGGAGGGGTCGGAGCTGGGCCAGGGCCCCCTTGGGAAGGGCTCCCTCCCCTCCCTGCATCTCCCAGGACGCCCGGCCTGGGTCCCCTTCGGGGCAGGAGGGGTTAAGTGAGGGCAGAGGGAGAAAATTATTTCAGAGAAACCGTCCAGGCCTGAGTTCCCATAAACGCGCGGGCCGCAGGGGGTGGGGCGGGGCTGGAGGAAGTGGGGACGGGAGGGGCGGCCCAGCCCTCGGACTTCCAGTAACAGGTCTGCTGGGCGGGGCTCCGCTTCCTGCTCCCGGGGGAGGGAAGCCTGTCCCGTCGGGGATCTACCCCGGCCACCCGGACACCCCAACTTCCATCCTCGAATAGGGCGGAGAGGGAAGCCTAATCCAAAGCGATCTAGTTACCCTGGGGGTAAGGGCCCCAACTTCTCCAGCCAGAGGACCCCTCTGGAACTCCACCCTCCAGGGATCCGACTCCAGCTGGCTCCCTAACCCCCACATCTTGGCATCCATCCCCAAGATCTCTTGGGACCCGGGAATACGGTGCCCTAACTCATTGCGGATACGAACTTTCCCCTTCCCTCCGAGTTCTAGATCCCCAAGCTGCCCTGCCCGCTGCTCCTTACCCGCTCAGGGGTCACGGAAGGCAGTCCCCCAACCTCTGCTCTCTGGGACTCAGAACGCGTTCCCCCCTCTCTTGGAGACCCAGACTTGCATCTCCCCAGTGCCTCCTGACTTCTTGGTGGCGGGGGGTGGGGGTGGGGGGTGGGGACTTTGTCCGAATGCCCTGAGATCTTACTCCCTTGAATCCCTAGAAGTTCAGCCTCCCAACCATAGCTTTGCCGTTCTGGGGACCCAGACCTAGCGTGTCCCCCCTCCCCCGCCCCCGCCTGGCCTGTGCCTGCTGCCCATTCCGGTAAAGTCTCGGCCCCAGCGGAAGGGGTTAAGGTTAGAGGGAGCGCCAGGAGGGGGAGGTTGTGAGTGAGTGACGGGTGCTGACGTGGGGGAGGCAGAGCAGCTGGGCTGCGGTCAGGTTCTGCGGGAAGGGATTTCCCCCAACAGGCAGCTGAGGCAGAAGTGTTTGCTTTGGGGGAGAGCGGGGAGAGCGGGGAGGGCGGGGAGGGCGGCTGGGGTGTGGGGCTGGAGACTGGTGTGCCAGGTCGCCTCTGCACCCTGCTTTCACAGGTTGCAAACAAAGCACCCCTGGGGACAGATACAAATTAAATCTATTTCACTGATGACCCCAGACGTACCCAGAGTGGGCGGGAACTAGCTTTACCCAGCCCTGTATATGTATATCTCAGGTACTTTCTCCTGCTTGGGTTCACAAGGATAAGTCCACGACAACCCTGGGAGCTCTGTTCAACCAACCAAAAGCCACTCCCATGTACTGAGCACCTACTGTGTGCACCCGGCTCTGTTCTATGCACTGTTTGTATGTACATCACCGCACTGAATCCTAATTGTGATTATGAGCCCGGATTTCCAAACAGGGAAACTGAGGCTCGGGGATGTGAAGTCACCCAGGAGCCAGTGGTGGAGGCCCCCCCCCTTTCCTTGTAGAAATAAGCTTGTCCATCCCATCTCCACCTGTGGTTTCCAGTCCCCAAACCCCAGTCCCAGACAATGGCTTTATAGAAATCATTTCATTTCTGCCTCACAGAGACCCTCATCTTATGCTTCCTGTTTTTACAGGGGGAAACTGAGGTAGAGAGGGGTGAGAAAGTGGCCGGCTGAGATTCAAACCGAGGTCGATAGAATAACAATAACCATGGCGGTCAAGTATATCGAGTGTTTACTGTGTGCTAGGCCCTCCCATGCAGGATTTCCCAGCAGCTTCACGCCGCTCAGAAGCATGGCCCCTCAAACGGTAGATGATAAAACCATGAGATTTGGGAAGTCAACTTAAGGGGTCGTCAAATTAATTTAGTGGGCTGTGACCAGGAAACAATGACATAAGACTAGAACAGAAAATCCCAAAGTAGATCCCAAGTCGGAAGGGTGAGCGTTGTTTTGTTCTGTGCAATTTTTATTTCAAGTTTATATGTGCGTGTATGTGCTGGGTTTAGTAAAAAGCAATAACGATAATAATACCAGTAATTAGTACATATTGAACAGGCAATCTGCGAGGCTCAGTGCTAGGAGTTTAACACGTATAGTTCGTATAATAAATTGGTCAGTGAGATGTCTTCCTCCTTTTGGGATTTTGATAAAACATTTGAAGCCCACTGCTCCAAAAACATTCCTGGGAGGTAAGTGCTCTCAGGGTGCCCAATTTTTCAGAAGAGGAAACTGAGGTCCAGAGAGGGAAAGGGGCTTGCTCAGAGTCACACAGCAGTGGAGACAGGGTTCTAACTCAGGTGCAGGTAACTTGAAAGCCCACGCTGAGTGCCCCTGTGCTGTGGTGGGTGGGTGAGGTGGGTGGAAGGTTGGTCTCCCCACTCCCTACTGCCCTCCATGAATGGGGGACTGTCACTCACGTGTCTCCATCCTCGTCCGCATGGGTGGCCATGGCGATGTCAGCCGACAGGGGGTGTTCCATGGAGCACATCATGGGGTACAGGGGTGTAGGCAGGTTCAGCAGAGGAAAGGGGGAGCCCATTGTTGGGGTGGGGTACAGGGACACTAAAGGTCCTGGGCATAGAAAGGACATGTGTGAGACCAAGCCCACAGATCCTCAACCCATCCTCCACCTCCCGGCCTTCGCTACTGCGTGTCACCTGCCCTTTTTCCCAGGTCCCTTTTGCATCTCCTACTGAGTCCTCAAGGTGCAAGACAAACTCCTCTACCGCATCCCTCCTCTGGGCTCCCGCAGCTTCCCCCAGCCCACCCCTCGCCCCAGCCCAGGACACTCTCACTGTCACATCTTTACTAGTGTCTGATGCCCCATCTCCCACTAGGCAGAGAGTCCCTTAAGGACTGAACCCCCATCATCACTCAGCAGGGGGACCTCAGGGCCTGTTTGCTGAGTGAATTTGTGGCTGAGGGAGGTAAGGATGGATGAAGCACTGGATGTAGGGTGTGGGGTGAATGTGTACAGAGTTTGGGGAGAGGGAATGGTGCCAGAAACATGTTCAGATCAAAGTGTTGGAAGGGACCATGGTAGCAGGCAAATCCATATCCACCCATCACACAGATGGGGAAAACTGAGGCCCAGGTTCTCATCGGGGGAATAGGGAAAAAGGAGAAGGCTGTGACCGGCCTCCTGATGCACAGCTTGAAGCTGTACTCTGAGGGGGTGGAAGGTGCAGAAACTGGGCAAAGGTCTGGAGGCACTAGGCATGGGGTCTCTGCAGCTCTGAGGGTCACTCTGAGATCGTGAGGTGGGCACAGCTGTGGGAGGGGCCACCCCCTCCTGGAGGTCAGGGCTGAAGACAGGATCCGGAAAATGGATTTTGGCCTTCTCTGTCATCTCCTGGTCCTTGGGGGTTCCCATTCCTGAACCCCCAAGTTTCCTGGTCCTTGCATGTCCAATACCAGGCCTTGACACCCTGAGGCCTTCTGCCCAGAGACCCCTGAATCCTTCTTCCTGGCTCTAAATCCTTGAGTCCCAGAACTCCCCACTCCTGCCCCCAATTCTTAGACTGAGCCCAAGCCCCCTAAGGCCACCTGACCTTGTGACCCCAGCGAAGACACTGGTCACTTGCAAGCACACAGAACTGGGTGCTCAGAACCCCAGATCTCTGGCCTGCTGGCTCCTTAAGGACCCCTGGTATCTGGATCGGTTTCCTTGGGTCCTTGTGATCCCAGATATTGGGGTGCTCAGAACTCCAACGCCGTTCTCCTAATTCCCATCGTCTCCCGATATCTTGGTTCCCGAGATTTTGACATCCGGGGATCCTTAATACCTGTCTCCTTAGAACCCCAGTCTCTGTTCCCCTGACTTCCTTTGACCCCACATATAGTTCGGGATGCCAAGACCCCAGTTTCTTGGGTCCAAGTGCTGATTCCTTATAACCCTAGATATCTGGGTTCTGAAGAGTTTATAATTCTGTGTTCCGGGGGCTTGATTCCCTGAGAACCCATTTCTGTACTGCTGGGCACTGTCTCCTAGCTCCCTATATGTGGCACTCGGACCCTGGGCTCTATCCCTCAGGGCCCCCTGACACCCAGCCTTCCTACAACCCCGATACCTGTGTTCCAAGGCACTGCTCCCTGAAGCTCCCATATCTGCACCCCTGGGACCTCAGGCTGTGCGCCCAGCTCCCCAGGAACCCCATATCTGTGCCCTTGGGACCTTGGCTTCTGTCCCTCAGCTGCCCGAGGCCCCGTATATTACGTCGGAGCTCTGCCCCTGGCTCCGGTAGTGACCCTCTGCACTGCCTGGCCCCCACCCGGCCATGACCCGCGGAAGCCACTCACCCTGGTAGTAAATTGCTTCTGGCCGGGCCAGGCCGTGGGGGGGCGCAGGCACCACTGGCGTGTCTAAGCCACCGCGGAGGGGATCCGGGGGGACGATGGGGCCCGCAGCGCCGCGGGGGGCGGCGGGCTCCGGGGAGGGCGCACGCAGAGGGCGCTTGCGGAGCGGCAGCGCGGCGCCTGGGGGTCCGGAGGCCTTGGGCCGGGTACGCAGGTCCACAGGCCCCTCGTCCATGGTCCCCGCGGGGCATCGGGGCATGGGGCCGCCGGGGACGGCGGCCGAGCGGGCGGCCGGAGTGCGGCTGGGTTGGCGGCACGGGAGGGTGGCTACGCCGAGCGCCGGGACTTCCCCTGCTGCCGGCTGAACTGAAGGGACTTTTGTCGGCCCGGGCGGTGCCGACAGCCTGCCTCCCCGCCCCCGGCCCCCCCGGGGCCACCCGTCCGCCCCAGGGGTTTCCTGGACCCGCCGCCGCTCCCGCCGTCCCGCGGTGCAGCCTGCAGAGCGCCCCGCCCGCGCCGCGCCCCGCGCCCGCCCCCTCCCAGCCCCGCGGCGCCCGGAGCGGCCGGGTCTTGGCGTGGGGCGGGGGGTGGGTGGGAAGAAGGCGGGGTCGCGGGTTGCGGGGTCCCCACCCCTGCGGCTGCGGGCGTCAGGCTCTGTCTCCGCTTTTTTGTCTTTCTGGCTATAGGCCTCTGTATCTCTTAGTCTGGCTTTCGGGTCTGGATAGATGTCTCTCTGTCTCTGTGTCTCTTTCTCAGTGTCTCTGTCTCTATCGTCTCTTTGCTTCCCTCACCATCTCTCTGTCACTCGAGTGCTGTCTGCTCTCAGCCTCTCCTCCAGGGAGGCAATTCCCTGAGGCCCTGGGGTCGCTAAGACGCGGGTTCGATTCCCTACTCCTACTTCCTCGCTGGGTGACCTTGACCAGGCACTTCCCTTCTGTGAGCCGTTTCCTCCTTTGTGGGAGCGAAAAGACGCACCCGGGGCAGGGACTACGCTCCGCAGGCGCCCAGGCACTATCCCCCAGCCTGCCCTGCCCCCATCTCTGCCTCCTCCTGTGCCTCCTCAGCGTTGGGTCTGAACTTCGTTGGGGGTGGTGTTCGGTGGGGAGTGCGCAGGGAAACAGTGAACGCGTTTCTTCCCGGCGGGGTCCCTGCACCCAGCCGGAGCCACTGGGCACAGGGTGGGTGCTCCGGGCATCCTCGATGCACAGAGAAAGAAAGAGACGTGGCGAAAGGGGCATGGAGGTCGTGAGAGACTAAGGAGGAGGGAGACGGGGACATAGCAAGAGCCGCAGGGCCGCAAGACCAGAGTCACAGCGACCAAAGCCCGGGCCCAGGAGGCGGGGGCCGTCTGGCTCCCCTTCTGTCCCGCGTCCCGCTCCCATCCCGGGCGGGGTTGGTGGGTGGGGAACAGGCCCGGCTGGTTGGGGGCATGACTCAGAGGCAGGCAGGAGCTGCGGGCGGCTGGGCGGGGTGGTGTAAGCGGGGGGAGGGAAGGGCAGAGGCGGGCTTCTCCCGTGTCCCCTCCCCGGCCTCCCTTCTCCCCGCCCCGGGGAGGGGCCCCAGTCGCGCGGGGCTTTCCCGGATTTCCCTGGAGGCGGGGCCGTCGCTGGGGTTGAGTGCCGGTCACGGAGTTACCGGAGGCGGAGCGGAAGGCTTTGGGGACCTAAGGGGGCGAGGGAATGGGTGCTGCACCTCGGGTCTGTCCAGGCGGCTCGCAGGGTCTCCCTGGTTCTGTGTGTCTCCCCATGTCTTTGCATCTCCATCCCTGGCCTCCCTCTCTCTGGGGGCTCGTCCCACATTTTTGTCTCCCGATCTCTGGCTGCGCCTCGTCTCCCCTTCCTGGGACCCTGAAAATGGGTGTGGGCCCCCGGTTCTCAGAAAGGGACTTTGCCCAAGACTGGGGCCCCACCCCAGTGGATCGTTAACCGGGATGTGAGGAGCATCTGTGGGCTGACAGAAGCCTCACCCTTTTCCCCCTTCTCTCCTTTCTGCCTCTCTGGATCTCCCCCTCGGCCGCCTGTAATGGGAGAGCATCTGGGGGCAAGACCTGGGTTCAAGTCCCACTTCCACCCCTTGTTGACAGTGGACGTTAGACAGGTCATTTCTCTTGAGACTCAGTTTGTTCTTCTGGAAAATGGGGCTGATGTCACCCCCTGCCCGCAGAGTTGTGGCTACAAGGGAAAAGGTGAGGGAATTAGGGTGGAAAGTCTGGGGTCCCCGCCTACCCAGCCCTCACCTCCTGGGACTCTCAAACACAGGGGAGGGCTGGGATGTAGAGCACTACCCTGCTGTACAGAGGGCAGCTGAGCCTCGGAGCAGCGGGGCTTGTCAAGGTGATGGCCCTAGGAAGTAGTGCTGGACGGCTGCCCAAGGCCCTCCCACTCCCGGGCTCCCTTGCGGCCGGTGGAGAAATGGCTGTGGGCCCAGATAGGGGGAAGGGGGTGTCTGCGCTCGGCCCACAGGGGCTTGGAGGGGCTGAGAGAGAGGGCGCTGGGGGTTCTGAGTCTGAGGATGGAGGAGGTGAGGGTCTGAGGGAGAAGGAGAAGGTCTGAGAAGGACCAAGTGAGGACGGTGGCTCTGAGGGAAGAGGAGAGAGTGGGGGCGGCGGTTGGAGGATGAAAGATCTGAGGGAAGAGGAGGTTTGAAGAGGGTCTGAGGGTGGCGGGGGGAGGAGAAGGGAGGCCTGGAGTCAGCACCGCCCCGCAGCTGTCTCTGATTTCCCAGAATCTTTTGCTGCTCAGGAAAGTCCCAGCTCCCACAGCTGCCTCCCTCCAGTGTCGGGAACGGAGGATGAGGAACCAGGATGGCTCCCCCCTCCTTTCTCCCCTTGCCCCCTGTGCCCTCGGTGGGAAGGACCAGGGTCTCCCCTCTCTCGGCCTTGAGCTCTGGAGGTCCCCCACCGGTAGGGGCGGCCCCTGGATGAGTCCCAGAAACTTCCCAGAGAAGGCCCGGAAGTCCTGCCTGGTGTCTAACCACTTTCCCTCACACAGGCCACCCTTTGTACCTGTTCAGATCTCCTGCCTCCTACTGCTTCTTCTCCCCTTGTCCTTCCCCAAACGTCCCTGGGGGAGGAAGGGCCACGATTATACCTGTTCAAGGTCCCAAGAGGGAAATGAAGTCCTAGCTAGAAGGCTGTGATCCTGGAACAGCTTTCTTGCTCTTGGTGGGGTCGGGGGGAGAGCTCAGTTTCTCCTGAGAGGAGAAGATTGGGCTGGTCAGACCCTAAGTTCCTGTTGGCTTCATTCCTGGGCCTTCTCCTCTTTGCTTCTGACTGAGGCCTGGGTATAAGTCCTGTCTCGGGCTTTCATTAGCTTTGTCACTTGCAGCAGTTATCTAACCTTACGGAGTCCCAGCTTCCTCATTTATAAAACAGACCAAACCAAGAAAATACGCTTCCATTCTGTAGGTCCTGAATTATAAAGTGCTCAATACAACGTAGCGGCGATTGTCATTCTTCCTGTGATAACCATTCTTCCTGTTATAACTTGGCATAGGAATAAAAACAATGATTATTATTATTATCAATTAACCCAAATTTTCAACGGCAGGACCCATTTCATTGAGGAAATTAGGATTCAACATGCTGGGCTTAGAGACATGGGTTGGAGCCCTGGCTCTGCCATGTGCTGGCTGTGTGACCTTGGATAGGTAGCTTTCCCTCTCTGTGCCTTTGTCGTGACTTTATGGTTGGGGGTGATAACAGCTTCTGCCTCTCAGGACTGCTGAGCAGATTGAGACCAGGTGTGCAGAATGAATGGCTGAATGAATGAATGATATCTGTTCTCGTCTCCACGTTGCCTGCCTTCACCCACCAGGCCAGGTCTTTCTTGTCACCGTTTTCCACCCAGAGATGACACAAGATGGACATATTCAGTCTAGCTGAGCTCCCACTAGGAATTGACCCACTTCATTCTCTTGACACCTTGTGAGGAAAAGTCAACGAAAATCCCTATTTTACAGAGAAAGAAACAGGCACAAAGGAGTGAAGTCACTGCCTAGGGAAATGTGAGAGACAGGGGGAGTCGTGTCTTTAAACCAGGTCTCTGTGACCCCAGCATCCTGGTTGCTGCACCACTTACCTGGGAGGGGTGGTCATTAGTCCCAGAGACCGCAGGCCTTCCCTCTCGGCTCTGATTCTAGACACTTCCTGGGAAGAAATGGTTTAGATGGGGAAACTCAGGCACAGGAGAGGCAAGGTCACGTGCCCTAGGATCTACACTCTCCCTACAGTGCTCTTCTGCAGGCCAGGGAGGGTTGAGCCAACGGAGAGAAGGTCACATTGCAGCAGGAGGGAATCAAGTTAGCTTTAAGAGAGGCTTGGGGAGAGCAAATGAATTTTGCAGACAGAGGAAAACAGAGACGGTGATCAGGATGGGAAGGGACTTGCCCAAGGTCACACAGCCTCCCGTCTGGGCTCTGGGCTGCAAGTCCACCCTGGGTTGGCAGGCAGCTCTGTTCTCCGAGGCTCCACCCCACCCCCAGGGGTGAGTGCAGGCCAGCTTCCTGGAGCATGCCCTGCACCTCCTGGTTCCTCCCCACCCTGGGGCCTTGGAGGCTACTGGAATCCCTGGCACTAGGCAGGATCAGCCCATCTGGGGCTTGGGCCAAGACTTAATCTTCCCTTTTCTCCCTCTTGCTGGGTCTGCACGCACTCTGCTGAGCCAGAGGATTGCAACATCCTCTCCAGGCGGGCTTTGAGACTGGACACCCTCCCTGGCACTCACTGCCTTGATCAGACAGGGGCGATGCGGTGGGAGAGGTTTGTGGATATTAACATCTGCCCTGGGCGGGGGTAGGGGGAGTGGTGTTCTGGGAAGGTCAGGTGTAGGGCAGAGGGGTCCCAGTGAGCTGATGGTAGACAGTCAGGAGGTATAATGCTGAGCCTCAGTGTCCTCATCTGTAAATGGGGCTCACTCTTTAATTGTGTGGGTTCAAACCCCAGCTCTGCCGCTTAGCAGCTCTGTGACCCTCGGCAAGTGACTTACCTTCTCTGAGCCTCAGTTTCCTCATCTATAAAATGGGGTAAAACCAGCACACGTCTCAAAGGGTTGTTGTGAGGGTCAAATGAATTAACACACGTTGGCACAGGCTGGCGTGGAGTAAGTTGTCAGTAAATGGAAGCTGTTATTTTCAAATAATTGCTGTTATTAATATAGGGTATGGGAGGGCTGCCACAGAGGCATGCTGCTTGGATCCTCTTTTAAGAAAGGACTTGTGGCCCAGCTGCCAGGTGTGCAGATGGCTAACAGTTGGCTCCCTCAACTTGGTCTGCCTCAGCTTGCCACCTGGGGACATGGTCTCCCGGGCAGCCTCTGGCCATTGACAGAGCCAGGCAGGGTCGGAGGGTCTGACCATTTCCACCCACTGTGGGATTCCTCTCACGGGCAGTCTTTGCTTCAGGGGCTCCCCCTGGGGCTGGCATCATGGCCTGATGGTCCCCCTCCCCAGTTCTTCTTCCCCCACTTCCTTTTCTCATAAACATTTTGCCTTCCTAATTGTAAGTGTCTGCTTTCTGGGGGACCCCATCCACGACAATCGGTTTCGGAGTCAGACAACCTGAGTGTGAGTATCAGCTCTGCCTGAGTGGCTTTGGATGGCGTCTGATCTCTCTGGGCCTCAGTTTCCCCCTCTGAGTCATGGGGATGATAACAGGATGGCTGAGAGGATCCAGTGAGTTAGCAATAGCGCCTTCAGCACTGTTGTCTCCGTCATCCTCATCTGTAGGGAGTGAGACGAATCGAATCTGGGTCTACCTTCCACTCTGCCAGTTTCCAGCCCTGTGGCCCTTGCCAAGTGCTTTGCCCTCTGAGCCTGGTCTGGCCCTCTGGGTCCTGCCTCTTCCATCAGACTAGCTCACTGAGTGGTGTAGCTTGAATCGGCCATCTTACTAGGAGCACTTAATGAGATTAAGTCTCGTCCCCAGTATTAAAGGGCAAGCTATGAATTACCCAGGAGGAAGCTGGCGTCTGCCTCACCCATCAGCCTAGCCACTCCCTGAGATGGATGACCCTCCCTGGATGAACGCCCTCCTTCCCAAGCCCACCTTCCCAGGGCAGAGCGCAGAGCCCATCTCTGAGGAAGGGACAGCACCTTCCCTGAAAAGCTGGCCTTTTCCCTGGAAGTCGGTGCCTCCCCAGCCCGAGGCCACAACCTCCCCTGCAGCCACCACAGCTTAAAAACACAGATGCGAAAGTTCCCCAGGCTCCTGGAAAAGCAGGTCACGCCAGGCCCTTCCTCATTTGAGCAGGGGCCCCGGTGGACTCACCTTCCCTGGCCCCAACCGCTGTCCCAGTCTGGGCCTCCCCTGCCCTGTAGCACTTTCCCACAAGGGTGAGGATGGGGCGGGCGTGTCTCCACTACCCCCCCTGCCCCATGGAATCAGGTTGCAGGCTGGGAGCGAGCAAATCACTGCACTGAAGCCTCCCAGCTGCTCAACCCTGGGCAGGCTCGGTTTCTACATCTGAAAGACTGGGGCTGGTCACCTGGAGCCCTGGCTCTGGGCTGGCTGGTGACAGCTGGGGTACACGAGGCCTCTTACTGTCAGGCTTACTGTGGGAGGTGGGAGTGAGGGTTGGCTTGTGGCATCTCCTTTGGACATTACCCACCTCTGAACTTGTCACTTTGGCCTCCTGTGGTCACACGGTCACAGGACATTCGCTCGCTTCTGGGAAAATTGTATCGTGTGTTTCAGATCCCAAATTCTCTTCTGTGGCTTCTCACCGCACCCTCCTGCCCCAGCCTCAGGAATTTTGCCCCCTGGAGGACCAAGTCATCTGAGGAACGGAGAGGTGTGGAATCGTGGGATGAAAAAGAATATATATTTTAAAATTATGGACCCTAATGTGGAGAATTGCATGACATAGAATGTTCCATTTTGTGAACAGTTAGGCTCAGAAATGGTTCTGCCATTTCCTCAGAAGCCTCTTCAGGCCTCTTCCAAATCAGAACTCACTTGCCTCTCCCTCCTCTCAAGGTAACTCATTCTTTTTTTTTTTTTAGATTTTTAAAATTTTACTTATTTATTTTTGGCTGCGTTGGGTCTTTGTTGAGGCTCTCAGGTTTCCTCTAGTTGTGGCGAGCAGGGGCTACTCTTCACTGCAGTGCGTGGGCTTCTCACTGTGGTGGCTTCCCTTGTTGTGGAGCATGGGCTCTAGGTGCACGGACTTCGGTAGTTTGTGGCTTGCGGGCTCAGTAGTTGTGGCACACGTGCTTTGTTGCTCTGCCGCACGTGGGATCTTCCCGGACCAGGGCTCGAACCTGTATCCCCTGCATTGGCAGGCGGATTCTTAACCACTACGCCCCGGGGAAGCCCAAGGTAACTCATTCTTTTATGCTTTTATTGCTTTCCTTTTACTACCTGTGAATACACACTTGACCACTACAGTTTTGAATTCATTTATTTATTTATTTTGCAGGACTGAAACTGTCTTTATTCACATAAGACATGGTTGTGTACATAGAAAATCCCATATCTATGAAAAGCCACCATAATAATTCAGCAAGTCTTAGAATATTAGGTCAATTTACAAACGTCAACTGTATTTCTTTTCTTTAATTTCTTTTTTTATTATTTAAATTTTTTTAATTAAAAAAATTTTTATTTTATATTGGAGTAGAGTTGATTTACAATGTTGTGTTAGTTTCAGGTGTACAGCAAAGTGATTCAGATATATATATATATATATATATATATATATATTCTTTTTCAGATTCTTTTCCCTTATTGGTTATTACAAAATATTGAGTATAGTTCCCTGTGCTATACAGTAGGTCCTTGTTGGTTATCTATTTTATATATAGTAGTGTGTATACGTTAATCCCCAACTCCTGATTTATCCCACCCCTACCCCCATCCCCACAGTTTTGAACCTTAGGTCTGGCTTCTTGTACTCAGTCTTATTATGTCTGTGACGTTCACTCATATTCTTACGTCTGTTGGATTGCCTTCATTTCCATGACAGTGTATCTCTCTCTCGCATGGAAAACCACAGTTTGTGTATCCATTCTCCTGTTGATGGGTATATGAGTGGTCTCCAGATTCTGCCTCTTTTGACAATGCTGTGTGCGTCTCCTGGCACCCATGAGTACACGCATTTTCCCCCAGAATCCAAGAGTGGAATTGTTGGGGCATAGGGTGTGCAGATGTCCAGCTGTGGAAGATACAGTCAGACAGTTTTGCACCAAGTTTCACTCCCATCTCCAATGTCTGCTGTGAGTTCTCCTTGCCCCACATCCTTGTCAGCACTGGATCTGGCCAGACTTTGAAAATACGAGTCATCCCGTTATTCGTGCCTGTGTGTGAATCTCGTAGTGGTTATAATTTGCAATTCCTCACCCCTTAATGAGGTTGGGTCCACTGTCCACTTGAATCCAAGCACACAGAATCTTTAGGACAAAAAAACTCTAGCTCCTTAGATAAACCATAATGGAAAAGAATCTGGAAAAGAATATATATATGTATGTATAACTGAATCAATTTGCTGTACGGAAGAAATTAACACAACATTGGAAATCAACTATACTTCAATTAAAAAAAAACAACAACAGCTCTGGGGCCTTAGAATCTCAGGGGCAAAGAATTCTAGAGTCCCAGACTTTTAGGAACAAGGCATTCCAGAATCCTCCTTTGAGTAATGGGGATTGCTCATGTCTTTAACTCATAAGGTTGGGGACAGGATGAAAGTGCATAGTGAACGCTCAGGAAGTGTGGTTTCCCCTAAGGCAGGAATTTCATCCATTTTGTTCTTTTCTGTGTTTGTCACCTCACACAGGATAGAGGCTCAA
Source organism: Delphinapterus leucas (assembly GCF_059928025.1). Lineage (NCBI taxonomy): Eukaryota > Metazoa > Chordata > Mammalia > Artiodactyla > Monodontidae > Delphinapterus > Delphinapterus leucas. Next base: position 10,574,234 of record NC_143148.1, read on the forward strand.
TAAATATTTACTGAATGAATGAATCTGAGACTCCAAGGATCCAAGATACTTGCCATGGTGGAACTTTAGGAGCAAAGACGAACAGAATTTAAGTAATGAAGAATGATCAGGTCAGAGAGTCTTAGGAACTAAAGAATGATCAAAAAGCATCTTTGACAAACCTAAGACTCACTGCTTTAATGCTTTAGAAACGAGGAAGCTCCATTGGCAGAGGCCTCCTAGCTCTTGGAAGGGTCTCAGGTGGGACCTAAAAGACAAGGCCTCTGCCTTCTCATCCTACTTGTACCTGCTTCTCCATGTGGCTCTGACAGCCACCTGATTCCCATCCCTTCCACTCACCCTTCCGGCCTCTTCCCGCCTCGTCCTCCCTGCACACATGGATGGATTTTGAGAGAGCTATTCCTGCCTGGGGCGTGAGTGGGAGAAAGTCCAGGCTCCTGCCCCAGAGGCCCTGAACCAGGCACCACCTCCCTCCTGCCTTATCTCCCACTGCTCTGCCCTCACCCACACCCCAGCTTTCAGCAGCGGCCTTTCCCCCCACCCTCCTGCCCACACACGCCCCTTTCACTTCAGCCTCAAAAATCCATCTCTCGCACTGAGATCCAAACCAGGGCACACAGCAGATGTTCAATCAACATATCAGGGCTCAGCTCTGGCAGCCTGTCCTCCAGAAAGCCCTCCCTGATTTCTCTCCATAGGTTGGGTCGTGCCCCCCTCTGGATTCCACAGCCGAAGTCCCAGCCATTCCGGGATGTCACTGTCTCGGGGCAGATCAATCTCCCCTACGTGTGAGACTGTGAGGGCAGGCAAGGGGCTGTACATACCCAAACTCTTTCCCGAACAGCTGAGACTGAAGGGAACTGATCTGTCAGCTCCATCTGACTATTGAAAAAGACTTTCTTACAATACTCTGAATTGTGCACCCCTGATGCCATCCCTCTGGGACCCAGGGATGGCTCTCCTCGCTTTTCTAGGTCAACAAGGAGTGCCCAGTGGTTCAAAGGGACTCAGGTAAGGCCTGACAGTGCTCAGCCCAGGACCTGCCCTCCTGAGACACAGGAGCCATTGTCAGCGGCTCAGCTGTCTGCCCCCAGTTTCACCCTAAAGCCTTATAAAGCCCTTCTGTTTTGTTTGTAAACATTTCTTGCGTGTACTTGTGTACCTGTGTACCCACGGTGAGACCGGAGACCTCAGCACCCACCTCCTCCCCGAATCCCTCCTCCTTCACCGGAGGCACAGAGAGGTTAGGGGCTTTGCCTAAGGTCCCACAGCCAGGGAAGGGCAGTGGGAGATAGGATTTTTAAAACCTTGTCGAGGGGACTTCCCTGGTGGCACAGTGGTTAAGAATCCGCCTGCCAGTGCAGGGGACACGGGTTCGAGCCCTGGTCCGGGAAGATCCCACATGCCATGGAGCAACTAAGCCTGTGCGCCACAACTACTGAGCCCACGTGCCACAACTACTGAAGCCCGCATGCCTAGGGCCCGTGCTCCACAACAAGAGAAGCCACTGCAATGAGAAGCCAGCGCACCACAACAAAGAGTAGCCCCCGCTCAATGCCACTAGAGAAAGCCCGTGCACAGCAACGAAGACCCAATGCAGCCAAAAAATAAATAAATAAACAAAAAACCCAAACTTTATTGAGGTGTAATTTACAATACAATAGATACAATAGAATGCACTCATTTTAAGTGTGTACCAAGGACGAGTTCTGATAAAAGTTTATAGTCGTATTATCGCATCACAATCAAGATATAGGAGAATTCCATCGCCCCAAAACTACCCCATTCCCCTTTGCAGTCAAACCCTCCCTTCATCCCCTTCAAACCCTGGCAGCCACTGGTCTGTTTTTTTTATTCCTATAGTTTTGCTTTTCCAGAATGTCATATAAATGGGATCATACATTATGTACCCTTTTAGAAAAACTCATGAAAGAATTTGCATACAGTAAAATTCACTCTTTTCTCTCTACTGTTCTATAAGCTTTGTGACACGCATGCAGTAGTCACCGCCAGAATCAAAATGCAGATGGTTTCCATTACCCCCAAAATCCCCTCCTGCTGGCCCTCTGTGGTCACACCCTTCCCCCACCCCACCCTCACAACCATAGATCTGCTTTCTGTCACTATCGAGTGGCCTTTTTCAGAATGTCTTGTAAATGAAATAATAGAGACTTCTGAGTCTCCCTTCTTTGGCTCAGTTTAATGCATCTGCGATTCACTCAGGTTGGCATATCAGAAGCGTGTTGGATTTTATTGCCACGTGTGGATAGATCACAGTTTGCTTCTCCATCTACCAGCTGAAGAACCTCTGGGCTGTTTCCAGCTGTTGGCTGATTCTGAAGAGAGCTGCTAGAAACATGCGCGTATAGGTTTTTTTTTGTGTGTCCAGAGGTTTTTATTTCTCTTGGGTAAGTACCCAGGAATGAAATTGCTGGGTCACATGAGAAGTGTATACTTAACCTCTGGGGAGACTGGCAAACTGTCTTCCAAAGTGGCTACTCTGGTTTGCATGCCCAACAGCAGGGCGTGAGAGATCTGATTGCAGAACCACGATGTGAGTCCGGCTCTGAGACGGATCTGAGGGCTTGGCCACCAAGCCACACCGCTCCTGGAAAACAATGATTGCAACAAAAGCTCTTTCCCCCTTGGTCACCACGCATGAAGTTGCTTAAAAAGAAAAAAAGAATGAGGAAGCGATTCTGGACTGATGTGGTGTGCTCCCCTTGATGTATTGCTAGGAGGAAAGTGCAGAACAGGATAAGAGTGTGTACCGTTTGTGGAAAGAGGGGAGGGGGAGGACATATATCTACATATTTTCTTGTCCGTGCGTAGACTATCTCTGGGATAAAACACAAGAAACTGGGAGATGGGAACAACACTGGGGAGGGGAGGGGCAGGGGTCATGTTAGGGGCAGGGGTCGCTACCATTTTGTGCTTTTTGGATTTTGAAACTTGTGAATGCCTTACAGGTTCAAAATAGATGCATGCAATCCATTTATTCCACCAACAGGTATTTCAGGCCTTGCTCTAGTGGTGAACAAATAAGGTCTGGTGCTTGGAGAGTCAGAGTCTAGTTCTCAAGACAGATTGTCAGTATGACAAGGAAAATATAAACAATGTCAAGTATTTGCTGTGGAGAAAAAAAGCTGTCAAGGGACTGGGTTGGTGGGGGAGAGATGGGCAGTGGTTTGAAGTGTTTTTTAAATCCAGAGGCCCATATAAGGAGTGACATTTGGGAGGGGAGAGAAGGAGCCATATGGGCATCTGGGGGAAGAATGTGCCAGGCTGAGGGAACAGAAAGTGCAAAGGCCCTGAGGTGGATTGTGCTGACTGAGGCCAGTGTGGCTGGAGTTCAGTGAGCAGAGGGGAGAGTGGAAGTGAGACTGGGGAGATGAGGGCAGGAGGGAGGGTTGAACAGATCATTTGGGTCTTGTGATTCACTACAGGGACTTTGGCTTTTACTCAGAGGGACCTGGGAGCCATGGGAGGGTCCTGAGCAGGGGATGGACGTGATCTGACTGAGGATTTAACAGGGTCCCTCTGGCTGCATGGGGGCGGGGGGCAAGGACAGAGGCAGGGAGCCCAGTGAGGAGAAGACTGCAATGGTCCAGGCCATAGGCGATGTGATGGTGGCTGGGCCAGGATGCAGGCAGTGGTGATGGGGAGAAGTGAATGAATTCAGAGGCTACTTTGAAGGTGGACACCCCAATACATCTTATTTCTACCTGTGATAGGGGCTGTGTGGAGAGGTACAGGGAACCAGGAGAGGGAGGAGTGAGAGGACCAGGCCTGGTTTGTGGAGATCGGGGAAGACATCCTTGGGGCCTTGATGTTTCAGCTGAGACCTAAAGCAGCTGGGGAAGCGCTTGAAAGAGGAGAACGCCAGGATCTTGCAGAAAAATAGAAAGGAGGGTGGAGACAAGCATTGGTCAGGCCACACAGTGCCCAGGAGGCCTGGAGCTGAGGTGCAGCCCTTGGGCTTTCTCTCGAGAGTACTGGGGAGCCATAGCAGGTTCTAAGCAGGGGTCAGGGTTGAATTTTGTTTGGTTGTATGGTTTTTTTTTTGCCAAACTTCGAGTGGCTTGTGGGATCTCAGTTCCCTGACCCGGGATTGAATCTGTGCCCCCTGCAGTGGAAGCGTGGAGCGCTAACCACTGGACCAAAGGGAATTCCCAAGGACTGAGTTTTGGAAAGACCCCTCTGGCTGTGCAGGGGGACTGGCTGTGCCTCAAGACAGCAGGTGGCTTGGGTTGGGAGGGTATGTGAAGGAGGAGTGAAGAGGATCAATTCCAGAGATTTAGGAGGCAACCTCCTGGGGAAGGCAGATGGTGGGGTCCATGCTGACTTCCGGGGTCACCATGCCACTGTCCCAAGGGTTTCTCATGTACGAACTCAGAGAGTCTTCACAACACCCACAGAAGCATCCCCTTTTCACAGCTGGGGAAACAGGCTTGGAGAGGCTGCAAAGTTCCCAGTCCAAGGCCACACAGTCGGGAAAGGGTGGGGAGAATTGAACCCACACTCTTTCCCTTCATGAGGCCAGGATGAGGCCCTGCCCATCCCCCACCCACCCTGCTGCCCTCCAGGGGCGTCCTCTGGCGGTGTTAAGCCACCACCTCTCCCTCCCTCCGTAGCCTGAGCCCCAAGCCCAGCTCTGGACTTTATCCCCAGCCGCCTGCCCGCGCCAATAAAAGGCAGGCAAGCGGTGCAAGGGCCTGTGGGCAAAATTCCCCTACTCCCAGTGCCAGGGGAGTTACCCAGGGCGCAGAGGGAGGGCAAAGGGTAGGTGTGGAGAAGGGAGCAAAGGGGGAAGGCGAGCGTCTGCAGCTCGACCGGGCTGTGCTGCCTTGCTGCTCTGTGCCTCAGTTTACCTCTCAGTAAAATGGGCATGGCTCCTTTGATGGACGGAAGAAGGACTTGCAACAACAGAGGGATCTTCCCCTCTGGTCTAACTGGGAGCCAAAGTTTCCCAAGTCTGATGGCGACGACAAGGAGCTCCAGCCTGCTGGGGACGATAAAGCACCCCCATCAAGTCTGATGAGAGAGACAGGATTTCCCAAATAAGATAGAGAAGATAAGCCCCATTTCCCTGGATGGAGAACAGGTGTCTAGTCTGGTTTTCCCGTCTGTTGGGGGAAGATAAGGAGGACCCATTCTGATGTGTGAGATGATGAGTTTCTAATCTGAGGGAGGAGACAGGTAGCCCCAGTCTGATGGGGGCGGTAAGAATCCCCCCACCCCTCCATGACCCCGAAGTGGGAAACAAGAGGCTCCAGTCTGAGGTTCCAACGTGAGGAGAGATAAAGGATGTCTGCTGCAGCTCAGCCAGCTCTTTCCTGAGTCCCTGGGTTCCAAGCAGCACCTGAATGCTTGAAATGCCACCATTAGCAAGCCCCAGCTCTGGAGGGGGCAGGACCAAGGGACACAGAGGCAAAGGGCATGTGGAACTTGCTTCTTGGACCCAGAGGCAGTTCTGCTGGGCTCTGGGCCTGACCCCCCATGTGAGCTCAGACCTGGCTGGTGGGATCCTGGCGCCACCTAGTGGTTGCTTCAGACCAGGCCTCGCGTTCAGAGCTGGAGGAGGGCCCCCAGAAGGTCAGGACCCCCTCCTTCAGACCTCCTCCACACCCCCGGAAAAAAGAAACCTGTCTGTGATTCTGAGGCTTCATCGTGTTCATCCTCCAGGTGGCTGGGGGGCAGTGTCTTTCTGACATAAGTTTATTCCTGTCTCTCTTGTGCTCACAAATTTTCCGTGGCTCCCCGGTGCCTTGGAGGGAAGCCCACACAAGGGCTGCGAGGCTGGCCTCTCTAGCCTGTCCCAAAGCATTCTGTGCTTCAACAGAACGTGAGTAGTTTTGGGAGCATGTCCTACTCAGAACTCCCCTTCAGGCCTTCACACAGGCTGTTCCCTCTGCCTGGAACACCCTTCCCTGCCTCTTTCCCAGCATCTCTTATTCTCCTCCTTCAGGTCTTGGAGGAGAGGCCTCCTCCTCCAGGAGCCCCTCCCTGACACCCCGAGTCAGGGTCACAGTCCCATGGGGAGGGCTATGTCCCCAAAGGGCTTGACACTAGCTACAAACTCCAGGAAATGTTTGTTTGAATGAGTGAGTGAGTGAATGAATGAATGAATGCCAGGCTAAAGAGTTTGCCAGAGAAGCCATAGGAGAGTTTAACCAGAGGAGGGACAAGGTCAGACTTAGAAGTCCCCGGGTTCCCTCTTTTTTTTTTTTAAATTTATTTTATATTTATTTATTTTTGGCTGTGTTGGGTCTTCGTTGCTGTGCACAGGCTTTCTCTGGTTGTGGCAAGTGGGGGCTACTCTTCATTGCGGTGCATGGGCTTCTCATTGCAGTGGCTTCTCTTGTTGCGGAGCACGGGCTCTAGGCACGTGGGCTTCAGTAGTTGTGGCACATGGGCTCAGTAGTTGTGGCACGCGGGCTCTAGAGCACAGGCTCAGTAGTTGTGGTGCACGGGATTAGTTGCTCCGTGGCATGTAGGATCTTCCTGGACCAGGGCTCGAACCCATGTCCCCTGCATTGGCAGGCGGATTCTTAACCACTGTGCCACCAGGGAAGCCCCCCAGGTTCCCTCTTAATCCTGGGCCTTTGCATATGCTGTTCCGTCTGCCTGGAACATTTGCATTTATCACCTTCCTTTCATCCTCTAGGTCTCAGTGAGCCATCCCCTCCTCCAGGAGGTCCTCCCTGACCCCCCGGCTGGGTCAGGCATCCCCCAACCCAGACTCCTGGGCTCCCTCATCTCAGCCCTGACCAATGCTGGGTTGTCACTGTCTGTGACAGGTCTGTCTCCCCTACCGGGTCGTGGGAGGACGGGACTGGGTTCTTTTCACCCATTGCCTTCTCCTTGGAACTTACAACAGAGGCATCCTTCGGTCAGGACCTGGGTTTCAATCCCGACTTCCCCATTCGTGGAGAGTCTCGGGTGAGCGTGGGCCTCTCCTGGAGCCCCAGTTTTCTCGTGAGAAATGTGAAAAGAATGGTCGGTTCCTCCCCCAGCCTCCCAGGGCTGTGGTGGGACATGGAGAAGACGACACCCTGGGTCCTGAGCTGACCGCGTGCCGGGTGACCGTGGGTGACCCACTTCCCCTTTTGGGGCCCATCTGGCTGGATGAATGGGTGGCAGGGGCCCCATCCTGCCGGGACAGTTTAGGAGGCCAGCGCGGGGCTTCCCAAGGCAGGAGGGTTAGGGACAGGCAGAGGGAAGAGGTGTCTGCTGGGTTAGGGGAAAACCAGCCTTCCCCATCATAGAACGGACGATGGGGGGGGGAAACTAACAAAGCCGGCTCCACCCGGGTGTGAGGGGAAGTTGGGGGAGAGGATAAGGGGCCCCGGGAGGTGGGTGAAAACCACAGTCCACAACTTGTGCCAACTTCCCTCCCGGAGCCTGTATGCCTTGGGGTCCAGGCCGTCTGCCTGATCACTGGCCTCTGAAATGTCACACGTCTTCATTCCAACCTCAGATCCCACTCTGCCTGCAGCCTTCCAGTCTCACGCATGGCAGCCCCATCCTGTGTCTGCTCAGGGAAAAGCTTAGAGATCCCTTCAACTCCTCTTTTCCCTCCCACCAAGTGCAGTCCATCGGCGAATGCAGCTGGCTCCACCTGCAAAATCTATCCCCACCCCCACGGCCACCACCCTGGTCCAGCTGCCATCACCTACTGTCACCACTGCTGTTGCCTCCTCAGTGGGTTCCCTGCCCTTGTCTGCTTGCAACAGACTCTTCCAAGAGGCAGCCAGAGGGATCCTATTAGGACCTGAGTCAGAGCCCATCCAGCCTCTGCTCGGAGCCCTCCTGGGGCTCCCACCTCACTCGAGGTGACGGCCGAGGTCCTCACCGCAGCCTGCAAGGCCCTGCACAATCCCTGTTCCCCTCTGCCCTCACCTCCTCCACTTTTCCCACATTTACTCCACTCCTGCCACACTGGCTTGACTCTGCTTTCCTGCCTCCTGGCCTTTGCCCATCCTGTGCCCTTGGTTTGAAATGCTTTCCCTGCCAACTTTCCACCCAGCTCCTCTGACCTTTCAGGTCTCACCTTGTGATAGGTTGAATAATGCCCCCCAAAGAGATCCAGGTCTGAATCCCTGGAACCTGCAAATGTTACCTGCAAATAGATGACCAAAGGGACTGGGTAGATTATCCTGCATTAGCTGGGTGGGCCCTCAATGTAATCACAAGTGTCTTTTAAGAAGGAAGGAGAGAGAGACTTGACTGCAGAAGAGATGGTGATATGACAAGAAGAGCAGAGGTGGGAGTGATGCAGCCACAGCTGAGGAATGCTGGCAGCCACTAGAAGCTGGAAGAGGCAAGGAACGGATTTTTTCCTGAAGGCTCCAGAAGGATCCAGCCCTGTGGACACCTTGATGTGAGCCCTGTAAGACTCCTTTCGGACTTCAGACCTCGAGAACTGTAAGAGGATACATTTCTGCTGTTTTAAGTCACCAAGTCTGTGACAATTTGTTACAGCAGCCGCAGGAAACTGATACACGCTTTAAATATCATCCCAGGGAGGCTGCTTTGGAGCCTCCACCTAAATTACAGGGTCCGGTGTTTCTCTCTCAGAATCCACCCTTTTCCATCAGAGCATCCTGACCCTTTGTAATGACCTTTTAACACCTGTCCCCCGCTTTGGGTTATGAACTCTGTGTGAGGCCAGGATCCCACCTGTCTTGGTCAGTATGTGCTCCCGTGACGTTGCACGGGACCTGCTGAGGGTACGCACTCAACAGATATTGGTCAGATTCATCCATTCATTCATCTATTATACTTATCAAGTATTTATTGAGTACCAAGTGTTTGCCTGGCACTGTTCTTGGAAGTGGGGGGGTGCAGACAGTGATTCTGCCCTTGTGTCGCTCCTTATTATGAACTGAATGTTTGTGTCCCCTCCCAAATTCATATGTGGAAGCCCTAACCCCCAATGTGCGTGTATTTGGGAGTGGAGCCTATAAGGAAGTAATTAAGGATGGGGTCCTGAGCTGATAGGATTAGTGTCCTTATAAGAGGAGACCCCAGAGAGCTTGCCCTCTCTCTGTCCCCATGAGCCCACGAAGAGGACATGAGAGCGCATGGTGAGATGGACCCACCTGCAAGACACAAGAAGAGGACTCACACTAAAACCTACCTTGCTGGCACCTTGATCTTGGACTTCCCAGCCTCTTGAACTGTGAGAAATAAATGTTTGTTATTTAAGCCACCCTGTCTGTGGTAGTTTGTTACTGCAGCCTGAGCTGACTCAGATACCCTTCAGCATGTATTGTCTCTCCATTGTTCTTTTTCCTCATTCCACACTGCTTTACGTATTACGACTATGGTGGTTTAAAAATATTCCATCGAAAGGTGGAGACGAATACCCCTCCTCTTGAATGTGGCTGGATGTAGTGACTTGCTTCTAGTTGGTAGAATATGGCGGAGGTGATGGTGTGTGGCTTCTGAGACCAAGTCATGAAGGCACTGTGGCTTCCTCCTTGTTCGCCCATGGGACAACTCACTCTGGGAGAATTCAGCTGCCTTGTCATGAGACTTCTACGGAGAGGTCTATGTGGCAAGGAACTGAGGCCTCCTGCCAACAGCCATGTGAACGAGCCAGGAAGCAGATCCTCCCGTCCCAGCCAAGCCTTCAGATGACTGTAACCCTGCCAACCTCTTAACTGTACCCTCACCAGAGACCTTGAGTAAGAACTATCCAGCCAAGGGACTTCCCTGGCAGTCCAGTGGTTAAGCTCTGTGCTACAGGGGGCATGAGTTTTTGATCCCTCGTTGGGGAACTAAGATCCCACATGCCACAAGGCATGGCCAAAAACAAAAACAAACTATCCAGCCAAGCCACTCTCGGATTCTTGACTCACAGAAACCTTGAGATAATAAAGGTGCTGAGTGTTGGGATAATTTGTTATGCAGTAGTAGATAGCTGATACAATAATAGCTCTACAGTGTGTTTTGTTATCTGGTAGGGCAGGTCTCCTTATCATTATTACTGCTATTTATTGAACACATATTGTGTGCCAAGCACTGATTTAAGGTGATAGACAAAAGAAGGAAAATTCCTGCCTCATGGAGCTCATAGTCTGGTGGAAAAGACAGATAATGAACAAGTGAAGAAAGAAATATACAATATGCAGTTCCCTGATGGTCTAGTGGTTAGGATTCGGCACTTTCACTGTAGAGGCCTGGGTTCAATCCCTGGTCAGGGAACTGAGATCCCACAAGCCATGCGCATGGCCAAAAAAAAAAAAAAAGAAAAGAAAAGAAATATGTAATATGAAGTGGAACTTGTGTGTGTCATAAATGATCTGAAGAACAGAGCTAGACAACGTTGGGTGTTGGGGGGTTTGAGCATAGACCTTAATGGAGTGATTCAGGCATCCACAGTGAGAACATTCCTGGCAGAGGGAAAGGCCAGTGCAAAGGCCCTGAGGCAGGAGTTGTGTGGTTTCTTCAAACAATAGCCAGGAGGCCAGTGTGGCCAGAGTGGAGTGAGAGGAAAGGAGAGGAGGAGGGGAAGGGCTGTGATCCATAGGGGAGGTGATTCCAGAAAGGTGACCTTACCTCTGGGGGCACCTGACACCTGCTTCTGAAGGCCACTGTGGGAACTCAGGGAGCTTCTGCCTGTGGTTAGTGGAACGGGTGAGGCTCTTTGGCTGCCCTGGTCCTGTGCAACCTCGAGGGGCTGGGATGACCTCTCTGGACTCTGCAGTGTGTGTCAGGCTGGACTGGAGTTGACCAGACTCCCTGCTTGGTTCCCAAAGTCCAGCCTTGGCACCCTGGTGCCAGGCACCCCCTCTTCCCTCCTCCTCTTCCTTCTTCTCACCATCCTCCTTCTCCCTCACCTCCTCCTTCCTATTCTATCCTCATCCCTCCTTCCTCTTTCTCACCCTCCTCCCTCTCTCTCTCCATCCTGAATCAACATTCCAGCCCAGGGGAGAAAAACAGGGCAGGCTTCCTTCCTCTCCCTGGCGGGGCTCCAGAGACTGACTGGGCCATTGTGTGTTTTGGCCTCAAGGTCAACCCTAAACCCCACCCCTGCCCTCCCCATTGCAGAAAGGTTACTTGAGAAAAGGCACCTTGGGTGAGGGGGAGGGATGGGGGAGAGAGAGGCATAGACGGCTCTGGAAGTCTGGCCTGGCTCCCACCTGTGGCTAGTGGAATCTGAGGGCCCAAGAGGACCCCAAGCACCCTCTGGGCTTTGTGGGGGAGGGAGATGGGGAGCCGCTATGAGCCCCTTGGGGCAGAAGAGAGTCCCAGTCTCAGCCTTCAGTCTGAAAACCTGTTGAGTGATCCTGGGCCAAACCCTGGCCCTGCCCCTTCCTGGCTGAGTGACTTTGGGTAAGTTACCTCCCTCTCTTTGTGCCTTACTTTCCTTTTTTTGTCCAACCGTCCCCGCATCTGGGTCCCCCAACTTGCCAGCTGACAAAAATCACCCAGGCTATTTATTTTAAAAAATCCAGTTTCCAGGTCCCTTCCCTGGAGACACAGATTTCCTGGGCCCAGGCAGAGACCTGGGAGGTGTATTTTTAATAAACAGCTAGGAGACTGGGGAAATGGGGCCCCAGTTCAAAGGGAGGCTGTGAGAAGCAAGTCAGGGAATCTGTGCTGAGGCCACGTTTCCTCCGGCACCGTGAGGATCAGCGTCGGGATTCTTTTTTTTTGGCTGCACCATGAGGCTTTCAGGATCTTAATTCCCTGATCAGGGATGGAACCCCACCCCCAGGCAGTGAAAGCGCCAAGTCCTAACCACTGGACCTCCAAGAAATTCCTCATTATTTTTTATTTTTAAATTAAAAAAATGTTCAGCATCAGGATTCTAAAAGCTTATACATGGGTATTACTTTTCTTGTAAGCCGTTTTCAGGTGATTACAATTGCCCATAAATTGTATTTCCATCCTGTATTCCATAAAATGAGGGAAACCTGTACCACAGGGTTAATTAAGTCCCTCAGGAAGAAGGTATTATAGAAAAAAGGTTATATTTGGCTTTTCCATCAGCCTGTTGCCCAAACCTAACACCTGAGTGAGTTAAAAAGCATTTATCAAGCATTTATGTAACTAGATTCTTTCCTCGTATTGACTCATTTAATTTTTTCAACAGTCCTAGGAGGTGGGTACTATTACTATCTCTGTTTTACAAGCGAGGAAAAGCCACATTGCCTGGAGTCCCTCAGCTCAGGTGGCCACCTCAGCTCCATCTGGGCTCTGAGCCTGCACCCCTGCCTGGCCGGCCCTGCTGAGGAGTGATGGGGACTCCTCAGCTAGCCTCCTCCCAGCAGCTGTGGGAATTATGGAACATGGAGTGAGGTTTTGGCTCTCTGGGCCTCAGTTTCCTCACCTGTAAAATGGAGGAACTGCCAGTGATACTCATGAGGGTTCTTGCAGGAATTCACTGAGATAGAGATACAAAGGAACCAAATCAAAGAGGGGGATTGGACTGCCTGGAGGATTCAGTTCAGAAGCCCAGAGAGGCCTAGTGGGACAGGAGACTTGGTCCTGGGGACATCTGAGCCTCCACACCCTGAGGAAATGGGATCTGGCTTGACCTAGAAAACTGAGCTGCTACCCCCTCCCCTCCTTTGGCCCCTCCCGCTGGCCTCATTCTGCCTTGCACAAAGCAAGCCCTGCTGGAACACAACCCCAGTCTTTCCCAAATCCTGGTTACTGTGTCTGGGGCTCTTTCGCTTTGGGCTTAGGTGAGAAAGGCGATTTTGTTCAGCTTGGAAGGTAGGAGTTCCAAGATGTGTCATGGCAGAGCCTACCAGCTGCCCACTGGGATCCATCCTTCCTGTCTTCCTTGAGAGCAGGACCCTGAAGTTCTTTGGAGCAGCAATATACCCAGGGAAAAGACTACATGTCCCAGCCTCCCTTGCAGCTAGGGTGGCCACATGACTAAGAGCTGGTCAATCAGATGTAAGTGGAAGTTGTAGGGTGGGGAAAGTTCCTTAAAAGGGGCACAGTCCATAATGGGGCGTGGGGCTTCTTTTACCCTTTGTCCCCCTCTTTCTGCTTCCTGCGTGGAACATGGATGAGGCAGCTGTGACTCCAGCAGCCATCTTGGACCATGAGGTGATCAAGAGAATAGAAGCCCCAAGCTAAGAATGATAGAGCAGAAAGACAGAACCAGCTGTGTCCCTAATGACACTGTGGACGATCTGCTTATGATTACCTTTTATGTGAGAGAGAAGTAATCTTCTATCCATGTAAGCTACCCTTACATGTACCAGTTTCTCTTTTATCTTATATATTAATGTCCTCTCTCTTTGTTGTTTGTGTTATTTCCAGTCTCTCTTACTAGCCACTGAAGAAAAATTCTAACTGATATATATGTTACTGACTCTTTTGTGAATATGGAGGGGTGGGGAGAATATGGACACTATTTCCCGTTTTGGGGCTGTTCCTGTTGTTGGAGTTGAGTATGGGCTTAAATCTATCCTCACTTCCTAGCTGTGCCATTGCCTGGAAACCTCATATTGGAGAACACTGATTTAGCTAATAACTTTCAAACTCCATGGAGCTCCCTTAGTGCCCACTCAGGTGGGGCAGAGTCAGTGGACAAAACTTTTAGCTCTCTCCTTCCTTGGTTGGCCAGAATTGGTCACAGGGCGACCAATAGCTGCAAAGCAGTTGGGGAAAGTGAGTACCTGACATTTTCAGCTTCTTTTATGGGAGGCAGTGCCTGCCATCATGAAAGAGGAGAGGCGAGTGGCTGTTGGGGAACTATTCTCTTCCCTCAGTATATATATTTATTGAGCATCTAACCTGCTCTACGTCAATCAGAACAGTTTCTCTTTTATTTTATATATTAGTCTCCTCTGTCTCTTGTCATACTTGCAAAAAGTTTGTCTATTTCATTGGTATTTTCAAAGAACCAGCTTTAGGCTTTATTGACTAACTCTATGTTTTATTTTATACTTCATCCATTTCTGCTTTTACTTTTCTTAATTCCTTACCTTTTTACTTTGGTTTATTTCATGGACTTTTTCTAGTTTCTTGAGTGGCAACCTTATTTTGCTCAATTTCAAAATCTTTTCTTTTTAGTACTCTCAATGCCTTTAAGCATTTAAGGCTATCATTCCCCCTCCAAGTGCAGCTTTGGCCATATCCCACAGTTTCTTTCTCTCTCTCTCTCTCTCTCTCTCTCTCTCTCTATATATATATATATACATATATAATGTTTTCACTGGCAATTGATTCTGGTTGGTATTTTGCATTTTAATTGCTTCTAATCTAAGTATTATTTAAATTTAAGGATATTTTTCAAAAATGTGTAGAAATTAGGTGAGAGGGAGGACTATAGCTTTTGAATTGATATCTACTTTTATTGCATTGCTATTTTAAATAATATATTGACCTACCATGTAAGTTCGCATTTGAAGAAAGGGCTCTGAGGGTAATAAAACGGTTTGGAAAACTCTAGTCTATCCTAAGTCCACACATTTTTGCTGATGGACAAATTGAGAGTCTAGTGAATCCATAGCAAATGCAGGATTCTAACCCAGATTTTATAACCCTCATTCTGGGTGCCTTTCACCACTCACCATCTCAGCTCAACATGGCCATCCCCAGAAAGGATCTGTCTTGAAAGTTTCTGGGAAATCTCTCTACTAGGCCTTTCCATCCTTGCGCAAATCTCTCTTTCTACCCCAAGCCTGGAGTCTGCTATTACCACTTCTGACTAACACCAAGAGTCTCCCCATAGTAGGTCATCCTGGCTGGGTTAGGCTTGCGGCTCATACCCTACTAGTGAGAGGAGTTAGAAGACACACTCCTTCTGGTTCCCACTCCCTTGCTCTCCACCCCTCAACCCCACCCCTTCCCCATTTGCATTTATTTATTCATAGGGGCTTTTTTGTGTGTTTAGAGGAGGAGGGAGATATTTTTACGACTGTGCAAGTGATGTTTGAGATACATGGCGTGGGGGGTGGGGGAATCCCAGGACAATGGAGGACACAAAAGGGCATCTTTGGTTAAATGGATGAGGGCCAGAAGATGCTGGAACTCTTCTTGAGAAATTTGGTCATTCTTTGTCCTGTGCACAAATCAGTCCCTGGGTTATGGAGTGAGGCGCAGTGTAGGGGAGGGCCGTGTTCAAACAGGGCAGCTGTTTTGTACCACAGGAGGGGCACTCTTTGGGCCACTGGGAAGCAGGACACTCAGATATAACCTGGGGAGATGTGGGAAGGGCCTAAGGCCCTGACATCAAGCAGTGGGGGCTGGGAGCCCTGTGCTTTGGGCACCCCTGTGCATGCATGCAGCCAGACTGAGAAGAATCCTGGGTGGGAAAAGAAGCGAGTGTGATGACCAGGAATGGCAGGGCTGGGAGTGGTGGAAGGAGAGGCTGACACAGGCGTGTGTTAACCAGGATGTTTATAGCCTCTGTGGCTCTCCGACAGCTCAGTGAAGGAGTAGGGCCCTGTTGGCTCTAACTCTAGGGTGGAAGCAGGAGAACCGTGAACCATGGTCCTGCATCCTTGCTGGAAGCAAGTGGTCCTCCACTCAGGGGGAGGAAACAAGGAGGGTGGCACGAAGAGCTGGTCTCTCTGGAGGTCTCCAGGGCCATGGTGCTACTCCAGGGCTGTGGGGGAGGATGGGGCACAGGGGTGGAGGAGGCCGTCAGGGAGGTAGGGGACCAGGTCCCCAGTGCCCCCATTCCTTCTGCTCCCCTGCCCAACCCTGGCCTCCCAGCGGCCCCACCCGCCCCATGCTCAGCCTGTGCCAGGTTCAGGTTCAGGAAGGTGGCGTTGGTCCTTGTGCGAGGAAGGGAGGTTGACTGTGAGAAGAGAGACAGAGTGAAAAGGAATTCCGAGGCTTCATCGGGGGTGGCCTGCTGTCATTGACCAGCCTTCTCCCCCCAACGCTGACCCAGGAAACTAGGGTTTGATGAGTGAATGGGGAGGGTGCTAGGGTGTCTGTCAGTGATTGGGTCCCTGATCCTGGAAGCTTCAAGTCTGAGGGAGGGGGGTCACTGTCTTTAACTCAGGGACATGGCTTCTGAGACTTCCTGGTCTGATGGGAGAGGCAAGGCTCCAGGGACATGACATCTCAGACCTCTGGGGATGCTCAGTCTGATGGGAAGACACGGTTCCCAACATCTGGGATCTCCCAGTCTGATGGAGGAGACACGGTCCCCAACATCTGGGAGCTCCCAGTCTGATGGGGGAGACATTGTTCCTGACTTTTGGGAGCTCCCAGTCTGATGGGGAGACACGGTCCCCAGCATCTGGGAGCTCCCAGTCTGATGGAGGAGACATTGTTCCTGACTTTTGGGAGCTCCCAGTCTGATGGGGAGACACGGTCCCCAGCATCTGGGAGCTCCCAGTCTGATGGGGGAGACATTGTTCCTGACTTTTGGGAGCTCCCAGTCTGATGGGAAGACATGGTCCCCAACATCTGGGAGCTCCCAGTCTGATGGAGGAGACATTCTTCCTGACTTTTGGGAGCTCCCAGTCTTATGGGGAGATACGGTCCCCAGCATCTGGGAGCTCCCAGTCTGATGGAGGAGACATTGTTCCTGACTTTTGGGAGCTCCCAGTCTGATGGGAAGACACGGTCCCCAACATCTGGGAGCTCCCAGTCTGATGGAGGAGACATTCTTCCTGACTTTTGGGAGCTCCCAGTCTTATGGGGAGATACGGTCCCCAGCATCTGGGAGCTCCCAGTCTGATGGAGGAGACATTCTTCCTGACTTTTGGGAGCTCCCAGTCTTATGGGGAGATACGGTCCCCAGCATCTGGGAGCTCCCAGTCTGATGGAGGAGACATTGTTCCTGACTTTTGGGAGCTCCCAGTCTGATGGGAAGACACGGTCCCCAACATCTGGGATCTCCCAGTCTGATGGAGGAGACACGGTCCCCAGCATCTGGGAGCTCCCAGTCTGATGGGGGAGACATTGTTCCTGACTTTTGGGAGCTCCCAGTCTGATGGAGGAGACATTGTTCCTGAACACAGGGAATTTCCAGTCTGAAGAGGGAACACAATTCCCACCACCTAGAAATCTCCATCCTGATGGAGGAGATCATCCCTATTTCAGTTTGAGAGATTAATTTACCTTCTGAGGGTAGGAATTCTGTTCTCACTCTTATTGTAGCGCAAAGCATGAAACATGATCCCCGTTGTCTAGGATGACAGTTTGAAGAGGGAGGCGTGCTCCGCCCTCTATACCTCTAGTCTGATGGGAGAGGTAAACGACCATCATTAGCCTGCTCCTCCAGTACGGTGGTAGAGGCAATATCTCCTGTGTTTTATGGTCCAGGAAAAAGGATGCCTTACCCTCAGACTACACACTGTATTTTAAAACCTTTGGTCTGGTGTGCCTCTTACAGAAGAGAGAAGGCATGGAAGCCCCGTTTAGTGTCCCCAGACTGAAGGAGGAAGCCTATCAACCCCTGGTCCAGGTCATCAGTTTGACAGAAGAGGCAAGAGCTCCATTTGGGGAGTCCCAAGTCAGATGGAGAAAGCGGAGCCCCTCTTCTGGGAGCCCTTGTCTGAAAAGAGGCCCCCCTCTCCCCGTCCCCTCCCACACACTCACGGGCCACCTGCAGCTCCACTTCCAGCATCTCAGTCTTGCCCTGCAGCGTGACGGTCTTGAGTGTGTAGCGGCCGGCGTCGGTGAGGTTCAGCTTCTGCACCAGCAGCGAGCAGTTGGCGAAGCCCACCTCCCGGCCTGTGTGCGCGGGGCCTGCGATCCAGTTCCCCGACGGCAGCTGGCTGAGCAGCCGATTGGGCTCAGAGGCAGGCCCACGGTACCAGGCATAGACCAGCAGATCCTTGGGGTAGCCGTGTACGGTCAGTGTCACGTCCTGGCCCTCCATCGGCCTGGTCGGCACCGGCACGATTGTCATGGCGACCACGGCCGCTGGGGAGAGAGCGAGGGGGGCTGGGTCACCTGGGCCTTGGTGGGGCAGAGCGTCCGCCGCCCACCCCCCAACCAGCTCACCTATGCATCCCCTGGCTGGCGCTCCCCATGCGGGTTGGCGGGAGGGAGACAGAGGAAGGAGGTGACTTGTGTGGTATGGAGGTGGATTTTGTGTCTCAGCAATGCCTGCCTGCCAGGGAGCTGTCTTCACCCGTCAGATTGAGGCTGTCTCTTCCCCCATTAGACTAGGAATTTCCAGCCTTTGGGGGAATATCTCTCCCATTAAACTGGAAGACCCTAGAGGGTTGAGTCATGTCTCCTCCATCAGATTGGAAATTCTCAGAATATGGGGGCCGTGTCTCCCCCATCGGATAGCTGGGAGCTGTGTACTCCAGGTGTTGTCTCTTCTGTCAGCTCAAGAGACCTCAGAATATGGGGGCTATAGTTCCCCATCAGATTGAAAGATTCCAGAGGGTGGGAGGCCATGTCTCCTCCATCAGATTGGAAATTCCAGATTATTATCAGGCTGGGTCTTTCCAGTCAGGCTGGGGACCCCAGAACTTGAATGGGGGCATGTCTATCCCATCAGACTGGAAATTCCTAGAAAGTGGGGGGCTTGTACTCCCCCATCAGATTGGGAGTATCCCAAAGGTGGGAACTGTGTCTCCCCCATCAGACTAGGAATTCTCAAAAAAAAAAAAAAAAGCCATGTCTCCTCAAGACCATGTCTCCCCCATCAGATTACAAAATCTCCTCAAGTGTCTCCTGTGCCTCCTCCATCTGATTGGAAGCTCACTGAGGGTGGCTGTTATGTCTCCTTCATCACTGCTAGAATGGAGTATGAGGCATTGCCTCTTCTCCCTAACTGGCAGCTCTTGAATAGGGAGGCTATGCTTCCCTGTTTCAAGGCCATCTCTGCAAGGGCAGAGACCATGTCTCCTCCATCAGATCAGTCTCCCCCAGGTGGAAGAAGGGTGGCGTCTCCCTTTCCTCTGTCTCTCCCCTGGCACCTGCCACAGGGGTGCTGACAGTTTAGGAGGCCGTTGGGGGCACCTTACCCACTCCCTGCACATACCTGCACACCTTGGACACCCCCCATCTTGACCTGCACAGACAGGGCTCTGGACAGCGCCTGAGGTCATCTGGTCCACCCCCCTGTCTCCTGCCAAGACCAGCTGCTAAAGCCCCAGTAGGGTGGGGCAGGAGGTACACTTACCTCTGGGAATGCCATTTCTGCTTTGGGTGAAAGAGTATCCACCCTTTGGATGAGGGCCAGCCTGTTAGTAAGAGGGAGGGAGGAGGGAGGGAAGGACCGTTCCCACTGTCCCTGGGAGATGGTGGCCACTTGGGAAGGAACCAAGGCAGAATGAATGAGGCCCTAATGTTCAAAGCCACCATCCCCAGGGGATGAGAAAACGTCCCCTGAGGATCCTGATATCTCTGAGAAAACCAGCTGTGTCTGCACTACCCCCACCGCCAGGTTGTTTAAGGACAGAGGCAAGACAGCGCCTCTCTCGCTGTGTTTTTCCATTTGCCAACGACTGGCTGTGATTTTCCAGGAGTGTATGCGCGTGTGCGTGTGTGCGCATGCGCACACCGGCATCTGGGCCAGATAACTGGGTTATCTAGTTGGATGTGCTGAGGTTCAGCTGTCTGTTTGGCAGGGAGTGGGCCCAGCCTGGAGCAGCTGTGACAGACTGAATGTAGAACATGGGCACCCATAGGAAGGGACATCCGAATGTTTTCCCACTCTGCAGCTGCACGGTTTGGGACATGCGGCCCATTTCTCACTTTGCCAACCCTCAAGGAAGAGAGCCTGATTCGTCAGTTGTTTTCTGGGCGACAAGGCACAGACTTCCTCTTTTTGTCACCTGGATGAAGAGGGTCCACCTGATATGCCACTTTGTCACTTGGCCAACGCATGGGTTGAGAATCTCTCACTCTCCAATCATCTCTTGGGCAAATGGTGGCCTAATGGCGGGTAGAGCAGCCAAAGCTTGAGTCCAACTGGGCCTCCATGGGGGGGGGGTTGGTCAGGCTGGGGGCGACTCACCAGACAGTTTGACAACCACTGAGGCAGATCCAGAAAGCAGGGTCTTGGGGTTCTTAGCAATACACGTGTACGTGCCCTCCTGGGCTGCCGTCATGCTACTGATGTTGAGGTGGTCTTGGCCATTCTTTAAGGCCCGCCCGTTGAAGGCCCACATGTACTCAGGCTCCGGGCAGGACTGGGACACGCACCACAGCGTGAAGGATGTGTTGAAGTCGACTTTGATGGTGCAGCCCGTGCGGGCGGTGGAATCCTGGAGGATGGCCACGCGTTCTGGGCCAACTGTGAGGGGGGGGAGGGAGAGAAATGGGGCAGTGGAGGGAGAGGGTGGTCGAGGTGGGCACCCCCCTGGCTTTCTTTCCACCAGGATGGGCCCCTGGGAATATCTGGAGGGAAAAAGAGCTCTGGCCTTTTCGAATCCCACATGGATCTCTAACTCGCTCTGAGATCTTGACAATCACCTTCCCTCTCAGGGGAATCTCAGTTTTCTCTTCTGTAAAAAGAGGGTGTTGGGCCAGACAACATTTCAAGATATTTTTGAAATCTATGGTTCCATTAAAAAAAAAAAAAAGTCTAAATGGTTTCTGATAAGCCATTCTAAGAGTCTAGAATTCTAGGGTTCCAAGAGCAGATATTTCTATGTTCTAGGATTCTAAGATTCTAGAAATCTATGTTTCTAAGATTCTAGGGTTGGGTGGCTCTAAGGTTTTAGAATTAGATTCTAAGATTCTAAGAACCTCTGCTTCTAGAGTTTCTAGGATTCTCAGAGTCTAGAATCCAGCGCTTCTTAGATCCAGAATGCCCTGGTTGTAGGATTCTAGGTTCTAAGTTTCTCTACATTGCCGGCCCTCGTGTACCTGAGTGACTTCCTTTCTCTGGATGGCACATTGCATATCTGCTGCCCCTGGGAACGACTCCATGCTTTGATTATGTTTTTAATTTTATTTCCCCTCCCATTCTACCACTCACGCCGTCCCCCCACCCTTTCAAAACCAGCCAGTCCTGGAGGTATTGATTCAAAGGGAAGGATTATTCAATTTCAAACGTGGTCTTTCGTCCTTAGGAGATGGGTCAAGTGCATTTTATGGGGAATCCCTGGCTTCTAACCCCAGCTGGCCTACTGACTCATTGCATGCCCTTGGACACTCTCTCCTGGCCTCAGTTTCCCCATCTATGGGGTTGGGGCACTGGGTATCTCTGCAGGGGCTGGGCCAGGAGGACTCACAGTACACGGTCAGGTTGATGGGCTCGCTGCGGCTGACACTGACCGGGTTCCAGACCTCACACTGGTAGGCTCCGGCCTCCTCCCTGCGGATGCCGTGCCGGGTCAGCACCCGGCCATCAGGGGACAGGCCGAGGCGGACGGCGATGGGCAGGGTGTCGCCATTGAAGAACCAGCGGACCTCGGCGGGGCTGGGGCTGCTGCATATCAGGCGCAGGGTGTCCCGGCGCTCCACCAACGCCGTGCTGTTGGTCATGACCACAGGCTGGGCCAGGATCTCTGTGGGGCAACAGACAGAGGGGGAGGGGGCCGGGCACTGCCTGCTTCCAGGGCCTCCCCCTCCCCAGGCAGGGGGCATGGCTGGATCCCGGTGGTGCCCCTGAACCCCCAGCCAGAGGGGCAAAGAACAGGATGAGAGGCAGGTTTAATCCCAGAAGCCATCTGGGAGGAGGTGAGCATTTTAATGTTATTTTAGGTCAGTTTTTTTTTTTTGATGGTTTTAATATTTTTTAGAGTTTCTTTTTTGTTGTTGTTGTTTTTTTTTAAAGGAAGGATTGGGAAGGAGATGGGAAAGCCCAGCTGGGGAAAAGGGGGCTCTGGGGGGTGTCTCACCATAGACCTGCAAGTGTCCGTAGCCCACCTCCGTCTGAAATTGCCTGTTGAGAGTCTGCAGGATGTAGGTGCCCGAGTGCCCGGGCAGGGCGCCCTGGATGTTCAGGCTGCCGTCGGGGCGCACAGCCTCCCGCCCCGTGTGGGCCGGGCCAGGGGTCTCATCGCCTGTGCTTACGATGTAGCTGGCCACCAGGTAAGATAGACTGAGCGTGGGCCCCGCATACCAGTTGTAGGCAAGCAGCTCCCCTGAAAGCCCTTGGACAGCCAGTGTGACGTTGTCGCCCTCGGCTGGCTGGGCAGGCTCGGAGGTGATAGTGATCTCGGCCCCCGCGCTCAGGAAAGCGGCTGAGGAAAAGGAGCCAGAGGGGTGGGATGAGGTGGACTTGATCGCTCCCCACGTTTGATGGAGGAGGAGACGTGGCTCCTGGCACATGTGTTCCTACCACAAGTAAGTGCTCAGTAACTGTCAGCCAGGTGTGGAGTCTCAGTCCTGGGGAGGGGGCTGTGATCTGAGGATTGGATTTGATGGGCTGTGCTAAGGATCTAGCCTAAGGCTTTGCTCATAGCAAGCTCATAGCACACTCTCAGCCTGCAGGACCTTGGATACCACCCAGAGGGTTCCCCCCCACCACCACACTGCTGTGAGAGTCACTAGGCCTCCACTTACGAGATCAGGCTGCCTTGTGTAGCCCCTGGACCCCGACTCCCGGTCCAGCGCCCTTCCTCTGCCTCTCCAGAGGCAGAAAGTAGGGCCGTGATTAATACACTCCACCCCTTCTGTTCTCAACCCAACAGATAAGCCCCAAACCTGACTAGCTGGTTGGGGCTGCCTGGGTTTGAATTGTGTGTGGTTGCCTGGATTGAGAAGCCGCGGCGGTTCTCACGTAAGAAGTGCTTACATGTTTGGCTTGGTTTCTGGTACTTTCCGTGTTGATAAAGGCTGACTATGAGCGAGGCCTCTGCGTCTAGCACTCAGCCCTGCCGCTTTCTGGCTGTGTGACCCCGACCAGTGCCTTGACCTCTCTGAGCCTCAGGCTTCTGGTCTATGGAGTGGGGGGTCATGGGTGGGCCTTCTTCATAGGGTGGTTATGAATACGTGGAAAGCATTTAGAACAGCACCCAGCAAGCACTAGTAAACGCTGCTTGGAATGACCTTCAAACGACCCCAGGAGTTAGGCCCATTTCATAGATGAGGAAACTGAGGCTGAGAGGAGGAAGGCAATTGCCCAAACCATAGCCTGAGGGAGGGGCAGAGTGGCTGGTTACAACTTGCTCTAGTTAAGGCTTCCAGAGCTCAGTAAGAGTTTGCCACGTGAATGAAGGCATAGCAGTGGCTCCCTTGCCCTAGCGTACACCCCGCTCTTAGAAATCTCCAAAGTCCACCCTGAAAACCTCTCTGGGTGACGGTCCCCGGCCTGCCCCACACTGGTGACTCTTAGTGGAGCAAATTGTGCCTGTGTGAAGCAGAGCTGTCCTCCTGACGTGCTGGATTTCTGGCTGACACCTTCCCTCCCCAGGCCGGGGATCCCCTCCCTTCCCCGAGGCCGTGGGGGCTGAGGTTCTGGGGGCGCCATTCTCGCTCACCACTGAGGAGGAGCCAGCCGCATCTGGTCAGCACCATCTTTCACCCCAAACCCAGCTCTTGGAGACAGCGGCGTTGGCGGCCCGATGCTCCGAGACCCTTCCTGGTTGGGGTTTGGCTCCGTCTGGCGCCGGACGTGGGAGGGTTCGGTGATTTGGAGCCGGGGGAGATCACCTGAATTTGGAGGGATCGAGTCACCGAGGATCTGGGGCCCCGTTTGGGTACCAGAGCAGGTGTGGCAGGCACGGGCCAGGGGCCACGACCTGGCCAGGCCTCCTGGGGCGCTGCCTAAACTTCTTTGTGCCGAGGGCCCAGGTTTGGTACCAGGAGAAGAACCAGGTCATCAGGGAGGAGGAAGGAGGGGCAGGGGAAGATTTTAAGGCAGTTCTTACCCACGGCCCAGTCCCTGGTCTCCCTGGTGAACTTGGGGGTCACCAAGGGATAAAACCCATCTGTTGTGACTGCCGTTTTCCCAGCCCCAAAGCTGTGGGTGACCTTTAGGTGTCATCTCAGTGGCTGCCCTGTGATGTGAGCACTGTCAGAAGCCCCACTGGCAGATGGGGAAACTGAGGCACCAGGTAAGGGCTCTGACTTACCCAAGTTCTTGCAGGCGGGGAGGCCTGTGTGGCTCTATTTCCAAAGCCACACAGAAGGGAAGGCTGATGGCTGCACACTTCCTTTGGGGCTCTGCTTCTTGGCCTCCTGCGTGGGGCTGAGAAATCCATATTCTCTCTCTTCTCCTCCTGAGGCCTTGTTCTTTCTATAGGTCAAATGGGTGTATGTGGAGACTTTGGGGCTAGAGAGAGTCCAGTTTTGACCTTGGCTCTGCACTTACTGGAAGTGGGGCTGGGAGCGGCCCTTTCCTGAGTCTCCATTGACTGCTCTGAAAAAGAGGGATGGTGTGGCCCCTACTCAGGGTTGTTGAGAGCAGATGCTACATGTCAGGAAGTTAGCCAGCACCAGGCAGAGTCGGGTCCCAAACATGAGGTGTGGTTGACGTTACTGGACCTAGTTCCACTGTTCCTAGCTTCCATGACCCAGGGCAAGTTATGGAGCCCACTGGGCCTCAGTTTCCTCATCTGTAAAATGGGAGTCATGATAGTACACTCCTCATGAACTGTTGTGAAAAATGAAGTGTGAAATACTTACCACGATGCCTGGCCCTGAGCAAGCCTCAAGAAATCACTCATTCATTTATCCTACAAATATTTAGTGAGCCTAGATTGTCTGCCGGGCACTGTCCTAGAGGCTGGTAGGTAAAATCCCTGCCCTCATGGGGCTGACATTTGCAGGGTAAACAAATAAACAAAGTCTATTTCACATAGGATGGAGGTAAGTGCTTCGGGGGGAAAAATAAAGCCAGGAAGGGACTTTCCTGGTGGTCCAGTGATTAAGACTCCGTGCCCCCAATGCAGCGGCCCGGGTTCAATCCCTGGTGGGGGAACTAAGATCCCGCATGCCACTCTGTAGGGCCAAAAAAGAAAAAGAAAGAAAAAAAAAAAAACCAGGAAGGGGGCTGGGGATTTTGGAGCCGGGGGCAGAGTGGGGGTGGTCAGGGAGGATGTCTCTGGGAAGATGATGCTGGGCAGAGGCCATGGAGGAATCTGGGGGAAGAGCATTCTTGACAAACGTGCTATTATCGGTATCTTAATAGCTTCTGGGTCCTGGTTTCTCCAAGGCCCGAGCATCCTGCTTCTGGGCAGTGGGCCATACCTGTGGCTCACCTGTCCTGGTTTGCTCCTCCAGCACCTCGTCCTGAGCTGCCCTGGCAGGGAGGGGCTCTGACGCGGGGGTAGTGTGAGGTGAGAGGGGTGGGTGCGGCCAGGTGACTTGTGGGTGACCTGGCGCCTCCTGCTGCCTCCACCCCTCCTGTGACCTCACCTCACCCTTCTCTGTCCTGGCCCAGCCCTCTCCCCTGAGCCCGGGACCTCGTCCTAAGTGTCATTCAGGCTGCCTCCCCCCCTCCCTCGATGTTCCTGGGCACCTCTCCCTCACCCTGTCCCAAACTGACCTCGACAACATCTTCCCCCAGACCCGCTCCTCCTCCCGTCCTCTTATCAGGGATTGGCGCCACCATCCACCGTCACTGGGACCGAGAGACTGGGCCTTGTCCCTGAAGTCCAATCCCCCTCTGCCCACCGCATACCACGCCCTATCACGCCTGCCTCTTAAATGCCCTGTGTGCCTTTGTCTCCCTCCCCATGGCCCCTGCCCTGGTCCAGGTCTCCCGCCCACCTTGTCTGGCTTCCCCTCCCCAACTCCTCCCTGGTCTCTGGCCCTGGTTTGGCCCCCTCGTGGTGCCCAGAACCTGCTATGGCTCCTCAGTACCCTCAGGAGAAAGCCCAGCTCCTCACCGTGGCCCTGCATGGCCTGGCCCCTGCCTGCTTGACCAGCCTCACGGAACGTCCCTTCCTTCTGGGAACTCTCTGCTCCAGTTATTCTGCCTCACTGGCGCTCTCTCTACCCAGCACACCCCTGCTTCCCTCTGCTCTATTCCATTGCCTATTCAAACTCCTCCTTCTCCAGGAAGCCCTCCTTGACTCTCAGACTGGGTTAGGTGCACCCCTCAACCCCAGTCCCAGCCCTGACCACCCTGGGTCCTAACTGTCAGGGGGTTGGTCTGTTTCTTCAAATGGACTGTGAGTCGTGGGAGGGCAAGACCAGGGCTGTTGTGGTCACCACCGTGTCCCCAGCACTGCCCAGCACAGGATCGGATACAGAGCAGAGGCTGAGAGAGTGTTTGTGGAACTGGACACCAGGGGTAGGTGGCACAGAGAGAGGAGTCTCCAGGGAGGTCCAGATTTCTGGTGATTTGCCATCTGGCTGAGGAACGAGAAGAGTTGTGGCTATTAGAGACTTGGGGGCAGATCCCGGCTTTTGTCCAGACTCCACCATGGCTCCATACCGCCCACAGCATCACACTGACCCTTCTCTGCTGTCCTCGCCCTTCCCGATCTGCTCCCAGCCTTCACCTCCCCAGCCCTTCCTCAGGTGCTCCCGGACACGAGCCCAGATATTTGGTCCAATTGAGCCCTGCAGTTTCTTGAACACCTACTATGTGCCAGGCCCAGCAGGCAGAAAGTAAACCTGGCTACCCTGGGCAGGGGCCATTGCCTGTCTGGGAGGTGGGTGGTGGGTGATCATGACACTGACCTCCCTGGGATTCCTCTGAGAGTGAGGGACAGCAGGCGTGTGGAAGGCTCAATGCTGTGCCTGCCCCAAAGTGGGCACCGGGTACGTGGGGGCCATTGTTCACTCACCTTTTAACAAATGTTTACTGAGCATCTACCAGGTGCCGGGCACTGTGCTAGGCACTGGGTTATAGCCACAAATAGGACAGACAAAAATCCCTGCCCCATAGCATTGACCTTTTGTTTGGGGAGATACTCAACTGACAAACAAAAACAGGTATAATATATCAGGTGGAGATAATGCTATGGAGAAGAAGAAAGCAGGGGAGGGGATGGAGGTGTCTAGGACACTGTTTCATGTAGGGCCGAGAGAAGATGTTTTTGGAGGCGACACTGGAGTAGAGACTCCATGGGGGAGCTGTGCTGAATCTGGGGGAAAGAATTCCAGGCGAAGGGAAGAGCAAGTGCAAAGGCCCTGAGGCAGGAGTGTTTTGGTGAGTGTGAGGCTGGTGTGGCTGGAGCAGAGTGAGTGAGGGCAGAGAGGGAACAGGGGCGGATCCTGCAGGGCTCTGTGGGCTGCAGGAGGACTTTGGCTTTTACTCTGAGATGGGAGCCCTGGGAGGTATGTGAGCAGAAGGATAGGAGCTGACTTAGGTGTCAATAGGATCTTCTGGCTGAGTGTGGGGAACAGACTGTGGGAGGTGAGGGCAGATGCTGGGAGGCAGTGAGGTGACTGCAATAGTCTAGCCGTGCTGTCCAGTATGGTAGCCACTACCATTAGCTTATCCGAGTTTAGATGAGCTGTGAGCGAAAAGTACATACCAAAGTGGTGAATATTTTGTAATGTATAGGAGTATTGAATCACTTTGCTGTGCACCTGGAACTAACATGGTGTTGTAGGTCAATGTCACTTCAACTAAAAGAAGAGAAAGGACACGTAATCACAGTATCCTAATAGGTTCTGCAACGAACAACATTTACATTGTTATACTGGTGCAAACGCTAATTATTGATACAATTAAAAGTATGATAAAATTTTGGGGAGAGGATGAGAGGAGAGGTGGAGGTATTAAAACTTCATCTCATAACATCTCCAGATTAAAAATTTTTTCTCTTCTTCTTATTGTATCTATAGGAGATGATAGATTTAACTAAGCCTATCGTGATAATCATTTCATAATATATGTAAATCGAATCATCATGCTGTACACTTTAAACTTACACAGTGATATATGTCCATTTTTTCTTTCTTTTTTCCTTTTGGCCGTGCTGTGTGGCTTCTGGGATCTTAGTTCCCCGACCAGGGATTGAAACCAGGCCCTCCGCAGTGAGAGCAAGGAGTCCTAACCACTGGACTGCCAGGGAACTCCCTATGTCAACTTTTCTTAATAAAACTGGAAAAAAAAGATTCTGAAGGTGAAAAAAAAAAAACAACCCACCAAATATTGAAGATTTATTGCAGACACACACACACACACACAAAGAATGCAAAATAGATTGTTCACTTTTTATATTGAGTCCATGTTGAAATTATAACATTTTGCCTAGGTTGGGTAAAATAAATTCATTTCACCTGTTTCTTTTTACTTTTCTCCATGTGATACTAGGACATCTTAAAGTGTATATGTGGCTCACATCGTATCTACTGCATGGCCCGGGACCAAGCAAGAGGTGGTGGACCAGAGAGAAGAGAAGTGGCCAGATTGTTGGTATATCTTACTAATGATTCATTATCCATGTTGACATTGTTGGCTTTCCCTGTTAGCCAGCATCACCCTCCCTCCCTGAGAAC
Organism: Delphinapterus leucas; assembly: GCF_059928025.1. Taxonomy (NCBI): domain Eukaryota; kingdom Metazoa; phylum Chordata; class Mammalia; order Artiodactyla; family Monodontidae; genus Delphinapterus; species Delphinapterus leucas. Next base: position 10,602,485 of record NC_143148.1, read on the forward strand.
CCATTTTGCATGAGCCTCAGGAGGTTAGAGTGGGTAAGTCATTATCTTCTCCGCAGCTGGGGACAAGTTTCTCTGACCTTGTTTTGTCAGCTCTCTCCCCCAACCCTGGCTCTCTTTTCTCACCAGCCACATCATTAATGCCCTAGGGAGTGGGAGGTGACCTGGGACTGCCTCATTCTGTCTCCCTGCTGAGACCCCGCCCACTACTGACTTAATATTTGTAAGATGGCCTGGGCTCCCGTGGCAGGACCTTTGTCCTGTCCTCCTGGGCGAAGCTGAAGCGGGTTTCTGGACCCCCCTTTTCTGTTCCCCTTATCTCTTCAGAGGGAGGCTGAGGGAGATGTAATATTTACTCATGGATCTGACTTCAGGGTGTGGCTTCCTGTGCCGGCCTGGCAAGGTCTGGCCTTGGTCCTGGGGAGGCTGTTATGTCCCCTTAATTCCTCACCCTCGAAAGAACACCCAGGCTACTGTACCAGAGGGAACAGTGGATTGGAGGGGCAAGCCTCAGACCTTCCCCACGGGCTGTTCCTTTTGGCTGGATACCCGTCCCTTCCCCCACTCCTTGTCCCCATTCTCACCTCATTCACCTGGGTTTTTCCAAGTCATTCAATCGTTTAACAAATATTTATTGAACACTGATTATCTGCCACGCTGTGTTGGGCAGACAGGCAACAACCCTTTCCTTGTGGGGCTAAATCCTATTGGAGGGAGATGGGCCATAATCAAGAAACTGATAGAGTGTATCAGGTGGAGATAAGTGCTATAAAAATATGAAATAGGGCAAGAGGATTGGGAGTGTCAGGGATTGCTCTTTTCGTAGGGAGGGGTCAGGGAGGGCCTTTCCGAGGAGGTGATGTTTGAGCTGAGACCTGAAGGAGGTGACCGAGGGGGAATGTGACGATCTGGGGGAAGAGTGTTTTTGGCAGAAGTCGCGGCAAGTGCAAAGGCCCTGAGGCAGGAAGGTCTTGGACGAGTGTGAGGATGGCAAGAGGCGGGTGTGGCTGCAGCTGAGTGAGGGAGGGGGACAGTGGGAGGAGCTGGTTATAGAAGGAGCAGGGAACCCAGGACAGGGCGCTTTGGACGCCACGAGGTGGCCCATTATAGATGAGTCAGGTGATGGTAAGGTCCAGCTTGTGGTATGAGAGCCAGTGAGGGACAGAAGGGAAGGGTCTAAGTGTGGGGTGAGGGGCTGCAGGGGGAGAGGTTGGTACATGTGAGGGGCTGGGCTTTTCAGGAAGGTGGCCGAGGGCAGGAAGTGAAGGGCAGAATTAGGGAGGTGGAGGGGAGCAGAGAGAGTGCCACGGTTCTCTGGGGACCCCCAAAGGGCCAGAAGGACCTGGGAGGGGTGACCTGGCTAGGTATCCTTCCTCTCTGGGCCTCATTTTTCCCATCAAGAGTATGGGATGGGTTGGACTTGGGTTTAGAGTTATGGTTAAAAGCAATTTAAAAGCCATATTTTATTCTGGAAAACTTCCAAAGTTTACATACTCATCAAGGGCAGAGCAATGTCCTTCCCCCCACATCCATCACCCAGCTTGAGCCCATCTTATTTCCTCTCCCCTACCCATGATCCTTTCTCATTTATTTGAAAGCAAATTCCAGCCATGGTATCCTTTTATTCAGAGATACTTCAGCCTGTATCTCTAAAAGATAAGGACTCACACAAAACAAAACAAAACAAAAACCAACCCTCACAATGTCATTATTTTGCCTAAAATGTGAAAACAAAATCAACAATGAACAGTTCCTTAGTATCTTCAATACCCAGTCAGTGACCAAATTTCCAATCATCTCCTAAATGTCATAATCTCTTTACCAGCTTCACTGAGGCATACTTTTCATCCCATAATATTCACCTTGCACAGCCATTCCCCAAATCTAGTTTTAGAACCCTTTCATCACCCCCAAGGGTTTCCTGGTGCCGAGATCCAAAAATGGTGCAATATTTTGAAATGTTTGCTTCATCCGTGGAACGCTTTCCTCAAGCGAAATCCTCCATGGAGCCCCAGTGTGTCCAGCAGATAAAAATACCTCGGTCTCAACACAGCCCACTCCCCCAGATACAGAGACAAGCCTGCACTCTCATTAAAGGTGTGAAGGGTGGTGAGGGGGTGTTTACACCTCTGAAGCCAAGCTACCCACACCATGTGACCCCGGCAGACTCTTTCAGAGTACAATGTCGTTTTGCACACAAAGGGGTTGAATTTGGGAGAGAAGGGTTTTCCCCATGAATCATAATCACCCTTGGTCATGGCCCAGTCTACTTCCTTCCCCACGCAGCCACTTCCTCGTTTGTAAAACAAGGAGCCACAGCCCTGAGAATCTAGACGTGCCAATGGACTCACGGGAAGTAGGTAGTGGTGGGCAGTGACCCCTGGTGGGTAGAGATGGGGTGGAGAGAGTCAAGGAGCCTGGGAGCTCCCAGTCCCAGCCAAGGACATTGGTCTCTTCCTAATTGGGCCAAACACTGAACCCACCATCAGCGATACCTCCTTTGGGTTAAGCATTGCCCTGTCCTTGGTGCCCTTTGCTTGGCCACACAGATCCCAACTAAATTTTAGTGGGTGTGGGTTACATCTTGGTCCCTCTTCCTTCCAGCCTGGAAACGTGCACAGGATAAAGCTTGGATGCTAGCAAGACTTTGGTTCCATTCCCAGTTTGTCCCTTGACAGCCTGTGTGACCTGACCTCTTTTTTTTTTTTTTTTTTTCCTCCCCGGCTGTGTGTGGCATGTGGGACCTTAATTCCTGGACCAGGGATCGAACCCGTGCCCCCCGTGGTGGAAGCGCAGAGTCCTTAGCACTGGACCGCCAGGGAAGTCCCTTATCTGACCTTTCTTAGCCTCAGTTTCTGCATCTGTAAAATAGGGATAATCATGGTACTTGCCTTATGAAACTGTTTTGCGGATAAAATAAATAAGTAAAGCACTTAACACAGTGCATGACGTTTGGTGAATGCTCAAGAAACGCTTATTATTAATTATTATTACATTGGCTTCCATATTGCCTCCCCCACTAGACTCTGAGCTCCCTGAGAGTGGGGGCTGGTCTGGTGCCCAGTTAGGTTCATTTGACAGAGCTTGGTGTATAGTAGTTGCTCAATAAACATTTGCCAATGAATGAATGGAGATGCCGGGCACAGGAAGGGAAGGATATAGGTAATGAGAATCCACACATGTTCACTTATTCCACACGCATTCCTGGAGCCCCTGCCCTGTGCTGGGTGGTGCTGGGACACATTGGGTGACTGAGGCAGCCCCCTCTGGGGGCTCACAGTCCAGTGGGGAGATAAGCCCATCTCCAGACAGTGACGACCCAGAGCGGGCAGGGCTGGGGTGGATATAAACTCAGAGGTGGGGATCTGACCCAGCTTGGAGTGAGGGAGGACTTCCTGGAGGAAGAGGCATCTGAGCTGAGACTGGAGGATGAATACGGACCTGGGGCAGGTAGAGTGAAGTGATGTGGCTCCGGGCATGGAAGGGAATATGCGAGATTCTCGAAGAAGTTCCGTCCCTCAGATCACAGTCCACAGGGTGGAGGTGAGGGACAGGGGTCTGAGAGGTAAGGCTGAGAGGCCCCCCAGGAGCCAGACCTGGCAATCAGTTGAAGGCTGTGGTGAGGAGCCTGGACTTTAAGGGCACTGGGGAGCCACGGATGGTTCTGAGCAGAGAGGGGCAGCGTCGGGTTTGGGCTTTAGAAAGATCCCTTGGGCTGTCTTGTGTTGGGGGGATTGGAGAGGGCAGGAGACCAGGTAGGAGGCTGGGGAGGCAAAGGGAGAAAAAACGGCAGCCTGGCCCAGGGCTGGGCTGTAGAGAGGAGGGGGGAAGGTCCAGCTCAGGCGACTAGTGGGCAGGGTCCAGTGCCTACCCCAGTGAGACCGAGGGAGGGATGCGCCCATGTTTCGGGGCCTGGGCAGCTGTGTGGACTCTCTGGGAGCCCCGAAGGGTAAAGAAAGGGGCAGAGGCTGGAGGCAGGTGAATGCGGGACACCACGCGGCCAGGCCCTGGTCCGTGGGTCTGCGTGGCTCTCTGCTGCCCCCTGCTGGCTCCGCCTTGAGTTGTGTCTTGCCTGCAAGTCTGGCAACCAGGACGGATCCAGCAAAGCCCAAACCCAACCAGTGACAAAAGAAGACATTTCCTGGGCGACCATACTGCAGGGTGCACTCACGTTCACTGTCCCCAGTCCTACATCCCGGGTCTCCAGCTGCCTTCCCCTGCTGACACACTGAACTGAATTCAAGACTGTCCTCCCAAACCCTTCCCTTTTCTTTCTTTCTTTTCTTTTTTTTTAAACAGTGTTATTGAGATGTAATTCACATATCATACAATTCACCCATTTCAGGTGCGCAGCTGAATGTTTTTAGTATGTTCCTAGGGTTGTGCAACCATCACCACAATCTTAGAACGTTTCCATCACCCCCAAAAGAAACCTTGTCCCTGTTAGCAGTCACTCCCCATGCCCCCTCCCTCCCAGGCCCTGGCAAACATTAACTGGCTTTCTGTTTCAATGGATTTGCCTATTTTGGACATTTCATATGAGTGGAATCACACACTACGTGTTTTTTTGTGTCTGGCTTCTTTCACTTAGCATAATATTCTCGAGGCTCCTCCATGCTGTAGCACGGGTCAGTGCTTCATTCCTTTTTATGGCTGAGTAATATCTCACAGTGTGGATAGGCCACTTTTGCTTATCCATTCATCTGCTGATGGACAGTTGGGTTGTTTTCAATTTTCAGCTATTATGCATAATGCTTCTATGAACATCTGTGGACAAGTTTTCGTGTGGACGTATGTCTTCATTTCTTGCAAAACTGGTCCTCTTGCTGTCTGAACGCCACCACTGTCTCCTACCCCTCACTGGCAAACCAGGCACCTGGGGGTTCCTCTGCTCTAGTACCCCAGCTTCCTCAGCACCTGTTGCATTCTTCCTCATAGCATCATTCCCCACTGGACGTTACCTTCGATGCTGTTTGTTGTCAAATCTCTGGGGGTAGGGATCTCTGTGTGTGTTGTTCATGGCTATCTCCTCAGAGCCTAAAACAGCTGCACAGCAGGTGGTCAATAAATATTGAATTGATGAAGGAACACATTACTTTATTTTATTATTATTATTATTTTTTGTGGTACGCGGGCCTCTCACTGCCGTGGCCTCTCCCGCTGCGGAGCACAGGCTCCGGATGCGCAGGCTCAGCGGCCGTGGCTCACGGGCCCAGCTGCTCCGCGGCATGTGGGACCCTCCCGGACCGGGACACAAACCCGTGTCCCCTGCATCGGCAGACGGACTCTCAACCACTGCGCCACGAGGGAAGCCCCAGGAACACATTATTGACAACACCCTTCTCCCTCATCCCACACATCTAATCCAGGACAAAATTCTATCAGTGTTTCATTCTAAATATCTTTCAGCTCTGTGCACTTCTTCCCCAGCCAACCTCACCACTCTGGTCCAGCACTTGCTGAATGAATGAATGAGCCATTGAAGGAATAGATGGGGGAGGGCAGGCCTGCCTGGAAATTTCTCTCAGGAAAGCATAGTGGTTGAGTGTGGGCTCTGGTGTGAATCCTGATGGTGTATTGACTGGGCTGTTCATACAAATTTTGGTTCTCCCTATTCTGGGAACGTGGCTGAATTGCACCTGCCCAGCCCTCTTGACATTAGATTGTGCCATGTGACTTTCTTTGGCCAATGAAATGCGAGTAGGAGTGTCACTTCTGGGTGGAAGCCTTTAAAAACCAGTGCATGCTTTGCCAGGTTCCCTCCCGTTCCCTGCATAGTAGGGACAGTCCCTCTGTCAGCCTGGTTCCTGAATGAGGAGATGTGACACAGAGCTCTCCTGACCCTTGTCACGCCTGCCTACCTGACATGAACACGTAGCATGAGCAGGGAATGAGCCTTTTGATGTTCTAAGCCATGGAGAGTGTGGGGTTGCTTGTTACTGCAGCATAACCCAGCTCATCCTGACTGCAACACTGGCATTTCCTATACTTGGTGTGTGATCTTGAGGCAGTCACTTCACCTCTCTGAGTCTCGATTTCTCCATCTGCAAAATGGGAATATAATAGTCCCGCCTCCCAAGGCTATTCGGAGAACTTAAGAAATTCAGACATGGACAGGTATAAAGGCCAGGCCCTCTTCACTGTAGCTGTTATCATTATATTTAAATCTGGTTTTGTCGTGGTGAAGGAAGAAGGAATGGTAGCCATTTCCTAGGCTGTAGTAAGATCCTATATTAGTCTGCTAGAGTGGCCATGACAAAATACCACAGACTTGATGGCTTAAACAACAGTTATTTTCTCACGGTTCTGGAGACTGAAAGTCTAAACTCAAGGTGTTAGCAGGCTTGGTTTCTCCTGAGGTCTCTCTCCTCAGCTTGCAAAGGACTGCCTCCTTGTTATGACTTCACCTGTTTTTTTCTCCACACATATGCATCCCTAGTGTCTCCTCGTCCTCTTCTTTTAATGGTATTTTTATTTTTTAATTTTTATATTTATTTATTTTTTTGGCTGCACCATGTGGCTTGTGGGATTATAGTTCCCTGACCAGAGATCGAACCCAGGCCCCCTGTAGTGATAGCACTGAGTCCTAACCACTGGACCACCAGGGAGTTCCCCCCTCCTCTTCTTATAAGGCCACTAGTCATACTGGATTAGGTTCCCACCCTATGACCTCATTTAAATTTAATTACCTCTTTAAAGGCCCTACCTCCAAATAGAGTCACATTGGGGGTTAGGGCTTCAACATGAATTTGGGGGGACACAATTTATTGTATAACAAAGCTGGTACCAAGTGAGCTAGAAGGCATGCAGTCAGGCTCAGAGAGCTTACTCTTGAAAGTATTGCCATCTTGGAAGTGAGGGTTGACTGATTTTAACAGGATCTCTCTGGCTGCTGAATGGGAAACAGACCATGGGGGCAGGAGTGGAAGCAGAGAGACCAGGCGGAAGCTGTTACATTGTGAATGAAAACAAAACTGTACAGGGCTTCCCTGGTGGTGCAGTGGTTGAGAGTCTGCCTGCCGATGCAGGGCACACGGGTTCGTGCCCTGGTCCGGGAAGATCCCACGTGCCGCGGAGCGGCTGGGCCCGTGAGCCATGGCTGCTGAGCCTGCGCGTCCGGAGCCTGTGCTCCGCAATGGGAGAGGCCACAGCAGTGAAAGGCCTGCATACCGCAAAAAACAAAACAAAAAAACTGTACAGCCCAAGGTAAGTTGAAAGTGGGAAAATAAAGTGAAACAGTGGTTTAGACTTGTAGCTCTATATGGTCGCTGATTTTCTCTTTGTAAAAGTTAGCAAGTATTAGAAAGGCATTAAAGGCCGACTAGAATCTGATCGAGACTTTCATTTGCCACTATCAGAATCATGCAAAAAGAGTAGAAAAAGGAATTCTTTTCACCATGTGATTCAAAGCCTTTAAAAATATCATAACTTTAGGGACTTCCCTGGTGATCCAGTGGTTAAGACTTCACCTTCCAATGCAGGGAATGAGGGTTCGATCCCTGGTCAGGGAGCTAAGATCCCACATGCCTTGTGCCCCAAAAGACCAAAAAACATAAAACAGAAGCAATACTGTAACAAATTCAATAAAAGACTTTAAAAATGGTCCACATCAATTAAAAAAATCTTTAGGGCTTCCCTGGTGGTGCAGTGGTTAAGAACCCACCTGCCAATGCAGGGGACACAGGTTCGAGCCCTGGTCCAGGAAGATCCCACATGCCGTGGAGCAGCTAAGCCCATGCACCACAACTACAGAGCCTGTGCTCTAGAGCCTGTGCTCTAGAGCCTGCGCGAGCCACAGCTACTGAGCCCACATGCTACAACTACTGAAGCCCTCGTGCCTAGAGCCCGTGCTCCACAACAAGAGAAGACACCACAATGAGAAGCCCACACACCGCAACGAAGAGTAGCCCCCCACTCAACGCAACTAAAGAAAGCCCGTGTGCAGCAACGAAGACCCAGCACAGCCAAAAATAAATAAAGAAAAAAGAAAAAATCTCTAAAAATATTATAACTTTAAAAAAACATCAAAATTAAAAATTTTTTATTTGGAAATATTTCAGACTTATAGAGAATCATTGGCTTTATTGGAAAGAAAGCTGGTCAGAGGCTCAGGATACGTGGTGTCTAGTTTTTGTTCTGGAGATTACAAGATATTCAGGTAGGCTTCCTATCGTGGGAACTTTTCACCATTCACAGCCCAGTTCTATGCCATTTTGCAGTCTCTAAGGCTTAGTTTGCTCTAGAGACTATGGCAAACTGTGGCCTGTGGGCCAACTCTGTCCCATCACCTCTTTTTGAATCACCTGAGCTAGGAAAGATGTCTAGCAGGGATGGCTTATGTGCCTCCACTACCTTTGATATGACTGTGGCAGACATTGTTAATCAATCACAGTATCCTTTCCCACTGAACTTAGATGTGACCCCCACCTCCTCTCCCACCAAGTTCTCTAGTGCCTAGAGCAGTGCCTGGCCCATAGCGGGCCCTCAACATATATGTGTCGATTTACTGATCGGAATTGGGCTGGGAGGTGAAAGCTGTCTGTCTCCCCCCCCCCACCCAAATTAGAATGTATTCGGAGAAAGACAAATAGAATCGTGAAGGTCAAGAAACTAACACACAAGGAAGAGTTGAGGGAGGAGACAAGATTGCTGCTTTCATTTTCTGGGGATTACCGAGTGGCAGTGAAATTAGACATTTTACCTGCAACCAGCTCAGAATCAAGGTCAGGAGACAAAGTTCTGAAGAGACTGATCTCATGAGGAAGGAATTTTTCATGAATAGACTGTCCCCTGGGGAAACAGGCCCCCTCCCCCTTTCCTTCCCGCCTACCCCCCCCTCCCCCAAAGGTAGGTACCATCTGATGCCTTTGCCTGCCCACCATCCACTCCCATTCTTTAGCAATTACGTCTGGTTTTGGAACCCCTCCCCTCTCTCAATCCATTTGATCATGTGGAGCTGGGTCTGCCTCTGGCTCCAAGGCTACACAAATAGCCCAAGTTTGGCCCATCAGAGCATTCTAACACTTGGCCAGGGTGATGGGTTCATGTAAGAACACGTGATTTAAGTTAAGACAATGAGAGGCAGCCCTGGGGCTTTTGTTGGAACTATCAGGAACAAGGTACTATTTTCCTCTGGGGTGGCTGACCTGGTGGAATATAAGCCTGGAGCCACTGGGAGCTATCTTGTCACACCATAGGGGGAGAGCCTAATGACCGCTGCTCGTGGATTTTGAAAGAGGTGCCTGTGTCCTGAGAGCCCTTGAATGGTGGGAATCAGCTATTTCAGGCTCTGTGTGAGTAGTGAAGGCTGTTATTTCTAAATGGACTACAGTCTCTCTCTCTCTCTGTCTCTGTCTCTCTCTCTCTATATACATATATATATGTATATATATTATAGTGTAATGACATTAATAAATATTTTAACTCGGCCTTTGCCTATTTCACCCATCTCCCTAAAAGTTTTCCTGTTCAAAGTGTCCAAAGCCCATTTTGAAATTTAATCTTGTCATTAGGAGGAAGGGGATAGCCTATATCCAGGCTTGTCTGATACTTGGGCATATTTGATAGCTGTCTCCACGGCCCAGGGAGGTGGCTAAATTAGGCCCATTTTGCAGAGGTGCAAAGCAAGGCCAAGAGAGGCTGCATCTGGGCAGAGGATAGAAGGCTGTCCCTCTTCCAGACACTGTGCTAGCAACTTCTGCACCTTCTGCTTTATTGAATGCCCACAGGAGCAAGTGGAAATTCAGTGGCTTCTGTGAGTGACTCAGGAGGAGGGGCAAGGCGGAGGCTGTGTCTGTGGATGCAGGGAGCCTCCCAGTCCCTTTCCGCCCCCTTCCCCCATTGCCCAGGCTTCTTGCAACATCCGGAGCCCCTTCTCCTCGAATCTGCTTGCTCTGACAACCCCAGGCCAAGGAGACTCCTGATACACTTCTTCTTCATAGCTTACTAACTTAATTATGTGATTAGTTGATTAATGTCGGTAGAGTGGACATGTGGGTGTCTCCCTAGCGCCGGCCACTGCTCCGCCAGTGGGAGGCCTCCAGGGGTTTAGGCGGGATTGAGCCCACTCCCAGCTCTGTGTGGGCTTCTCATTAGCTATTCCCATTGTATAGTCCCACCCCTCGTCACCGTGATTGGATCAGGGATGGGCAGCCATCCAGACCTAAACCAATCAGAGTGCCGCATTCCTTTGGCCTTAGGGATTGGTTCAGATTGGTCCAATCAGAGTGACGTGAAGGACGGTGGTTCAGAGTTATGGAAGAAGGGATCCCTTGTTCTGGAAGCAACCAAGGAGGCTCCCTGAATCAGCAGACACAGCCTGGCCTTGCTTTCTCTCGAGGAGTTGTGAACATGGAGACTGGAGTCATTTGGTACCATGAAGGCACTATCCATGTCTCCTTCTTCCTTGGAAAGAATCCTGAACTTTAGCTGGGCAGAAGCCTGCCCAAGATAAAGACATTTTCCAGCCTCCTCTGCAGCCTCCTTTTGCACAACTCCTTGGAACATGCCTTAAAGCACTGTATTGACCAAACAAGATGCGATATTGCTGTGATGTTCCAACCCGGGGCAATTTCACGTACAAAATTCTGTCTCCAAATTTCCCCATTTGATAGGGACACCAGTCATATTGTATTAGGGCCCACCCTAGTGACCTCATTTGAACTTAACTACCTTGGTAAAGACGCTATTTCCAAATAAGGTCCCATTCTGAAGTACTGGGGGTTAGGACTCAGCATCTCTTTTTGAGGGGACATAATTCAACATACAACACCTCCCAAGCCTGGTTCCCTGCCATCCTGGAGACTCTTTGAACAGCTCAGGATCCTTTAATTTGTTCCTTTTCTGCTTAAATCAGCCAGAAGCTGTTGCTGCCGCAGAAACCTTGCCTGATTCACGTGATTTTGGCAGCTTGTTATATTTTCTGCTTTTTATCATAGACCGTGAACTTGCATTTTCCAAAGTTGATTACAACCGAATGCTCTTCTGTGATAGGATTTTGCCATTTTCCTATCCAGCAGAAGGTCTAATCCCCCTCCCTTGAATCTGGGCCAACCTTGGTGGTTCACTTGTAATCAAAAGAATGCAGTGTAGGTGACAGTGTGTGACTTCCAAGGCTAGGTCAGAATAAGCCATAGAGTTTCTGCCTTGGTCTTTTGGAACACTTGCTCTCCACATGCTTTCCCTCCATGAACCCAGAACCTGGCCACCATGCTGTGAGGAAGCCCAAGCAGTCACATTGGCAAGGACGTGTGATGATGATCTGGTTGATAGCCCCAGCTGAGCTCCCCGCTGACGGTGAGTGAGCAAAGACACCTCTGGGTGATTCTAGCCTCCAGCATTTGAGCCAAGCTCAGCCTTTTGAATCTTTTCATCTGAGGCTTGATATCACGAAGCTGTCTGTATTCCTGATCCCAGAAATCGTGAACATAATAAAATGGTTGTTGTTTTATACCACTGAGTTTGTTCCACAGCAAGAAGTAACTGGAACAGAGCCCTGCATTCTGTTTCTTCTTCCAGGACTGAAAATTTTCTTTTGGCTTTTCCCTTTACTGGTGTCTGGGACCATCTATTTTCAGTTCTACTAACAAAGAATCATATGGGTCTTCCGTGGAGCAGATTTATCCATGCTGATCTCTCTCTCTTTTTTTAAAAAAATATTTATTTATTTATTGGCTGCGTCAGGTCTCAGTTGCTGCACGTGGGATCTTCGTTGTGGTGCGTGGGCTTCTCTCTAGTTGTGGCATGCAGGCTCCAGAGTGTGGGGGCTCAGTAGCTGTGGCACGTAGGCTTAGTTGCCCTGTGGCATGTGGGATCTTAGTTCCCCGATCAGGGATCAAACCAGCGTCCCCTGCATTGCAAGATGGATTCTCAACCACTGGACCACCAGGGAAGTCCCCCATGTTGATCTTTGATTAGATACAATCACATCTAAAAAGTGCTTTGAGAGACCAGTATACAAACTGAAAATTGTCAGACCATCTATAAAAATAGAATTCTGACTCACGAGGTGCAGCAAGCTGCCTAGGAAACCAACCCTCTTAAAAACAGCCCAGGAAGCCAGCTTGCTTTAACTCGGACTTAACAGGAAGCCAGATTACTATCTCTAGTGACAATGCAGGAAGCTAAACAATAACTTCTGTAACAATCAGCTCCGAATGGCCGGGGCTCGATCAACAACGAACAGCCTCCCTAATTTTTGTCCCTTCTTCTAATTTAGGACCAGCCAGAGAAAGCCAGCTATGCGCCCTAATCAGTCAGCTAGGACGTCCTGCTTCTAAGAAGCCCGCCTTCTGCTTTTCTGTGCCAACGGCCTCCAGCAAGGGCACACTCGTACGTAGCCTTTCCTGTTTTCCATTATAAAGCTTTCACACCTCTCTGCCTGCCTTTGAGTCTCTGCCAAATGCAAGTGATACTGCCGGACTTCCTTGCTATAGCAAGCTCTGAAGTAACAGCCTCTGCTTTTCTCCTTTGGTTGTTCTTTATTACCACAGCTTCAAAGGCAGTAGCTTTCCATGGATTTGCCAAGCCAGTCCTCCAAAGGATCCTGTTGTGGGTGGTGCTGCCCTTGCCCCTCTTTTACAGATATAAAAATAGAGGCTCTGAGAGGTTTAGCCATTTGACTAAAGCTCGTATTGTCACCCATGCTATGCAGCCCAGGTCCCGGTTGCAGAAACTGTTTTTTGTTTTTTAGCCATACAGGCTTGTTGTGTTTTACCAAGAGGATACCGCAAATGCCCAAGAGAAAACCAGACTGAACCGGCTAGATCCAAGATGGCCGGCTTTCCTTGCCTCGGTTTAGCTCTGTGTTTGTTTCAAGAGCACCTGGTATTTGACAGAGATGCTGTGCAGCTGTGCTTTAAGAGATACACAGTGGTCACCCGCCCCGAACGGGCTCTGACTTGACCACAGGAATATGCCTCCGCAGATGAGACCTGGAGGTGTCCCAGAGTTACATCTGCTTCCTTCCACGCTAAGATCTCTGCGCAAAGAGGGCATTTGTACTTTGCTAGGCACAATTCGAGCTCCGTGGAAAGGAGCGTGCGTGACTGTGCGGAAAGGAGCGTGGAGACTACGCATGCCCACGGCTGCCCTAAAATCTCCGCCCCTTTCCTAGAGCCCGGATGACCTGTCTGCTTCCTAACCCTTAAAATCCTCTTACTTTCCTCCTTTCGGGGCGCAGGTGCTGTTAGCGCAGAAGCTCCCCTTCTCCATTCTCTAAACACTCTCAAGCCTGTCTTGCACCAAATTCAGTTTTATTATTGGCAGCTAGAACCTGAGCCTGAGCGGGAAAGAGCTCCCTGACGGAGCCACGGGAGGCGTCGGTTCAGCTAGGGCCCCAAGGGCGGGCCTTGCGTCTAATCCATTAACAGCATTGCTGGTAAGTATTGATACTAAACCCTTGGCATCATATAGTTAGTTGTTTGGTTTTTTTTTTGCGGTACGCGGGCCTCTCGCTGTTGTGGCCTCTCCCGTTGCGGAGCACAGGCTCCGGACGCGCAGGCTCAGCGGCCATGGCTCACGGGCCCAGCCGCTCCGCGGCACGTGGGATCCTCCAGGACCAGGGCACGAACCCGTGTCCCCTGCATCGGCAGGCGGACTCCCAACCACTGCGCCACCAGGGAAGCCCCCTCTGTGCTTTTGAGCCCAGTTTCTGCTGCTGACGGGCTGTGTGACCTTGGGCAACTGACATCCCCTCTCTGAGCCTTGGTGTTGTCATCTGTAAACTGGGGACCGCCGTAGTAGCTACATGTCCTGTGCCTTTTGTTATGTTTCTGCGAATCATCCACCTCAGAGACTTGCTTTCTTAGGCTCCTTTTCTGTTGGCACTGTCATGTGACCCAGGCTCCCTGATCAGATGCAACCATGTGAGGCTTGGATGCAGAAGCCAGAGTTGCAGGCACCACATAAAGCCTTTGATGGTGAGGACAGAGCCGGCACGTCCACCAACATATAAACTCCACAAGGGCAGCGATCTTTGTACTTTCCGTCTGTAAACTCTGTGCCTGGCACACAGTAGGTGCTCAATAGATGTTTGTTGAATGGATGCATGAATGAATGCAGCCTTCCGGGGCCCCTCAGGCAGGGGTTCTGGGGCCAAGGCTGATGTTGTGGACAATGGTTACTCTGGCAGGAGCAGTTCCACCAAGTCATTTATACCTTGTTCCTGGTCGCCAGCCTCGTGGAGGTCCCGTGAGCCGCCTTACCTTTTCTTTTTTTTTTAAATTTATTTTTTATAGTTTTAAAAAAATTTTAACTGTAATTGATTTACAATATTGGGTTAGTTTCAGGTGTGTGGCTTCAGATTCTTTTATAAGTTATTACAAGATATTGAATATAGTTCCTTGTGCTATGCAGTAAATCCTTGATGTTTATCTGTTTTACGTATAGTGGTGTGTATCCTATACTCCTAATTTATCCTTCCTCCTGCCTTTCCCCTTTGGTAACCATAGTTTGTTTTCTGTGTCTGTGAGTCTGTTTCTGTTTTGTAAACAAGTTGATTTGTATTGTTTTTAAAGACGTGTTACCCTTTATAGGCAATTAAAATTTTTTTTTCTTTTTTTAAGCATTTATTTATTTTTTGGCTGCGTTGGGTCTTCGTTGCTGTGAGTGGGCTTTCTCTAGTTGTGGCGAACGGGGGCTACTCTTCATTGAGGTGCGCGGGCTTCTCATTGCGGTGGCTTCTCTTGCTGTGGAGCACGGGCTCTAGGAGTGTGGGCTTCAGTAGTTGTGGCACACGGGCTCAGTAGTTGCGGCTCGCGGGCTCTAGAGCGCAGGCTCAGTAGTTGTGGCACCCGGGCTTAGTGACTCCGTGGCACATTGGATCTTCCCAGACCAGGTCTCAAACCCGTGTCCCCTGTACTGGCAGGCAGATTCTTAACCACTGCACCACCAGGGAAGTCCCTGGAAGGTTTTGAGGTGGTGTTCCTGGGGTTAGAATCCTTCCAGGATCTACCCTTAGTCCTTTTTGCTGCAGGTTTGAGATTTCCCGTCTGTCTGCCTCAGACGGGTCGTTGCAAACCCTGCCGTTATTTCCAAGTGTAGCCGCCGCAGTCTTGGGCCGCAACCAGATTGCCCAAACTGGCCTTATTCTGGTAGGAGTTTGGTGTGCAGCAGAAGTGGAGTTTAGGGGCCAAAGGGATTCTGATGAATTTTCACTGTTAAACCTCAGGAGCAAAGGTTCTGTGAGCATTGAGAGGCAGGGCATAAAGCAAAGCCAGTTATTCTAGATTTTCCAGTTCCTGAAGCTTCCCTCTGTCTCTCTCTCCTCTCCTCTCTCCCTCCCTCCTTCCTTCCCACCTCCCTCTCACATAATGATTTTGATTCCTCTTAAAATAACTAAAAGTCAAAGTTTATTACAGAAAATTTAGACAGAATGAACTCAGAAGGAAGAGAGTAAAATTCAGCCATCTTCCAACTGCCCAGAGAGAGCCACTGTTACTACCACGTGTTAATTCCATCCTGTGACCTGCAGCCTTCATCCTGGTTTCTCCCCAGCCCCAGCAAGCAGATCCTGGTTGGTCCAAGCCTCCCCCATTCTTCTGGCCAGGGATTGGTTGAGCCGTGGGTAGTGCTGGCCAATCAGAGCTGAGGGGAGGGTCCTGGGGAAGCTCCCCCAGAATGGGGTGGGCTTCTTCTCCAGCTAGGTGTTTGGCTGCGATGCCCGGAATGCAGCAGCCATCTTGGCACCAGCTTGAGCATGACAGCCAATTTGTGGAGGAAAACAGAGTAAACAGCAGAGAAGCAGAGCTGATCCCTACATGTAGTACCTGGAGTCCAACTAGGCAATCCAGTTGTTTGCTTTTAATCCCAGCCTGGGGAGTCCGGGGCGGGGGGAGGAAGGGGGCTCTCTGCTATTGGCACCTGAAGCATCCACACTGTTGCATTTTCAAATACTGACAAAGATTCTCTCATTGACTGAACTCTGCTCAGGCTCTCCTGAACTTTTTTCCAACTAGGGTTGACTTTTGACTTCTATGTTCATCTCTGCCTTGTCCAGTTTTAGCAAGAATCCTAAGTCAGTTTAATTGGAACTGCCCACCATTGATATCTGATCACCTTTGATATCTGTTTGGGTCCCCTCCCCCGCCTCCCCCCCCCCCGCAAGAATCCCGTTAGGTCAGTGTAGCCAGAATCCTTCTTACCCTTAAGGCTACTGAAGCTGAATCCAGCCTCTGTACCCTGACACCGAATTAAATCTTGGAGACAGAGTTTTGGGTGAAGTAGAAAAGAATAGCTTTATTGCTTTGCCAGGCAAAGGGGGCCATGGTGGGCTAATGCCCTCAAAACTGTGTGTCCCAACCTGGAGGGGGCTGTGAGGAGTTTTATAGTAGTGGTTCAAAGAGGGCGTGGTCAGCTCACGGCCATTCTTCTGATTGTTTGGTGGTGAGGTAATTGGGAGTCGGCATCATCAACCTTCTGGTTCCAGCCAGTCTGGAGTCTCCGTGCTTGTGGGCAGCATACCGTTAACTTTTCCCACCTGGTGGGGGCTTCAGCAAAACAGCTCAAAGATCTTGTTATGTGTATCCGTTGAGGGGGAACCAGGACGTTGCCCCAAGGCTGCACTATTGTTTCTTTTGACTGTTCCTCCCTCGTCTCTGCATCCCCTCCCTTCCCTTATCAGCAACTGTTTGAACCTGCTGTTGGAACTCAGGGAAGGTCACGGAGGCTGAATGAAGCGGATTTCCTGCAATCAAGAAACAGGGGGGCGCAGAAAGGCTCCTGTGTCTAGGAGCCGCGCAGGGTCCTGCTCTGTATCACTACCTCTTAGTTGTTTTTCATGCACTGACTCCCAGCCTGCTCCTTGGCTATAAGTCCCCACGTGCACATGCTGTATTTGGAGTTGGGTCCAATCTCTTTTCCCTATGGCAGATGCTCCCTACACCTATGGCGATGACCCCTTCCCCTTGAATAAAGTCTGCCTTTTGCTTTAACTGGTGTCATTAAGTAGTTTTTTCCTTTAACAGTTAGAATATTATTTTTTTCTTTCACGATTCACCTATCCTTCGTGAATTTAATTGGTTCCTAAAAATTCTGCCAGCAAGCGCTGGGAAATGAAAAAAATGTTTCTATCGAAATTAATTTTTTTTATTGTGATAAAACCCACATACAATTCACCGTTTTAAAGTGTACAATTCAGCGACGTTTAGTACGTTCACGATGTTGCGCAATCATCGCCGCTGTTTCCAGAACATCTTTATCGTGCTAAAGGAAACTTTGAACCCATTAAGCAGTCACTCCCCATTGTCCGAGGTCCTGGCAAACACTAATGTCTTTTCTGTCTCTATGGATTTTTTGTTTGTTTGTTTTATTGAAATATAGTTGATTTACAATGTTGTGTCAGTTTCTGTTGTACAGTAGGGTGATTATATATATGTATATACATATATATATGTATATATGCATATATATACATTCATTTTTTTTTAACATCTTTGTTGGGGTATAATTGCTTTACAGTGGTGTGTTAGTTTCTGCTTTATAACAAAGGGAATCAGTTATACATATACATATGTTCCCATATCTCTTTGTCTCTATGGATTTGCCTATATTGGCTATTTCATAGAAACTGAATCATGCACGATGTAACCATTTGTGCCTGGCTTCTTTCATTTAGCATCATGTTTCCAAGTTTGTAGTGTGGATCAGTCCTCCATCCCTTTTCATGGCTGGATAATATTCTCTTGCATGGATAGACCAGATTTTGTTGATCCATTCATCTGTTGATGGCCATTTTCGTTGTCTCCACGATGAGCTGTTGTGAACATCGCTGCCATGAGCATTCGTGTACACATACGTATTTAAGTACCTGTTTTCAGTTCTTTTGGGTATCTGCCTAGGAGTGGAATTCCTGGGTCATTTCATCATTTTTTTTAAATGAATTTTTATTTTATTTTTGGCTGCATTGGCTCTTTGTTGCTATGCGTGGGCTTTTCTCTAATTGCGGTGAGCCGGGGCTACTCTTCGTTGCGGTGCGCGGGCTTCTCGTTGCGGTGGCTTCTCTTGTTGTGGAGCACGGGCTCTAGGCGTGCAGGCTCAGTCGTTGTGTCTCGCGGGCTCTAGAGCGCAGGCTCAGTAGTTGTGGCGCATGGGCTTAGGTGCTCCGCGGCATGTGGGATCTTCCCGGACCCGGGCTCGAACCCGTGTCTCCTGCACTGGCAGGTGGATTCTTAACCACTGCGCCACCAGGGAAGTCCTCATCATTTTTTAATAAGTTAGATGTCAGTAGCGTAGGCATTCTCACCCTGAGAAATCTGCAGTCCAGAGGTTTCTGGGGATCTTGCAGTAACTCAAAGCAGGATGGTATTGGTTTGGTTTGAGCCCCCGCTCCACTTACTCTGTGCAGAAGCAGCTGGGGATGGGGAGGGTTTGGGGCTCTCTAAGCCTCTCCACGATCTTCATCAGACCCTCTCCTCCCCATTCTCCAATGTGGATAAGTGTGGTTTTCTCAGTCTAATGTGAAGTTTACACAACATCTATACCAAAATTCTGGGTCCACTCTTGACTCTGGGCTCTGTGAAATCCACACATCTTCCCCCCCAGACAGGCTGTCACGTCCATCACTGGTAGGGACAGAGACCCATGACTTCTCTGGGGGACCATTTGTCAGTGTCTGTCACAACGACAGGGGCTCTGCTCTTTGATCTGGCAATTCCACCTCCAGGGTGTGTCCCAATACACATGCAAGGTCATGCACTGCAACATGGTACTAGTAGTAAAAGGGTGGAAACAACACAAATACCCATCCATAGAGGCCTGGTTGAAAAACTCCTGGACATTCCCCTGTGGAGGAGGGCTGTGTGGCTATAGAAAGGCTGAAGATGCTCTCTCTGAATTTCCAGAAGACTTCAGTAATAAAAGCAAGGTCAGAGCAGTGTGTATGGGATGTTACCTATCGTGGGGAAGAGAATATATATGTATATGTTTGTGCATCAATAAACTTACCAGGAAGTAGTTCCACGGTTATCTGAGATGGAGCAGGGGCCCAGGGTAGAAGGCAGATAGAATAATGAGTCCCCAGAGATATCCAGATCCTAATCCCTGGAACCTGTGAATATGTCCCCTTACATGGCAAAAGGGACTTTGCAGATGTGATTAAGTTAGGGACCTTGAGATGGGGAGTTAATCTTGAATTGTCCAGGTGGGCCCTAAATGTCATAACAAGGGTCCTCATAGGGGAAAGAGGGAGGCAGGAAGGTCAAAGAAGGAAGAGGGCAATGTGATGATGTAGCAGCGAGAAAGATAGTGATGTGATGCAGGGCCGTAAGCCGGGGAAGGCTGGCCGCCTCTAGAAGCTGGAAAGGCAAGGAAAGGGCCTCTCCCCTGGAGCCTCCAGAAGGAACCAGCCCTGCCGACACCTTGATCTTAGCCCCCTGAAACTCACTTCAGAATTGTGGCCTCCAGAACTGTAAACAAATAATTTTGTGTTTTTTCAAGCCACCAAGTTTGTGGTAATACAATTCCCCTGCCTAAAGCATACAGTTCAATGGTTTTTGGGTATATCACGTTATTAATTTTTAAAAGTTGGGGTAACATAGAGATGACAGAAATGATCTTTGGTGTTACTGTTGCAAAAAGATTACGACTTATTGAAGGCTCAGATGGTGGTTAGCGTTTTTTAGCCATAAAGCATTTTAAAACTGACGTGTGTACATTGTTTTTAGACATGATGCTATTGCACACTTAAGAGACTACAGTATAGTGTAAACATAGCTTTTTTTTTTTTTTCTGTTTAGCTGTGCCGCATGGCTTGTGGGATCTCAGTTCCCTGACCAGGGATTGAACCCGGGCCATGGCAGTGAAAGCGCTGAATCCTAACCGCTAGACCATCAGGGAATTTCCATCATAACTTTTATATGCACAGGGAAACCAAAAAATCCGCGTGACTTGCTTTTTCGCGATAGTCTGGAACTGACCCCGCGATATCTCCGAGGTATGCCTGTATTTTGTAGTTAAAAGAATTGAAAAAAGATATATATAGAGAGAAGTAAGACAGGCTCTCCCCCTGGTGTCTGAGAACCCTGGGGATTCGTGTCCTTGTGGTCCTCTTGATCCAAGGTCTTCCCTCCATGCCTTTGGTTCTGTCTCACATGGTGACGGTCCATGCAAAACTCTGTCCCTCCTCAATTCCCACAAAAGATCCCCTTGCACACAGCCACTTGAGGTGTAATAAATAAACTTTAATGAGGTGTTTGGGGGCTGGGGACGGACAAGGGGTTTATGTGGCAGCAAGGCAACCAGTATCCCTTTGTGTCCCTGACGCTGTGGAGCCCCACTGGCCTTGTCACCCCCTTACCACTCCCATGCTGCTGGGTCGCATCTCTTTCCCATCCTTCTCTGTTCTGCCTTCTCCCATCTGCCTAGAGAGAAGCCCCAATCCTTCTCACTTTCTCTTGCAGAGTGGCTCATGCCCTGCATTCTGCCCCAAGGTCTCTATCTCCCTAAGGTATTTTCTCCAACAGACAGTTTGAACTCTCTGTCACACTTGCAGTGTAGTAAACCGTAACCGTGTGTAAACAGCTTTCCTGAGTTCTGTGACTCCTTACACTGAGTGACTCAACCTGAGGGTTGGTCTTGAGGACCCCTGAACTGTGTTATGAGGCAGAGGGGACACTCTTGAGGTCTGGCACGGGAAGGGTGGCCGGTCTCTTTGGAGGGAGACGTCATCCATTGAGGTGGGGTGGGTGTCCAGCTGCGAGGCCCACTTCCTCACCAGCTCCAGTGAGGACTCTCTCTGTTCAGTCCCGACGCTGTCACCTCGTGCCCTCTGTCGGTGGATCCTGCGGAGAGCTGGCATTACAGCCAACAGCTGAATAGATGACATTCTGGAAGGGGGAATACACAAACTTTAGCCTCAGGCCCTTCCAAAACAGTGCTTCCTGCTGAAGCCCAGCATGCAGAGAGCTGCAGGCCTGCCCCTCTCCCCACCCCTGGAAGCCAGGGCAGCACTTCTCCAGGTGTGGTCATGAGTAGGGAGGGGAGGGACGGGGTGCCTATGAAAATTCAGGTCCCCAGGCGCCAGCACAGACCCACCAGACCACTCTCAGCGGGTGGAGCCCAGGAACCTGCAGTATGTATGTATGTATGTATGTATGTATTTATTCATGCATGCATGCGTGCCAGCCACACCGTGTGGCCTGTGGGATCTTAGTTCCCCGACCAGGGATTGAACCCGGGCCCTCGGCAATGAGAGCGTGGAGTCCTAACCACTGGACCGCCAGGGAGTTCCTGGAACCTGCGTTTCAGCAAACCTTACGGGGGATTCTGCCCAGCAGGAAGGGTTTGGGAACTGATGCTCGAGGCCTTTGAAGAAAAGATCCAGGACCTGACTCCTGAGGCCATGCTGGCTTTTGGTTAGGTGCTGCAGGTGCCCAGAGAGGCCTGGCCCCTCCTTGGGAAAGCCCACAGTGATTAATCTGTGGTTCATGCAGAATTCCCCCATACCCTTCTCAGCTCCATCACCACACCTACCCCATTAGCAGACGAGCTGTGCCGGTTCCAACCTGAGGAGACAGGAGGAGAAGTGGTCAGAAGTGAATGACAATGCTGGAAGGTATGGGAAGAAGGCACGTGTGGGTGACCAGGCCCCCTGAACTCTAAGTCCTGGCTCTGCTACTGATGTGGGGGAATCGCTTCCCCGAATGGTTTCTACGTGTATAAAACACAACTGGGGTATAGGCTTCATCTAGTTATTCATTCAGTTATTAAGTATACATAAATATTTACTGAGCGCAGGCTCTGGAACCAGATGGAAGGGTTCAAATCCCAGCTCTGTCCTTTAGCAGCTGTGTGACCATGGGTAATTGGCTTAACCTCTCTGTGCCTCAGTTTCCTCAACCATCAAACAGGGATTTATTCAGCAAATAGAAAATGTCTACTTTGTGCCAGGTGCATTCTGGGTGCCGGGGATATGGATGTGGTGAGCAAAATAGACAAAAATCCCTCTTCTCATGGTGCCTGCGGTAATAACAATAGGCGTATTAGTAATAGTGATAATAATCATAGCTTATATATACACCCAGTGTGTGGCTTACAGGGTGCCAAATGCTGCACTAAGTACTGTACCTATATTATAAGGTACAGTCACTCCCATTTCACAGAGGAGGAAACTGAGTCATAGAGAGTAAGGCATTTGCCCATGGTGACGCAATGAAGCGGTAGAGTGTGGGCTAGATACAGGTAGTCTGGCTCTGGACGTCATGCGTTCAGCAAACACTTACTCAAATGCCTCTTTTGTGCCCGACCCTGTGGTAGGTGGTGCTGAGGACATAGCCATGACCATGACACTTCTAGTTCTGCCCTCCCGGGGCTCCCGGTCCACTGGAGAGACAGACAAGTCCCCACACAGTGATGTCCCTGAGTGGGTAAGGCTGGGGTGGAGGAGCCCAGAGCAGGTGCTTGGCTCATTTCGGGAAAGATCAGGAAGGGCTTCCTGGAGGAGGGGGCCTCCCGCTGGGATGTGAGGAGGCCATTTTGTTTAGTGGTTGAAGGAACAAAGCTTTGTAGCCAACAGAACTGCCTTCTACTCTTGACTTTCCAGCTGTGTGCCAGCTGGCCGGTGACATCACCTCTCTGAGCAAACATTTCCTCATCTGTAAAATGGGCTCATAGAGGGACTCTCTTTGCAGGGTGGTTGTGAGCATTCAAGGGGGTTGTGCGCAGAAAGTGCCTGGCATGGAGAAAGTGCTCAGCAAAATGTAGCTCTTTTGATTACAGAATTAGCTGCAGGGCTTTGCCAGAGGGAGCTGTGGGGATGCTGCTCCAGGCAGCACAACAGGCTTGTAAAGCCATTGAGGTGAGAGAACATCAGATCCTTTTAGAGCTCGGATCGGGGCACCAGTTCCTGCCACCCCCCTCCTTTCCGTGAGAGCAGGGAGGGAGCCAGTCGTGAGCAAGACAGAGGGACTAAAGCTGGGGTGGGGGTTAAATGTTATTCCACCCTCCATCCATCCGGCAGGAGCTCCTGCGTCACCTGGATTAAAAGCCAAGTCCTTACTGTGGCCTTCGAGGACCTACAGGCGCTGCTCCCACTGTGTAAAATGAATCACTGATCCAATGAATCAAACTGCCTGGTCTCAGTGTCCTCGTCTGTCACATGAGAGAACCTCATGGTATTGGGGTGAGGATTCAGTGAGAGGCTGCCACGTGGAAGGCTTAGTGCAGAGCCTGGCACATAGTAGATGCTCAATTATGTTGGCTGTGGTGATGTTCATTTATGGCAGACAGGCGGGGGATGTTGCAAAAAAAGGGGACTCACGGAAGTTTCTGGATTTCCAGAAATAAATCAGGAGCCCCAGCAGGAGTAGACCAACCAGGGTGATAGTGAAAGTCAGGATGATAATGATCCCAGAGGACGAGCCCGAATGTGATGGCTCCCTGGGAAGTCCTGCAGGAAGAGAAGGAAGGAGAGATATAAGATGAGAGGCTATGGGCTTTTTACCTGCCCCCAAAATATTACCCTTCGTTTTTTAAGGAAGCTACCACTCTGCTTCCCTCAGTCTATATGGTTTAGGTGGACTTGACCCCACCCTCTGGTTCCTAGGATGGGACTTTGACCTGGGCCTGGCCAATCAGAGCATTCCATTCTCCCTGGCTACTGTGATTGGTTCATGGGGGTGGGGGTGTTCTGTGACTTAAGTTGAGCCAATGAGAGCCAGCCCTGGGATTTTGGCTAGATTATTGAAAGTGGTATATTCTTTCCCTTGGGATTTCTAAACTGGTGGGCTGTGAGCCTATAGCTGCTGAGGACCATCTTACCTTCCTGAGGGGAAAGGCTGCCAGGGAATAAAGCCAGCATAGAGAAAAGCAGAGACAAGAGAGGTCAAGAAAAGTTCCTGGGTTACATAGTTGGAGCACCTGGATCCATACCTGAAGGTGTTTTTCCAATAACGTCCCATTTTTGCTTGGACTGTTTTGAGTTGTGCTTCTATCAACTGCAAGTGATAGAGTTCTGTCCAATACACTTGGAAAGGCCTTCCTGAGTCCATTGGGAAAAGGCATCACGCAACTACCCCAGCCTGGGTTTGCAGAGGGGCTGTGTCCAGGTGGCTATACAGTGGTTCCAATGGTACAGATGTTGAGTTAACAGAGAGTAAAGCTGATCCTGTTGAACCTTCCGTGAGGGGGCTTAGGGGAAGGATGGGAGCTAGAGAGCATTCTTGTGGCTGAGGGACTCGTTTAACCAGGGACCACCTCTAAACTCCTCCTTCAGAGGGAATCCTACCGCGATTTCCTCTTTTGATCTTTTTGTTCTCCCCACCCAGGGGGCTTCTTACCTGTGACCAGGACGGTCACTTCTGCCTGGCCAGTCCCTAGGGCGTTGGTGACAAGGCAGATGAAAGTCGTGTTGATGGACTCGTCCACGGTATGGATCAGGAGCTGGGCGCCCTGGGCCACAACAGAGGGTGGCAGGGGTCCCATGGTCCTAGGAGAGACAGATGGGTGAGGAAGTGGCCTCAGTTGGAGGCCTAGAATAACAGGTGATGGGGCACTCGCTGTATGCCGGGAATACAGAAACCCTCACGCCATCTACAGTACAAGTTGAGAGCAAGCCTGTTCCCCCAGCTCTGCCTCTCACACTCCCATCCAGCCAATCGGCAGATTCTGTTTGCCCCACCTTCAGAATCTAGCCTGAGTCTGACGACTCCTCAGGGCCTGAGCAGAGGCCCGAATGAGGTGAGGGTGAGCCGTGTGGGTACCGATGGGAAGAGCATTCCAGGCATAGGGAACAGCATATGTGAAGACCCTGAGGTGAGAGCATAACTGTAGTGTTTGAGGATCTACAAGGAGACCACTGTGGATATAGAGGCGAGAGCAAAGGACCACGGCCACCACCCTGGTCTGTTCCCCCTACTCCTGGGGGAACCTTCTCACTGGGCTCCCTATTTCCACCCCCACTCCCACCCCGCTCTGTCCCCCACTCAGCATCTGAGAGACCTTGTTAGAACTAAGTCAGCTCGGGGACTTCCCTGGTGGCGCAGTGGTTAAGAATCTGCCTGCCAGTGCAAGGGACACGGGTTCAAAGAAGCCCGAGCACCGCAACTAAGAGCAGCCCCCGCTCGCCGCAACTAGAGAAAGCCCGCGCGCACCAACGGAGACCCAATGCAGCCAAAAATAAATAAAATAAAAAAAATTATATATGTAAAAAAAGAACTAAGTCAGCCCAAGTCCCTCCTCTGTCCAGAGCCCTCCAGTAAAGGAAAATTCTTTAGCACGGGCACAGGTCCCACACAAGCTGGCTCCCTGATGCCACTGACTCCTTTGCTCTCGCCTCTATATACATGGTAGCCTATTTGTTGATCATCGAACACTCCAGTTATGTTCCCACCTCAGGGTCTTCGCATATGCTGTTACCTATGCCTGGAATGCCCTTCCCATCGGTACCCATACCGCCCACCCTCACCTCCTTCAGGCCTCTGTTGAGACGTCACCTTTGTAATGCCTTCCTTGGCCACGCTCCTCCTCTGCTTTGTCTTTTCCATGGCATTTATCACCACCTGACACACTCTGTTCTTGACAACGTTATCTTGTTTACTTTTTAAAATTAAAAAAATATATTTTATTTTGGCCACGCCCTGAGGCTTGTGGGGTCTTAGTCCCCCGACCAGGGATTGAACCCTGGGCCCCTGCAGTGAAAGCGCAGAATCCAAACCACTAGACCACCAGGGAATTCCCATGTTGTCTTGTTTAATTGTTTCTCTCCCCCATCAGAATGGGAGCTCTGAGAGGGGAGGGAATTTGGTCTATTTTATTTACCAAGGTTTGTGGGTCAACAGCATCTGGCACATAGTAAGCAGTCAAGAAACACTGGTTTAATGGATGGAGGAGACGCAGGCATGGATTTGGGCTGCAGAGCTGGCACGGAAACCCGGCTGTGTGGCTCGTGAGCCTGAATCATGGCGCTTTGGGGCAGGAAGGTTAACGGCCAGCCATCAATACCAATTGAAAACCTTCGACCGGCAGTTCCTCTGGCCAACCGTTGAGACACGACTGTGGCTGCCCACAGAGATGGACAGACGGGGATGCTCACCACCATGGCATTTGCATAGTTGAAAACAGTAGAGCACCTCCGTATCCCCATTTGGGATTGGTTAAATCATTGAAGGGCTCATCTATGATGGAATCTCGGCACCATGAAGAAGGGGGCTGTGGGTATTTTGAAATGCATAAAAGATAAGGACTGTTGGCTAGATGGAGACAGAAACGGACTGATGGGCAGAAATGTGCTAAAGAAGTACATGAAAATATCAGAGGGAGAATCCATGTGGTAGGGGTTTTGAGTGTTCACTGGAAAATTCTTACAACTTTTCTGTATGTGTGAAAATTTTCCTCATAAAGTGTTGGGGGAAAATAGATCTATGTGCCTTGACATGGAGAGGTGTTCGTGAGATGGAGGAAAAATTTTTTTTTTTTTTTTTTTTTTTTGCGGTACGCGGGCCTCTCACTGTTGTGGCCTCTCCCGTTGCGGAGCACAGGCTCCGGACGCGCAGGCTCAGCAGCCATGGCTCACGGGCCCAGCCGCTCCGCGGTATGTGGGATCTTCGTGGACCGGGGCACGAACCCGTGTCCCCTGCATCGGCAGGTGGACTCTCAACCACTGTGCCACCAGGGAAACCCGAGAAAAAAATTTTAAATTGTACATACAGCACAGTTTTTGTTTAGAAATATTGGAAAAAAAGACGGGAAGGATATATAACAAAGGGTAACAGTGGAGGTGTTCTGGAGGTGACTGGGTACATGACTACAGGTGCTATTTTCTCCTTTTTACTTATAACCATATTGTCTAAAGTTTCTACAATGCTAAGTTATTTTTGAAATAAGAAAAAAAGGCCCAATAAAAATTACATAAAACATGGGACTTCCTTGGTGGTGCACTGGATAAGACTCTGCACTCCCAGCGCAGGGGGTTTCGATCCGTGGTTGGGGAACTAGATCCCACATGCCACAACTAAGGAGCCCGCGTGCCGCAACTAAGACCTGGAGCAAGCAAATAAATAAGTTTTAAAAAATTACATAAAACAATTTACCCCTTTGCCTTTATCTTTCCCCACTTGTAACCCCGGCCTCGGTATGAATTTGAGGAGATTTTCTCATTGCTCTGCCCCTCAGTCAAGAGAACGGGGGCGGGACAGTATTTGCTCTGTGAGAGGTGACTGGGCAGGTAACACGTGATGGCTGGGGAGGTGGCACAGCCCAGAGGTTGGGAGTGAGACGCCGATGGGAGGCTCACCTCTGTGCCCCATGGCTGTGTGCCCGGGCAGATGACGGCTGCTCCTGCGGCCGAGCTAATCTTTAATCCGGGCCTGGCCATAGCGCAGACTGTGCCTGGACTGTGGGGATCATGTGGCTTCAAGCTAAGTACAGCAGGCATGCCGTAAAGAGCAGGTGTTTCAGCACACCTGGACTAAAGCACCTCATAAACTCTGCACATGCAAGACAGACATTTTCCTGGGGGCCTCCAGTTAACTGCTTGCTCTCTTTTTACTTTCCTGCCTACACCCTTCCTCCCTCAGACCCAGGAGTCGAGGTCCCCAACCCCCTCATCTCTCAGGACCCAGGTAGCTGGGTTCCCAGCCCCTCCCCCCTCTGACCCAGGAACTCACGTGTTCCAGTTATAACCTGTGGGCTCTGGTTTGCTGCGGACGTCACAGTGCAGGGAGGCCTCACTACGGCCGATGTACCAGTTGCCATCATAGCCGGATATGGAGACCTCGGGGGGGTCTGGGGGAAACAGATACACAGGCTCAGAGACAGAGAGCCTTCAGAGGGGCCTAAAGATAATGGGATTCATGTCACAACAGGAAAAGGGCCTTGGTGGGTTTTGGGGAACAGCTCAAGGTGGAGAGGCCTCCGAGGGGTCTGGGGAGATGGGTTCTACCCCCCGGCTCCGAGAATAGAAGTCTGGGAGTCCTCAGCAGGGTGCCAGGAGGTGGGGCACAGAGAGGGCTTCTCAGGACCTGCTTCTCTCTACTGGTTTTCCTGGGTAAAGCCAGATCCTGGTGTGCCTGGGCTGTCCTGTGAGAAGAGGCCTCCTTGGCGCTCATAATACACAGGAGTATATTCAAGGCTCTGATAAGTCCTGCAGGAAAGAATCCTGGATGACCCTGTTTCAGCCTGCTGCTTATCCAACTCAAATGTGATCGACAGGGGAGATTTTCAAAGTCCCCAGAGGGAAGGCCAATGAGACAGGGTGTTTGTGTGTGTGTGAGGTGGGGGGGTGCTGAGGGAATCAGTACAGCACCTACTGGGGAGGGAGTATTCGGTATAGACAGTGATGGGAGGACACAGCCCATAGACGAGCCAGTGTAGACAACAGTGGGCTAGAGAGAAGTATAGACACTGGAGCCAGTGTAGACCTCTCTCCAGGGGATCCATTGTAGACAATGCCGTGGGTCGGTGTGAGAGAGTGCCTGGGAGAACCCGTGTAGAAAATGCAGGGTTTCAGTGCAGCAGTGGTCACGGGCACCTCTCTAGACAACACAGGGAACAGTGCCAACTCCCCACAGCTGGTGGCCTACATGACTGGTGTAGACAGTGAGGGTAGCGCTGTCTGGGGCCCAGAGGAGCCAGTGTAGATGGCTGGTAAGGCAGGGTAGAAACGGACAAGGGAGCTGGTGTAGATGGTGGGGGATTGGTGTAGCAGTGTGCACAGGGTCAGTGTGGACAGTTGCCCAGGGAAGCAGGTGTAGGCACTGTGTGTAGATTGGCCTCAGAGGAGCCCATATGGGGCGTCAGTGTAGGCAGTGGCCAGGGTAGACAATCGGGGAGCAGTGTGGACTGTGGCCTAAGAAGCTGGTATAGGCCTTTCCTGGCAGTCCAGTGGTTAAGACTCTGTGCTTCCACTGTAGGGGGCACGGGTTCAATCCCTGGTTGGGGAACTAAGGTCCCGCATGCCACGTGGTGCAGCCAAAAGAAAAGAAATAAGAAGCTGGTATAGACAATGAAGGACAGTGCCGTTTATGGCCCAGGGGAGCCGGTGTAGACGATGTGCGGACGGGGGTAGGCAGTAATCAGGGAAGCCAGTGAGGACGATGGGGGTGATGTTGGAAGTGGCCTGGGTGGGGTGGGGGGTCAGTGTAGACAATGGTGGGGGAGGGTAGAGACAGCCCGGCAGACCCTCCTGTCATTGCTCACACTTGGGTCCACTCACAGGGCACGCTGAGGGTCATGGGCAGTACCACCCGCTCCTCGAAGCTCTCGTGCTCCACTCTGCAAGTGACATTCTTGCCATCCACATGGCTGGAAGGTATTAAGGTTAAGAGACTGATGACGGTGACAGTGCCGGGCAGGGGCCCTGGCACCTGGCTTGTATTGGCCATCTTGTCGAGGGGCGGGGACCAGGAGATGCGGGCGGGTGGACGACCCCCCGTGGAGATGCAGTGGGCCACGGGCACAGGCTCCAGGCTGAGCTGGCTGCGCGGGATCTCCCGGGTCTCAGCCTTGTTCTGGGGCTGGGCTGGGGGGAAGAAGCAAAAGGGACGGGTCACTCCTCACCTGCAGTCATTCAACAAATATCTCAGCAGCAGAGGAGGGCGGCTCATTGAGGGGACAGGATGCGGCCAGGTTCAAATCCCAGCTCTGCCCCTGAGCAGCAGGGTGGCCTTGGGCAACTCCATGCCTCAGTTTCCTTGTCTGTCAACTGGGTGTAATGAGAGGATCACCGGTGATAAGAATTTGCAGGTAAAGCTCTTAAAATGGTACTTGGCGTGTAGTAAGTGCTCAATATATGTTATTATTATTGGTAATTGGACACATTGCCTGGCTCTGTGATGGGCAGTGTTGAGGACCTAGCAATGACCGAGACAACCCCACCCCGCCTTCATGGGGTGGACTTTCCAAGGGGAAGACAGACGTCCCGAGGCAGTGAGGACTCAGAGTGGGCAAGGCTGGGATGGGGGAGCCCAGAAGGGGTGCCTGAATCTGGGGGGCGGGGTTACGGAGGGCTTCATGGAGGAGAGGGAGGGATGAGCCGTGCCCTGGAGGTTCAGAGGGAAAGTGACTGGCTCAAGGTTACACGGGTGTCAGCGACAGAGCTGGACCTCCCCACAAGGTCTGTCTGACTCCAAAACTACCTTGACCATTTCTTTTTTTTTTTTTTTGTGGTACGCGGGCCTCTCAGTGCTGTGGCCTCTCCCGTTGCGGAGCACAGGTTCCGGACGCGCAGGCTCAGCGGCCATGGCTTACAGGCCCAGCCGCTCCGCGGCATGTGGGATCTTCGCGGACCGGGGCACGAACCCGTGTCCCTTGTATCGGCAGGCGGACTCTCAACCACTGCGCCACCAGGGAAGTCCCTACCTTGACCATTTCTTAATCATTCTGGTGATTCCAAGACCTGGGGTTTCACTTGGTTCCTTTCGCCTCAGTACCTGTGTTCTTATTACTGAAGATTTCTCTTTGACTCATTGGTTCTGTTTTACCCTCATCCTAAATCATAAGACCTGAAGTCCCAAGTTTTCTGAAATGACGACAGTTGCCTTTGGTTGGGTACTGTGTGCCAGGCACTGTTCCAAGCGCTTAATCTTTCCTGAGTCATTCACGCAAGGCCTGGGACAGTTCCTGGCACATAAGCAGAAAAGAAACGTCAGCTCTTATTCATCCTCATAGCGGATCTCCATTTCACAGATGAGGAAACGAGCCACAGAGACTTTGTACTCAGCTGCCAAGAGGAGGGCCTGTCATGTTTTCCCTGGTGCTCATAAAAATGAACACATGGGGGGCTTCCCTGGTGGCGCAGTGGTTGAGAGTCTGCCTGCCGATGCGGGGAACACGGGTTCATGACCCGGTTCGGGAGGATCCCACATGCCGCGGAACGGCTGGGCCCGTGAGCCATGGCCGCTGAGCCTGCACATCTGGAGCCCGTGCTCCACAGCGGGAGAGGCCACAACAGTGAGAGGCCTGCGTACCGCAAAAAAAAAAAAAAAAAAAAAAAAGAACACATGGTTCCATGACAATGCCAAGGGTGTCCCCCCCCCCCCCCCCCCGCCCCACTGGGTATGAGAATCCCCTCCTCCCAGTCTGTCTATTTCAACTCTCCCTTCCTCACCAAAGGAAGTAACAATAACTGACCCCCTATCACCAGCTCACAGAGGCCTCTGCTCTAAGCAGTTCACCTGGATAAACTCCCGGGACCCTCAGGACAGCTTTCTGAAGGCACTGTTGTTACTAAGCCTATTTTACAGATGAGGAAAGGAGGTTCCCAAGCGGCATTTCCGCTTTCCAGGGCCCTTCCTGTCCCCACCCCTTTCTCGCACCAGCCGCTCCCCCCCTCCCCGCTCCCCAGCACCCCCAGCCCCTCCAGCCCCTCCATCCCCTCCATCCCCTCCATCCCCTCGGCCCTCAATCTCCAAGATCTTACTTCCCAGCATCTCTAGTACTCTCTTTTGGTCCTCCAGCCCCTCCCCTCTCTAATCTCCCCTTCTGCATCCCCGCCCCACCATTGCCCGACCTCCTTCTTTTGTCCCCGCGGAATCTCTGCTTGGGAGGGACTCTCCCTCCCTCCCGGGCCCTTCCCTCTCTTTGCTTACCTCCCTACCCCTCCCCACACCCCTCCCTTTCGGCCCCCCTCCAACCGGCTCACCGAGCACCCGGAGCCAGGTTCGGGCGCTCCTGTCGCCGTTGGGGAACGTGGCGAACTGGCAGGAGTAATTGCCTTCATCTTCGGCGCGCAACCCCCGCACGGCCAGCGATGCGTCTCGCAGCTCCTCGCCTGGCCTGGCGGCCACGAACTCCAACCGGCCGGGCTCCGGGAAGCTGGGGCCCTGGGTGGGGTGGAAGACCGCCACGCTGCGGGAGGCCTCCTTCAGCTTCTGCCGAGTCCAGGTCACCTGCGTCACCGTCACGTTGTGCCCCAGAGGCTGCAGTTTGCACGGCAGCTCTGTGGTGTCGCCCAGGAAGCCGCGCACCTGGGCTGGGGCCAGCACTCCGATTGTCTCGGTCCCTGCGGGGAAACGCGGGGCGAGTCACACCCGGGTGTCCCTGACCTGGATGGGGAGAGGCGCCTGGGAGGTCGCTCACCTGGGCCTTGGAGCCCCTTGGTTGGGAGTGTGTGTGGGGAGGAAGAGGGAGGTGGGGAGGGTCAGTCCGGATCCAGGGATGAGGGTGAGGACGGCTGGACTGGGTCTGCAACCTGGTCGCTCGCGTTCAGTCGGGCTGTTATTACCGTATTTCCTCTATCTCAGCATTATCACTTTTTAAAATTGTGGTCAATATTGTGGATAAAAAATTAAAATTGCCACTTAAACCATTTTAAAATGTACAGTTCAGTGGCAGGAAGTACATTCACGGTGTTGTGCAACCACCACAAACTTTTTCATCACCCCTGAGTCATCAATTTTAAGATGTCATTTACAGCACGACCCGTCCTCAGTGGTTAGAGAATCCTGGATTTAGAGGTGTGGAAAGGGGAAGAAACTCTAGGTCTTAGAGTACATGAAATAAAGTATTACTGCTATTCCTCTGTGCGGACTCAGGTTGGGAAAATGTTTGTAGGGGATCCTAGCACAAGAAGGGAGGTGATCATAGCCCCAGCATTTTGGATCCCCTCAGATCTCTGCTGTGAGGCTTCCGGCAGTTTCCTTAACCTCTCTGATCCTTTTTCCTAGTTTGTAAAATGGGACTAAGAACAGTTAACATTCATGGGTTGCTTACAAAGATCGGGGCTGCTCTGAGCACTTTACACATCTCCCAGCATTTAGGCCTTAAACAGCTCCTTGAGGTAAGCACTACCGTCAGCCCCACTTTAGAGGGAAAGTGAGGCACAGAGTCTTGTGCTCCAGGTCACACAGAGCACAAGTGGCAGAGGTGGATTTGAACCTGGGCCATCTACAATTAAGACCCCTGATCTCTCATCCACCAGGCTCCAGGTGAAAATCTTTCTGCCCAGGGCCCCCTGCACACAGTAGGTCCTCAATATGTGTTGGCTTTTATCGATATCAAGAAACACAATGCTGTGTGTCCTTATTAATAATAATAAGGATAAGAACAAGGTGAGAAGGAGTTAAGTGCTTTGACTCTCAGTCCTGCTGCTCACTAGCTGTGGCCTCTGTGTTGCTGGTTTCACTCCTCTGAGCCTCAGTCTCCTCATCTGTAAAATGGGGGTGGTTATAGCCTAAGAGGGCGTTGGGAGGACTAAATGAGGAAATTTATGTAAAGGGATTAGATATGCCAAGCACCCTATACAGGGGAATATTATAATTATTGTTATGAGGAAGAGGAGGCTGGGAGGTAGTGGACTGGGGTGCTTGGAGCGTGCTGTGTTGAGGGAGGGCACGGTCTGGACATGAGGGGATTGTGGAGCGGTGAGCATGCTAGTCTGGCTTCGAATGCCAGGTCCACCGTGGACATGCTGTGCAGCTCTGGGCAAGTGAGTCTCCTTCTCTGATGAGTCTCCTGGGAACCCCCTTGTTTATGAGCTGCCGACTTAGGCTTCACGGGTGAAAAGAAAACACCCAGGCTTTCAGCAAATTGCCTCTCTGAGAATGACATGTCACCCTTCCAGAAAGCCTTCCACTCTGCCTTCTGTCTGCATCCTCCATGCCCTGGGTCCAAAATCCTGGCTCTAGCAATGACATCCTGATGTGGCTCACCTCTTTTCTTTGGTTTTTCTCCCTCCATGAGGCAAGACCGCTCTGGGCAAGTGAGTCTCCTTCTCCTTCTCTTGATGGCAAGACCGCTATGAGGATGAAACTGGATGAAGTGGCCTTTCTCTGGCTTTGTACTCTGAGTAATAGCTAGGCCCGAGCTCCACTGTGTGCCAGGCACTGGGCTGCTCCCTTAGGTGAGGCCTCCTCCAACCCTCTCCAAGGGCCCATGAGATCCACACTGGGAGCACCAGTAGTTTCATCCCCATTGGTCAGAGGGGGCACGAGAGCCTTGCAGGTTCAAGCTACTTGCCTAAGCTAACCAGCAAGTGAGGGGCAGAGCCTGGCTTGAGACCTTTTGGGACATGGCCAGACTCTGGTTTCCCCGAGCCTGCATTCAGTGCTGTTACTGTTCACGTGAATTATCGTTATCATTATTGTTCTTCTCCAGTGCAGCTGACCTAGCTCAGCATCTTCCCAAGACACGGTTTTACTAGGTAGGTAGAATTCCACCCCCTGCCCCGTCCCCAACACACATTTTATGGAAACAGAGAGCTCAGGTCACTTTCCTGAGCTCACACATGTATTAAAACGCCAAAAGCTATTTTGAGCCCACCGCCGTCTGACATCAGTGCTGTATCCCCAGTAACTTGGAAGGCTGCCCACAGTAGGAACTCTATAATAAACGTGTGTGAGATGAATGCATGCATGAAGGAACGGCCGTGTCCTTAGAGTCAGACATGTGGGGTCCAACGGCAACGGGGTTATGTGCCGCTGCTCCCTCCCCCCGCATCGAGCATCCTCTGTCGTTGTCAGCGGGTTATTGGGGGCTGGGGAGAAGGGTCCGCTTGTAGCGAGCGGGGTCGAGAGGTGTGGTGCCCGGGCGTGCGTGAGTCGCCTTCCACCTTATTTTTTCCCCGGAGGCTGGCCCGCCCTGCCCTTCAGAAATCTCCCAAGGTCCGGTGGCTTTCCGGGAAGCTGTCAGGAGAGTCTGCCCCGGCCCGGCGTTTCTCCATCCCTGGGGCGGAGGGGAGCACAAAGCGAAGGGCAGTGCGCTCTGCCTTGGGGAGCCCAGGGGGCCGGGCCCAGGCGGGTGGGGAGGGAGAGGGGGAGCAGGGGCCGCTCGACCGCGTGGGGTCACTCACCGGCTCCCGAGGGCGCCCAGAACAGCCACAGCAGGGACAGCAGCAGCAGCGGCGGCCAAGCTAAGGGAGTGGCTCGGGTCATGCTGGGCGCGCCGCCGCCTCCTCCGCTCGCCCTGCCAGTCGCGCTGCCGCCTCCTCCGCTCGCCCTGCCAGCCGGGCGGCCGCCGCAGGTCCTGGCCAGGAATTCTAGCGTCACTCAGCCGCCGAAGCCTAGGGGAGGGAAGGGGAAGTTCTACCCCTTCCCTCCTCAGACTTGCAGCGGGGAAGAAGTAGAGAAGAAGTAGAACTGGGCTCCCGGGTCCCCGCCCGCTCCCGGGGCTCCCGCCGAGGCTCCGGTACGGCCCCTCCCTCCGCGCCTGCGCTGACACTTGTCACTAGGGCAACATCACTAGGAGGTGGGTTCTGATTCGAGGAAGCTTCGGTATAAGGATCCCCATTTGACAGGCGAGGAAACCGAGGCACGCAGAGAGGTTCAGCGACTTTCTAAAGTTCAAGATTGGCGAGGGACAGAGCAGAGATTCGAGTCTATAATCAGGACAGATCCCGAGTTCCTAAGCTCAAAAGCTTAAATCCCCTGGGTTCATGTTGGGCAAGTTGCTTCTCCTTCTGAGGCCTCAGTTTTCTCATCTGAAAAATGGACAGGATAACAGCACTCACCTCACGGGAGGGTTTGTAAGACTTAAGCAACTGTTTAGCCCAATTCCCGGTATATCGTTTGTACTCAACAAACAGCTATCACAATGACAACAACTGTTGCTTTACAGTTATCATCAAATAATAGTGCTGGTGAGAATGAGGGCTCATTCATTTTTCATTCCATTGATACTTTATTGAACCAGGCAGCATTCCAGGCACAGGGGATGCAACAGAAAATAAAACAGACAAAAATCCCTGCCTTCATGAAGCCCACCTTCTATCGGACGGAAACAGGCCATTAACAGACCGATACACAGACCAGCATCATGTCTAGAGGTGATGATGGTTAGGGAGCAACATATAGAAGAGAGAGAGAGATGAGAGACACCAAGACAGAGACAGAGGAATGAGAGAGGAATGGAGATAAACACACTCAGAGATGGCCACTGGGAGATGGGGAGAGAGAAAGAGAAAAGACACAAAGATAGAGACACAAGACAGTGAGACGGGAGAGAATCGAGAGGCGACAGAGAGACCCAGAGAGCCCTATGCTGATACGGAGCTTGGGAGGCTTGCTGGTCCCCAGCCCTGTTCATCCCAGTCATGATCCCCACCTGGCCCGCTAGCAGCTCTGACCCTTGTTCTGTGACATCCCCATATCTTTCTAGAAAATTCCCCCTTTGGACTTTGGCCAGTTTGGAGGGTTCTGTTCCCTGCTGCCCTCTCTGACTTGGCCCCAGAGCCCACCCCTGGCACACAGCTGTGGGTGGGTGGCTCTGATGCATGGCGTCTCTTGCTCTGCATGTACGTAGGTGAATTTCTGAATGGAAATGTGGGAGCTGGTCTCTGGGAAATCTCTGAATTTTCTGGCACTCTTGTTCTGGGCCTCTGAGTTATTTCCAAATTGGGAAATTGTGGCTGCTGCTATGTTTCTCCCCTGGACCATGATGTCACCTCTGGGGTTCCCCCTCCTCCCAGGGCTCCCAGCTACGCTTACTGTGGTTGCAGCAGCCTCCTCCCTGGCTCTGGATGGCCAGAGGCTTCCCTCTTTCCCCCCTGCCAATGTTTGGACTTCACATTTGGGGCCCGCCTCACCCCATATCCTGCCTCTTCCCCACTGGACATCTGACTTCTCGGTGACAGGAGTGGGGCCTCTGTCTGAAATCCAATCATTAGAGCCTTGGTCCTGAACGATCCCACGCCATGTAGATGATACAGCCTCCGTTACTGAAGCTCAAAATCGGGGGCGGGGCTGAGGTCAGGGATGCGGTGAAGGTCAGGGATGAACTCAAAGAGGGGGTCAAGAAAAGGGAGGTTCTCAGGGATAGGGTTAAGATGTGGTGAGTGTCAGTAGGAGGGGGAGGGCCTTTGGTGACTGGTATTCCTGGGGAAAAACCTTTGAGTCAATAAATACTTGGGAAGGCCAAAAGGTCCAGGCTGTCAAAATTGCTGAATTAAATAAAAAGTCTTGCTGCAGGTCTGGGTGAGGCTGGGTGAGGACGTGACGGAGGGAGATGGGTGCCAGCTGGAATGGGTGGGTTGAGTTAAGGAGTTGTCTGGTTCCCCTGACAGCCCCTCTGCTGGCTCTTTTCCACCTCTGAGCCCTGAGGGGTGGTCTGGGGTCTCATGGAAACCACCCTCCTCTGGTTCCCACAGCTGCCTGGGCTCCGCCACCATGGCCCTTTGCTCTTTGTATTCATTCAATGAATACATGTTTATTGAGCACCTACTATGTGCTCGGCCCTGTCCTAAGTGCTGAAGATACAGTAGTGAGCAAGAGACAAAGTTCCTGTCTTCCTGGAGGTACCATGCTGGATGGGACTTGGGAAGAGAAAGATAATAAAAAAGTAGACAGGTACTCTATATACCAGGGGATGATAAAAGCTATAAAGGAAAATAAGACACGGTAAGGAGACAAGGAAGAATTTCTCCAATATTCCTCCTTTGTGGCTGCCCAACACTTTTGACTCTACTCCCTCCAGCTTCCCCTGCATGTCCCTCCTTCCCAAGGCAGAAACAAACAAACAAACCAAAAAACCCTCACAGCTTTAGTGTTTCTTTCAGCAGGTACAAGCCTGTGAACTAGGTGTCACCAATTGACTTGCATTTGGAGGGGACAACACAAGCCAGTTCTGAGCAGATGTTTTAAAGTTATGGCCTGGCTCATCCATTGTTCTTCTTCTTTGGTTCCCATAACTACCTGTCCCAGATGGGGCTGCTCCTTCAGCCATGGTCCCAGGACAAAGAAGATGTGTGAAGAAGAGCCACAGCTGACCTGCTGTCAATGTGTAACATGAGTGAGAAATTGATGAGCAAATCCTCAAGATTTAGGGGTTGTTTGTTATTGCAGCAAAATCCAGTGAAAGCTGACTGATAGAAAAATCATCTCTGAGATGGGGTGTTGAAAACTAAATGAAGTCAGCTCCATGATTTCCTGGGGATAAAGTATTTCAGACACAGGAAGAAGCAAGTGCAAAGGCCTTGAGGCACAAACCTGCTTGCTGACTTGACAAAGGGGCTGGTGTGGCTGGAGTAGGAAGAGTAATGGGAAGTATGAGGAACAGTTCAGAGAGGTAGGAAGAGGTCAGATGTTATGAGACTTAGTGGGCCATGGTAAGATGTTGATATTTTATGGAGGTGGGAAGACCTTGGAGGGTTTTGAGCTGATTTGATCACACTTGTGTCTTATCTTCCCGGACTGGGCTGGAACCCGCGTCCCCTGCATTGGCAGGCAGATTCTTAACCACTGCGCCACCAGGGAAGTCCCCAGACTTGTGTTTTAACAGGATCCCTCTGGCTGCCCTGTGGGGAACAGGCTGTAGTGGGTGGCAGGTTGAAGCCAGTGGGGAAGTGACTGCAATGGTCCAGGTGGGAGGTGATGGAGGATCATTGCTGGGTGGTGGAAGGGGAGGTGAGATGAAGCGGTTGGATTTGAATGTAATTTGAAGGTAGAGACCCAGGGATTTGCTGACAGATTGGATGTGGGACATGAAAGAAACCTCTCTTTCCCACCGAGGACCCCACGGTCCTGGCCTGAGGGAAGGAGGAAGTGCTTTTGACTGAAACGGGGGCAATGGCTGGAGCAGCAGGTTTGGAAGGAAAAGCAAATTTGGTTTCAGACTTGCTTCTTTGTGTCTTCCTGTCAAGACTCTAAATTCCTTGAGGGTTGGGACCAGTTCTAGACATTTTTTTGTCCTCAAGTGCCAAAATATCTATTGAAAGAATAAATAAGTGAATGGAGAGGGCAGACAGCAGAAGCAAGAAGAACTACAATCCTGCAGCCTGTGGAACAAAAACCACATTCACAGAAAGATAGACAAGATGAAAAGGCAGAGGGCTATGTACCAGATAAAGGAACAAGATAAAACCCCAGAAAAACAACTAAATGTAGTGGAGATAGGCAGCCTTCCAGAAAAAGAATTCAGAATAATGATAGTGAAGATGATCCAGGACCTCGGAAAAAGAATGGAGGCAAAGATCGAGAAGATGCAAGAAATGTTTAACAAAGACCTAGAAGAATTAAAGAACAAACAAACAGATATGAACAATACAATAACTGAAATGAAAACTACACTAGAAGGAATCAATAGCAGAATAACGGAGGCAGAAGAGCGGGTAAGTGACCTGGAAGACAGAATGGTGGAATTCACTGCTGTGGAACAGAATAAAGAAAAAAGAATGAAAAGAAATGAAGACAGCCTAAGAGACCTCTGGGACAACATTAAATGTAACAACATTCGCATTATAGGGGTCCCAGAAGGAGAAGAGAGAGAGGAAGGACCCGAGAAAATATTTGAAGAGATTATAGTCGAAATCTTCCCTAACATGGGAAAGGAAATAGCCACCCAAGTCCAGGAAGCACAGAGTCCCATACAGGATAAACCCAAGGAGAAACACGCCAAAACACATAGTAATCAAACTGGTAAAAGTTAAAGACAAAGAAAAATTATTGAAAGCAGCAAGGGAAAAACGACAAATAACATACAAGGGAATTCCCGTAAGGTTAACAGCTGATTTCTCAGCAGAAACTCTAAAAGCCAGAAGGGAGTGGCATGACATATTTAAAGTGATGAAAGGGAAGAACCTACAACCAAGATTACTCTACCTGGCAAGGATCTCATTCAGATTCGATGGAGAAATCAAAAGCTTTACAGACAAGTAAAAGCTAAGAGAATTCAGCACCACCATACCAGCTCTACAACAAATGCTAAAGGAGTTTCTCTAAGTGGGAAACACAAGAGAAGAAAAGGACCTACAAAAACAAACCCAAAACAATTAAGAAAAATGGTAATAGGAACATACATATCGATAATTACCTTAAACGTGAATGGATTAAATGCTCCAACCAAAAGACACAAGCTCACTGAATGGATACAAAAACAAGACCCATATATATGCTGTCTACAAGAGTCCCACTTCAGACCTAGGCACACATACAGACTGAAAGTGAGGGGGTGGAAAAAGATATTCCATGCAAATGGAAATCCAAAGAAAGCTGGAGTAGCAATACTCATATCAGATAAAATAGACTTTAAAATAAAGACTGTTACAAGGGACAAGGAAGGACACTACGTAATGATCAAGGGATCAATCCAAGAAGAAGATGGAACAATTATATATGCACCCGACATAGGAGCACCTCAATACATAAGGCAACTGCTAACAGCTATAAAAGAGGAAATCGACAGTAACACAATAATAGTGGGGGACTTTAACACCTCACTTACACCAATGGACAGATCATCCAGACAGAAAATTAATAAGGAAACACAAGCTTTAAATGACACAATAGACCAGATAGATTTAATTTATATTTATAGGACATTCCATCCAAAAACAGCAAATTACACTTTCTTCTCAAGTGTGCATGGAGCATTCTCCAGGATTGATCACATCTTGCGTCACAAATCAAGCCTCAGTAAATTTAAGAAAATTGAAATCATATCAAGCACCTTTTCTGACCACAACGCTATGAGATTAGAAATCAATTACAGGGAAAAAACCGTAAAAAAACACAAACACATGGAGGCTAAACAATATGTTACTAAATAACCAAGAGATCACTGAAGGAATCAAAGAGGAAATCAAACAATACCTAGAGACAAATGACAATGAAAACACGATGATCCAAAACCTATGGGATGCAGCAAAAGCAGTTCTAAGAGGGAAGTTTATAGCAATACAAGAAACAACAAACATCTCAAATAAACAATCTAACCTTACACCTAAAAGAACTAGAGAAAGAAGAGCAAACAAAACCCAAGGTTAGCAGAAGGAAAGAAATCATAAAGATCAGAGCAGAAATAAATGAAATAGAAACAAAGGAAACAATAGCAAAGATCAATAAAACTAAAAGCTGGTTCTTTGAGAAGATAAACAAAATTGATAAACCATTAGCCAGACTCATCAAGAAAAAGAGGGAGAGGACTCAAATCATTAAAATTAGAAATGAAAAAGGAGAAGTTACAACAGACACCGCAGAAATACAAAGCATCATAAGAGACTACTAGAAGCAACTCTATGCCAATAAAATGGACAACCTGGAAGAAATGGACAAATTCTTAGAAAGGTATAACCTTCCAAGACTGAGCCAGGAAGAAATAGAAAATATGAACAGACCAATCACAAGTAATGACATTGAAACTGTGATTAATTTCCGCACCCAAAAGAATCACCTGGAAGCTTGTATAATCAAGCAAATATGAATATATTTCTTTAGTCTTCCCTCCCACATAGAAAAAAAAAAAATAGTAGCATTGTTCTGCCTCCTCCAGCTTTTTACCTACTTTTATGTCTTTCTACACAAGGACATAGCAAGCTGACTCATTCGTTTATTCATTCATTGGTTTATTTGTTCATTCATTCACAGCTGTACAGCGTTCCATTGCATGAACACGCCATAAACTTTGAACCTGTCCTCAGTGGATGGGCCTTTCGGGTGTTTCCAACTCTTTTCAGTTGCAAAATATCCTGCCCGGAGTAACCGTGTCTACGCCATTTCCCATGCGTGTGACTGTATCAGTTCCATAGGTTCCTAGAAGCTGATTTGCTGGGTCAGAGGGCATGTGCACTTGTGGTTGTGGAGGATATTGACAAATTGTCATCCCCTGCTCTTGCCAGCCAGTGTTTCCTACCCATGGATGCACACAGTAGTGAACTGAAGCTTTTAAAATTTCAGATGTGGGGACTTCCCTGGTGGCATAGTGGTTAAGAATCCACCTGCCAAGCAGGGGACGTGGGTTCGATCCCTGGGCTGGGATGATCCCACATGCCGCGGAGCAGCTAAGCCCGGGAGACACAGCTACTGAGCCTGTGCTCTAGGGCCTGCGTGCCACAACTACGGAAGCCCATGCTCCGCAAGAGAAGCCACTGCGATGAGAAGCCCGTGCGCCACAACGAAGAGTAGACCCTGCTCGCCACAACTAGAGAAAGCCCGCACGCAGCAACGAAGACCCAATGCAGCCAAAAATAAAAAATAAAATTTCAGATGTGAAGTTTTGCCCCAAAGGACTTGATGTAGGAACATGGAGGCTGGCTGGGAGGGTGGGAAGAGAAAGAGAGGGAGGGAGGGAGGGAGGGAGGGAGGGTGGGCAGGAGGCAGAATGGGGCAGGGAGAAAGGCAGGGGTGGGGGGGAGGGGGTGGAGGGAGAGAGATGGAGGCTGGGGACAGTGGGGTAGGGGTTGGGGCTCCTGAGTGTGACTCCCTTGGTTCCAATTCCATCTTCACCAACTAATAGCTGGTGATGCTAAGCAACCTATATTGATTCTCTTGCCTCCTTTTTCTCATCTGGAAAATAGGGGATCATAAAAACCTGTGGTGATGGTTAAATAGGTTATTTAGAAATAAGTTATATGGCTAGAAAGGTTATTTGTTTTGATGCTCGACAAATGGTAGCTGTTATTACTGGCGTCCCGGGGCTTGGGAGACCGCCCTGTATTACCTCGCCGCGCGCCCTGGTTAGGAACGGCTGCCATGCACAGCAGAGAGTCATCGAGTTTTATGCAGGGCGAGGACCTCATGCCAGAAAAATCTCATGTTCCCCACGTGGAAAACAGCGATGACAAGCCCTGCCCTCTTTGCGGTGTGGGACAGGGGATGGGGTGGTGGGGTTGGAGAGGGCAGAACTTTCATCTTCTATACTCTGAGGCTAGGCAGGAAAAAGCCGGCAAATAACAACCACCTTCCTGTCCTCCCCCAAGAGCTACCAGAGCAGGCACGTCCCCCCTCTCACCTCCCACCAGCCCCCCGAGCCTCACATCCATTTGGGACGTACTGGTGCCTCTCAGTGGTTGTTCCCCTCCATTCTCCCCTTCCAGTTCCGGCAGTTCTCTCACTGCCCATGGAAGGAAATGAGACCTGCCTGCCCCCTCCCAGCTTACTTCTACCCACTGATGACCCATCAGAGCCACACCCTTTGAGGCAGAGTCTAGGTTCTAGAGCCTAGTTTACTAGTTCCTGCATGACCTGGCCCCTGACGGAAGCCTCTTCCTCTCCCCCTTTAAACGTCAGCCAGACGGAAACCCTTGTAATCCTTCTAAACAAACCATGTTTGCTCACCTTCAGGCCAGAACACTTTCCGTCTGTTCTTCACTAGCTAATGGCTCCCACTTCAGGTCACAGGTGAGCCATCCCCTCTTCCAGGAAGCCTTCCCACACTCCCCAGCCTGGGCAATCCCTCCTCAAGTCTCCCCGAGCCCACTGAGCTCTGCTGTCCCAGGCCTGCCCACTCTGAGTTGTCACTTTAGGGATACATCTGTCACCCACCGGGCTGTACGTTCCACGGAGGCAGAACCCAGGGCTGTGCAACTCACACCTAGGCAGTGACAGTTCGACTTGCTCATCTGTAAAATGGAGCTAATAATAGCATCTACTTTCCAGAGTCTGGGGAAATAAATGGAAATGATGCATTAAAGCCCTTTAGTACAATGTCTGATAAATATCACCTTCACATATATGGCTGCTCTTGTTGTTAATTATCTTAATGTCTTCTCCAGGACAGCTGACCCCTCCCACAGAATGACCTCTTGGACCCCCAGGCTGGATCAGAATCCCTCTCAGGGCTCCCATGTCCCAGCCCTGACTACTCCGGGTTGTCACTATCTGGGGATGGTTCTGTCTCCCCCGCTGCACTGTGAGCCCTGGGAGGGCAGGAGTGTGGCTGTGATGGTCCCTTCTGGGTCCCCAGTACTGCCCAGCACAGGACTCCACACAGACCAGTTGCTGGAGGAAGGCGTGTTGAACGAATGAATGAATGACTTTAGTGATTATTTGATCTCTGATTGTTATATGTCCTTTATTCCTCTTTCCTGCTCTAGTATATACCATTATGTTTTCTGTAAATACTGGAATTTAGAGAAAACTTACTCATTAGCTTGTGTGTGTGTGTGTGTGTGTGTGTGTCTGTGTGTGTGTGTTTATAAGAGAGCGATATGAAGATAGAGAGATAGAGTGAGCCTGAGAGAGCTTGAGGAAGAGCCTTTGAGTATGTTTGAAAGAGGAAACTGCTTTTGACTATGCCGTGGGTGGGTGGGAAGGGGTGTGGAGGGCTGAGGACGTGGGCGAGGAATGGGCTGGATTTTGGAGATCAAATCTGTAAACCGTGAAGGCAGAGACCAAGTCTGTCTTGTTCTTGGCAGTGCTGCCGGCATCTAGCATGAGCCTGCCACGTAGAAGTTGCTCGATACATATTTTTTGAATGAATGAACGAGGCATTCATTCACTGTTAAAATAGCCTAGGAATCTTGCTGTACCTCTGTAATTGTGAAGCACAGTATACTTTGAGCAGGCCTAAAATTCTTTAGATCCCTAGCGGGGAGTAGAGAGATCGTGACACCTGGCTGATGAGCCGGGGAAGCAAATATGGGGGTGCTGACACCACCCTCTTGTCCAAGTTCTCAGCACACATCAACAATTGATGCAGGCACTCCTCCCTGGGGAGCATGCCAGCAATCTATACAGGCACTTTTTCCTGGGGAGAATGGGTAGGTTCCCAGAATTCTTTTTTTTTTTTTTTTTTTTGCGGTACGCGGGCCTCTCACTGTTGCGGCGTCTCCCGTTGCGGAGCACAGGCTCCGGATGCGCAGGCTCAGAGGCCATGGCTCACGGGCCCAGCTGCTCCGCGGCATGTGGGATCTTCCTGGACTGGGGCACGAACCCGTGTCGTCTGCATCGGCAGGCAGACTCTCAACCACTGCGCCCAGGGGAGCCCCAGAATTCTTAATACCGAACTTTGACGACCCACTGCCAGTCTATCAAAAATGGTAGTTGAGAAGAAATGTTTTTGTCACCGCTGGCAAAATGGATGTGAAAAGTAAGAGTTGGGGAGAGAAATTACGGCCGGAGGTTACAGCTAGAAATCCCTTGTGCATCTGGCTTTGTTTATTCACCTTGCCTTAGATCCTGGAGGCCTTGGCTCACCCCATGAGGACAGAAGAGAGCTAGGTTAGTGCTTTACTCGACGCCGCAGAAC
The DNA here is from genome assembly GCF_059928025.1 of Delphinapterus leucas. Lineage (NCBI taxonomy): Eukaryota > Metazoa > Chordata > Mammalia > Artiodactyla > Monodontidae > Delphinapterus > Delphinapterus leucas. The sequence continues at coordinate 10,647,308 of NC_143148.1, forward strand.
TTTTGGGGCTCAAAAAGTATTTAACTTTCTTTCTTCTATTTGTTCATTTATTCATTTAGCAAGTGTTTAGTGAGTGCCCATCATGGACTGGCATTATTGTAGGTTCAGAGGATAAGATGTTGAGCAAAGGGAGATACAGTTCCTTGCCATTTGGGACTCAATCTTGATTGGGGAGACATACTGTCAAAATATCACCCAAATACTTATAAATTGGCAATTTTTTTTTTTTTTTTTTTGGCCGCACCACACGGCATGCGGGATCTTAGTTCCCTGACCAGGGATCAAACCTGCACCCCCTGCAGTGGAAGGGCAGAGTCTTAACCACTGGGCCACCAGGGAAGTCCCTACATTGGCAACTTTTGATGGCTGTTGAGGAGAGGTTTCCTGGGTGTGTGCAGCTAGGGTGGGGGGTGAAATCCAGGCAGGTGGTGACTGAGTTGGGATTTTTAAATGACTAGGAATTAACTGGGTAACGAGAGGAGAGTAAAGTATTCCAGGCAGAGGAAACAGCATGTGCAAATGACCTGGGGCAGGAGAGAACTGCATTAAGTACCAAAGAGTGAGGGAGACTGACTAGCTGTTCCCTCAACTCATTTCCTCTTATTTCTAGGAACTCAGTGAGATTACATTTATTAGAAGCTCTCATATTACTGTGGTCACACGACCCAGAGCAGGGCCAAGACACAGGCTAGAAGGAGCGTGGGTCCTTGAATGACTGCATGGGGAGGAGTCTCCCCAGTGACCTGCACTGGCCTACGACATGAGTGAGTAAGACACTTTTACTGGGTCAAACCACTGACGTTTTGGAGATATTTTTTACAGCAGTTAGCCAACCCTGACTAAAGTCAGTGCAGCTGGAGAGGGGGAGCATGGAGTAAGGCGAGACTAGAGATGTGAGCAGGTAATAAACCATGCAGGGCTTCGTGGGGTCACATGACCAAGTTCTGACTGCTGGAATGTGAGCAGAAGTGATGCGAGAAACTTCTGGGTCACGCCTTCAGAGGAAGGCAGTGAGATTATCTCCATCATTGCCACTCCCTGCTGGCTGGAATGGGGACTTGGTGGTGCACCATCTTGACCGTGTAACGCTCTAAGGATGACAAGACCACAGGGTAAAGAAGCCTGGCTCCCTAGATGACCTCACCAAGCTCAACCTCTGTACCATTCCTGGACTGCTTCCCGCTGGGACTGTTACATAAGAGAGAAACCAACTTCTATCTTGTTTAAGCCTCTGTGATTTGGGGTCCCTACCAAGCTTATATTCCATTAAGATGGGGGAATACCTGGGAGAGGGCCAGGTTGAGAGGATGCGCTTTGAGTTTGGGACACATCTTGGAGATCATCTTGTCTTATCAGCATCTTCTCCTCCCTGAGTCTCCCCTAATCTGAAGACAGTTCAGCTTTCTCTCCGCCCTCTCCTTCTACCCCACGTCAGGACTATTCTCCCTTCCCTGCTTCTGCCTGTGGTCAGTGAGCACATCATGGCAGATATGGTTGCCTGGGAGGGAGAGAATGCCTGCGCAGAGAAGGAAAGTTCCAGTTTTTCTTTTATCTGGATACAAAGCATGTGATGTCTGCATAGTCACAGAATAACGACAACAGCTGTGGGATTCTCAGATCTTTCACGTTTCTGATAGCTGCATCCCTACCCCCCTGCCCCCACTGTGGGACGCTGGCGTATTATTTTCCTTGTTACTCACGCTTTCACTGTGGCCCAATTCATTCAAGACTGTATGTGGTCACAGGCTCCCTCCTGGCCATTCAACCTTTGTTTTGCCAAGTGGCATTTAAATCTTTGACTTTACGGCTTAAATTTCAGGGTTAGATATATCCATTAGGAGTCAACTGGGTTGTAGGGAACAATGGAACTAAAACAAGGGTGGCTTCAGCAAATAGACGTTTGTTTCTTCTTTCATGTAATAGGAATTCCAGAGGTATTTAAGACAGGGCTAGCTGGATGGCTTCACAGAATCTCCAGGCATCTATTTTTCAGTGGTGTGTTGGTAAATCAGCTCTCTGAAAAAAAAAAAATCCAATTTGTAGTATTTTCCAATTTCCTCGGTGTAAACACCACCACCACAATTGATTTCAGGCTACCAATGTGTCATCATTGACTGTGGAGTTAGGAAGAGGTGTACACAATGAGCTCTCGTGAGCTGGCACAAGCTGGGCTCAGCACACCCCTCACTTGCCACCTGTCCTCCTCCACGTGAGACGGTCGCCTCATGATCCAATATGTCTGCTGGGTTCCAGCCATCACATTCCCATTCCTGCCAATAGGAAAGGATGCTCCCTCACCTTAAGGACATGTTCTGCACGTCACACATAACACTCCTCACAGTTTACTGCCAATGTAGTTTTTCTTTCCCCTTGGACATCGTGTGCCCAGTTAAAATTGAGGATTCCGTTATTATGGAGGGAGGAGAGTGTGGGTCTCTGAGGGTAATCTTTACCATAGTTGCCGACGAGATTGGGCTATTCTGCTGCAGCCAGATGATCATTTACCCTCCATGTCGGGTTAGGGAAGGGGCCTCAGGATGCCCAACCCTGTTTTTCTGACACACAGAGAGAATGAGAGGTGTGTGAGTCAGGTTATTCCTGTTAAACTCCGGCGTGGGGGAGTGTTTGGGACTCAAATCGATGCTTTCATTTCTGAGCCTTTGAGTTTTCCTAGTGGTGTGGTTTTAGCCTCTCATTCATTCATTCATTCATTCAACAAACACTCATTGAGCACATACTGTGTAACAGATACAGGTCTGGCTACCACGGAGCTGACAGTCTAATAGATGAGATAAATGTTAAATAATCACACCAATAAATATTTAATGACACAACGTGCTAAGTACTAGAAAGCAGAACAGTGCTACGGGCAAATTCAACCAGGGGACTGAATTTATAACAGGGGTGGTCAGGAGATCTGTTTGAGAAAATGTGCACAGTTTATTTTTAGTGGGGGAGGGACATCATAATGATTCTCAGCTATTCCAAAGGGCAAGGGGAATTGCTGCAGCCTTGACCAGAGGACAGCTGGACTCTAGCTGGTGGCCAAGTGGTGGCTACAGTGTCATCTCTGAGACCCAGATAGACTAGAAGCCGCAGGAACCAGCTCCCTCCATCACCACCCAGGCAGGAAATGAGTAACCTCTCCTTTACAGTGGAGGGAAATGGGAGGAGGGAAGTGGTAGGGCAGGATGCCTCAGGTGGGAAAGGAGCTGGTTCCATATAAGGGGCTTCTGAGCAAATCTGGGCCCTTGGATAGACCAGGGCAAGGACCCCAGAACTACCACAGAGTCAGTAATGTACACATATGGATGCTGGGGGATTTGTTATTTTTTTTTAACAATTAGGAGTTTGAGTTGCACGGTCCGGTATAATAGCCACTAGCCACAGGTGGGTATATAAATTAAAATTGATTAAAAGTAAAGAAAATAAAAATTCAGTTCCTCAGTTACACTATCTCCATTTCAAGGGCTCAATAGCCACTTTTGTTGAATAATATTGTAGTGGACATTGCAGATATAGACATTTCCATCACCATAGAGAGCTCTCTTGGACAGCGCTGGTCTAAGGCACAGGCTTTGGAATTGGGCAGACTTGAGTTGGCATCAAATGTGGCTGTGTGACCTTGGGCAAGTCACTTGCCCTCTCTGTGCCTCATTTTTATCTTATGTACATGAGCACAAAGACACCTCCCTGACATAGGACGTGAGGGGGCCCACGAGAGAATGGGAATGGGGCTCCAGCTCTAGGGAGGGAGCAACGGGGCAGTGGAATGACTGGAAACAGGGATTTCAGAGCCAGGGAGCCTGGCTTGGAGACCAGCCCCACCATGGTATGACCCTGGGGCAAGTCACTTAGCCTCTCTGAGACTCACCTTCTTTGTCTGTAAAGTGGGGGTAGTTCTCCTTTCCTCAGTGGGTGCAGTGAGGATGATATAACATATGAATCACATAAGGAATCTAGTGTAGTGGCTGGCACGTGGACAGCCCTCAACAGACAAGATTTGAACTCAGGTCTGCTACTATTATTGCTAATCGTAATGATATGGTAGGTGCCTTTATGTTGACATGGTAGTGTGTCGCAGAAGCACTGAATGTTCCTCAAATGTTAGACATATCTGCACATGAGTTTCATTCATACTCGTTTCAAGCATGTGAGTCTCAGAGCGGGTAAGTGACTTGCGTAGGGTCAGTGAGTACCCTCTGCCTGCCACCTGTCAGGATTCTCCAGTGAAAAAAAGTGTTTGATCTCATTTACAAATGTACCATGGATTTCTGGGGGTTGAGACCACTTCCTCCCACTTCTCTGCATTTGGAAGGTTTTTTCTCTTTGAAAAGGAGCAAAAATAAGCTGCATGTGTAGAAGACGTATTTTGGGGTGTCTGCCCAGCTTACAAGGCAAAACCTCCCCACTTTTTACGGAGCACTGAGCCCTCACAAATGGGGCTGATCCCCTGGACCTCTGATTGTACAAAACACCTCTGCTCCCCACTGCAGCCACAGTGATAGGACCAAGGTCGACAGCTATCCCAAAGTAAGGTAATCAGATACCTTTTCCAGCGGTGTCAGAGATAAGGCAAAGGGATGCTGGCTAAGTTGGGCAGTTTCTTTGAACAGGGGTGTTGTGGATTTGCAAGCTATGGGATGGTGCCTTTCTCCACATGGATGGAGAAACATCGACGGCCCGTCTGCAGAGTGAGACAGAGAACTGTGAATTCCATGCTCCTGGAGAAGAGGATTACAAGGGCTGAGGGGTGGGAGGCTGGGAGAGGCAGCAAGCAACTACCCTGGTTCCAGTAGCTTTCCTGCTTTCTGATCATGGTGTCCTGCCATTTGTGGTAGATTGCAAGAACGGCCACAGATTCTTCCCCTCCCATCAAAAAGTGAGGTCATTTCCCCACCTATTGAATCTGAGCTGGTCTTGTGACTTGCTTTGGGCAATAGAATGTGACAGAAGTGATAATTTGCCAGTTCTTAACCTTGGCCCTAAGAGGCATTGCATCTTCTGCCCTCACTCTTGGAATCCTGCCTCTGTCATGAGCATGCTTGTGTCTGCTTGCTAGAGAATGAGAGATGACATGGAAGAGTCAGTTACATGGCTAGTTACCACAGCTGAGGCTATCCTAGTCCAGACAGCCCCTGGGTAGCCTGCCAACCAACCGTAGATGCATAAGTGAGCCCAGCAGAGACCAGAAGAGCTGCCCAGCTGTGCCCAACCCACATTGATAACCCATAGAATTGTATGCTAAATAAATCGCTGTTGTTTCAAGCCACTAAGTTTTGGCAGGTAGTTTGTTACATAGCAAGTGCTAACTGATACACCCTTGGATTCCTGGAACTCTTCCTGGATCCGTATATTAAATCTTCCTTGTGTTTTTTTCTTGAGCTACTTCAGTGAGTTTCTTTTGGTTGCAGCACAAGAGTTTTGAGAAATCTGGACTGATTGTTTTTGTGCTCCAGGGGATTTGGGGAGATGGGGAGATGGAGTGTTGGCAGCTGGCAAGAGGAGACAAAAGCAGTCCCTGGGGCTCTCAACAAGATGGGAACATCCCACAGAAAAATGATCAGAAAACCTGGAGGGAGGAGGTCTCAAATGGAGCTCCCAGGGCCTTCATCTTGTCCCCAGCCCCAGGATTCTCCCCTCCCCACACTCCTTCTTGGTATCACCTGTTGGGCTGATAGGTGCCCACACTTCAGATGCACATTTGTACTCCTTTTTTTTTTCTTTGCCACCCCACATATCCTGTCTTCTAATAGCAAAGAGTAGGGGTTTTTTTTGTTTTATTTTTGGCCATGCCGTGCAGCTTGTGTGACCTTGGTTCCCCAACCAGGGATCCAACCTGGGGCCTCAGCAGTGAGAGCGCAGAGTACTAACCACTGGACCGCTAGTGAGTTCCTGGTAATGCTTGTATTATTAAAAATGGTAGTATAACTTCTGCCCTCTCCTGTAGCTGTGTTTACGAGATTTCATGTTTTTGTGATTTATCTAAATTTGTTCCATTACTATGTAGTATTTCACTGTGGAACCCATTGTATGAAAATACAATGAATTTGACTGGAAAACAATTTGGGAGCAGTGATAAAAGCTGAAGATATACATATTCTATAACTGTGAAGTTCCACTACTAATTATATACTGAACAGAAATATACACGTGTTCCACAAAATGTATCTTTTTTTTTTTTTTTGCGTTATGCGGGCCTCTCACTGTTGTGGCCTCTCCCATTGTGGAGCACAGGCTCCAGACGCGCAGGCTCAGCGGCCATGGCTCACGGGCCCAGCCGCTCCGTGGCATGTGGGAGCTTCCCGGACCGGGGCACAAACCCGCGTCCCCTGCATCGGCAGGTGGACTCTCAACCACTGTGCCACCAGGGAAGCCCCGCACAAAATTTATCTTTTGAAACTGGACATTGTAAAATAGCTATTAGTATTTTCGAGTACCACATAAAAATTCATGATTAAGATCTGCTTGTAATATCTCCTTTTGTCTAGATTCATTTATTTGTTTTTTAAATTTTTATTCAATTTATTTAAACTGAAAAAAAAACAACCCCAAAGTGGTTCACCCATTTCTTCTTTGTCAGCCACACCTACAGTGAAGAGAGAGAGAGAAATATTAATAATAACAAAAACAATAATAATAATACATGTGGCTGACATTCATTGAAGGCTCACCATGTGCCAGGCATTATTTACAGTTCTTTACTCCCACCATCTTACGTAATCCACACACCTATCCTTTGAGGCAGGTATTCTGTTACCGTTATCCTTGTTTTACTGATGGGCCACAGAGCAGTTAAATGAGTCACCCAAAGTCGTCCCACAGGCTAGCATATGGCAGAGCTGGGATGAACCTAAGGGACCTGGCTTCAGGGTCCATGGCCTTCACTGTAAACCACGGGGATCTCTCTTGGCCCTGGATGCATATCGAAGACGTGTGTGTAGGGTGCCTCCCAGCCCAGACCCCTCTTTTCTGAAGATTGCCCCTCTCCACTGGGAGAGTCAACACAGCCATGCTTGTCCTCATGACCTCATCTCCAAGGTCACAGCTGATTGGACAAGGCTGGTTCCTTCTGGATGATGTCAGCATTGGTCTGCCATAATAGGTATTGGCCAAGATGGCGGGGAGGACAGGAAGTGACCCCTCCTGCCGCTCATGGAGGGAGGGATTCCAGGTGGTCTGGGTGAGGATTTTTCACACCAGCCCGATTTCTCACCTTTCCCCTCTGAGAACATGACTTTGGAGTTAGACCTTTGGGTTTGATTCAGGGTCAGCTCTTTGTCAGCGGCATGTCCTTTGGGAAAGTTGATGGATTTCTCTGAGATTTAGTTCTACTCATGTGGGAAATGAGGACAAGAACAGCACCCATCCTGAGAGCCGTGACTTGAGGGCTCCTGGCACTTACTGAGGGCCCAGGAAATTAGAGCCACAGGGACGAAGACGATGTGGGTGTTTCAGCAGCAGCCTGGCCCTCCCTCACCCCTAGAAGGTTCCACACGGCACTCATGGACAGGAGACCTGGCCCCAGTCCCTCCCAGCTGGTCCACAGGGCCTTTCCAAACCATTTCAACGTTCAGGTTTCTCTTCCTTAGTATGTTAGCTGCGAAGGCTTGTATCGTTAATGACGGAAAAGAGGCAGTGTAGGTTAGGGGCTAGAACTGAGTGAGGCAGTATTCTGGGTTCGAATCCTTCTTCAACTGTGCGGTCTGGGGCACAGTTCTCTCTCAGCCTTAGTTTCCTCTTCGACAAAAACGAAGGGATGAAGAAGCTCTGCCTTTGCCCTCATTGTGGCAAAGACACACCTCCAGAACCCTCTCCTGTCTCTTTGCTCCCCTGGGGCCACTTTGGGAACTGACGAGTTGGATGGGCACATCAGGGGTCAATGTCATCCTCTCCAAATGAGCTTTAAGCTCCTTGGGATGAGGCAGTTGGTTTGGCTTCAGTCTTGCTGCAGAGTGAGCTCTGCACCTTGTGGGGGCTGACTGGATGGGAAGGAGGGAAGGCAGGTACCTTAGCTTCCAGATTATGGTGAAGACCGCGCTTCCAACCAGTACCACAGGTGTGGCCACAATGAGGGCAAAGGCAGAGCTTCCTGACAGGGAGAGGGTAGGGTTCGGCTTGATGGGCACAGGGTCTGTGGGATCCACGACGGCTTCTGGGAACCAAGAAGGAGAGAGACTGGAGGAGACACGCTCCCTCCACACCCCCCACTCCCACCATTCCACCTCCTCCCCATCCTCCGGGTCTCCACCCCAGCTTCATCCCCGCTCTCCTGTCCCAGCCCCTCCCTGACCCATCTTCCCACCACACAGAAGCCAGAGGGGTATTTTTAAAGTTCACACTTGACCCTATTCCTCCCCTGCTCAGAACCTTGCCGTGGCTCCCCAGGACTTCGCTTTGGCCTTCAAGGCCCTGCCACCTGGCCAGTCTCATCTCTCTCCACCCCTTACCTTTATAACCAAGCCCTGTTGGAGTCTACTCAATTTTCTAAGCTCACTCCCCTCTCTCTCCTACTTCCAGGCCTTTGTCTATGCCCCTGGAATGCCATTTTCTCTCCCTTGGCCTGGACAATTCCTATGTATCCTAGTATCAGCTCAGATGTCCCCTCTTCCAGGAAGCCCGCCCTGATCTCCTTGCTGGGTCAGGCACCTCCTTGGGTCTCACAGCCCTCTGAGCTCCCCCACCCCAGCCCTGCCCACTCTGGTCATTACTGTTTGTGGACAGGTCTGTCCCTTAGTGGACTGGGAGTCCTGTGAGAGCAGGGCCAGGACTGTCTCTGTCACCAGATGCCCTCAGCACTGCCCAGCATGGGCCAGTCACAATAGGTGCTCAATATGCATTTCCTGAACAGTTGATGAGTGAGGAAACGGGGTCTTGGAAGTATTGTCATTCTCAAGGAATGTGTCAGGGTCAACAGGTGCTCCAAGATTTACATTTTTTATCTTTTTTTTCTCCCAGGAAATCACCTCAAAACCAAATCCTGAAGCTCCCACCGAACCCTGGCTGGGGAGAGAGACAGGTCTCAGGAACGTAGCCAAGCCAGGCTTTCCATTATCCCTGCCCTTTCCATGCTCTGGACCTTTGCTCATGTGATCCCCGCTGCCTACATGCCTCCCTGCTTCTCCACTGGCAGCTTCTCTGTATCTTTCCAGCTCACTCCACGAACAGAAATACTAGAAATAATATGCACGATAACTGCTGCTATTCTTAAAGCACCTGCTAACTGGTGTTCTGCTGGCCTCACACATACACCATTTCAGTTCCTTATAGCAATTTTGCGGAGGTCTACACGATCACTCTGATTATACACAGGAGGAAACTGAGGCTCAGAGAAGGGACGTCACTTGTCCTAAGTCACCCAGCCAAGAAGGCACAGGGACAGGAATTGAACCCCATTCTGACGGGCTCCCAAACCCCTTTTCTAATCCCAGTTAACTGACCGTTCTTGTTACTGCCTCCTGAGCCTCCGTAACAGGCACAAAATTGATAATAATATGGATAATACTAATCATAACAATGATACTAGTTCATGTTTATTGAACACTCACTAGTGTTGCACAGTGCTAGGCACTCTTATTTTAAGCTGTTCACCGGCTTATCTCATCGAATGCTCACAGCCACACTTTGGGGTGGGCACTATTATTTTCCCAATTTTATAGATGAGGAAACTGAGGCACAGAGAAGTCAAGGCACTGGTCCAAAATCACACAGCCAGGAAGTGGTGGAGCCAAAATTCAAATTCCAAAGCCCAGGCTTGGAACCACTCATTATATTATCACCTTAATTTTTTCTCCGGCATGTGCTGAGACTCAGAGGCGAAGAGGCTTCCCAGATTCACACAGCCAGCAGATGGTTGGAGCCGGGACCCAGGCAGCTGGCTCCAGATCCTGCCCTGAGCTTTCATTAGAGTTTATGTTTTTGGCCTGCAGCCTCTCATCTGTAAAATGGGCTAGTAATCCCCACTCTGCCAGGAGGATGAAAGAATGAGATACCATCTTGGCTATAAAGGGTATCAGAGGGGGCTGAGCATAGAATGTGGCTCAGTGGAATCAGGAAAGCTGGCCACTGACCAGCAAGGGTACAGGGTCCGGGGTGAGGGTGGGGTGCTCACGTGGCAGCATGATAGTCACAGGCTGGGAGAAATACATTCCCTGGCTATCCTCGGCCAAGCATACATAGGTGCCCAGATCCTCCAAGGACAACCTCTGGATAATCAGCCTCTCCCCGATCCCACGAGGATGCCCATTGAAGGTCCATCATAGCACAGGTTCAGGTTCGATGGAAGCCACCCACTGCAGGATCACTGAGTAGTTGAGTTCACTCCGGAGGATACCTTGTGTATTCCCCGGGAATGTCAGCGGCAGCACCCCATCAGAGTTGGCTGTGCAAACAGGGAGCAAGATCACATGGGTGGAGACCACTCAGAGAGGCTGAGCACTTCTTCTGTTCACCACAGAGGCATTCATTCATTAATTCATCCACTCATTCATTCACCAGCAAATGTGTTTGGAGTGCCTGGTCTGTGCCCAGACACTGGATGTAGCAGGGCTGTCGATGCCCTCACCCTCAGCCCTTTCAACTGCCAACACTGTATCTATTGCTTCAGGGCTTTTGCTAGCTGCCAGAGCCTGCTCTGACCATGGAGGCAACAGGCCAGAGTGCTAGAGGGTGGGCACACTGGGGGGCAGCCTTCCACAGTGACTGACGCGGGCTGGTATATAAATACCCCAGCTCCCCTACCCTCAGCTGGGCCAGGATAAAAGCCAAGGAGCTAGGAGGAGCTGTTGGATCCTGGATCATTTTGCAGGCAGAGCCCATAGGACTTGCCGATGGATTGGATGTGGGTGGGAGAGAGTGAGGGGTCAAGGGGACCTCCAAGGCTTGGGGCCTCAGCCACTGGCTGCCGGGAGGGCTCCTTACAGAGAACATATATAATCCTCACCATAGTTCTCTTTTCGTGTTTTTTTTTTTTTTTTCTTTTTTTCTCAGGTGAAAGACTCTGAGGTCTGGGGGTGCTTAGGGCCAGGCCTCATGGTCAGAGAGAGAGGCATAGCTGGGATTTGAATCTGATGTCGTGATGAGTGTTGGGGACCACCACACGGAGATGATTTCCAATTTCCGTGCAACATGAAAAGTGAAAAAAACTTCAGTCCAACCAGAGAGCTCACAGAAGGCTTCCTGGAGGAGGTGGTGCCTGAGCTAAGCCTTGCAGGAGGAGAAAGAGCCCACCAGGTGTGGAAACAAGAATCAATATGTAACAGCCACCTAGACTGGGCTCTTACTATGAGCCAAGCACCATTCTAAACACATGTTGACGATAGCTTGTTATCTTACTGGCTTGTTATATTGCGAATGAGACCCATGCTTGGGTGAAATCATTTAGTAGGGTGTAACCAGCATTTAAAACATGAAATATAATAGAAAATATCAGAATGCATTACTCATAGCAATAATTGTTATTTTATGACACTTGTCTTTCAGTGACTGGTGGTGTGTGGATATACGGACACACTGGGTCATGATATGAAATGCAATTCTTACTGTGGGTCATGATTTTAAAAGCTCAAAAGCCACTGGATTTACTCATTTAATCCTCACAGCAACCCTATGAGGTAGGTCTTATTGTTATCCCCCTTTTAATGGGAAAACGAAAGCTCGAAGAGGTCAAGTCCCCTGAAAAACTCATGGCGAACATTTGCTTACTCTGTGCCAGGCACTGTTCTAGGCGCTTGACGTGAACAACTCATTTGTTGTTCACAGCACTCCTACGAGGGAGGGTCTACAGTGACTCCATTTATAGAGGAGGACGCTGAAACGCACAAATGGGAAGTCACTTTGCAAAGGCACGTGGCTAGTAAGTGAAGGAGCCAGGGATTTGAATGCAAGCGGTTCCGGTTTCAGAGCCTGCACAAGCACCAGGCAGAGAGCGGCACAGGCAAAGGTGTGGAGGTGGGCTTTTAGAAGAACTGGCCTTCAAATCACAGATATGTAGACTTATGGACCTCAGCAGCCCTTACATGTCCTGGTGGAGGTAAAAAAAAAATCCCGGTGCAGAAGCGCGGTTCCTAGCCGCCTCTCTCCACCTTTGCTTGTACCTGAGAGATGTTGCAGGGCTAGAGAGGCAGCGTGGAAGGAGATGAGCTCCTGGATCACAGAGAGTGGTGCGAATCCTAGCTTGGCCCTTTGCTTCTACGTGACCACAGGCTGTGGATGTCACCTCTCCAAGCCTCAGTCTCCCCACTTGTGCAAGGGGGGTGGTGCTTAGAGCTTCTTGTTTCTCATGCTGTTGTGAAATCCCCCAGTGTTTGGTCCATAGGGAGGGCTCAGTAAATTGGAGCCACTCATTCATGCTTCCTGTGTTTACGCTGGCTGGTCTCTCTGCACGAGCACTTTCCCCAACTCTTCACCTGGCACACTCCCGCTCAGGCTTCAGGTCCCAGCTCAGATATCCCCGCCTTTGGCATCTCCCTCCATCTTTTCTGCCCTTCTTCCTTTAGTCACAGAATCCTACATTTTATCTAGGTATATGGTTGCCCAGGATAAAGCCTACATTTTCAGCTTCTCTTATAGCTAAGTATGACCATGTGACTAGTTCCCAGCCAATGGGATGTGAGCAACCTCTGTGTTGGGCCATAAAAGGAAGGCATCCTCCCTCCCCTTCTCCTCTCCTGTTATGTTGGTTGGAATGCAAATGTGATGGGAGCGCTCTTGGGTCCACCAGGCAGGATAGAACCTAGTGAGGACAGAACAATTAGAAGGAGCCTGGGTCCCGCCACCCTGAAGCCACCACATCATCCCTACACTGTTCATGCCAGACAACTACGTGAGAGAGATAAATTTCTATCTTATTTAAGACACTGTTGTTTTGGGTCTTTATTAGCACACCAGAATCTGAACCCTAACTATTATAGGACTGAATTGTGCCCCTACCCTACCCGCCCCCACCACTCCAAATTCATATGAAGTGCTAACGCCCAGTACCTCAGAATGTGACTGTATTTGGTGATAGGACCTTTAATGGGGCGGTGAGGGTGGGCCCTAATACAATCTGACTGATGTCCTTATAAGAAGAGAGACTAGGACACACAGGGAGACACCAGGGGTGCACACAAAGAAGGAAGGTCATGTGAGGACACAATGAGAAGGCAGCCATCTGCAAGCCAAGGAGAGAGGCCTCAGAAGAAACCACCCCTGCCCACACCTTGATCTTGGACTTCCAGCCTCCAGAACTGTGAGAAATAAATTTCTGTATTTTAAGCCTCCCAGCATGTGGTATTTTGGAGTGGCAGCCCTAGTAGATTAATACGTCTCTAAACTACCTTATAAGGACGATGGCTCTGGTTAACCTCAGGGCTTGTTTTTTCTGGTTCAGGTGTGAAAGTGCAAGTCCAGAGCTGAATAGCTCATAAAAGCAGAGGTGAGGGCTTCCCTGGTGGCGCAGTGGTTGAGAGTCCGCCTGCCGATGCAGGGGACATGGGTTCGTGCCCTGGTCCGGGAGGATCCCACATGCCGCAGAGTGGCTGGGCCCGTGAGCCATGGCCGCTGAGCCTGCGCGTCCGGAGCCTGTGCTCTGCAACAGGAGAGGCCACAACAGTGAGGGGCCCGCGTACCGCAAAAAACCCCCCAAAAAACAGAAAAAAAAAAAAAAAAAAAACAGAGGTGAGTTCTGAAGGCTACCACCAGTGACCCTTGTCCTTCCCCAAGTGATAATGAACAAATATTTACTGAATATGTGTTGGAAAGTGTGATAGATGACAAAGAAATAGCCAGGAGACTTTGCAACTTTTCTCACCAAGAGGCGGAGCCTATTTCCCTCCCGTTGGAGCAAAGCCGGTCATGTGACTCGCTTTGGCCAATAAAAACATGGCAGAAGCGATGGCATGCGCGTTCTGAGCCGGGGCCTCGGGAGGCCTTGAAGCTTCTGCTCGTGTTTCTCATCCTTTGCTGAGTGAACAAGCCTGGGCTATCCTGCTGGAGGATGAGAAGCCTCGTGGCCCAATTACCCCCACTGCCCCAGCTGCCAGCCAGGCCACTGCCAGACATGGGAAGGAGGCCATCCTGGACCAGTGCCTATGCAATCCCTTCCCCCAGCTGGCTGCAGAAACATGAGTGAGCCCGACTAAAATTAGCTGAGACCAAAAGAACTGTTCAGCAGAATCCTGAGCTGAAAATACGGTTGCTATTTTAAGTTCTGGGGTGGTTTGTTAGGGAGGATGGGTGACAGAATGGGTCCCGATGGGCACTGCTGACTGAGAACCGGGTGCCTCCCGCCATGGGGCCCCGCTCACCATTGACCTGTATCTGCGCCATCACACTCTTGCGTCCCCTGCTGCTTTCCAGCACCACGGTGTAGCTGCCTGCAGCTTGAGTTGTCACATTTCTGACGACCAGGCTGCCTTGGGTATCCAGCGTCTCCCGGCCAGTGTGGCCGGGCCCTGGGAGGCCCTCAGGGGGGAAGATCATGGTTTCTGGCTGGGCCTCATGCCCTCAAAACCAAGAAGTGGAGAGAACCCCATCGAGCCTTCTGGGGACTGGCAGGTCCCTTCGGCTCCTTCGGTCAAGGGGTCCAGAGACCCAGAAGAGGGCAGCTCCGAGGAGGCAGAGCAGGTGAAGAATGCCAGCAGGCTGCCTTGGAGGGGGTGGGAGGGAGAAGAGAGAGCAGGAAGCAATGGGATCAAAGGCAGGATGCTGTCCCAGCAAGTAACCCTTCCTGTGCTGGTGAGAATGAGTGCCATCGAGAGTTGATGATGATAACGGTGATAATAATAATAAAGAACTAAAAAGGAACATTCCTTAAGAACCTCCTGCAAGCCAGACACTGTCTAAAATGTTGAACATATATTATCTTACTTATTCCTACATCGGCCCCACAAGGCACTTATTATGCTGGATGTCACGCAGATTCGCCCTCCATCTTGCTCTGCTCTGCTCCCCAAAAGGCTGACTTCCCTGAGCTGCATCTCTGGGGATCCCTCGCCTTTTGTTTCTGGTTGGCTTCTGCCAATGGGAGCATTGGTGGAAGGCAGGAGGGCTGAAGGGAGTGACCCTGAGGTAGCTGGTCCCACAGCTCCCTCCCTACTGCATCAGCCCTGGTTCAATAGGTCCCCCTATTAGAGATCCTATTGGGCGACCCTCTCCATACACCACTCTTTTGGGGTTTGGGGGTCTGCTGTTCGTTCCTTTTACAGCTTCTAGCCCAGGGGAGGTAACAGCTTCCTGCTGTCGCTAGCCCCTGGGTGCTGCAAAATCCCATGTCAGTTTACCTATACCCTGCCTAGTCCCCCTATTAAACTCTCCTCATTACTCCTTTTGAGTGGACCATCTGTGTCTTGCCTCACCTCTGACTGATACAGCTATTACACCCCTATCAGAGATGAGGAAATGGAGGTTCAGAGAATTTAAGATGTTCTTTCAGAATTTCATAAGTGATAAATATTTGAGTTGTGATCCATGCCCAGGCAGCTGAAATTCTTAGCCA
Source organism: Delphinapterus leucas (assembly GCF_059928025.1). Taxonomy (NCBI): domain Eukaryota; kingdom Metazoa; phylum Chordata; class Mammalia; order Artiodactyla; family Monodontidae; genus Delphinapterus; species Delphinapterus leucas. The sequence continues at coordinate 10,662,786 of NC_143148.1, forward strand.
CTAAACGATACTGTCCAGTGTATCCCCCATCCCTGTTTCTCTCATTTCCCCTAATTTTCCGTATTGCATAGAGCATGGAGGCAAACCCTTGGAGTCTGGCTCCAGACCCTATGCACTTGCCCACCCCATTCTTCTGCCTCTCACTAGAATGGTGACTATTGCAGTGGGAACATCAACTCCAGTCATAAAAGGCTGAAAATTTTGACATAATAATAAAAAGAAACTTTTGCAAAGTTAAAAACAAAACAACCCACAAAGTCAAAAGGACAATGACCTACTACGAAAAATAATCTGCAACTGATATCACAGATGAAGAGCCCATTTCACTACTATATATAGAGCTCCTAGGCATCAATAAGAAAAGTATTGGGCTTCCCTGGTGGCGCAGTGGTTGAGAGTCCGCCTGCCGATGCAGGGGACGTGGGTTCGTGCCCCGGTCCGGGAAGATCCCACATGCCGCGGAGCGGCTGGGCCCGTGAGCCATGGCCGCTGAGCCTGCGTGTCCGGAGCCTGTGCTTCGCAATGGGAGAGGCCACAAGAGTGAGAGGCCCACGTACCGTAAAAAAAAAAAAAAAAAAAAAAAATAGTGGTTATCTGTATGCGGGAGGTGGGAGGGAGGGAGGGAAGGTACATGGGGAACTGGGTGGGTTGGGGAGGACAGAGACTTCACTTAAGGCCTTTTTATATATCCTTGAGACTTGAACCATGGGAATGTATAACCCATTCAAAAATTAAGTAAAATCTGAATAAATGAAATAAGAGAGTATAAACTAGGTTCTTAATTGTTTTGCACACACAAATGCACACACCCCAGATGGCAGGCTCCAGAACTGGATTGCCGGCATGCACGTCCCAGAACTTACTAGCTCTGGTGACTTTGGGAAAGTTAGTTAACCTCTCTGAGCCTCAGTTTCCTTATCTATAAAATGAGAATAATAATGTCTCTAATGATTTTCAGTGGGGATGATTCCCCCCCACCCCAGTCCACCCCCCTGCCAGGGGACACTGACAATGTCTGGAAATCTTTTTGGTTGTCACGACTCGGGAGGGTGTGCTGTTGGCATCTGGTGGGTAGAGGCCACGGATACTGCTAAACATCCTGCAGTGAGCAGGACGGGCCCGCACAGCAAGGCATCATCGGGTCCAAAATGTCAGTAGTGCCGATGTTCAGAAGCCCCGATCTAGTGCTTGGAAAGCGCTTAGACTAGTGCGCTAACAAAGTGACTGCCAGATCAATGCTGGACATTCCTTATAATTTTCATCATTATTATCATTCTTGCCTCCACACTTGCAAGTACCGGGTGTACCGTAAATATGCCTTTTAAGATAAAAAACACATGATAAGTTGTTACATTTTAAGGATCAGAAATACCCACTTACAGAACAAATGTGAAACCTCAGCTCTCTTCTGGGTAAATGAAGGAGAAGCCGTGGCCAGAGAGGACATCTTCCAGGGCAGGCGGCATCATCAGGTACAAACGTGATGTGCCCAGGGAGGGGGTGTGTGTGTGTGTGTGGGGGGGGTCCCTCTCAACAACTCAGAAGTTGGCACTGTTTTCCAGGCAGGGAAACTGAGGCACAGCAAGCGTGAGTCTCAGAGCCAAGGTCATAAGTGGAGAGTTAGGAGTCATCTCACCACAGGGTCTTCTGGCAGGCTCACTGCCCACCTGCCACCTCCATTGATTTTTCTCTCTGAGTCGGCAGCTGGTGTGACCTTTCTACTCCCCCTGCTCATAAACCTTCCATGGCTCCCCAGTGCCCTCAGGACATAGTGCAGACTCCTTCACCTGTCACTCCTGCTACATCTCTGCGCTCCGTTTTCCACTCTTCCCTCGTCCTCTGCATAAGTCCGACTGAACGCCGTGCAGTTGCTCTAGCCTCCAGGCCCCTGCCTGTGCTGTTCTCCCTACCTAGAATGCTGTTCCGCACCAACTCTTTATCAAGCTGTGATTCAAGTTGTGGCTCAGGCATCCCGCCTTCTGAAATCTTCCCTGACCCTCAGGTGCGCTTGGTAATAGATACTATTATACGGTGTTTGGGCAGGGACCTTAATTGACTTGATGGGGCAATGGAAGCTCTTGTCAAAGTGACAGGAATAAAGTGTTATACCCAAGAAGCTGCTCAAGGTTTTGCTTTTCTATCTTGATAGAAAAGTTTGTTGTCTTACGGTTTTATGAAACAAAGAGCACAGGGATGCAATTTGCATAGCTGACGTCATATCTTTCCGAGGTCCTATTTCGATTTTGACAGCTTTGAAAGGTCCTCCCCTGACCACCACCTTCCTAGCTTCAGACCTGAGCCCTTTCGTCTGGGTGTCCCTCCCCCAACCCATTCCTGCCCCACCCATTCTGGGTCATCACTGTCTGGGGACGGGTCTGTCTTCTCTCTGGACTGTGAGCCCCAGGAGGGCAGGGCTGCTGTGTCCCCAGCTGTGTCCTCAGCACAGGCTGGGCCCTGAGTAGGCATTAGGGGTGTTTGTTGAATACATGATGGAAGGGGAAGATCCCAGGTCACGCAGTCCATGTTCTGTTATCAAATTCTGACTCTGACGCCGCTGCAGGTGCCTGGTGATTCAGGGAGTGTCCTCAAGGCATCTTAAGAAGAAAACCCCACATCTTAGCAATCCTTACTCCAGCTGATGTAAAATCATGGTTTCATTCATAGACTCCGAGGCCGCTGGACCTGGGTTCATAACCCTGACTCGGCTGCTCTTTATTCAGGGCCCTGAGCCTCAGTTTTCCCGCTCATCAAGGAGGGTGGTTGATAGTAACCAACTGAGTGCCTGAGATTCAATGAGATTATGAATTTTCAGGGCTCAGGACAGTCTAACTTAGGTATTAAATACATATAATACCTAAATATCATATATACCTTATATATAAGATTTATATACTATAATAATACTTATATATATAAAATACCTATAAAAATATATATATAAATATACTATAATAATACCATATATATACCTATAAATACTATATACTATATATACAATATATACCATAATAATACCTTATATATAATACCTATAAAAAAAAAATATATATATATATATATATATGGAATTTCAGAGCTGGAACCATAGAGATGGTTCCAGAACTCTTACTTGCCAGGAGCATGGCTATTTTATTTCATCTCTAATCTTCAATCAAATGAGAAAAAGTCTCTATTCAATTTTTTCCCGTTTGAGCCCAGGACACTCCCTGAATCACTATGTATAAATGTAAGTATAAATATAAATACACCACAATGTCACGCTTGACTCTCCCATTGTCTCAAAATCTCCCCAGAGGTTCCAGAGGCTGAGAACAAACTAACAGATGCCAAGAGCTCCCCATTCCCAACTAAGGTCTAGCTAACAGGGGTTACCGGTCACCAGTTCTGCCTGCACCAGCTGCTCTGCCCCCGCCAGGTCTTGGGAAGGGAGGCCGAGCGCTCGTGGAGAGGAGGGGATAGCACAGAATGAGGCTTCCCGGGGGAGAGCTGAGGATGAACTGGGGGTGCCCCCTGGGGCTGGGGGCTGGGGCTTTCCTCCACCTCCTGCCAAGTCAGGGAGGCCCCAAGGAAACCTCTTGGAGAGCTGGAGATGTGTGCTCCGGAGTCTGTGGGAACTTAGACCTCTAAGTCTCCAGGTGAGGGATGGAGGGGGAGTGGGCTGGGTGGAAATGGCCCACGCCTCCAGCGTTTGGTGGGATAACAAAGATGTTCACGAGTTTTCCTTGAGCCAGTGTGGATGCCTCTGAAGGGAGCCGGCTGGAGGCTGTCCTGGCAAAGAGCCCCATGGGAGACGACCTGCTGGGTGGATTCCCCGCCCAGAAAGATCTAACCATCATGCCTCAGCCACACAGAAGGCCATGTCCCCACCTTACAACTAGAGCAGCCAAGTTGAAACTCTCCTGCCCCTTCCTTGCTTTCCTCTCCCCTGCGCATGGCCTTTGGGGGCGGGGTGGGCACAGACCTCAGCTCTGGGTGGGGAGAAAGGACCTACAGAGAGAAATAGGAACGAGGCCCACCACTTGCCACCATGTCTCCACTGCAGTCTGACCCACGCCAGAGCTGGAGAGGAGGTGAAGCCTTAAACTGTGGGTGGGGTTTTGAAATTACACAGAACTGGACTTTTTAAGACCTGGAAAAAGAGGCAATTCATTTATTCTCTGAGAGGCAGATGTGTGTGGTCTCTGGAAAGTGTGGTCTTGGTGGCCAGACCATCTGGGTTCGAGTCCTCCTTCTGTTGCTTTCGGTCTGTGTGGCCTGGGGAGGACCCATAACCTCTCTGTGTCTCAGTTTCACTCATGAAATGGGGATCAGATAGCTCTTGCCTCATGGGGTTAAGAATTAAATGTTACTATAAGAAAGCCACTTAGAACAGGCTGACATGTAGAAGTACTCAGTCACAATGACCTCTTTATATTATGGTTATTTTATTATTGTTGTTCTTATTATTTTAAAATTATTATTAGATGTGGATAGCTAGGGTGAGGCACGGTGCTCTGGTGGAAAGGGACTGGGATGGGGTCCTGAATTCTGATTTTGCCTTTGTCAGTCACGTGCTCTTGAGCGAATGACCCCACCCCTATTTGAGCCTCACTTTCCTCCTTTGTAGAAGGGATCAATTGCACGGCCTCTTGGGGATTTCAAGAGCTCCTGTGCGTCGGGCGCCCGTGCTGCATGGGCTTTAAACTGACCAGAGTCGGAGCTCAGAGTGGGGGCGTCTCTGATTTGAATAAAGGCTCTCCCCGGGGATGTCCCCTCTTTGTCTCCAACCCGTGGGTGCAGCCCCTGTCTCTCACGCACCTGTTAGAAGCATCCTTCTCCAGGCGGGGCTGTGGCCGGAGCCGGCGGCGCCCAGAGGACACCTCATACCGTTTTCCGTCCTGCGGTGGCTCAGGGGAAGTCGCCCTGTCGGGAGTGGGGTCCCCTAGAGCGCACAGTCAAGTTCGCAGCCTTGGCTCCGCCCCTGCACTGGCCCGCCCATTCCCGGCCCAACCCCCGCCTCCCCAGGCCTCGGGCTCCAGCTGTGGGCTGGGAGGTCACCGCCAGGTGTGCGCTCTTCTCTAGCACTGGGTTGGTGGCAGTGTGGGTGGGGAGCAGGCTGGGGCGGGGTACCTGGAGAAGGGGCTCTCCTCTCTGCCTCCCCCTCCCAGCCCCTCCAGGCCGGGAGAATGGTGAAGATGGAGAGTGGGGCAGAAGTGTCCTGCCCCTGTAACCCCACATCAGAGGCAACGACCGGCCAAAGGTCATCAGGTAGGCGGTGGCTGGGCCTCATGTTGGCCTCCTGGCTTTGCTCCAGACTTGGTGACTATTGGCTCTGAGCCTCTGTAAAATGGGGGTGTTAATAACAGTGCCTACCGCAGGGGCAGAGGGGCCCATGGACATCAGGTGCCCAGCAGAGTGTCTGGAATATCGTAGATGCCCAATGAATGGCCGTAGCTATTACGATAATGCTAATTATCATTAATATTGGTATCTAGGATGTCCTGGAGTCATGATCAGAAGCCCCTTCTCAGAGCCTTGCTCATACTGTATCCTGAATTTTGGATTCTGGAAGGATAAGCCACAAAAGCTTCTTTCTCTCATCCTTTTTACCCTCCAGGCCCATTCTTTCCTTCTTAAGTTAATAATAGTATTGTCCAAGTAATAGCTAATATTTACTGAACACCTGTTGTGTGCCGGCCCTAGCTATTGCGTCTTACAGCTGTTGTCTCATTGAATCCTCACTGTAACCTTGAGGGGTTGGTATGATCATCCTCATTTTCTAGCAGTGCACAGAGGCTAAGTAATTCACCTAATGTCACAGAGCTATTCACAATGACTTTTGTCAGTTCTTGGAGCGGGCCACCTCAGGGCCTTAGCACTGCTACTCCCTCTTGGAGGCTTTCACAGATCATCTCATGGCTGACTGCATCTCATTATTCCAGTCTCAAATCAAATATCAACTCTCCACAAAGGCCTTCCCTAATACCTACTACAAATCAGGCCCCTAGCTTCTTGCTAGCAAGACACACTGCTTTCTTTTCTTTACAATATTTACTGCTATCTGAAATTACTTATTTCTTTGTCTGCTTGTTTATTATTTGTCTCTTATCCCCCACATCCACCTCCCTAGCTAGAATGTCAGATCCAGGAGGGTAGGGATTTTGTTTGGCTCATGACGGTTTTCCCAGGGTCTAGAACGTACCTGGCACATCATGGGTGCCCAATTAATTTCCTTTAGCGAATGCATGAAAAAATGAGCGAGTGACTATAATGAGAGTGTTGGAATTTGAACTCAGATCTGACTCAGAAGTTCATGCTTTTCTCTCCCAGAGATGTCCAGGTTCTACCTCACCCTGGGGCAAAGTCTCCCCCGTGAGTCTCTAAAAATAGTCATTATCAAGTGACGTGGTTATGTCTTTATTAATATTAGCCATACTGCCTCTTTTATGATTTTTCTGAAGGCCTCTGCTAGACCAACTAGCCAGGCCAGGGGACCACTGATGGGTAATAAACAAGTATTTGCAACATGATTAATAACCATCTATGGATGAGGACCCTGTGGTTTCTGCTCCACCAGTACTCATTCTCTTTTATCCGGGTAACAGCACCTGGAGCTCGGTTTTTTTTTTTTTTTGCTGTACGCGGGCCTCTCACTGTTGTGGCCTCTTCCAATCGCGGAGCACAGGCTCCGGACGTGCAGGCTCAGCGGCCATGGCTCACGGGCCCAGCCGCTCCACGGCATGTGGGATCTTCCCGGACCGGGACACGAACCCGTGTCCCCTGCATCGGCAGGCGGACTCTCAACCACTGCGCCACCAGGGAAGACCTCAACTCACTTTTTAAACAGTAACATTCACAAAATTTTATACTTATATGCCAATTACATTAATGCAGATGAAAATAAAAACAATGATGAAAATAAAACGTGTCCACGTAACTGTGTAAATTTTTCGTGTGTCACAAAAAGAACACAAGCCTGTTTGTTGCATAACCATGTGAAGATACTTAACACTACTGAACTGTACCTTAAAAATGGTTAAGATGGTAAATTTTGTATCATGAGGGTTTTTTTAAATCACAATTAAATTTTTTAAAATTGTTTTTTAAAAAACAGAAGAAGGCCAGGAACAGTCATGTACATAGCTTGCCTTTACAGTCTAAAATAAACCCTTGCTTATATTCCAAGAAATAGCTAAATTATGTGGAAATCATAACAAACCATCATCAAGTCCATAGTTAACTTGGGGAAGGGATTGACTGCTTAAGTAGGAAGAAAGAATGCAAATGGCAGATGTAATATCTAATAAGTCACTTCTCTTTCATTAGGGTTAAATAGCTTAGTCTAGGGCTTCCCTGGTGGCGCAGTGGTTGAGAGTCCGCCTGCCGATGCAGGGGACACGGGTTCGTGCCCCGGTCCGGGAAGATCCCACATGCCGCGGAGCGGCTGTGCCCGTGAGCCATGGCCGCTGAGCCTGCACGTCCGGAGCCTGTGCTCCGCAATGGGAGAGGCCACGACAGTGAGAGGCCCGCGTACCGCAAAAAAAAAACAAAAAAAAATAGCTTAGTCTACCGTCACTAGTGATGTCATGTGAGTACTATGTAGCTCCTAATATGATGTGATAAGAAGGGCACTTCACCTCTATGGTATTTCTTGCCCCGCCCCCGCCCCCAACAAACCCATAACCCCAGTCTGAGAAAAACTCAGACAAACCCAAATTGAGGGACATTCTACAAAATATCTGACCAGTATTCCTCAAAACTATGACAGCCATGAAAAACAAGGTAAGACTAAGAAACTGTCACAAAGGAGATTCAGGAGTCATGAAAACGACATGTGATATGGCATCTTGATTGCATCCTGAAACAGTAGAAGGATGTTAGTGGAAATACTGGTGAAATTAGAATAAAGTCGAGAGTTTAATTTAAAAAGTGCACGAGTCCCACTTGGAGGAAATAATCGTGGCATGACAATTGCTAACATTTGCAGAGAGCTCAACTCCGAGTGGGGCACTGCTCTAAACACTTTACAAATATTAGTTCATTCATCCTTTCAACAGCCCTCTGAGGCGGGTGCTGCCATTTTCCTATCACAAAGGAGGAAACAGAGGCACAGAGAGGGTAAGTGTCTTACCCAAGGCTACACAGCTGGTGGATGGCTGGGTAGATCCAGCTGCCAGATTCTGGAGTCTGTGATCTTAAACATTATACACAACAATCTTTTAAAGTCATCTGCGGGGACTTCCCTGATGGTCCAGTGGCTAAGAATCTGCCTTCCAATGCAGGGGACTAGGGTTCAATCCCTGGTCGGGGAACTAAGATCCCACATGCCATGGGGCAACTAAACCTGTGTACCACAACTAGAGAGCCTGTGTGTCGCAAGGAAAGATCCTGTGTGCCGCAACTAAGACCCGACGCAGCCAAAAATAAATAATAAACAAACAAAGAAATAAATATTAAAAGAAATAAAGTCATTTGGGAAACCGACACATTGTAAATCAACTATACTCCAATAAAATTTTAAAAAGTAAAGTCGCTTGGGCCTTCTAACATCCTTATTATTGTTTTCATCTTTTCATGTGAGAAAACAGAGATACATGGATGAGGTTAAATAAATTGTTCAAGGTCACACAGATGTAAGCCACATTCACCCCAAGCCAGCCTCACTTCCTTCCTCCCATCCTCAAGACAATGAGGCACAAGGTCAGATCCTGTTTGCTTGGCTCCTTGAGTCCTTGTAGCATCATTTATTTCTCCTGCTCTGTGTGTGTGTGAGTATGTGTGTGTGTGATGGTGTGTTGGAGGGGAGCAGTAAAGCATCATTTTATTAATAACATGACAAATAGCCAATGCTGGGCAGTTCTGGACAGAATTGTAAAAAAAGCAGCTTGAAAGCCAAAAGAACTCCCTGTCCCACCAGGGGATAAGTTTGGGTGGGGGAAGCCTTATCCCACATGTTTCACATTTCCATGGAAGGGTGTCCTGTCATCTGTCAGAGGCATCCACAGCCCCTTCCAGGGGTTTTGGAAATATCTGCTTACATTTTGGTCGTCACATGCCTGAGGGTGAAACAGTACTGACATTTATTGGGGTAAAGATCCTGCAGTAATAGGTGGGACTGTCCCATACAACAGAGACTTGTCTCACCTGAAAAGCCAACAGCACACCAGTTAGAAAGGTGGAGTTAGAGTAAGGCTCCCGGCTTTTGTCCCCACCCTCCTGTTATTATGAGATTGATGAGTCTGGGAGAGGAAACTAAGCTTGCGTGGCTCTGTTTTTTGTCCTGTTTTGTGTCCCTCTCTGTTTTTGGATCTGTATATTTTGGTCTGTTGCCTCCTGCCAGGTGATAAAGAGCCTATTGGAGGTAAGTTTATAAGGAAGAGAAGCTAGTGGTGCCCCCACAGCTGACCTATTAGCCTCCTCTTTCATTTCAGTTAAAGAAATTTTAGCTGGACCCTTAATTGCTTGGAATAAGGACTACATTTCCCAGCTTCCCTTGCAGCAAGTGTGGCCATGTGACCAGATTCTGGTCAATGAGATGTGAGCAGAGGTGTAGTTTTTAGGTCATGCCCTTAAAGTAAGAGGGCTTCCCTTTCTCGTTTTCCCTTTCTTCTGGCTAGAGTGGGGACATAGTGCGTTGGCATCCTGGGCCAAGGGGACAAGTGCAACAGGATGGAAGAGCCCAGGCTCCTTGGCACCTTCACAGAGCAGAGCTGCCCACCAGCTTGGGCTGTTGCGGGAGAGAGAAATACATCTCTGTGTAATTTAAGCTATCGTTATTTTGAATCTGTCACACGCAGCTAAATTTTAAGCTGTTCAGTTTGGGGGCAGCAGAAAGGAGGGGGAGGTGATGGCAAACCCACTGGGTCACAGGACTCGGCCATGTTCCCTGCTATTGCTTATCGTTCGGGTAATAAATCCATCATGTTATCCTCTCTCTTGCTTACTCCTGCATCTCTTTCTCTCTCTCAATTGTTTCTGCCTGCAGGCGAGGACGAGGGGTGATATTTACTGAGATCTTAAATCTCCACCCGGTTGCTGGTAGAAAAATACGTGCGAAGAAACCAGATGTCATCTGGACCTTCTTCTGCAAAGCAGGCCCTACCTACGCAGGGGAAAGGCCAGAAGTGGATTTCCCCCTGGATGTAGGAAGCTGAAGAGAAAATGTCCCAGGGGTTTTAGGTTGTGGATTCGTTTGCTCACCATGGGAGCCTTCCCCCTTCTGACGTGCCTTCCAGTACCACAGCTAAAACTACACTTCCTCACTCCCCTTGAAGCCATATTTCTGTCAATCTGACATACTTGCATGAGATTTGGAAAGTGAAAGTGAAATGGAGGTTCTGCTTATGACGCTTCTGCCATGAATTTTGGCAAGCACAGTCACGGACAGGCTGCTCTTTTTTTTTCTGAGGTACCACAAGTGACTGGCTTTGTGCGTTTTGAGAGGCTCTCATCTCTGTGAATCCAGCAAATGTGATGTGGTTCTGGAGCTGACAATTCCAGTACAGGCCTACTCGTTTTATTGCGCTTCATAGATATTACGTTTTTCACAAATTGAAGGTTGACAACCCTGTGTTGAGCAAGTCTATTGGCGTCATTTTCCAACAGCATTTGCACACTTCGTGTCTCTTGTGTCACATTTTGGTAATTCTCACAATATCTCAAACTTTCTCATTATTATATTTGTTATGGAGATCTGTGATCGGTGATCTTTGATGTTGCTACGACAACTGGTTGAAGGCTCAGATGATGGTTAGCACTTTTTAGCAATAATGTATTTTTAAATTAAGGTATGTGCATTTTTTTAGACATAATGCTATTGCACACTTAATAGATTCCAGTATAGTGTAAACATAACTTCTGTATGCACTGGGAAACCAAGAAATTCCTGTGACTTGCTTTAGTGTGATATTCCCTTTATTACAATGGTCTGGAACTGAACGTGTAATATCTGTATGCCTGTAGTAACAGCTTTTTGATTCCCCACCTTTCTGTGATGGTGGAGGCAGCAGCTCCCGCGGTGGGTCAGTTCTGCAGTTTCAGTGCTGCGGTTGTGGGGTCTGATAGAGTCAGCTTCCTTTACCTTTTCCATCAGAGGGCACCCAGCTGTCTTTCTCTGGCATGGGTCTGTCCCTTTCAGCCAATTTAAATTAATCTAATCTTAAGTCAAATAATATGCACAAGAATGTCACAGCACCAGATCTATCCTCCCAATATATATAAAACACAAGTGAAATAGCGTCTCCTGAGTGAAAGCAATTTTTCTTACCTTGCTATTTTCAGTCACAGCCATATAGCAATAGGAGGTAAAACATTAATTTAAATGACACAACACTATTTGTTTAAATAAAAGGACCTAGCAGAGTTATGGGTGTTCTTTTTAGCTCCATGAGGGTGGAAAAAGAGAGAAGTGACAATGAAAACCGGTCTTTGCCCTTTTCAGGAAAAGGGAGTATCAATGTAGATATTATTACCAGGGGCAACAGATTATTATTAAGACAACCAGTCCAGATTTGGGAGGTATTAGCAACTAAATTGTATCACCCCAAATTCATATGTTGAAGTCCTAAACCCCCAAGTAACTGTATTGGAGACAGTTCTTTAAAGAGGTAATTAAGCTTAATGAGGTTATAAGGGTGGAGCCCTAATCCAACAGGCCCAGTGATCTCACAAGAAGAGAAAAAGACACCAGGGATGCGAGTGCACACAGGGAAAAGGTCATCTGAGGACACAGCAAGATGTCACCCGTCTGCAAGCCAAAAAGAGAGGCCTCAGGAGAAGCCAACTCTGCTAACACCTTGACTTTGGACTACCAGAACAATGAGTTCTCGTAGTTTAAGCCACCTAGCCTGTAGTTGTTTATTAAGGCAGCCCTAGCAAACTACTACAGCAGGTTAGTGAGGGCTTTCAAAGGATGCAGCAAACATCAATTTTTGAAGTCTGGGTTTCATATAAGACTCCTTTATTCGAAATACATTTACAAGGAGAATTTCGCGAGGCAAAAAGTCTCTGCTTTCCATAAGCTGCAGAAGAGGGAATATTTTCTCCTTCTTGTTGCTGAGATTTTTGTTACCAGTTAGAACAGCCTAGAGTTTCAAGGCAGTCTTGCAATCCTCCCCCCGCAGCCCCCCCCGGCTTTTTTTTAGTGTTAAGAGAACAAAGAAACAGCTTCAATATGGTCAAAACTTACAATGTAAAAGGAAATGGGAATAATATTAACAAATAGAACACGAGGCATGCAACGTTTTGCACCCATCAAAATGAAGAAACGAAGTAGGAGAGAAAAGTAAAAATTTTAGTTTGAGCCGTTCCAGGATGGCTGTGGACCCAGGCCAGTCTTTTGGACTCAATAACCTGTCACTTTAAGCTGTAACCCATTTGGATGTTAATGGTGACATTTCGCTATCCCAAATCTTGGGAAAAAAAGCACAATCGCCTCACTTCTCAGAGAGTTGCATTTGAAAAATCTCTTGTCTTCTTGCAAACTTAAGAAGTCCACAGTGGTGACAATTCCAGTCTTCAAGTCTTACTTGGGTCGTGGGTGGGGCTCTTCCCCTTAATGTTCATCTCACATTTTAAAACCTTTGAATAGACATTCCTTCTTGCCACTCCTCACCCCCTCTCATGGTTAATTGAGCCAGGACTATGATAGGTGAGAAAATCAGCCTCCAAAGTATCATTTTAGATGCTCTTGGTTGCAAAAAATGGACAACCCAACTCAAAATGCTATGAAAATCCGACATGTATTATCCCATGTAGCAGGAATTCCAACGAGGGCCGTTCTAGGTTGGTTAACACAGCGGCTCGGTGATAACACCAAAGACCCAGGTTCTGCATCTCCCTTCCCCGCCCTCAGCAGGTCGAACTCTGAGGCAGAATCCCTTCACAGTCCAAGATGGATACCACATGGGCCAACAACAGCTTCCAAAGGCAGAAAAAAAGATCACCTGTTGCTAGTTCTCTTTAAGATACAATAAAATCTTTCCCACCAGCCCCCAGGAGACATCCTCTCATTTGGTATTGGCCAGAACCAGGTCACATGTCTGTTGCTGGGAGTAGGAGCATCATGATTGGCTCAGCTTTTGACCAATCAGGGCTTGTCTTGTCTGGAGGGCTCCTGTCCTTAATTCACCGCCGAGGGCAGGGAGGAAGGTGGTCTTTTTTCAGCTCTGGGGCTCTTCCAGCAAGGAACACAGGGAGGAATGGATGCTACGGGGAGGTACCCCACCAACCTCCACCAGTCTCCCACACCTGCTACATTTGAGGCGAGCATCCTCCTCTCCAAGCCCAGTTTACAGCCCTCCCTTCCCCCAGTTCCAGCCTCAGGCTCTTCTCTCTGTGTTTCCTCACACTTAAAAGCAGCGCTCTAGAGAGGTCCACCTGGCGGGGATCTGAGGCTTCCAGCCAACAGCCATGGGAATGAGCCATCTAGAAAGCGGATCTTCTAACCTTTAGTTCACTGCAGCTTCGGCCCTCATCTTGACCGAAACCTCATGAGAGACTCTGAGCCAGAACCACCCAGGTAAGCCGCTCGCAAATTCCTGACGCACAGAAACTGTGCGCTTAATAACTGTTGTTGTTGTTTTTAAGCCATGAATTTTTGGAGTAATTTGTCATACAGCAATAGATACACTCCTTCACAGGGACACCAGGTGGATTCATAGGATTCAACGAAGTAGTACCTAAGAACATGTGCTTGGCCTCAGTTTAAATGCTACCTATTACTATTTTTATTTTTACTGTAGTTTATCAAACTTCCCCCAATGGTTTAAAACCAATCTCTTTTACATGTAACGTTAGGCTGAACTGAGCCATGTACCAATCCTTGGGAAGTGGGTGTCATTACAGTCTGAAGCAGCACTGGACAGTGGAAATACAATGCAAGCCACAGATGTATTTTGAAAATTTCTAGGCGTTTCATTAAAAAAAAAAAAAAAAAAAGCAGAAAGACAGGATCATTATTTTCACCTGTTTGCCACTACCTACATAAAATTGGTTTCAGGTTGTCGTCATTCTGGTGGATTTGAATTTATCAGTAATTGTAACTGAAACTAGATGTAGCTAATATAAGCTTTAAGAACCATGGAAAATTATAACTTGAAACTTGGGTATCATGAGTTATCAGCTAAAGAAAAACTAGATGAGAATATGGTATTCTTATACATTTAGAGCGTCGCTGATTTAGTGTTTCTTACAAAAAATGGGTTGTCTTGACACATTAATAAAAGTGAATGGTGGGGCTTCCCTGGTGGCGCAGTGGTTGAGAGTCCTCCTGCCGATGCAGGGGACACGGGTTCGTGCCCCGGTCCGGGAAGATCCCACGTGCCGCGGAGCGGCTGGGCCCGTGAGCCATGGCCGCTGAGCCTGCGCGTCCGGAGCCTGTGCTCCGCAACGGGAGAGGCCACAACAGTGAGAGGCGCGCGTACCGCAAAAAAAAAAAAAAAAAAAGTGAATGGGCACCATACTCAAAGAGATTTCTATCATGTGAATCAATGCTAGAAAACGGTAACAACAACAAAGTTGGATGCTTCTTCCTTAAATTATTTTCTATTGTCCAGAGGAAAACAGTGACATTCTTAGCATGGTATTTGAAGTCCTTCATATTCTGACCTCTACCAACATTTCCATCCTGACTCCCTACCATTCCCTCCATATACTGTCCGCCAGAGCATCTGGAGGCGTATACTCCATATATGGCTCCAGCTAAAATAACCCAATTATTTGAGAGTTGGTAAAATCCAACTCTTTTTAAAAAAAAATTCTTTTATTGAAGTATAGCTGATTTACAATGTTGTGTTCATTTCTGCTATACAGCAAAGTGATTTAGTTATACATATATAGACATCCTTTTTCATGTTCTTTTCCATTAGGGTTGATCACAGGATATTGAACATAGTTCCCTGTGCTCTACAGTAGGACCTTGTTGTTTTATCCATTCTATATATAATAGTTTGCATCTGCTAATCCCAAACTCCTGATACTTCACTCCCCCAGCCCCCTCCCCTTTGGCAACCACAAGTCTGTTCTCTGTGTCTGTGAGTCTGTTTCTGTTTTGTAGATAAGTTCATCTGTGTGGTATTTTAGATTCTACATATAAGTGATATCATATGGTATTTCTCTTTCTGCCTTACTTCACTTAGTATGATCATCTCTAGGTCCACCTGTGTTACTGCAATAGCCAACTCTTCTTCAGGGGCCACCTCAGCTTCCTCCACGGTCTCTTTGGTAACCGTTCACCACTCTCTGTGCTCCCAAAGCACTGGATTCATACCTCCTTCATAGTGCCCATCACGTTTAGTTGAGGGAACTCTGCAGCTACACTCAAGGATGCTGCTGTGTTCTGTGTATCCCCAAGCTATGGCCCGTAGGCAGCACTAAACACGTGTTTAATTGATTGGTACAGCACTGCACACTCTATGTCAGGGAGGTACTTTTCACTCCTGTGTGTTATCAGAATCGTCAGCAGAGCTTTGTGAACATACAGGTACCAGGGCTCCATACCGGAGCCACTAAGTCAGTATCTCACAGGGGTGGGTCTGGGTTTGTGCATCTGGGGCAGAAGCTCCACACACATTCTAACGTGTGAACAATGGAGTTTGTAAAGAGATAGATCAATATAGACTAGAACTGCCAGGGGAAGTTTGTGGAGGATGGGGCATGCACCAAACTTTGAAGTTTTGGGGAAAGATATACCAGGTCAATTAAAAATAAAAGACAGAAGTACAGACATGAAAGTCAAGATGACAGTAAGGAGACCAGATTTTTTTTTTTCTTTTTTTGCGGTATGCGGGCCTCTCACTGTTGTGGCCTCTCCCGTTGCGGGGCACAGGCTCCGGACGCGCAGGCTCAGCGGCCATAGCTCGTGGGCCCAGCCGCTCCGCGGCATGTGGGATCTTCCCGGACTGGGGCACGAACCTGTGTCCCCTGCATCGGCAGGCGGACTCTCAACCACTGCGCCACCAGGGAAGCCCCCAGATTTTTGAATAGATGGTTTGTGTGAGAGTAATACCTGCTAATTGTGGATGAGCGTGATAGGGACAGATCGTGGGGGACTTTGAAAATCTGTGCAGACTCCAGCAGTCAACAGAGGCTGACAGTCTTAGAGATGGTGCATTGTTGAATCTTGTCATGGCAGCACGTTTTCAGAAAGAGGGTAACTTGTTTATGAAAAAGGATGAGGAAGCCCTCATCCATAAAAAAATACTTCTCTGAAACCTTTCTTGAGAAATTTATGAATTAAAGAATCATAAAATTTTAGAACTAAAAGTACATATTTATCCCTTGCCTTTGAGTAGAATTCCACAGAAAACAAATTCCTCTTTGATAAAAAGAAATGGTTCCATGGTTAAATGAATTTAGGTGTTAAAAAAAAAGCAAAAAGAAGCAGGTAAAATTAATTTTAATAGTATATTTTATTTAACCCAATATATCCAGAATGTTGTCATTTCAACATGTATTCAATATAATAAATTACTAATGAGATGTTTTACATTCTTTTCTTCATACAAAGTCTTGCAACTCCAGTGTGTATTTTACACTTATAGCGCATCTCAAAGCAGACCACTAGCCACATGTGGACTGCTGGTAGTGGACAGCTCTGGGTTCTGAAGTATGCACCATAAAGCAGGATCAGAGAGGTCTGGAGTCTAGCTCAAGGACACACAGCAGGGCCCAGCTCAACTTTCTTCTCAGCCCCTGGTTTTCCCTGGGAGTGGGGCCCAACCCACAGCACATTCTAAGCCAATTGCTCTCAAGTTCTAGAGAATTCTAGAGCATTGGAGAATCACCTGGGGAGCTTGTTAACATTGTTAAAATGAGGGTCCCAGCCCCACCCCGGATGTACAGCATCAGAACCTCCAGGGGTGGAAGCCAGGGACCTGCATTAACCAACTCCCTGTGTTTCCGATGCACATCTGCAGGGCACACCTGGAGGACCACTGCTCCCAGACACTTTGGAATCAGTTGGGGAGCTTATCAGAATTCCAGTGCCCAGGCTGCACCCCAGATCAACCTAATCTCTAAAGGTGGACCAGAATATCGATTTACCTTTAAAAATCTACTTTATTGAGGTATAATTTATATCCATTAAGATGCACCTATTTAGGGCTTCCCTGGTGGCGCAGTGGTGGAGAGTCCCCCTGCCGAGGCAGGGGACACGGATTCGTGCCCCGGTCCGGGAGGATCCCACATGCCGCGGAGCGGCTGGGCCCGTGAGCCACGGCCGCTGAGCCTGCGCGTCCGGAGCCTGTGCTCCGCAACGGGAGAGGCCACAGCAGTGAGAGGCGCGCGTACCGCAAAAAAAAAAAAAGAAAAAGATGCACCTATTTAAAGTGTAACTTTGTGGGGGCCCGGATAAATTAGAAGTGTGAGATTAACATATACACATTACTATATATAAAATAGATAACCAACAAGGACTTGCTATATAGCACAGGGAACTCTACTCAATATCTTGTAATAATCTATAAGGGAAAAGAATCTGAAAAATAATATCTATATACATATATGTGTATATATATATCTGAATCACTTTGCTGTACACCTGAAACTAACACAACATTGTAAATCAGGTGTACCTCAATTTTTAAAGAAGTGTATGGCTTCCCTGGTGGCTCAGTGGTTGGGAATCCGCCTGCCAACGCAGGGGACAGGGGTTTGAGCCCTGGCCCGGGAAGATCCCACATGCCACGGAGCATCTAAGCCCGTGTGCCACAACTACTGAGCCTGAGCTCTAGAGCCCGCAAGCCAAAACTACTGAAGCCTGCGCGCCTAGAACCCGTGCTCCGCAACAAGAGAAGCCGCGAAAATGAAAAAGAAGCCTGCGCACCACAATGAAGAGTAGCCCCCGTTCACCACAACTAGAGAAAGCCCACGCTCAGCAACAAAGACCCACCCAACACAGCCAAAAATAAATAAATAAATAAATTTAAATAAATAAATAAATAAATTTATTTAAAAAAAAAAATAAATAAACAATCCGCCTGCCAATGCAGGAGACACGGGTTTGAGCCCTGGTCCGGGAAGATCCCGCATGCCGCAGAGCAGCTAAGCCCGTGCACCACAACTTCTGAGCCTGCGCTCTAGAGCCCGCAAGCCACAACTACTGAGCCCATGTGCCACAGCTACTGAAGCCCGTGCGCCTAGAGCCCGTGCTCCGCAACAAGAGAAGCCACCGCAACGAGAAGCCCATGCACCACAACGAAGAGTAGCCCCTGCTCACCCCAACTAGAGAAAAGCCCACGCACACCAACGAAGACCCAATGCAGCCAAAAATAAGTAATTTTTTTAAGTGTACATTTTGATATATTCAACCCATGTAACCACCACTACAGTCAAGATACAGAACATTTTCGTGACCCCAAAGATTCCTTTGTGCCCCTTTTGCAGTTAATCCCTCTACCTCAGGCAACCACTGATTGGCCTTTTTTTTTTTTTTTTTCAGAAGAAAAGGTGAGATTTGTCTCTCTCAGCATTTCTCATCAGTGGAATCGAGTGCATTCTGAGCAGTCATTTCACTCAGCATATTGTGTTTGAAATTCAACTGTGTGGTTGCCTGTCTTAGTATCTCATTCCTTTTTATTGTTCAGTACAGTTGACCCTTGAATAACATGGGCTTGAACTGCACGGGTCCACTTATATGCAGAATTTTTTCAATAAATATACAAGAATATATGTGTAGAACATCCTGTGCAAGACTTGTTTTGACTTGATTACATAGGCATAAGGTGAATGTATTTATATATTTAATATACAAATGTATTTTATATATTACAAAATTAACGTGTTTTTGTACTGTTTTTATGACTTTCAAAGAATTACATTACAGTACGCCCTCCTCCCTCCGTCCCTCCCTCCCCCTCATAGTTGGGAAACTGTGTGTCAGGTAAGTGAGTTTTTAAAAAATGTGGCAATGTTTCCAATACTGTATTATGAATACGACTGTAATATTTGTATGCCATTAAAATTTATTGACTTGGCTACCAGGAAGCAACAGCATCAATTAGGCTAGGCTACCGTAAAGCAGTCATATTGCTGCTGCTTCATTATCAGTGCGTGATTTGTTATGCCTGTAAGTAAATATGAATGTCTTTGTTCACATTGTCTTTTCGTTTTTGATGTCGTGTCAGTAAAACGTCTAACATCTACAGTGTTTTGTATACTGTACCGATATAGGTACTGACAGATGGCTCATCTTGTAAACAGTGGTATCGATAAATATAGTACAGTATTGTAAATGTATTTTCTCTTCCTTATGATTTTCTTAATATTTTCTTCTCTCTAGCTTAGTTTATTGTAAGAATGCAGTATATTAATATAATACATATAACATATAGAATATGTGTTTATCAACTGTCTATGTTATCAGTAAGGCTTCTGGTCAATGGTAGGCTATTAGTAGTTACGTTTTTGGGGAGCCGAAACTCATACGTGGATTTTCGACTGCACAGGGGGTCCGTGCCCCTAACCCCCACGTTGTTCAAGGGGCACCGTATTCCCTTGTGTGGATGTATCACAGCTCTCTTATACACTCATCGGTATTTGAAAGTCTCCTCCAGTGTTTCTGATGGGTGAACAAGGTTGACAAGTCTTGCTCTGAGCTTGGGGCTTTTAATCTATAAACCCACAATCCTATAAATTTATGGTCACCTAAATATGATGCTGATGTCTTCAACTGCTGAGTGTGAGAAAGACAGGGATGGGTGATGGGATGAAGCCTGTGCTTCCAAAAGGTAACTCTCCCAGCCACGTACCTGCCTTGTGGCTTGGGGATACCAGTGAGAAGGTTACACCCATGTCTTTGCCCCTGCTGTTCCCTGTGTCTGAAACACCCTTCCCATTTTCTCCAAGTATCCAAAGGATGCCTAGTGGTTTCTGCTCTCAGCCCACAATTCCTCCTCCCCAGAGAGTTGGTCAGAACCCTAACAAATATGGCCAAGGTACTAGTTAGTTCAGGATGTGCTGTCTGGGTCAGGGCACCCTCTGCTCTTCTCCCGGAGGCTCTGAGACCCCTCCAACTGGTCTGCCTATCCCCCCAGCTCCAGCCCATCATCCACTTGCTACCATATTCTTCCTGTTTCTTGGCTATGACCCTGTCATTTGGGCTGTAACAGGAACTGTTACTTTCCACTCCATCCGCTCCGCCTTACCATGCTGTTCTCTGGAAGCTGATACCGGGGGGGTGGTGGTGCGGGGAATATACCCCCTCAATCTAGTTCTTCTACCCCCTCTTCCCACCCCATGAGGATGTGGACCAGGGTGCCACTGCCTTGCATAATTCCGTTGGATGTACTCCTTGTGAATGGTGCCTCCTGGTGGTAGAGGCGTGTATTTTGAATGACAGTGGTAGGATGGGTGTTTGTCCAGAGAGTGGTTGGGGGGCTGGGTCTTCTATCTCTGGGGGTTGCAGGACACCAGGGCCTCACCCCATTTACAGCTCTGTAGAGTCACAGGTAAGCACTCGCTGTGGTTGCCTCATGGGAAGACTGGATTATCGATTAGTGTCAGCTCCCAGCTTGTCAGGCAGGGACCTTGCCCTGGGTGGAGCAGGGATGGTTTCTTCTTTTGATAAGAAAGGACAGAGCTGGGTTCTAACAGGAGATCAACAGCCCCTTGGCCTTGTGCCTGCTTCCCGGGCCACCATCTGCCCCTAGTGAGCTACATCCACTGGCCCACTGTTGATAGTTTCTTTTTGGTGGAATCAGTTCTCCGAAGGCCTGTCAGGAAATTCCTCAGTTTAGAAGGCCTTGGACTGAAGATGCAGGATGCCTTCCATCTCTGTGGAAGGATAAGATTTTGGAAGAGAGTCCCCTGATATCCACGACCCTTTCTTCTTTAGTAATACAAACCTTGATTTTTAAATGGATACATTAGAACAGCAAAAATTACATTGTCTATGTTCCCCTACATTTTGGCCAGTAGATACAAGTATAGAAGTGTTGTGTGGGACTTCTAGGGATTGGCCTTAAAGAGAATGTTTCTAAGCCTTTCTTCCTTTGCATTACTGACTGGAATGTGGATGTCATGGCTGGAGCTCCAGCAGCCATCTTGGATCACAAGTTATATACTCAAGATGACAGAGCAATAATAAGAAAGGAGGCTGGGTCCTCTTGATTATGAAGCTGCCACATTAGCCCTGCATGCCCTACCTCCAGACTCTGTGTATGTAAAAGTTAATTAAGCTTCCAACTTGTTTATGTCATATGATTTTAGGTTTTTCTGTTACTTGCAGCCGAACCTAGTCTTGACAAAATACTCTCTCATGGAGGAGAAATTCAGGGTACATCCTGTCAAGGCAGGTGTATCTCTTGAAATTCTTTTGGGTCCACATGGCAGGAACCCAACTGGAAGTAGTTTAAGGAAAAAGGGAAATTTGTTGTAAGGGAACTCCAAGGTAGGACACCCAGAAACAGGCTCAAACCCCTGCGGGGATTTTTTTTCTCTCTCTTTCATGTCTGCCTCTCTCTGTACCGTGGATTCATTCTTCTCTCTTCTTACAGCCTGGCTTTCTCCATGGAGGCAAGAACATAGCTGCTCATAGCTGTAAGCTCTCTTGCATTTTTGGCTGCCCACAGGGAGACAAATTCTCTCAAGCTCCCCCGGTTGTGAATCTCAAGTGGGCACAGATGCAGCCCCTCATTTCAGCAGGGCCAGTGGTGTGCTGGAGGGGTGCTGACTTGAAGGCTCAGACCACTGAGAGGGTCTGAGCTTCCCCACATCGCAGCCTCCCAAGCCATGCCCACTTCCACCTCCAGTATCTATCTTCCCACCCCCCAACCCCCATTCCTTTTTACTGATGTCCTTTGTCCTGATTGTGCCAAATGGAACAATCACGCAGCCACTAAAATCTGGGGTTGCTAGACAGATTGAACAATGGGAGGAAATGTTGGTGACATAATACGGACTGGAATAAAAGCATGTTAAAATTGCTTACTCCTGAAACTCCTGAGCTCAGCTTCTCAATAAGATTCAATGATCTGAATTGAATTAAGGGTGGAGGATGAAGCCTGCGGGTGGCATAGCCCAGAGGTTGAGGGCACAGCTTCGGAGCCAGCCTTCCTGGGTACCAGTCCTGCTTTCACCACTAGCCAGCTGTGAGCCATCGGGCAAGCTATTGTTCATTCTACCCACAGCTTCCCTATCTAAAATGGGAATAATAATAGAATCTACCTTGGAGGGTTGTTAGGAAGAACAGTCCAAGGCCAGTGCCTGCTGGGTGCTGAGTGGCTCAGTCTGGGAACCTTCTGGGGCACAGCAATTAAAGCATCAACACTTATGCAGCCTAACACCATACACAAAAATAAACTCAAAATGGATTAGAGACCTAAATGTAAGATCGGACACTATAAGACTCTTAGAAGAAGACATAGGCAGAACACGCTCTGACATAAATCACAGCAAGATCTTTTTGGATCCACCTCCTAGAGTAATGAAAATTAAAAACAAAAATAAATCGGACCTAATTAAGCTTAAAAGCCTTTGCACAGCAAAGGAAACCATAAACAAAATGAAAAGACAACTCACAGAATGGGAGAAAATATTTGCAAACGAATTGACTGACAAGGGATTAATCTCCAAAATATACAAACAGCTCATGCAGCTCAATATCGAGAAAACAACCCAATCAAAAAATGGGCAGAAGACCTAAATAGACATTTCTCCAAAGAAGACATACAGATGTGCCAAGAGGCACGTGAAAAGCTGCTCAACGTCACTAATTATTAGAGAAATGCAAATCAAAACTACAGTGAGGTATCACCTCACACCAGTTAGAATGGGCTTCATCAGAAAATCTACAAACAACAAATGCTGGAGAGGGTGTGGAGAAAAGGGAACCCTCTTGCACTGTTGGTGGGAATGTAAATTAGTACAACCATTATGGAGAACAGTATGAAGGTTCCTTAAAAAATTAAAAATAGAGCTACCTATGATCCAGCAATCCCACTCCTGGACTGTAAAAGACAAAAACTCTAATTCGAAAAGATACATGCACCCCAATGTTCATTGCAGCACTATTTACAATAGCCAGGACATGGAAGCAACCTATATGTCCATCAACAAAGGAATGGATAAAGAAGATGTGGTACATACATACAATGGAATAGTACTCAGCCATAAAAAAGAACGAAATAATGCCATTTGCAGCAACATGGATGGACCTAGAGATTGTCATACTGAGTGAAGTAAGTCAGAGAAAGACAAATATCATGATATCGTTTATATGTGGAATCTAAAAAAAGGTACAAATGAACTTATTTACAAAACAGAAATAGAGTCATGGATGTAAAAAACAAACTTATGGTTACCAAGGGGGAAGGGGGGAGGGATAAGCTGGGAGATTGGCATTGACATATACACACTACTATATATAAAATAGGTAACTAATAAGGACCTACTGTATAGCACAGGGACGTCTACTCTGTAATGATATATATGGGAAAAGAATCTAAAAAAGTGTGGATATGTGAATACGTACAACTGGTTCACTTTGCTGTACAGCAGAAACTAACACAACATTGTAAATCAACTATACTCAACAAAACAAAACACGTATGCAACATCGCATCTGTCTGCTGGGTTCGAATCCCAGTCTTTCCACTTGCTGGTTGGTGGCTGGGGCTTTGAGTAAAGCCCCTCTCTGTGTCTCCACAGAGTGCATTGTAAGGATTGAACGAGACAGGATGCGATGCAGTTGGGACAAGAGTTAATGTTTGCCAGATGTTAATTATCAGGGTTGTTATTGTCTCCACCCCTTCCACTGGCTGCTGGAGCCTGCTCCCACCAGCTTCGTTGAGCTGTTAAATATTCAGGAATGCCAGCTCCTTGTTCAGCCATTAGTAGCTTGAAATTGGCCGTGGTGGGAATATACACACCATGGAAATTGACAAGCAGGACAAATCAGGGCTTTTACTCTTCTTTTCAGAGAACTAGTTTACTAGCACACACCATTGCCCCCTGCTCCATGTTTCCCGAAAATCCTTCTCTTGCCCACCTCCTTGCTGAGACCCAGAACAATCCATTCAGCTGTCTCCTGCAAGTTGCCATGTACAGACCCACTGGCCCCTCAAGCCCCATGTGGGAACTCGACGTTGTCACCTCCACTCTGCCCTGCCCCCAGCACCTCCGTGGTTACCCTCAGCCCTCCCACACCCTGCAGTCATCCCCAGCTCCTGTATCACACACCCCCATCCAATCGGTCATCAAATCCTATTAACTGTACCTCCAGAATATCTCCTGAATCTCCCATTGCTTTCCCTGTGCACCGCCCTCTTCCCCAGGCATCCACTGGTCAGCTTTCTGTCACTATAGGTTAGTTTACATTTTCTCATCTTTTAGGTAAATGGAACCACATACCGGGCACTCTGTTTCCACCTGGCTTTTGAAACTCAGCATAACTGTTTGGAGATTCATCCATGTTATTGGGTTATCAACAGCTTATTCCTGTTCATGGCTGCATAGTAGTCCGTTGTACAGATTTCCCATCATTTGTTTTATCCACTCCCCTGTTGATGGACCCCTGGGTCATTCCAGTTTCAAGAAACGAGGAATACCCTGGTCTGAGCCCTGTCCCCTGTGGTCTGGGTCATCGCAGTCTCCCTGGTCTCCCTGCCGTCTTTCCCCCACATGTAGCCACAGGGATTCCATTAAAACAGAAATCGTGTCTTTGCTCTACTCTGTCTCAAGCAGAGTAAAAGCCAAAGTCCTCCCCTCACCCACATATTCACCCCACCGCTCACTGTTAGCTTTCTGCCCTCATCTCCCACTCTCCCTGCCCCGCCGCCCCACTCATTATCCCCCGGCTGCCCCCTCTCCTAGCTGTTTGTTCCTTCACCATGCCCTGCCATGCTCCAACTCCGGGTGGACCCCTATCCTCTGCCTGGGCTGCTCCCTCCGTCTGGACGCTCCTCCCCCAGATCTGCATGCAGCTCCTCCTCTCACCTCCACTGGTTTCCTGCTTCAGCATCTCCTCCTTGGAGGGCGCCCCCCTCCCGAACTCCCAGCACGCCCAACGCTTCTCATCTCCCTTTTCTGCTTTCTTTTCTCCACAGCAGTGATCACCGACTCACCTACCTATCATTTACTTATTTGTGCCTCCCTCCCGGCCATGTCACCTCCCCAAGGGCAGAGACTTTGCCTTGTTCACGGCTGCAGCCCCAGCACCTAGCACAGTGCCTGGCACATAGTAGCTGCTCAGTTGGTAGCTGTAAGATATGCCTACTGGCATCCCAGTTCTTCTGAGCAGTCTGAAACCCCACCCAAATCTTCCTTGCCTTCCCCAAAGACAGTCCACTCTCTCTTCTCCTGGTGATGCCGCCTCTCCCATCACCACCCAGCTCCAGCCACCTCTCCTAAAAAACGCTCCGGGGCACCTAGTTGCTCCCTCCCTTCTGTGTTCCACATTGTTTTGTTAATACTCTCATTAAAGCATATTTTCACACTGTAAAAAAGCAAGCTATAAAGCTGCCTTCCCGTTGCTCTCCGGGCCACAAGGGAGGGGAAAACAGTGTTCTGGGAGTCCTTGTTGGGGGGGATTGAAGAAAGGTGGGTCTTCAATCTTTCATTAATTCGTTCATCCATCCATTCATTCACCATTCAGCCATGAAGTGTCAGCTGAATTTCCAGTGGCAGGAGGGGGTCGGGGGTGGAGAATGGGAGGGAGAGGCATCCTGGTGGAGGGAGCTGAGGGGGGAAGTGTCACTGTCAGAGCGGGTGGAGCCTTATCCGGAGGGACAGCATCAGATGGATCTCCATGAGTTCTATCACTGCCGAAACAGAACTCGTCCTGTTCTTCTGCTTGAAACCCTTCAGTGGCTTCACCTTTGCCGCTGAATCAGAATCAGGTCCACCTGTCCCCACGTGGCTCCTGAGATCCTGTACGACCCTGGCACATGCACCAGACAGACTGAGCTGCTGGCATTTTCTCAAATGTGCTCTGTTCTTTCCTGCCCCTGGGCTCCATTCACGGCCATCCTTCAGGTCTCCCCTGAATGTGACAGCTACCTCGAAGCTTGGCTTCCGCCCCAGGTGGGTTGGGGCATCCGCTCTGATGCCACGTCCTCTGTTTTCATGCCTGTCCCAGCTCTCACGAGCGTGTTCTGGGTGGCAAGCTTTCTTACCATGGACCCACCAGCCTTTGAGAGTCCTGAGGGTGGGGTTAGATCTTAGCCGTCTTCATAGCCCCAGATGTGCCAGTGTGTCAGTGGGGAAGAGGGGCCAATGTGGGCCCAAAGAAATGAGTCTGGGTGCTTAGAGGTTCACCTTTGACAAGAACACAACCACACATACTTTCCACTCACTTTGTGCCTGTGTAGTGGGTGCTACGCTGCTTTCCCCAGAACCACTCTTTCAGGGCTGGCACACCATCCCACCTGCCAGAGATGCCAGCTGCCGAGGCCTCCTGCTCCCTCACTCCCTAGGAATTACCCCTCCGAAGGGAACTGCCTCGCCCAAGCTCATGCCCCTCCCACGTGGTCAGCATCCACAGGTCAGTACAGGGATGCCAAAGCCGACCCTCGTATTAATTTCCTGGGGCTGCCGTAATGAAGTACCACCAACTGGGTGGCTTAAGCAACAGACATTTATATGCTCCTAGTTCTGGAGTCTAGAGGTCTGAAGTCAGTGTGTTGGCAGGGTTGGTTCCTTCTGAGGGCTGGGAGGGAGAAGCAGTTCTAGGCACCTCTCCCAGCGTCTGGTAGCCTCAGGAGTTCCCTGCCCTGTAGATGGCGATCTCCCTGTGTTTTCACTTCATCTTCCCTCTTTGGGTGCCTGTCTCTGTGTCTAAATTTCCCCTTTTATAAGGACACAGTCCTATTGGATGAGGGCCCACCCTAATGACCTCATCTTAGCTTGATGACCGCAAAGACCCTATTTCCAAATAAGGTCACATTCACAGGTCCTGGGAATCTGGAACTTCAACTTCTTTGTGGGAACACAAGTCAACCCACAATAAACTTTTCATCTCACTTTGGGCCAGCCCAATCTCAGAGCTCCCTGTGGGGTCTCAGAGTGGACCGAGGCCTCACCTTCCGTCTGTCAGTAGGTCAGCTTATCTCTCCACCTAGCCCTGCCTCCTCAGCACCTCACAAGGCTGGATCTGAGAATACTATGCAGGCAAACCTCTTGCATGCAACTTCCTGTCCGGGGACCCCGGGGCAAACACAGGGACACAGAAAGCCCCTGAGTCAGCTTTGCTCACGGTGAAAGCTCATGATGGATTCTGAAGGGGCCGCACGTTGTGACCGCCTCCCGTGAGGCAGGCCCGTGCCGTGTCCTGCTTCTGAAGCAGGACGGTGAAGGCCTCGTGCTGGATGGCCAGGGTTCAACTTTCAGTCCTGCCACTTGTTGGCTGTGTGATCGTGTAAAATTACTAATACCTTCTTCCTAGGGTTAATGTGAGGGTTGAGTTAATCCAACAAAGCTCTAAGCCTGGCACACAGTAAGCACTCGATACGTGTTCACTTGCATTGTCCAGGTTTAGGTTGAGCTGGTCTACAGACAACACCCCCACACACCCAAAGGAGGCAGGCTTCTGGGTCCCGCACTTCCGCTTCTAAGTCTCTGGTGACTTCTCCGAATGACCAGCTCACCTTAAATTCAACCCCTCTGCGATGTATTTGCATCTGTCAGAGTGCTGTAAAATTTCACATTACATTTAATGGGCAGTGAAAGCTAAATTTAAATTTTGTTTTAGAAAGGAAAGGTGCTTAGGGGAATTGCTTCATAAGTCCACAAAGGTCGATAAACTAGAGGTACAGGTGTGTGAAATAATCCAGTCCTTTGCAAGAGGCTGCAAATTTGAAAAGTTTACTGTAAACGCAGAATTAAATCCAAGTGCCCTTCACATTGTTTTTTTTTTCACATTGTTTTTTAATTATAACTTTCCGTTTTGAAATAGTTTGACTCAAAAGAATTTGCAGAAATAGGAGCGAGAGTTCCTGTACACACCCTTCACTTACCGTGGTGTTTTGTTTCTACTCACAGCACTAACACCAAATGTGTGGTTTGCTTTTCTCATAGTGTCTCTGATTCTCTAACACCAACCAGTGTCTCCTGCAGTCAGTTTGACACGAGCTGCCCAGAGTCAGTGTCAGACTCCACAGGTTAAGGGCTCAGTCCCACAAGTCGGCCCTCACTTCAGAGGCCAGTAGCGATCATTGGGTCCCCAAGATACCAGAACTTCTGTCGGACTTGGCTACAGAGTTGGGGGTTTCTACAACCCCCCTCCTTTTCAGGTTCAATCATTTGCCAGAACAGCTTACAAAACTCAGGGAGCCACTTAACTTGCATTTTGTGCTTTATTTTTTTTTTTTTGGTGACGCCGCATGGCATGCAGGACCTTAGTTCCCCGACCAGGGATTGAACTCGCGCCCCCTGCAGTGGAAGCTCAGAGGCTTAACCTGGACAGCCGGGGAAGTCCCTCTGGCGTATTATAAAGGATGCAACTCAGGAACAGCCAAATAGATGCACAAGGCTAGGTATGGGTGTGTGTGTGTGTGTGTGTGTGTGTGTGTGTGTGTGTAGAACTTCCACACCCTCTCCGGGATCACCACCCTCCTAGAACCTTGATGTCTTCCCCAACCCGGAAGCGCTCTGAACCCTGCCCGTTTATGGTTTTTATGGAAGTTTCATTACACAGGCATGATTGATTACATCATTGGCCCTTGGTGATTAATTCAGCCTCCAGTCCCTCTCTCCTCCCCAGTGGTCCAGGGTGGTATGAGGCTGAAAGTTCCAATCCTCTAATCACGCCTTGGCCTTTCTGGTGACCAGCCCCAATCCTGAAGCTATCTAGGGGCTCCCGGTGACCATCCACCTCAGCATACACAAGACACTCTCACTTTGGAGATTCCAAGGGTTTTAGGAGCTGTGTGTCAGGAACTGGGGTCAAAGACCAAATGTTTAGGCTTTTTTTTTTTTTTTTTTGCGTTACGCGGGCCTCTCACTGTTGTGGCCTCTCCCGTTGCGGAGCACAGGCTCCGGACGCGCAGGCTCAGCGGCCACGGCTCACGGGCCCAGGCGCTCCGCGGCATGTGGGATCTTCCCGGACCGGGGCACGAACCCGTGTCCCCCGCATCGGCAGGCGGACTCTCCACCACTGCGCTACCAGGGAAGCCCTAATGTTTAGTTTTTATCGTATCACACCCAGCCTTCCACCGATGCTCTTATTTTGTATAACAATAGCACCTTGTCAAAAATCAGGAAATGGATGTTGGGACAGTGCTATTAATTCAGTATCACATTGTTTTCTGAAAAAGCCTTTAAAGTACTTAGGAAAACAAAAACGAAAGAATGAAAAACCCCTTTCAGGAGGGGGCGAATTGTAGGTAAACTACGCAAGATCCCGGCTGGATCTCGAGGAAACCATCTGCTGGGTGCCAGTTTTAGGTAAATTCCCCGGCAGCTGCAGGCTGCTAGACCCAAGCGTAAAGCACCAGATGGATGCAGTGCTTGATAGTGAACTGCTAGATTCCTGGGCCCAGCCAGTCTGTCTGCCGTGTAGCAGTTTGATACGATTTCAGATCCATTTGTTTATGACAAAAATGAAGTTGTTTTTTAAGAGTGAAGTTGTTTTCAGGAATGAAGTTATGGTTTTGATGTAAAAGTGAAATCGTGTGTCAGGATGTCATCATATACATCTGTGGTTGCTATTAAGCCCTCAGTAGCTCAGCTGCTCGAGGACCCCGCTGGGGGGCTTGTCAGTGAGGACTATATAGGAGTGTCCAGTCTGGGCAAAGTTACCCTTTGCTGACCTATATAGCTCTCTGTGGAATCTTAAAAAAAAAGAGGGCACAAATGAACTTAATTTACAAAATGGAAGTCGAGTCACGGATGTAGAAAACAAACTTATGGTTACCAGGGGATAAGGGTGGGGGGAGGGATAAATTGGGAGATTGGGATTGACATATACACACTACTATATATAAAATAGATAACTAATTAGAACCTGCTGTATAGCACAGGGAACTCAATACTCTGTAACGGCCTATATGGGCAAAGAATCAAGAAAAAGAAAAAAGTGTGGTTATATGTATATGTATAACTGATTCACTTTGCTGTACACCTGAAACTAACACAACGTTGTAAATCAACTATATTCCAATAAAAATTTTTAAAAAAGAAAGAAAGAAATAGCTCTCTGAAGACCTTGGGGCATTAGCTCCTGCCATGGTAAAGGCAACTCTTTTCTCCACAGGGGCAAAAAGCCATCAGCAGCCTGGAGGAAGATGGTCCTGCCTGCCAACGCCTCCTTTGTTCCCTAGCAACGTGCTCTAGCAGTGAGGGACTTCCGTTTTCACTGGTGGGTAGCTGGACCTCAGCTCGTGGTTAAGTTGCCTCTCCCGAGAACCAACTTGTATAAAGGTACAGCTCAACTAAATTTGGACTTTATTTCTTTCATCTCCCCTTGCCTGAAACAAATCATCTATCATTGATTTGGGGAAGGTTCTTTCTTTATTGGCTTCTTAAGAGACGTTATCCTATATGCTACTGCCTTGTGAAATTATTATAATTCCCACAGTGAGCCTGTGTTAGATAAAATATTGGTAAAGACCATCTCAGGCTCGAAGCACAATTTGCCCCAAACAAAACACCATCCCACCCTCACTCGCTTCTGAGAAAGAAAACATTTTGTCCCCAAACTGAGACCGAAGCCCACCGTGTGTTCCGTATCTCTGCCCACTAGAGAAATGTAGAGATCACTGCTAGCGGAGCCCCTTTGCCTGACAGACCCCCCACCTGACCCTGCTGGAATCAACTCCATTGCCTCAGGTTGATTGGTTTGTTTCTCAGAAGTTGCTTATTATTTCTGATGAATGTCTCCTGCCTCAAGATGTCCTCCCAAGTCTAACACTACCACTGCCGAGAACATGGCGCTTTGACATCCTCGGGAAATAAATAAGACTGTGCTGGGCTGCCCCGCTGGCCACCAGGCTCACGCTATCTGCTGGCTGGCCCCGTTGGCGAGAACTCAACTTTGACACACGCTCAAGACTCATTTAAGAAATTTATGCCTAGCACCTTCCACTTGCATGGATTAGAAGCCTTGGGGTGGGGGAGGGAGCGGATTCTGAGTGCCCCCACTACAGTGTAGGAAGTATTAGACCCCAGGCTCTGGAGCCACATAGGTGTGGTTTGCTGCTGATTCAATCATGACTCAGAGCAAGTGACTGATACTGCTGAACCTCAGTTTCCTCATCTGTGAAATGGGTGTTGAATAGGACTTGTCTGTGAATCTGTAAAATTGCTTTTGTTAATTAACTTCCAAGGACAAAAGGCGGAGACACATCATTCTCTAAAATCAGTTGTCAGAGACTTGAGTATTTGAAATCAAATTAATGAGAATGGGACATCCCACCACGCTTGCCTGGAGGATCTAAATAGCTCTGATCTGGAGACACAGCTTCCTTTCCCAACCCAGGTTCAGAGCTTCAGATAAGGGATTTCCAGACTCAGTATTACATATTTAGCCTAATTTAGTAGCTTCCAAGGCGACGGGGCCCTGAGTTCTCTTCACAGCCCGGGTCTTATTAACCCTCTTGCTCACAGGCCTGCTTTTCTCTGTGTCAGTCAAGACCCTGTCAGGAATTCCCTGGTGGTCCAGTGGTTAGGACTCTGTGCTTTCACTGCTGAGGGCGTGCGTTCAATCTCTGGTCGGGGAACTAAGATCCCACAAGACTGGGGCGAGGCAAAACAAACCAAAAAAGCCCCGTGTCATTTAAATTTCACCTACACACTACCCCTTCCCCACATCTCATGTAACACTGGGTCTCCTGTTTGGGGAGACAGCCCATGGGGATTCGAACTCCTTTGCTGCAGCATGAATAATTCTGAGTTGTCAAACTGCAGGAAATGTTCCCAGTGTCTTTATAAGATAAATTTTTTTTAAAAAAGGATTTATTTATTTATTTTATTTTAATTTTGGCTGCGTCGGGTCTTGGTTGCGGTGCGCGGGGTCTTCGTTGTGGTGCGTGGGCTTCTCCAGGTGTGGTGCGTGGGCTTCTCTAGTTGTGGTGTGCGGGTTTTCTCTTCTCTAGTTGTGGCACGTGGGCTCTAGCTGAGGCGTGTGAGCTCAGTAGTTGTGGCATGAGGGCTTCCTTGCCCCGAGGCATGGGGGGGTCTTAGTTTCCCGACCGGGGATGGAAGCCTCGTCCTCTGCATTGGAAGGCTGATGGTTTACCACCAGAACAACAGGGAAGTCCCTCAGATAAATTTGATCATGCCTATATTTTGCTGTGAGGGCTGAAAGAGCTAACGCGGAGAAAGTGCGTAGCAGATTTCTTGGCTCGTGGATTGTTTTAACTGCATTTAAAAGTTTTCTGTATTATGATGCACCTGAGGCCTTGCTGACCCTGGATGGCTACAGGGTTGGCTGATTCCTAGAGATAGCAAATGACTTGCCTGCCAGCGGGCCTTTCACATGAAAAATAACCGAGCCGGAGCTCACTACCCCAGCTACTTTCTTTTTCTGGGACTTTCCAGTTTTGGGCCACTATCTCCCTGTTCTAATTACCTGAGGGCCAGGCATCAGTCGACTAGGGACAGCCCCTTACGCCCCAGAGCCCACTGAAATGATTCAAACTAGCCAATTTTAAACGTGCTTAACCCTGCTCCCCCGCGCCCCCCGCCACCGTTCCTTCCTGTAAAAACCACAATAAAGGCTCTCGCCCACTTACCCCCCTCCCCACCCAGGCCTGAGACCAACCTCACTGTTCTCTCATGGGACCCTTCATGCTTGGATCATCCCCCGCATCTTTGGACCTGTGAGTCATAAACTATCTTTCTAGTGGCAGTCGTCTCCCGACCTCTTGACCTCACCATGGCTGAATAAAAATAACATCTACATTTTAAAACGTCCCACCTGTGCTCACAAACCCATCGGTCAGCCCAGACTCCATCTGGGTGAGCTCCGATTTTCCCTCCGGCCCAGGATCTGCTTGTTCACATCTGCTCCCCGATGCCCCGCATTGACAAAGCCAGCATCCGTGCAGAAGTGCGTCCTCTGGTCGCTTGCAGAGGGAAGCTGGGGGAGCAGCTAGATTCCTGTGGGAGGAAGAGGAAGGCCGGGAACTCTTGCTGGGCCTTGCAGAGCTGCCTGAGCCCAGAGTCTCCCAGGCGCCCCCTGGAGCCAGCTGTAGGTACCTGCTTCCGCCCTTTCCCGGAGGAGGTTCATGCCCGGGGTGAACTTCAGGGCTGGGAAATCTCTTCAAATTGAGTGGCAACTGTTGTGCCTATCTGCATTTTCAGCTCGGAGAGAGGCCTGGAGAGCTTTCTGCTGATTTTCCTAGGAAACTTTAACCCTCCCCGGAAGATGAACAATCTCCTTTCAAACCTGCCCCAATGATGTGGTGTGCCTTTGGGGAGGAGGGTGGAGCTGGTGATTTGGAGTGAGACGCAAGGGCAGCCTCTGTCCCTGGCAGGCTCTAGCTCACGCTTACGTGGGTGTCAGCTTTGTGAGAATTTGAGCTGTCTCTTTAGGCCCTGCATATTTGTCCTCTAAACGCACGAGAAGAAGTTTGGAGTGTGTTAAAACGGATGTGGCAAAACGTTAACGATTTGTGAGATCTACGTAAAGAGATATAGATGTTCATTGTACTGCTCTCACCTGTGAGTAGGCTTGACATTTTTCCTCAGTAAAAGTTGGGTAGAATCACAAAGAAACAAACACATACTACACTAAAACTCAAACCAAAAAGCTTTCCCAAAGAAACAGGCAGGAGTCAGACCACCTTCTATACCCTTGTGTGTGTCTGTCTTGTTTCAGGGTTCATTCACAAAAATTTCCAGCCTTCCCTTTCAGGAGATCATTACATCTGCCCCCTTCCCCAATCGTCACCACCTGCAATCCCCCTAAAAGTCTTCCCAGCCCTGCCCGGGCTTGGAGCTTCAATATTTTCTAAGGCGGAAAACACCAATCTTAGACTCGGATCTCAGTCCAAGCCTCAGCTCTGCCACTTTCTAGGTGTATTCATTATCAATTGCTGTGTAAACAAATTATCCCCAAATGTAGTGGCTTAAATAAGAAGGAATTGTCTCACTGCTTGTAGGAGTGGCATGGCTGATTGCACCTGCCTGAGGGGTCCCAAGCTAGGACCACTCCACGGAGCCCTTCCTGCATTCCTGACCCGTAGAAGTTGGGAGAGAGAATAACGTGGTTGTTTCAAGTTGCTTGATGTTGGGGTACTTTGTTTTGCAGCAGTAGTAACTGGGGCACTAACCCAGGACACCTTAAAACAGGAAGGAGCGTATCCTAGGACACAGCATAGGTTGTGAGAGGGCTCAGCCAGGTCTCAGAAGAGAAAGGAAGCAGAAGTGGACAGCCTCACAGCCTCATCCAAGCCCCACACTACCTCACCTCTATGTGTCTCTGTCCATCTTTCTTCTCCTCTCCTGCAACTCTGCTTCCCCTGCCTCTCAGTGCCCAGCATGGAGAAAGGAGGCTGCCTCCCGCTCCTGTTTTCACGTCCTTTAAGAGGCTGAGCCAGAATCTCTTGGTCTTGGTCCCAGATTCCCTGGGAAAGAGA
Source organism: Delphinapterus leucas (assembly GCF_059928025.1). Classification (NCBI taxonomy): domain Eukaryota; kingdom Metazoa; phylum Chordata; class Mammalia; order Artiodactyla; family Monodontidae; genus Delphinapterus; species Delphinapterus leucas. Next base: position 10,697,279 of record NC_143148.1, read on the forward strand.
CTCTTGTCAGCCAGCAAAAGTCTGGTGTCCAGACTGGGATTCTGAAGTTGCATGAGATGTGCTCGCCCCTGCCCCAAGGGACGCTGGTATCTGGCCGCCCCCCTCCCCTACCGCCAGGCTGGGCATGTGGTCCAAGGCTGGAGGTAGGGGCACCGGGTGAGTTCAGGGTCCCCAGAAGCAGCTCCAGTGACCAGGATTCAAGGATGTGTGGTTCGGTTGGTTGCACGACCCCAGGAAGCACCCATAACGGGTGGGGAAGTGAGAGGAGAAGGAGGAAACCCTGGGGGTATTGATGAGCAGGGTACTGCTGGGGACTTCTGAGAATCACTGTACAACATCCCCTCAGAGTTCCCCTCCTCGGGGCAGGGCAGTTGTTATGGACCAAATCTTGTCCCCTGCCCCTGAAATTCATAGGTTGAAGTCCTTACCCCCCATGTGACTGTATTTGGAGATGGGGCCTCTTTAAACGTTCTTCTTTCCCCCTTTGTAATGAATAACTAACTAGTGGGGAGGTACTTTGAGACTAGGTAAATATCATGTTCCTTATCATACATTTACTTTGTGAATGAATTAATTTATATAAATCAGTATTTATATGTCAGCATGGACATGTGGCTTCCTATTCATTGCATTATAATGTTATTGTGTATCGTGGGTTGAGTTGTGTCCCCCTCAAAATTCAAAATGTATTGAAGTCCTAACTCCCTAGGGCCTCAGAATGTGACCTTATTTGGAAATAGGGTCATCACAGATGTAATTATTTAAGATGAGGTCATACTGAAGTAGGGTGGGTCCCTACTCCAAAATGATTGGTGTCCTTATTAAAAGGGGAGATTTAGTCACAGATTCATGGGGAGACTGCCATGTGAAAATGAAAGTGGAGATCGGGGTGATGCTTCTACAAGCCAAGGAAAGCGAAGTTTGCTTGCAGACCACCAGAAGCTGAGAGAGAGGCAGGGGGACAGACGACGCTCCCTCACAGACCTCAGAAGGAACCAACCCTGCCGACACCTTGATCTTGGACTCCAGGACTGTGAGACAATCAATTTCTGTTGTTTGAGCCACTCTGTGGCGCTTGGTTACCTCAACCATAGAAAACAAACACGTTATCATTATTTATTTTGATGCCCCAATTATCCCTTTTTTGGCCATCAGATGTCAGGTGGCTTCTGTATCCTGTCAACATGGCCCCGTCCTTCCTTGTGCATGTCTTTACTTTCTGACACAACAAGATGTGCCAGGCTCACCTTGAACTTTTGCTGCCCTGTCCTCAGAATGAGCCCTATCTTCAAAGAGCCCTGCTTCCTGTTAGTGGTTAATGGTACTTAGAAGCCAAAATCTGCGTGCTCGGTACCATTTAGTGCACACACACATTTATGTCTGCCTGTATCTCTGACTATCTGGGGAAAACCTCAGGTACACACTGATGCCTTCAATTCCAACCCACTGCCACAGTGCCATGCTAGCTTTCTCCCTTCCTGTTTTTGGGCTTCCCCCCTCTGACACTGAAATGACCAGCTCCTGTTATCGTGAATTCATTTGCTTACTTGATGGGCCCTCATAGTGTTATGTGTAACCTTCTCCCATGCCTGCTCCCTGCCCCCATGTGTAGACGTCCGCTTCACCCTGGGCAGGCTCTGACTCCCTGCTCTGGACCAGACAACTCCCCCTCAACCCCTGCCTACTGGGTGCCCCACCTAATGGTTTTTGTCCCAGAGTCTTCAGGGAGGGGCAGGGAATCACCATGGTGGAACCACCACGTCTCCCAAGTGGAGGTATCAGGATTCCGGGGGCACAAGCTGACCTCATATCTGTTTTTTTCCTTCCCTGTCCGTGTAGATTGCTATGTGGGCCAATTCTCCCATGCCCTTTGGACACAACTGCATCAGGAAGGACGCATATGTTTCAGATCCTCTTCAGTTATAAGAGATCCTGAAGCCACTTTTTGTCCCAAGAGCTGTTTCAGTTCAGTAATAAAAATATGCAGCACCATTTCATCATGAAAACTCAGAATGTTACAGAGATTCTTGCTTCCTCCAGTGAAGGCGGCTTCAGGCTGGGAAGCTGAGGGCAGAACAAAGAGCGTGGGAAATTCTCCTCTATTTTCTCTGCTTGGGATTCTGACCCCCTCCTTCCTCACCCTCTCCCTCTTTTGGGCTGAGCCATGGAGGCTCCTGGAAAGCTCTCCATGGGTGGGCCCAGGTGGGGCAGACACTGGCACTGCTGTTCTCCCCTCAGCGGTGGCTTTTGTGGGTTGGAGCTGAACCCTGGCATCCAGCACCGGAATCCGTGTGACTTCCTCTGCACGATAATCACAATGATAAGCAGTGTGCCAGGTACCCTTCCGAGCACTTTACAAGTGTGTCTCAGGCTGGGTTCTCTGGCAAGCAGACACCAAGACTGCGTTAGTGGTACAAGAGGTTTGCTAGAAAGGCACACCTGTGACAGGAGAGGAGAGGGGGACACAGACCGTGTGCCGACCTGACAGTACCAGCCACCCAGGGAGGAGCTCTGGAGCCATGACGGCCCCTTGGAGAGGTCCTGCACTGGGCAGAAATGTCTAGGCTCCAGTGGCCCCACCAACTTCCATCACTGAGGGGGCCATTCCCCAAATAGCATAAATGCAGTTCAAAGCTGAGGTAGAGCCTCCACATGAAGACTTGGGCATATGTGTCCAGAACACTATCTGTATGTTCATGCATTATTCATAACAGCCCCAACTGGAAATAATCCAAATGTCCATCACCAGAAAAACAGGGAAACAAATTGCGGACCATCCATACAGTGGAAGACCACTTGGCAATAAAACAGAATGAGCTCTGTTTTTAAAAAAATTTATTTTATTGAAGTATAGTTGATTTACAATGTTGTGTTAATTTCTGCTATAGAGCAAAGTGATTCAGTTATATATATATATTCTTTTTCATATTCTTTTCCATTATGGTTTATTATAGGCTACTGAATATAGTTCCCTGTGCTATACAGTAGGACCTTGTTGTTTATCCATTCTATATATAATAGTTTGCATCTGCTAACCCCAAACTCCGAATTCTTCCCTCCCGCACCCCCCCACCCTTGGCAACCACAAGTCTGTTCTCTATGTCTGTGAGTCTGTTTCTGTTTCATAAATAAGTTCATTTGTGTCATATTTTACATTCCACGTATAAGTGATATCATATGACATTTATCTTTGTCTGGCTTACTTCACTTAGTATGATAATCCCTAGATCCAGCCATGTTGCTGCAAATGGCATTATTTCATTTTTTTTATGGCTGAGTAATATTCCATTGTATATATGTACCACATCTTCTTTATCCATTCATCTGTCAATGGACATTTAGTTTGCTTCCACATCTTGGCTATTGTGAATAGTGCTGCTATGAACATATGGGTGCATGTATCTTTTCGAATTAGAGTTTTGTCTGGTTATATGCCCAGGAGTGGGATTGCTGGATCATATGGCAACTGTAATTTTAGTGTTTTGAGGAACTTCCGTACTGTTTTCCATAGTGGCTGCACCAATTTACATAAAACGGAATGAGCTCTTGATCCACACAACTTGGATGCGTCTCAGATGCGTGATGCTGAGCAAAAGAGGTTGGACACGAAAGACCACATGACATCTGATTCCATTTCCATGAACTGTCTAGAGAATAGGCCTCAGAATGTCCAAGACTGGCACCAGCAGGCTTCAGGGAGAAGTGGTGTCTGGGACTTAAAACCAGGGAGTCGTGCGCCCCCTGGTGGCTGACTTTCAGAGACAAAGTTGGGGTCCGCTGCAGCCATTTTCTTCCCTTGGTGGAGAGGGCTTGTCAGTGAGAGGAATTTTTTTTTTTTAATTCTTTATTTTTTGTTGGCTGCGTTGGGTCTTTGTTGCTGCGCGTAGGCTTTCTCTAGTTGCGGCAAGCGGGGGCTACTCATCGTTGTGGTGCGTGGGCTTCTCGTTGCGGTGGCTTCTCTTGTTGCGGAGCATGGGCTCTAGGTGCACAGGCCTCAGTAGTTGTGGCTCGCAGGCTCAGTAGTTGTGGCTTGTGGGCTCTAGAGTGCAGGCTCAGTAGTTGTGGCTCACGGGCTTAGTTGCTCCGCGGCATGTGGGATCTTCCCGGACCAAGGCTCAAACCCATGTCCCCTGCATTGGCAGGTGGATTCTTAACCACTGAGCCACCAGGGAAGTCCCCAAGAGGATAATTAATATTAAGAATAATAATGCACATTATATGTAACATATATAATTATATGTTATAGTCACACATAATATATACACATATATGATAACAAACCCAAAGCCACGCTGTGGGCCAGGCAGTATTCCCACAGGAAGGAAAGTTAATATTTTCCCTCTTGTGCATGAGAACAAGATGAGGATACTGAGGGTCAGAGGGCTCACGCAACTGGAGATCACACAGCTTGTGGGGCATGAAGTGGGATTTGAACCTGGTCCGTCTGAGTTCAGGGAAATGGAGAGAAGCTGCTCTGAGGGTGTGGGGGGCCCTGGATGCTCAGGCGCATGAGACCCAGCCCCATCCTGTCTTTGATTTGGAGGCAGCCTTTGACCTCTTGATAAAAAAACCTCTTCACACTTGAATGATTTCACGTTGGGATTTCCTGCCCTTTGAGGCCAGCAGTGTGTTGGCAGTGCATGGGCCTCCTCAGGGGCCCCAAACCCTGATTTGCTTTGAGTGCCCTTCTTGGGGGTGGTTTGCTGCATTGAATATGGTGTCCATCTAGTGGGGCAGTTTCCTGCTGAGCCTCTTGGGAGTGGTTTGCCTCCCTCTTGTGTGGCCTCCTTTGTCCACTGCCCATTGATACCTAGTTCATGTCTCATGCCAAGGGGATGAGGTGGGGGTGACCCACGACACAAAACCTCAAGCAGAAGGCTCAGGCAGCCTCGGCAGGCACTAAGAGCTAGAGGGCTATGCCTTTAGCACTTCTCTTCCACAGCCTCAGGATTGTCACTCAACCAAACTTGGGTCTGCTCGCCGGCTTGCCGTAAAGCCGATCTCCTGACACTGGGTTGTGGTGAAGGGAAGTGCAGTGTTTATTGCAGGGCACCAAGCAAGGAGTATGGGCATCTAATGCTCAAAAGACCCAAACTCTCCAGTGGCTTTCAGGGAAAGGTTGTAAAGACAGGGTGAGGGAGAGTGTTGCGGGGTGCGTGATCAGCTTGTGGACGTTCTTCTGCCTGGTTGGTGGTGAGGTGATTGGGAGTCAGCATCATCAACGTTCTGGTTCCAACTAGTTTGGAATCTCTGTGCTTGTGGTCAGCATACAGTTAGCTTCTTCAAAGATATGGCTCAGGATATTATCTATAGTCCTTGAGGAGGAACTAACGGTCCTTGACTTTGTTTAACGGCTAAACTATTGTTGTTTTGTCTTGTTTGTTTTCCTTTGTTTCTGCATTTTTCTCACTTCTCTGACTTGAAAGTTGGGGAAGGCCTAGGAGGCTAAAGCTTTTCTATAAACAAGAGGCAGGCGGAGGACTTCTGGGGGGATGTCTGTCCCAGGAAGGCCCCATGGGGTCCTGCTTGGTGAAAACCCCCCTTTCTTTGATACTCCTCAATCTTGATGGGGAGAAGTTTCAGGACAAGAAAGGGAATAAAGTTGTGGATAGACAGGTTAATTATAAACTGGACAGAGGGACTCGGTTTTAGGGGGACTCGGTTTCAGGATCATTCACACAGCTTGCATGAATTCTTATCCAATTTAGCTGGGTATAATATTAAAAACGATGGGGGTTTAACATGTGTTTATCACTTAATTAAATGTAAAATTTAAGATGCAAGATATATCTAATATATCTCCATATAGCTTTCAGTAGTGTAAATTGAACACTCAAATAACACAGGCTAATGTTATGAATTTAAGGGCTTCTCTGGTGGCGCAGCGGTTGAGAGTCTGCCTGCCGATGCAGGGGACACGGGTTCGTGCCCCGGTCTGGGAAGATCCCACATGCCGCGGAGCGGCTGGGCCCGTGAGCCATGGCTGCTGAGCCTGTGCGTCCGGAGCCTGTGCTCCACAATGGGAGAGGCCACAGCAGTGAGAGGCCCGCGTACAGCAAAAAAAAAAAAAAAAAAAAAAAGAATTTAAAAAGCAAGGGAAGGCTTAGCTCATAAGGAAAATGACATTGCAAATGTGAGGTATTCTTTTAAAATACTATTTTTAAAGAGGATTTAAAGTTGATTTATATGTATCTTTGATGGGAAGCTTTCTCTAACGGTTCAGCTAATTCTTAGAGTGAAATGTGATCTAATCACCCACAATCTCATACACCTGTATATGCTGTAATGTTTTACTCTGAGACTCATGGAATCATATTTTTACATAATTTTAAATATGCTGCCATCCTTTGAATAAAAATGTGAACTACAAACTTTGATATAGGAAATTTTGAAGATCATAGTGTATTTAACAAGGTATAGTTTGAATATAATTTCAAGTTTTTCCTTTACATACTTATGATCATAAAAACTATCTCAAAATGTGGTATATTATTAAAAATGCAATATTAAAAAAAAACAGCAGATGCTCTCAGAGCCTTGCCCATATCCCTCATATGTTTCGTGGCACTCTAGTGGACTTCCAGTGTGCATCTTGGTACCTGTGAGCTATTTTCTGGAACCACAGAAGGCCACTCTGCCAGCATGGGCCAGACTGGGAGTGCCAGGAAATTAACACCCTGGGGGAGCAGCCCTCAGGTGACAACTGAGGGAAACTGGAGCAAAAACAGCGCCCTCGCCCCTCAGGTGTGCACTCTGTCCCACTTCCCGGACTCTCCCTGTTGGCTTGATCTCTGGTTACCTGAAGTGGCAGCTGGCTTAGTGGCCACCCTTTATTATTTAATTTCCCTTCCCTGTATCACCTCCCACCACTGTTCACTGCACTTCCCAGACTAACTAGGAAGTTTCAGGGTCACGTTCTGGGAGATTCTAAACTAAGAGAATAGCTAATACTTTTGAGCCCTTTTTGGTGCCAGGTCTGGTTCCAATCACTTATGATTTCATTTAATCTTCACCGCAACCTCAGAGGTGGGTACTGTTGTTACCCCCATTTTAAGGATGAGGAAACTGAGGCACAGGGAGGAGACATCTATCCAACTGTGGTCAGCTGAGTAATGGTCCCCTAAAGATGTCCACGTCTTAGTCTCTTGAACTTCCCATGGCAAAAGGGACTTTGCAGATGTAATTAGGCTAATGATCTTGAGATGGAGAGATCATCCTGGCTTAGGTAGATGGACCCAGTGTAGTCACAAGAGTCCTCATAAGAGGGAAGCAGAGGGTCTGAGTCAGAGAAGGAGGCGTGATGGTGGAAGCAGAGGTCGGAGTGATGCGGGGAAGGAGCCATGAGCTAATCCAAGGAGTGCAGGTGGCCTCTAGAATAGGGGAAAGGGAAGGAAATGGATTCCACCCTAGCACCCAAAGGAATGCAGCACTGCCAAGCCATCGTAAATGTCTGACTTCCTGAACGGTGAAATAATACATTGATGTTTTCTTAAGCCGCTATGCTTGTGGAGTTTGTTATAGCAGCCACAGGAAGCTAATATACCAAGAGAACTAGATGGAAGCTCCATGGCCTTTTATGACCTCACCAGGAAAGTCATGCAGCATCACTTCTGTCTTACACTATTGGTTGAAAGAGTCCCAAGCTGGCCCAGATTCCAGGGGAGGGGTTGTGGTCCCCACCTTTTCGTGAGAGGAGTGACAAAGAATTAGCAGCCATTTTAATATCTTAAAAACCTCATGATAAACGTATATTGGGACTTCCCCGGTGGCGCAGTGGTTAAGAATCTGCCTGCCGATGCAGGGGACACTGGTTCGAGCCCTGGTCTGGGAAGATCCCACATGCCGTGGAGCAACTAAGCCCGTGCGCCACAGCTACTGAGCCTGCGCTCTAGAGCCTGCGGGCCACAACTACTGAAGCCTGCACGCCTGGAGCCCATGCTCCACAACAAAGAGAAGCCACCGCAATGAGAAACCCGCGCACTGCAACGAAGAGCAGCCCACTGCTCGCCGCAGCTAGAGAAAGACCTGACGCAGCCAAAAAAAAGAAAAAAAGAAAAAGTATATAGTAACCTCTATTTATCAGATGAGGAAATGGTGGCTCAGAGAGGTCTAGTAACTTGCCCAAGATCACTCAGCTGGAAAGCAGTGAGTCAGAATTCGAACCCAGAGCCCATACTTGGAAGCATTCCCAATTTGCTTCCTAAATCAATATGTTCAGAGCCCTTTGCTTCCGAAGCCAGGCTGTTGACACCTCTCACTTCCTTTTTCTAAAATTTATTTTATTGAAGTGTAGTCGATTTACAATGTTGTATTAATTTCTGCTGTAGAGCAAAGTGATTCAGTTATACACACACACACACACATATATATATTCTTTTTCATGTTCTTTTCCATTATGGTTTATCACAGGGTATTGAATAGAGTTCCCTGTGCTGTACAGTAGGACCTTGTTGTTTATCCATTCTATATACAATAGTTTGCATCTGATAACCCCAAACTCCCAGTCCGTTCCTCTCCTCTCTCGGTTCCTTTATTTCTTCCCTCCTAAGTGGATCTGGCCAGGTGCTGATCACACATGATTCTGATGTCAGTTCAGACAGACGAACCTCAATTCCACGTGTATTTTAGGAAAACCAACACTTAAGAGAGCTAACGGCATACAATAAAGAGAAGATGAATCACTATTCCGGACAGCAGAATAACTGGAGCAGACAGAACAAGAAGTGAAAATAAACTTGATATCCTCTGGTAGATGAAAGCGTATTGGAAGTGAGAAGCCAGAGGAGCACATTGTAAAGACGACGCAACCAGAGGCATTCGTTGTGAAAAGTAAAACAGCTGAAATGAAAAGCTCAATACGTAGGTGTCATAGAATGCAGGCAGCTAAAGATGAATAAGTGAGCTGAGATGTCAGGTCAGAGAACCTTCCATGAGGACTTCTGTGGTCTGGAAGCAGCAGTGAAGAGAAAAAGGGCCACCCACCTGCCTCTAATCTCGTTGGCAAAGGGCTGTGGGAGAGAAGAAAATAACCACCCCTAGAGAAGGCTACAAGGAAGAGATGTTCCCCGGGGGAGAGCAGGTTTCCCTTGGAGCAAAGAGAAGGCAGAAGAGGTTGCCTTCTGTGATCTGGTTGGTACAGAACCTGACTTTCTGGGAGCTCAGTGGAAAGGTTTCAGGAGTTGTGGTGAGAGGTGGGAAAGTCGGGGATGGAAAGTAGAACTTGCTGAGTCGTAAGGGGATTAAAGTGTAGAAGATGAAGGGCGATCTAGGCTTCTGGAACCCCTTTTGGTGACTACCAGAAAATGGGATGAAGGTCAGAGTTAGTTCCGGTGGATGCAAAGTTGTGGAGAGAGGTGACTGCCAAGGCTGTGGGTGCTGGAGACAGGGAGGGGCGAGAGTCTGTAGCTTAAGGCCTGACAGTGGGGTTCTCTCTTTTTTGTAATGCAAGTGCCTGATTTAAGCTTTGATTGCTGAAGCACCCACTTCAAAGTTGGCTATCTGGACTAAAAACGTTACCAGCCACATAACTATTGGGTTGGCCGGAATGTTTTGGCCAACCCAATAGATAAAGCGCCCAGACTACTTCCACACCCCACCACTCTCACCCCACCTCCTGCCCCAGGCTCCTTTGTTTTAGAGATCTTGGTTGGTTTCCATAGCTGACCATTCGGTCCACTTGTTTTTTCTCTTCCCATGCTTTAAATTCCCACTTTTGTGCTCTAAATTCACCAATAAAGAGTGAACCCATGAAACCTTAGGCCTCCACCCTTGACCCCAATGAAAGCAGAACCCCAGGCCTGTGCTGGTTCCCTCTCTCTCTCTCTCTTTCTCTACCCGTGACCTCGCTGTGTGACCCCACGTGTGCTGTGTAATTTCCAGGACCTGTAATAAAACTTTTCCCCCAAAGTTTCCTGAAGGATATTGATGAAGGGTGTCTTGCAAGCATAATAAAAAGCACAAGGGCCGGTCCGGCCACAGCATCGTTTGTTTGTCGATAGGCGAGACCAGCGCATAACAAAGTCTGAGGTGTTTAGGACACACCTGCCTGGCCATCCCCGAGTCCTCCAGTTTGCTGGGGTCACCTTGCCCTCTAAGTTTTAACTGTAACTACAATACATTCACCAGTTGACTCAGTTTCTGGGCATTTATTCCACAGATACTCTTGCACAGGTATGAGCTTGGGAACCACTCAAATGTCCCTACACAGGGGCCTGGCTATATAAGTTAGAGAAACCATGCACAATGTAAAAAAAAATTGGTATAGAGTAAGGGGAAAAGAGTAAGCTCCGGGACTGTGCTTATTAAATGTAGACCCTCGGGGCTTCCCTGGTGGCTCAGTGGTTGAGAGTCCGCCTGCCGATGCAGGGGACACGGGTTCGTGCCCCGGTCCGGGAAGATCCCACATGCCGCGGAGCAGCTGGGCCCGTGAGCCATGGCCGCTGAGCCTGCGTGTACGGAGCCTGTGCTCCGCAACGGGAGAGGCCACAACAATGAGAGGCCCACGTACTGCAAAAACGAAAAAAAAAATGTAGACCCTCGACGCGGCTTCTGAGCCCTCTTGGCTCAGTCGAGTGTAATCGTGTCTCCCAGTGGTTCCCTCCCTCGTTCCTACGCTGAGCCCACAAGATGGGGGTCTGGGCACCCTCCTGCCTTTCATACTCACTTTTGGGGTGATCAAAACCATCCCTCCACCAGGCTCATCTCCCCCAAACTGGACCCCACTATTATTTTGTGACAAAGCCAACCCGGTTCTGGGGCCCCCTATGATCTTCAACTGGAAGCCCACCTTGGAGCCAGTTCCTCCAAACTTTCCAGTTGTCAAGAAGCTGCTCAAAACTCAGAATAAATCCAGCCCTGCTTGGACTCACTAGAGTGGACCCTGTTGTCTGCAACTGAGAACTCTGCCTGCCGCAGTAATAAAGGGGGTCGGCCTTCAAGAGCACAGCCCCGGGGAACCCTCAGCAAGGGCATCCACAGCTTATGTCCCGGGGCTGGAACCGGTCTGCTACCTGTGCCTCTGCTCCCCATGTGAAGAATTAATTGTCCTGCTTTAAAAAATTTTTTTTTCTTTTGGCTGCGCCTCACGGTTTGTGGGATCTCAGTTCCCCAACCAGGGACTTTGAGGCTTCAGTTGGGAAGGATGCGCTCAGCCTCTTCCCAAGACCCACATGGTCGGCATTTTTCCAAACACAGGAAGGGGTACCAGACAGCTAAAAATTCCAACAGATATACACCATATCTCTTATTAGTTTGGTGTAGATCTTTCTAGAGCTCTCAAAAAATGCTTACATAATCCCGTGGTGGTTGTTTTTTTTTTGTTATTTGTAGTTTTCTTTCCAATTAATAGTATGTTTTGGGGGATCCTTCCTTATCAGTAGACTTACCTCATTATTTGTAATGACTTTCTAATATCTCATAGTAGAAATTTACTAGCATTTATTTAATCACTCTGTTATCAGTCAACATTCAGCTTGTTTCTAATCCTTTGCAATTAAGAACAAAGCCTCAGTGAACATTCTGGTACTTATACCTTTGTCCACATGTGTGACTATTTCTGAGGATAGACTCTCAGAAGTGGAATTTCTGGATGAAAAGGGTACACGTATTATACATTTTAATAAATACTGACATCCCAAAGATTTGATCAATTTACTTTCTCTAACAGTGTTGGGAAGAGTCTCTTTTCCCAGTCCTGGATATAATTAATAGTTCACATTTTATTGCCCATCTTTGTGTGAACATTCATTCCTCAATATTGTTTTCTTTTTTTTTTTGTGGTACGTGGGCCTCTCACTGTTGTGGCCTCTCCCGTTGCGGAGCACAGGCTCCGGATGCGCAGGTTCAGCGGCCATGGCTCACGGGCCCAGCCGCTCCGCGGCGTGTGGGATCCTCCCGGACCGGGGCACGAACCCGTGTCCCCTGCATCGGCAGGCGGACTCTCAACCACTGAGCCACCAGGGAAGCCCTCAATATTGTTTTAAATTGCGTTTCTTTCACTAGGGAAGCTGCATCTCTTTTCCGAAGCGCGTCGGTCTTTTGAAGATGACAGGCTTTGCGAATTGCCTAGCTGCGTGTTTTGCCCATTGAAGAAACTGTGCTGTGTTTCTTTTTCCTATTGCTATTTAGGAGCTTTTTGTATATCAGGGATTTTAAGCATTTGCCTTTTCTAAGCGTTACCCTTGTCAACATTCACATCCTGGGACACTAATGGGGCAGGGCCCGTGAATGGCCACCAGGGGGCGGAGCTTCCCTCAGCCAGGTATGAAAGACTGCCTTTTGGCATCGGGAGGGATATTCCGGGCATCTCCTTGCAGAAGGGCTCGCTCTGACTCCTTATATCCTTTGCTTCTTATCTTTGAGAGATTTCCTGGTTAACTAAGGGGATATCAAGGCGGACAGCCACTGGCACTTTCTCTGGGCCTCGGCAGTACCACCCCCATGTCTAGGGGCAGTACGGAATGGTAGTTAAGAATATGGGCTTTGGGTGGTGGGGGGAGGGAAGGATTGGGAGTTTGGGATTAGCAGATGCAAGCTATTATATATAGGATGGATAAACAACAAGGTCCTCCTGTATAGCACAGGGAACTATATTGAATATCCTGTGATAAACCATAATGAAAAAGTATGAAAAAGAATATATATTCTTTTATATATATGTGTATATATTATATATATATATATATATAACTGAATCACTTTGCTGTACAGCAGAAATTAAACACAACATTGTAAATCAACTATAATAAAATTAAAAAAAAAAAAAGAATGTGGGCTTTGGCATCAGACAGATGTGGAAGCTGCTCCCAGCTCTTCCCCTTCGGAGCTTTGTGTGACTGGAAAGTGACCTGGCCTCTTTGAGCCTCCATTCCTGTCTGTGTGCCATGGGAATGAAAACCCTCACTTAAATTAAATTAAATAAACTGCTGGGTGGCAGCATCTCACACATTCAGTCATGAAATATGTATTGAGCACCTATTATATGCCAGGCACTGTCCTAACTTTGGGTGGATGACAAAGCAGACAGAAATTCTGGCCTCATGGAGCTGATTTAGGGGGAGGCAGATAATCCACAAAAAAACACAAGGCAGAGAGACGGTGTCAGACAGTGATGGGTGCTTCAGAGTGAAATCAACCAGAGAGGCGGGACACAGAGAGAGCTGGGGCGTGCAGAGAGCGGCCAGGGTGTAACGGGGGGAGACTTGTAGCAAACCCGAGTTCAGCAGCTCCCTGCTTGAAAGGCCAATACTCAAGAGACAAGTGTTGGTGGAAAAGGAAAAGTTGCTTTATTCAGGAGGCTACCAACCTGGGAAAATGATGGACTAATGTGCTAAGACCATCTCCAAGTTGCTGGTTAGGAGACAAAGGTTTGTTTTTTCTTTTTTCTTTTTTTTGGTTGCATTGGGTCTTCGTTGCTGCGCGCGGGCTTTCTGTAGTTGTAGCGAGCGGGGGCTACTCTTCTTTGTGGTGCGCAGGCTTCTCTTGTTGCGGAGCGTGAGCTCTAGGCGCGTGGGCTTCAGTAGTTGAGGCACGTGTGCTCAGTAGTTGTGGCTCACGGGCTCTAGAGCGCAGGCTCAGTAGTGGTAGCGCACAGGCTTAGTTGCTCCGCAGCATGTGGGATCTTCCCCAACCAGGGCTCGAACCCGTGTCCCCTGCATTGGCAGGCTTATTCTTAACCACTGTGCCACCAGGGAAGTCCTGGAGACATTGGTTTTAAAGGCCGAGTTAGGAAGGGCATGGCAGGGTTTATGATCAGCTTGTGTACAATTCTCAGATTGTTTGGCATCAAGATAGAGTTTTGAGCGTCACCTATCTCGTTTCAACCAGTCTGGGGTCTGCGTGCTTGCAGCCGGCAGTTTTCATCTGGTGTGGTCCGCTTCCTGTAACAACAACGCAAGAATGTGTGTCAGACCTTTATCTGTAGCTTTCAGGGAACTGGGAACTTGGTGACTCTGCTATGTGGCTGATTTAGAGTCAAATTGTTACCAGTTTCCCCGCCCAACTGCGATTCTTTGTTTCTACATCCTCACATTTTCTAACTCTTGAGCCAGCCTTTTGAGACTGAGGGGAGGCCTGGAAGACTAAAGCTTTTCTACAAGCAAGAGGACACGGGGGTGGGGGTCTGTCCTGGGAAGGCCCCATAGGGTCCTGCTTCGTTACAAGGGAAGGTCTCTCTGAAGAGGTGACATCTGAACAAGAACCTGAATGAGGTGAGGGAGGAAGCCTGTGGATATCTAGGGAAGAGTGTTTGGGGCAGAAAGAAAAACAAGTGCAAAGGCCCTGAGGCAGGACTGTGCTCTGTGTGTCTACAAAACCGTGGAGGGACAGAGTGGCTGGAGTGGGGGGAGTGATGGGGAGAAACAGGATGTGAGAACGGTGATGGGTCCACATCTCGTGGGGCCTTGTGGGCCACTATAGGAACTTTAGCATGAGATGGGAGGAAGCTTTTGACCAGGGAAGGGACAATACCGACTTAGGCGCTCATAGGATCCCTCCACCTGGCTGTCGTGTGGGAACACATAGTGGAAGGTGAGGGCAGGAGCAGGGAGCCCAGTGGGTAGGCAGCCGCAGTGGTCCAGGTGGGAGATGCTGTTGGAGCTAGTAAGAAGTAGTCAGATTCTGGAGAGACATGAAAGCTGAACCACAGACTTTGCTGTTGCATTGGCAAAGCTGGTTTCCCAGTAAATATGAATTTCCTTTTCTTTTTGACGAGCCCACCTAAGGCTCCCGAAGAAGGTTTTCACTTCCCATTTCCACATGGGACCTCAGACTGGCCCGGACACATGGGAACCCAGCCAGGGCCAGACTTGAGTCCCTGGGCCATCCAGGGAAGTCTCTTGCTCTCTCTGGGCTTCTGTTTCCCCAATTTTACAGCAGGACAGGGAACTTCCAGCAGGCCCTGCCTACGTTTGCCTACCAGGAGAGTAACCAGGGTGAGCAAAGGGCATGAGTTCCGGGCCAGGGACATGGTCAAAGATGAGGAGATAATGGGACACTGAAAAGTAGTATACTGAGGAGGGCTCTGCCAGCCTCGCACTTGCACACGGCCCTTGTCGGGGGCATGGAAGTCCAAGCCATCTCCCCTCAGAGCTGAGGTTCTGGGCTGTATCCACCACTGGCTGCCTCTAGAGGCCCTGGGGATTTCACAGGATGTTCTCTGCAGACCAAGGTCCCTTCAGGAGGAAGCACTCTGGGGGACTTTGAGGACCCATGGCTCAGCAACTGGATGTTCCCCATGGCCGGGGTGAGCCCTGGGTGGGGAACCTGCTCATAGGTGAGGAGTGACTGAGGGCTGCAGTGGGGGAGGGCATTTCTCAGGGGTCTGGCCAGCCTTCAAGGCCTGGCTGGTCCCACTTTTGACTCCCCATAGCCCATGTACTCGACATATATTCATCGTGCTAGATCCAGGGATGGAGTTTCTCTCTGTTAAGTGATCATGTCTAAAAGGGAGGCTGTGGGGCAGGGTGGCTTTGTGTGGGACCAGCCAAGTTAATGTCTTGCTTTAGCTCTGTCACCTCTGTGACCTGAGGTAAGTCACTCAACCTCTCTGATCCGCTCAATTTCCTTATTTGGGAAATGGGTAATAATTGGACTCCCCCTTAGGGCTGCTGTGAAGACCAAATGAACACTGTTTTGAGTGCCTGGAAAATAGTAAGCAGGGGGCTTTAGGCTGTGATTTATGAGAATGATGAAAAGATAAAAGACAGGGGCTAGGATTATAGTCCAGTAAGTGATAATACTCTCTGATCCTCACCAGGTGCTGAAGATGGGCCAGACACTACTGCTCCAGGTGCATTCATAAGCAGCTCATCTGGTCCTCACAGTCCCTCTATGAGGGAGCACTGTTACTATTAGCCCCATTTTCCAGATGAAGAGACTGAGGCCCAGAAGCAGCACAGCATTGTTGCTGACGTCATGGATTCAGACCCAGCTCTGCAAGATACAATGCGCGAGCTTCAACAAGCCATTTAAGCTTTCAGGGCCTCGGTCTCCTCACCTGGAAAATGGGCAGTAATAATCCCTGCCTCATAAGGTTGCTGTGAGATTCAGTGGTTTGCTACTTGTAAAGTATACAGAATATCCCTGGTACACAGCACAGCCTTAATAAATGTTTGAAAGAAAACTGCCAGAGATGTGGGTAACTCGCCCAGAGTCATACAGCCATGTGAAGTGGGTGCTAGAATCAGAGACTGGCTCTAGCATCTTCCCTGTTCATCACTTGTAGTTGCTTTCCAAGTACTAAGGGAGGTACTTGGAGACCATGAGGAGGCACCCAACATGCTCCCAGGAGGTCAGGAAACTGGTGGAGGTGATGTCTAAATTCATCCTTGAAGGATGAGCACGAGTTCACCAGGCAAGGGGAGGATAGTATCTCCCCAATCCAACCTTCATCGCCCTCAAGAAAAGAAAAAAAAAAAAAAAAAAAGAGGAAGAAAGAAGCCCAGTGGAAAGAAAAAAGAAAAAGCACACACATTCCCATGATGTGGGTTTAATCTGGCTGGTATATGAAGCTCAAGTGAGTGATCAGCAAAAGATGAAGAGATGAAGCTAGGGAGGGGGACAAGAGATACGTCATGAAGAGCTGCATGTATAAATCTATTCTGCATGTCACAGATTATTTCCTTAGGCTGAATTCCTGCAAGTAGAATAGTTGGGTCACATTTTAATCCTTGATACATGACATAAAATTGCCCTTCAAAATAACTATGTCAATGTAGCCTGCCACAAAGTGTATATGAGAGTGCCCATTTCTGAACATCTTTGCCCACATTGGGTATTATTGCTTTAAGAAGTTTTGGTGATTTTATGCCATTAAAAGTTTCCATTGAAGTCCTGGGGACAGTGGTGTTTGAGGATGACGGACCTGGAGGGATTTGTAGGATGGATGCCAGGTGGGAAGGATGGAACGTAGGAGGGAGGGAGATCAGTTCATGGGTTTGACACCTGGACAGAGGTTCAAGTACATGACACCAAGTGGCTTTTAGTTTTGAGATGCTTCTGATGGGGGCGGGAATCCCAGTTGGAAAACAAGACCTCCTGAGGAGGTCCCCATCCTTTTCCCCTTCAGTGACAGGGAAATCACCACCTTGCCTCCTGCACAGCCTGTTACGTTATCTAGTTCCTCTGACACTTTTCTGTTACTACCTGTGTTAGTTTCCTAGGGCTGTCATAACAAATTACTACAAACTTGGTGGCTTAAAACAACAGAATTTTATCTCTCACAATTCTGGAGGGCAGAAGTTGAAATCAAGGTATTGGCAGGGCTGCACTCCCTCTAAAGGTTCCAGGGGAGGAGACTTCCTTGCCTCTTCCAACTTTTGGTGGCTCCAGGTGTTCCCTGGCCTGTGGCTGCATCACTCTTATCTCTGTCTCCATTCTTCACATGGCCTCCTCCTTTGTGTGTCTATGTCTTCTCCTCTTTTGTCTCTTATAAGGACACTTGTCACTGGATTTAGGGCCCACCCAGATAATCCAGGATGATCTCATCTTGAGAGCTTTAATTTAATTACATCTGCAAAGACCCTTTTCCAAATAAGATCACATCCATAGTTTCCGGGTGGACGTATCTTTTGGGGGACCATCATTCAAACCACCGCACCATCATTCTTATCATTGGAAATCATCTTCTAAACACAATTGCATTCCTCACTATTCACTGGCCATGCAGGCTTCTTTTATTTCCTCAGACAGTCTATGCTCCTTCCCTCCTCTGGGTCTTTGCACATACTGTTCCCTCTGCCTGGATGTCCTTTCCCGCATCTCACAATTTTTTTTTTTTCTCAATCTGGATGACTCCTTCTTCAGATCTCAGTCTAAACTTTACACCTTCATGTTGCCATTGCACCCTGCCCCTGTTCATTAATACTGCAGTATGTAAATTTACATTTATTTGGGGCTTCCCTGGTGGCGCAGTGGTTGAGAGTCCGCCTGCCGATGCAGGGGACACGGGTTCGTGCCCCGGTCCGGGAAGATCCCACATGCCACGGAGCAGCTGGGCCCGTAAGCCATGGCCGCTGAGCCTGCGCGTCCAGAACCTGTGCTCCGCAACGGGAGAGGCCACAACAGTGAGAGGCCCGCGTACCGAAAAAAAAAAAATTACATTTATTTGGATGGATGGATGGCTAATGTCCATTTTTCCATTAGACCATCCACAGGCTCCGTGAGGGTAGGGTTTTGATTTTACAGTTCATTATCTTATCCCATTGCCCAGCTGTGGTCCTGGCACATGGTAGGTGCTCATCAAATGTTTGTGGTATGACTGTTGATTGAATAACAGTTGAAAGCTCCCATTTATTTAACTGCTGTGTTTCTGACTCTGTCCTGGGCATTTTACATGTCTATCCTCATGAACCCTCAAGGCAGTGTTGCTTCTATTTTAAGAAAACAGAGGCTCAGAAGCTTAGTGAAGCCACCTGTCCGAAGTCATTGTCACAGATTGTGTTTTTCAGAAGCAGACTCTGAAATGGAGTTGGGGGAGGTGTTATGAGTCAAATAGTGTCCTTACCCCCCAAAAAAGATATGTTGAAGTTCTAGCCCCTAGGACCTCAGAATATGACTTTATTTGGAAATAAAATTGTTGCAGATATAATTAATTAAGATGAGGTCATACTGCACAGACGTAGAGAACAAAGGTATGGATACCAAAGGGAAAGGGGTGGGGTGGGAGGAATTGGGAGACCCTGATTGACACATACATATTATTGATACTATGTATAAAATAGACAACTGATGGGGGCATACTGTATAGCACAGGGACCTCTACCTAATGCACTGTGGTAACCTAAATGGGAGGGAAGTCCAAAAGGGACGGGATATCCGTATGTATGTGGCTGATTCATTCTGTTCTGCAGTGGAGGCTAACACAACATTGTAAAGCAACCAAACTCCAGTAAAAATAAAAAAAAAAACGATGAGGTCATACTGGAAGAGAGTGGGCCCCTCGCTCCAACGTGCTTGGTGTCCTTATAAGAAGACACAGCCATATGAAGACAGAGGATTGGAATGACGCTCCGACAAGGTGAGGAGCGCCAGAGATTGCCAGAAGCTGGAAGAGGCAGGAAACAATCCTCCAGGTTTCTGAGTGAGCACGGCTCTGTCCATGACTTGGTTTTGGACTTCTGGCCTTCAGAACCGTGAGCCAGTACGTTTCTGTTGTTTTAAGCCACCCAGTTTGTGGTACTATGTCACAGCAGCCCTAGTTAACTGACACAGGTGCGGGATGTTTATTAGAAATCAATACCTGTGGAAGGAAGGAGGGGGAGGCAAGGCTGGGCAGAGAGAGAGAAATTGATCAGTGATGCAGCCCTGACACAACTTCAGCTCATTTAGCAGGGAGCTCAGGAGAGAGTCTTGTCCCCTCAGGGTTGTTCCGTATCAGGGTGAAATGGCCAAGCCTTGCTCAATCTCCAGATATAGGCCACCCTGGGAAGGACATGACCTTGGAGGAGATGACAGCTGGAGGCCACCTGCTGATTCATGGGGCAAGTCCCTCCTGGAAGTGGTCCTGTCCAGCGCGTTTCTGTGTCTGTCACAGTCACACAGCTAGAAGCACAGGTTCGGGGACTGAGAGCCGGGGCTGTTCCTGGGATCCTTCCTGGTGTTTCTGATGTCTTTCTCTCCCCACACCCTCAGCCTCTCTCCTGGGCTTCTGTGTGATGCCAGTGGCTGCCCGACTGACCATCACACTTGTCCCGTCTCAACCGCTGGAAGGGGACAATGTCACCCTGGTTGTTCAGGTCTTGGCCAAAGACAGGCTTCTGTGCTTCAGCTGGCTTCGGGGAGGGGGCACGGAGATGGCCCAGCAGATCTTAACTTTCTGCGTGATCCCCGGGGGCCTGACCCTCGGCCCTGCCTACACAGGCCGGGAGACGGTAGTCCAGATGGATCTTTGCACATCACTGCACTCAGCCTCACGGATATGGGCCCCTACACCCTACAGAAGTTTGTGGTGGATGTGAGCCACCCCACATAGAATGTCTACTTGCCTGTGTTTGCTCAGTGCAAACACACGCTCCCCAACAATCAGAGGGCTTTTCCCAGCCTCTGATCTGACCCTGTCCCTTCCCCACTCAAAACTCTTCCATGGCTCCCCAGTGCCTTAAGGACAATATGTGTATTTCCTGGGGATATTTGGCTGCTGTGACAAGGGTTCAAACAAAAGGGTCTTAAAAAATACGTTTCCCTCTCTCTCTCTCCCCCTCGTCCAGATACAATAATTTTGGAGTGGATATAACTGCATTATATTGTCAGAGGCCTAGCTCCTTCTAAATCCTCCACCACCCTTGGAGGGTAGCCCTTGTCTGCGTGGACCAAGATGGCTGATATGGACATAGGTATGTCCCCATTCTAACATGGGAAAGGGGAAGAAGGAAGGGAAGGGTGTGTGCCCTTCCTTTAAGAACCTGAGTCAACGATTATACCCATCACTTCTGCTCACACCTCATTGGCCAGAATTTAGTCACATGGCCACACATAGCTGCAAGGGAGGCTGGGAAATGTAGTCCTTATGCTGGTGGTCATGTGCCTGGCTAAAAATTGGGGTATTATTATTACAGAAGAAGGATATTAGAGGACACCTAGCCATCTCTCTCAGAGTGGGGATGGAAAATAGAAACCTCTCCTTGATTAAGAGATAAAGTAGGCTGAAAGTGATGGCTCTCTTTTGTCCTAGCCTTGATTTTTATATACAAAAACAACAAAAGCACAGAATCTTGTATAGAGGAAAAGGAGAAGCTGCTTCCCTGGACCTAGAAATGCTATGTTTGTGTAGATGGGGTCAGGAAAGCCCGTACTCTGAGCTCATAAGGACGGATTCCAAAGACCTTGGGTCAGGTGATCCCAATAGCAGCAACCCCACCAGTGTCCTGCCCTCCTCTTAGATGATTCCTTCTTTTCCCCATAAAGAGATGCAAACTCTTTTTACCCACTTATTATTTATTTTAAAATTGTGATAATAGTACAAATAACATAAGAGTCATCATCTTAACCATTTTTAAGGGTACAGTTCAGTGGCATTAAGTACAGCATCAACATCCCTCCATCTCCAGGACTCATTTCATCTTGCACAAGTTGAAACTCTGTACCCATTAAACACTAACTCCCTAACCTCTCCCTCCTCCAGCGCCTGGAAACCACCCTTCTACTTTCTGTTTCTATGATTTTTGGCTACTTTAGGTACCTCAAATAAATGGAATCATACAGTATTTGTCCTTTTGGGACTGATGTCTTCAAGGTTCATCCAAGTTGTAACATGTGACAGAATTTCCTTTCCCTTTAAGGCCGTATTCCATTATACAGTCATTCCTCAGTATTCATGGGGATTGGTTCCAGGACCCACTGCAGATACCAAAATCTGAGGATGTTCAAGTCCTTTACATAAAATGGTGTAGTACAGTTGGCCCTCTGTATCCATGGATACAGAACCTGTGGGTATGAAGGGCTAACTATACATATAAAACACGCTTTGTTTGTCAATTCATTCATCAATGGACAGGGGGGTTGCTTCCGCCTTTTGGCTATTGTGAATAATGCAGCTATGAACATTCTTGCCCATTTCAAAAACCAACTTAGACCATCGTTAGGCATTCCTCCTGTGACCTTGAACTTGGAAGCTCAAAATCACTTGGAGTCACTAGACAGATCTGGAGGGTGGCAGGAAATAGTTCACAGAATTTATATTGGCTATTCAAGGACTGTATGTGGCATCACCAATATATTTCTTCTCCTCTTCAGGTCCTTTAGTCTTCCAGCCATTTAGATAAACTATTTAAAGTATTTCACTCTGTTTTTTTCCCAACGGAGGTTGGTTTTTAGAGGTGAGAAGTGATTGGTGGAATGTGGTTCCTTCCATGGTGAAGTCCCAGGTCATCTGCCTGCCACACCAGCACCACCATCCTGTTCAGTCTCATCTTTCCCCATTCTCTGTGCCCAGACCCTAGCTCTCTAACCTCCTGTCAGACCTGCTTCCTTGTAGGACTTAGCTCTGCCTTCTGCTGTCATCCTTTCTTCCCTTCACCCGTATAATCTCCTCC
The DNA here is from genome assembly GCF_059928025.1 of Delphinapterus leucas. Classification (NCBI taxonomy): domain Eukaryota; kingdom Metazoa; phylum Chordata; class Mammalia; order Artiodactyla; family Monodontidae; genus Delphinapterus; species Delphinapterus leucas. Next base: position 10,719,307 of record NC_143148.1, read on the forward strand.
CCCTCATCACTCTGGAGCTTTTCATGTAAATATCATCTCCCCGAAGTCCTTTCTGATCCCCTAACTGGGTCAGGTGTCCCCTCTGGTTTATCGAAATCCCCTGGAATTCCACATCCTAGCTCTTCCCACTCGGGCCCACTGGACTGTGAGTCCCATGAGGGCACAGACTGGAATGGCTTGATCCCTGCTGTACAGAAAACCCTAGTTAAATGAAGTAACAAATGGATGGATGGATGGATGGATGGATGGATGGATGGATGGATGGATGGAAGGATGGATGGATGGATGGATGGATGGATGGATGGATGGATGGAAGGATGGATGGATGGATGGATGGATGGATGGATGGATGGGTGGGTGGGTGGATGGATGGATGGATGGATGGAAGGATGGATGGATGGATGGATGGAAGGATGGATGGATGGATGGATGGATGGATGGATGGATGGATGGATGGAAGGATCAGTTAATGGTGGTTCCCTGACCCAGCAGATTACACTCAATCTCCTTGTTCTCTGCTCCCAGTGACATCTTTCCTCTAGATAATTTTTTAAAAAATAGCTCATATTTTAAGTGCTTACTACACCCTTCAGAACTGGGAAGCCCTGGGAGGTCAGGGCTAGGACGGACTTGATCACTACTGTGACCCCAATACTGCCCAGCACAGAATGTGGCTCAGAACAGATGCCCAGTAAGTGTTTGTTAGGTGAAAGATTAAATGAATAACCAACATTATACATTGACTAATACTTTGCATAACATTTGGTATTTTCTAGCATCACTGCCTCTGCCTAGATTTGGCAAAAAGGCTACACGTGTAAGTCTAAACGACTTAGTCTGCTGGGGTCATCTGTACAATATCTCCTTCCCCTCCCCCATCCCTAGCCCAAGGGCAGGGACCTAGAGGACGACGCTAGGCAGTTACTCTCTGCAGATCCCAGGCCAAGGGTGTCACGTACGTTAGTTCATGTCATCTTCACAACAGCCCCATGAGGCTGGCGCCTATCTTTGGAGGAGACTGAGGCTCAGAGGGGGAAGGTCAGTGTGGCCATGTTCACCGAGATGGACAGTGGTTTTTCTGGGGTTCAGTTCTCCTTCTCTATCCATCCCCCCTTCACAGAGAAGCTGGCCCCACCTACAATCACAGCCTCCACCTTGGCGCCCCTGGAGCTGCAGGACTCTGTGACCCTGAGCTGCCAGTCCCCAAGCAATGACGCCACCTTCCAGTGGTACATTGGCAAGGAGCCTGTGGTGGGCAGTGGGCAGCTGGAGCTGTCCCTGGACGAGCAGAGACTGACTATCCCCCAGGTGACCCGGAATGATTTAGGACCTTACCAGCACGAGGTCAAGAACCCTGCCATCACTAGGCTCAGTGAGCCCCTGCCCCTCAGTGTCATCTGTGAGTGTCCATCCCACATCCCTTGCCTCCCTGAAACCTACCTTGCCTGGCAGGTTGGGCTGCAGGGGGCGGGACCCAGGGGCACATGGAAGGGTTATAAAGGCAGGATCAGCTGCAGGTCGCCATGTCTTTCCTTTTTTAAAATTAATTTATTTATTAAAAATTTATTTTTGGCTGCGTTGGGTTGTCGTTGCTGCGTGCGGGCTGTCTCTAGTTGCGGTGAGCGGGGGCTACTCTTCGTTGCGGTGCATGGGCTTCTCATTTGCGGTGTCTTCTCTTGTTGCAGAGCACGGGCTCTAGGTGTGCAGACTTCAGGAGCTGCAGCACACAGGTTCAGTGGTTGCGGCACTCGGGCCCTTTAGCACATGGGCTTCAGTACTTGCGGCACGTGGGCTCAGTAGTTGTGGCTCATGGGCTCTAGATCGCAGGCTCTGTAGTTGTGGCGCATGGGCTTCATTGCTCCGCGGCGTGTGGGATCTTCCCCGACTAGGGATCAAACCCGTGTCCGCTGCATTGGCAGGCGGATTCTTAACAACTGCGCCACCAGGGAAGTCCTGCCCACGTCTTTCTAAAGCATACATTGGACTCTGTTCCTCCCCTCCTCACGTCTCTTCCATGGCTCCCTAGTGCCCCCCAGGAGGAAGTTCAGCCCACTTAGCCTGGACTACAAGGCCACAAGTCTCTGTTGACCCTCAAAACCTCGTTTCTCAGTACTCCTTACACACCACGGTCTGGCTGAACCCCAGCCCCACACACTGTGCCCTTTTTTTGGTGCCTCCCTTCCCACCACTGCTCTCATCCTTTGCCTGAATAACTCCTCCTTATCTTCCAGGTTTCAGCTCAGGTGTCCTTTCCTCCAGGAAGTCTTCCCTGACGCCCCAGGCTGGGTCAGCCACCCTCTCTGGGCTCCTCCAGATCATTGCTGTCAGGAACAGGTGTGTCTCCCCAAGTGGACCGGGAACACTGTGAGGGCAGGGCTAGGCCTGTCTCAGCCTCTGGTGTGTCCCCAAACCCAGGACGGTGCCTGGCACAAAGCAAGGGATCAAAAAACACGTATTGAAAAGATGGATAAATACTCCCTCTCAGTGAGACATGTGTCTGCCTCTCTCATGCGTAGAGGCAGTGCTGGAAACAGCTCTGTGGCCCCAGCAGAGCTCATCCAGATCCTCGTACACAATAAGCCCTGGTTAACGCTGGTTCATTTCTCCACCCAACATATAATTACTGAGCATCGAGCGTGTGCCTGACACTGACACAGCCATAGCCCCTCCCCCTCAAAGAGTATACAGACCAGTGCTGAGCCCACCGACTCAGAGAGGGGAGGTGAGCTGCCCAGGGCCACACAGCAAGTGGGAGCCCTGGGAAGGGACCAGGTTGAGAGGAAAAGGCCGGACCAGGCAGAGACCCCAGGTTCTCGGTTACGACTCTCTCTGGGAATTTATTTTGGCTGCTACAGATGGTCCGGACATGCCCCCAGTAACCGCCACTGACCTCAGCTTCATAGTCGGGTTCGACCTCACCCTCTCCTGCTCCACCATGTGCAACCCTCCAGCCCAGTACTCGTGGACGATCAGGAGGAACCCAGGGCCCTCTGGCCAGCAGCTCTTCCTGTCCACCTGGGCACAGTTGGAGTCTACACCTGCGAGGCCACCAACCCTGCCTCAGGCAGCCACAGTGCCACAGACACACTGATTATCATCCCTGGTGAGTGGGTGAGTCTGGAGGGGACTCTGGTTGACCAAATGGAGCTTGAGGAGCCCTGGGAGACCACCCATGCCAATCACCGCCCCTCCACAGAAAAGGAAGAAATTTGGTGGGAGGGTATTCAGGAATTCTCACGGTCACAGAGGAAGTCATTGGTTGAGACCACAGAGCTTTCTCCTAAGCCCTTGAGTTTCTGAACTTCATTGTAGTCTTAGGAAAATGCCCTGAACCTCTGAGAATCTCTGGCTCTTGAGTTTCTGTCCCTTTAAGGTTTTAGCTGCAGCCCAGAGGTGATTAAAATCACCTCCTGATCAATGCCTTATTAATTTATTCATTCACATATTTATTAAGCAACTAATATGTTCCAAATACTGTTCTCGGCACTAGGGATAGAGTGATAAGCAAAGAGAGATGTGGTCCCTGACCTCCTGCAGCTTAAGGTCTAAAAGGAGAGACAGGCGATTAAAAGATTGTCACACAAATAAATACATACTTGAAGAATGTGTTAAGTGCTCTGAAGGAACAGAAGATATAATGAGAGGCTGTAATGGGGATTCAGATTTGCATAGAGTCATTGGGGAGGTGTATCAGTTAGCCACTGCTGCATAACAAACAGTCACAAGAATTAGGTGGCCTATGTATGATAACAAACAATTATCACACGTCTGCAGGTCACTTGGGACTGCTCTGCTGTTCTCATCTGGGCTCACTCACACGCATGCAGCTTGGTTGGGAGGTCTGCTTCTCCAGACTGGGCCTGGGTGGGCTTGGCTCCTCACTGTGGGTTGGACTCAGGTCTGCTCCGCCTGTGTTCATTCTGAGGCTTAGATTAAAGCAATGGCACCTTCCCAAGAGGGAGCTCTTCTTCATGATTATGGCAGAGGTGCAAGGGGGCACACCCAAGGACACAAGCACATTTCAAACACCCGCTTGCATCATGTCTGCCAACATCCTACAGTCAAAGGCAAGGGACAGGGACTTCCCTGGTGGTCCAGTGGTTAAGACTTCGCCTTCCAGTGCAGGGGGGTGCAGGTTCGATCCCTGGTCGGGGAGCTAAGATCCCACATGCCTCGTGGCCAAAAAACTAAAACATAAAAAAACAGAAGCAATATTGTAACAAGTTCAATAAAGATATTAAAAATGGTCCACATCAAGAAAATCTTGAAAAAAAAAAAAAGCAAGGAACATAGTCTGCCTTTTGTGGAAGGGACTGCAAAGTTACTTAGTAAAGAGTGTGAATACTGGGAAGAGTGTAGGGAGGAGTGAGGTAAAGCATTGCAGCCAATGATTTAGTCTACCACAGGAGGCTTCTCAGAAGTGGTGGCATTTAAATGGAGACCTGAAGGATGAGCAGGAGGTGAGTTATTGAAGAGTAAATGCGAGTGGGAGAGGGACTGGCATGTGCCAAGGCCCTGTGGCAAGAAGAACTTTGGTGTGTGGAAGGAACAGAGAGAATACTAGCCTGGGGCATATTAAGCAAGGAGAAGAGTAGTAGGGGGTGGGGCTGGAACAGTTAGCAAGGAATGATCATTTAGAGCCTTTGTCCTGAGGAACCAGGAGCCAAGGATGGCCCTTAATCAGGAGAGAAATACAATCTAATCTTTTTTTTAAAAAAAATTTAAATATTTATTTATTTGGCTGTGCTGGGTCTTAGTTGTGGCACACGGGATCTTCGTCACTGTGTACGGGATCTTCGTTGCAGCATGCAGGGTCTTTTTTTAAAATTAATTAATTTTATTTTTGGCTGTGTTGGATCTTCATTGCTGTGCTCGAGCTTTCTCTAGTTGCGGCAAGCGGGGGCTACTCTTCGTTGCGGTGCGCGGGCTTCTCAGTGCGGTGGCTTCTCTTGTTGCAGGAGCACGGGCTCTAGGCGCATGGGCTTCAGTAGTTGTGGCTCGCAGGCTCTAGAGCGCAGGCTTACTAGTTGTGGCGCATGGGCTTAGCTGCTCTGCCGCATGTGGGATCTTCCCGGACCAGGGCTCGAACCTGTGTTCCCTGCATTGACAGATGGATTCTTAACCGCTGCACCACCAGGGAAGTCCCAAGGTCTTTTTTTTTTTAAAAAACTGTGGCATGGAGGCTCTTAGTTGCAGCATGCATGCGGCATCTAGTTCCCTGACCGGGGATCGAACCCAGGCCCCGTGCATTGGCAGCACCAGGAAAGTCCCCAGTCTTTATCTTAGGGAAAAGATCTTTTTGCTGCCACATGGGCAGCAGATTGGACAAAGGCAGGAGATTAGAAGGACAGTTAGGAAACTGTAAATGTATCACAGTATTTGTGTATATATTATCTCTTTTAATCCTTATGAGGGGCATTGCAATTATCATTTGACTGGAAGGACTCTGAGGGATGGTTTAGTCATGGTAAGTCATCAGCTAGTGAACTCAGTCTGATGCCAGATCCTGTATACGTAGCCACCTAGAGTAATGCTGTCCAACAGAAATATAATGCAAGGCACATGTAGGATTTAAATTTTTCTAGCAGCCACAATAAAAGAGTAAAGCATAACAGGTGAAACCAATTTTAATAATTTTGTTAACCCAGTATATTCAAAACATCATTTCAACATGCAATCAGTAGAAAATTTGTTGATAGCTTACATTGTTTGTTTTTTTTTTTTTCCGTTTTGGAAATCCATTGTTTATTTTATACTCATAGTACATCTTAATTTAGATCAGCCACCTTGCAGGTCCTCAGTAACCACATGTGGCTGGCAGCCATTGTACTGGACAGTGCAGATCTAGACTAGATGATACTAACTAGACTGAATAGGAGGGTGTGTGAATTTCCAAGCCCTGGGAGGAGATGGTTTCAGGAAAGGGGTGAGATGCACAGAGGTCTAAGGGGAGGAGGTTAAGGATTGCAGAGCTCATCAAATTAACTGTGAAGAGGATCCCTCTTATCTCACTGCCGTTCCCTCTTTGCTCTGTGTCCCTGAACAGAATACATGCCTCAGCCCAGCATCCTGGCTGACAATGTCGGCCCCGTGGAGAACACGGGCTCTGTCACCCTGATGTGTGTCCCTCCGAAGAGAGTCATAGATATCAGGTTGTTCAGAAACAGTGATGTCTTTTCCAATGGGGGCCGAGGGGAGCTGTCCCCAGACCACAGGCCCCTCACCCTCTGGAACATTACACGGAATGACACCGGGTTCTACCAGTGTAAGGCCAGCAATTCTGCCACTTCCAGCCTCAGCAACCCCCTCCCTATAAATGTGAATTGTGAGTCTCTTTTGCCTTATGCCTTGGGGGCACCCTGGGGAGGGAATGGAGCAAGTTAAAATAATAATAATAGTTACCAATATTTGTTGAGCACATACCATGTGCCAGGCACTGTTCACGTTGGAACTATTTTAATCCTCACCCACAAACCGTGAAGCAGAAACTATGATTATTCCCATTTCACAGATGAGGAAATCAAGGCTTAGAGAGGTTAAATCAGTTTCCCGAAGTTCATATGTGGTAGTCAGATTTGAACACAACGTCTGGCTCCAGAGCCTCGCACTTAGCTGTCTTACTAAATTGTCTCCTCCTTGCTTCCTGAACCATGAGACTTAGAGGCCATCTCATCAAATGTCCCTTTATTATGACTGGAAAAACTGAGGTACAGAGAGAGGGAGAGGTTACCCAAGATAGGTAGGAATTGTTTGGTTATTAAGGGGAACAGAAACCACACGAAGCTGAAAGAAACAGGAGAATGTACAAGGTCACAGAGGTGCCATGTGGAAGCCAAGGAATTCTGGACTTCTCTTTTTTCTGTGGGGCTTTCATTCTCAGGGGTTGAATGACAGCCTCAGCAGGCCCACACCCACAACCCACCCCCTTAGCCACCACAGGAGAAAGTTCCTCAGTCCTTTGCAGTTCCAGCTAAAGTCCCAAGGCTGACTCTCATTGGCCCATTTTGGGTCATGTTCCCGCCCCGAACCAATCACTGTGGAGGGAGATACTGTGCTCTCATTGGACAGTCAGGGGTCATGTGTCTGCCCACAGCCTGTGAGGGGCAAGCAGGAGGACCCACCCCACTGGAACCAGAACAGGCAGACTGAGGCTGGAGGAGGGATAGTTCCGTAAAGGACTTCACTACTGGGCTGAGGAGTTTGGAGGCTGGTCAGGCAAAATCTGCATATGGCCCTCAGCTGGGTCCACCCTGGGGCAGGAGTGCGGTTCAGTCTCTCTTTTTAGATAAGGGTCATGGGCTGGGGCAGCACTACCCCTACCCCTGTGGGGTTGCTCTCAGCTCAGTGCTGGGATTCCTAGCGCAGTGGTCTCTCTGTGCCACTACCTTCCTTTCCTCTCGCCACTGGCATGGGGATCGGTGGGTGTTTTGGTTGACAGTCAGGCTTCATGCTCTCTGTATTCAAGCTTCTTCTCTTAAGAGGAATTTAAAAAAATTAAAAATAAATCAGATTAATTAGTCACTTATCGGCACATCTAGTACTGACCACAGGCCAAGCAGACACATATCCCAGTGAGTCCACACAATCCAGTGAGGTGGCCACTCTCTTCCCTGATTTTCACAAAAGAGGAGACTGACGCTCAGCACTAATACGTGAGATTGCTAGGATCGGATTCCTGCTAGTCAGACTGCAAAACCTGGACTCTTAATCCTCAAGCTATAGCACCTCCTCTCACGGGTGTGTAAGGAATATACCTTAGAAGGAACAACGGCCCCTCCACCTCCTTCCTTCTCTCTCCTTCCCTTCCTCTCTCTAACATGGTTTGGGGTGGGTGGGTCATGGTTCCATTTGTGGCAGAAGTGTGATAGAAGTTGGGCAGAACTGTGACTCACTGGGCCTGGGCTAGAAGTAGAGAAAGTATAGAGCATTCTCCTCCCTTTGAAATGTCTGTTCTGTCTTCCCCAGATTGTCCTAATGTCCCGGTGATAAACCCCATGGACTCTACCTTTGCGGTTGGCTCCAACCTCACCCTCTCCTGCTTTGCCGACTCCAACCCACCTGCTGAGTACGCATGGAGGGTGGCTGGGAGTCCAGGGGCAGCAGGGCAGCTCGTCTCCATTCTGGATATCACGCTGAACAGCTCAGGACTGTACAACTGCCATGCTGTCAATGCAGACACAGGCCTTCAGAGTATGGCCCAGCTGGCGGTCCACATCAAAGGTGAGGGGCCTCCTCTCCTTATCCATCCATCCACCCACCCACCCACCCACCTATTCCTCCATCAACACACATAGCAACCTATTTACCCACCCATTCACTTGCTTATCCATCCACATACCCACCCCTCATCCATCCATCCACCCACCCATCCTTCCAACTACCCACATACTCATGCAGCCACCCATTCACATAAACATTCACCCACCGACCTATCCATCCACCCAGATAGTCAACTCAGTATGGGCAGGGAGGGTCAGAGACTTCCAGGCAGAGGAAGCGGTGAGTGCAAAGTCCCTGTGATGGGATGGAGCAAGGAGAGTTTGAAGGGCTGGGTTTGGTTCACCCGGGTTCTCTGAGAAATAGAAGAGCCCTTATCATAAGACTTCGAGGTCTCACTATGAAACTGCTTCCATGGAACAGGTGCCTTCCTTCCCCGTGTCCACTTCCTTGGGGCTTAAAGATCAATTTAGGGGCACAAGAAGCAAGAGGCATCTTCTGGTCTTGGCTTGGCCTGGGGGTGAAGGAAGGCCGGGTGGGCATGGTTCTTACCCTCAGGGAATATACAGTCTAGTTGGAAGCCAGGATGGAAACCTAGAAAGGAAACTCAGCAAATTACACCTGCGTGCATTCACTTATTCAGCAAATTGCATGTATCTTGAGTTTGACTCAAACTCCACGCCCCCCCCACCCCGTTCACTTTGTTATTAGCATACCCACAGCCACCATTAAATCAGTGGTGCAGTGGATGATGGGCAACATCTTCAACTGAGAAAATACAGCATTTATGAAGCACCTACCGTGTGCCTAGAATGGGGTTAGGCCACAGGGAGACAGGAATATAGTGTGAGCATTGTTCCCCCAGAACCAGTTTAAGTGATAGATGAAATGTCCTCAGGTGGTACCTGGAAATGGCGTGACGTATCATGACATAGAAAGACAGTCCCTCTTAATTTAGTTCAGTCTTTCTGATTACATTGAGAGAAAGTCTTGATTTGAGCTAGTTATCTTTAACTCTCTCCTTAGCACTTGCTAATTTCTTGGCCTAACAAGGAGAGAACAAGACCCTGTTGCCGCATCTTGCTAGAACTGAGTGGCATTGCTTTGTTTATATTGAACTTCTTTTAGAAGTTAATTTTTTTCTACTTAAATTTATTTAAATAGAATTGTGAGTCGATATAACGAAACATATTAAGGCAATGCTGTAAACGGGGATGATATTGTGAAGGGAGAAAGTGAATGACGTTAGTAAAGTACTGTGTCGGGGAAAGAAGAGTGGGTGGGAGTAGAACTCTTGGGTCTTGGGCCTTGAGGGAATCTAGTATTCTCCTCTCTCTGAGCCCCAACCTCTCCATTTGCGAAAATAGACACTGGAATCAAGGAGCTCCCTCTTGGGGTCTTATGACTGGGAGGGCTGTAGATTAAATGTGCTCAGCTGAGAGGGCAGTTGAAATCCGGGGTGGGTGGGTGGTTCACGGTGGTGTCGGGCCTCTGTATTGGTTCCACATGGCTGCTGTAACGATTCCACTCTTGGTGGCTTACGACGACACACAAATGTATTCTCCTATGCTTCTGGAGGTCAGATGTCCAAAATCAGTCTCGTGGGGCCAAAGTCAAGGTGTAGGCAGGGCTGTGCTCCTTGGGAGGCTCTAGGGTAGAATCCATTTCCTTGTCTTTTCCAGCTTCTAGAGTTGCAACCCTTGCATTCCGTGGCTCATGGCCCCTTCCTTCATATTTAAAGCCAGCATCACAGCATCTTCTCCCTTTGACTCTGCTTCTGTCTGCTTCCGTCTACTTCTTTCTGCTTCTGTCACACGGCCTTCTTCATTCTGTGTCAAATCTCCCTCTGCCTCCCTCTTATAAGGAAACTTGTAACTGTATTTAAGGACCCACCTGGATAATCCAGGCTAATATCCCCATTTCAAGGTCTTTAACGTCAGCACATCTGCAAGGTCTCTTTTTTTTACCATGTAAGGGAACAGTCGCAGATTCCAGGGATTAGGAACTGGAGATCTTTGGGCACCTACCACAGCTTCCCCCACTCTGTTTCTCTTCTGCTCCATAGATGCCACATCTGAGAATGACCAGGGCCCAGCATTCTATGGACCACACATCCCTGGAGGGGGCATCGCTGACATCGTGCTTGGAATGGTGGTTGGTATTGCTCTGATGGCCACTGTGGCCTATTTCCTGGGCTTCATGAGGGACCAGGTAGCCGTGATTCTCTTTTCCCTAAAGGAGGGTTGGGTACCTGTCTATGAAGGAAGCTTGAGGTAAACAGGAGTCCTGGATAGGATGAGGATAGAGAGAGATGAACCAGATTCCTGAGTTTTCTTTCTGCTTTGATGGAAATTAATGGTGGATAAGTTGGCAGAGCCCAGATTGTAGAGGCCTTGAATGCCAAGCTGCAGGCCTCAGACTTTACCGCATTTGACCTTGGGAATCAAAAGAGTGCTCCTTGCACGTGAGACACCCCTCCACTCCTCTGGGCCTGGTGGGCCGGCTGGCTAGGAGAGGGTGCAAGGGTAGTGAGTAGGGAGCAAGAGATGAGCGCTCCTTTCTAGGTATGGAAATTAATGGTGAAAAGGGTGGCATGGGACTCTTTGCAGAGACCTTGAACTCCAAGCTGAGAACTTGTCTTCTCCTGTGGGGAGTTAGTGAGTGCCATCTTCAGGTAAATGTGCAGCATCCCTCCCTTGATGTAGGCCTGGGGCATGGAGATGGTAAGGTGTTGAGTGAGGGACGAGAGAATGGAGTTCCCTGTGCATGTGTGTGCATGTGCCCGTGTGCGTGTGTGTGTGTGTGTGTGTGTGTGTGTGTGTGTGTGGTGGGGAGTGTGGAGGGAGAGGGGTGGTGATGCGCACTCATGGTCGGAAGGCTGGCAGGGGTTGTATCGTGGAGGCCTCCAACACTAGACCAAAGGATTTCATTCCTTGTCACCAGGAAGCAGTGAACAACTACGCCCCTTATACTGGGCCCCCCTTCCCCACCCCCAGCCCTGGGGCAGAACCTAAATCCTCTCTCCTTTGTCTTCCCCTCCAGATCAGGGCAGCTGTGTTTTCTCACCCATATGTCAGGTCATTATTGCTGACAGGGGGTCACCAGATACATTGGAACCAGGGCTGGGGGCGGGGGGAGTGAGGATGGGGGGTAAGGGGGAGGGAGGAGCTTGGAAACTGTTAAAATACCTCTGTAGGGCTTCCCTGGTGGCACAGTGGTTGAGAGTCCGCCTGCCGATGCAGGGGACACGGGTTCGTGCCCAGGTCCGGGAAGATCCCACATGCCGCGGAGCGGCTGGGCCCGTGAGCCATGGCCGCTGAGCCTGTGCGTCCGGAGCCTGTGCTCCGCAAAGGGAGGGGCCACAACAGTGAGAGGCCCGCATACCGCAAAAAAAAAAAAAAAAAAACAGAAACAGATTCACAGATGTAGAAAACAAATTTATGGTTACCAAAGGGGAAAGCAGGGGGAGAGGGATACATTTGGAGTTTGGGATTAACAGATACACACTACTGTATATAAAATAGATAAACAGCAAGGTCCTACTGTACAGCACAGGGAACTGCATTCAATATCTTGTAATAACCTGTAATGGAAAAGAATCGGAAAAAGAATATATATATTAGACATATGTATGTATATGCGTGTGTATATATATTATACCTATATATGTATATGCGTGTGTATATATATTATACCTATATATGTATATGCGTGTGTATATATATTATACCTATATATGTATATGCGTGTGTATATATATTATACCTATATATGTATATGCGTGTGTATATATATTATACCTATATATGTATATGCGTGTGTATATATATTATACCTATATATGTATATGCGTGTGTATATATATTATACCTATATATGTATGTGCGTGTGTATATATATTATACCTATATATGTATATGCGTGTGTATATATATTATACCTATATATATATATGCGTGTGTATATATATTATACCTATATATGTATGTGCATGTGTATATATATTATACACATATATGTATGTGTGTGTATAATATATACATATGCGTGTGTATATATATTATACATATATGTATATGCGTGTGTGTATATATATATACTATACATAAATATGTATATGCATGTGTGTGTGTATGAATCACTTCGCTGTACACCAGACAGTAACACAACATTGTAAATCAACTATCCTTCAACTTTTATAAAAGCGTCTTGGAGGCAAAGACATGATTTTGCAATGTGTGGCGTGCGGAGGTGAGGGCTCAGCCCGGCTTTGCTGTGTGGCCCTGAGACCAGCCCTTCCCTCCGGTTGGAGCTTCCTGGCTGAGCCCGGCAGGCTGCAGGGGCTTTGCAGTCCTCCTGGGGATGGGGGTCTGACATTTATCAGCCCCATCATCTGTGGGTTTTCCTTTGAAATTTGCCTCCTCCTGGAGAGACAGAAGGCAGGGCCCTCTGGGGAGGGGGCGGGGGGAAAGGGTCCAGGTGGAGGATTTGCAGAGAGAGAAGTTTCCTCTTTCAGATGGGTATGATGAGGCCCACTGTTGATGCTTTCACTCACATTCTTTCATTTATCCTATGACAGTTATGAGGCGGGAACTATTATTACCCTTGTTTTACAAATGGGGAAACTGAGACTCAGGCAGAGGACATCACTTGCCCAAATAAACAGCAAAAGTGGGATTCAAAACCCAGGGAGTCAGGCTCTGCGCCTATGGGCTTTACCTCTAATAGCATTGAAGATAGAGAAATATAAGCACAGGAAATAATAATGATAATAATAGTGATAATAACAATAGTATAATACTATGGGACTTCCCTGGTGGTCCAGTGGTTAAGACTCTGCACTTCCACTGCAGGGGGCTTGGGTTTGATCCCTGGTTGGGAAACCAAGATCCTGCATGCCGTACAGTGCAGCGAATAAACAAACAAACAAACAACAGTACTAATAATAGTGACTGACACTTACTCTGAACTGTCATATCTGATATCAGACCTCACAATAACCTGATAAACTAAGTTCTACTATTCTCCCCATTTCGCAGTTGAAGAAACTGAGGCTCACAAAGAGAAAGCCCCTTGCCCATGATAATAGAGAAAGTAAGCAGCAGAGTCCATATTTGCTCCCAAATATACTAAGAGCCCATGCCCTTAACCTGACTGAGCAGGGGATGGGGCAGTGCTTGGGCTAAACTGGGGTCATTTGAGGGGTAGAGAAGGGCATAGCTGCCAGCCTCTGTTAATTGGGCTGATGGTTAGGGCAAGGGGGGAATGTCAAGGTCAGCTGCGCATGGGCATGGCTGCTGGGGTTGAGGCTCCCCATCTATGCCCACAGTCTTTAAGTTTCCACAAAACTGTGTGCAAAATGGCCACATGGAAAACTGGAAGCTCCTACTACCTTGTTCCCTTTCCTTCCCCTGTGCAAGGGAGATCTCTGCCTGAGGGCAAGTATGAGGAAGTACGAAAGGTTAATTTCTCCCATCAAAGATAATAAAAGAAGTTCCCCTTTATCAGGGGTTGGCTCTGTGCCCATCCCTGGACCAGGGGAATTGCACGGTATTGAGAGCGCAGTCTTTAAGGTCTGGCAGGCCAGGTTCCAGTTAGCTTTTGACACTTACTATCTGGTCTTGGAAAGTTACTTCACCAATCTGAGCATTTGTTTACCTCCCTGTGGAAGCGGGAGGCTGACCATGCATCTTCCACGGAGTGGGCACCGTTGGAGAGAGCACAGTAACCCCCAGGAGACCCAGTTAAAGCTTCACAGTGTTCATTACCACCCACAACAATCCTAGGAGGCAGACGATATTATTCCTATTTTACAGATGGGGAAATTGAGGCTCAGAGAAGATGAAAACATGCCACAAGTCACGCGGCCAATAAGTAATGGGTAGAAGTCAAGCCTCTAGGGGTGGAGGGCCCCATCCATGACCTCAGACCTCCCTCCACTTAGGAAGACCGTAACTGGGCACCCCCAACACACCTCTTCCTCCCTGAATGCCTCCTCTTTCCCCTCCAGCCTCACTTTTGACCGTGTGGAGCCTGCCAACTGCAGCCCAGCTCACCCCTGATGCCAACCTGCTTGAAGTCACCCAAAGTGAGAAGGGTGTTGTTCCGTCTATATTTGGGACCCCTTGGTCACCCTAGACTCATGGTAGATTCAGGGCACAGAAAACAAGGCTGTCATTCTGATCTCTGTCTCCACACCTCAAGCGCCCATCAGGGTTCCGTGCCCAAAGCCCCAACATGACACACCTGATTGGCTCACTCACTCACTCAGCAACAACTGGTCCGATCATTTGTGTCGAAGCTGGGGGTGGGGCGTGGTAAAGATGTGGGCTGTGGCTATCATGGCTGTGGGTGGGGAAGGTTGGCTAAGAAGTGGGTTGGGGGACCTGGCTGTCATCCGTGTTACAAGCTTGATTTCTTTGCATGACCCACTGTCATATCCCAGACCCTCCATTTGATTTGTACCATCCCATTTAATGGGCCTTGGAGAGGGGAAGTGAGTGGCTCAAGATCACACCTAGAATGAGAAGTAGATCCAGCATTTGAGCCCAGTCATGGAGCTCCAGGGTGTCTGCATGCAATTCCAACCCACCCCTGTTTCTCTGGGGCCCTCTGTGACTATATCTTGCTTGGTCTTCCTTTATCTGTGTCTCTGACTCTTGTTTCCCTCTCTCTGTTTCTTCCTCTGTAGAATCGCTGGCCAAGCCCACCATTTCAATCAGCCAGGGCACAGCCATAGAGCACAGGGGAAATGTGACCTTCTACTGTGACCCCAAAGATGTCAACATTACCATCCACTGGGTCTCCAACAATCAGCCCCTGGTGTTCCATGAGTGCATGCAGCTGTCCACAGATGGCAAGACCCTCACCATCTTCCCTGTCCAGCGGGAAGACACCGGGACTTACCAATGTGAAGTTTGAGGTGTCCTCCATGTCATGAGCCGTGACCCCACCTTCCTGGTTGTGAACTGTGAGTCCCTTTCCATTCTCCCAGCCCCTCCCCAGCACCCACTTCCTTGGTGATCTCATTCAGTCTGGCAGCTTTATTGTTTATTTATTTATTTAAATAATTTATGGCTGTGTTGGGTCTTTGTTGCTGCACGCGGGCTTTCTCTAGTTGCAGCGAGTGGGGGCTACTCTGTTGCGGTGCGCGGGCTTCTCACTGCGGTGGCTTCTCCTGTTACGGAGCATGGGCTCTAGGCGTGCAGGCTTTAGCAGTTGCAGCGCACGGGCTCAATAGTGACGCACGGGCTTAGCTGCTCCTTAGCATGTGGGATCTTCCCGACCAGGGCTGGAACCCGTGTCTCCCGCATTGGCAGGCGGATTCCCAACCACTGGCCACCAGGGGAGTCCCCAGTCTCGCAGCTTTAAGTACCATCCGAATGCGGACTTGTCCACGCTTTAACTCCAGACGTATAACTGTTTGATGTCTCTGCTTGGATTCTCCTGGGAATGTCCAACTTGACATACCTAAAACTGAGCTCCTTAACCTTCGGCTGTTTGATCCAAAATATTGCCTAGGTAGTGGTGAGGAAAGAGCATTTGCTGGCATGTTTTAGATATTTCTTCCAATCCCGCTTTACCCAGGGATGAAGCTGACATGTCATCACTGTCAGACTCTTGCATCTTCTTTGTAATGTTTCTAGAGCTTGAGTGGGGAGAAGAGAAAAATTAATGTTATTGACTGTCTACTTCCCCCTAAGAGAGCTGTCACTGACGCTGTTATTACTGCTACAATTGTTCTTGTCCTCCCAGATGGTCCTGACCCCGTCAAAATCAAGGTGGAGTCCGGTGTACCCAACGGGGAGGCAGTTGAGGTGATAGAGGGCAGCAATGTGACCTTCTCGGTAGAAATTCAGTCTCACCCACCCACTGCCTATTTATGGTTTTTCCCCAATGACTCCAAGCCCATCACGAGCTCATTTCTCACCGCAAGCACATTTACCATCTATGCCGTGTCCAGGGAACACGAGGGCACGTACAGCTGCTTGGTGTCCAACAGTGCCACCCAGCTGTCCCACAAGGCTACTCTTAAATTCCACATCCTTGGTGAGTCTCTTTTCCCTATATTTCTCTCCTTTGTTTCTCTGAGAATCAGAGCTACACCAATATCCGAGAGTTTGAGGAGGACCCAGTGGAGTGGGGACTTCCCATGTGGCTGGTGGCAGATCGTGGCTCTAGCCACAGGCAAGGACCTGGGTCCTGGCTTGACACATCCTCTACAAGGCCTTGTAGGCTCTCTGTGGGGCGTCTGTCACTTGATTCTCTAGAAGTGGGGGAGGCGATTCTCTATACATACAAACACTAACACAACACTCACAGACCCCATACACACATAGGGACACACACACAAATAACAATCACACATGCAGGGGACTTCCCTGGCGGTCTCGTGGTTAAGACGCCGCGCTTCCACTGCAGGGGGCACAGGTTCGATCCCTGGTCGGGGAACTAAGGTCCCGCATGC
Organism: Delphinapterus leucas; assembly: GCF_059928025.1. Taxonomy (NCBI): domain Eukaryota; kingdom Metazoa; phylum Chordata; class Mammalia; order Artiodactyla; family Monodontidae; genus Delphinapterus; species Delphinapterus leucas. Next base: position 10,735,991 of record NC_143148.1, read on the forward strand.
TGCACAGTGCGGCCAAAAAAACCAAACCAATCACACACGCATAGCACGCTCACACATGTGCACCACAGACACATACAACTCACACACAACATACAAAAGCACAGAATACACAGACTCACACAAGATACATATAACACGTACCCAACAGACACACACAATACATGAAACACACAGTACATAACACATCACAGACACACAACGCATACACATACCATACACACAAACCCACAACATGTACATACCATGCACTCACACATATACATACACAATGCTCACACACAAAACACAGACACGTATATCACATATGGAGCAAACAATACCACAGACACACAACATATTCTCCCGTAAAACACATACACACAAAATATAATATGCACACAATAGACGCACACACACACACATCATAGACACTCGACATCCTCATGTACAACACAGAAAACACCCCACATGCCATACATTCAACACCATCAACACATGCACAATGACACAGAACACACACACAATGCATAGCTGTACCACACACACAATTCAGTGATACACAAAGCATATATGCACACAGTACAATATATACATTTACCACAGACCCTACCACAGTCACAAAACATATACACACAACACACACATATAAATAGACACAAAGCACACACTCACACACAAAACACGTCCACATACCACACACTCTCCACACACACAAAACCCATGACACATTCACATAATTGTCACACAACACACACTCATACACAAAAGACTTAGATGTACCACCCACACAATACAGTCATATGCAAAACACATATATACACACACAGCACCCACAACATATACACACATCCCTGGAAAATTCTGCGGGCCCCATATGGGTGGGAGACTGACAAAGGGACCCTGGACCCCATCCTGTCTCTCTATGTGTTTCCAGAAAGGCTGACCAAGCCTTGCGTCTTGCCTCTGAACCAGCTGGTGGCCCTGACCTGCCAGGCCACCCCTAAGGGAGCTGCAGTCCAGTGGTTCCTGCGGGGCCAGCTCCTTCTGCCCAGCAAGCACCTGGTGCTGTCAGCTGACAACAGGACCCTGGTCATCCATGGCCTTCAGTGCAATGACACAAGGCCCTATGAGTGTGAGGTCTGGAACTGGAGCAGCCGGGTATGGAGTGACCCCCTCAAGTTGAACATCAGCTGTGAGTCGCCCCGAGCCTGGACCTTCTTCTCCTCCCTTCTCCCTCCCCTGCTTAAGTTCTTCCTTCCAGCCACTCATTCCATAATTATTGAATACCTGTTCTGTGCCAGGCATGTCTGGGCACTGGACAAGACAACCCTCATGGAGCTTACGTTCTAGTGGGGGAGACAGACCATAAACAGCTAAGCAAGGGAGATTTCCTGGTGTGTCAGATGGCACTAGAGGCGGCACGAAAGGCAGGCAAGGCTGGGACATTGGGGAGGTGTTGCAGTCCTAGCTGGGGTGGTCAGGGGAGGCTTCCCAGAGGAGGGGGTGTTTCTGCAGGAGGAGGCTGGGAGTGAGCCGTGCAGCTAGCCAAGGGAAGTGAGTTCCAGGGGAGGGAACAGCACGTGAGATGGGACTGTGCTTGGCATGTCAGAGGAATTCAAGGAGGCCCAGGTGACCAGAGAGGTCAAGTGTGGGAACAGAAGAAGCTGGGAGAGTGGGGTAGACCACACAGGTCCTGTGGGCCATGGTGAGGACACTAGGAGCCACAGAAGGCTCTGAGCAGAGGAGAGATAGGATTAGACTTGGGTTTGCACAGGGTCTCTCTGGCCCTTGTCTAGGGGCTGGAAGCAGGGGAGAGGGACGAGGTGATAGTAGAAAGAGTTGTGTTTGTCTGGGTCCATGGAGACAGATCTCAAAATGAGATTATACGTGCAAGGATTTTATTAAGGGAATGCTCCTGTAGGGAGGGAACCTAAAAAGGCTGGGAGGGCCATCAGACTGAGATCTAAGCCTGACTCCGAGTGAGGAAGAAAGGGAGAGAGGGTTGGATGGGAGTGTGTGGACTGCCATGTAGTCTAAGGAACATCATCAAGACTCTCGGGGTGCCCGTCTCGCAGGAAGGGGTCTGCCTTAGTTTCCTCAACACACTCAGGTACTGGCAGGGTGCAGCCCAGGAAAGGCCTGGGAGTGAATCTGGGGGTACAGCAGCTGGGCTCTTGGTCAATCACACTCTTACCATTGGAGGTCTGTGAGGCACCCTCCCGTGGTGGCCACAGTCATCCATCAAGAGATGATGGGGCTGAGCCAGTGGCAACTGTGGGTGATGAGAAGTCAGCCGTGAATATATTTTATATATCAAACTCACAGGATCTGCTGCTCATTGACCTGAAGCAAGAGAGGAAAGGAGTGGTCAAGAATGACTCCAAAGGTTTTTTTGCCTGAGCTGCTCAAAGGATGAAGAAGCCATGAACTGAGCTCGAGAAGACTGGGGGAGAAGAGGTCTCTGCAGGGAGAGAGAGTGGGGCAGACCACACACCACCCTGTGTGGTCTACCCCACTCTCCCAGCTTCTTCTGTTCCCATACTTGACCTCTCTGGTCACCTGGGCCTCCTTGAATTCCTCTGACATGTGTGTTAATGTGCACATTACACAGCAGGGGGATAGAGACATGGCTTAAATACATTGCTTTCCCTTCCTTCCTTTTTTTTTGCGGCGGGGGGGGGCGTATCGGGTCTTAGTTGCAGCATGTGGGATCTTTCCTTGTGGCTCGCAGGCCTCTCTCTAGTTGTGTTGTGCGGGTTTTCTCTCTCTAGTTGTGGTGCGTGGTGCACAGGCTCCAGGGCGCGTGGGCTCTGTAGTTGCAGCATGTGGGCTCTCTAGTTGAGGCACGTGAGTTCGGTAGTTGTGGCGCGTGGGGTCCTAGTTCCCCCATCAGGGATGGAACTGGCATTGCAAGGCGAATTCTTTACCACGGGACCACCATGGAAGTCCCCTCCCTTCCTTTCTTGCTCTCTCCTCTTTCTTTCCAACTCTGGTCATGAAACCAAAAATGTCTACTTTGTTCTCTCTGTATGCTGAGCAGCAAGTAAGGCACTTGATGTTAGCTGTGACTTTCAGAGCTCACAGCCTACTCAGGATTGGGAGATCAATAATCAGACAAAGAAAATACAGTGTGATAGGTCCTGCCATGGGACCAGAGATTTGGGGAACCCAAAGGGAGCCCCCACCCAGTCTGGGGGATGTGGGAAGACTCACCATGAGAGGTGGTGTCTACCGCGAGACCCGAAGGACACGTAAGTTAGCTAGGTAGAGCAGACTCAGGAGAAGAGTATTCCAGAGAAGGAAGAGAGTATGCGATGCCTCTGATGCAATGGAATATCCAAGTAGGATCTTTTTTATTTTTTTTTGAAAACATCTTTCTTGGAGTATAATTGCTTTACAATGGTGAGTTCGTTTCTGCTTTATAACAAAGTGGATCAGCTATACATATATCCCCATATCTCTTCCCTCTTGTGTCTCCCTCCCTCCCACCCGCCCTATCCAATTAGGATCTTATTCAAGGATTGAAAGTGGGAGGTGTGGAGAGGTGAGTGGTGGGACTGGAGGGGTCTACAGGGACCTTGTGAATGAGTTCATCAGCCGTGGGCTTTGTCCCAAGGACCCTAGGGAGCCATGGACAGTTCTGGGCAGGGGAGGGTTAGTGTCAAGTTTGTACTTAGGAAGACATCTGTAGCTGCTGTGTGCAGGATTTGAGACCAGGATGGGGACACCAGGATGGGGGCAAATGAGGGATCCTGATGGCCATGGGGTTAGGATGGAGAGAAATGAACAGATTCAAAGGATATTTAGGGACAAGGGCAAGATTTTCCTCATCTCCTGGAATGCCCCAACTAGAACCTCTTTGCATCCTTCTTTCCAGTAGTTCACATTCATTTCAATAAGACAAGACTCAAACTCTTGGTTTTGCATGAGAAATCCAACAGCCATTTCCTTTGTTTCCTTCATGTCTATGGGAGGAGAGCCAAGTACCATTGGTCCCCTTCTGGCTTAACAAAGAAAATCCACAGGCATCTCTACCTTTGTGAATACATGGAGATGTAAATTTAGATATTGTCACCGGGCTGTTTGTTATTAAGAGATTCCATCAGAATTGTAAACATTTTGGAAGTTAGGGGCTACATACACAGGACACAGCAACAATTTCTGAAGCCTGGATGTCTTATGAGGCTCCTTTGTTAGAATTCACTTTTGCAATGGCAGAGGTTTTCGTTTTTGATTTTAATTTCGTTTGTTTTGAATTTTTCCCCCCTCCATGTTGTGGAATACAGTCTGTTTGCTCGGCAGCTAAGGAGGAAAGGGGAGCATTTTCTTCTTCTTCTCTTGCTGAGATTCCTTTCAACAGCAGTTGAAGAGCCCTTGTTTTCCAGGTTACAGCCTGGAATTCCCTTAGTTAGAATTGAGAAGGAAAAAAAAAAAAAAGGCAGAACTTCCAATGTGGAATTGAATGGGGTGAAATAGGACATCTCGCCAGTGGAGGATGGGTGCATAGCATTTGGATCTGCACACAGATGGCCCTGATCGAGTGGACATCACCAGGGGGTCGGCGTCCAAGGTGGTCAACACCATCAAGGCGGAGCTCAACTCCAGCCTGACCCTGCAGTGTCGGGCTGAATCCCAGCCGGATGCTGAGTTTCACTGGACCCTTGAACCTTCCACGAGTGTCTGTACGGGGGAACAGCTGGTCATCGAGGCCCTGACTTGGGAACACCAAGGGATTTACAGCTGCACAGCTTTTAACTCTCTCACACACCTGGCCCGCTCTGCCTCAGTCCTGGTCAGAGTGATAGGTGAGTCTTTCAGGTACATCTTCTCCTTGGGTCCAGGTGACTTTTCCTGATGCTGGCCTCAGCAATCTGATCTTCCCTTACCGTGGGCTGGGGTGTGGCAATGACTGTCCTGCAAGGGCAGGTTCCTAATCCGGAGCTGTTGAGTCCTGAGTGCTAACACTCAGGCTCTAGAACCTCTACTTCCTACCTGTGTGCCCTGGCAAACTCTCCAGGCTGCTCTGAGCCTCAGTTTTCCTATCTGTAAATGGGGTTTATGATGCCTACCTTTCAGAATTGTTTAGAAGTACAGTGAGTCAGGGAGATTGCCAATGAGAGAAGGAGTGAGCTGACAGGTGGGGTCAGGAATTATATTAATAACAACCTGGGTGTGACTGGCAAAGAGCCCCTGTATTTCTGCCTTGAGTTTTTTTTTTTTTAATAAATTTATTTTTATTTTTGGCTGTGTTGGGTCTTCATTGCTGCACGCGGGCTTTCTCTAGTTGCGGTGAGCAGAGGCTGCTCTTCATTGTGGTGCGCGGGCTTCTCATTGCGGTGGTTTCTCTTGTTGAGGAGCACGGGCTTCAGTAGTTGTGGCAATGGGCTTAGTTGCTCCGCGGCATGTGGGATCTTCCCAGACCAGGGCTCGAACCCGTGTCCCCTGCGTTGGCAGGCGGATTCTTAACCACTGCGCCACCAGGGAAGTCCTGCCTTGAGTTCTTGAGAGGACAACATAGTGTCGCTGCTCGCCAGTCGCTGTTCACATCCTGACTCCAATGCTGTGTGACCTTGGGCATGCTACTTAACCTCTCTGGGCCTCTGATTCCTTGTCTGTAAAACAAACATAATAGTTGTGTTTACATCAAAGCGCTGTTGAAGATTAATTAACATTTGTAAAGTTCTTATGGCAGTGCCTGGCATATTGTGTTTGCTAAATAAAACTATTCTTTATCGAGCCTGTGTCACACCCTGAAGCAAGCCTTTCCATATGTATTATCAGCAAACATTTCTTGGGTACTCCTTGCCAGTCAGCTATGAGGCAGGCCTGTTGGTATTTCCACCGTTCAGAAGAGATTGAGACTTAGAGACTAAAGCCCCATCACTAGGGTTTTAAAAACCGGCTGGCCATCTCAAGAGCAGTGTTACTGTTGTTGTTTTGGCCGCAGGATCTTAGTTCCACGACCAGGGATCGAACCCGGGCCCCTGCAGTGGGAGCGAGGAGTCCTAACCACTGGACCGCCAGGGGAATTCCCACAAGAGCAGTGTTCTTAGTTGTCTGCAAAGTAGAGGACCCCATACAGCTTTCCAAATTACCTCATTCAGTCTTCAGAACAACGCTCTGGTCTTGTTAAGACCATTTGATGGATGAGAAACAGAGGCTCAAAGGAGGAAGCAGTGAGTTTGTTTGATGCTCAGAGGGATGTTGTAGGGTTTGAATTAGATCATGTATGAAGGGCTCTTGGAGCTTAGAGCTTGGTAGATGGCAGCTTCTATCATCATCGTCGTTGCCTTTTATAAAGCGCCTCCTAAGTGTTGGGCACTGTGCTGGTACTTTTACATGTGATCTCATTTAATCTTCTCAAAAGCCTGTAGGGTTACAGATTACTATGCTTGTTTAACATTTAAAGAAATGGATACTCAGAGAATAAAACAAAGAACTCCTAAGACATCTAGGAAGCCCCCTCCTGCCCATCCAAAGCAGAATCTTTTCCTCATACCCCTGACCCTCGTGTGGCTGCCTTTTTAATTCCTGTGGCTCCTTCGCTCCTTTGAGAAAGGTTCTGGGCAAAAGTGGGATGGGTAAACAGTAGGCCAATGTTCATGATAACAACTGCCATTTATTAATCAATCACTGGGTGCCAGGCATGAACATTCATGATCTCATTTCATCTTTGCAACATCCTTATGCAGTAGGTACCATTTCCCCCACTTTGCAGATGAGAAAATGAGACTCAGGAAGAGTAGTTACTTTTGTCTGTGTCCACAGGGCCCCAGAGAGTCAAAGGTGACTCACTCGGGGGAAAGCCAGGTCTCTGGTTGCCAAAGCTCTTTTGTCTCTCTGAAGGCCATATATATATACATATATATATATATTTTTTTTACGGTACGTGGGCCTCTCACTGCTGTGGCCTCTCCCGTTGCGGAGCACAGGCTCCGGACGCGCAGGCTCAGCGGCCATGGCTCACGGGCCCAGCCGCTCCGCGGCACGTGGGATCCTCCCGGACCGGGGCACAAACCCGTGTCCCCTGCATCGGCAGGCGGACTCTCAACCACTGCGCCACCAGGGAAGCCCCGAAGGCCGTATTAATCCATCATCCTAGTTAGTAACATCGTCACACCAACATTGACTGATCACTGTAGGTGTAAATACTTCACCTACATTGAACATACTAAACATTGCATATACTGAACATGAATACATATACGTTTAATCTTTTCAGCAACCATATAGAATAGGCTTCATATTATCTCTCTTTACAGAAGAGCCAGTGGACACACGGAGTGGCTAAGTAGCATGACATGGCCAAAGTCACACAGCTGAGATGTGAACTTAGGCTGTTTGACTCCAGAAATGATTCTATTACTACCACAAACTTCAGCTTCCCGATGGCTGGAAAACAAGTGCTCATCAAATTATCAAGTGGAGATAAAGCCACAAACTTGGGAATGGGGCTGGGGACAGGGATGAGGGTGTGTCATGCCCAGGTCCTGATTCTCTCTCCTTGCCCAGGTTCTGGGTCATCCCTCTCTGAAGGGGCCATCGCTGGCATTATCATCAGGATCCAGGCTGTCATTGCTCTGGCCACAGGGCTGGGCTGTTTCCTCTGCATCAGAAATGCCAAAGGGTAAACCTGGGAATGGGATAGGGGGTGTGGCCCACAGGGGACCTGACTGGCAGAAGTGTTGCTGACCTTGGTGATGAGCGGCATCCATGGCACGTGGGGAATTGAGAAGGTTTGGCACATTGCCCAAAATGTACATGGGGATATAGGTGGAGCCTGTGCAGATGGGCAAGGACTAGAGGCACAGAAGAACGAGGGTCTTGGGTTTTCAGGCCCTCAAGGAGAACAACAGAGGAACCCATCTATGAGGTCACGACACCCACCCCTGAAGAGCATCACCTTGCGGAGCCCGGTCGCAGTAAGTGACTCCATAGCTGATGCCCAGGGCAGCAGTGAGGTCTGGAGAAGAGGCTGGTGCAGAGAGCCCAGGCCTCTGCCCCCAGCTTACCCCCAAGTCACTCTGACATCATGGGCAAGCCCTGTACTCTTAGAGTCTCCGGGTCCCCATCTGGAAAATGGATGAGATTGGTTCCAACAGCCATAACACAAATACGGCAACGTGCTGCCATCCTTTTCTTCCCCACTCTCAGAAAACTTTGTTAATTGAGTGCTATAAACTGAGAGAATCAATCACAGTACTCCTCCCCGCTATACTCAAAACCAGTCTCAAAGTCCATGTCAACACAGTGCCTCTGTCACCCTCTGCTAATGGATGGGAATTGACCAAAGGCAAAATGAAACATCTTTGTCATGTCTGGCCTACGATTCTGGTATGCTGGGCTCATGAAGTGGACGTCCCCTGGAGACTCTCCAATTCAGCTCAGTTTTACAGAGAAGAAAACCAAGACCAGGGAGGATATACGATAAACCCAGGCTAAAGAGGACCCTGGTACAACTGGGGCTAAGTCTTAGACTTCTGTCCTCATCTGTGTCATCAAACAGGCTTATCTAACCCAGAACTTGATTTCCAGGACATTCCTGGGTTAAGATCACTGGAGATGAGATGGGGAGTCCTGGGGAGAAAGGAAGGAAGGTTTCTGCCACATCCTTCCTGGGCATAGAAGTGACCTGGGCAAATTGCCCCTTCCCTCCTATCTCTTCCTAACTCCAGCCCTGGGCTGGCATTCACTTTCCCTAGACTGGTGCATGCCTATGTATGCCAATGTACCCGACACTCAAGGCCAAATCCAAGTCAAAAAGGTGGGTAATGCTCCAGAGGGACCCCTTCTGTTCCCCCGACTGTCGGGCCCTTTCCCAGCCCAGTAGGGCTGTTACAGTCCTACGTCTTGGGGTTGGGTGGGGTTCAGGCATATGCCCTTGAGGATGCCCAGTGGCAGTTTGGGTCTCTCTGCATCTCCTCCTCTGCTTTCTCTGGGGAGCTCAAGACCTTCCACGGCTTTTTCATCTCTTCTCCTTGTCTTCTTTCTCTTCAACATGACAATGCCTAACCTGGACCCACTCTGGGAATCAGAAGGGATGTAACTGCCTCTGAGGCCTAAGCTATTTCCAAGAACTTCCAGGGGTGGCCTTTATCCCGAGCCCCACGACCTCGTCACTACTTTCTTTTCCCCCAGATGCTGCCACTAGACCCTCCAGAGCAGTTCTATGAGGTAGGTTGGCCCAGCTTGATGTTATTAAGGAAGCCACAAGGGAATACAGTCTGAGAATGTTATATTTGACAAGTCTGAGAAGTCATCTTGTCTAGATCCTTCACTGAACATTGCAGGGCCAGGAATGAGGTGAAAGTGGCTCAAAGCCTCACAGGGAGCTGGGTCAGATTCTAGGACTCTGGTTCCTATACTGTGCTGCCCCCACTTCCAGTGCTTGGAATCAGATTGCAAATGAAGTGGCACTGACCTAACAAGTGATGGGGTGCAAACTAAGTTTTGGAGGAGAGATTGCAGAGGTAGCCAGGTGAGAAGGAAGAGTTCTGGGCCAGGGGTAGGGCCCTGGGTCCTAAACCTATTTCTGCTTCTGATCCTTTGTAAGAACCGGGTCAAATCTCTTTGTCTCTGGATCTCTGAAGGGTGAAAGTTAGCACTTTCCAGTTGCTGTGATTCTACGGCAAACGGTACCTGTGGTCCCTAACTGATCTCTTTGTTCACTTCAAGAAGGAATCACCTTCCACAATCCATGGGGACTATTCTCGTGGCTCCAGGAAGCCATCGCCCAAGCTTGCGTTGCATCCCTTGGTCCCAACTCTACCAAAAGAAAACAGAGTCAAAATATGAGGTACTTTTATGCCACACTGAGTCTTTGGACAGTTGGAGAGCTGCCGCTAATCTGCTTTTTCCTTCTTGCTAAAGAATCTGTAGGATAAACTATCAAGAGATTTCCTTTCAAAAATCTTTTCAATCCCATTCCACCCATTTCCATCCTATCACTTTCTGGTTCATTTCCTTCCATTCCCTTCCAATCCACTGCATTTTACTCCATCCCACATTTCCATTATATTTATTTTCACTCCATCCATTTCCTTTCTATCCATTTAACTTCATTTCCTTCTCAATTCCAGCTATTTCCTCTCCATTCCAGTTAGTTTTATTTTTCCATTCCATTCCACTCCACTCCTCCCCACTCCATGTCTTTCCATAAAATTCCTCTTATTTCCTTTTCATTTCTTTTATTCCTCTTATTTCTTCCCATTCCATTCCTTGTCATCACTTCCCACCCACCCCACTCAATGCCATTCCATCCCACTCCTCCCTATTACATTTTATTCATTTCTATTTTTTCCTTGTAATCCCACCCCATTCATTTCTTCCACATTCCATTACTGTCTATTTTATTCCTATCACTTTCCATTTCCATACCATCACTCTATTTCATTTCCATTCTTTCCCTTCCCGTCCCATTTCATTCCTGTTCTTTCCAGCCACATATTTAATCCACTCCATTCATTCTATTTCCTACTATTCCACTCCTTTCTAGTCAGTACCCTACTTATTTCCATTTTGCATTTCCATTTGATTGGCTTTTGTCTCATCCCACCACGTTCCATTTCTTCTCATTCTGTATATTTCTTTTCCATTCACTTCATTTTCTTTCCATTTCCTTCTTTCTCATCTTTTCATTTCCCCTTCCTCATCCCTTCCCTTTCCATTCAGTTCTGTTTCACTGTTTTATATTTCCTTTCATTGCACTCTCTTCCCTTCTATTTCTACTTTTTAGAAAAAATTATCCTACTGAAGTATAGTTGATTTACAATGTTGTGTTAGTTTCTGGTGTACAGCAAAGTGCTTCAGTTATACATATATATAATAGTTTGCATCAGCTAATCCCAAACTCCCAATCCACCCCCACCCTTCTATTTCTTGTTCATTCCTCTTTAATCCATCTCACTCTGTTGTATCACATTCCATTCTGCTCCATTACCTGTCAGATGAACCATTGTCAAAAGATGTGAATGTCTATATGTCTTAGGGTTTTTTTAAATAAGAAAGACAAACCCCTTGAAAGTAGTTCGGATTAATTAAAGTGTGGATTAATTGAGAGAACAGTGGGGAATCTCAGATAATTCAATGTCAGAAATTACTTGTGGGCCTCATGGGGACTGGAATCAGGAAGTTTCTCTCTCTTATGGTTGCTCATTTTTGCTGATCAATGAATTTGTTCCATTGTCTTTGGTCCAGATTTAATTCCTATGCAAGCTTCCTGGTCACTACTCCTCTATAACTTCAGATTATATATGACAACATCCTCTACTACTACTTAAAGTTTTCTAGGTTCACATTTTTCAGAGGAGAAGCACACTTACTCCAGCCGTTGGATGGATTGTGCTGACAGTTGTCAGCTCTCCGATTAGCTGTGAACTGGTACAAACATAGCCTTCTAGGTCCCTCTCTTCATCAGGGTCTGGGGAAAGGAGTCGCATTTGTTTCCTTTTATCAGTAGAACAAAAGCTCTTCCTGGAAATCTCACCCAGTGCACTTCCTCTTGTATCTCCTTGGGTCAGAATGCTGTCACATGGTATTTATTCTTGCAAGGAAGGCTGAGAAAATGAGATGTTATCCTTCCCAGTCTCTTCAATAGAAGCAGGCAAGGGAGAAGATATGGGGAAGAGTGTCAGGTCAGCCCCCTCAGTGTCTGCTACATTCTGAAGGGATGAGAAGGAGCAAACAATGCAAAGCGTCTGGAGTAGAACATTCTGAGTCGAGGGGCATCAGGTGAAAAGGACCTGAAGTGAATGTCTTTGTTATCTGTTGCTGTATAACAGATTACCACAGACTTAGTGGCTTAAAATAACACACATTTATTATATCACAGTTTCCGGGGTCAGGAGTCTAGGCACTGCTTAGATGGGTCTTCTGCAAGGCTGAAATAAAGGTGTTGGCGAAGTCTCAGGTCTCATCTGAGGCTTGACTGGGGAAGGATCCACATCCAAGCTCATATGGTTATTGGAAGCATTCAGTTCCTTGCAGGCTGTCATAAAGAGGGCCTCAGTTTCTTACTGGCTGTCAGCTGGAGGCTGCACTTTGCCAAGTAGCCCTCTCCGTAGGCAGCTCACAACATTGCATCTTGCTTCTTCAAAGCCATGACACATGTCATGCTCTTATAGAACAGAATCACATACATGTAAGCATGTACATCCTGTCACCTTTGCTGTATTCCAATGGGTAGATGCAAGTCACAGGTCTTGCCTTCAAGGGGAAGATTACGTAAGGGCATGAATACCAGAAGGTGAGTATAATGGGGGTCACCTTAGAGTCTGTCCTCCACAGTGGGGAAGCATGCACCATTCCAGGAATGGAGAGGTGCCAGCATGACTGACATACAATGAGAAAGGAGGAAGACATTCAGAATTTTCAAGAATGAGGAAGGAGAATGCCAGAAAGTTTGGGTTCCTACAGCAAGTAGCCCAGGAAAACCCACCTAGAAATGGAACTTACCTTTTCTCTTTGTGTAATAGGTGCTTGTGAATCCAGAACACAACACGTACTGCCAAATCAACCCCTTCATCTAACAGAAGCAGAGATCTTTTCCCCAGAAATCCTAGAGAAGCCATGCTTAATCATACATTCAATGACATTTATTGCGTACATATTATATTCCAGCCATTCTCTTTGTAAACCTGGTGACATTCTATTTCAATGTGTTTTTCGGGCTCTGGACCCTAGATCCCACCAAATCTTAAGCTTTTGACTCATGTTTCTTTAAAAGCAATAGAAACAAGGCAAAAGCAGCCTAGAATTAGAGGGCCAAGTTCTGATACCCAGAAGCAGGGGATGCCATAGTATTCGCTGCATCCCAAACATGGGCAAAGACTACTGATGGACACAGCAACCAAGGGAGAAGTGTGAGTCTGAGTCAGCCGGAGTAGAGCATGGGATGTATGCACGGGTCAGATGAGCAGTGTCTTTTCAAATCGTGGTAGAGGATAAGGAACAAGGAGCTATTAAGAGATGACAAGAAAAAACATAGAATGAAGCATGGGAATGAGGCACCTGGGGAGGCGTAGACGTGAGATGCTTAGAATCCTGAGGGACTCAAGGATGGAGATGTGAGAATGAGATTTGCTAAAGGTAAAGAGGAGTCAAGGATGACCCCCAGGTTTCTGGCCAGAGCAACTGGATGGCTGGCAGACCACTTTCTGAAGGAACAATGGGGGAGGAGCAAATTTGGGATAGAGAGGGGAAATCAAGAATTTTACTTGACATGTCAAGGATCGGTTGGAGAGTCAAGCAGGTAAACGTTCATAAAAGTCTAGATAGAGCAGGGCTTGTCACTGGGATTTGAAGTTATGGGGTTGGATGAGATCTTGTGTCGGGGGTCCCCGGGAATACCCTCAGGCTCAATGATTTGCTAAAAGGATTCAGAGGACCTAGAAGTTGTCATACTCATTGTTATGGCTTATTACAGCAAAAGGACAGAGGGTAAAATCAGCAAAGGGAAAAGGTGCAAATGAAGTGGAGTCTGGAGGAAACCATGCATAAGCTTCCAAGGGTCCTTTCTCTGTGGAGTCACATGGGGATTCCCACGATATGCGACAACACATGTGAAGTGTTGCCAACCAGGAAGGCTCACCCTGAATGTAAATGTCCACTGTTTTTACAGGGGGTCAGTCACTGAAGCTCCCGACCCCCAGAAGGAAAGCGGGTGTGTTCACTATAGATCACGTTGTATAAATATCTGGACAAACTGGTACAGGCACGCAAATACACTTCTACCAGATAGAACATTATAAAAGCTCAGTTCCCAGAAGCTGACCAAGAACTAGTCCTTTGAAATAGGCCTTTTTGGGGGGAATGTGCAGGGTTTGAGCAACTCAGGCCTGCTGAGTTAACCCTTGCCCCTACAGATCCCAAAGAGACTAGATAACACAGAGAAGAGTAGGGGCTGACGACCAGTAAGCACTGGTCCCTCCAACATTTATAGTTTGAGGTAGAGGACTGAGCAAAGGAAAAGGACTGTCCTTTTTTTTTTTTTTCCTGCCTAGGACTTACTTCTTCCCAGCTTTCCTCCCGAATATCCTAAGGACAGGTCACACTCTCCCTCTCCCTTATCTTTATCTTTAAAGCAAATGAATTTACAACCTCCTTGCTCTTCAATAGATGTTGAGTCCTCACCCAACTCCTTGCCAGTAGAACCTCAGTATGAAAGCTGGGTCTCAGCCAATTGCCAAACAACTGAGAGAGAAATCTCTGTGTTAGTTGGGCATCTTTGCAGAAGGAGTTCCTGTTCCATGGTAGTGGCTGTTCCAAAGTCCCTATAATATTCAGGTTAGGTCAGGGATTTGGGTGCTCCTGGCAGTAAACATTACCATTTGTTCATTTTGAAAGAAAAAAAATGACCAAACAAAAGACAAAGTCGGTTTTAAGTTATATATTACTAATGCTTTAATGTCTGAATATCTTGAAGTAAACACACACACACAAACAAGTGAACAGAAAAGAAGGAAGATGAGCTAACACTCAAAGCACCCCATCGTGACTTTGTCCTATTTGTACTGAATCTGTAGATCATTCTGCAAAATTTGACACCTTTACAACACAACCATTGTAATGTGGCATTTGTACATCTTTTATCTCTCTCAGTAGGGTTCTGAAGGTTTCTTCTAATGTCTCTATACACCTTACTAAATTTATTTGTAAGACTTTTTTTTTTTGCTTCTATTATGAATAAATGTGAACCTTTCTCTGTCTTGTTTGCAAACTTAGCATCGCTTGTGTAGAGGAAAGATATTGATGTGTAGGCAAGGGGCAAAATAATGTAAAAGTTAAGAGCATGGACTCCAGAGTCAGACTTCCTGAACTCAAATACCAGCTCTGCCCTTACAATACAATCAAAGGTAATGTACTTAATATTATTGGGCTTCAGTTTCATCTTCTGTAAAAGGAAATATCTGGTTTAAAATACTGTTAAGGAAGAGCTGAAAGTATTATCTGTAGATGACTGTCTCACTAAAGAAGCCAGGAGAATCAAATGGAATACTGTAAGAATTCATAACATTTCAGTAGGTTAACCAGATACAAAATAAATATTGTTTTTAAAAAATCAACCACAATAACCAATTATAAGAAACTTTGGGGTAAAGATTACATTTCAAACAGCAATAATTTTTTGTTGTTAAAAGTCAGATTCACGTGAGGAAAACTACAGGAGTTCTTTGACACCGTTAAAAGAAAAAGCTTAAAAATACCCTGTTTTCATATAGCAGGGCTCCAGTTTTTAGCCTCCTCCCTGATGGGGTGGAAATAACCATCACAATTTCCTCACAGGGTGATTGTGCTGGTTAACGCGATAAGATGTTAAAGTGTTTAACGGGGGGTCAGGAACCTTTATTCAAAACAAAATATTTGTTGAGCAGCTATTATGTGCCAGATATCTTAGGTGCTGGGGATACAGCAGTGATCAAAATAGATATAAATCCTTTCCCTTATGGAGAGCACGGTCTCGTGGTGAAGGCAGATAGACAACAGACCAAAAACAAAACAAAACCACCAACAACAAAACACCTAAAATATATTCTACGTTAGTGAAAAGTTCTTCAGGGAAAAAAATAACGGTGGGGGGAGGAGGGAGTACGTGGGGAGTGAAGAGTGGGTTTGCAAGTTTACAATGGTTGGTGGGGGAAATGCCTCAAGAGGTGACATTCGCCTAACGACCAGACGGTGGGGGAATCCTCAGAGGAAGAGCCTGCCGGGCAGCATGAACAGCACAGGCTAAGGTCCCGAAGTGGGAGCCTGCGGGAGTTGTTGGAGAAAGTGTAAAGGCCAGCGTGACTGGAACTGAGCCAGGAAAACGCTCAGGAGATGAAGGCGAAGAGAAAAGAGGAGGGGTGGGGAACAGATCCTTAAGTCCTTATAGGTAGGGGGGAAAAAAAACCTCAATTAAAAAAAAAAAGGATTCTTACTATTTTACTATTATTGACTACAAAAACATTTCAGACTCTTGAAGGGCTTGACAGGAGCTCCCTGGACTGTATAACGGGTTTGTAGCAACTATCTTTGCCCACGAGGACCAAAGGAGATGGTGAGCGCAAAGCGCCTGACAAAGTCAGCAGGCGCCCAGGAGGGGTCCCCGCCGTTTCCCTCCGGATCCCGTTTTCACTGTCACTCCTGGACGTCAAGCCGAGCCCAGGGCCGGCCTTTCCCAAGCCAGCCGCTCCCCACGCATCGGTGTCTTGGCTTCGGCCTCCGATCTGGCTCCTCGTCTCGGCGCCCCGCAAAAACTCGGACACGCACACTCTCTGACCCCAGCCGGACCCCAACCCTAACTCTCTCTTCCTGTGTTGCCGCGTCCGGGTGTCCGCCTTCCCTGAGGAGCTGGAACCCCGCCCGCGCCGCCGAGCCTTCTGGGAATTGTAGTCCAGGCTCGCCGAGCCCAAACGTACTTCCGGGTTAGGCCAGAAGCGCAGCCATTGTCCCGCGCGCGGACGTTTTTTGTCTCTGCGCACCTCGGCCCTTCGGAGGTTAAGCCGAGTGGCCCTGCGGATGCCGACTAGGGGAGGGGACAGAAGTAGCTTAACCCGAGTCTGTCGTGTGCAGAATCGGGGCAGAGAGTTGCTTAACCGAGCTCGTCTTGCCGTAGAGCTGTGCTGGGCACTGAGGCTGGGACAGGCCCTGCCTGGTCCTCGACCCGGTGGACGCCCAGGTTGGTGAGGGGCGGGGCAACGCCGGTGTCCCGTGCGCGCATGCGCAGGGTCTAGGCGGGCCGCTGGGATGGCGAGTGTGGGTGGGCGATCTGGGACCTGCGTGGGCGGTGCTTCAGCTTCGGGTCGCAGAAGTTGGTGGTGATACTAGGGCAGCTGCAGATCACGGGACTGTGCTCTGCGCACGTGTGCGGGTACCTGGTCGGGTGTTGCTCTTAGGATGCTCTGGGGAAGCCCAGGTTGGTGGAAGACAGGCTATATGCACGGGTGTGGGGGAAGATCCTGAGAACCCCGCCTCTCCCTCATCCAAGGCTGGAGGAGCTGAGAACGACTGGGTTGATGAAGTGCCCAGTTGCAGATTCTGGTTTTCGGAGGAGAGGGGCTCTGTCATTATTCCTATACTTTTGAGCAGGTGTTTGAGCAGGAAACACGAGATGGGACGTGAGATTCTGGGTAGTTGACTCTAGGACCCTGGAAGAGACACCACTCTTTTTGCAGACCTGGGGGCGCCCTGGGTAGTGGACAGACTAAGTGGGAGTTGCAGTTTCTTGTCTTAGGAGAGGCAGCGCTACTTCAGCGACCCCCCCCCACCGTCCCCCCGCCCCGCGCCGTGAGACTGGCTGATGGGCTGCAGACTCCTAGGATGACGGAGAGACCAGAGCCTAGAGGCAGGTTCTAAGCAGAGGGCTTCCTACACATGTTGGAGATGTCTGAATGGAAAGCAGGAACTTGGACCAGTGATCCTGGGACCCACGTTGGATAGTGCAGAGTCCTAGGACATTCAAGTTTGGTGAAGACACTGGGTGGCAGGTACAGATTCGGAGCCCAGGAATGACAAGCTGCAGCCGCTACCATCAGATTGACAGCTGTTTGGGAAGGAAGTGGGATGCTGCCAGCACGATTATGAAGTAGGTGTTCCCAGGACCTTTGCTCGGGCTGCCTAGCTTGCAGGCGTGAGAATGCTCCAGGTGGTAGAGGAACAGAGTCTGGGCTGCAGATTTGGATCTGGAAGGGGCTGTATGCTAGGTGGCACCCAGGGGTTAACATTTGGGTTGGAGGAAGCAAAAGGACCCGGTTCCCATGGGAGCTGCTCTATCGTGAGTTTGAGAACCCCCAGGCTGGTGAGTGCCCAGGTCCTAGGCCTGATTCTGGAGTTCTCTGCTCCAGTTACCGTTTGGGTGTTCTGAAGCAATGGTGGTAAGCAGGCAGTGAGGCTGGGGACCTGAGAACCCTCACAGGGGCTGGTGGGTACTTGAGGTAGCCCAGGGAGGTTGAGGAACAGATTGGGAAGTGCAGCTTCTCGTCTCAGGAGCGGGAACTTGCACAGTGCCCCAGGCTGGCCGAGGGCCCAGGTCCTGGATGCAGATTCTGGGTGTGAGCCTGCTCTGCGTGCGTGGGTATGCCAGCAGGAGGAGGGAACCTCGATGGGTGGCCCCTGTGCGGTGGCTGCTGGAGTAGAGGCCTGAGGGCCCCAGTTTGGAGCTTTGGGTTCTGAACTTGGGAGGGCCAAGGCCGCGCTCTGCACATGCACTGGCCTTTGGGCAGAATGGGCGCATGGGCAGTCCTAGGACCCTGGTACTGCCTGAGGATGTCCAGGTGGGTGGAGGGAGTAGCCGCAGATTCTGGGCTGCAGAGGGGTAGGGCTGTGCCGGGTGCCCTCTGTGCACATGAGCAGGTACTTGGGTGAGAAAGGAGGAGCTGGAGGTGGGTATTAGAGGGCGCTGGGGTCTTTGTGCCCCTGGCACCCCACTCACAGCCTGATGATGCCCAGGTTGGCAGAGAGACAGGCTCTCCCTGCGCTGCAGGTGCCCAGGAAGATGTTCGGGAGGAATCTGGGCAGGTGCGACTCAAGTAGGGGCCTGGGGAGGTTGGTGGGGGAAGCAGTTTGGGTGCGGGTTCAGGGTACAGCTGCATTGTGAACTCACCCTATACTGTTTGAGTGAGAATCCAGTGGGGCTGAGGGGTGGGTAAGAGGGAGAGATGGGGCAGGGATGGCGTGCGGAGGTGGGGGATTTGCTGTTCTAGTCTCCGACCGAGAAACATCGAGTTGGTACAAAGACAACTGAGGTCCACGTTCTGGCAGGTGCTGGTGTTTGTCGGGCAGCCCCCGGTCCCATGCCGGCTTTGTTTCTGACTCAGGCCTGAGGACACCCAAGTTGGTGGAGGAGCCAGGTCAGAATTACAAATTCGGGGCCCAGGAAGATTTGGGGTAGGGGAGAATCTGGACTGGTGCTCTTCTGGTAGGAGCCCGCCCACCCTAGAATGGTTGAGGGACCAGGTCCTGGGTGCAGCTGAGCTCTGTGCTTACACTTGGCTGTTTGAGCAGGAAGTGAGAGGCAATCCACCCGACAGGTGCTGGAGGGTCAGGCTTGTCAGTGGATCCTGGGAGGGGCGGGGCTATGTCATGAACTTCATGCGATTAGTCACGCACGGAGTTTGACAGATTCAGGTTGGGGGTAGTGGGTGCACACCAGGGGGTCCTTAATGTGCTGGGTGTTCGTAGGGGTCCCAGGATCCAGTGGGATAGAGAGGGACCGATTCGTGCTGCAGGTTTTGGTGATGGACGGAAGGCCACACTTGGGCATGTGGTGGGCCTCCAGGTTGGTGGTCCAGAGGCCCCAGACAGTGGAGGAGCTGCAGGCTAGAGCTGCAGAGCCTTGGCCTGGGAGAGGAACTGAGGGACTCTAGGTGCAAGCACAGCTGTTCAGGCAGGAATCTATCTGGGCAGGAGCCTCTAGAAGCACAGTTGCCATGGGTACTGCATCCCGGAAGCAGAGACTAATCCAGGGAGGGGGGAGCCACAGTGGACCTGCACGAAGATGCTGTACTCAGGGCTTCTCCCCTTGCAGCTCGGGACCTCAGGCCCCTGCCCGTGCCTGGAGGAGAGCATGGAAGAGCGGGATGAGAAGCCCCCGGGACCCCTGGAGGCCATCGCGCAGGTGAGTGGAGCTTCCCTTCCCTTGGGAGACCCAGAGCTTGTCCCCACCCATGCCCCACAGCCTGATCCCCTGGGTTTGGGACACTGTCCAGCTCTCTTTGCAGTGTTTTGGGGGCTTTTGGTCCCTCCCGATCAGCAGGCTTCTGACACACACTATACATTTTATGGGGCTCCCTGCATTTCCTCACCCTCTTAACCTAAATAACTCTTTCTGGAAGGAATTTGGCATCCTGTATCCAAAGCCCTTAGCCAGTGACTCACAGCTTTGCTTGAGAATAAGCAATTGGAAAGAATGTTTGTGAACGTGCAATGCAAGGGGAGAGTTAAATGAGTTCTAGTAAAAGACCATGAAATGGAATTCACTGTAGCCATTGATAGGATAAAAAGATATTTATGATCTACGTTAAGTAAATAGCATTTTGAAATGATTAAAAAAAGGATGTAGTTTGCGTGTGCATAGAAAATACATTATATCAGTTAACAAAGATTATCTGTAAGTTATGTTCCCAGTGACTTTATGTTTTTAGTTACTTATCTGTACTTTTGTACTTCTGTACAACACATTTTAAGGTTAGGAAATTAATGATTTAAAGCATTTTCTTTGAGAAAATTTCATTTCTTAAAGATGTTAAATTAGAATTTCACCTTTCCCTTCCTGGACAGTTCAGTCCTGAAGCTATTAGGTGGGGCAGAGCCAGGTAGGTGTCTGCAGTTGAGGGAGGGCTGCCTGCTGTGGGGTGGCACAGCTTCATCAGGGTGACAAGGGCATCCATGTGTGAGGGCGTCAGTGACCCAGTGGGGTGAGGTAAGTGTCCACACGGAGGAGGAGGTTCTGGTTTGGGGGTGACACGGTCAGCGCAGGTGAGAAGAGCATCCAGAGAGGGGATGCCCTGGTGTGGGCAGCCCAAGTGCAGTGAGGGTGTCCACGCAAGGGGTGGTCCAGCTTAGGGTGTCCGAGCCAGAGCCTGGTGAGACGGGCATCCGTGTTGGAGGTGGGGTGCATCCTGGTGTGGCGTATCACAGGCTGAGCAGGTTGAGGGCATCTGACTTGACGTGGAGTATCAGCTCAGACGAGGGCATCCACACGGAGTCCAAGGCCCAGTGACTCGAGAGTGAGTCCCTGAGAAGAGGCCACCTGGCCTGCAGAGTCAGAGCAGAGGCAGGGTGACGAGGGTCCCTTGGCAGAGGCTGGCCCCGTGTGGGGCAGCAGAGCCCAGGTGGGCCGAGGAGAACTGTGTAGGAGAGGCAGTGGCGGTGGAAATGGGAGATTAGTTACTTACAGGGGAGTCAGTCAGATAAACAAATCAAATAAGGGTCATGGTGAAACCGCTAGGTGGCGTTTCGTGGGGGCTTCTTGGAGCTCCAGTTCTTTATGTCTCAGCGCAGAAAGAATTCAGCGAGAGGCAAAGTAAGAGATGAGGAGTGATTTATTAGAACAGGACGCTTGTGAGGCTTACAGGTAGGCAGGCAAGAGGGTGCCGTGCCCCCCAAATTTAGTGGGCTACAGTTTTATAATCAAAGGAAAAGTGGGGAGGGGGAGAAGACCACCTTCTTCCTCACTCTTGAGTAGATCTCACGCTTCCATTATCAGCTCTTCCTCCATGTCGGGTGGGGGAGTTTTCTGGTCCCTCCACGGTCAAGCCGGGACTGTCGCGGCGCAGCGGAAATGAGCAAAAAGGCGGTCCATATGCTAAAAATAGTAAATCATCTCAGGTTTTAGTATAATGCCACCTTTTCCTCATATTTTTGTTTTTAGTGCACACAGAGGAGCATGTCCTAGGAATCATTAACTTACTGA
This sequence comes from Delphinapterus leucas, assembly GCF_059928025.1. Taxonomy (NCBI): domain Eukaryota; kingdom Metazoa; phylum Chordata; class Mammalia; order Artiodactyla; family Monodontidae; genus Delphinapterus; species Delphinapterus leucas. The sequence continues at coordinate 10,757,361 of NC_143148.1, forward strand.
GCTCACTGGGCAGGATGTGGGTCTCACGCCACCATCGTTTTATTGTTTGAGGGCATGTCTCATGCTTCTGTTGCATGGTTTTGTTGCTAAGCGAGCCTGCTTGGTTTTGTGGTTAAGCAAACCTGTTTTCTCGAGTGATCATTAACTTACAGGGGTCTCTCATACTTCTTTCTTTACTTACAATCCCCTAGTGGCATTAACTATTTAACTATCTACTTTGTCCCTTTACTCTGTCCTTATCAGTCAGTGGGAGGCAGGGTTCTCGCCGTCAGCTGTGGAAAGAGAGGACTTTGGAATGAACTTGGTGGTGATCAGTGGAATTGGAGGTATTGGGGTGGCTCCTGGTTTTCAGTATGTGTAGATGTAGAAATACATACAGATGTGTGCCTCTGTGTGTGTGTGTGTGTGTGTGTGTGTGTGTGTGTACACACAGATATACACATATGTATTCCCTGTCTCTGTCCACTGTGAGGGCCTGAGAGCAGTGACATTCTGATACCAGTGTGCACCCCTAGTGCCCAGATCTCAACTTCTAAAAATGCCACAGGTTTTATGAGTTTACTGTTAACGGGTATTTAGTGTTCCGTTTTTTGCTGTTACAGGCAGCACTGCTATAAATGTTTTTGATTATATAAATGATTCCTTGTACACGTACACAAGAGTTTCAGAGAGAGAAGTTAGGCAAATATAAATTTACATACATTTGCATTCACATCTTTATCAAAAGTACAGGTGAAATGAGTTTTGATGTGACCATTGGTATTGTACTTTAAGCCAGTAACTTCAAGTGTTTCCTGGGAATCCTAATGGTCCTTTCACCATCTTCTTCTATGTTATACAACTGAATTAGCAATCTACTCATGCTGATTTTTACTTTCATCAAATATTTATTGACGGACTAACCAATGTAAGGCCCTGTGTGAGGTGCTGGGGAAAAAGATAGGCTCTCACAGACAGAAAGGCTACATAGATAGAAAAAGCAAAAACATCTTCCTTCTTGTATTAGTTATCGGGTTGCATCTCTCAAACTTAGCAGCTTAAAGCAACGAAGATTTTTTATCTCACACAGTATCTGAGGGTCAGGAATCTGGGAGCAGCTTATCGGGATGTTTCTGGCACTCGGGGTCCCTGGTGAGGCTGCAGTAAGTTGTTGGCTGGGGCTGCTGCCTTTGGAAGGCTTGCGTGGGTAGGGGATCCATTTGCAAGCTCACTCATGTGGCTGTTGGCGAGAGGCCTCAGTCCCACACCACGTAGACCTCTCCCCAGGGCTGCTCACAACACAGCAGCTGGTTTCTCCCAGAGCAAATGATCTGAGAGAGATGAGAGAGAGAGAGGAAGAGGGGAGGGGAGCGGGAGCTTGCACGCTTAATTGCACATAGCCAAGATGGAAGCCACCGTGTCTTTTATCATTTGATCTCAGAATGACACACCATCGCTTCCTCTGTAGTCTGTTGGTCGCACAGACCTATCCTGGTACCAGGTGGGTAAGGACTACATAAGGCTGTGAATACCAGGAGGAGCGGCGTTCACCGGGGGCCACCTTGGAGGCTGGCTTCCACATTTCTCAACTCTGAACGGCCTCTAGTTCATTTTAATCGTTATCGCATCGTTTAATCGCACGGGTGCTTTGGGCCTGGAGACGGTAAGGAGAGCCCTGGCAGGGAGAGACAACCAGGGAGCCCAAGTCTTGGCTTTGAATGAGGGACACTCAAGGAGAGACTGTATTGAGACATCACCTGAGAGGTTTCAGTGACTTACATACCTGGAGGTAACTCGGCCTTGAGGCGACTCTGAACCCTGCCTGCCTTCAGGGTCCGGCCAAGGTGGTGGCGGAGCCTCGCCTCTTCCCTGTCAGTTTCAACATCAGAGCCGGGCAGGTTGTTGATGAATTGGTGACCCGGTGCTGGAGGGTCTGTTCTGTCCATCTGAGGAAAGTTGAGAATTTTCATAGATAATGGTGTGGGATGGGAGAGAGAATTTTCTTGTGCATGAGAACTAGCGAGACCCTCCGGTCAGGAGGATCTCTGAGAAAATCAGGCAGGGGAACCTTCAGCTTTTGGTTTGAATACGGGTTGCTTTTACTCCCTCTCAAATTAGTAATTAAGAAACTCTGTGCCCTCCAAATGGACCCTGTACATCACTTCCCTTGAGCTGAAATGTGAACTCTGCCCTACATCTCCTGTGGGCCATAAGAGAAATTAACACACCAAGGAGGGAAATTCTCCTTGTGCGATGCCTATTAGAGTTAATATCCTGAACCTCCTCACAGATGTAGGAGTTTCCCAAATACAAAGCTTGGAGAATTGAGTTCAGTAATCATTCTGTGATTTGACTGGAAGCTTTTTTTCCCCCAAGAACCACCCCCCGCCCCCTGAGTTAGGTATGTTTGGTCAACTCTGTTTACAGGAGAGCCAGTAGCAAATAGTCCTAGGACTGATTTGAGCAAGGGTTCACTGTGAAGGGGACAGGCCACTCCATGAGGGCTGTGCTTGTCTCTCTTCCTCGGCCCTGGATCACACATGTTTCCACCCATGTCGCAGAGAGAACGGTTATTATCTCTTGCCTGTAACTCTTCTCCACGTCAACAGGCTTCTCCAAGTCAACAGGCTAATTCCTATTCCAATTCTGTAAAGTACACGAAGAAAAAGGAAACCGTTGCTTCATTACATGGAGAGGTGATTGTTGAACAAAAGGGATACTTTTTAAAATGCTCCAGAAGGCCATTGTACTAAGTGAAATAAGCCAGACGCAGAAAGGCAAATACTGCATGATCTCACTTATGTGTGGAACCTAAAAGAGTCCAACTCGTAGAAGCAGAGAGTACAGTGGTGGTTGCCAGGCAGTGGGGGAAATGGGAAGATGTTGGTTAGATGTTGCAAAGGGTCAGTTACGTGGGATGAGTAAGTCCTGGGGAATCTCATGTACAGCATGGTGACTAAAGTTAACAATATTGTATTGTGTCCTCGAAATTTGCTGAGAGTTGATCTTAAGTGTTCTGACCATATGAAAAAAATCGTAACTGTGTACAATTTTCATTTGTCAGGTATACCTCAATAAAGTTGTAGAATAAAATAAATTGTAAATAGTGAAAAAGAATAAAAATAAAAATGCTCCAGAGCACACAGAAGTGGGAGTAAAGGCTTTTCATTCCAGTTATATATCCAGAGGTTTCTTCTAACCAGAGGAGGGACTTGAACTCAGCAAAGACTTGGTGCCTTTGGGGACCAAAGGACAATGTGAAGGCTCAGGTAGCACATTCCGTGTGGTTGTTTTACTGTCAACACACGTTTATGAAGTGGCTACCATGTGTCAGTACAGTCGGTCCTCCATATCCTAGGGTTCTGCAGATTCAACCAACCCAGGATCAAAAAAATTTTTTTCATTCCAAAAGTTCCAAGAAACAAAACTTGAATTTGTTGCTTGCCTGGCAACTCTTTCCATCACATTTGCATGGCATTTACATAGCACTGACATTGAATGGGGTATTATAAGTAATCTAGAGATGATTTAAAGTAGACGGGAGGATGTATGGTTCGTTATATGCAAGCACTGCGCCATTTTTATATAAGGGACTTGAGCATCAGTGGATTTTGGTATCAGTGGGGGTCCTGGAACCACCGCCCCCCCAGGACACTGAGTGATGACTGCTGATTGAAGCACAATGAAACCATGGTAAATAGGAGAGAGGAGAGCTCAGCTCTTGTGGAACCCACTCTAGTGGAAGTTGGATTTTTTTTAAAAGGTATAAATATATGTGTGATGCAAAGAAATGAAAGCAAAGTGGCGGAATTGACTTATGGGCTGGTGGCAGGGAAGGACGTTTGGTGCAGAGAAGACCGTGAGCAGAAGTGATCTCCCTTTTGTTTTCCTTGTGAAAACTTTTAAATCAAAAGATGTTGAAAGCAGTTTTGATTAAAGAGAAGGTGCATCCATATTCCCCAAGTAAAATTGTTTTAGCAGTTGTGGCAGATAAGGAGCATTTTGGGGTTTTGTCTTTACTAGCACCTCCTGAGTTAGAAACATGAAGTCTTTCAGTTCTTGGCTTTGTTTCTTAACTGGTCTTAAATGTTAAAAACAAACAAAAAACGTGAAAGATTATGTAATAATTTAAAATACAGTCCAGTGTTTCTAGGTTTTCCTTTCTTGAGAAACCTCTCATTTCCCAGGTAGTTTTAGATTATAGGATGAGTTAACTTCTGGCCCTTAAGTTGTTAGAATTCAACGTCTGCCACTTTTGTAGTAAGAAAAGACAGCTTTGGCGTTGTCACACATTAAGAATGCGATTTCTCTTAGTAGCCGAGTTTCCATGATATTTGAGTCCGTTAGTAGTTTGGGGTCAAAACTTGTGTTTCCTTGGGGCTATCTGTAGTTTTGTTGTTGTTATTTTAGCCTTGTGAGTTAGATTTGTATGTTTTTGTTCCTTGGCCTTTGGAGCTATTTTGTAATGCCCAGGCAGCCATGTTAAGGTAGTTTAACCATCCTGGCATTTGTACTCAACGGTAATGCAGGTAATTAGCAGTTAAGCTTTCACATTGGGCCACCTTTACATTGCAACAACTCCAGTTCATTAAATAGTCAGCGTTACCCTTAGTACCTGCCCAGGAATTATAGAGAGGTGTTTTTAGGCTTGGAGAAATCCTTTTCTGACTTTAAGCTAGCTACTTTTCATGACCCTTCCCAATGCAATGGTGAAATTTTATCTAGGTTGATAAGGGAGGGAAATTGGCACACCTGTGAAAAGTACGGTAGTTTATCTCCTTTTAGTTTATGATTGAGACTGAATGATAACTGAGTTATAATCAAGAATCAACAGTAAAATCATCCCTCGATATCCGAGAGGGATTGGTTCCAGGACTCTCCATGTATACCAACATCCTCAGATGTGGTTACACATTCATGGATTCAACCAACCAAGGGTTGGGTAGTACTGTTCGTACTTATTGAAAGAAATTCACATACAAGTGGACCCGGGCAGTTCAAACCCATGTTGTTCACGGGTCAGCTGTACTTATTTCTCAGTGTTTGAAGATTTAAGAAGGAACAAAGTACACGGGCATACGCTGGAGATACTGCGGGTTCGGTTCCAGACCACCGCAGTAAAGTGAATATCGAAACAAAGCGAGTCATGTGAATTTTTTGGTTTCTCAGTGCGTATAAAAGTCACATTCACGCTATACTGTAATCTCTTAAGTGTGCCAGAGCATTATGTCTAAAAAATGTACATACCTTAATTTAAAAATACCTATTGCTAAAAAAATGCTAACCATCATCTGAGCCTTCAACAAGTCATATCTTGTAGCTGCTGGAGGGTCCTGCCTCACTGCTGGTGGCTGCTGACTGATCAAGGTGGTGGGCGCTGAAGGTTTGGGGAGCTGTGGCAGTTTCTTAAAATAAGACAACGATGAAGTTTGCCTCATCCATTGACTCTTTCTTTCTCGAACGGTATTTCCATAGCGTGGAGTGCTGTTTAGTAGCATTTAGCCACAGTAGAACTTCCTTCAAAACTGGAGTCAATTCTCTCAAACCCCGCTGCTGCTTTATCAACTATGTTTATGTCATATTCTAAATCCTTTGTTGTCATGTCAGCAATCTTCTCAGCATCTTCACTGGGAGTAGATTCCAGCTCAGGAAGCCACTTCCTCTCCTCATCCATAAGAAGCAACTCCTCATTCATTAAAGTTTTTCCATGAGATTGCAGCAATGCAGTCACGTCTTCCGGCTCCACTTCTAATTCTAGTTCTCTTGCTGTTTTCACTTCATCTGTGGTTACTTCTTCCACTGAAATCTTGAACCCCTCAAAGTCATCCATGAGGGTTAGAATCAGCTTCATCCAAACTCCTGTTAATTAGCAGGAACTCCTGTTAACATTAACTCCTGTTAATGTTGGTATTTTGACCTCTTCCCATGAATCACGAATGTTCTTAATGGCATCTGGAATGGTGAATCCTTCCCAGGAGGTTTTCAATTGACTTTCTCCAGATCCACCAGAGGAATCACTATCTATTGGCAGCTATAACCTTATGAAATGCATTTCTCGAATAATAAGACTTGACAGTTGAAATGATTCCTTGCTTCATGGGCTGCAGAATGGATGTTGTGCTAGCAGGCATCAAAACATTAATCTCATTGTACATCTCCATCAGAGCTCTCAGGTGAGCAGTAATTTTTTTTTTTTTTTGCGGTACGTGGGCCTCTCACTGCCGTGGCCTCGCCCGTTGCGGAGCACAGGCTCCGGACGCACAGGCTCAGCGGCCGTGGCTCACGGGCCCAGCCGCTCCGCGGCATGTGGGATCTTCCCAGACCGGGGCACGAACCCATGTCCCCTGCATCGGCAGGCGGACTCTCAACCACTGCACCACCAGGGAAGCCCAGCAGTAACATTTTGAAAAGAACCTTTTCTTCTGAGCAATAGGTCTCAACAGCGGGCGTAAACTATTTGGTAAACTATGTTGTAAACAGATGTGCTGTCATCCAAGCTTTGTTCTTCCATTTATAGAGCACAAGTAGAGTAGATTTAACATAATTCTTAAGGGTCCTACGATTTTCAGAATGGTAAATGAGCATTGGCTTTAACTTAGTCACCAGCTGCCTTAGCCCGTAACCAGAGAGTCAGTCTGTCCTTTGAAGCTCTGAAGCCAGGCATTGACTTTTCCTCTCTAGCTATGAAAGTCCTAGATGGCATCTTCTTCCAACCTAAGGCTGTTTTGTGTACATTGAAAATCTGTTGTTTAGTGTAGCCTCCTTCATGAATTACTTAGCTAGATCTTCTGGGTAACTTGCTGCAGCTTCTCCATCAGCACTTGCTGCTTCACTTTGCACTTTTATGTTACAGAGGTGGCTTCTTTCCTTAAACCTCAAGAACCAACCTCTGCTGGCTTCAAACTTCTCTTCTGCAGCTTCCTCACCTCTCTCAGCCTTCACAGAATTCAAGAGAGTTAGGGCCTTGCTCTGGAGGAGGCTTTGGCTTAAGGGAATGTTGTGGTTGGTTTGATCTTCTGTCCAATTCACTCACACTTTCTCCATATCAGCAATAAAACTGTTTCTCTTTCTTGTCATTCGTATGTTCACTGGAGTAGCACTTTTCATTTCCTTCAAGAACTTTTCCTTTGCATTCACACCTTGGCTGACTGTTTGGTGCAAGAGGCCTAGCTTTCAGCCCGTCTCAGCTTTCAACCTGCCTTCCTCACTAAGCTTAATCCTTTCTAGCTTTTGATTTAAAGTGAGAGATGTATGCATGACTCTTCTTTTCACTTGACCACTTAGAGGCCATTGTAGGGTTATTAACTGGCCTAATTAAATATTGTTGTGTCTCAGGGAATAAGGAGTCCTGAGGAGAGGGAGGGAGACGGAGGAAGGGCTGGTCAGTGGAGAAGTCAGAATATACACAACATTTATGGGTTAAATTTGCCCTCTTATTTGGACACAGATTGTGACACCTCAAAACAATTACAATAGTAACATCAAAGATCACTGATCACAGATCACCATGACAAATATAATAATAATGCAGAAGTTTTAAATATTTTGAGAATTAGCAAACTGTGACACATAGACATGAAGTGGGCAAATGCTATTGGGAACATGGCACCAATAGACTTGGTTGATGTAGGGTTGCCACAATCTTCAATTTGTAAAATGCGTATCTGTGAAGCGCAGTAAAGTGCAATAAAATGAGGTATGCTGGGGGAATTCCCTGGCCGTCCAGTGGTTAGGACTGTACCTTCACTGCTGAGGGTGTGGGTTCAGTCCCTGGTTGGGGAACTAAGATCCTGCAAGCTGTGGCGAGGCCAAAAAAAAAAAAAAAAGTATGCCTGTCCTTGAACAGAATGTCATTTGACAGGATGAGTCATTGTACTCGGTAGTAAAAACTTCAGGAAGCCACAAAGGAATTATCTTGTTTCAGAGTGATTTTTTTCAAGAGGGAAACATTTTTTGCTGTTTGGTAAATATTGAATTAAGGAAAAGAAATGTCATTAAAAAATGGATACCATGTTGAAACACAGACTGTGAACCTGCACCTCAATTCTGCTTTTCCAAAATATAACTGCTTTTAATGCTTTTGAGACTGTCCTTCCGGACTTTTCTGGGCATGTTTATATTTTATAAAAATTTATTCATGGTCTATATACGGCTCTTAATTTTTTCACTCCACAATATATTATAGACATCTTTCTGTCCTTTGTATGTATCAATCCATGCAAATCTATCTTTTCTTCTCTTGGCTGCTAAATAATATTCAGTTATCTGGATGAAGCATAATTTATTTAACCAGGCACTTACTGATGGACACTTAATCTCCCCTCCCATTTTTGCTATGATAATGTAACTCTTTAATGAGATTTCTTGTACATACATCTAAGTGTTCTTTCTTTCCTTCTTTCTCTCTTTCTTTTCTTCCTCTCTTTCCTTCCTTCCTTCCCTCCTTCCTTCCTTCCTTCCGCATGTTTTGCAGGATCTTAGTTCCCCGACCCGGGATTGAACCTGTGCCAGTGCAGTGAAAGCGCTGGGTCCTAACCACTGGACTGCCAGGGAAGTCCCTAAGTGTGCTTTCTGTTATTTCCTAAGGAAATACTATCAAGAAGACTTACTGGATATTACATTTTTTAAATATTTCCATTAAAAAAACAAAAGCAAAGAGTATATGTGAAAATAGATGAAATCTGGATAAAGTCGATAGCTGAGTTAAAAATGTTGAACTGATATCAGTTTCCTGGTTTTGACAATGCACTGTGGTTACATGTGATAGTATCATTGGGAGAAACTGGGTGAAGGGTATACAGGAACTCTCTCTGTTCTGTTTTTGTAAATTCTTGTGAGTCTTAAACTATTTCAAAATAAAATGTTATTTTAAGAAATATATTGCCAATCCAGGGAGGTTGTATCAACTTAAATTTCCACTAGGAGTATATGAAGCTCTTGACCCATGGGCCACCAGGGCAGGAGTCATTAGCAACAGGCTGAAGAAACAGTCCATGTGGTTGGGATATTGGTTACATACAGGGGTTCGAGCAGATAAGTAAATATAAATAGGATAATGGGACGCAGAGAAGGAAGGTACAAATATAGAAAGTGGGAAGGCTAGAATTGTTGAATTGTAATTATTGCTGTGAATTTAATGGTCTCTAAGGTATAGAGGTGTCATAGAAATAGAGATGTGATTTTATCTGATTGAAAGAGATGAGCATCTTTTTGTATATTCACTGGCCATTTTATTTCTTCATAGTTGAGTTGCCTGTGTATTTTCCTTTGTCTATTTTTCTTTCTTTCTGATTCAGAGGAAATCTTAACAACATAGATTCTTATTGGTGGTGCCTTTATCGGTGGCACTTTTTGCCAAACATTTTATGAAGTTAATTTGTTGATCTTTGTTTTTATCATTCTTTGGTCTTGCTGTATTACGTGTTATTTTCTTACAATTCCATGATCCAGGAATTCAGGCAGGGATTTAAGCTGGACAGTTCTTCTCTTCTGCATCGTGTCTGGGGTCACTCAGCTCCGTTCAGCTGGTAGCTGGGCTGGTCTGGAAGATGCACAAAGACATCATGCTGTTTCTGATGCCTCTTGCTCTTCCAGATGTCCCCTCTCTCTCTCCACATGCTCAGCTTGAGCTTACCAGTGGGAAGGAGCAGAAGTTTGGTAGGTGGGATGTGTTAAAACAGATGGCCTGTCAAATCCTAGCCAGCTCACAGTGGGAGTTTTGAGCCATGGCTTAGCTCCCTGATTATTTTCCTTTTTCTCATCTGCTTTGCCTTCTCAGGACTGTCTCCTTCCTCAGGAGATTATCGTCAAGGTCGAGAGAGACGATGCCGGGTCACTGGCCGTTGCATCCCAGGTGAGTTGGACAGGGCCTCTGTCTTCACCTCGAGAAATGTGCATGGCTGGTGGGTGGCAGAAGCCACATTGAAGTGAGCTGGGAAGTGAGTAGAAAATGGGGAAATAGAGATAGAGTGGGCAACTTTTTACAAAAAGTTGGTTATCTATAAAAGATTGAAGAGAGTGATAACTGCAAGGAAATCTGAGGTTGAGGGTTGTTGTCTTTTATCCCCTAAAGGTTTGAAAGGATTTGGCTCGGTTTAAATGGTTGCAGGAAAGAGTAAGTGAAGGAAAAGAAGTTAACGGTCAGGAGAGAGAGGAGGTAAAACTGTAAAGCAGAACTCACAGATACAGAGAACAAACTAGTGGTTACCAGTGTAGGGGGGTGCAGTAGAGGGGTGGAGGAGTGAGAGGTACAAAGTATTGGGAATAAGATAGGCTCAAGGATGCATTCTACAACGCGGGGAATAGAGCCAATATGTTGTAATAACTGTAAATGGAAAGTAACGTTTCAAAATTGTATAAAAATTTAAAATAATAATTAAAAAAAAAAGACAAAAGCGATAAAGCAGAGTCCTTGATTAGTGCCAGGGGAATTAATTCAGAGCATATGTGAATGCATTAACTCTATTAGAGGAAGAAGGGCTCATATAAGAAAAATGAGGTTGAGGGAATTATCTGAAGGCTTGTGTTTTTCTCTGTGAACAGTCAGGTGAAATTATCTTTTGAGCATGTGGGTGGGACTTGGAATGGAGAGATGTTTGACTAGAGTAGAGAAGGCTTAAAATAGTAATTTGGATTATGAGAGACAGGCTGCTCCAGGAGGTATAATAAGGTTGCTGGTCAGCCCGAAAAGCTCATTCTGAGATAGTGACTGTTTTTAAAATGTATTTATTTATCTGTTTATTGGCCGTGCCACACAGCTTGTGGGATCTTAGTTCCCCAACCAGGGATTGAACCCGGGGCCTCGGCAGTGAGAGCGCAGAGGGATTCCCGATAGTGACTGTTAATAATACTCTATTCAGCTGCTTTTGTGGGTTTTCTTTCCCTGTGGCATTCCGTAACCTACTTTCCATGGAGAGCAGATTTGACATTCAGATTTGTTTAGTTTTTGTAGCCAGGTATATTCAGTGGAAGCCCCATAGGTCACGGTAATATTTGAAAGAGAATTTTTGAATATATCAAATAGAAAGATTAAGGTGAGTGATCCACAGGCTCTCAGCTGAATAATGAAGATGGGAAAGATAAAAGAGGATGCTAAACAGAAAGGAAAAGACTACAGACTGGGGGATAGTGATAGTAGATATTTTAGTAAAGGCCCCAAACCAGCAGAGAATGAGAGGAGTAAAGGGAGTGATTAAGCAAGTAAAGTGGAGAATTCTGATGTCGTAATGAAAGAGTGAGCTATTCTGGGTGTGCGACTTGAGAGGTGGAGTACTTTATGGTGATTTCAAGATCTGGGGTCCCACACTAAGAATGAGGGGCTGGGAGTTGGGCTGGCCGTATGAGTTGATGACTGAGAACATAGTCTGTGATGTTAGGGAAACTTGAGGTTGCATCCCAGTCACTAACCTTAGGCCTACGTGTTAATTTCTCCGACCTTCTAGCTCTTCATCTGAAAAATGTTGCTGCTAATGGTATTTTCTCACAAGGGGCCTTGTGAGAATTAAGTGAGCGATAATTTATGCAACATGCTGAGCACACTGCCTGATACCACATAGTAAGTGCTTCATGAAAGTCAGTTATTTTTATATTATTACCAGAGAACTCTACATGTGGATGCTATAGACTGCGCAAGACGAGACAGTACACGTTCTTGAATTAGCAGATAAATCCTGGGTATTATAAATCTTCAGTGGTTGGGGGCATGGGTGGTGTTCAAGAAGTTGGTACAACAAAGCTCCAAGAAGTGAGGTAAATGGCATGAATTTCAGGGTAACTGGGAGCACACACACCCTCCTCCCCCTCTGATGCTGAGACCCCTGGGATGGGAGGGCACGACCACCCTGAGCCTGTGAGGACTTCAGAGGAGGGAGTCCTCAGGGGGGAAGTGTAGCTTTCTATTAACACAGGGATGTAGAGAGAATATTTGGTGAAGATGTAGGATTTCTTTCTTTTTTTTTTTTTTTTTTGCTGTGCTGGGTCTTTGTTGCTGCATGCGGGCTTTCTGTAGTTGCGGTGTGCGGGCTTCTCATTGAGGTGGCTTCTATTGTTGTGGAGCATGGGCTCTAGGTGCGTGGGCTTCAGTAGTTGCAGCGCGTGGGCCCTAGAGCGTGCAGGCTTCAGTGGTTGTGGTGCATGGGGTCAGTAGTTGTGGCTCGTGGGCTCTAGAGAGCAGGCTCAGTAGTTGTGGCGCACGGGCTTAGTTGCTCCACAGCATGTGGGATCTTCCGGGACCAGGGCTCAAACCCATGTCCCCTGCATTGGCAGGCGGATTCTTAACCACTGCGCCACCAGGGAAATTCCGGATTTCATTATTATAGAAGAAGAGTTCCCAAGGGCACAGTTGAAGGGTTTGGGAAGAAATTTTGAGGACTTGGGTGTAGGGGACAGGTGAGAGGAAGAATAGAATAAGAGGGATAGAAGTTCAGAAACAGCCAGTATCCACACGCTGAAGGACCTTTTCAAATGGGTATGTGATGGGCCTTGTGAGATTCAGGTGAGAGGAAAGGATTTCCGTCAGAATTTGAACCAGGATTATTTTGATATATTACAGAGTCTACTGATATACTGTTGATTCACTTACTGAAATAATTTACCAAATATATAATTAGTCTATACTATACACCAACACTGTACTAAGCTCTGGAGCTTAGTACATGCCCTCATGGATTACAGCCTGGTGACAAAGATGACCATTATGCAAATGATAAGAAAGCGTGGTGAGTCTTAAGATAGAAATTCCTGGAGCTTTGAGAACATATAGCCTGGGGTGCAGTGGGGGGTGCTAATCTAGTCTAGTATTATTTATTTAACATTTGAAGAAGTTTGATATTAAAGGGACCTACATTAAACAGTGAAGGGGAGTGTTTATTAAAAGGAAGCATGTATTGGAGGTTGAAAAACAGTACGTATAGATCCATGTTCAACACGGGGCAGTTTGCAAGTGATATTTCTTTTCTTTTCTTTTTTTTTAAGTATTAGATCAATGTTTTTATTAAGATCTTAAAAAAAATATGACCTGAAAGAATAACACATATATTTGTAGGTTCTTCTGGCTGACCTTTCTGTTTCTTTAAACTGCTGCTTAAAAATATTTACCTAATTGATATTACCTATAAACAACATTGTGGTTCTGATTATTTTCTTTGACTCAGTTCATCCTTGTAAGATCTTCAATCCTGAAGAAATGGCACAAAACGAATAGTGAGAAATAACAAATGATACTTCTGAATCCCATTTTGGGGTAACTGTGAAAACCTTTGAGATTTTAGTGAAATTTATGGGCCACAACTTAGAAAAAGGTACAGCAGCATTTTGCATGGAGTTTCTTGGGATTCAGGGACTTCGTGTCCTATGCATGAACCACAGCTTAAGAACACCCCATCTATTTAAAAAGCCTTGGCAAGTGGCATTTGACTTCTGTGTTTTTTGCTGCCTTTGGGTAAGGACAGATCACCTCCAGCACTTTTTTGGAACAAAATTCCTGCCCAAAAATCTTAGAAGGAGGTTCTTTCCTGCTTAGAGGAGGCAGTCCAAGAGACTCCTTTTACATGGCAGTAATGACAGGCCCTATGGTGCAGCTCATAGTGTGGACAAAATAGAAATGTTTTCTGAAGACTTAAGAATTCAGGATAAAGGTTTCATTGGCTGTCACTTATTTTTTGAGGCTCCTCAAACCTAATCATCCTGATAATAATTCCCAGCCTTTGTTTTTTTTAGTAAACTCTGGTAATGGCTTTTCATATATCATTACAATTAATTCAGTCAACAGCACAGTGAATTGGGTATCATTAAGCCTAATAAATAGAAATGGAATAAACTCACCATTAATAGACAGATGATCAGATTAGATATATTTTTTTAAAAAAATTCAGACATAGGCTCTTAATAGATAAGAAAACCCACGTCTCTTTTCCATATCCAGTGCTCTAAACCTGTACATACTGCCTTTCATTAAGGCCCACATTTCATTTTCTGTCTCAGGCATCAGTAAAGCCTGTGTGCCAAATCTGTTTTTTGAAAATAAAGTTTTATTGTAATACAGCCACATCCATTTGTTCATGTACTTTCTGTGGCTGCTTTCTTGCTATAGCAGCAGAGCTGAGTAGTTGTAATAGATAGAGACTGTATGGCTTGCCAAGCCTAAAATATTTGCTCTCTGACCTTTGAGAGAAAAAGTTTGCTGACCCTGTTCTGTTAGTTTCTCGGGAATTTGGAGGGAATTCCTAAGTAGGAATTCTGTATTCACCAATGCAAAAATCAGAATAAGCATTTTCTTTAAGGTCAACAAGAGAGAAAACAGTTTACGTCAGTTCTTAGCTGGTGTTCTTCTTTGGGGTTATATAAATAGGTCCAGCATCCAAAAGCCACAGGGGCTCACCTAGAAGGTACCTGTATCCCTTGACTAGAATCCTTTGAATGTTGATCATCTCAGGACAATTTCCAGGCCATCAGGTTTTCTTTCTTCCACCTGTCAAACTTTTCCTCTGTGAACATTGGAAGGAAATGATACCCAACTGAGCAGGAATGTGTGTCCTGTTTTAGGAAGGAGTGAACTTCCATAGAGTGACTGTGGACTTCACTCAGGAGGAAGAAGGCACTTTGAACCCTGCCCGGAGGACCCTGGACAGAGATGTGATCCTGGAGAACCACAGGCACCTAGTCTCTTGGGGTAAGAGTACAGTCCCCTTTAATGAAGTCTATGTATTGAAATGATTTCTCATTTCCATTGATCAAGAGCTAGGGAATTCAGAGGCCAGAATGATTTTGGCCACACATAGATTGCATTTGTGCTTTTTATTCCCCAGTGAAGATTTAGTTTTAATTTGTAGGGTAGCAAAGGTACAGATTCTTGGGTTTGAGCTTATGCAGTCTTCTTGGCTCCTAAAGGCCAAGGACTGGGACCAAATTCTGCAGTGATTTTCTTTTGTCCCCAGCCCAAATACCCAAAGTCCTGTATCTTTCCCTATCGGCTTTTCAAACCAGATGCAGTCTCCTAGTTGGAACAAGGGGATAAGTATAAAAAGAGTTTCTCAACATGCATATCCAGGTGAGAAACAGACATTTGGGAGTCATTACAGGTATAGAAGATTTGTTTGAAAAATCCCCATAGGGCATGCTGCATATTTCTCCATCTCCCACTCCTGGTGGACTTATACATCACCACTTTTTCCAAGTGTGCTTTATATTGCCTGGCCTAATAGCCACCAAGGCTTCTGTTTATGAGCTAATCTTCATCCTCTCTCACTCGGAACTAAAGGAATTCATGGGGCCATATTAGCCCCTAAGGCATTTAGGGAACCTGGGATAACAGTGCCCCCATTATTTTTTCCTGGTTCACGAAGTAGTTTGACCTTGTTTTACTAACACAGACTGTGCTAGCAAGTTTCACGCCTCCAGAAATTTCTAGAAATGTAGACACTAATTTCTATTTCAGTGAACATATATCTAGCACTAAAGAAGGTAGAAAGGACCCTCTTTTTTTGCTAAGGATTGCAAAATTGTTTTGCAATTCTGTAGATTCTGCATAGGGGATCTTATTTTGGAATATGGAGATATTTGACATCTAAAGTCTTTTTATTCAGCAACACTAAGATTGAAATAGTTTCATATTAATGCCTTGTTACACTATTGGACTATGGTAGTTCTCTGCTTACTGCTTCATCCCATCCTTTTGCTTTCTCAATTCATGTTATAGGTCCATAGCTGAAAGCAAATCCACATATAATTGCATACTTTCTTGTCAGCTTTTATTCCCCTATTGCAGCTCTAACATTTTTTTGGCTAGGGTGTTTTATTTTGCTTCCTTCCAGAGTCGGCAACTGCACTTGGAAGAAGAGAATCAACATCAAAGCAGAGCATTTTTGGTGATGAACCATCCCACAGAGTGAAGATAGAAAGGTTGACAAGAGATGATCCTTGGTTATCTTCATGTGAAGAAGTTCAGGATTGTAAGGAGCTTTTGGAGAAGCAATGGGAAAAACAAGAGAGACTTTTGAAGGAAGTGACATTCACTCACAGAACAGCTATTAGTCATGAGAGAGCCTGCAAAAGTGATGACCTTGAGGAGAAGCGTGGTCCAAGTAACAGTCTTCTTTCACCACAGATGATACCCATAAGAAACCATTTTCATAAACATGCTTCACATGTTAAAAAATTGCATTATAATTCTATGGTAAACACTCATCAGATGATTAATGATAGTGAGAAACTCTGTGAAAATAAAGAACGTGGAAACCTCCCCCAGAGCATTCATTTTATTCAGTTTACAAAAGCTCAAACAGAAGATAAATCCTATGGATTTAGTGACAGTATTCAACACTTTAGCCATGATAAACCCCTAAATCTACATGAGAAAATACATGCACAAGGAAAATCCTTTGATTTTAAGGAACATGGGCAAGTTTTGAACCACAGCATATCCCATAATGAACAACAGAGAATCCCTGTTGAAGAGAGTCAGTATAAATGTAATAAAACCTCCCAGAGTTCATCCCTTGCTCAAAACATGAGAAATCATTCTGAAGAGAAACCCTTTGAATGTAATCAGTGTGGGAAATCCTTCAGCTGGAGCTCTCATCTTGTTGCACATCAGAGAACTCACACAGGGGAGAAACCTTATGAATGTAACGAGTGTGGGAAATCATTCAGCCGCAGCTCTCACCTCGTTTCCCATCAGAGAACTCATACTGGAGAGAAACCTTATAGATGCAATCAGTGTGGGAAATCCTTTAGCCAGAGCTATGTCCTTGTCGTGCATCAGAGAACTCATACTGGAGAGAAGCCTTATGAATGCAGTCAGTGTGGAAAGTCATTCAGGCAGAGCTACAAACTTATTGCACATCAAAGAACTCATACTGGAGAGAAGCCCTACGAATGTAATCAATGTGGGAAATCATTTATCCAGAGCTATAAGCTTATTGCCCATCAAAGAATTCATACTGGAGAAAAGCCCTATGAATGCAATCAATGTGGAAAGTCCTTTAGTCAAAGTTACAAACTTGTTGCGCATCAGAGGAGTCACACAGGAGAAAAACCCTTTGAATGTAATCAGTGTGGAAAATCCTTCAGCTGGAGTTCTCAACTGGTTGCACACCAAAGAACTCATACTGGAGAGAAACCCTACGAATGTAATGAGTGTGGGAAATCTTTCAACCGCAGTTCTCACCTTGTTATGCATCAGAGAACTCATACTGGAGAAAAACCCTATGAATGTAATCAGTGTGGGAAGTCCTTCAGCCAGAGTTATGTTCTTGTTGTACATCAGAGAACTCATACTGGAGAAAAGCCCTATGAGTGCAGTCAGTGTGGGAAATCCTTCAGGCAGAGTTCATGCCTTACTCAACATCAGAGAACTCATACTGGAGAGAAACCCTATGAATGTAACCAATGTGGAAAAACATTCAGCTTGAGTGCTCGACTTATTGTACATCAAAGAACTCATACTGGAGAGAAGCCCTTTACATGTAATCAGTGTGGGAAAGCTTTCATTAATAGTTCTAAACTTATTAGGCATCAGGCAACTCATATTGAAGAGAAACCCTATGAATGTAACTAGTTTGGAAATCTTTCAGCCAGAGTATATCCCTCCCTCCTTCCCTCCTTCTCTCCCTCCCTCCCTCCTTCCCTTCCTCCCTCCCTTCAGCCCCTCATTTCCTCCTTCCCTCCTTCCATTCTTCCAGGATTACATGTATTGGAAAGAACTACTATGAAAACAATGTGTCTGGAAAAAGCTTTCAGTTAGCTCTCTGTTATTGTGTATCTGGAAATTTGTTCTGGGGAAGAAACAGAGAAAAACTATCACATATTTTACTTAACAGTTCCATGTTAAAAAATCAAACTTGGCCCTTATAACACATTCCCACAAAAGTAATAACTACTGGCGCTTTTCCTTGCAGAAAGCACTTCGACCTGACTTTGAGAGAATTACCATTAAATGGGCAATATGCTGTGGAGTGATTGCCAGTGAGGTGGACCTCTTTTCCAATAAAGAATAAATGAGAATGCTGATACCAGTGGGCTTGTTGTTGAGAAGGTTGGAAAATTGCTGTAGTTATTAGAACTTAGACTGGAAAATGGCATTTCAGTGTATCATTTTCCAACATGATTTCCCTAGCGGCTACTTAGTAATCAGTTTCACACAGCACTTTCTCTTATATGTGAAGATTTTGTAAAAATTAGGGAAATGGCTATGATATGAACTGAAAAATGCAGGGCAAGAGTATAGACCATTCATTTCTAGAACCATCATGATAAGATATTTGTGTTTGGATCAGGGTCTAAAGGGATTCTAGGTGTATCTGTTTTAATTTTAGGTTTATGCCTGTTTTTTTTGTGTGTATGCTTTTTTATAATACTAACAAATGATATGAGTAATAGTCAAAAAAGTACAAACATTTCCATCTCTTTGACCATTTAGGAAAGACCTGACAGTCAGATAGCAAAGATCCCTCAGGGTTCTGAGAGTTCCATTTGGATTAGCATGAACAGGTTACTCCTTAGGACTTAGATTCCCAGGAATGTTCCTCATTGAGAATAAAATATTTCCCTGTGAATGTGGAACTGGAAATTTAAGCCAGAGGGACTGAGAATGCATGGGCAGTATGGAGGGCATATGGGCTTTTTTAAACCCATATATCAAAAGCAGCATAAAGGAGCTTTATTTTTAAGATTTTTTTTTTTTTTCTCCTCTCATGTAGTATTGTCTTTTTTTCCTCTGGGATATGTTCCCTAATGTGAGAATCCTCTGAGTGGGAAGGTACTGCCCTGGCTAAGTGCTTGCCATCTAAATTAAGCACACAAGAATGCTTTTAGTGAGGTAATATTTGTAGCTTCTCATTGGTTTTTTAGATTTGGTTCACAAGTCTTTCTGGCCTTTGCCCCTTATCATGAATTCTAATTCTGTGGATTGTCATGGACCTGAAACCTCTGATCCCAGAGAGTTATTGAAAAATAGGCTGAGAGTTGAACTGAGAGACCAGAGAATAGAGGTAAATTCCCTGGAGAAAGAAAAAAAAAAAAAAAAACTAAAGTGATATCTAATAGGGGTTACCCTTAGTAAATGCTGTCCCCAGGATATGACCCTAAGTGGATTCATCTTTATGAGGGTTAAGCCAGAGAGTGCAGCACACCTCACAGTGACTGAAGTTCTGGAGGAACAGTTGTTGATGGCTGGAAAACTGGCTGCCCACCCCAGGAGAATCTTCAGTCAGTCCATGAATGCACAGATAGAGGAAGAGAAGGGGTTCTCCGTGCACTGCCTTTGGGGGAGGACATAAAATTGTGAAAATGCTAATTTGGTAGTGGGACATGGTTAGGCTTCTTTTCCCCAAAATTATAGATAAAACCAATACCAGTGCTAGGTACAAGTGGATGATTTTCACTGGGCATGTTGAATCTTACTTTGAAGACAGGAGACAGGAGACAGGATTGTACAAATGAGATTAAAGCCAACTGGGCTAAGAAGGAAGCCTGTGAAGATTTCAAGTTTTGGAAGGGGTTTTTCTCAAAGTAATCTTTTTAGTGTTAAAAATATTTCATTGAAAATGAAATTGATAAAACTGCAAAGAATTTTGAAGTGAGTATGTGTGTGATCGTGTGTTTATTGGCCAGGTTGAATATGAGTCATCTGTGTGCACTAAGTCATAAGTATTACATCAGTTCCTAGGTGGTGAATTATGGTTGCCAAGTGTTTTGAAGTAGGGTAGATCCACTAAATAAACAAAAATGTTAATTTCATTATTTGCTCAGTAATTTCCCTCTGTAGGAAAGGTATTCTTTTAAAAAATGGTCGACCAATAATGAAGAGAAGTTAAAGTGACAGTGTGCTAAAAATACATAATTAAACCTCTGAACCTAAAATTTAGGTTTAAAAGGGGGAATCAGTAACTTGATTTTAATGACATATGTATGACACATATATAACCACATATGTCCCCTGCATAAAAATTTTTGTGTAAAATTCACAAAGTAAAATTGTACTTTGCCACAGCAAAATGTATAGAGATTTGATAGGCCAAATTTCTTTCACCATATTCCAGTAAAATTAGAAATAAGTGAAAGGTGACCAAAGCGTTTTAAAATACATGGATGTTAAGGAATACTCTCTCTCCTAGAACTAATTTTTTAAAACGTTTTTATAGTTTTATCGAGATATAATTGACATAAGTTTAACATGTACAGCATAATGACTTGACTTACAAATATTGTGAAATGGGGACTTCCCTGGCCGTCCAGTGGTTAGGACTCCACGCTGTCACTGCCGGGGCCGCGGGTTCAATCCCTCGTCAGGGATTAAGATCCCACAAGCACAGCCAAAAAAAATATATATATATATATAGTAAAATGATTACCACAATGAGTTAACATCCATCATCTCATATAGATACTAAAAGAAGAAAAAGAAAAAAAGTGGGTTTTTTTTTTTCCTGTGGAGAGAACTCTTAAGATTTGCTCTCTTAGCAGCTTTAAAATGTACCATTCAGCAGTGTTAACTGTAGTCATCATGTTTCCCCCCACACTCCTGCTTAGTCTTCAGTACTTTTGTACTTTGTCCACCTTATTTTGTGGTTTGATGTTTCAGCTTACTCCTAGGCCTGACAAAGATAAACGTGCTTTTAATGTTTTTGCTTGTTTTTATTGTTTTTATAAACTTGTTTATTTATTTATTTTTGGCTGTGTTGGGTTTTCGTTGCTGCACGTGGACTTTCTCTAATTGCGGCGAGGCGGAGCTACTCTTTTTTTTTGCGGTACGTGGGCCTCTCACTGTTGTGGCCTCTCCCGTTGAGGAGCACAGGCTCTGGACGTGCAGGCTCAGTGGCCATGGCTCACAGGCCCAGCTGCTCCACGGCATGTGGGATCTTCCCGGACCGGGGCACGAACCCGTGTCCCCTGCATCGGCAGGCAGACTCTCAACCACTGCACCACCAGGGAAGTCCCTGGAGCTACTGTTTGTTGCAGTGTGCGAGCTTCTCATTGCGGTGGCTTCTCTTATGGAGCGTGGGCTCTAGGCGCGTCGGCTTCAGTAGTTGTGGCATGTGGGTTCCAGTAGCTGTGGCTCACAGGCTCTAGAACGCAGGCTCAGTAGTGTGGCACAGGGGCTTAGTTGCTTCGCGGCATGTGGGATCTTCCCAGACCAGGGCTTGAACCTGTGTCTCCTGCATTGGCAGGTGGATTCTCCACTGCTGCGCCACCTGGGAAGCCCCTGTTTTTGTGTTTTTTTTGTCCAAAGAGATTTCAGCTTGGAGTGGGGAGGGAATCCAGACTTTTTGATGCCGTTTTCAGATATGCCTTTTATATTTCTAAATTTCTTTTGGATTTTGTACTTAATCAATACGCTTTATTTCGTATGTCTCATTTAACGTACTTGAGAAGACCAGTTAATCTTACCTACCCCTTTAGAACTTTATCTTGAAAAATCAGTATTCTTCCTGTTTCCTGAAAGAGGTTGCTCATGGACTCAGTTTCCCTTTAGAAGACTTGATGAGTCACATCAGTAAATTGCATATTGCTCTTTACAAATTATAGCAGCCTGGGTTCTTAATTGGAAAGCACATGAGCCAGTTCTAACCAGCTGATTCAGAAGATACTAGGTGGCTTCAAGAGCTGGCAAGAAAGACAATGTTCAGGGCTTTACAGAAACAATTGCTGAATCATGCTGCAGAGCCATGAGAGTTCCTTAGTGTTCCCAAAGCTCCTTGAGATATAGTAAAGAACTAACTATATCTTCTGATTCGAAGTCTGGGCAAGTGCCTGGTTCTGGTGGATCATAGGCTGTGCCTACACCTGAGTTGTGTGGAAGGTTAAGATGCCAGGGCCACCAGTGCCTAGTGTTTCCTGGAGAGTCCATAGTTGTAGATGGGCTCTACCTTCCACTCATACTAATTCTTTGGGCAGTTTGTCATTCATAGAATTGTTACTCATTTGCTAAGCAACAGCAAAGGAAAAAACAAAAGATTTCCAGTATAGCAGGCCCTTGCCTAGCCCATATGTCAACATTTTCTTCACTCTCTACATTTTCACTTACTTTAATATGTATATGCAGCCTCCTACTTAACCTATCATACCTCTCTTATAACCAAAAACATGTGTACTCTCTTCCTCACCCAGGGCTTCACATCTTTGCTTCCACTTCCAAGTCTGGGATCTCTGAGTGGTGTCCATTCCATTTCTAGTGAAAAACTCCTCGTGTAAAAAGATGGTTCAGCTGCTGGGCATTTAAAAAGGATGGGGGGATTATAAACCAGGTCAAATTACCAAGCAAATATTCAGTAACTTTGATTGTGAGTAGATATGCAAAAGCTTTCTAAAGCTGCTTTTGTAAAACCACAAACAAGTTGGTGACATGGGTAGTTTTTACTGCTTAGGATAATTTAATCCTCATTTGGATTTGTTTGGGGGTCTAACTAAATCAATGCCTGTTTTATTAAGCTTTGCAGTAAAAATAGTATTGTTAAATTTTAAAATATCACTTTTGGCATTTGCCAAGTGGATCTCCATGTTGGAACAGTAAAGTTGGACCTTCTATCTTATGGCCAATGTGGTACTGATTTGTAATCCACTGAGGATGGCATTTCAGTGGAAATAGGTTGATAAATAGGATTGATAAACCTTTCCATAGTAGTTTTAGCACCTTTCTGGACTCTTTAACATCTTCTGTGGTCTACTGAGGTCATGACAGTCTTCATGATCACCTCCTCTCTTCTTCAGGGAGGACTCCTGGCATTTAACTGTTGGATCAAGTTCTTGAAACACATATTCCTTTGGAATGTTGTTCCTCTTTTCTGCCCAGGCTCTACTAGTTACTCTCTGACAGTGTTTGCTTAGATCTGGATTGTTGATACCTATGCCTGTGGTTCACTGCACAACAGATCCAGCAGGTTGGTGATTCTTCTGACCGGAAGCTCTTCTTCTTGTTCTATATTTGGTTTGTCCACATGTTTCTCCACCTTTCCTCGCTTTCTGAAGGGACTAGGACCACACTACCCCTGCCAGATATTTTGTGGCGTGCTGGAACTTTCTATGGGTGTAAGTTCCTGATTTTCCTGTACTCTTGAAAAAACTTCATGGACATGCCATTAACTTTAATTGATAATTTATTTTTAAGAAGTAATACGTAGCTGTGATCATAAGTGGAATGTGCTGAAATTTTAGTAGTGGGGATTAGGTTATAAAAGAACGAAACCTGTGGAAAAGCCAGAAGAGGGTTTTCTGATGAAATCTCAAAACTGTTTATCTGTAGTCTCTGGTATTACTATTCTCTACTAATTATATGGGGTTCCATCACTGAGACTCTCTGCTTTAGTATTTATGTTGCACTGGGTAGAGGGAGTTGGAGTCTCTTTTTGTAATCTGGTGCTTTAATTAGATATAGCTGATAGTATTGATCATCTAGACCTGTATACAATACAGCCAGTTCCCAGATGTGTCCCCAGAAAACTGGATGACCAGTCACCACAGGCTACACCTATCCCCGGGTGGTGTAGCCTCTACCTTGTATGAGTATCCAACCATGGTTCCCATGTTCACATGGGAAGATGGGATGACTACTGTGTTTGGAGTATTGTTCTCTGTTACTGCTGGATAAAGTCCAGTTGCATTTTTTTATGCAAGGAAAACTGAAGTTTCTAGCTTTAAATGAAACTATAAAATTGTTTTTGGGGGGGTTGTGTTTATGAAACATTCAAATTGGTCAGAAGACACTGAATGAGAAAAAAAATGTTTAAGTAAAAGATGGAGACTAGTTTAAAACAAGAGTTAAATTGAAAACAGCAGCATTAGTTCACACCCTTAAAAGCTGAGCAGCCTCTTGGGTTGCACATCATCCTAGGGATCCATCAGTGATGCAGCAGCAATTTGAAACCAGGGCTCTTTGGTGAGTAGCTTATGTTAAGGCAGAAAGATAGAAATGGGCTTGTACTATCTTGTGAATAATAGGTTAAAAAACACTTCAAGAGACATTTGGGTGGTGTTACATATGCCACAGGGGCCACTAACCTGTGTGGAATTCCTGCCAGCCAAGCAGGAACACTTTGAGCATTGAGAAACCATTAGTCATAGACAGCTGGACCAAGGTAGGTCAATACAGAGCCATGGGTCCTTCGTGAGATGCAGTATCAAGCGTGCTGAAGAAAGGCATTCTTATTCTGTTCAGACTGCTCTCACAAAAATACTTTAAACTGGCTGTATCAGCGTCTGAGGACTCACTTCCCGCTCGTTAGCTGCACATCTTCTTGTTCTGTCCTCACAAGGACTCTGAGGTCTCTGAGGCCTCTTTTATAAGGGCACTAATCCCATTTGTGAGGTACCCTCATGACGTAACCACCTCCCAAAGGCCCTCACCCCCTAATATCACATTGGGGGTTAGGATTTCAACATATGAATTTGGTGAGGGGACACAAGAATTCAGTCCACAACAGGCACGCACTCAACTTCTAATAGCCTTCAAATAAAGGTGCATTATATTGGTCAGTTCCAGTTGCCCTGCAGGAAAGTGTTGGTCATCATTAATTTTATAACATATGAAAAATAGGCTTATATGGAGGTCCATACAGAAAAAGGCACCTTCACTAGGATGAAGATCTGGAAACTACACATTTTAATCTCACAACGAAAGGGGCATCTAAAATTCCAGCTTAGGCCCCTCACTGACTGACACTGGAGGTTGATCTCTTCATTACTTGCTGCTGGTGGATAGGCCACGGGCTCTATAAGGACACATAAATATGCCATTAATAGAGGAGTCCAGCGATGACGTAGAGGGGTGGGATAGGGAGGATGGGAGGGAGACTCAAGAGGGAGGGGATATGGGGACGTGTACGCATATGGCTGATTCGCTTTGTTGTGCAACAGAAACTAACACAGTCTTGTGAAGCAATTATACTCCAATAAAGATCTATTAAATAAACAAAAAATAAGGGAGCCCAGCCCCAGGTGTATTTGGTCATATTTATCATTGAAGGGAGCAGATAAGGGGGAAAAAGTGATTGGGATTAATGATAACTCACCTTCCATGAGACGCTCGTTTGCTCTTTGGTAAAACTTAGGAAGAAAACAAGGAAAAATATGTAAATGAATATGGCCCATTTCATGAAATGGGAGTGGAGGTGGGGCAGGCAAAGTGTAGATTATTTATCCAGGAGGCAAACCATAAAGGGGGTGAAATACAAATACCAACTCTAAAGCAACACTAAATATATGGCCGAGGGAGGCTTAGGAACCAAATATCTAGGTAGAATTCTGGTCGATAGTTCTTTTTCTTGTACGGTTTTCTTTTTTTTCTTTTTTTTTTTTTTTCTTCTTGTATGGTTTTCTTAATCCCCTTGCTTTTAACAGTTGCTTCCATTTTTCAAGGTTGGAGGGCCTCACATCACTCAGCCAGATGTGCTAGAACCTGATTGAAATATGAGCTTACTTCCTTTTGTGGAAAACAGTACTCCATCTACCAAATATCTGGGACAAATTAGACTATAATTGGTTTCCTACTGCCCCCCAATTTACACAAGTATAATTTAAACGATTTAGTATAATTTAAATAATTAGATGATCTAATGATCTAGAACCATCGAATTCCTAACCTAATCACCCGAATGCAATCAATCCACCACCTACCTAGCTTCGATTTCCCCAGACGATAAGAACAAAATCTTAATTTATACAACATATATCTCAACTTAAAAAAAAAACAAACACAACTTTTCCTTTACGTAGGTGGTTCTTAAACTTTGCCATGCATCAGAATCAGAGGGAGTGCTTCTTATAACACAGATTTCTGGGTCCCAACCCGAGAGTTTCTGATTCAGTAGGTCTGGGGTGGATTTTGGGGGTTTGCAGTGATTCTGCTGGTCCAGGACCACAACCTGAGGACCATAGCGCTAGAACGGTTTTAAGTATTTAAATGGAATTAACTTATAATATATCTGGCTCCCAAAAGTTCTAAGTTCTTGCCTTAAATTGTGCCAAACTTTTAACTTTAAATCAAATTAGGAGAGGAAGTTTGTGTTGGGCAGAGTCTGGCAGCCAGAGCTGAACGAGATGCGTGAGAAGGTGTGAAGCCCCGCCCCTTCCCCCCGTCCCCGTCCCCCACACCCCATCCCGCGCTCCTCCCTGGTATTTGAGCCCACCCCGGCTTCTCTCCGCTCAGATCTTCCCAGGGGAGAGCAGCGTTCAGTCTGGGTTGCCTGAGCCGCCTGCACTTGGTCCTTACAGAGTCCTCCCTGTGTGGAACCCGATTCAGAAGACGGAGGACAGAACACTTGGTAAGTCTGTGTCTTTTGTTTGTTTATTACTGCATTTGTCTCGAGACCGTGGTCCACCCCCCCACCCAACCCACCCCCGTCCTGCCACACACACACACAGCACACTGCTCTCCATTTGTGGGGTCATAAAAAAAAAGGAGGATGCTCTGGGAGCTGCAGGCTCCTCAATCATGTCTTCATCTAAAGAGAGTGAAGTCCCATCTGGCTTCTCCCCTGAAGGCTCCCCCAGCCCTGACTCACCAAACTACATGTTACTCTCGTACCATCCCCGGATTTCTGCAGGAGTCAGCCCATCGCCCACAGGAAACACCTACTAACTCACAGAACTCACCAGCTTCCTCCCCCATGTCCCTTATCTTTTCACCCACAGCCCTCAGAGAATCCCCTGTGTCCCCCAGCTACTGTCACACACTTTGCCCGCAGGAGGGACACTTCTAATGGCCGACTTTACCACATTGGCCATTGGCACCCCTTGGCTGGGCAGTGTGACCCTCCTGCCTGATTCCACAGAGGATCCCTTAATCCAGAGAGCAGGTGGGAATGACAGAGGTAGGAGCACCTGATAACAAGTACCACCTCATCCCTTGAAGCCTAGAACCAACCACAGTGATTGTTTGGGCCAAATAGTAGAGATACATAGTACATACAACTCCAAATGTCATTTGTTGGAGGATGCAGGTTACCATGTTAGGCTGACCAATGAAAAGTAAGGAGCAGAAGAAGTGGAGAATGAGAAATGAGCCGAAGGTAGCTGAGTACCCAGTTTTTGACCTTGACAGTGGAGGTTTCTTGATCTTTCACAAAGATCCCGAGAATCACTGCTGTGAGTACAGACAAGGAAAGAGCAGTGCAGGCCAGCACCATCCCTACAGTGTCTTCAAATGCCAGGAAGGTCACGATTTTGGGGAGACAGCAGTCTCTCAGCGTTTGCGTACTAATGACTTGAGCACGCCACACAGTGTTTCATATCTGAAAAAACAAAAGCAAAGAGGATTTCACATTGAACAATTCATGCTTATTCCCATGACATAATCATTATCACATTTTTTATCACTGAAAATACTGTCCACCTCTGACATGATTTTTGGATACAAAAATCATGTGTCACACTGGAGAACCCCTGAGCATAATAAAGTAGTTACAGAGACTATATCAAGGTTAGTATTGTCCACTTCTCTATCGGAAGTAACGCTTTCACCCACAATCATCAGAAAGTTTTATTCCACATTTGGGGTGGCTTTTGCTGTTGTTTCGTTGGTGTGTTGGTTTAACAATATCATCAAGGTTCACTTTGATTTCGTCTCTCTGCTGTCCACAAGAAATGCTTCAATGTATGGTTTCTTCTCAGAGTTATGTGATGTGGTCCACAGCTTTATCATTACCATTTGAACTGAGAGAGAAAGGCATCCTGTAACTTTTCCAGAGGAGCAAGGAAGAAATTTTCTAAGAATCCTCTGCCACCCACATCCTTCAATGTGAGGGGTGGATGTAGATATCATTCAGTCAACGAATCAACCTTCAACCTCCGATTTTCCTGCACTCCGATGTTTCTGCGATGGGGCAGCGGGATTTAGGGAAGAGAACACAAGCTCTGAAGCCAAGAATTGCTGATTACAAATTCGTTTCAACATTTCATGGGCATCTTACTGGCTGTGTTACTTGGGTAGGTCATAGCAGATGGAATTAAGGTTACTAATCTGATGCTCTTAATGTAAGGAGATTACCCTGAGTACTGGTGGCCCAACATAATCACAAGTATCCGTAAATAGGGAAGAGGTAGGCAGAAGTGTCAGGCCAGAGTGATCCATTGTTGGTTTTAAAGATGGAGGGAGAGGGCCACGTCCCCTAGGCATCAAAGTGAGGTTTCTGAGAATAGGGAGTTAGTATAGCTGATTGCTACGGTTGCCATGTGGACAGATCCTCATTTGTATTCCAAGTGGGCTAAATGGGAAAAGAAAGGGAAGAAAATATAACTTCGGGGGAAGCACCATATGGCAGATTACATTTTCCAACAAATCCTCTAAAATCCATACTTTTCCTACACTGTGACTTTAACATTCCTCCCACTGAGAGGTTGGGGGAGGGGCGTTGACCTTCTTTGCCCTTGAATCTGAACAGGCTTTTGATGACGATGACAGCAACACTATATGTGACTTTCGATGCCCAATCACAAAAAGTGATGCAGCTTTCCCCTTGTTCTCTTGGAGCACTCGCACTTGGAAGACAGCCGCCGTGCTGTGAAGCAGGCTTGGAAACCACGCGGAGAGGCCGTGTGTAGGTATTGTAGTTGACAGCCCCAGCTGAGGTCCCAGCTGACCGTCTCCACCAACTACCAATCATGTAATTCCATTCCCCAGCTGTCAAGTTACCACCCAGCCTGTGGGTCTTCCCAGCTGAGGCTCCAGACATCATGGAACAGAGGAAAGCCATCCTTGCTGTGCCCTTTCCAATTCATGACCCAGAGAACCCATGAGCGTAATAAAGTAGTTGTTTTAAGGCATGAAGTCTGTGGTCATTTGTTAGACTATAGTAGTAAAGGGGACCTGCCACATAATCACTATGATCTATCAGGTTCTTTTTCTAGGTACTCAAGTATATACAAGAAGGCAAGCACATGATCCAGCAGTCCCACTCCTGGGCATATATCCAGATAAAACTCTAGCTTGAAAAGATACATACACCCCTATATTCATAGCAGCACTATTTACAATAGCCAAGACATGGAAACAACCTAAATGTCCATCGACAGATGAATGGATAAAGATGATGTGGCATGTGTATGTATATATATATATATATATATATATATATATATATATATATATATACAATGGAATACTACTCAGCCATAAGAAAGAACGAAATAATGCCATTTGCAGCAACATGGATGGACCTAGAGATTATCATACTAAGTGAAGTAACCCAGAAAGAGAAAGATAAATAGCATATGATATCACTTATATGTGGAATCTAAAAAAAGTGATACAAATGAACTTATTTACAAAACAGAAACAGAGTCACAGACATAGAAAACAAACTTATGGTTACCAAAGGGGAAAGGGGGTGAGGAAGGGATAAATTAGGGGTTTGGGATTAGCAGATAAAAACTACTATATATAAAATAGATAAACAACAAGGTCCTACTGTATAGCACAGGGAACTATATTCAATATTCTATAGTAAATCATAATGGAAAAGTATGAAAATATATATATATATATATACACATATATAATATATATTAATATGTATATATATATATATATATATATATGAATCACTTTGCTGTATACCAGAAACGAACACAACTTTGTAAATACTTAAAAAAAAAAAGAAGGCCCGAGAAGTCCTCTGTAAGGGATCTCAGCAAGGAGTTCGGATATTTGTTTTTAGCCACTCAGGACTTTTAAAAGGTGACCTTTTTTACTTAGGGCAAATGCAAAGACAGAGAAGAACAAATACTGTATGATCTCACTTACATGTGGAGTCTAAAAAGGTTGAACTCATAGAAACAAAGAGTAGATTGGTGGTTGTCAGGGGCGGGGAGGTGGGGGAAATGGGAAGATATTGGCCAAAGAGCACAAACATTCAGTTATAAGATGAATAAGTTCGGGGGATCTAATGGTCAGCATGGTGACTAAAGTTAACAATACTTTACTGTATACTTGAAATAAGCTAAGAGAGCAAATCTTAATGTTCTCACCACAAAAAAGCAAGGTAACTATATGAGGTGATGGATGTGTTCACTAACCTTATATATCACAATGTAGACATATACCAAATCATGACATTGTACACCTTAACTTTACACGATGTTATTTGTCAGTTATATCTCAGTAAAGCTGGTTAAATAAATAAACAAAAGGCAGCCCCAACCAAAAAAAAAAAAAAATCAAGTCAAGAGCACTAAATAGGAAAAGATCAATGTTTACTGGAAAAAAGTACCAACAATAATGCTTATATAAATATAATAATGATGAAAGGTTAGTGATAGAGAAGAATTGGGGGGTAACCACACCTCTTGCATTCAGTAGAAAAAGTAAAATACACATAGGAACTGACCCACATATTCAGTCATCTTCATACAATAACATAATGGATAAAATGGTAGAGCTTCAGGAGATGATACCTTATATTGAAATACATATGGCTTGTTTACAGTTTGTAGACCAGAACTTCCTAAAACAGCCAATTTCAAATTTTCCCTGGCTGTCTAAAATTATGCTATTTCCTGTGCCCTAGCCTAGATTTGTGATTAAGTGAGTTAAAAGTAGGATGTTGGGCTGGGAATATATATTTATTATAATTTCTCTGGAAATTCAGCTAAGCAGATTGGATTGTGATCTACTGTCTATGACCAAAAAGCAATGAGGAAACAAAATATTAAATTGTAAAATACACATATATATGTATATATACATAGAATAACACAGAAATCATTCAGTTAAGATTTTTATATGTCAAGACACCAAAACAAAAAATAATTAAAACCATCACTAGCAAGATTAAAATCTCTTACTATTTAATCTTGGTTTATAAGGGAATTTAAACTCACAATTAAAGGATGGTCATGTAAGGTAGAGGAAAGCAGCGATCTAAACAGGGAATATTAAATTTTATAGTTTGCCAAAATCTTTAGCAGTTTCCATAACCTTAAATGCTTGTTATCACAACAGCAAAATATAACCAATACATGAATCATAGAACTCAAATTGGGAAGTGGAATGAAAAACAATTGAGGATTAAGAAATCAGTAGGAATGGAGATAAGATGAAAGCAGGATAAACCTACAGAGGAAACAAAACAGAAAAAAAGAAAGAGCTTAAAACCCAAACAGCTGGAATAATCCCTAGAAGCAAACAGAGCATTCAGAACGTACATTTGAGTATGAACCATAATTAGTATTTGACATGGTAACATTTCAAATCAGTTATGAAAACTGGGCAAAGGTTATATAAATAGGCAATTCACCCACCACTGATATATTAACATCTATTCAGCATCTCCATAATGAGACACTGTGTTTGGTTTATCAAATTGGGAAAATTTCAAGAAAATTATTATCCCTAGTTTTGATACACTAAGACTGGAAGCATAACTTCATTGGAGGACAAGGCTGTAACATCTAAAACTAAACAATCCTAGGCAACCACTTTAAATGATTCCATTATTTAGTAACGTGGAAAGCTACCCATGATATATAAAGTGAGAGAAAAATGTTCCAAAATATGCCAATTTCGTGGGGAGAAAAATATTTTTAATACATATTTACTCTCATAGAGGATCGAGAAGTAAATGGGCCAAGATATTAATGATGATTGTTTCTGGGTGCTAGGATTACAGACGACTTTAATTTCGTCCTTTTTTCTTACATTTTTCCTTCTTTTTTTCTTACTTTTCTCCTGTGTTTTCTTAACATTGACCATGCACTATTTGGGAATTATATATATATATATGTAAATATGTAATATAATACAATATGTATACATATATAATACATATGATTTTTATATGTAAGTTATGTACTTAATATATATAAAATAATAATTATATATAGTTTACACCAAAGCATCAGTAATGCTTTGTATCCCCTGTAAGGGATTGTGGATTTGTTTGAGAATATTGTCAGATTTCCTACAATGTGAACATGTTAGTAGTGAGTGGTAGCTTTTAAAAAATAAGTTTATTCACTTATGACTGCATACATTGCTGCGTGCGGGCTTTCTCTAGTTGTGGTGAGCAGGGGATACTCTTCCTTGTGGTGCATAGGCTTCTCATTGGTGTGGCTTCTCTTTTTGCAGGGCACGGGATGTAGGTGTGTGGGTGTCAGTAGTTGTGGCACGCGGGCTCAGTAGTTACGGCTCACGGGCTCTAGAACGCAGGACCAGTAATTGTGGCGCACGCGCTTAGTTGTAACCGCAACATGTAGGAGCTTTCGGCAGCAAGGCTTGAACCTGTGTTCTTTTTGTTGGCAGGCGTATTCTTAACCACTGTGCCACCAGGGAAGTCCCTGAATTTTCTTCTTCTAAGGAAAGAAAAGTGTAGCGGCAACCCAAAGCTGAGCGCTGCAACCTTGAGCGCCCCCTGCCCTCCGCCACGCGTCTGGCAAAGCTCCAGGCGGACGCTTATTTCCATCACCGTCTGGACTCAAAGACAGCGCGCCGCAGAGGGTTCTGGGAAGTGTAGTCCGGGCCCACCCTAGTCGCCCACTTCCGCTTCCGGTCGGCGCACCACTGCCTTGGTTTCTTATGCGAAAGGGACGTGAGTGTTCTTGGAGTTCTTTGTTCCGGCCGCAGGCACAGGGGCCAGATCTCAAGGATCTGAGGGGGAAAGGGCGGCGAATGGCGGAGGGTCGGAACCAGGGAATTTCAACGAGCTCGGCTTGGCGAAGGAAGGGTTTGAGGAAGCGGGTCGCCGAGCGTCCCGGGGTGTGGGGGGATGGGGGGCGGGGCCCGGGCCGGCAGCCCTTGGTACCCCTCAGGCTCGGAAGGAGCATTTTGAGGCCGGCAGCTCCGACTCTGAGACGGGCATCTCCCGTTTGGGAGACTCCAATCCAGGCAGTCGCGGATTCATGGTATCTTGAATTGTTTCACGGTAGCCACCCACCCACTTCTGTACTAATTTCAGAGATTTCTGTCTGTGAAGGCATTTCTGTAAAGAGCTGCTGAAGTTGAATCTTCATGTTCTGTATGTGTTCCTTGGAGAATTTTAAAGCACTGTGCAAGTTGTGAAAGATTCTTTTGCTGATGTATTGTTGCTGCGTCTGGTTTTTGTCGCGTCTGAGGTACACACAGGTTGAATTCCGCTCTAAATGTCACAAACTGATATAGAGACCAAACTAGTGGTTACCAGTGGGGAGAGGGGCAAGATTGGGGTAGGGGATTAAGAGGTACAAACTGTTGTGTATAAAATAAGCTACAAGGATTTATTACACAACAAAGGGAATATAGCCAACATTTTATAATAACTATAAATGGAGTATAACCTTCAAAAATTGTGAATCACTAAATTGTACACCTGTAACATATAATATTGTACATCAACTATACTTCAATAAAAAAATCCTTCCCCCTCCCCCCAAAATTTAAATGTCACATAGCATGTGGGAATCACAGCTCTGAATTCAATTCGAGACTGTGTCCTGATTCTTTTTGTCTCCTGGGAGCTACAGTGAGTGCAGGCTTGCAGACAAGGCACAAAGCAGGACTGGCATGGGCCCTTCTCTCTGAGTCCTGTAGGGAGGGTGGTCCCTTTCCAGGACACCTGAAGGAAGTAATAGGAGTAGATTACAGGAAGGGTAGGTTAAAGGGAGGAGTAGATTACATCCAGCTGGTGCTCAGAGATGTTTCCCTGTGGTGTGTTGGGAATTATGATAACATCATGTTATCTCATGGCTCATTTATTTTCTTGCTCTCTTCCAACTGTTCCCTTGCCAGAGAGAACTGCATCAAAGAGGAAGGAATAATCCCAGGTCTCTTGCCATTGGAGCTCCAGGTGAGTAGGACTTTGGTCTCTTGTTGTTGTTGTTTTATGTCAATGCTTGCTGTCTTCCCAGATGGAGACCTGTTTTTCCGACCTCATTATTTATCCCATGGTTTTGACACATGTCCCGTTCAGGCCCCTCAGGCTTACCCCCTTCCTTCAGAAATGGGTTTCTTCTAAGGTTGGGGAATTTCCTGGTGTCTTATTCGTATGTTCTCTCCTTGGCCTCTAGTAGTGGTTCATTTGATCAGTAGATCGCTCAGGCTTACACTGTTTCAAGGATGTGCTACGTGTAGGAAAGAGGTAATAACAGTAACTAATGGTATGCATTAATTAAGTGCTTATTATATAACAGTTATTATGTTGAGGGCTTTCACTGCTGTATCCCTGGTCCCTGGAACAGTGTGTGGCATATAGTAGCCTGTCAATAAATATTTGAATGAGTAAATTAATTTTTCTATTTACTATTTATTTATTTATTTGGCTGCACCGTGGTCTTAGTTGTGGCATGTGGGATCTAGTTCCCTGACCAGGGATCGAACCCAGGCCCCCCCTGCATTGGGAGTGCGGAGTCTTAGCCACTGGATCACCAGGGAAGTCCCTGAGTAAATTAATACATATTTAATTTGCTCAGCAACTGCAGAAGTTAGATAATATTAGTCCCATGTTACAGATAAGAATACTGAGGCTTAGAAAGGTTAAGAAACCTAACAAGTGTCACTTGGCCAGGAGATGTTATCTCCAGAAGTCAGGGCCTTTGTCCTTGCACTTCCCCCTGTACCCTTCTCATGCCGGATCTTTACACAACTGACTTATTTTCATGCGGGTCTTAGAGACCTTCCATGACCACCTGATTTAATGTTGCCCCTCCCAAACCTGCCTCTAATGTTTTGTCTGAGAGAACTTACATTCTGGGGGGCAAACAAGAATCTGTCACATGTGTTTCCTTTTCTTCATTGCCCTTTTTGTAATCACTGATCACCTTTGTAGATTTGTTTACCCACCAGAAGGCATGAGAACAAGTACCTTGCCCGTCTTATTTACTGCTGCATCCCCAGTGTTTGTTGTAGCATCCAAGATGTAGTTAGGCACTGAACGTATATTTGTTAAATGAAGGGATGCTTGTAGTCCGAGGTTAGTGCCTGGGGATGAATGAATAACAGCAATGATAATAGTTTATAGAGGATTTTCTATGTGCCAAGAACTGGGCTATGAGCTTCATTCAAGTAGGTAGGCATGTATACGTGTATGAGAAAGAATTAATTCTTTCCACTCTGCAAGTAAGGACTATTATCTTCATTTAACAGAAGAAAGAACAGACTCAGAGGTTTGTCACTCTTCTAGTGTTAGTACAGCTACCAAGTGGCTGAGCCAGAATTTGAAGCCAAACCATTGCACAGCTCCCAATATTGAGAGACAAGAGCTGTAACTTCCAAAACCTGGCTCCTCCTTTTGCTGTCTAGGTTAAAACAACATAATTTCCCCATTTTCCTCAAGCTTCAACCCAGACTCACATTTGAGTTCTCCTCCTTTTCATCCCCGTACATAATCTTATTCATCATAAGTTTATTCATCTGTTATCTCTACCTTTGCAGTATCTATTATTCCCGTTATCTCTTCATCCCACTGCCTTTGTCACCAATTATTTCTGTCATCCTCTTTCTCCCTGCAGTGTGAGCACCACATGGTCAGGGACGGTATCTTTCTTTATATCCCACGAGCTGTCACATGGTAGAATTTCAGTCAATGTGTGCTGTCTTCCCAGCTGGAATGTCAGCTTGAGTGCAGAATCCTTTCCTGCCCTGATCACCATTGTGTCCCGACACACCCCACATGGTCCTTAGCATGTAATTTACTAAGTGAACGAGCTGGGGAACAAAAGCCATTCTGCTCTATAACTGGTATCAGCAGACCCAGGATCCAGGTAGCAGCAGGCTGAGTTCAGGCAAGTCCCAGTCTCCATTTAAATATTTATTGAGGGCTGGGGGAGGGATGGATTGGGAGTTTGGGGTTAGTAGATGCAAACTATTATCTATAGAATGGATGGACAACAAGGTCCTACTGTATAGCGCAGGGAACTATATTCAATGTCCTGGGATAAACCATAATAGAAAAGAGTATAAAAAAGAATGTATATATGTGTATAACTGAGTCACTTTGCTATACAGCAGAAATTCACACAACATTGTAAATCAACTATACTTCAATAATAAAAAAACTTTTTTTAATAAATATTTATTGAGCACCTACATTGTGCCAGGAGCAGACTGAAATCCCAGCCCTCAGAGAGCTCACGTTCTAGTGGGCGCAGAAAGACAGTAAACAAGAAAAACAGGTGGAAGTTTAGATGATAAGTTTCATGGAGAAAAACGAAGCAGGAAAAGGGCTTTGGGAGTGCTGGCGGAAGGACTGGCAGCTCTAAGTGGGATAACCAGGGGTGCTGTCACCGAGAAGGTGGTGCCTGAGTAGGGACCCAAAGGAGGTAGGGGGCCTGTGGACATCTGGGGAAAGGGAATGGCAGTGAAGGCCCTGAGGTGGGCATATGACTGGTCTATTTGAAAACCAGTACGAAGGCCAGAGAGGCTGATGAGAATGAGAAAGAGGAAGGATAAGTAGGAAATGGGGTCTTGGGAGGCCTCATAGTGTAAGGTCGTTTGGCCATTGAAAGGACGAAGGTTTTGAGTCAAGTGAAGGTTTTGGCCACAGAAGTGACATGACTTTATATTTTTAAAACTTCATTGTTTTATTTTAAGAAATTACCACCTCCACCCCAACCTTCAGCAACCACCATCCTGATCTGTCAGCAGTGTCAGCATGAAGGCAGGACCCTCCACCAGACAAAATATTATTACTCTCTGAAAGCTCAAACCATGGTTAGCATTTTTTTAAATTTATTTTATTTATTTTATTTTTGGCTGCGTTGGGTCTTTGTTGCTGTACGTGGGCTTTTCTCTAGTTGCGGCGAGCGGGGGCTACTCTTCGTTGCAGTGCGTGGGTTTCTCATTGCGGTGGCTTCTCTTGCTGCAGAGCACGGGCTCTAAGCATGTGGGCTTCAGTAGTTGTGGCTCGCGGGCTCTAGAGCGCAGGCTCAGTAGTTGTGGCGCACGGGCTTAGTTGCTCTGCGGCATGTGGGATCTTCCCGGACCAGGGCTCGAACCCGTGTTCACTGCATTGGCAGGCGGATTCTTAACCACTGCGCCACCATGGAAGCCCTGGTTAGCATTTTTTAACAATCAAGTATTTTTTAATTAAAAAAAAAGAGAGAGAGACCACTGTGGCTGCTTTGTAGGAAATAGACTTGCAGGCAGGACTGGAATAGAATCAGAGAGACCAGTTAGGAGGCTACTGGAGTATTTCAGGCAGAGAAGATGGTGGTTTGGGTGGTGACAGCAAGAAGAATTGGTCTGAGTCTGGCTACAATTTGAAGGTTCTCGCTGCTGATTGGATGTGGAGTATGAAAAAGAGAGAAATCAAGGATTGCTCCAGAATATATCGCCTGCTTATTTGAAAGGGATTTGAAAGGGGAGGGGGACCTCTGGAGGCAAATCTGGAATTTGGTTTGGGGGCGCGTTTGAGACACCTTTTAGACACCCGAGTGGAGCCGTCAGGTTGGCATTGAGCCGTCAGCATGTGGATGCACTTTGAAGTCATGAAGTCGAGTGTGTTCACCAAGAGAGTGATGAGACGAGATAGAGAAGAACTTCCTGGACTGAATCTTGAGGCAGCCCTAACTCTTGGCGGTCAGGGACATGAGGAGGAACCACAAGGAAATTCTGTACAAACTAGAAGCCCCTGGAAACCTTGGAAGTCAGCAAAGAGTATCTTAGCACGTGCTGCTTCAAGGGTGGTCCCTGGAGCAGCTGTATCAGCATCACCTGGAAACTTGTTAGAAACACAGATTCCTGGGCTCCACTGCAGAGCTCTTGCATCAGAATCTTTGGAGGTGGCATCCAGCAGCCTGTTTTAGCAATCTCTTGTGGTGATTTTTAAAAACTCTGAAGTTTGCAAAGCACAGTCCTGGAGGATCCTAAAGAGTTGAGTTTGAAAGGCATTGTTGTGGAGGACTTGTTACAGACCTGGCCTCTGCCTTCCTTTGCCCTTTATCCTCCATACAGGAGGTCATCAGGTGAACCAGTCTTCCACATTTGCTTTGGAGAGAGCGATCCTAGTGCAGGGCAGGGCACACATGGTGTGAGACAGGCTGTGTGAAGGTCCAGGACAGGTGGTTAGAGGAAAGGTGGACACCTGAGCTCCTGAAGCGCCACAATCCAGGGAGCATCTTAGAGTGGACATCCCAAGCAGGTGTAGCTGTCTGAATTTGCTCTGTGGCTTGGATCTAAGGGAAAAACAGGTAAGGGAAGGCGGAATCTCCCGGTCAGTGTCTTTGCATTACTTACTCACTAGCTCCAGGCTGATTTCAAGAGTTCTGTTCTTCTGGGTGCATCACAGCCTGTTGATGGGATCTGCTAAGTGCATCCGAGGGGCCACACCTGTCCAA
This sequence comes from Delphinapterus leucas, assembly GCF_059928025.1. Lineage (NCBI taxonomy): Eukaryota > Metazoa > Chordata > Mammalia > Artiodactyla > Monodontidae > Delphinapterus > Delphinapterus leucas. The sequence continues at coordinate 10,795,572 of NC_143148.1, forward strand.
GATAGTGAAGATAAATAAAGGAAGAAGGCTGGAGTCCATCAGTGATTTAGAGATGTTAACAAGGCAGGCTGTGTGAAAGGTGCTAAAAGCATTTTTTTTTTTTTTTTTTTTTTTTTTCCGGTGTGGGCCTCTCACTGTTGTGGCCTCTCCCGTTGTGGAGCACAGGCTCCGGACCCGCAGGCTCAGCGGCCACGGCCCACGGGCCCAGCTGCTCCGCGGCACGTGGGATCCTCCCAGACCGGGGCACGAACCCGTGTCCCCTGCATCTGCAGGTGGACTCTCAACCACTGTGCCACCAGGGAAGCCCTAAGCCAGCATTGTAAACATAGTGTGGCTGGGTCCCGGAGTGGTTCATCCTATCTGGTGCTGGCAGGAGAAGGCTTCATTAGAAAAGGAGTTCTTGAACTCGAGTCCATGGTGTAATGCAGCAGGTCCATGAACTTGAGTGGGAAAAAAATGTATACTGGTCAAACTGAAAATCAGCATTTCCTTCCATTATGAATGTAGGCAGCAAACCGCAATAGTATTAGCAGAACCTGTGACTCTGTTATCCATGTAAATCATAGATATTCTTTTTTTAATTATTAATTTATTTGTTTTTGGCTGCGTTGGGTCTTTGTGGCTACACATGGGCTTTCTCTTTCTCTAGTTGCGGCAAGTGTGGGCTGCTCTTCGTTGCGGTGAACGGGCTTCTCATTGCGGTGGCTTCTCTTGTTGTGGAGCACAGGCTCTGGGCACGTGGGCTTCAGTAGTTGTGGCACGTGGGCTCAGTAGTTGTGGCTCGCAGACTTTAGAGCACAGGCTTAGTTGTGGTACATGGGCTTAGTTGCTCCGCAGCATGTGGGATCTTCCTGGACCAGGGATCAAACCCATGTCCCCTGCATTGACAGGAAGATTCTTAACCACTGCGCCACCAGGGAAGTCCCATAAATCATAGATATTCTTATAATACAGTTGGTGTAGATGTTTCAAAATATTGCTTCTGCTCATTACTATTTTGAAATTACAGTAGTTGATTCATTCTTGATAATTAATAATGAAGCACACACTTGATGTTTTAATATTTTTGAAGGTTGTCTTTAAGTGTAATTAGCTTTTAAAATCATCCTGTGTTTTATTTTATGCATTTAAAACATTATTCTGAACAGAAGTCCATAAATATCACCCACTGTCAAAGGAGGTCATGGAACAGGAGAGGTTACAAACTCTGATTTAGAAGACATTTGCTCACCCATATCCTGATTTTTATTTTTATTTTTAAAAATTTATTTTATTGAAGAATAGTTGATTTACAGTGTTGTGTTAATTCCTGCTGTACAGCAAAGCAATTCAGTTACACATTCATATACACTCTTTTTCATATTCTTTTCTTTTTTTAATATTTATTTATTTATTTATTTGGTTGTGCCGGGTCTTAGTTGCGGCAGGCGGGCTCCTTAGTTGCGGCACGTGGGCTCCTTAGTTGCGACACTCAGGCTCCTTAATTGTGGCATGAGAACTCTTAGTTGCAACATGCATGTGGGATCTAGTTCCCTGGCCAGGGATCAAACCCGGGCCCCCTACATTGGGAGCACAGAGCCTTAACCACTGTGCCACTAGGGAAGTCCCTCACATTCTTTTTCATTATGGTTTATCACAGGATATAGGTCCTGTGATATACAGTATGACCTCGTTGTTTATCCATCCTATATGTAACAGTTTGCATCTGCTAATCCCAAACTCCCACTCCATCCCTCCCCGTCCCCTCCACCAGCAACCGCAAATCTGTTCTCTATGTCTGTGAGTCTGTTTCTGTTTCGTAGATAAGTTCATTTGTGTTGTATTTTAGATTCCACATATAAGTGATATCATATGGTATTTGTCTTTCTCTGTCTGACTTATTTCACTTAGTATGGTAATCTGTAGGTCCGTCGATGTTGCTGCAACTGGCATTATTTCATTCTTTTTTTATGGCTGAGTAGCATTCCATTGTCATATCCTGATTTTTAGAATCCTTGAGGACAGGGATGTGGATTTTTTATTTTTGCAATCCCCAGACTGTTGCGTTAGTGAAGCTTTTACACTCCAGGTTTTACTTCACAGGGCACAGATCCTGTATGTTTGTGGGATCTGTATCCTTCTGTAAGGCCCTGTGTCTCGCTGCAAGATTCCTGCTGCTGGGCCCTCCCTGCAGACACTCCTCTGACTGTACAGCCATCTGCGACATTCATGGCTCTCTGGACTGTGAGTTGCCCCAGAGCAGGGACTGTGCATATAGCCGTTCAGGACATATCCTCTGAATGAATGGCATCCAGAGGGTGTGAACTTTGGGGCCGGAAGAAAGAACTCAGATAAAGTCAAGTTCCTTCTTGAGCCCACAGGTCTCTGGAACATGGAAACCAAGAAGCAGGCTCTGGAGAGTGGAGGTGGAGGTAGGTACTTGGGAGCCCAGGTATCCATCTGAAGCTCCTCCTCAGAGCTTGGACAGTCTCAAGAATGAAGAACCACTGGATCTTCTGCTTCTCCAGTTTAGGAAGATCAGAGAATAAATAAAACTGCTGGGCTTCGCTGGTGGCGCAGTGGTTGAGAGTCTGCCTGCTAGTGCAGGGGACACAGGTTTGAGCCCTGGTCTGGGAGGATCCCACACGCCACGGAGCAACTGGGCCCATGAGCCACAACCACTGAGCCTGCGCATCTGGAACCTGTGCTCCGCAACAAGAGAGGCCGCGATAGTGAGAGGCCCGCGCACTGCGATGAAGAGTGGCTCCCACTCGCCGCAACTAGAGAAAGCCCTCGCACAGAAACAAAGACCCAACACAGCAAAAAAAAAAAGATTAATTAATAAACTCCTACCCCCAACAGCTTTAAAAAATAAATAAATAAATAAATTAAAAATCTGGTTTAAAAATAAAAATAAATAAAATAAAACTGCTGATGCTCCAGAAACCTAGGAGGGGTGACCATGGAGACTTTTTCCTCCTCAAGGCGGGAGGAAAGAGTTGAGAGCTTATGAAGGGTGGGGGAGAATCTAAGTCGGGTGTGGAGAGAGGAAATATGAGGTGGATGAAGAGCTGCGTCCAGTGAAAAGAAACCAGTCTGTAAGGGGCCAGACATTCCTGAGGTCCAGGTGGGTAGTCAGAGCGCCCAGGCAGGCCCCACCTTTCTTAATGCTTCTCTCTTCTCCTGCAGCTCTGCGGTCTCAAGCCTCAGCCCTTTCCCAAGATGGGGAAGACAAAACCAAGTTTCAGGTGGGTCGAGTTCCCTTTTCTCTCCAGAAATAACAACGTAAGGCATCAAAGAGTAAACGTACGTCCCTCCCTTGGTAAAAGGAAAAAGGGGGAAAAAACATATTAGGTGAGCACAGTACATTACTCAGTGCATTTATGCCCAAAATAGCTGTGTGAGAGAGGTGGTATGATTCTGCTTTAGAGATGAAGAAATGAGTGGTGAATCCTGGATTTGAGCCCAGGTCTGTAGGACTCTGTAATGTGCCTGTTTGCTCTATATGCGGCCTGTCAATAATGGTTTCATCTCAGGGCCCTGAGCCCACATTATGTAGAGAGGTGACTCCAAATAATGAATCCTCCTTTTCTGCCCAGGTTTTTCTCCTCAGTGGGACATTTCTTCTTATTCATTTCCAGATGTTGTATTCTCCACGTAATACACGCTACCAAAACTTATACCATGAACAAAGTTAAAAGACAGCATATTGGGTGAAAAAAGCTTCATGCACAACAAAATTTTAATATCCTTATTTTAAAAACAGGAGCTGGGAATAAAGACCTGAGCCTTCATGTTCAGGAAGGGAGAAAAGAGGAAAAACAAATGACCAATAATCATATGAAAAGATGATCAGCCTCTAGTAATCAAAGTGATGCAGATTGAAACAAGATGTGATTCTTTTCCTAGCAGATGACCAAAGATTTGAAAGATCGGTGTTCACTGTTAGCTAACATATGGAGAAATGGGTACATCCACACAACTGCAGGGGCATTTCAGCCCTTGTAGAAGTTCTGCAAACCTCTGCTCCAGTATTTCCCACTCCAAGAATTCTAAGTCAGAGCAAGTGTTCAAAGAATGATCATCACAGCATTGTTTATAACAGTGAAAAAGAAAAAGATGGTGGCGTGGACTCCATGTCCATCCATTGGATTGGTGTTGGATCAATGGATTATTGTGGTTTTATTCGTCCTCTCGTCTCGACCCTGTGCTGCTATCAAGTGAGATAAAGTGGGTGAAAATATTAGGACATGGAAATATGTGCATGCACGCTCTCTCTCTCATTATATGTACACGTGTATATTGTAACTTATCTTTAAATTGGGGGAAAAGAAGTCAAAGTGAATGCAGAATTTTAAGTACTTTTTTCCATACATGATATTATTTTATAAAGCTTTCTCTAATGAAAAGAGATTATAGAAAAAAGTTTGCAGGAATGCCCTGGCGGTCCAGTGGTTAGGACTTGGTGCTTTCACTGCCGTGGCCCCGGGTTCAATCCCTGGTCAGGGAACTAAGAGGGTTTGGAGCAAGAAGACCACAACTTAATGACTGGCACAAAAGCTTCCAACGTGGCTCTTCTTCCAGGGGTCATTTGTGTAGATGGTGAATGTGGCATGTGCTTGAAGTTTTAGGAAACCGTGACCTTCAAGGACGTGGCTGTGGTCTTCACCGAGGAAGAGCTGGCGCTGTTGGACTCCACCCAGATAAACCTGTACCAAGACGTGATGCTGGAGAACTTCAGGAACCTGGTCTCTGTGGGTGAGGACAGCGACCTCCCTGTAAGTAAGCATCAAACCACTGGTCCTGTTTTCTCAAGTGGTCAGCTTCAAACCAGATAGAATATTCCAGTTGGAGCACAAAGGGAAACTTTGGCCGCCAGAGAGAAATCTCCTAAGAGATGCACGTGCAGGTGGGAACCTGCAGTTCATGAGTTTTAGCAGATAACTGTGAGCCGGTGGTCCCCTGTAAGGTGCTGGTGAGGGAGCCCTTGTCAACGCTGCGCCCCCTGCCCTGTGGGCATCTGATGCAGTTGGCAAGCCTACCCTGACCTCCTCACACGTTTAGGCTCTCATTCTCTCCTCATATTTCTCAGAGTGAGATTGAGAAAATTCACACATTACCAAGGCCTTGGTCCCTTGGTTGCCTCTAGAGCAAAACCAATGTTTTGGACAAACTAGTGTTAAAGGAACCAAATTAGGATCTGGTTGGTGGTCAATGCAATATAAGTGTCTGCTGATTTGCTTCCGTGCTGATCAATATCTAACCTAATTTCAATTTCTCAGAGCCCCATATACAGATATGTATTACCTCAGTTTAGTTTATGAGATAGTTGCTATCATTGCCCCCCTTTTACAGAGGAAACAACTGAGGCACAGAGTGGGTAAGTAACTTGTCCAGGGCCACCCAGCTTGTCAGAGGAACTAGGATTTGAACCTTCCCAATCTGGCTGTAGACCCTGTGCTTGCAATAACCAGGTGACACTAAGTACCACTATGTCCATAGATTATAAACAGGGCCCCTTGGGCTAAATCTGCAGGATGCAACCCCATTGGTGAGTCCTGAAATCAAGTGACCATGTCATAACTAGCAGTTTTTGAAAAGCAAAATAGATTAATGGACTAGAACACAAAAGGATTTATCAGAGTACATTGCACCTGGTAAGGTAAATCTCAGCTGATAAAACTATTTTAGTTTATGGTATGTGTCTACGTGTAGGTACTGGGTCACAGTGTAAATGCTTTTCTTACTATGGGTACAGTCAAAACTGGTGGAAAACTGCTGCTTTAAACCTGTTTCCCTTTTCTCTGACACCACCTTATGAACCAGAGTCACTGTCAGTAAAATGACTCAGAAAATTACCTTGAACCAGAAGCAGTGTCCAGACGGTTTTAACCGTGGTTTTTGTGACAATTTGAAGCCTATTTTTGGGTGCCAAGGGTGTGACCATCCTCTTCTGCCTCAAACCCCTGTTTCTTATGTCCCTTTCGTACAGTCTTGCTTCCCTGGGTGCCAGGCCATTGACAGTTTCATGCTGCCAATTCTCATAGCCATGGCTGTTTGAGATTCTGCAGTAACTTCAAACGGGAGAAGTTAAGGAATTGGATGGCAGGATCTTGGTGGACTTTGTCTCTTCATGAAGCAGCCAGGGAACCTCGGGAAAGATAAAAAGGATGTCTCATATTTCACAATGTTATCCCCGTTTCAATCCCCACTGCAGCTGTAGGCCCACCCTGTACAGTTGTGAAGGTTGTACACAAACATACATGATAGTTCTATCCCATATAACAGTGATGTAAGGGAAGGGACATCGTTAGGGGATAGGACTTGTTACTTGTTTCTGCAACCTTTTACAGGATCCTGGAAGGTCCCTGATCGTTTGTGCCTCTCACCATGTCCAGAACTCCATTATTATGCATATTACATGAATCATATGGGAGCATTCCCCATGCCTTCTGTAGCAAAATGATTAAAGGCTTTTTATCAACTACTCTTATAACCGAGAGGTGAATTTCTTCCTTTATAAACTATTTCCAAGATTTCTTTTGATTTCCCTGCAATACCTGGTTTTTAATTAGCAGCTCACCGATTAGAATTACTGGGTTTCTAATTGTTTCCTATATGACTAGGAGCCAGTGGCAACTTCTCATACCATCCTACTTCATTTCCTCAAAGCCTTTGGATAGATGATCTACTTGTTCACTTAGCCAAATTCTCTTTCTCCTCATAGGAGACAGGATTAAAAACAACATTTCGAACCTTCAGGAAAAAGGGTTGAGTTACCTCTCACCAGAAGTGCTCTACTTTTGGCAGATTTGGAAACGAAGGATCAGTGAATTGAGTGTGAGTCAGAATTATGTCATGAATCTTCAAGGAGATTGTCCCCAATATTTAGAAGGAGATGTTTCCCTCTGTGAAGAGTGGGCAGAAGTGTCTGAAAATGAAAGGTATGTAATAAATGCCATTAATTTAGAAAACCAAGACATCACAGCTCGGAAAGGCCTGGCACAGGTCCTTACCCCAGAATCTTGGAAGAAAGCCAACGTAATGACTGAGCCTGAGAATTCTCAGGGAAAGTATACAAGAGAATTCATATGGAAGAGAAATTGGATGGATGTCCTCAGTGTGATGGCAGCTTCTTTCAGACCTCACGTGATTGTAATGATTTCCAAGAATGTAAAGGAGAGGAACCTTACAGATACACCGGCTGTGGGAAACATTTGGTTATGAAGTCAGCAGTCAAACACAGTCACGTGGTCTATGCAGTGCGGCAACCTTTCAGGTGTAATAACTATAGAATAGGTTTCATAGATGATGCAAATGCTCATGTTCATCACAGCGCTCACACAGGAGAAAAATCTTGTAAATATGACCAGTGTGGAAAGGACTTTAGTCAGAGCTCAGGACTTACTGTTCACTATAACACCCACTCAGGGGAGAAAACTTGTGAGGGTCAGGAGTGGGCTAAGGGCTGCAAACAGAGCTCAGACCTTCCCAGGAATCAGAAAGGGCCCTTGGGAGACAAACCCTATAAAGGCATTGAATGTGGCAAAGCGCAGTTCTTTTCTTCACAACCATCACCGAGTCCACACGGGGGAGATGCCCTACACGTGTGACGTGTGTGGGAAGGGGTTCGGATTCAGGTCGCTTCTGTGTATCCACCAGGGAGTCCACACAGGGAAAAGGCCCTATATATGCACAGAGTGTGGGAAGGGCTTCGGTCAGAGCTCCAGACTTCTTGTCCATCAGAGGGTCCACGCTGGAGAGAAAGTACAAATGCAGCAAGTGCAGCAAATCCTTCGGCTCCAGCTCCGTCCTCCAAGTCCACTGGAGGCTGCACGTGGGAGAGAAGCCTTATAGGTGTGGCAAGTGTGGAAAGGGCTTCAGCCAAATCACACACCTGCACATTCACCAGAGGTCCACACGGGGGAGAAACCCTACAAATGCGACGTGTGCAGGAAGGCTTTCTCCTACAGCTCGTCTCTGCACCCTCACCGGAGGGTTCACACGGGAGAAAAGCCTTACATGTGCCAAGTGTGCGGTAAGGACTTCAGTTACAGCTCCTATTTTCACTTACATCAGAGAGATCACACCCGAGAGAAACCGCATAAATGTGATGAGTGTGGGAGTGGCTTCATTCGGAACTCCAATCTTCACGTTCATCTCAGAGTCCGCACAGGAGAGAGGCTCTGTAAGTGTAAAGAATGCGGGAAGGGCTTCGGTCGTAACTCTTAATCCTCTTGCCCGTCAGACGGCACATAGGGATGAGATGGACTATGCATGTCCTGAGCCTGGCAAGGCCCAGGAAATACGTAGCTCAGACCTTCGTACTCAGCCAAGTCTGCACAAGAGGACAGAAACATTATAAAGGTAGTCAGTCTGTGTTCAATCAGGAAAACAGAAGCCACTTATGTGTTCCAGATGACGGAGGCTTACTCAGCCATTGGGAGGGCCGGGGGGAGCAAAGGACAGGGACACGACCACCCGTGATGTCAGCTGGCCGCACTGAAGCACGTGGTTCTTAAGGGCACTCCAGGAAACCACCGTGGGTCTCAACACCTTCCTTGAACCTCTCATCAGCCGTCATCTGCTGTCGTGGCAAAGAAAGTGATTCTTTTTTTTTTTTTTAGGTTTTGAAGCTTTGTTTATTTATTTATTTATTGAATTTAGAAAGTGATTCTTTTTTTTTTTAGGTCTTGAAGCTTTGTTTATTTATTTATTTATTTACTTATTTATTGAATTTAGAAAGTGATTCTTGACAAATGGGTTGTTTGTGGCAATAGTCACAGGTCAAATTTCCATTAATGGGTACGCCCAGGAAGGACATTCTAATTGGGATGAGGAGAGTAAGAACTTCAGTCCAGCCATAATCTTTAGGTGATTTTGTTTTTTTGTTTTTGGAGTCTCCTCTAGAAAGACAGTCTCCGTTAAGAACATTCAAAATAGTGCTCAGACATGAGAGCTATGTTATTAGTATGGTAAGAATTAGGCCATACTCAGTTTTCAAATCCATTAGAATTTCCACACAGGAGAAGCTCTGTAGAAGCGATATTTTTAGGGTGTGGCAGAGATAGTGATACGTATTCATATTCGTACTGGTTCTATTTCCTGGGCACATAGGAAGACTCCATTTCCCAGCAGGCCTTGCAGTTAAGGGTGGGCCCATGTGATTGAGTTTCAACCAATGGAGTGTGTGCAAAAGTGATATGCGCTACTTCCAGGACTGGCCCTTACAAGCATCTGTCCATGTCCTCCAGACTTCTCTTTCCTGTCATGGTGGTTTCGGAGGCTGTTTCTTCCAGATGGGAAGGTGGCTATCTGTGTTGGACTCTTTTGTTTTTGTTTCTTTTGAGTGAGAAATAAACATTTATTGTGTTACACTACTGGGATTTGGGCAGTTTGTTACAACATTGCCTAGGCTGTACTGCCTAGTACAGAGGGATTTAATAGCAACATATTTCACAGTCACTGGCGTCCACATAGGGAAGCAACATTAGAATTCGAGTTCAAAACTTTAAAAATATATTTATTTATTTATTTTGGCTGTGCCAGGTCTTAGTTGCGGCACGCAGGATCTTCATTGTGGCATGAGGGATCTTTAGTTCCGGCATGCGGACTTCTTAGTTGCGGCATGTGAACTCTTAGTTGCTACATGCATGCGGGATCTAGTTCCCTGACCAGGGCTCGAACCCGGGCTCCTGCATTGGAAGGGTGGATTCTTACCCACTGGATCAACAGGGAGGTCCCTAAAACTTTTAAATTTTTGAGGCACTCTGTGGCAGTGCAGGCATTTAAGTGGTGTAGGTAGGACTTCTTTTTTTGCGGTACGCGGGCCTCTCACTGTTGTGGCCTCTCCCATTGCGGAGCAACAGGCTCCGGACGCGCAGGCTCAGCGGCCATGGCTCACGGGCCCAGCCGCTCCGCGGCATGTGGGATCCTCCTGGGCCGGGGCACGAACCCGTGTCCCCTGCATCGGCAGGCGGACTCTCAACCACTGCGCCACCAGGGAAGCCCGGTAGGGCTTGTTTAGTGAGAATCTTCATTCATTGGTCTGTACATAAAAGAGACCTGTTCCAGGTGCTGTGCATGTGATAAAACTTTACCGAAAGTGCAATCTATGGACATAAGAAACCCCATGCAGTAGAGAACTTCCGTAATGTGTAGTGAAAAAGTTTGTCAGCTCACATCTTAAATGCAATTTTAAAAAATGGTGCCCTGCAAATAGTCTTAATAAAATTAAGTGAAACTAACATTTTACTCAAGTGGGTAACAACTATAGAAGGCCGAGCCAAAGTGTTCATTGTCAGAAGCAGACACCACTGTTTCTCAGCCGTCTTGTTTAATGATGGGTTTTTAGAAGGTGCTCATTTTGTCAAGTTCCTACCAAAACAGTGATGTAGTTTCGGATTATAGTTGGATTTGGGAGGAGGAGATACTTTACAATATCTTTATTCATCTTCAATAACAATGTAATTTTTTGTATCTTAGTTTATTTATAGGTTTCTTCCTTTGGATCATATTTTATTCCTAGTTTTTCTTACGTTACATTTTCATACTAGTTATTGTCTGTATCTGAAACAGCCATTCAAATGCAAATAAAACCATCCCTGAGGTATTACTTTCTTACCGATTCAGGTGGGCAATAGTGAAAGATTAACAAAGCTCATTGTCAGTAAGGGAGTAGAAAAAAGTTAGCATCCTCACATAAGTTAGTGGGGAAAAAAAAACAGGTGTAACATTTCTGGAAAGGATTTTGTATATCTGTATCAAAGTGTATAAGGAGGATTGTCTTTGATCCACTAATCCTACTGCTCAGAATTTATCTTTCAGACATAATTGCACAAGTTGGAAAAGATGGTTTCAGAAGGGAACATCTTCTAAGAATTTTGCAATAATAAAAATTGCAAAGAACCTGAAGATCCATGAATAAGAGATTGAGGAAGGATTTCCCTGGCAGTCCAGTGGTTAAGACTCTGCGCTTCCACTGCAGGGGGTGCTGGTTCGATCCCTAGTCAGGAAACTAAGATTCCCACATGCTGCTCAGTGTGGCCAAAAAAGAAAAAGAAAAAAAAAGAGTCATGTTTAAAAAAAAAAAGGAAAGATTGAGCAAATTATGGTATCCCCATGTAATGGAATAATATACACCATTAAAAATGATCTAGACCTACAAATTTTTCACATATTGTTTGGAGGAAAAAAAATGAAGTTATAAAAATCAAGTACAATCTGTGACTAATAGAAAAGATTTTTAGATCGCAGAGAAGCAACGGGAACCATCCCCCTCCACCACTCTACACTTCACTTTTCAGTGTTGTAATGCTTTCCCCAAATTATTTTCCTCATCTGAAAAATCTTTGCTTTTATCTTACCCTATTTAATATATGTGAAACTTCAAAACTGAGATTACCAAATATTCTTTTTCCTCTCACAAAGATAGAATCTGTTATATAGATCATGTGATGTGATTTGTGATAGTGGTTTCCTTGTTTTAAGCCATGTGTGTTTTTTTACATATTTGCTGTTATTTCTTTTTGTTTTTCTCTTTTTTGGAGAGAAACTGGCCCAGGATTTGCATTGGCTTTGGTTGAACGGAATGTTTCTGTTCAAATACTTTCGGTCCCTTCTATGAAGTATTCTTGCCAAAACAAAAACAAAAACAAAAAACCCTGTATCTAATCTAGCCTTTAAATCAAAATTCTACTTTACAGGAAATTTAGAAGATTAGAGGAGAAAGTATGAGAAGCCGTTAGACAAATCCAGAATTCAGACACCTAATTTGACATCTTGATTTCTCCAACAGTTCAAGGACATTAAAAAAACGGCAGTACGGGCTTCCCTGGTGGCGCAGTGGTTGAGAGTCTGCCTGCCGATCCAGGGAACACGGGTTCGTGCCCCGGTCCGGGAAGATCCCACATGCCGCGGAGCGGCTGGGCCCGTGAGCCATGGCCGCTGAGCCTGCGCGTCCGGAGCCTGTGCTCCGCAACGGGAGGGGCCACGACAGTGAGAGGCCCGCGTACCACCAAAAAAAAAAAAAACAAAAACGGCAGTGCTTGTGTATGTATGTAGGATATAGTTCTAGAATAAATGAGCCTCAGCTGAGATAACAATCAAATACAATGAATTGATCTACTTGGATAGTGACTAGAAGAAACCAGCTGTAAAATATTATTATTTTTAAGCAATACGGTATTTGGAAGGAAATGGTAATGTCAAAGACTTTTAAAATCCTTTAGTAATAAAAATTTTAAATGATAAGTGAAGCCAGTGTGGCATGTTGATAAGTGTTAAATTTAAGGTATATGTATTTAGTATTGATATTTCATATTACTATTCTCCATACTTTAATATTATTTTTAGAAGTTTCATTTTTTAAAATTATTTCCTGTCCAGAAGGAAAGCGGTAAGTACATACTTCCTGTAGTTTCACTTGTTATAGTTATATGACTCCATCTCCTACATCAACCTACCTACCCCACAGCCTCAAATAATCATGACCTCACTTTGTTTAAACAGATCTATAGAAAAGAAATATTCTTAGCAAATATATGATGTCAAAGAGAACAACACAGGAGTAGTCAAAGGGAAGCCTGAGTTTGAACTCAAAAAATTTCGAGGAAAGAGACCTTTTCCCTAAAACAATATTTTCTCCAGTTCCTTGCCAGTGCACCTCCTCTCATTTGTCAGAAACAGTACTGCAGTTTCTGTTTTACGGCCTGAACAGTGCGTGAAACTCCTTGTGGATTCTTGGCATCTTGCAGTAAATAGTTTATACCGGACAGCAAACTCAGAAGTAGATGAAGACAGGCAGAAATAAAGAGACAATGGAGTCAAACCAAGTCTGAAATTCCATGTTCCTTAAGGTCGATATCCAGTGCAGCACAGACCAAGTCCCTTGTCTTTTGTCATAGGCATAGCTTTCCTACTAAAATGTGTTAATTTTCTTTTAATGTGAAATGCGTCTCTTTTTTACCCCTAAATATCCATATTTCCTTTAAATTCCCACGTTTTAGTTTTTTCTTGGAAAAAAAAAAAAATACAAGGTTGAATTTTACCAAAAGAAATAGTGGAGGGAAGGCGGAAGCACTACCACGCAGATCATTCTGGGAGTTGTAGTCTGAAGCAGTTCCACCCCAGACAGGCAGGGCTGTAGACCCATTGGGAATTCTGGGAAGTGTAGTCCAGAAGCTGCGTGCAATCGACAACACTTCCTCTTCAGGAGTGCGGGGTGCGGCCCCTCTCGGGTGGTCTCCGGATCCAGGGAAGTGAGTTGCAGGAACCTCCGCTCCAGGGGAGGTTGCGGCCATCATACACCATGTGGAGTGGAGACTTGAGTCCCAGCAACTACTCCGCACGTCCTCAGCCTAGACGAGGGACCAGCAGTGGCCCGGCCCTCTGCCTTGAGGAAGAGAAGCGATGGTTGGCAGAGGACAAGGGGTAGAGGCATTTGCGCCTCCCTCTCGGCAGAACCTCCTAGCGTTTGCAGCGGTTAGCGCGTCCCAGGTTGGGGTAATGCATCGCTGGTTTGATGGTCTGTTGGGTTCTGTGCGTCCCCAGCCTCTCCTTGACTCGCAATCAGCACAGCCACTTCCTAGTGTTATAACTTTGGGCGAGTTAATCTCTGTGAATCAGTTGCCAGGGTATAATTATATAGTACTTAGTGGGATTGTGAGAGTTAAATGAAATTAATACTTTTAAAACGTGTGGAATAGTAATGGGGCACAGAAAAGGTTGCTTGATATGGATGCACAGAGTTCTAAGCAAAGCAAATATAACAATGATTAAGTCTGTATGGAAAAAAGTTAATTTCCCCATGTTAAAAAAGCAACATACATAAAGGTAGAAGACATAGTAAACTGGGCTGAAAATATTGACCTATTTGACATATATTGACATATATGCTAGAAAATGGCTTAAAATCCTTAACAGGAATCTTAAGATAATGAAACCTCAATAGGAATATGGATATGAATACAGCAAAGGATATGAATAGTCAAGTTTTTAAAAGAAGCAATCGCTATAGCAAGTAAATACATGGGAAAAATGTGATTAATTATCAAATAAGTGAACATGTTTAAACAAGTAGTTCTCCACTGATTCCTCTGGAATCGCATGAAATATAATCTAGGCTCTAAGGGTAGTAGCCAACCTTCCGCCTTAGGAGGGCAATGACGTGAGGGTTCTGGGAAGTGTAGTCTAACAGCTCTGTAGGCGGCTAACTTCCGCTACGGGGGGGCGTGGCTGTGACTAGTATCTTGTCGGGAGTTCTGGGAGCGTAACCAAGAATTGTGGGTAGAGTCACTTCCTCCAGGGAAGTGAGGTCTTGGCAGTCCTTCTGGAGAAACTCAGGCACGGGACGGCAATGCTTCTTTGCTTGGCTGGGGTCAACTGTGACATGTCCTTGGCCTTATGAGAGGGAATGTGCAGCCAGAGGCAGAGGGTGGGGTTGGGCCCTACTGGATTGAGCCTTCTTGAGTGCCACGACTGGTGGTCGAGGGTTGAGTCTCCTGTATTCTGTGCTGTCTGTTCCTAATCGCCAACTGACCCTGCAGCTCTGCCACCTCCTAGGGGTGTGAGATTAAGCAGCTAACTTAATCTGTTTGTGCCTTGCATTCCTTTCCTGTAAGAAGAGGGAAATAATAGTTCTTACCTAGTAGAGTTGTTTGGAGAGTTAAGTGGGATAGTCACAAATAAAAGGTTTAAAGCCGAAGGTAATTGTATCTTTTGCTTAATGTATTTAATTTCCTGAGAAATGTTCAGTTACCTGACAACTTACATGAGCCCAGGAAGAGATGAGTCCCACTTGGCAGTGCTACCAGACCTTTTCTCTGATCCCTGCAGGAATCCGGGTTATTCCTGAATTTCTTCTGGGTTCATTTTCTCTCTCTCTTTCAGGAGAGAGAGAGAGAGAGAGAGAGAGAGAGAGAGAGAGAGAGAGTGTGTGTGTGTGTGTGTGTGTCTCCAGGATAGTGTGTGAGTTTGTGTTCTGTGATTCGTGCAGAAGGGAGACACAGTTTTGATTCCCCCCGCCTCCTTTCCTTTCCCAGCCTTAACTTCTTTTTTGAAAAGTAATTGATTAATTAATTTTATTTTTGGCCACGTTGCTGCGCGCAGGCTTTCTCTAGTTGCGGCGAGCGGGGGCTACTCTTCGTTGCGGTGCACGGGCTTCTCATTGCGGTGGCTTCTCTTGTTGCGGAGCACGGCCTCTGGGCGCGTCGGCTTCAGTAGTTGTGGCACGCGGGCTCTAGAGCGCAGGCTCAATAGTTGTGGCGCATGGGCTTAGATGCTCCGCAGCATGTGGAATCTTCCCGGGCAAGGGCTCGAACCCGTGTCCCCTGCATTGGCAGGCGGATTCTTAACCACTGCGCCACCAGGGAAGTCCCTACGTGTTTTTGTCGGTTTTTTTTTTTTAATGTTTATTTAGGCCGTGCGGGATCTTTGTTGCAGCATGCGGGATCTGGTTTTTTTGTTTGTTTGTTTTAGTTTTGCGACATGCGGACTCTTAATTGTGGGATGAATGCGGGATCTAGTTCCCTGACCAGGGATCGAACCCGGGCCCCCTGCATTGGGAGTGCAGATTCTTAGACACTGGACCACCAGGGAAGTCCCTCTTCCGAGCATTCTGATACACATGACTTTAAAATCCTGATACCAAGTACGTGAATCACCGTCGCCCTCTATTGGCAGAGCCTAACATAGACCCAGATGGCAAAGTAAAGAGAATAGCTGCAGATTTCCCTCTCATTCCAGCCCCATAAAGCAATGTAAAGAAGGTTGGGTTTGGAGCCAAGAGATAATTTATTAAATGCATACATGGAAATTTTTAAATTATCTTTTTGTTATTGATTTTTGGCTGAATTTCATTGTATTCAGAAAGCATTTAATTTTATTGCAATATTTTGAAATTTGTTGTTATTCTTTTTGGCGCACCTTATGACCCCTTTCTGTAAATATTTTATGTGTGCTTGAAAAGATATGTATTTTATAGGTATTTCCAGCACCTTTTGTTCCCCTAGCCCCAAATGGGTGTCAAGAGTGCTACAGAGCTTCTAGGCTTTTCAGCTCTTTGACTAGACCATCACCCCAGGAGAAAAGCAGCCCCTAATACATGTATCCCCAACTTTTTCTGAATTTTAGTCCACTAACTCTCCATTACCTTGTGTTTTGATGCTTTCCAACACTTAAAAAAAATGTATCCACATTTCATGTGCCAGATGTTTGTCCCAAATTACCTATTTTATTATTAGTGGAAGCGTAAGTATACAAAACATTTTCTTTATTTTGTCTAGTGTATTTTTAAACTTCCCTGTCATTTTATCCCCCAAGCTTACCTTTTATCAGATTGATCTTCCTTAATACGTAAGCTACGTATTAGATAAGTATTTTGAAAAAAACATTTCCTTTTGGGAGGGGTTGTTAAAGAGTCATGTCGTATAATTTCTTTAAATGATCCCCTTCTTTAAACCACTGAGCATTTTCACATAGTGGCTGTTACGTCATTTTTCTTTTACTCCTTAGTGAGAGTACTTGCCCAGCATTAGAACTGGTTTCAGTTGGACACTGTATGGGACCTTGTTCAGCTATTTTCAACACCATGTTTTCCTTATTCTTGCCAAAAATCTAACCTTTAACCTCCAGTTCACAGAATATATCAAAGTTTCAGGGCAATAAATGCCAGGTCAAAAAAGCCATCGGACAAATGCAGAATGTAAGCAATCCTACATGACAACTGATCTAGTTAGTTCAGAAGGTGAAGGGCATACAAAAAAGGGGAGGGGGAGCTGTTCTAGATTACAAGAGGGTCAAGTGATATAACATCAAATACAATTAATGTACCAGCATAAAGGAAAATAATATGCATTTCTTTTTTTAAAAATTCATTTATTGTTGGTTGTGTTGGGTCTTCGTTGCTGCGCGCGGGCTTTCTCTAGTTGCGGCGAGCGGGGGCTACTCTTCGTTGTGGTCCGCAGCCTTCTCATTGCGGTGGCTTCACTTATTGTGGAGCACAGGCTCTAGGCGCGCAGGCTCAGTAGTTGTGGCACACGGGCTTAGTAGTTGTGGCACGTGGGCTCTAGAGTGCAGGCTCAGTAGTTGTGGCACACAGGCATGTGGGATATTCGCGGACCAGGGCTGGAACCTGTGTCCCCTGCATTGGCAGGCAGATTCTTAACCACTGAGCCACCAGGGAAGCCCAAGGAAAATAATCTGTATTTCTTCCCCAAGAGAAGAGTGGGCAATTAAACTTTCTCCTCTCTTTTTTTCTTTATCTCTGCTAGTTTTCTGACAACTTATAGTATTTATGATATCAAGAGCAGGGTGAAAATAGGTGATGTGATACTAGAAGCTCAAAAAAGAAAAAAATTCAAGATTTCATAAAGGATTTATCCCTTCCCATATTAGAATGTTTTATCTGTATCACTACAGCTCCTTCCATTTGCCTTATGACCCACATTTCATAGTTAGCAATTAAAGCAAAGGAAATGTGGAAAACATTTGCTGCTGCTGCTTTATGCCCTGGTCAGTGGTTGCATCTGCTTCTTGTGGATTCTTGGCATTCACGTCCATTCTTGTGGATCTTGGCATGAACAGCTTATGGGAGGTAGCAGTGTCAAGAGTTCTAGATGCATTCACACCCATACAGAATAAAAGAAGCAATCCAGTCAAAGTAAGGTTGAGATCCTGTATTCCTTACATTCAGTGCCCAGTGCAGGCAGCACAATTTCCTTTTAGTATTGCATTTTTTTGCCTAGAAATCGCTTTCTTTATATAATCTATTCCCTTACTCCCTCCTTCCCTTTCTCTCTTCTTTTTTCACATTTCAAGTTTCTCTTGTCTGTCTTTATGGGTAGTTTCTATGAATAGGTAGGTGGATAGTTAAGTAGAGTTTGCTCTGGTTGAGTTTGCTTTGTTTTGGTCACGTTTTAAAAAAATTTTTTTAAGAAAAAAGGGAGAGAAAGACCAAGCTCGACTAACAGTATAGAGTTGATTCAAACTGACTATCCTAAAGAGAATACTGACTATCCAAATACTGTCTACCCAAAAGAGAAAAGGCAGTCTTGCGGAAAGGGCTGCCCCCCAGGAGATTCGGTAATGGCAGCTCAGAAGATCCACAGAATCAGAGATAGTTACGCTCCGAAAAGGCGCCTTTAAGCAAATACAGAATTGTGTAGTAGAGCGCTCTAGGTTTGGAAGCATTTCGGCTCCAGGAAGGCGGGGTTACGAAATTTATTCTGGGACGCTGTGAAGTACAATCCACACGCTCAGTATAGCAGCCAGCACTTCCGCCCTGGGAAGGCGACGAGGTGCCTGGGAATTCTGGGAAGTGTAGGCCGGCAACACCGTAGTTGGATAACTTCCGCTACAGGAGGATGAGGCTGTGTCCCTGCTCCCGTTGGGAATTCTGGGAAGCGTAGTCCAGGAGGTCTCTGTAGGCAGAGTCACTTCCGGCCCAGGTACGCGAGGCCGCGGCCTTCTTTCCTCTCGGAAAGGTGAGCCTCCCCTCCCCCGGGCCCCTCACCCCGCGTATACGCTGACCTTTCTTCGCTTTGTTGTGGGCCGGTAGCGACCCGGCCCTCGACCTTGGGGAAGGAATCCATCTGCGGCGAAGGGCGCGGTTGGTGCTCCCTTTGAATGAGCCTCCTGGAGCGTGGGACTGTTGGTGCATCCCTGATTTAGGGGCCCGGGCCAGGGCCGTATGTCTCTGGGGTTGGGAGTCTCCTGGGTTCTGTACTTGCCTCCCCCCCTTTTTAAGCGACCACCAGCCCGCGCTGCCGCTTCCTAACAGTATATTCGGCGAGTATGTTCATGTCTCTGTCTCCTTTTCTTTAAAGTTGGCCTTAGTGTCTACCTAATAGGGCTATTGTGAGAGTTAAATGAGAATGTACAGGAAAAGACTTAGAACAGAGGCTGGCTTGTGGTTAAAAATCACAAGGTCTCTTGTTACTAGTATTTTTTAATTTCCTGAAAAGCGCTCAGGTCCCTGAAAGCTTTTGTGGGTCAGAGCTCCTGCTACAGTGTCCCTGGCCCTTCTCTGATCCCTGAAGGAATCGGGGCTGAACCCAGACTCCTAATTTTTTTAATTAAAATTTTTGGAGAGGATCACTTCTGGCTGTTGTCTGGGATGTGCACTGTGATTTATGTGGGAGTACTGATGAAGTTCTGATTTCTTTCAGCCTCTTTTCCTCTCCCAGCCTTACTTCTTGCAAAAGGCTGCGGTGAGGAGGGAATGACCCTTTGGCCGCAGGCAGCAGAGACTCACCTGACTAGGATTTAGCATCCTTCTTCCTCTTATGTCATCTCTTCGCAGGGGAGAAGACATTTCCATCACTCATGGGCAAATTTTGCTACAAAGATGCCCTGATATTTGTTGAATAAATGCAGGAAGGGATGGGGGAATACGTGGGCATGAGTAATAATGATAATGTTTAAACATTTAGTGCTAAACATTAATCTAGGAGCTTTATATGAATGAATATACTTAGTCCTCACAAGAGCCCTATGGGAACTGGGGATACTGTTATTCCCGTGTTGAAGATGAGGAAACAGACACAGAGCCTGAGTTGTTTATCCTAGGTCACACAGCTAGTAAGAAGAGGCTTAGCTGGGATTTGAATTTAGGTAATTTCGATCTGCTGCCTTAGTTCTTAATGTGTTTAGTGTCAGGTTGAGAAGGCATGTTTGGATGTCATGAAAGCTTTGAGTTTTTGATGAGATTTTTTTCAGTTATCTGCAATTTAATTGAGTTTTATTTGAAATAATATTATAGTTCATATTCTGATTATAAAAATAATGATTGCATATTATAGAGAAGAAAATTTATGAAGGATGTAGTACAGGATGTAGAGATAACAATATTAATATTTTAATGTTTTCCTGTTCTGTAGATTTATTTTTGGACTTTTACTTAAGTTTTTCAAAATACGTATCATAGGTTTTATTTTCCCCTTAAGTTCTTACTGTGGAAATTTACAAACAGAGCCAAATGTAATAAGAATAAAATAATGAACCCCTGTGGAACCATCACCCAAATTCAACCCTTGTTAACATTTGTCAGTCTTGTATCAACACACCCCTGCTCCAATTTATTTTTGTTTCAATATTTTAAAGCTAAGTCCCCAACATTGAGTCAGTATGATACTGATTGATTTATTGTTATAATTGCCAAAAATTGATTATCATCCGTTGTTTATATCCAAGACCAAGAAAGGGAGATGTTAGCAGCTACTCCAAGGTTTTTATTTTTGCAGCTTGGAGAATGGCACTCATTTGAGAAAGCTAGGGGACACGAGCATTGCACTTTGGAGAAGGATGGTTCCAAAGTCCAATGCTCTTTGTTTTCCCGTATACAGTTTGACTTACCTATGTCTTGGGGCTCTTTGTTTCTCATCTCTCTCTTTTCATACACTGAAAGTTTTTCTGTTGCTGGGACCATGTCATATTTTTCTCTGTGTGCCCAGCACACAGTACAAGATTGGCAAGGGTTTGGAGTTAGAGTAGCTACTCAACAGACTGCCGGCATCAAGAGTTTGCAGTGCAGAATTCCTGAAATTGGAATTAGGTAACAAAACAGAATAGAAATAACCCATGGAGATGTTCCTTAATCTTTAATGTTGGTGAGCTATAGAATCCACCATCTATTTCAGATTGTTGAAATGCTTATGAGCAATTATTTTCATGATCTAAAACAAATTTCCTGAGATATACATTGATAGAAATGATAACAGCTAACATTTATAGATTGTGTTTTATGACCAGGCAGTGTTTCCAGTGACTTACAGATACTAACTTATTTTTCATAACAAACCTATCATTACCCTCATTTTACAGATGAGAAGCAGGTTTTTTAAAACAATCATCGTACAGTAAAATTAAGTATTTTTTTCCTGTTTGGAGTACAATTCTATTTATTTTACCACAGGTGTAGATTCGTATAATCACCACTTTCATCAGCCACAGAACAGTTCCATCACACCAAAACATTCTCCTATTTTCCTTTTATAATCACCCCTCACCGCATCTGTAACCACTGGTGACCACTATAACCCTATAATTTCATCTTTTTGAGAATGTCACATAAATGGCCTTATACCACGTGTAACCTTTTAGGGCTGGATTCTTTAACTCAGCATAATGCGTTTTTTTAATGAAAAATTTTATTTGAGCCAAATCGAGGATTATAACCTGGGAACAGCATCTCAGAGAGCTCCAAGAACTGTTCCCAGCTTAATGCCTTTGACATTCATCCTAGTTGTGTATCAGTACTTTGTTTTTATTGCTGATTAATATTACATTTATGGATATACCATAGTTTATCCATTCACCCATTGAAGAATATTTGGAATGTTTCTAGCTTTTGGCATTTATGAATAAGCTGCTATAAATATTTGTGTACAAGGTTTTCTTTGCTTATTTTTCTAGAATTCATAACCAGGAATGGGATTGCTGGGTCATAAGGAAAATGTATGTTTAACTTTGTAAGAAGTGGCCAAACTGTTCTCCAGGGTATCTACTATTTTGCATTCCCATTAATGATATATGAGAGTACCAGTTGCTCCACATCCTTGTCAGCACTTAGTATTTTCTGTTCTTATTTTTTTAATTTTAGCCATATGGTAGGCATGTGTTGGTATCTTATTGTGACTTTTATATACATTTCCTTAATGACTAATGATGTTCAGCAGATATACCTTTTTTTTCAGCTTATTTATCTTCTTTACTAAAGTGTTTTGCCCAGTTTTAAATTGAGTAATTGAGTTGTGTTTTCCATATTGTTGATGTTTGAGAGTTATTCATGTATTCTACATACAAGTCCTTTGTCAAGATATGTCCTTTGCAAATATTTTTTCTCAGCCCATAGCTTATCTTTTCATTCTCTTAACAGTGTCTTTTGGAGAGCAAAAGTTTTTAATTTTGATGAAGTCTGATTTATCAGTGTTTTCTTTTATGAATTGTGCCTTTCATGTCTAAGAACTCTGCCTAATTCCAAGTCAGGAAGATTTTTCTCTTATATTTTCTTCTAGAAGTAATGATATCTACTTTTTCATTCCTAATATTGGTAACTTTTGTTATCTCTCTTTTATTTTTTGCCACTCTTGCTAGAGTTTTTGTTATGGTAAAAAAACCAACAGCTACTTTTGGTTTCATTGATTTCTGTATTTACCTTTATTATTTCCTTTCTTTTGCTTGACTTGGGTTTATTTTGCTTCTCTTTTCTAGTATCTTAAGTGTAACTTATAGGTTTTCTTTTAAGAAAAGAAGCTTCTTTTAAGAAGTTGAGCAAATCCCAAACAGGATGAACTCATAGCAATCCAAGCCCAGGCACATTTTAATCAAACTGCTGAAAACTAAAGACAAAGAAAGAAACTAGAAAGGAGCCAGAGAAAACTAATGCATTACCTTTATGCTCTAGTTGTCATATATTGCATGTGTATAACTTGAAAACCCTATAGTGTTATAATTTTTGCTTCCAATGGTCAAATATATTTTAAAGAGCTCAAGAGACGAGTAACCTATCATATTTTCCTGAATATTTACTGTTCTGTTGCTCCTCCTTCCTGATGATGCAAATTTCTTTCTTTTATTTCCTTTGAAAGTTTTCCTTCACCAGTCGTTTTAGAGCAAGTCTGCTCCCTGTGAATTCTTAGTTCATCTGAGAATATCTTTATTTCACCTTCATTCCTAAATATTTTTCTAAACTATTATCTTTAGTATACAATTCTGTTTTGACAGTTCTTTTCTTTCACTGCTTTAAAAGTGTATTGTGCTACTTCCTTCTGGCCTCATGGTTCCTAATGAGAAATCTGGGTTCATTCGAACCATTGTACCCCTGTAGGTAATGCATTGTTCTTCTCTGGCTGCTTTCAAGCAGCATTATCACCTGGGAGCTCTATATAAAGGCAGGTCCTTGGGTCCAGTTTCATGTCAATTTATTTAGAATTTTGAAGGGGTGGGACCAAGGCACTTCCTTTTAATAGGAGCCCCAGGTGATCTTTATTTACTTTAAGATTGAACAAGTGCTTGTTGAACAGCCTCATTTAATTTTTAACATTTATTGTTTAACCTACATACAGTAAAATTATTTTTAGTGTACAATTCTGAGTTTTGGCAATTGCATCACACTAAAAATTTGTGCGGAGTGAAGATCTGCCTTGTTTTAACTTTTGACAACAATGGAAATTTATAAAGTAGCTTGGCACTACTTGGGATTCAAACAAAATTTGTTGTCATTGAAATGACTTTACTACAGTATAAGTGCTATTTTTGCCTTCTAGGTTGAATTCATTAAAAAAACATCATGAAGTCTGCAGCTAAAGCTAATTTCTGAAGCCATTCAGTATTCAGTAATAGTGGTGGAGGGCAGCTTTTCTCACTTAGAAAGCCCGAGACTTAAAACATCGCAATAAAACTTTACTGCAGCTCAGCCATTGAACTGCTGGGTGGTAAGGCAAGTCAGGATATTTAGCTTCTGTTTCTGACGAAATTCATGAAACTTTTGATGATTAAGTCCATGAGAGTAAATGAAGTTCACTGTTGATGCTACTGCTTCAATAGCACCTGATATATTAAAGTATTTTCTGCAGAGTACCTGCTGATGGATAATACAACAAAGAACCATAGACTACAAACTTACATTTTTACCAGCTTTATAAATTTGTAATCAGTTTTCACACAGTCCAGAAGATCACACTTCAGGTTACACTGAATTAGTATGTTTTCAACTTCTTTGAAAATATTTTCACTTGTAGTTGTTCCACGCAGGCTGTTCTGGTGACTTACTGATTAGTCACTTCAAACTTGGCAATGATTCCTTCAATAAACCGTTACCGAGCAACATCTGTGACACATGCTGAATTGCCAAGAGCCAAATAAAGTTTATCAGAATTATTTCCCTTGTATTTTAATAGACTATAGTGTTCCCATTGTATTCAACTCTTTGAGCAACGATTCTTGCCCAAAGTCTAATAATCTTAGAAGAGTTTATTTTTTCAGGACACATTTCTTTGGCTGCCACAGTCAAACGTGATTTAATTAACTCATCATTGGTAAATTGCTTTATTTGCTTGGGACAGAAATAGAAGCTGAATATCTGAATATCCAAAACTTATTTTGGTTACAGCCTCATTTTCATTACTTTTGTGAAGAATATCTGTTCCAATGAGACGTTTCATTAAAATTTTTAAATCCTTCTGACCAGTGCTTTACTGTGAATTGAGCATATTTGTGATGAATGCTTAGTCTGCTAATGTTCACATATATTGTATTCTTTTAGCATAGCTATGTTGTTGCTGCATAAAAGGCAAAAGGCTTTGCCATCTAATTCTGTAACAAAATATTTTACTGCCAATGTGCCTTAAAAGTGCAACATTTGAAGTCTCTTTTTCTCTTCTTGTTTTGACGTGATGAGTATGTGCTAGTAATAAAAAAATTAAATGTTGTGGTACATCATTACATGCGATACTTTAAAAAACACATGTGATACTTCAATTGCTGTTGAGCTATAGCTAGGTCACTATGATTTGTACTGTGTTTAGCAACAGTATAAAGAAATGAGAGGGGCACATACGGTCTCTGTTGTAACTACACAACTCTGCTGCTGTAGTATGAAAGCAGCCATAGGTAATATGTAAACAAATGAGCATGATAATGTTCCAATAACACTTTATGGACATTGAAATTTGAATTTCATGTAATTTTTATGTGTCTTAATATTCTTAAAAAAAATTTTCCCAACCATTTAAGAGACTCAGTCCATCTCTAAGAATGTTAAAAACCATCATTAGCACACAGCCTATACAAAAAGAAGCAGTGGACCATAATTGGCCATATTTTGCCAACGCTGATTTTGACTAGTGTTTTCATGTTTTCAGTTACATCGATTTATGTTTTATGTTTATTTTGGATTTATTGACTTCTGTCTTATGTTTATTATTTCCTTTTTTTCTGTTTGTTTTAGGTTTAATTTATTTGCCCTTTTTCCCCTAGTTCTTAGCTTAGATAATGGATTTAAGACTCCTCCTCTGTTCTAATATATACATCATTGAATACATTTTTTAAAAAAATATCTGCTTTGGCAGCATCTCATACATTTTGATATGTTGTGTCTTCATTTTCATTCCATTCAAAATATGCTCTTTCTTTCTTTCTTTGGTTGCTCTGGGTCTTAGTTGTGGCAGGCAGGCTCCTTAGTTGTGGCAGGCAGGCTCCTTTAGTTGCAGCTCGAAGGCTCCTTAGTTGTGGCTGGTGGGCTCCTGAGTTGCGGCTCACCAGCTCCTTAATTGCGGCGTGCAGGCTCCTTAGTTGTGGCATGTGAACTCTTAGTTGCGGCATGCATGTGGGATCTAGTTCCCTGACCAGGGATCAAACCTGGGCCCCCTGCATTGGAAGCGCAGAGTCTTAACCACTGCACCAGCAGGGAAGTCCCTGCTCTACTTTCTTTTGTGACTTGGTCCATTGGTTGCTAGAAGTATGCTGTTTAATTTCTAAATGTTTGGAGATTGTCCAGATATCTTTTTGTTATTCACTTCTTGTTTAATGCTATAATAGAGAAAATATCACTTCTGGATACATCATAAACTTCTGAAAATTAAAGATAAAAATTCTTGAGAAAATATGTGGTAGAACAATGATTCATACATCTGCAGATTTCTCATTGGAAATCATGTAGGCCAGAAAACATTGGAACAGCATCTTTGAGGTGCTTAAACAAATTGTCAACTCAGAATTATATATCCAGTGAAAATTTCCTTCACGAAGAAGGGGGGGAAATGTCACACCTATGCTAAAAAGGAGTGTTAAGGGAAGTTCTTAGGTTGAATAGAAATGATACCAAATGGAAACTAGGAACTTCAGAAATGAAAAAAGAGCAACAAAAATAGTAAGTTTTTTTGTAAATATAAAATATTCTTTTTCTCCTCTTAAAAATGCAACTGTTTAAAATAAAATTTATAGCTTTCTTGGCTAGAGCACTGTATATAGAGAATACATACGACAACTAATTAAAGAATGGGGGAATTGGTAAAATAATAACAGTAAGTACACTGTGAAAAATATGTATATTGCAACCCCGGAGGAGGAAAAAAAAAAGGGTGATAATAGCCAAAAACTAATAGATAAAAAGGGATGAATTTAATTCTAAAAAGATTCAGCCCAAAAGAGGGCAGAAAAAGGGTCATAGAGGAAGAAAATCAAGGAGGAAAAACAATAAAATGGTAGACTTAAATCTGACCATATTAAAAATTACATGAAATGCTAATAACCTAAATATGCTAATTTTAAAAGATTGTTAAGATTGGATAAAGAACAAAAACTGAGTATATGCTGTCTAAAGGAGCCCCACTTTAGCTATAAGGGTATAGATATGTTAAAAGGATTAAAAAAGAAAAAGTACAATGCAAACGTCAATCAAAAAAGGCTGGAGTCACTATATTAATATCAGACAAAATAGACTTCAGAACAAGGACTATTACCAGGGAGAAGTAGGGACATTACACCAAGCATCAGTTCACCACGTAGACATAACAATCCTAAATGTGTATCCAGAAAACAACAGAGCTTCAAACTACATGAAGAAAATCTGACAGAACTGAAAGAAGAGATAGAGAAATCCACAATTAAATGTGGAGATTTCAACACCCTTCTCAGTAATCAATACAAGCAGACTGAAACTCATTAAGAATACAAAACTGATTATTCCTACCTGAACAAACCATTAACCAGCTTGACCTTGCTGACATTTCTAGAACATGCTATCAGTACAACAGAGTGCACATTACTTGCATAAGCTTCAGTTTTAGCAATTTCTGTTGACCTGTCTGAGTTCAGTGGAGTTTCTGCTCCGTGTTTCTGATCTGTTTCTCCCACTCAGTTGCAGGTTTCTATGTAGCAGGGGCTAGGTCAATTTCTCATTGTGTTTATTGCCAAGTATAGGGATTAGCAGAAAAGAGTTATTCAGTATCTGTTTGGGGTTGGTGTAGTTTTCCAACAGGCAGCAGAAAATAGGAACCTTCAGCTATGTGAGATTGTGTTCAGATTTCCTGAAAATGCATGTGGGAGAATAAACAGTATAACTATTCCCTGTCCTTTATCTCAGTAAGTTTTGGTGGGATGCCGAAGCCACCAGCTTTTTCAGAATATTCCAAGGGTAATATACACCTATTGATAATTACTACCTAAAGTAAATATAGTTAGAAACAAACCAAGGCTAATGTGTGGCTTCTGTATACTTCATGGTGATAATGAGGATGATACAAATAATAGCTAACATTTATTAGGTGTTTATTATGAACCTCACTGGCTTTCTAATGCTTTGGTGCATTAACTTATCTGTTCTTCATAATAACCCTATTTTTATTTCCATTTTACAGATGAAGAAACAGAGGCATCAAGAGGTTAATTAACTTGTAAATGTTTACTTTGCCAGTAAGTGGCAGAATCAAGATTGAAGCTTGGTAGCCTGATTCTATAGCCTGGGCTCTTGGCCAAAGCCCTGATTTTATTAGACTGGCAAAGTTTTAGGAATTAATAAGGCTGCAGCCAAACCTGTTAAAAGGTATCCTGGAGCAGCTGAGTGTTAAAAGCTAACAGGGTCAAGGATGCAGGTGGGCCAACTACTGCCCATGGCTTATTTTTGTAAATCCCCTTGTCCTCCCCAGCTAAGAATTGTTCTTATTGGGTTGGCCAAAAGGTTCATTCGGTTTTTTCCTTTAGATGGCTCTAGTAGCCCTTAGTTGTCTTTAACTTCATTCGAAACAATTTTGTTAGATTGTACGTAACAGCTGTCATATCAGTGTGCATTTAAAAAAAGACTTACGAATTTTTGTGTAGCTGTTTTAATATTGAAGATGGAAGGAAAAGAAAGCAACATCTTTGGCATATTATGCCTTATTATTTCAAGAAAGGTAAAAACGTAACTGAAACGTGAAAAAAGATTTTTGCACTGTATGGAGAAGGTGCTGTGACTGATCGAATGTGTCAAAAGTGGTTTGCGAAGTTTCATGCTGGAGATTTCTTGCTGGACGAGGCTCCCCGGTTGGGTAGACTGGTTGAAGTTGATAGCAATCAAATTGAGACATTAAATGAGAACAATCAACGTTACACCACGTGGGAGATAGCCGACATACTCAAAATATCCAAATCAAGCATTGAAAATCACTTGCTCCAGCTTGGTTATGTTCATCGCTTTGATGTTTGGATTCCATGTAAGTTAAGTGAAAAAAAACCTTCTTGACCATATTCCTGCATGCGATTCTCTACTTAAACGTAATGAAAACATTCCGTTTTTAAAACAAATTGTGACAGGCAATGAAAAATGGATACTGTACAATAATGTGGAATGGAGAAGATTGTGCAGCAAGTGAAATAAACCGCCACCAACCACACCAAAGGCCGGTCTTCATCCAAAGAAGGTGATGTTGTGTATATGGTAGGATTGGAAGGGAGCCCTCAATTATAAGCTCCTTACGGAAAACCAAACAACTAGTTCCAACAAGTCCTGCTCCCAATTAGACCAACTGAAAGCAGCACTGGACGAAAAGTGTCCAGAATTAGTCAACAGAAAATGCAAAATCTTCCATCAGGATAATGCAAGACCACATGTTTCTTTCATGACCAGGCAAAAACTGTCACAGCTTGGCTGGGAAGTTCTGATTCATCTGCCATATTCACCAGACATTGTGCCTTTGGATTTCCATTTATTTCGGTCTTTACAAAATTCTCTTAATAGAAAAAATTCCAATTCCCTGGAAGACTGTAAAAGGCACCTGGGACAGTTTTTTGCTCAGAAAGGTAAAAACTTTTGGGAAGATGGAATTATGAAGTTGCCTGAAAAATGGCAGAAGGTAGTGGAACAAAAGGGTGAATACATTGTTCAATAAAGTTCTTGGTGAAAATGAAAAATGTGTCTTTTATTTTTACTTAGAAACCAAAGGCACTTTTTGGCCAACCCAATACATATGAAAGGTTGTAAAAAGAACAAAAAGAACAGCATTCCACAGAGACAGTTTGTGGCCACAAAGCCCATGATCAGCCCTTTTTTGAGTTCTTCTTCCACAGATGACTTTGAAGTTGCTTGGGAATAGTAAATAAGATAAATAACAGTAAATAACTGTTGAGAACAGTAAATAACCTTGAGGAAGAACCCAAGAAATAACACTCCTGTTCTCCAAATCCTCCCAAGGGTCAAGCAGTGAGCCAATGCTTTATACAGATATAGTAGCATCACAGGCTTCTTTAACCTTTATTATATCCATGTGGGAAGAGGGAAGTATCAATACCAGTTGAGCCTCCTCCCGCTTCAGGAGGAATATGCACCAGCCACTAAACTTTTCAGAAGGGTGGGCTCAGTGTCTAAACAAATGTTCTTATCAGGGCAACAACTTATTAAGTGAGAAGCCATAATCTGTGCCACGCAGATTTCTTTCAACCCCATCTGCAAGGACAGTTTTATGATGTAGAATAGTATCTGCTTCTCTGCAGCTACAAGATAATAGAAAACATTGGTATAGTTACGACAGTTTTCCACTACTCATGCACATACTCCTAACAGCAATCTTACAATGTTGGTACTATTACGATCCCAATGCTGCAGCTTGCAGAAATGAAACCTAGAGAGGTTAATTAACTTAACCATGATTAAAAATATATAGCAAATATATAGCAGTACCAATATACAGCAATTTTATAGCAATGTGAGGTTTTGAAAACGAATGGTCCCCAGAGGCCACTTTTAACCAGTACCTCTCCTCTCCCACTTAACTGTCTCTCCTTTCCCACATTTCCCAGGATCAGAATGAGTACCTGGGGAACCTCGAGGTGTGTGAGAACTGCCAGGTATGGCGGTGCAGGCTGTCCCACGCTCGTGGGCATCCTGCCAGGATAGCCTAGTGGCAGCTGGACCCCAGCCCACACCCTGCTTGTGAAGGTGTGTGTGCCTGGGAGGAGGGACACCTTTTTCTGATTTGCACAGAGATGCATTTCCCCCTCTCTCATGGCTTCTTTCTTTTTACCTTTTGTGCCTCTTCAGGTCTCTGCCTTTCCCCAGGAAACAGAGAAGATGATCAAGTTCCAGGTGAGCTGGATTTTTATTTCCGTCACTTAACAGGTATTTCATTTCTCAGTAAGTGGACACCTTTTTTCTCTTCCTTGCCAAGCGTAAAGAATGACAGCAGACATTTAATACCATTTGTGTGCCGTGCTCTTTTGTTTCATTTTTTTTTAATTTCCCTTTTCAGTTTTTATTATCATTGTATTTCACAACTAATGGTGTGAAAGAGAATAGGAATTTTTAAAATGGGAAAGCCCACACATTATTACCCTGCTTACAAATCACCTGTGTTTTCCATGCTCATTTTTCATGTGCATTCATAACTATACTTGTAATAATAGATACAATTTTGAATTTTTTTCACTTAAAATTATAGCACTTAATTTTTGTCATCTAATATTATTTCAATGAACTGTTATACACTCTCCCCCATTTTTTTAACTATTCGTCATTCACAAGCTTTTAAATTCATGAGGATTCTCACAGTTTTACACAACAGTATCAGTTTCTCTACATCTAATCTTTACTCAAAAAGCAATTCTGAGAGAATTCTGATACTATTTGTCCTTATGTTCTAGGGACTCAAAACTTTAAAAAAATTTTTTTTTCTTAAGTGGTACCTTTGTAAAAAGACTACTTAAGGGATGGTTTTGTCTAACAGGGTCATACTGAGTCTGAACTCAGAAAAAAGTAGTGTTAGCTGTTTTTGTTCAAAAAGAGCTAGATTCTTTCCAGGACCTGTAAGCTTTCTTTGTGTGTGTCTGTGTCTGTGTGCCTGTGTGTCACACCATTCATGAATTAATTTATTAGAGCATTACAGGTACTTACTTTTAAAATTTTAGTCATACTATAAGGCACACAGGCACTTTCCATCTGTCGTGCTATTCACTGCTCTAAGAGGGACTTGGAATCATCTTCACTGTTAACATGAAGATAAGAGGTTCATGTAAGTTGAAAACCTGTTCAAGTTCCTGCAGTAGGCAAGTATCTGGCCAACTCCAAAGCCTTTGCCTCTGGATTAAGAGTATCAGGCATACCATTTGGGTGGAAAGAGGGGCAAAAAAACCCCAAACACACAGACAAACAAAAAACAAACCAGAGTTCTCATTCAGAGACCAAGACTTGAAGTTGTGATGTTCAGAGCTCCAGCCAGAACAAATACACTGTTGAGCAAGTCTTCATATAGAAATTTTAAATTTCCCTATAGGAAAAAATTAAAAGACAAATAGCAAGGTAGAAAGAAAAATCTTTATCACATACATGGAAGAAAAGGCCTTACTATCCCCAAATGAATGAATGTTATTACAAAACGAGAAATAGAGATGACCAGCAAACCTATGAAAAGGGAATGATCTTCATTACTAATCAACTTTGTGAAAAAAAATTTTTTTGCCGTACGGGTGGGACCTTAGTTCCCTGACCAGGGATCGAACCTGTGCCCCTTGCAGTGGAAGCGCGGATTCTTAACCACTGGACCGCCAGGGAAGTTCCGTGAAGATTTTTTGAGATAACTAGTTTTTACTTCCCAAATTGACTTCTGAGATTATCAAAGATTTTTTTTTTTTAATATTCATGTCCATTGTTGGCCAGGGTATAGAGGTTTAGGGATTTATACTTTCTTGGAAGCAGAATAAGTTAAGGAAAATCTTTTTGGAGGAAACATCTGCCATTATGGTTTCAAAACTTTGAAGTTTGTTATTCTTCAACATTACCATTTCTACTTTTTGTTATCTATTTTAAGGAGATAACCAGCAGAGTTCCAGGGACTAAGGTCTATATGGAAAGTTTTTTTTGCAACATTGTTTATAATAAGTAATCTAAAACTAAGCATGCATTATTTGGATCAGTTCACTATATTCTCAGTCATCAATTTCTTGAGTTACTGTGCAGCCCTGAAGTGGGATGCCAGAAATCGTCGTCGTCATCCATCATCATCACAATAATAGTTATCATTTACTGGGTACTTACTATGTACCAGTCACTGTTCCCGAGTGCTTCACCTATAGTCACTCGTTTTATTACCAGTACCCTAAGCTACAGTTATCAGCCTGCAAATGAAGAGAGGATGAGGACCAAGTCCAAGGTCCCACAGCAGAGCATCCTGATGTGAACACAGGCATTCAGGCTCCAGAGCTGCGCCCATAAATGCTGCACATCTAGATGGGGCACAGAGGAGGAGCTACATACTCGAACAGTAAGGGTGACTCGTGCCCTGTAGGATCAGCACATTGAATAAGTGGTGTAAGCGTATAAGAGGGAAAACAGACTCCATCACACGCTGTTGGAACTAAAGCTTTTCTAGCAGCCCACGCGATGCACCAGAGTCCCAGGGACTTACCTATAGGAGTACTAACAAAAGGCAGCCATTTAAAGTGCAAGGATGTCTTTTCCTGCAGCCCTTCTGGTGGATGGAATTGACAGTGTGAAAAGCAAACAGCGGGCAGCTACTGAAACTTGACTCGGTCCCTCGGAATCCGGAACAGCTTCCCATTCTTGACACTTTCTCAGTGCTGCCCCTCTTCCATAAACATAGTCTGTGTGTGTTTGGTATTGTAGGAGCCAGTGTCCTTCAAGGACGTGGCCGTGGTCTTCACCGAGGGGGAGCTGGGGCTGCTGGACTCTGCCCAGAGGAAGCTGTACCGAGACGTGATGCTGGAGAACTTCCGGAACCTGCTCTCAGTGGGTGAGGACTGGCGCCCTCTGTGACGCAGTGTCAGCCTCCTGGGGTGTCTTTGTGTACGCAGTTGCTTGAAGCCCTGGGACTCCTAAAATCATTCTTTGAGCTTGGGTACCTGGGAGTCCTAATAATCCCTGTGCAGCAGAGACAAGATGTTTCTGATATTTCTGTCCAGGAAAAAAATCTGTCCTTTGAACTATAAATGGGCAGCTTGTGGTGCTGCCCCAGTGGTTTGTCATAAAGTCAGTTTAGTGAGTTGCTCCAGCTTCTTTGTCTTTCAGGGTTCCAGTAACTGTAGTTGTTTTTGTTTTTGTTTTTGTTTTGGTGTGTGGGGGGGCACCACACCACACGGCTTGCGGGATCTTAGTTCCCTGACCAGGGATTGAACCTAGGACTTCGTCAGTGAAAGCACCGAGTCCTAACCACTGGACCGCCAGGGAATTCCCACTGTAGTTGTTTATAAATGTGATTTTTCACAGGTATTTTGTTTTTTGCTTTAACAATGTATTTGTAAATAACTTCAGACTTACAGAAAATTTGCAAAAGTAAAAGTATAGAACAAGAACACCCATACAGCTTTTACCTAGATTCACCTATAGTAACATTTTACCCTATTTAAATTTTATCATTTATGTGCGTGTTCTTTCTATCTCCATAAATATTTATATGTATGAAAACATATGTATATACCTAATTTTTTTTCTGAACCATTTGAGGGTAATTTACGTACACTATGGCCCTATTATCTCTAAATACTTCAGTGTATATGCAGAGTTCAGGAATCCCAAGACTACCCTTACTCTGACACCAGTTGCAAGCTCGGGGGGTTCCCTGAGCCTCAGTAATTTGCTAGAACTCTCAGAAGTCACTAAAAGCTGTTATACTCACAGCTACACTTTATTACATGGAAAGGATACAGAATAAAATCAGCCAAGAGAAGAGATGCCTGGGGCAGAGTCCAGGGGAGTTTCCAGCAGAAACTCCCAGCTGTCCTCTCCCAGTGGAGTCGTGGACAGCACTCAGTCTCCCCATCGGTGACGGGTGACTGTACATGCAGAGTGTTGCCAACCAGGGAGGCTCACACAAACCTTGGTGTCCAGAGCTTTGATTGCGGCTTGGTCACATAGATGTGGTTGGGCACCTACGTGGCTGACTTTGGTTTCCATCTGCCCCCTCACTCCCGGAAATCAAGCTGATACACATGGCCTAAAGGCCCCACCATAAATCACATTGTTAAACTCTCTGGTGCGGCCCAGGGCCTCCAGGTAAAAAAAGACACTCTTATCAGGCAGTACATGGCCAGTGCTTAGAGATCATCTCCCAGGAGCTGAGGGCAAAAGCCAGACCTCTCTTTGGGCAAGGTTAATACTTTACTGAACAGTATATTTTGTAGAAATAGGAATATTCTCTTACATATCCCCAGTGCAGATATAGTCCTTTTATCCAATCTATCATTTATACCCTAATTTTATCAGTAGAGCCAATTATCTAACTTAAAGCAAATTTTTTCTCTCCAGGGCAAGATCCAGCCTATGGTCTAGTCTAGCTGTCAGTGTTTCTTTAGCCTCCTTTAATATGGAGCATTTTCACAGCATTGCTTTGCCTTTTAAGACTGTGACTTTTTAAGGAATACTGCTACTCCCTCCCCCCATTTTTAATAGAGCATTCCTAGTATTTCCTCATAATTAGATTCAGATGATCCATTCTGGCTGGACCTCTGCAGTTGGTAGTGGTGTGTCCTTTTGAGGGTATCACATCTAGAGACACACCATCTGTCCCTCATTAGTGATGCTAATTTTCATCACCCCGTCAAGATGTCCAATTTCTCCACTGTAAGATTACTGCTTTGTTTCCTCTTGCAGTCACAAGGCAACACTTTTTAAGACCACACAAACATTTCCCTATAGACTTAGCATCCATTGGTGATTCTTGCCGTATCCAGTCTTTACCACGATAGTTACCAAATGATGATTTTCTGACTTCGTGCTTCCTTCACACGTAGCAGTGAGCACTTGGCATTCTACAGAAAGCAAGAGCCCCTCTCTCTTAACCATTTATTTATTTATTATTTGTAGGGACTTGTGAATTCTCTTATAAAAATGATTTGTAATTTATTACTGTAATAATTATCTTGCTAAAGTTGTTCCAAATTTGACCCCTTTAAGCTGACTCCTTGCCCTTGTAATATGCCCTCAGCTTTTTTTTGAGCACTGTCTTATTTGGGGGCATAGCATGCTGTCCTAGGCTCATCCTTTACTTTGCCCCAGCTCCAGAATCATTTATTTGATTTATTAGGGAATGGTATTTAACACCAAGGTCTAGATGCTAGGGATTGTCCTTGCCACTGTGGTTTCTTTGTTTCCTGGTCTCAGGGTTCAGAGCTAGGAGGTAGGGTGTGTCTGTGTGTGTGTATATTCATATACATACACATATACATGCACACATATTGATATAAATATGTATATATATGAATAGTTATTCAGTTTCATTCAAAACAAGAGAGATGTTAATTCAGATCATACTGAAACACCATTTTTCATCCATGAGATTAGCAAAAATTCAAAAACATAACACTGTATTTTGGGGGCAAAGCTGTGGGGAATAAAACACTTTCATGCATTGAAAGTAGGAGTGCAACTCAATACCACCCCTAAGGAGAGGAATTTGACAATATCTAACAGAACTATGGAGTTAACTTTTCCCAGTTCACTTGTAGGAATTTTCCCTAAAGATAACAAAGTGCAAAAGAGCATTAATAGTATACTAGTTTGTGTAAGGAGGAAGGGAAAATAAGTAAATATATGAATATCTGCTGACCTTTATAAGAAGAAACACAGGAAGGATTAATCCGGAAATCATGAAGTTAGTTTCTTATAAGTGGGTGGAAGGTAATAGTGTGGAAGGGATGTTTGAGAGACTTACACTTGTCTGAGTACACCTTTTTGTCTAGTTTGGACTTCTGAAAATATGTTGGTTCAACACATTCTGAAAATTAAATCAAATAAGAAGGCAAAGGGATGATCATCTAAAAGAAAAATGAATTGTATTTGAAATTAATACCTTAACCACAATGAATAGAGAAAAGAAAGTATTCACGGAAGTAGCTAAGGAACAACGGTGTATAACTCTATACCCTTAGTTTTAGGTACAGTGGGAGGGGGATGGGAGAATGACTTGCAATCCTGAACACTTTTTAGTGGATTTGTTTATTGCTCTGATATGGAATAAGCAATTCTGAGACTATTTTAGATGTACTACAGGTGCCAAGGCCATTCAATGGAGAAAGTGTCATCTTTTCAACAGATGGTGCTGAAGCATTTGGACTTCCATATGCATACATTTGCATGCCTCACATCTACCAAAAAATTAACTCAAAATGGATAAGAGACATAATGTAAAATGTAACTTCTAGAAAGAAACACAGGAGAAAATCTTCATGACCTTGGGTTAGGCAAAGAGGTCTTAGATATGATCCCAAAAACATGATTCAGAAAAAAAAAAAAACACACAAGTGGGACTTGGTCAAAATTTAAAACTTTTGCTGTCCTCGCCTTTTTGCAGGGAATCAGCCCTTCAAACCGGAGCTTATATTCCAGCTGGAGAGAGAAGAAGAGCTTTTGATGATGGAGACGGAGACCCAGAGAGATGGGTGTTCAGGTGAGAACCATCCAGCAGTGACCCAGAAGCCAGAGAGCCCCTCCTGAAACATGAGTCAGAAAATGTCAGGCCCTGAGGTGTCTGTCCCCTCACCCCCTCTAGCTTTCCATATTCTAGCTCATGCATCCTGTCCCAGCTGCACTGGCCCATTGCTGCCC
This sequence comes from Delphinapterus leucas, assembly GCF_059928025.1. Lineage (NCBI taxonomy): Eukaryota > Metazoa > Chordata > Mammalia > Artiodactyla > Monodontidae > Delphinapterus > Delphinapterus leucas. The sequence goes on from NC_143148.1 coordinate 10,832,077, forward strand.
ATCAGACAAGCCAGGGTTACTTGGCTTGCTTTGCTCTGTGCCGTGACGGACTGAATCGGTTAATGCACGTGTGGTCTTTCACTGTCTTCGGTCCTCCATGAGGCAGCTAATAGGTATAGAATAAATCAGTGTGATGGAAGGATACTCCAGAATATTGTCTGTCGACTGATGAATGCCTGTCCTAATTCTAACTGTTCAGGTGTCCTTGAGTATTCATGGATAGGTAGCCATTATTCCTAAAAGATGAATAGCCAATCAGCTAAAGGAAATATCAGAAATGATCAATACCAACATTATAATTGACCCTTCCCATGCAGCAATTTCAGGGGAGACACTCTTGCATTAACTTCCTCATTCAGATGCCCAGCTCTTTATCTTCCCATTCTGTCCTCTCTTCTCACTGTCGCATCCCCTAACACCTAAACAGTCTCTTGACCTAGCTACGGTTTTTTAAAAAAAATTTATTCAATTTACTTAAATTAAAAAAAAAAAACAACAGTTCACCTATTTTTCCCATCCCCCAACCGCTGCCTCTTGCAACCAACAGTCTGTTCTCTGTATCTGTGAGCTTGGTTGGTTTTGTGTGTTTGTTGCGGGGCGGGGGGTGGTGACTTTAAGTTCCACATATAAGAGAGATCGAGCTGCATTTGTCTTCAAATACCTCAAGGTCTACCCGTATTGTTGCAAATGGCAAGATTTCATTTTTATTTATGGCTGAATTTTCTTTATCCATTCATCCATCAGTGGACACTTAGTTTGTTTCCTTATCTTGACTATTGTAAATAATGCTGCAGTGTACATGGGGGTGCATATATTTTTTCTTTTTTTGTATGAATTTATTTATTTTTATTTATTTATTTTGGGCTGCGTTGGGTCTTTGTTGCTGTGCACGAGCTTTCTCTAGTTGCGGTGAGCGGGGGTTACTCTTCGTTGTGATGTATGGGCTTCTCATTGTGGTGGCTTCTCTTTGTTGCAGAGCACGGGCTGTACGCGCGTGAGCTTCAGTAGTTGTGGCACACGAGCTCAGTAGTTGTGGCTCGTGGGCTCTAGAGCACAGGCTCAGTAGTTGTGGCACATGGGCTTAGTTGCTCCACGGCATGTGGAATCTTCCCGGACCAGGGCTCAAACCCCCCTCCCCTGCATTGGCAGGCGGATTCTTTTTTTTTTTTTTTTTCGTGGTACACGGGCCTCTCACTGTTGTGGTCTCTCCCGTCGTGGAGCACAGGCTCCAGACGCGCAGGCCCAGCGGCCACGGCCCACGGGCCCAGCCGCTCCGCGGCATGTGGGATCCTCCCGGACTGGGGCACGAACCCGTGTCTCCTGTATCGGCAGGCGGACTCTCAGCCACTGCGCCATCAGGGAAGCCTGGCAGGCGGATTCTTAATCACTGTGCCACCAGGGAAGCCCCATATATCTTTTCGAGTTACTGTTTTCGTTTTCTTCAGATAAATACACAGAAGTAGAATTGCTAAATCATATGATAGCTCTATTTTTAATCTTTTGAGGACCCTCCGTACTGATTTCCATAGTGGCTGCACCAACTTCCATTCCCACCAGTAGTGTACAAGGGCTCCCTCTCCTCCACATCCTTGCCACCATTTGTTATCTCTTGTCTTTTTGATAACAGACATCCTAACAGGTGGGAGGTGATAATCTCATTGTGGATTTGATTTGCATTTCCCTGGTGATTAATGTTGTGGAGCATCTTTTTATGAACCTGTTGGCCATCTGTATGTCTTCTTTGGGAAAATGTCTATTCTGGTCTTCTGCCCATTTTTTTAATCAGATCGTTTGGTTTTTGCTATTGAATTGTATGAGTTCTTTCTATATTTTGGATATAACCCCTTATCAAATATATGATTTGCACATATTTTTCTCCCATTCAGTAGTTTGCCTTTTCGTTTTATTGTTGGTTTTCTTAGCTGTGCGGAAGCTTCTTAGTTTGACTGTAGCCCCACTTGTTTATTTTTGCTTTTGTTTCTTTTGCTTTTGATGAAGGATAAAATGATTTTTATCCTTCATTTTGTTAATGTGGTGTATCACACTTACTGATTTGCAGATGTCAAACCATCCTTGCATCCCTACAATAAATCCCATTTGATTTTGGTGTATGACCCTTTTAATGTGTTGTTGAATTCAGTTTGCTAATATTTTGTTTAGGATTTTTACATTATGTTCATCAGAGATATTGGCCTGTAATTTTCTTTTTGAAGTGGTACTTCCAAGTTGGACATATATGCGAGTCCAAACATTTTAGTAATGTTTTTAAGTCCTCAGACCCTGGTGTCAGAAGCCATGGTCACACCTGTGTAGCCAAGGATGCTCCTGGGTGAGAAGGAAAGTCAATTGAAAATTTCAAAACAAATTACTTCACTTCTATAATTTTTTGTTTCCATCTCAGTTAACATTCAGAGTCATAATAGGCAATATACTCTCTAGAGCAGGGGTCAGCAAAGTTTTTCTCTAAAGGTCCAGATAGTGAATATTTTAGGCTTTGCTGGCCATATGTGGTCTCTGTCACATATTCTTCTTTGTACACCATTTAAAAAAATGTAAAATCTATTCTTGTTCTTAAGCTACACAAAAACAGGGCTAGGGCCATAGTGTGCCAGTCCCCCTGCCTGATAGCATCAGTAGGAATGTAATGTCATATTTTAAAATATCTTTTTATTTAATTTTTTACATGTACTAACATGTATATACCATATATTAATGCAAAATTTTGAAAATGTACATTCTTATTTTTAATATACTAATTTTTCTCCTTCATGGTACCTTGAGCAAGAAATCCCTCCCAATCTGAGATTATCTCTTTTTAAAAATAATCATCACTACATAATCCAATATGTGGCTATAACATGCATCATTTACCCATTTTTTAATTGATGGGCATTCATTTCTCTGCCGTCTCCCTTGTTTTTTTACTACTAATATAGAAAGTACAGCAATAAAAACCCCAATCCAAATGTCGTTGGGTACTAGTGATTTTATTTCTGTGGAATAAATTACCTGGTGGCTCAGAGATTCAAATAGAAAAACCATCCTACTGAGCTGTTTTGTTTTTGGCTGCGTCGGGTCTTAGTTGCGGCACATGGGATCTTTGTTGAAGCATGCGGGATATTTTCATTATGGCGCAGTCTCTTCGTTGCAGTGCTCAGGCTTCCCTCTGGTTGTAGTGTGCGGGTTTTCTCTCTAGTTGTGGCGTGCGGGCTCCAGGGTGCGTGGGCTCCAGAGCACGGCTCCATAGTTTGCTGCACGCGGGTTCTCTCATTGAGGCGGGCTCTCTCATTGAGGTGGGTTCTCTCATGTGAGCTCAGTAGTTGTGGCTCACAGGCATAGTTGCCCTGCGGCATGTGGGATCTTAGGTCCCTGACCGGGATCGAACCCACGTCCCCTGCATTGGAAGGTGGATTCTTTACCACTGGACCACCAGGGAAGTCCCCTTACTGAGCTTTAACTTTGGAGTTGTAACCAAGAGAGACATAATTATCCCCATTGACTTTCCTGCAGCCTCTAGGAGCTGATTTAATTGACGTGGGCAAAGAAATATTTTTAAAATGATAGTCTTACAACCACTCTGTTAGCAGAAGAACTATCTCAATTTCCACTAGGAAGGAGAACGATGTCAATAAATAATGGCTTCTCTTTTTTTGGGCTGTATTGGGTCTTCGTTGCTGCGCGTGGGCTTTCTTTAGTTGTGGTGAGTGGGGGCTACTCTTCATTGCAGCGAGTGGGCTCTAGGTACATGGGAGTAGTGGCACATGGGCTCAGTAGTCGTGGCTCACAGGCTCTAGAGCGCAGGCTCAGTAGTTGTGGCGCATGGGCTCTGTTGCTCCGCCACATGTGAGATCTTCCTGGGCCAGGGCTCGAACCATGTGCCCTGCATTGGCAGGCGGATCCCTAACCACTGCGCCACCAGGGAAGTCCCAATAATGGCTTAACCGTCCATCTCCTTGCAAGATGTTCCAAGTCGCAACCCACCCACCTCTCCCAAAGTCGTCATCTGCACGAAGTCCCTAGTTCCTTCAGGCCAGCAAGGAAGGCTCAAGGTGAGAAAACCGAGAGGCAGGGGGACCAGCCCCTGTCTTTCTTTTCATCCCCTATTCAAAAATAAGTATATATTTCTTCATCTTTATTTCGTACACGTTAGCCATTAAATAAACAAACGTTAATGTAGATTTTAGACCGTTTTCAAGCCTTCATCCCCATAAAGATCTAGTGTATAATTTTCAACTGGTGACCATTATAACCTGAAAACAGTTGTACTCTCAGGTTTCATACATCCTGAGGGAAAGAAAGACTATATCTCAAGTGGTAATTTGTTCCCAGTATTTTGAAACTTCAGTCCATGTAGGCATGAAACTAAGAGGCACAAACCTACCTATTGATATTTTCCCAAGTTTACGTATTTGAACTTTGCATTTGAGCCTTACGATTGTTTCATTACAAACTTTATGCCTCCCTCAACTATTTACACCAGTGGTCTTCATACTTTTTTGGCCATGACCTTCAGTATGTAATGTAACCCAGTACAGACCTAGGTGTGTATACATATCTGCAAGTCTGAGACAAGCATTTATGCACTGATACCCTGACATGCAGTGCAACTGTGATATTTTCTGTCCTTTTTAAAATTGCATGTCACAATCTATTAAATTGATCTTAAGCCTCACTAATGGTTTCCCACCATTAGTGTTCTTGTGCTGTTATAGGCTATTCATTCCAAATACACCCAGTAATATTCCATAATCTGTTTTCAGCCTTCTCTGCCAGTGATTAAATTTTGTCTTCTATTGGAAAGTGATAAGAAAAAATAATTTTACTTGGAGTGAAAAAGGTGATTTGTAGTCCATGTTTACATAAAATCAGCTTGTCAGTCCACATAAGTAAAATCTGTTTCATGGAATTGCCTGATTAATTTGATCAGAGGTGCAGAGTCAACAACCTTTTAGAGCCACCTACACCTGTTGCTGACATGAAGCTTCATGATCCCCAGGGGCTCTGAAAGGTGATCCTTTACCAACATTATACCTTAATGCTGCTGACTGCCACTGATGCAATCTGAAACTCCCAGCAGGGATGGAAAGGGAAGTTTCTGGTCCGTAGAGCCAGGCAAGCATCATTGCTGTATAAACCAAGGGCTTCTGGGCTTTTTTTTTTCCTCCATAGCAGATTATTCCTGTTTTTCATTTCCAGTGTCATCTCTAATTATAGCAAAACCATCTACTTCATTAACCAGCAGATACTTACTTTTAGTAATCTCCATCTTTCAAGTAATAAGATGTTCCCTGCAAATTATCTTGCTTTTTCTTCTCTTTCCTTGGTAGTTTGCTGGTTCCAGCTAGATCTGAATACCATTCCTGTCAGTAGTTCTCACGTAGCTGTTCTCAGCTATTTCCTTTGATAATTTTAATTCCTTTATGGCTTAATTAGAATATCAGACATCACTGGGTTAAGAGTTTTTGAAGTCATAACTTAACCTATATGTTAACCTTAACTAAACCTTAAGTTTTAATGCAACCTTTCATAAATACCTTATGATGTCTTACACATGCCAATCATGTTGATCTAGCATTACAATTCCTTGCCAGAATTTCCTTTTTAATAGAAAACTTACTACATTTGCATTAACTAACTGCAGACATAAAGTACATGTGGGTAAAATAGCATGGTAATAAAATATGACACATCTGTTTTTTAAATTATACATATGTTTAATTACTTTTTTCTTATAATTTTTAGATTTTTTTTGATCATTTACAGTGGTGACATCTGATCTCAGGCTGTGATAGGCTGGCCATTTTATGCTAGAATAGTCTTTGTTTTCTGCATTTCACTTCTTCTGTCTCCACCCCACATAACCCTGTTCTTGTTTTCAAACAGTCAGATCTCAGAGATATTGCAGGTTCAGTTCCAGAGTACTGCAATAAAGCAAATATTGCATATAAAGCAAGTCACAAATTTTTTGGTTTCCTAGTGCATATAAAAGTCATGTTTATACTATACTGTAGTTTACTAAGTGTGCAATAGCATTATGCTAAAAAAAAACAATTCACATACCTTAACTTAAAAATACTTTATTGCTAAAAAATGCTAACCATCATCTGAGCCTTCAGTGAGTCATAGTAGTAACATCAAAGATCACAGATAACCATGACAAATACAATAATGAAAAAGTTTGAAATATTGTGAGAATTACCAAAATGTAACACAGAGACATGAAATGAGCAAATTCTGTTGGAAAAATAGTGCCAGTAGGCTTGCTCAACATAGGGTTGCCTTCAATTTGTAAGAAACTCTACCTGTGAAGCACAATAAAGCAAAGCACAATAAAACAAGGTACGGAGTATATTTTTCCCTGTAGACTGAGTTAAAATGGCTTCTAAAGTGATAGCTTTGTGGCATAGAGTTGGATGTTGTAGCCATTGTTAATGTACATGATTAGAAAGAACTCTTCTTCTCAAGCTCACGTGGAACATTCACCAAGATAGACCATATTCTGAATCAAAAAACACACCTTAACAAATTTAAAAGAATAGAAATTATGCAGTGCCTGCTCTCAGACTGCAATGGAATTAAACTAGAAGTCAATAAATCAAATAACTGGAAAACCTCAAATGGAGATTAAACAATACACTTCCAAATAACACGTGGGTCAAAGAAGAAATCTCAAGAGAAATTTTAAGATATTTTGAACTACATGAAAATGAAAACACAACCTACCTAAATTTGTGGGCTGCAGCAAAAGCACTGCTTAGAGGAAAATTTATAGCATTGAATATATGTATTAGAAAAGAAGAAAGGTCTAAAATCAATCATCTAAGCTTCCACCTTAGGAAACTAGAAAAAGAAAAGCAAATTGTAAGCAGAAGAAAAGTAAGTAGAAGACAAGAAAAAGAATTGGAAATAAGAAATCAGTAGAGAAAATCAGTGAAACCAAAAGCTGTTTCTTTGAAAAGATGCCTAAAATGGATAAGCTTCTTAGCTAGGGTAACTAAGAAAAAGAGACACAAATTACTGATATCACAGAAATGCAAATTACTAATATCAGAAATGAAAGAGGGAACATGACTACAGAACCTGTGGGCATTAAAAGAATAAAAAAGGAATACTATGAACAAACTCTGTGCCCACAAATTTGACAGCCTAGATGAAATAGACCAATTCCTTGAAAGACACATTTGCCAAAAGGAAAGTAAAGCTATTTACTTTATTTGACATGCCTCGTATACTGTGTCCCTTCATTTCATTATTATATAAAATATTAACATAGTAATTGAAAGCTTTGCTTTTGAGAAACCAAAGACATCACTAGGCATTCTTTAAATTAATTTTTTATTGGAGTATAGTTGGTTGGCATTTTTTTTTAAAGTACTACTGAGATGAGTACTCATAGGCATGCCGTAAAGTGTTACCCTGCAGTCAGTGAACTGCCCCGGATCCTGCTGCCACGCAATCATCAGTGTGGCCTTTTATTTTTAATTTTTTTATAAATTGGGCATAGGGTGGGGCTACAGGTAAGATTTTATACAAGAAAAACTACACCATTTATTTTCAAAATTAAAAAGGCACAATCCACAAGATTCTTGTGACCTTTGCTTTTCTCATCAGCAGGTGATATCTGAGTGTAGCCCTACCTCTCATACAGCCTTTCAACATTGCAGTAAAACTGCCATCACCAATTCCTTTCCCATGAAAAATAACTCAGCACATATATGCCCTTTCAGTTCTGTGAGTGAGAGTGACTCAAGCTGTGATCTATCCATTATGTGCTTATTGAGCAACTACTATTCACTAGGAGTGTTACAGGCAGTGAGGGTAATGCTGTGTACACAGCGAAGTGCTTGTCCTTGTGGGTAATCCACCCCAGTGTGGAGAGACAGAAAAACACAAAGAATTATTATGTTTGAGGATAATGTTCATGTTATGAAAGGAATCCTCTTTTACTGCTTCCCCCCCCTCCCCCGCCGGATGCTGAAAGAGAATTTAACATACTGCCAAGTGTTAGGAGAGTGCACGTTATTACTTCAACCCCGTTGGACCACCGGTCCTCAGGGAGTATACTTCTCACCAGGATATGAAGATCTGCTGCCTGCTGATAATCTGAGCTTTCATAACTAAGGGACAAGCCATTTCCACCCAAACATACGCATCTTCAACTCTTCTGGAGCCTCAAATTCCCTAAACGTTAAAGTAATTTTCCAGCAAAATGGTGCAAGCCAAAGTCAATGTTCACTGAGTTTTGTTTGTTTGATAACAAAGGACACCTACTGGTGCCATAAAACTTGCCTATGGTTCCCTCAGCCTCCATTTTTTTCTGATGTCTTTGGAGTTGAATTCTGTCACCCGTGTTTTACATTCTGACCTGCACCATAGCCCTTGATAATTGCAAAATATCTTTTGAAAGGAGTTAAAGCTGATAATGGCTTACAGTGACTTAGAAGAGCTTATTAGTCTCATGAAGATAAAGAGTGAATTAGAGATAGGCAGTTTGATGCCTCAAGCATAAAGATCTACTTTTACCTTCACCTGCACAGCATTTAACATGCAGTCTTCTTAAAAACAAACAAAAATGTTACCATGCCCATTACTATCAGGGCAAAAAGCATTTATCCACTTGAAACTACACTCTTTCCGATTTGAGACTGTCCCCTTCTGTTTTCTTGAAATCTCCAGGCAGCCCATGATAATATGTGTATGGTTTAACTAGGCATTTTGAACAGGGCCACCATCTTCGATGTCCAGGTTGTGTTGCAAAGCCCTGATTTTGAGGCATGCAGATAGCCTGAATTCTGTGGATCCTACTTATATTCCTGGTGTAGCCAAAGATGAGCCATTTTCTAAGTATCATCAGAGGTAGTAACATGAATTTTCCTCCAGTTTATTGAAGTTGCATATCATCATCTAAGTGCAAAATCTTGAAATCTCTGAATAAAAGCATTCACTGTGTACACGTCTAAAATCTCTTTATTCTTATAGGAACCAAGAGTCAACATAATATGGAAAGTATTCAAGAAGTGGGATTAAGCTGCCTTTCCCCCAAAGAGCTTTCCACCTGGCAGACCTGGCAACAAGGTGCAGGCAGGTTAACTGGGTGTCAAGATTCGATGAAAATTTTTCAAGAGAATATTTCTCAGCTGCAAAAACAAGGCAATTCCCCCTGCCAAGTTTGGGCAGGAATACCGATTCAGATTTCTGAAGATGAGAACTACGTATTGACTCATATAGGAGATGGGTCCCATGACGTAAAAAGTCAAGAATTTCCCTCTTGGAGAGCCCAGCATTCCTGGAGGAAAATGTATCTTACAGAGTCACGTAATTATCAGTGTAGATGTCAGAAAATTTCCATGAAAAATGATTTCTGTGTGTCTGAAAGTATCAGTTGGATCTCACATCACAATGATAATCTGGCTGTACACAGAACAGAAAAAATCTATAGCTGCCATGACTGTGGAGAAGATGTCATGAAGGTTTCATTGCTTAATCAAGACTTAATTCAGACAGGGCAAAAGCCCTACCCTGGTAATGAGTACAGAAAAGCCTTCAACAATGACTCCAGTTCTGAAGTTCTTCAGCAGTTACACTTAGAAGGAAAGCCCTGTACCTACAGTCCATGTGGAAAGGACTGTAGTTACAGTTCAGTTCTTCATACTCATCAAAGTGTTTGTAGAGGAGATAACTGTGTTTCTGAGAGTTCACATCTGCAATGCCATCAGAAAGTACACGCAGAGGAGGTGCCATTTAAATATGAATATGGTGAGAATGTCAATCAGTGTTCCTCTCATAACACATATGAACTTACTCACACAGGAGAGGTGTCCAACAGATGCAACATTTATGAGAAGGGCTTCAGTCATAGCTTAGACCTTAGTAGTAGTTTTAGGGTCCATACTGAGCAGGAGCCCTATGAATTTGAGGAGAATGGGAATGCCTTTAACCAGAATTCTTGCCTTCGAGCCCATCAGAAAATCCAAACTGAAGAGAAACTATACACAGATGTGGAGTGTGAGATGGGTTTCATTTGTAACTCAGATTGTAACATTCAGCACAGAGTTCACATGGAAGAGATTCCCTATAATTCTGAGGTGTGTGGTAATGGCTTCAGTCTGGCCTCACATTTTCAAGACCTTCAGATAGTCCACACTAGGGAACAACCATATAAACATTATACATGTGGTAACAGCTTCAGCCAAAATTCATATCTTCAAGGCCATCAGAAAATTCACATTGGAGAGAAACCTTACAAGGAGTGTGGGAATGGCTTCAATTGGAATTCAAAACCTAAAGATCATCAGAGAGTCCACACTGGAGAGAAGCCATACAAATGCAACGCATGTGGTAAAGTCTTCAGTCATAGATCAATTCTTAATGTTCATCAGAGGGTCCACACAGGAGAGAAACCTTTTAAATGTGAGGAGTGTGATAAGGGATTCAGTCGGAGTTCATACCTTCAAGCCCATCAGAGAGTCCACACTGGAGAGAAACCATACAAGTGTGAGGAGTGTGGGAAGGGATTCAGTCGGAGTTCATACCTTCAAGGCCATCAGAGAGTTCACACTGGAGAGAAACCATACAAGTGTGAGGAGTGTGGGAAGGGGTTCAGTCGGAGTTCACACCTTCAAGGCCATCAGAGAGTTCACACTGGAGAAAAACCATTCAAGTGTGAGGAGTGCGGGAAGGGATTCAGTTGGAGCTTTAATCTTCAAATTCATCAGAGGGTTCACACAGGAGAGAAACCCTATAAATGTGGAGAATGTGATAAGGGCTTCAGTAAGGCCTCAACTCTTCTGGCCCATCAGAGAGTCCACACAGGAGAGAAGCCATACCAATGTGATGAGTGTGGTAAGAGCTTCAGTCAGAGATCATACCTTCAAAGCCATCAGAGTGTCCACACTGGCGAGAGACCATATATATGTGAGGTATGTGGGAAGGGCTTCAGTCAGAGAGCATATCTTCAAGGTCATCAGAGAGTCCACACCAGAGTGAAGCCATACAAATGTGAGATGTGTGGGAAGGGCTTTAGTCAGAGCTCACGCCTTGAAGCACATCAGAGGGTCCACACAGGAGGGAAACCGTACAAATGTGAGGTGTGCACAAAGGGTTTCAGTGAAAGTTCACGCCTTCAAGCACATCAGAGGGTCCACACAGAAGGGAGGCCCTATAAATGTGAACAGTGCGGTAAGGGTTTCAGTGGGTTTTCAAGTCTTCAAGCCCATCACAGAGTCCACACTGGGGAAAAGCCATACAAATGTGAGGTGTGTGGTAAGGGCTTCAGTCAGAGATCAAACCTCCAGGCTCATCAGAGAGTCCACACGGGAGAGAAACCATACAGATGCGATGCATGTGGTAAGGGTTTCCGTTGGAGCTCAGGTCTTCTAATTCATCAAAGAGTCCATAGTGGTGATACATTCTATAAAAGTGAAGAGTATGGTAAGGATTATCTTTCTTCAGAGAATCCATACAAAAGTGAAATTCTGTAAAATGGTATTCTATTGCGTTCTGAAGTCCTCAAACGAGAGCTGAAATTTTCCATTCACTCCAGTTCTTAAAGTAGAAAAAGAATTTCTTTCATGAAAAGGTAATGTTTCTGCCCAACATCAACATTCACAATAGTCAGGAGACCACACAGCAGAGACATCTAACGAGAGGGGTTCCATACGGGATTTTGTGAGAACTTTAACGTCATTGCACGTTACTTTAAGCAGTTGTTGCACTAGGGCTTAAACAAGATATGAGTATAGTCAGGATTTTAACAGAAGCACAGTGATGAGCATGCCTAAATCCACGTCCACTGGAATGTAAAGTTAATGAGAGAAGGGGCTTCATGCATTGTGAAGTCTCCAAAGCCACGACACTGCATAACTCAATATTAGGTGCTCAGTACTTTTTGCTGAATGACTAAAAGTGTGTAAAGGTATCGTGTTTGGAATTTTTATTAAGCTGCTTTTCTCCAAAAAGTCATTTTAAAATGTATTTGGAGGAGGAATACTGCAAGTAATGTAAGCACTTCAAGTAAATATTATTTGAAATGTATCAGCAATATCGCAATCTGAAACTACATGAATTTGGTTGTAACCCTTTTGGGAATAGTTCTCTCCCCTTGTCCCTCGTGTAAGCAGGGATGAACTGAATTTCTTACCATTTGGTCTCTTTCTCTACAGTATACTATCCGTTCAAGTTTAGCTGTGAGTATGTACACCTGTGTGCACTTTAAAGGACAGTACAAACTGATAAAACAATGTTTCTGGTTAACTTTACAAAAATGGAACACTGCATTTCACATAATTGAATTTTTACTCCTGCCCTGTGTGTTAGGACAGAGTTTTACTGTAATATTTGGAAAGTTGCAGAAATGGTTACTAATGACAAATACTTCCTTAATAAATGTCAAAATTACAATACTTGGTTTTTTAGTCTCCATGTTTCCATCAAAATCCTTTTGATCTGACTGATTTCTAGGTGTTATAGCCTTTGTCCAATTCAGACCTCCTTAGGCAGGATCTGTGACAAGTTTGGAGGACTTTAATTTTGTCAAGTTTCACACCCCCATACTTCTTCCACTCACACAAAGAAAGAAAAATATCAATATTTGTTTATTGAAGTATAGTTGATTTACAATGTTATGTTAATTACTGCTGTACAGCAAAATGATTCAGTTATACATACATATACATTCTATTTTTTATTCTTTTCCATTATGATATATCATAGGATATCGAATATAGTTCTCTGTGCTATACAGTAGGACCTTATTGCTTATCCATTCTATATATAAAAGCTTAGATCTGCTAACCCTAACCTCCCACTCCATCCCTCCCTCAACCCCCTTCCCCTTGGCAACTACCAGTCTATTCTCTATGTCTGTGACTCTGTTTCCATTTCATAGATAGGTTTTTCTGTGTCATATTTTAGATTCCACATAAAAGTGATATCGTATGTTATTTGTCCTTTGCTTTCTGACTTACTTCACTTAGTATGATAATCTCTACTTACATCCATGTTGCTGCAAATGGCATTATTTTCTTCTTTTCTATGGCTGAGTAGTACTCCATTGTATATATGTGCCACATCTTCTTTATCCATTCACCTGTTGATGGACATTTAGGTTGTTTCCATGTCTTGGCTTTGTGAATAGTGCTGCTATGAATATAGGGAGTGCATGTATCTTTTTGAATTATAGTTTTGTCTAGATATATGCCCAGAAGTGGGATTGGTGGATCGTATGGTAATTCTATTTTTAGTAAAGAAAGGAAAAATATTGAATTTTTCTAAACATTTTTTCAAATGTATTGATTATTAGGATAAGATTTCCTTTTACTTGCTAGTCTCTGTCTTCAAGAACAATGCATTTTGTTGGAGGGAGTGAAAAATACAAGTTTGTTAGAGAAGAGTCGTACAATATGTATCAAAATGTAAAGTGTACGTACCCATCTGGAAATCATAGAATAATAATTCAAGGTAAAGCAGTTTTAACAGAAAGGATGTGTACATAAGGGTAATTTTTTAAATTGGAAATTAATAAGAGTTCAGATAAATATCTTTGTGTTCCTATAATATGGAGCTACAGAAAGTATGAAATCAATCTAAAATGACAGAGAAGACTCACGCATCTTGTTCAGTAAAAACGCGGATCGTACCTTCATAGTATCCAGTTATCTTAGGTCTGTATACATATATGTTCAAGTACATGCTTAATAGATTATCTGTGAAAGATTACTCACTGTCCTGTATACAGCGGTTTTCTGTGACAAGCAGAATTTTGGCTTAGTCTTTCTTGTACTTTATTTTTAAAAATTCACAGTTAACATTTTACCAAAGCAATAAACTACTGAGATATTGCCCCTTATAGTTAAGAACTCATAATGTGATCACTCTATTTCATTAGATGGCATAAAAAAGTCTCTAGAGAATACAGATAAATTAGGTGTTAGCAGCTTTACCTTTCTATAAAATTTCTTTAGGTCTCAAAGCACATGCAGCCTTAAATCTCCTAGTACAATTCAGTAGTAGTATAAATTGGTGCACCATAGTTTTTCTGTCAGATTTCAGCCCGTTGGGTGAATGGGGTGACCAAGGCACTGGCTTAACCTGGCTTCCAAGGTGCTAGTTCAAGTTTCACAGTATCATCAGAAATTCAGGGCTTCTAATGCATTTCTTTGCTACAGTCACTTCCAAAGGAAGATCATGAGAGCTCATGGTGGTTTTATCAGTTAGGATGCTTTTAGTTGTAGGTAACAAAATGTAGCTCAGAATTGCTTAAACCAAAAATGTTTCTCAGTTCATATAAGTGAAGAGATGTAGGTAAGGTAAGACTTGGGTCTGGGTCAGTCAAGGAGACTTTATTTTGCTTTAAGTCTCTTACCTCTGTCCTTTTATGTGAACTCTTGTCTTCAGTTTGCTCACAAATGAAAGTATCACCTGCTTTATTGTTCGCAGCCTAGAGAAGAGAGTTTGTCTCATTTTTAGTGTTATGTAGTCCTAGCTCCCCCAAATTCACAAGGTGTCTGATCTCTCCAATCCCCACTCAAGACTAAGACTAAACCAAGACAATACAGAACATCCCTGGTCCCCATAAACATGCTAGCTTTCTCCTAGTGACAAGCAATAGCAGGCTACATTGGGGAAAAGGCAAGAACATGGACAGAGAATCCCTCTGTGGCACAGGTGCGTAGGGATAGCCAAAAGCTGAAGGTGGAGAAGGAACATTGAGGAAAATCCTCCAGCACTCCACCCCCCACCCTAAGCACAAGGTAACATTAGAAAATTTTGAAGCAGTGTACTGAAGATAACTATTGCAACAACAGAATCCAATTTCAACTTAATTCCTGACCAGACTGATTCAACACCCCACCCTAACATCCTAGCAGAACAGGTGTGCCCAGTTCCAGGCAAAAATACTATTTATTTCAGTCTCTACTGTTTGAAACATGGTATCTTGCATTCAGTAAAACCTTACAAGATTAAAAAAAATACAACCCTCTGCCAAGAGACAGCAGACCAATCAATAAAACCACACTTAGAGATGACTATATTTTGGAAATGCCAGAGAATTTTATATGACTGGTTGATGTGTTGAATGCTTTCATGAAAAGGGCAGACAATAGACATGAACAGATGAGGGAATTTCAGTGGAAATTAATATAGAATCAAATGGGAAATGCTAGAAAAGAAAATTTATCACAAAGGATGATTTTGAAGGACTTGTAAGTAGGCTAAACACAGCTGAGAAAAGTGTCAAAGAACTTGAATAAAGGCTAATCAAAATCATCCAACCTGAAACAAAAAGTGTAAAGAAAACAGAATAGAGTATCCAAGAACTATGGGGAAACTTTTTGTGGTCAAACTTACGTATAATTGGAAACCCAGGGTGAAAGGAGAGAGAGAATGAGAAGAAAAATATTTCAAGAGATAGTGGCCGCGAATATTTTTAAAATAATAAAAGACTTCACCGAATCCAAGAACTCAAGAATACACAAGCAGAATTTTAAAACAAACAATGCAAAAAACAAAAAACTAGGCACATTATTGCCAAACAGCAGCAAATGAACAATGCAGGAAATATTGACAGAAAAAGGCCACATTACATACAAAGAACAGAGATGAGGAAGAGAGGAGACTTCCCATCAAAAACCATGTAAGCCAGAAGGGACTTCCCTGGTGGTCCAGTGGTAAAGAATCCGCCTTCCATGCAGGGGACACAGGTTCAATAACTGGTCAGGAAACTAAGATCCCACGTGCCACAGGGCAACTAAGCCTGTGCACCACAACTACTAAGCTTGTGTGCCTCAACCAGAGAGCCTACATGCTGCAAACTACAGAGCCCATGCCCTCTGGAACCCGCTCGCCACAACTACAGAGCCCATGTGCCCTGGAGCCTGTGCACCACAACTAGAGAATAGATAACCCATGCACCACAACTAGAGAGAAGCCTGTGTGCCACAACGAAGAGCCCGCATGCTGCAACCAAAGATCCCACATGCCTCGACAAAGATCCCGTGTGCCGCAACTAAGACCCAACACAGCCATAAATAAATAAATAAAACTAGAGAGATTTCTTCTCCCCCCAACTTAAAGGAAAAAAACCAGGGGCTAAAATCCAGGGGCTTCCCTGATGGTGCAGTGGTTAAGAATCCACCTGCCAATACAGGAGACCCGGGTTCGAGCCCTGGTCTGGGAAGGTCCCACATGCCTCAGAGCAACTAAGCCCATGTGCCACAACTACTGAGCCTGTGCTCTAGAGTCTGCGAGCCACAACTACTGAAGCCCGCAGGCCTAGAGCCCATGTTCCACAACAAGAGAAGCCACCGCAATGAGAAGCCAGTGCACCACAACAAAGAGTAGCCCCTACTCACCACAACTAGAGAAAGCCCACATGCAGCAATGAAGACCCAATGCAGCCAAAAATAAATAAATAAAAAATTTTAAAAAACGTAAACCAGAAGACATTGGAGTAACATCTTTAATATTCTGAAACAAAATACTGTGAATCAAAAATTCCAAGCCCAATGAAAAAATCTTCCAAAAAAGTATGCAAAATAAAGACATTTTCATATGAACAAAAGTTAATAGAATATACTGCCAGCAGATCTGCACTACAAGAAGTATTAAAGGAATTTTCCATAGGCTGGAAGAGTATCATACCAGAAACAGACTTGGATCTAATAAAGAAGTTTTAAAATGGTTAAAAAGGAAGTAAAATATAAAATAATTTTTCTTATTTCTAATCACTGGAAAATACAACTTCTAAAGCAAAAACAGGAGCAAAGTTTTGTGAGTTTATAGCATATATAAAAATAAAATGTAACGATATCACAAAATGGCAGAGAAATTGGAAGTAGCTGTCATATACTATGTGAATGGGCATCATATTATTAGAAAGTAGACTGAAAAATAATAGATGCATATTATAAGCCCTTGAGCAACCATTTAAAAAATTTAAGTGGCATATAACTAATAAGCCAGTAGTGGAGATAAGTTGGAATTCTAAAAGATAATCCAAAAGCAGACAGGAAAATTGAACAAATAAAACATGGCACAAATAGGAAACAATTAGCATGATGGTAGGTTCAAATCCAGTAGTATCAAAAATTACATTAAATGTAAATGTTCTAAACACACCACTTAAAACAGAGTTTGTCAGATTGGATTAAAAAGCAAGACCCAACTATATGCTTTATGTTTTCTACAAGAAACCCTTTTTAAATATAAAGAGATAAGTAGATTTAAAGACTAGGATGGAAAAAGGCATGCCATGCTAAAATTAGTTAAAAGAAAGCTGGAGGGGACTTCCCTGGTGGCACAGTGGTTAAGAATCCGCCTGCCAATGCAGGGGACACGGATTCGAGC
Organism: Delphinapterus leucas; assembly: GCF_059928025.1. NCBI lineage: Eukaryota > Metazoa > Chordata > Mammalia > Artiodactyla > Monodontidae > Delphinapterus > Delphinapterus leucas. The sequence continues at coordinate 10,849,423 of NC_143148.1, forward strand.
CCTGGTCTGGGAAGATCCCACATGCTGTGGAGCAGTTAAACCCGTGTGCCACAACTACTGAAGCCCACATGCCTAGAGCCTGTGCTCTGCAACAAGAGAAGCCACCTCAATGAGAAGCCTGCACACCGCAACAAAGAGTAGCCCCCACTAGCTGCAAGTAGAGGAAGCCTGCGCACAACAACGAAGATCCAACACAGCAATAAAGGGAGGGAGGGGGGGAGGGAGGGAGGGAGGAAGGAAGGAAGGAAAGAAAAAAAGAAAGCTGGGCTAGCTATATTAATATCAACAAAGAATTCATACAAGGAATATTACCAAGGATATACCAGGGAGACTTGCAGTGCCAAATGTGTATGCATCTAACAACAGAGCTTCAAGATTCATGAAAAAAAAACCTGGTAGAAAACCACAAGTATAGTTGGAGACCTCAGTAGTTATCTTAGTAATTGATAAAAACAAGATGACAACATCAATAAAGACAGAGAAGGCTTGAACAACACTTCTACCCAACTTAACTTATTTGCCATTTAGAGAACACTTCATCCAACAGTGATCAAGTACACATTCGTTTCAAGTGCATTTGGAATATTCACCAAGATAAATCATATTCTGGGCCATAAAACAAGCCATGCCAAGTTTAAAAGAAGTAAAACTATACAGTGTTCTCTGACCCCAAAGTAATTAAACTACATTGAGCAAGTGATACCTGTTGCCTCCCACCTGGAGCAGCCGTCCCAGAGTGTGCACCCACTGCATGGTTTCTAGGTGTTGAGGTCCCCGTGAATATTAGGAACACCTTTGTGCCTATAAATTTGACAATTTAATCAAAATGTACAAGTTCCTTGAAAGACACAAATTACCCATGCATACACATGAAGTAGACAACCTGAATAGCCCTGTATCCCCTGAAGAAGTTGAATTTACAGATTAAAAACCAACAAAGACAATTTAGGGACAGATGATTTTACTGGCAAATTCTAGCCAAACATAAGGGAAAAAATGATTCTAATTCTACCAAAAAAAGCTTCAAAAAAATAGAAGTGAAGCCTTTCTAAGTTATTTTACAAAGCCAGCATTACCCTGATAACAAAATCCAACAGTGACATTGTAAGAACAGAAAACTATTGACTAATATCCTTCATGAACAAAGTCACAAAAATCCTCAATGAAATATTATCATATTCAGCAACTTATAAAAAGTATAATGCATCATGAAAGTGGTATAGATTCTGGAAATGCAGATGGTTTCAGTATATGAAAATCAAACTGCCTAATTCACTGTATCCACAGAAAAAAAGAAGAAAAAGATGAAGGAAAAGCATTTGACAAAATTGAACATCCATTTATGACTTCAGACAAAAAGAAACACCTAGGAATCAAAGGGAGCCTTCCTTGAGCTGATAAAGAATGTTGACAAAATACTGATAACATCATTTTTAATGGTGAAAGATTGAATACTTTCACCCAAAGTTTGGAAACAAGTCAAAGATTTCTATTCTCACCACCATGTCAACATCATACAGGAGCTAATAGCCAGTGCACTGAAGTGAGAAAAAGAAAAGATATACAGATAGGAAAGGAAAAAATAAAACTATTTGCAGAAGACAAGATTCTCTATGTAGAAAAGTCCAAAGAATCAACAGAAAAGCTAGTAGAAATGGTGAGTTTAGCAAAGTCATAGGAAACAAAGTAAATATACAAAATCACTATGTTAGTCTTAAACTACTGGAAACTGAGATTAAGAAAGAAAAAAGCAGTACCAGTTCAGTAGCCCCAAATATATAATTTGTGTGTGTGTTGGTAGGTGGGGTGGGGGTGAGTGTGTGTGATCTCTATGCTGCATACTATGAAATACTGATGAAAGATTTAGAAGACTACTCGAAGAGATGTGACCTGTTCCATGGAATGGAAGACTCAATATTGTTAAGCCATTTATCCTAAGTTGATCTATAAGTGCAACATAGTCCCACTCAGTATCCCAGCAGGAGTTACTGCCGAAATTGACAAGCTATTTCTAAAATCTATACAAAAAGCAATGAAATGAGTAGCTTTAAAAATGAAGAACAATGTTGGAAGACTCATAATGTCTGATCTCAAGACTTACTACAGGGACTTCCCTGGTGGTGCAGTGATTAAGAATCCACCTGCCAATGCAGGGGGCACGGGTTTAAGCCCTGGTCCAGGAAGATACCATATGCTGCAGAGCAACTAAGCCCGTGTGCCACAGCTACTGAGCCCATGTGCCACAACTACTGAAGCATGCGTGCCTAGTACCCGTGCTCCACAACAAGAAAAGCCATTGCAATGAGAAGCCCGCCCACCTCAACAAAGAGTAGACCCCTCTCTCCACAACTAGAGAAAGCCTGTGGGCAGCAACTAAGACCCAACACAGCCAAAAATTGAAAAAAGAATTCATGGTTAAGATTGATTTTCTTAATTTACAGACATGCTACAATTGTCTAGTAAGGATTTCATTACTGATTTCTAGCTTTATTGCACCTTATCCAGAGAATATACTTTATATTATTAAAGTGTTTTGAAATTTGCTATTTATGCTTTATGGTCCAGCATATGGTCAAATTTTGTAAACATTCTATATGTACCTGAGCAGATGTGTATTCTACATATAATTAGATCAAATTTCCTAATTGGGTTAATTTTTCCATATACTTAACTTTTTTTACTGTTTGTGTGTGTGTGCGCGCGCATGTGTGTGTATTTTATTAGGTAATCAGAGAGTATTTCTCCCTTTAGTTTTGCCAGATTAAAAAATATATTTGAGGATATTTATTACATGTATGTAGATATATATTTGTGTTATGTTCTTGGATAATTTAATCTTTTATCACTATGATGTATCCTATAGTAGTTCCAGCATAGTTTTTTTGATGTTAAAATTTACTTTGTCCATTATTTATGTTGTAGTTTTTTTGGTTTTGTTTTTTGTTTTGTTTTGTTTGCCATGCGGCGTGCAGGATCTTAGTTTCCCTACCAGGTATCAAACTGGTGCCCCCTGCAGCGGAAGCACGGAGTCTAACCACTGGACCACCAGGGAAGGCCCTATGTTGTAGTTTTTAACATAGTGATAATTTGTAGCCAAGGTTGGTAATGTCTTTCTTCCAGAGAAAATGTCATTTTCTTCCAACAGTTAGCTGTGAGGCCGTCAGCAATCCAGGATTTCCTTAATACACTCTCAGGGGATAAAGATGACTCAGAGTTGGGCTGAAAGTCTACTTCCCTTTTCACTCTTACTCTCAGTGTGCATTGCTTTGGAGTCCTCCACATAAAACAACAATTGAGGAAAAAGTTAAATGACAGATCCAGGAAGCTGTCAGACAGATCCACTATATGGGAATCCTACATGACAACTGATATAATTTCTTCAGTAGGTCAAGAAGATGCAGGAGAGTCACGAGACTTATGCAACAATCATGCAATGAATGGACGTGTTTTGATATTCAAAAAAACCAAGTGTGAAAGACTTTTGAAAGAATTTGGGACTTCAAATAAGGATAGAATAAATTAATATTAAGGAAGTATTATTAATTTTGTTCAGTGTGATAATATTGTGTTTATGCAAATAAATGTCCTTATGTTTTTGAGAAATATATGAAAATATTTTAGGGAGAAATGACAAGATGTCATGGATCTGTACTTTATTTCAATAATAAAAAAGGAAGAAAAAAGAGTTAGATGAAGCATGTGGGGCAACACATCAATAACGTTTAATCTGTAAGATGAGTTTATGCACATTTAACTTTTTTCTCCACTGGTGTTTTTTAAAGTTTTCATAATAGAATATTTCATTCTTATGCAAGAGAAAAGTAGACAGGACAACCTTTCTGGGTTTGGGGTTTTGTGGGGTTTTTTGTTTGTTTTGGTTTGGATTTGGTTTTGGTGGTGGTAGTTTTTGTTGTTCTACAGTTTTTCTGGACTTGAGCCCATATCTCACAGGATAAATCATGGCCTCTCTGATTTCAGCTGGCTTGTGGAATACTAAAGCATGTTATTAATTTATTGGATTTACTGTGCAAAGATCAGGTTGGTAGTAGGTGATATAATATCTGAAGATAAACTCAAAAAAGAAATATTCTCAAGATTTTATATAGGATTTACCCCTTTCAATATTGCAGTGTTTATTCCAGTTCCCTGCCAGTGCAGCTTTCATTCACTTTTAAAGTGAGAAATTAAAACCAAGGAAATGCTGGAAGTTTTTAATGTTTCTGCATTATGACCTGATGAACATTTGCCTTTTTGTGATTTCTTGGTACTTCGGAATCAACAGCCCACCCTAGCTGACACCGTTAAGAGTTCCAGATGCATCCAGGTACACATGGAACAAAGAAGGCAATCCAATCAAGGTAAGACTGAGATCTTGTGTTCCTTAAATTGTTCAGTGCAGTTCAGGCCAATCCTCTTTCAAGATCTCCGTTTTTAACCCACACATCGCTCCCACTCTATGATGATTTTTATTTTCTTTCCATATTTCAAGCTTCACTTTTCTCTCCTATACAACATATTTCCTTGATAACCGCTTATTAGTATAGTTATATGAGAAAGGCGGGGGGGGGCGGAGTGAGAAAAAGAAAAACTGGGCTCAACCAGCGGCACAGAATTCATCCAAACTGAACCCAATTATTTTAACACCAAAGGGCTGCATGGCAGGAAGCACCCCCATGCAGCCACTCTGGAAACTGGTCTAGAAGATCCAGATCTAGAAAAAGAAACTTCTGTCCAGGCAAGCAGGTCAGTGGCACTCAGTCCACTGGAGCTCTGGGTTCTTTTGGAGACATTTGGGCTCCAGAACAACATGTCTATGGAAGATTTTCCCCTCCAGGACTCTGGGAAATTTAATCTATGTACTCAGTGTAGTAATCCACATTTCCGCCCAGGAAGCCGAGGCTGTAGTCATTGTTGCCCTAGGGCACTGTAGGAAGCGTGGTCCAGGCGCTCCCAACGACTGCAAGCACTTTTGCACCAGGCAGGCAGGACCGTGGACAGCGCTCCCCCTCGGCATTCTGGGAAACACGTCTCAGGAGCTCCGAGTACTCGCAGGCACTTCCGCCCCGATGGGCGGGGCTGTGTATGTTGTCCTCGGGCATTCTGGGAAGTGTAGTCCAGGAACTCCGTGTAGTCCCAGGCACTTCCGTTCCCAAAGGGCCGTGATGGGGAATTCTGGGAAATGTTGATCTAGGGCTCCTGGTAGTTGCAGGCACTTCCGGCCCAGGTGGGCGAGGTTATGACCATCTTTTCGAGTAATGATGGTCAGTTTCGCGCCCCGCCACCCTTCGGAACTTCCTCGAGTTGCTCTCGAGCAACAGCAACCCGGTTGTGAGTTTAAGGGGAAAAGCGGATATTTGAGATGTAAGGACGACAGTTTTAGTTAAGTTAGGCGAAGTCGTCTCGAGTTTGGGGAGATTCTCCTGTCCCGGAGTTGGGCGCGGGCCCGGGTTGCAGTCTTTCCCGCGCTCGGCTCCCCCAACTCGCCTCCCCCAACTCGCCTCCCCCACCTGTCAGACACTTTCTGGCAGTATAACATTGGGCAAGTTATTTAATCTCTCTGTGCCTCTGTGTGCTCATCTGTTAAATGGGTTGATAGCAGTACCTTCCTAATAGCTTTGGAATGTCCTCTGTAGTTCATTAGGGCAATGGTGATATTTCACAGCCTCCTTTCCTTCCCCAGCCCTGACTTCACAAGAAGGACTTGCACCGAAGTGCAGGGGGTAAGTAACCCCTTGGCTCCTGGCCCAGGGCCCCACGTGAGTAGGACTTGGCATTCTTCTTCTGTAAAAGATATTCACATAAATGGAAGAAAAGGTAGGTTGTGTATTTATTTGGTTGTGAGCGATGCCAGTAATTAAGCCTTAGTTGTTAAGTTCCAGTCTAAGGGCTATGAAAAGTGTATTTACTGTTCAGGAATAGTAATACTTTTAAAAAATTACTTTAAAATTTTTTATTAATCTATTTTTTTAAATAAACCTATAGCAGAACTAGCTTTTATGAGAAAACTGTATTTCCATATACATATTTAATGAGAAGAGTAGCGATGTTTTACATTTTTGCAAATCTCTTTAATTCTTGACTTTTTATAAGAAAAATAGCTGGATTTTCATGTTCTCTTGTGCTATCTGTTGTGAGATATTGTTTTGGTTAAAGTAATGAAGAAAATCCAGCCTCCCACAGTTATAGTTAGGAAACAAAGGATTATTTTAATAGACTTTACAGATAATATTCTCCTTTGATACTGCACCCAAGAGCCACAAGTGATAGTTTCTTAAGGTTATGTGGAATCTGAAACCATATCAGAGTACTTTTTGTCCTACATTACATTACAACCCTTTGGTCAGTTTTGTATTTTGTGTACTTTGAGTCTTTTATCCATTAATGGTTTTATGAAATGATGCATCGCTCAATTGGAAAATGTTAATGGCCGAGTTTTACAGATATTTCAAATATTGACACATTTGATTTTACAAGATTTTTAAAAATCATATTTGTCAATACCATCACCAGTCTCATCAGAAAAGTTCTGTCTCTAAAGACCTTAAGTCTTTAAGCACTGGGAGGCTGTCAAGCTCTCAGTGATACAAGTTTTCCAAAATTCTGATACTTTGCTGCCAGTAATTTTCTTTGAAGTAACAGACTTGTTTTGCTCATTTCCAAAAGCTCTGCCAGATACCTAGATCTGAGCAACCATAGTTTGTCAGTTGTACTTTCAAGAAAAGGGATGTTTTCCAGAAAGGAATGCCTAGTATTCCTGGTAACTCCAAGAATGGCCACAGCTGCCTTTTCTTGGGACAACCATTGTTGTCAGTAAGCATATGCAGTAAGTAAGCATAAATTTTACTGTAGACTATCACAAGGACGTATACCCCAGGACTGAGATGCAGTAAAATTAATAACTTTTTTTAAATTAATAACTTTTACTGTTTCATCAAGAACTTTCTTAAGTGAAACTATCACTGTTTTTACTATGAGTGAAAAGCAATAGAGAATACAGTGGGGCTTCCCTGGTGGCACAGTGGTTGAGAGTCCGCCTGCCGATGCAGGGGACACGGGTTTGTGCCCTGGTCCAGGAAGATCCCACATGCCGCGGAGCGGCTGGGCCCGTGAGCCATGGCCGCTGAGCCTGTGCGTCCGGAGCCTGTGCTCCGCAACGGGAGAGGCCACAACAGTGAGAGGCCCGCGTACCGCAAAAAAAAAAAAAAAAAAGAATACAGTGACTGCTTACATTTTTGGTGTCACTGCTTTGATTTATGCCAAGGTGCTAGTGATTTTAAACAGCATTCTTCTGCACCATCATTGTGATTACAGACAGCGAAAAAGACAACCAGTGCCTTGGTATTATTAGGAAAATAGTTTTGACCCTACAGACTCTCTGAAGGGGTCTCTGGGACCCCCAGGAGTCCACAGGCTATCCCTTGAGAACTGCTGCTTTATTTCTTGGAGCATCTGCCAACTTTCAGAATATTCAAAAGTTGACATATAATTATTGATAATATTTTCATGATCTAAGACACATGTCTTTAGAAACAAACCAGCACAAATGTGTGGCTCCTATATGTATCGTATGGTAACTTTAATCATAATGATGATAATTATTAGCATCTGTTGGGAACTTATTAACAGGCAGAGACTCTAATGCTTTGCAGGTATCAATTTGCGTATTCCTCATAAGACCCTGTTGTTTTACAGATGAGGGAACAGAGACACAGAGAGGTTCCTTGAACAATGGCTTATGCTGAGGGTCACACAGCCAGGAAATGGCAGAGCCAGAGTTAAGTCCCAGCAGCCTGGTTCCATTGCCTGGGCTCTTGGCCAGCATATTCTGCTTTCATTAGGATGTCAAGTAGGCTTAGAAGTTTTTGAGGATGAGGTCAAAACCAGGAGAAAACATATTGAAGCAGAGGATGTTTAAGCTGAGAATAATTAAAGTCTAAAAGCTAGATGAGCAGGAAGAGGCCATGGTAAAAGAGGAAGAGCCCAAGGAGAGGCCTGGAGGCTTTTGTGGGAAAGCAAGTGGAATACTAAGGCCAGAAATTCCGTGTGGTGAGAGGGAGAGAAAAGGTCTGACCTGGAAAGTTTCTGTGAATTGTGTGTTTATTTTAAAGGCGCAGGGGAGCCATAGAGGTATGTCATGCAAGAACAAAACCACATTTCCATCTTAGGCAGAACCCTGACAACGAGAAGGAGAGCTAATTGATTAGGGGTAATATTCTGAGCACTTAAGGCTCAGACTCCGGATCCAGACCTGCTAGTTTTGAGCTCTAACACTTACTCAGTGACCTTGGGCAAGTTACTTAATCTCTCTGTGCCTCAGGGTCAAAGATGTAAAATACAGACAATATCATTACATATTTCATGAGGTTATTGTATGGGTTAAAAGAGACTATATATCATCGGTTGGATTATATATAGGTGCTGGAGTCTGGCAAAAACTAAACATGTGTAAGACATTTTATTTTGTAATATCAAGCATGACAAAAGCAAGAAGTTTTCAGAAGGAATATGTAGAGCACATAGAGATATTTCAAGGTATCCTCTTCTCTCTCACCCCCTTCACTTTGAAACTTGGATGCTATCTTACCTTTGAACAAACATAAATATTCTATACGAAGGCTTCTTTTAGTTGATTTACAGTGTTGCGTTTCTGCTGTACAGCAAAGTGATTCAGTTATACATACATACATATATACATTCTTTTTCATATTCTTTTCTATTATGGTTGATCACAGGATATTGAACATAGTTCCCTGTGCTCTACAGTAGGACCTTGTTGTTTATCCATTCTATATGTAATAGTTTGCCACTGCTAATCCCAAACTCCCAATGCATCCCTCCCCGTTGGCAACCACAAGTCTGTTCTCTCTGTCTGTGAGTCTGTCTCTGTTTGTAGATAAGTTCATGTGTGTCATATTAGATTTCACATATAAGTGATATCATATGGTATTTGTCTTTCTCTGTCCGACTTACTTCACTTAGTATGTTAAGTTCTAAGTCCACCCGTGTTGCTGCGAATGGCATTAGTTCATTCTTTTTTTATGGCTGAGTACTATTCCATTGTATATATATGTGCCACATCTTCTTTATCCGTTCATCTGTTGATGGACGTTTAGGTTGTTTCCATGTCTTGCCTACTGAAGACTACTTTTTAAATATCTGTTTGGGACTTCCCTGGCGGTCCAGTGGTTAGGACTCTGTGCTTTCACTGCCAAGGGCCTGGGTTTAATGCCTGGTTGGGGAACTAAGATCCCACAAGCTGCACAGCACCGCTGAAAAAAAAAAATCTGCTTAACATGATTTCTTTATCCTTTGAATTCAGAATGTTTCAGCACAGGGAGGGGCTTATAAGAATTGCCTCTATTTTTTTTTTTTTTTTAAAAAGTTGATCTGGTAGATCTAAAATCAGGTCTGCCTTTCCACTCTGGGTATTTGCCTCCAGTGGCACTAAGAAACCATGATGCTTCTCTTTCTTCTTAGAGATTGCTCCACTGGTAACTATAATGGAGAGAAGAGGGAAGGTGGAAGTCAGGAGGCCTGGATGCTGGGCTTAGCTCCCTTCCTGGCTCGCTGGGAGCCCTTGGGCAGTTAGTTCCCTTACTCCTAGTGAGGCAGGTTGTGTAGGGGCTGGGAGCAAGGACTCAGGCCACAAATCATCTGGGTTCATCACCTAGTGCAGTGGTTCTCAGCCCTGACTGCATCCTGAAATCACCTGGGGAGCTTTCCAAAATTACGGATGCCTTGACAGATTCTAATTTAGTTTTAGCAGGGCCTAAGCATTTTTTTTTTTTTTTTTTTTTTTGTGGTACGTGGGCCTCTCACTGCTGTGGCCTCTCCCGTTGCGGAGCACAGGCTCCGGACGCGCAGGCTCAGCGGCCACGGCTCACGGGCCCAGCCGCTCCACGGCATGTGGGATCTTCCCGGACCGGGGCACGAACCCGTGTCCCCTGCATCGGCAGGCGGACTCTCAACCACTGCGCCACCAGGGAAGCCCCTAAAGTAACCAATTTTATATGGATGGGCTGACATTTGAGTGGGGAACCTGAAGGAAGGGAGGGGTCATCCACATGAGGGTTCCAGACACATTATAAGTCCATTTCCACAGTTGGCTTTCAGAGTTTGCATTGAGCCCTGTTCTCTTCATTCTCCCAGACTCTGTCTCTGTTGTAAAAGATTAGCTTCCAGGTTTTTACTTTTTTTTTTCCCGGAATTTATGGAGCTCTGAATTACTGCTAGGTTTTTAAAACCACGTATGTTACCACATCAGCTTTCTTTCCCCTTAATTCTCATGGGAGAAATATCCCAGCAAGAGCTGAAGGACCACTCTCTGCTTTCACACTGCATTCCAGGCAGTAGGTGATAAAGGTACTTTGCTCCCAAGCTTGCAAGTTATTCCAACCATTCCAAGGCCTCACAGCCCCTTAGACATTAGCATAAGTTTCCAGTGTGATGTTCTAAGGCAAAAATGACTTTAAACTCTGTCTGAAAAATCCCCTGCTAATCCCATCTGTGAACATTTTATTAACTATTTCGAGTAGGGCCCTGATGTCCAGATGTGTAGGTTGTGCAGCGTGGCCCTGATTCTGAAACATTCAGCTCAGCAGAGTTATGTAGAGCCTGTTCATCAAGCCCCTGCCACGACAACAGAAGAGACAACTTTTTTTTTTTGAAGTATAGTTGATTTACAATGTTGCGTTAATTACTGCCGTGCAGTAGTACATATATATACATTCTTTTTTAAAATATTCTTTTCCATTATGGTTTATCATAGGATATTGAATATAGTTCTCTGTGCTGTACGGTAGGACCTCATTTATCCATTCTGTATATAAAAGCTTACATCTGCTAACCCCAGACTCTCACTCCGTCCCTCCCCCAACCCCCTCCCCCTTGGCAACCACCAGTCTGTTCCAGAAGAGACAACTTTTTTTTTTTTAAGATTTAATTTTATTTATTTTTGGCTACATTGGGTCTTGATTGCCGCACATGGGCTTTCTCTAGTTGTGGCGAGCGGGGGCTACTCTTCGTTGTGGTGCACGGGCTTCTCCTTGCAGTGGCTTCTCTTGTTGTGGAGCACGGGCTCTAGGCGCGCGGGCTTCAGTAGTTGTGGCACAAGGGCTCATTAGTTGTGGCTCGCGGGCTCTGGAGTGCAGGCTTAGTAGTTGTGGCGCATGGGCTTAGTTGCTCTGCGGCATGTGGGATCTTCCTGGACCAGGGCTCGAACCTGTGTCCCCTGCATTGGCAGGTGGATTCTTATCCACTGGGCCACCGGAAAGTCCCCAGGAGAGACAACTTTTTTTTTTTTTTTTTTCTTTTTTTGGTACGCAGGCCTCTCACTGTTGTGGCCTTTCCCGTTGTGGAGCACAGGCTCTGGACGCGCAGGCTCAGCGGCCATGGCTCACAGGCCCAGCCGCTCCACGGCATGTGGGATCTTTCTGGACCAGGGCACGAACCCGCATCCCCTGCAGTGGCAGGCGGACCCTCAACCACTGCACCACCAGGGAAGCCCAAGGAGAGACAACTTTTAATTGACTGTTCTTATAGGGTGGGAAGTGAAGTTCTCAAAACAATTCCTCTGAAGTCATGTAACAGTGAGATGAAAAATTGAAAAAAAAGTCTCAAACGTTTAGGTGTCTGTCTAAATTTAGAAACTTAGGAGTCATAGTAACGATAAACAGTTTAGAAATTTCTAAACCTGAAATTATTTTGGAGGTAATCAAGAACTCACAATAGTTGTGAGACAACTCATAGTCAATATCAATCTAGAAAAATAAGACTAGGTGTCCAGAAATCTAGGTTGTGCAGAAATTTCCAGACATGTTTTAAATATCTAGATTTTAAACTTCTAGTTTTAAATATTGAATATTTAGACTATATAACGTAAGCCCAAATGTGCTAGAGTATTGACTGTGTTATTGGTTTTCATTAAAATTTCCACTTAATGCAACTACATCATTTATTATGTAAGATTCTACAGGACTTTAGTGAAACTCAGTTAAAAAAGAAGCACAACAAGTTATCAGTATGTATCAAACCCAAAACCTCTCTCAGTCTAAAACTGACACTTACACATAATACTTAATTCTCCCTTGTGACTTAATCTTTTCTATAGCACAAACTCTTCTAAACTCTGCCTCAAAATATTCTCCATGGAGAAGCACAACCTCTAAATACATGGTATCTCCATCTGCTTTTCTCATTGTAATTCCATTACCATAAGGAGTGAATTCTTTTGCCAGAACTTGTGAAGTTTCAGTCTTCATTGAAGTGGAATTTTTTGGTTGGTTTTCTTTGCATTTGTTTGTTTTTGTTTTTAGTTGTTTGTTAGTGTTGTCTTTTTTGTCACTTTGCAGCCAACTGATTTCTAATTTGGTCTTCAATGGGTCTCACTTAATGCCAAGTGGAGCCTAGTGGACCACTTACTGGTTTCTGAAGCCTTGTAAATCAGAGAACATGTTACATGGTGAAAAACGTAAGCTGAACCTTCCCAGAGTTTATTGAAGTTTCCTTTTGTGTCCTAAGTGTGAAATCTTGAAATCTCTGAACAAGGCAGGTCACTTGTCCACATTTCTGAATTCTCTGTCCTCATAGGAGGCAACAAAGAAAGTGAGGTGGAAACAAAGCTTTCCTGCTAGCAATTCTAGCAACAGCTTGCCAGTGATTTAACCAGGTGTCAAAAGTCTATGATAGATGGTTCTCATTTCCAGAAACGAGGCAATTCCTCCTGTAAGTATAGGCAGGAACACTAGCTCAGTTTTCTGAAGACAAAAATCATATCTTGAACCATAAAGGGAGTGGTTCCAATAATGTAAAAAATTCAGCTTCCCTCCTCGTGAGGCTCGCATTCTTGGTGGAAAACATGTCTGACCCAAGCACAGGATAATAAGAGTAGATGTCAGCAAGTTCCCATGAAAAAAGAACCATGAGGGCTTCCCTGGTGGCGCAGTGGTTGAGGGTCCGCCTGCCAATGCAGGGGACACGGATTCGTGACCCGGTCTGGGAGGATCCCACATGCTGTGGAGTGGCTGGGCCCGTGGGCCGTGGCCGCTGGGCCTGCACGTCCAGACCCTGTGCTCTGTGACAGGAGAGGCCACAACAGTGAGAGGCCCGTGTACCGCAAAAAAAAAAAAAAAAAAAGAACCACGAAGTATGATTGGTGTGTTGGCAGCTTGGTTGTATCTTAGACCACTATGACATTCAGAGAGTTTGCAAAAGAGAGAAATCTCATAACTCCAATAATTATGGAAAAGCCAGAATGAAGCTATTAACCAGTGATCAGCGCAGAATAATTCACACAGCAAAGAAAAGCTGCCAGTGTCCTGCGTGTGCAAGAGCCTTCAGTAATGTCTCCGACTTTGATCTTCATCAGCGAGTCTGCTTCAGAAAGACGCTTTACACATGTAACGAATGCGGGAGAGGCTTCTGTTACAGCTCAGCTCATTGTATTCGTTGGAGGCTTCACGTGGGAGGAAAATGCTTTAGGTGTGGTAAGGGCTTCGTTCAGAGCTCACTAATATGGGAAAGGCTTCAGCTGTAAATCAGCGCTTAGTGTTCACTGTAAAATCCAGACAGGAGAGAAACGCTATTAACTGTCGAGTGCGGTAGGGCCTTTGTTCACACCTTGCATCCTCAGGGCCATTAGAGAATCCACACTGAGGAGAAACCCATCAACCCTGATGTATGTGGGCGGAGCTTCCGTCGTGCACCCGCACAGAATGCTTACTGGAAAGTTCACGTGGGAGAGGAACTGTCCAAATGTGAGGAAAGCAGGAAGGGCTTCATTTGTAGCTCAAATCTTTACATTCATCAGGGGATTCCCCACGGGATAGAAACCCTGTAAATGTGAGGGAATCTGGTAAGGCCTCAGCCAGCTCTAACGTTCCTAGGCCTATCATAAGATCCACACTGGAGAGCAACCGTGTGTATCCTAAGTAAGTGATGAGGGCTTCAGTCTTCAGGCCCGTCAAGGAGTCCACACTGGAGAGAAACACATATGAGCCTGTGGGAAGCACTTCAGGAGAAACTCCCATGCTGAAATCCATCTGGTAGTCCATACAGGAGAGAATCCCTGTTTTTTAAAAAAGAGCTGCTTCTATCGATTCATATTTTTAAGTTCATCAGAAGGCACCCAATTGAAGGAAACCTTATAAGCGTGAGGAGTGTGGGCAGGGCTTGAAGTTGGAGTTTGCGATGTCAGGTTCAGTTTTGTACTGGTGAGAAACCATACAAATGTAAGGAGTGTGGAAAAGACTTCAGTCATGGCGAAGATCTTAAAATTCATTGTAGGATCCACACAGGACAGAAACCCTGTAATTGCAAGGACTGTGGAAAGGGCTTCGGTCAGGCCATTCTGGCCCATCAGAGAGGCAGCAGTGAAGAGAAAACATTCAGATGTGAGAAGTAAAGGGTAAAGACTGTGTCAGAATCTACAGCCTCAAGCCTGCCAGAGAGCCCATACTCGGGGTTGGGGGCATGGGGAGAAAACCATCAAATTGTGAGGCGTGTGGGAAAGTCTTCACTGGATTAATTGGAGGACCCACGTGGAAGAGAAACACTATAAATGGATGTGTACTGAGTGCTTCGGTGACACCTCAAGACCTCAGCTTCATCATAGTCTCCACGCTGGAGAGAAACCGTACAGATATGAAAGTGTATACAGTATGGTTTTCAGATGGTTCTTGTGACTCCAGAGTCATCAGACTGTTCGCACAGGGGAGAAACCTTACCATTATGAGCTGTGCGGTCAGCGCTGCAGTTGGAGATCACATTTTGTACATCATCACATTTATCCAGGATGAATTTTGAAGAAGTGATGAGAGTGGGAGGAACTTTATCAGAGGATCCACGGAGGGAAACAGTTCTATGAAATGGTGCCTGTCAAAGACCTCAGTGAGGTCTAAATTCATCTAACCCTTTGGTCAAATAGGAGAGAAAATATTTTCATTAAAGTCTGTGTTTCAGGGACTTTCCCTGGCGGTCCAGTGGTTAAGACTCTGCGCTTCCACTGCAGGGGACACGGGTTCAGTCCCTGGACGGGGAACTAAGATCCCGCATGCTGTGTGGCCAAAACAAAATAAAGTCTGTGTTTCAGCCATAGCTCGACACATCCCAGTGGTTAAGAGCCCACACAGCAGAGAACTCTCGTAAGTGGCACACTAAGGACATCAGTCAGAACGGTGGCATTTATCACACATTACTCAGGAGGGAGGCTTTAGAAAGGATGACTATGATCAGGTCCTTAAAAGTGTGATCATAGACATGCCAAAACTGATTTCCACTAGGATGTAAGCTCCATGAGGGCAGAGCTTTTGTTCACCGCTGAAGCCACACAGCATTGCTTAGTGCTTCGTAGGTGTGCTCAGAACTTGTTTGTTATATGATTAAAGAGAGAAAATGTATATAAAAGGGAGAAACTTATATTAGGTTCATCTGAAAAATTTCATATAAAATATGTTCAGAAGAATCCAATGGTCTTAATAAAACTAATTCAAGTAGATAGTCAAAATGCAGAAGACCAATGGTACTACAATTCATCATCTAATTTGGTCTTACATTGGTGTGTGATTGGCTCCTGTTCTCTCCCCAGCCTTTGTTCTTATAGTGAGTGGGAAGACTTCGGGGCTCATCAAGGAAAGAGATATGACCAGGAAGTGGCAGTGGTACCCAATCAGGTTCATCGGGATGGTACTTTGATAAGATCGCATGTGTGAAGGGAAGTCTCAGAGCATGAGACCTTCCAGAGACTACAGTGGGTGGCCACCACCACCACTGAGAAGAGAAAGAGGGCAAGGGAACTTCTGGGGCAGGTGGGGATTGGAGGGGGGCTGCTTACAGGTCTAAGTGATGTCGCTCGGCAGCACGAGGCAGAGCCTTGGGGTCAGAGGACTCCAAAAGGCAGAGCTGCTTAGGGTCTGTTACAGCGCCAGGGTTTGTCTTAATCTCTGGCTAGCAGATGTTGGATGCAATTTTGCAGAGTGTACAAAATAAGCGGGCTCCAAATGACTTAAAATGTGCTCATTTGGGCTGTATTAAAGTAATTGATTACATGAGGATTTCAGTTTGGCACCAGCAGGCTTTTGAGCTCATGGTCCCAGGCGGCTATAAAGAAGTAAATAACGTAGGACAACAAGGTCCTGCTGTACAGCACAGGGAACTATATTCAATATCCTGTGATAAACCATATGGAAAAGAACATGAAGAAGAAGATATATATATATATATATATACACACACACACGTATAACTGAGTCACCTTGCTGTACAGCAGAAATTAACATTGTAAATCAACTATACTTCAATTAAAAAAAATAAACAACATAGGGCCAATAAACAGGGGCTATCGTTGGCTAATTTACAAAAGAGTTCTCAAATTGGGTTCTTAGTATTTGGGACTCTGTTTCATATTCCATCTCTTGTAAACAATCTGAACTCAGCTATCCTTTATGATTTTTGTGATGGTACAGCCTGGCTAAAAAATTACTTTTGTTAATCTTTCACTAACTGGATACTCCACAACACTTAAATCTTTTGACCCCACTAGAGTGCTCAAGTAGAATTTTACTGTAACACTTAGAAAGTGTCAAAAGTATTTGCTAATGACAAAAGTTGTCACAGTAAACTTTAAACTGATAATTAGTTTTTTTATTCTTCATCTTTTCATTGAGGCTTTGATGTGATTATATTCAGAGTGCTATAGCATTTCTCCCATCAACATTTGTTAGGTAGGGCTGTGTTGGATTTGAAGAATATTAATTTTGTCAAGTTCCCTATCCAACGTTCCCCCTCCTAATCCTCAAGAAAAAAAAAAATTTTTAATTGTTGCATGTGGTCATTTTATTTTCAAATGTTTTCATTATTGGTGTAGGCTTGACATTCTTACACAGTTTTCTCTGTGGGTAGCTGTAAAAAATGTATGAATTTCAGAGAGGAGTTAGTATATTTTGAAATGTTTAATGTGTATCTCTCTTCGATCTGCAAATCTTAGAACAGTAATTTAAATTTAAATTAGGAAATTTAAAGCATAGAAAAGATAAGTACCATGAATGACGTCACTAAGTTTTCAACAAGTGGATATAACGAGTGTTCCTCAATAAGAATTTGCGTAAGATTTGATATACTTTGATATGCTTTTAATAACATGGAGCTGTTAAAATGATGGCACAAACATGACGGGATATAATCGGATTTACGGAAAATAGGTTCTGTCTACAGATTAATATCAAAAACAACATATGTACGTGTGTATATGTGCATCAGATAGCATGTGAAGGACACCTTGTATAAACAACGACTTGTTCTGATAAGGATTTTATGGAATGTTTCTTCTACTTTTTAGATTTTGCAGTGAATGTCAGTTTACTCAAGCAATAAATCTGTGTAAAATGGGATCTCTGAAATTATCAAGTAAACTCACCCACACTCTTTCAAGTGAGGCCATCCCCCTTAGAGTTACAGAGCTGTGTTCTTATGGCTGCCTCTCCTCCTGGGGAGAATCTCGCCACTGCCTAGATTCGGGGGCTGGGACAGTGACCCGCTTCTCATGGAGTGCGACCTCTGCTGGATGAGCAGGATACTGCACTGGTCTTATTTGCCAGCCTCTCCTGGTTGATAAAACGATGTTCTGGAGTTGCTGCTTCCTGATGATACGGAAATAAATGGAACCAGCACAGAACCAGAGGGCACCTTGGTTCCACCTAGGTCATGAGGCTACTCATTCTCTTTAGGCTTAGGAGCTCGTAGGAGCGACAGCACTTGCTGCTTAGCAATTCTGTTTCATTTTGAGTATTTTCCTCCTGTGGGGCAATACTGTCTGAATTCATGCTCATCCTTCCTTTTGCCCTGACAAGTAAGTGATGTCTAGCTTCAGTACAGAACTGTTGGCTTGCTATTAGTAAGTAGAAAGTGCTTCTACTTACTTCTGTGTTCCTGTTTTGTAGAGGAAAAGTTCAATATCAATGGATTCTTTTGCTTTTATGAGTAGCTTGTTCTTTCTGCTTGGAGGGTTCTGAGATTTTCACTTTAATCTTAGAATTCCAGAATTCTGCCAAGATGGGAATTTTTTGTTTTCTCATCAATCCAGGCATGACCTTTGGTAGCCTTATCAGCCTGCAGAGTTGTTTATTCAGATCAAGAAAATGTTCGTTCATTATCTAGTACATTATTTTCTTGCCTCTGTTGTTTCCTTCTCCAATTTTCAGAATTCCTTTTACTCACATGATAGATTTCCAGGATATACGTTTCACATCTCCTCTCTTCCCATCATTGATTTCCAACCGATTGTATTTCTGTGCTGTATTTTGAGAAATTTCTTTCACTTAGTCTTTGAGATTACTATCTTTGCCCTCATCATTGGTAATCCTCCCCTTAAATTCATCTACTTTCAATTGGTAAATTGGAGATGGGACTTAGATGAGTGTGTGTGCCCTTGCTCATGCACTTATGCACACATACATGCCGAACTTCAGTTTCCTTAAATAATCCTATTATCGTTTTTTTAAATTCAAGTTTCATCCCTCTCCTCTTGCAGCTCAGTTTCTGCAGGTGTGTGTTTTTTGTTCCAGCTAGTTTTCTGTCTTGGTTATTGGGACATCTAGGTGACAGCGGACATCTAGGTACTAGAAAATAGAATTATATCAATCCCCATGAGTGCGGTGACCCTATCTCCTAGTTGTCTATAATAGTGCCAGATTATACCTATTGCCTTAGTGTAATTAGGAACTGTACCCATTTTCACTTTCAAAAATGTCCCAATTTAGGGAATTCCCTGGCCATCCAGTGGTTAGGACACTTTCACGGCCAGTAACTAAGATCCTGCAAGCCGCGTGGCCAAAAAAATAAAATAAGGCCACTGTTTTTCACATATTTGCTGTTATTTTTTTTCCTATTTGCTGTTATTTTTTTTCCTATTCAAAGGTGTTTTGCCCAGGATTTGTATTGGCTTCATTTGGTCTTTGTTCAGATGTTTCCAGTTCTACCTATGAAGTGGTCTCTTTGTCAAAAGAGATGAACTTAAATCTAATCAGTAAGCTGGGATGAAGTGAGAGAGTGGCATGGACTTACATACACTACCAAATGTAAAATAGATAGCAAGTGGGAAGCAGCCGCATAGCACAGGGAGATCAGCTCTATGCTTTGTGTCCACCTAGAGGGGTAGGATAGGGAAAGTGGGAGGGAGACACAAGAGGGAGGAGATATGGGGATATATGTATACGTATAGCTGATTCACTTTGTAATACAGCAGAAATGAACACACCATTGTAAAGCAATTATACTCCAATAAAGATGTTTAAAAAATTAGGACATTTCATATCAGGCCATTTAATAAATATTTTTCAAAATGTGAACTGCAAAAAAAAAAGTCTAATCAGGCCTTTAGATTTAAATTTTACTTGATAGGAAACACATAGGCTAGAAGAAGAAATTATTTAATGACACAAAAAATAAACAATGGAGTGAAACTGAGCAGGACCCTCTGGGGTCCTCCTGGGCACAAATGCTTTTCTGTCGTCCCCATCCCCCCCTTTGTCAGTTTTTGAAAACTTTCATAATAAAAAGCTACAAAATATATTCCCTGCCTGGGAGAAAAACCATGGTTTCCTGGTTCACTTGGCTTATTCACTCACCAGACACTATTTATATCAGGAGCAGAATAGAAATATATACTGAAATGTCTGAAGCCAAATGAATTAGAAAACAATTCAGGATTTTATATATGCACACATCACAATATTAAATTCCCTGCAATGGAGCTGCTTTTGTTTGACATAACAACCACTATGTTTTTTTAAAATGAAGTTCAAGATATTTCGCTTTTACAGCCTAATCGATGTGCGTATAGCCTTTTTGCAAATTCTTAGCATATTGGAATGAACCGCTCATTCCACAGAACCCTCTCAAGAGCCCTTAGGTGCCTTGCTGAATAAAGGAAGCAAAGGAGTCAAAACACTTTATTCCAACCTCTCCCCTCCCCCCAAGACAGACAGCTTGGAAACTGAAGACTGAGACTTCCTACCTATCTACCTTCCCTCCCACAATTTACTGTGTACATTAACATAACTAGTCAGTTTTAATAGCATGCCTTTACTATTCCAGAAGATTCCTGCCCAAATTGCTTGATTGTTCATTAAAGGAACTTCCACAAGCACCCGTCAACTCTTCTATCTCTTTAAAGAACATCAACAGTTTGCACCTGTAGCTTCCTCGCCTACAAAAGTCCTTGCTCTTCCCACCAATCCTGGACTGCAGCATCATGACCGTCATGCAATCCCATTCGTCTTTTGCACTGAAAGACGCCGCGTTAAACCACACTTCCAATTCTCAGTGAATTCCAGCCTTGTCTTCCTGGCTCCGCGGACGCTGTCAAGGTGCGGAAGCTCTGTGGAGGTGGTGTCACCACGTAGCAATAAACTACGTTTTTGTCTCATTAACAGGTTTTATTGCTGATATTTGGGGAGTCAGCATTGGAAACAAGTTTGAAATCCAGTGTTCCTTAAGTTCTGTGTTAGGCAGTTCCGCCGAGGTCACTTTTACGTTTCCCACTTTTTAGTCTACCCTTTGCCTCCGCTAAAAATGTTGGGTTTTAACTTATTTTCGTAATACAAGCCTCTCTTTTCTCTCTTATACGGCCGCATTTTTTTAAAATTCGCAATTATTGTTACCCGAAAAACTATCTGCTTACGTTATTTTCTCATGAGCTTTAAGAAATGAGTAAAAGAAAAGGAATCTGACAGTTCCACCAACAGTGACTAAATCCGAGCCCGCTCCACAGTCAAAACCCAAGACAGCTGGTGGGAAGAGCGGTTCTGCGAACTTCATTCTGGGAAATGTAGTCCAGGAGGTTCGTGAAATCTGAGGCGCTTCCGCCTGGGGATTCTGGGAAGTGTAGTCCGGGAACTGTGTGTAGCCCGAGGCACTTCCGCTCCGGGAAGGCGAGGTCGGGGCCGAGATTACTCCTAGGGCGGTGAGTTAACCCAGCGTCCCTGTGATCCCTCCGAGCCTTCTCGGCCTCTGCGTGGGGCCACCCGGTCCTCGCTCCTGGGGCAGGGAAGCCGCGGCGAGCGGCGGAGGGCGGGAGGGGGCAGCGGCGGCGGTGTGCGTTCCCTCGGCGAACCACCCGTGTCGGGGGCGGGCTCACGTCCTACATTGAGTTTGACGGTCTCCCGCGCTCTCTGCTCCCCCAGCCCTCCTACCGCTACTACGGGCCAGCTCTGTTTCTTGCGGTAAATTATTGAGCGGGTTGCCTAATCTCTCTCTGCCTCAATTTCCTCCGGCTAGTTCCTTCCCAATGATGTTCTTTTGAGGATTAAGTGAGATGATATTTTAAAAGCTTAAGAACAGTGCCTAGTGCCCGGTAAAATGTTGGATGTTACCATAAATTCAGTGATAATACTTAGGCGCCCTGTTGTTGGGAAGCTCCTGCGAGCCTGGGATGGGGTCGGAGCTCCAGCTGCAGACCCATTGTGCCTTCCCAGATCACTGAGGTGGGTTTGTTCTTGGATTCCTGGATTCTTTCTGGACGCTTGTTTAGGAAGGAGAGTTATTTTCAGCTGGATCCTGGGAAAAGTCCTCTGTGGTTTATCCCAGACCGAGAAATGATCGTGGTCACGGCTTTGCACAGTGCCTGCGATGTAGCCAGGCTTCAGTTAAAAACGTTTAGTATTGTGTAACAACCCCGTATTGTTAATTTAAACGCAACACGATTTCTTAGTTTCAGGTTTTTATTAGTCATTGTTTACCTTCATGCAATGCGAGAAGAAACTTCGTTCTTTCAGCTTAATAACACGTGTAAGTAGTTACACCTGTTAAGGGAAAAAAAACCCGGGGCAATTTAACGTTCATTAACAACAGCACAAATCACCTGTGAGACCACCAGTCAGAATTAGGCTTTTTTTGGAGAGTAAGGGTAAGTAAAGGGACAGAGTCATCATTTCTGAAGTCTGTGTTTCCTAAGATTCATGTTCTGTAAAGCAGATTCGCAAAGGCAGTTTTATCAATCTTAAGAGCACCTACTTGTCTGAAGCTGCAGGAGGGAATTCTGGCATTATTATACCCATTTACAGGTAGACTGGGTTGAGGCACAGAGAGATTAATAACTTGCTCAAGGTTTATGCGACTAGTAAGTAGAAAGTGATAAGTAGAAATGACAGAATTTGAACCCAGGCATTTTGGCCCTGATGTCAAAAGCTCAGCTTCTCTGTACACGGGTGTGGAATTGAATCTCAGAGACAGAGTTTTGGGTGAAGTAGAAAAGGATAGCTTTATTATTTTGCCAGGCAAAGGGGGACACGGTGGGCTCCTGCCTCGAAAAACTGTGTCCCCACTTGGAGAGGGTAGTGGGAAGTTTTATAGTAATTTTTCAAGAAGGGCGTGATCAGCTCGTGGACCTTCTCCTGATGAGTTGGCGGTGAGGTAAGTGGGAGTCGGCATCATCAACCTTCAGGTTCCAACTGGTCTGGGGTCTACATGCTTGTGGGCACCATACCATCATTAACTTCTCCCACCTGGAGGGGGTTTCGGTATCTGCAAAACAGCTCAAAGACATTGTTGTGTGTATCCATTGGTGGGGAAGCAGGACCTTGCCCCAAGGCTGCACTATTTTTTCTCTCGACTGTTTGTTTCTCCCTAGTCTTGCATCCCCTCCCTTCCCTAATGAACAGCTGCTTGAATCTGCCCGTTGGAACTCAGGGTCATGGAGGCTGAATGAAGGCTATTTCCTGTAGTCAAAGAAATGGGGGACACAGAAAGGCTTTGTGCCCAGGAGCCCCACAGGGCCCTGCTCGGTATCAGCCCCATTAAGTTGTTGGTACTTCCCGTCTGCCTCTCATTTCCTCTAATAGCCAGCCTCAGGAATACTTTGGGAGCTACAAGAAACATGTGGGTGAGGGCTGTTTATGGATTGTTCATGAACTAAGGCAGCTGGCCGAGGAGGCCCAGGGGAAGCTGAAATCCAGCCCCTGTTCTCACTGGGTTATGTTGTCACTGCATTTGCCTAGAGAAAGGGGCCCCTCTTCCAGATCACACGAAGTACCACGTGGACTAGCACAGTTCCCAGCATCTCTCTCATGATGGCTTTCTTTCCCTTCCCCAGTTTTGCCTTCCCAGAACTCGGCCTTTCCCCAGCAGGAAGAGGAAAAAAATGACCAAATTCCAGGTAAGTCAGGTTTGCTTTTCTGTTTCTTAAAATGACATCTCATTTCACAAAGACTTTACACATTTTTCTCCTGCTCGGGAAGGGTAAAGGGAACCAAAGGCACTTGAGGAACTGTTGTATGGCGGCCCCTTGCTTTTTGTTTATTTCCACATAATGATGTGAAAATTAATAATTTTTTAAAATAAAAATGTTCCCATAATCACTTACACTCCAATATAAAACAAAAAGTTAAAAAAATAAATTCATTACCCCCCCAAAAAAAACAGTTCCCACGTTATAAACATGTTTACAAATCAGTTTTCATTTTCTCACATTCCTTTTCATTAGCATTTACATGTGTTGATTTGTAATCACAGTTTTCAATACCATTTTGGATTTTTATTTTTTAAATTTATTTAATTTTGCTTTTTGGCCACGTTGGGTCTTCGTTGCTGCACGCGGGCTTTCTCTAGTTGTGGTGAGCAGGGGCTACTCTTCGTTGACATGCACAGGCTTCTCATTGTGGTGGCTTCTCGTTGTGGAGCATGGGCTCTAGGCATGCAGGCTCAGTAGTTGTGGCTCACGGGCTCAGTAGTTGTGGCTCACGGGCTCTAGAGTGCAGGCTCAGTAGTTGTGGCGCACGGGCTTAGTTGCTCCGCGGCTTGTGGGATCTTCCTGGACCAGGGCTCGAACCCGTGTCCCCTGCCTTGGCAGGCGGATTCTTAACCACTGCGCCACCAAGGAAGCCCCACGTTTTGGATTTTTTAAATTGTATAGCTCCCACAATTTAAAAGGTCGCATCATTTTCCATAGTTTACCTAGTATTTTTTTCTATTGTCCATATTTATGTGGTTAATGAATTTTCCCATTTTAAGATGTTTGCAGTGACCATTTTCCTACATATAACCTTTCTTCCCAAACAGGAATTCTGAGAGTTCTGCCATTTTCTTCCTAAAAGTTTGGGAACTCAATTGTTTTCTCATGGGGAGCCTCACGTTTTGTGGCTGGAATGTCTAAAGCATGGTTTCGTGCAGCAGAGTCAAGCTGATACTGAACTAAGAGAAAATAATTTTGTTTTCAAACAAGAACTAGATTCTTTAATTCTAAGTTACACCACGTATGTATTATAGTTAAGTATCTGTTTTGTTCACTGCCATGTTAGTATATTTTAAAGAGGTACACACTGATTTTGAAAAGTCTAGTAGCAGCAGGGACTTGCCAGGCACATACTTCATGAAGCAGCTGTGTAAGGATATAGATGGTCTTATCTGCATTTTAACAGAAACAGATTTGTGAACTTTCAGATACCTGTGAAAATCCACTCAATCCCCAGCTGACACTGAAGTTTCCATTGCCCGAGCCAGGACTTTCAGGTGTCCAATGAGGATGAGTGGAGAGACCCAGAAGAAGAGACTGCTCCACATGCGGCCCTGAGGCCACGTTGTATTTATGCCTGGCGTGGCTGGAGGACTCCAAAAATAACACTGCCCTCAGTTTGTTCCTTTTCTTAGTGCCTGTCTCTTCTTTGCCAGATGTGTCAACTAGTTGTTTAATACACATATGCTCAGGATTCCAGTCAGAACAAATGTCGAGATGGGCTAAGTCTTTAGAGAAATTTTTTTTTTTTTTTTTTTTTTTTTTTTGGCTGAGCAGCTTGTGGGATCTTAGTTCCCTGGCCAGGGATTGAACCCGGGACCCTGGCAGTGGAAGCACTGAGTCCTAACCACTGGCCTGCCAGGGAATTCCCTAGAGAAATAATTTTAATTGTCATAAAGGAAAACACCATATGCTAAGGCATGAGACACAGGAAACAGGAGTGAGGGGTGAAGGTGGGAATTTGTACATGCTAGAAAAGGCGTAATATTCTTCATAGGAATCCTACTGATGCATTAGCTACCTCAGTAGGATTACAAGCAAGGCAAATGAACAAGCGATATGTGGGGGGAAAATATTGAAAGCGATGTTTTGATGAAGTTAAATAAATGGACATTTTTAAAAAGAGCTGTTTTTATCACTTACCAAATTACCCAAGATTTAAGAAGTAAGATAGGGCTTCCCTGGTGGCGCAGTGGTTGAGGGTTCGTCTGCCGATGCAGGGGACACGGGTTCGTGCCCCGGTCCTGGAGGATCCCACATGCCGCGGAGCAGCTGGGCCCGTGAGCCATGGCCGCTGAGCCTGCGCATCCGGAGCCTGTGCTCCGCAACGGGAGGGGCCACAACAGTGAGAGGCCAGCATACCGCAAAAAAAAAAATAAAGTAAGATAATGTCCAGTTTGGGCCGGAGTATGGAGAATCAGGAACACTTTTGATCTGTGACAGGAAGAGTTAATTGGGAGGATTGCCATTTTACTAGCAAAGGTGCATATTTTTTTTGACAGTGCAGTTGCCACTTCTTGGAATTTAGCTTAAGGAAATAACCAGACAAGTTGGCTAAGATCTATGTGAAAATGCGTTTTTTGCAGCATTATTAGTAAGTTTAAAGTCTTAAATTACTGTATTGTTTAATTATTTGGAATGGTTAAATGTATATTTTTTCACTTTTATGAAATACCATGCAGCTGTGAATAATGATGATAATAATAATAGTGATGGCTGACAGTTTTTGAGTATCTAACGTGATACTCCCTGGAGGTCCAAGTGGTTAAGACTCCACGCTTCCACTGAATGGGGCACAGGTTCAATCCCTGGTCGGGGAACTAAGATCCCGCATGCCGTGCAACGAGGCGGGGGGGGTGGGAAAAAGTGTCAGATATATCCTAAACCCTTCGCATATTCTCATTTAATCCCATCAAGTACCCTATGATGGTGTGCCCTTGTACAGATGGGGAAATTGAGGTATTGAGAAGTTATTGAGGTATTGAGACTTGTCCAAGGTCACAAAGGTAGTAATGGACAGAGCCTTAGAGTGTGAACTGAGGCAGTCAGTCTCCAAAGCCCGTGCTCTTAACCTTGACACTGAATGCTGCCACAGTTGACAGGTACAGCGTGTACCTGGAACAGAATGAACTACCTACCTGCCCCCACGGAGGTACTGAAGGCTGTTTAGATTGGCAGTCATTGACAAAACAGTGGTACTGCCCAGTGCGAGAAGGAGAAAGGCACTATTATTGTAAATACCGTTGGGACTAAATTAACTCAACATTTCTTACAAAATTTGGCACTTTCAGTGAAATTGTAAAATGCGTGTATGCCTTGATGTAACCGTGACAGTTCTAGAGACACAGCTCTATAAAGGGCACCATGTTGCACGTATATAAGGTTTTAAGATTTTTTTTTGTCGTTCGTTCCTCCACCAACCCCACCACTCCAGCATCTTTGGTGTGACTGTGGAAGGGGAAGAGGAGACGGTGTCCTAAGAAGAGTGGTTCAGGTCTCTTAGAACCTGGAACGGCCTCCCACGTGCCTCCTCCACCTTCCCAGTGCTGCCCTGCTCCCAGGGGCGGTTGCTTGTAAGATTAAGGCTACATGTGTTTGGTGTCGTAGGAGGCGGTCACCTTCAAGGACGTGGCCGTGACCTTCACCGAGGAGGAGCTGGGGCTGCTGGACTCCACCCAGAGGAAGCTGTACCGAGAGGTGATGCTGGAGAACTTCCGGAACCTGCTCTCAGTGGGTGAGGACGGGCGCCCTCCCTGTGACTTGGCATCATTCCCCATGGGCCGGGTTTCCCAACCTCGGTACTACTGCCTTTTGGGGCCAGATGGTTTCTTTGTCATGGGGACTCTCCTGTGCATTATAGGATGTTTAGTAGCATCCCTGGCCTCTGCCCGTGACTTCCAGGCTTTGGGACTCCTTAGAGACCCAGAGTTTTCCAGTCCCTTTGGAGCATAGAGACAAGATGTTTCTAGTCTTTGTTCCAAGGCAAACGTTTGTCTTTTGTAACTGCACTATAAGTGAACAGTTGAGCTTGGCTGCACCTGGCTCCTTATTTCATATTATATCTTTTTTTTTCATCCCAATCTCCTGATTTATCCCTCTCTCTCCCACTTTCATACCTTTTTTAATTTTTTTAAATTAACTTTTATTGGAGTATAGTTGCTTTACATATTATATATTTTTTAAATTGGTGGGTCATGATCCATTGGTGGGGCATGAAATTAATTTAATACTAAGTCTTGTAATAATGTAGAATAAAGTAGCAGTGTCAGAGCTCCTTAGCAAGAACGGTGCACATCATAGCAATAACTGCAGCGCTTGCAGTAAATATAGTGAGACTCTGCAAAGGACGTGATGACACAGGTCATTTAGTCTTTTGTTTCAGTGATTCGTGGGGGTAGTCACGTGTTTCTAACGAGAATGTATTTCTCACAACAGGTCTGATCAAAAATGTTCAATAAACTTTGGGGGAGGGGCGGAGCCTTCCGTCATGGGATTGGAACCAAAATTGTTCAGTATTTTTTTCCCTTTAATGTTTTCTCAGGGCACCAGTCCTCCAAGCCAGATATGATATCCCAGTTGGAGAGAGAGGAAAAACTTTGGATGACGGAGGTCCAGACCCAGAGAGGTGGGCATTCGGGTGAGGACCTCGCTGCCAGAGTCCCATTATCCTGCCTCTGTTCTGGATAATCTGTCTCTTCTCTGTACAGCAGGCAAAGAGGCCCTTTGAAAACCTCAGTCACGTCACACTCCTCTACTTCAGGCCCTCCCCTGTCTCCCCATTTCACTCAGAATAAAATCCAACGTATTTAAGGGACCCCTGTAGTGGTGTCCGTTCACCCAGCCTTAACGGTCTGCATTTTTCTCCTGTCATTTCCCCCTGCCTTGCCCTCTGCCAGCCTCACTGGTTCCTCAAATATGAGGATTACGCTTGTGCGTGAGGACCTTTTCCTCTCTTTCCTCTGGCTGGGAGGCTGCTACCCCACAAACCTCCAACCCCTCTCTCTTATTCATTCACGTCTCTGCTCGGAAGTTCATCTCACCTACAGCCTTCCTTGACCACCCCTTTTAAAATACCATCTTCACTCCATCACCTTCATTTGTGTCTAAGTACGACACCTCCAGACTTCCTAGTATATATATATATATTTTTTTTTTTTTAATTGTAGAAAATCTTAACAAAATTTATCATTTTAATCGTCTTTAAGTATACACTTCAGTGGTGTTAAGTACATTCACACTGTTGTACAACCATCAACACTCTTCATCTCCAGAACCTTTTCATCTTCCCAAACAGAAACTGTCCCCATTAAACAAGTCCTCGTTCTCTCCTTACCCGCAGGCCCTAGTAACCGCTGTTCTACCTTCTGTCTGTCATACAGTATTTGTCCTTTTGTGTCTGGCTTATTGCACTTAGCATGGTATCTTCGAGGTTCGTCCATGTTACGGTGTGTCAGAATTTCCTTTTTTAAGGCTGAATAATACCGCATTGTTTGTATGTAGCACATTTTCTTCATCTGTCGATGGACATTTGGGTTGTTCGCAACCTTTGGGTTATTGTGAATAATGCTGCTGTGAACGTGGGTGTCCAGATATCTGTTTAAGTCTCTGCTTTTCATTCTTTCGTGTATATACCCCGGGTAGAAATGCTGGATCATGTGGTAATTCTCTAATTTTTTGAGACACTGCCATACTTTTTTCCATAGTAGCTGCAGCATTTTACATTCCCACCAGGAATGCAGAAGGGTTCCAGTTTGTAGCATCCTCACCAATACTTGTTTTTTGTTTGTTTTTTATAGTAGCCATCCTAATGGCTATGAAGTGGTATCCCATTGTTTTTGATTTGCATTTTTCTAATGATTCGTGATGTTTAGCATCTTTTTATATTCTTATTGGCCACGTGTTTATCTTCTTTGGAGAAATGTCTGTGCAAGTCTTTTGCTTGTTTTTGAATCAGGGTGTTTGTTGTTTTTAGGAGTTCTTTGTGTATTTTGAATATCCCTCATCAGGTATATGATTTACAAGTATTTTCTCTCATTCTGTGTGTGGCCTTTTTACTTTATGGAGAAGGTCCTTTTTTTTTTTTCGGTATGCGGGCCTCTCACTGTTGTGGCCTCTCCCGTTGTGGAGCACAGGCTCCGGACGCGCAGGCTCAGCGGCCATGGCTCACGGGCCCAGCCGCTCTGCGGCATGTGGGATCTTCCCGGACCAGGGCACAAACCCGTGTCCCCTGCATCGGCAGGTGGACTCTTAACCACTGCACCACCAGGGAAGCCCGGAGAAGGTCTTTTAATGCACAAAAGTTTTTAATTTTCATGACGTGAAATTTGTCAATTTTTTTTGTTGTCGCCTGTGCCTTTGGTGTCATATCTAAGAAACCATTGCCAACTCCAACGTCATACAGCTTTTACTGTTTTCTTCTAGGGGGTTTATAATTTTAGCTCTTATGTTTAGGTCTGATGCATTTTGAGTTGATTTTTGTATATGGTGTAAGGAGGGGTCCACCCTCATTCCTCTGCATGTGAATATCCAGCTTTCCCAGAACCATTTGTTGAAAAGATGGTCCTCTCCCCATTGAATGGTCTTGGCCCCCTTGTGCAAAGTCATTTGACCGTCTATTCAGTGGTTTATTTCTGGGCGCTCTGGTCTGTTGCCTTGGTCTGTTTGTATGTCTGTCTTGATGCCAGTACCACACTTTTGATTAGCTTTATACGTTTTAAAATCAGGGTGAGTCCACCAGCTTCTTTCTAATTTTTCAGGATTGTTTTGGCTATTTGGGTTCCCTCGAGATTCCATATGAACTTTAGGATGAGTTTTCCTATTTGTGTGTTGGGATTTTGACAGGGATTGAGTTGAATCTGTAGATCCCTTTAGGTAGCATTGACAAAGTAATATTAGATCTCCCTGTCCGTGAACATGAGATGTCACTCCATTTTTTTAATGTCTTTAATTTCTTTTACCAGTGTTTTGTAGCTTTCAGTGTACAAGCCTTTCACCTCCTCGGTTCATTCCTAAGTATTTTATTCTTTTTGACGCTATTGTAAATGGAATTGTTTTATTTCGTTTTCAAATTGTTCATTGTGTATAGAAATGCAATTTTTTTAAATTGAAGTGTAGTTGATTTACAATGTTAATTTACTGCTGTAGAGCAAAGTGATTCAGTTATACATGTATATACATTCTTTTTTTTTAATATTCTTTTCCATTATGGTTTATCACAGGGTACTGAATATATCAATAGTTCTCTGTGCTATATAGTAGTACCTTGCTGTTTATCCATTCTATATATAATAGTTTGCATCTGCTAATCCCAACCTCCCACTCCATCCCTTCCCCACCCCTCCGCCTTGGCAACCACCAATCTGTTCTCTGTGTCTGTCATTCTGTTTCATAGATAGGTCCTTTTTTTTTATAGGTTCATTTGTGTCATTTTTTAGATTCCACATATAAGTGATATCGTATGGTATTTGTCTTTCTCTTTCTGACTTACTTCACTTAGTATGATAATCTCTAGTTCCATCCACGTTGCTGCAAATGGCATTATTTCATTCTTTTTTATGGCTGAGTAGTATTCCATTGTATACATATACCACATCTTCTTCATCCAGTCATCTGTTGATGGACATTTAGGTTGTTGCCATGTCTTGGCTATTGTGAATAGTGCTGCTGTGAACATAGGGGTGCGTGCATCTTTTTGAATTGTAGTTTTGTCTGGATGTATGTGCAGGAGTGGGATCGCTGGATCATATGGCAACTCTGTTTTTAGTTTTCTGAGGAACTTCCATACTGTTTTCCACAGTGGCTAGAAATGCAACTAATTTTTGTATGTTGACATTGTATCTTGCTACTTTTAATTCATTTGCTGGTTTTAACAGTTTTTTGTGTGTGGAATCCGTATTCCCAGCCAGGCAGTCATCTTCTCTGCCATTTATCTTGTCCTCTCTGTCCCTCTCCCCTGATACTTAAACAATCACATGACCTAGGTGAAGTTTTCTGGTAGACATTTCAAATGTGATATTTATAGACGTCACAGATGCAGCTGTGTAGACAAGGAGAATCTGTGTAGGAAAAGAGAAGAAATTACTGAAATGAACCATCTGCAATTCTGAGTAAGTTTAATTTGTGTAATTTGGTATTACTCTGAACTCATTTATCATAAGTATTAGAAGAAACACCTTGGCAATTCAGGGTTAGGACTCTGCACTTTCACCGCTGAGGGCCCAGGTTTAATCCCTGGTTGGGGAACTAAGATCCTGCAAGCTGCCCAGCACAGCCGAAAAAAAGACGAAGCACCTTATACATTTAATCCTTGCAATAGTCCTGACCACCTGGGTGATTATCTGTTTTTTATGGGATGAAACTTATGCCTTTGAAAATGTCATATAGCTTGTAAGTGGGTGAGTCAGGCCTTAAAGCCTGTTTGCTCTTAGTAGAGGCGCTGATTTAAACCTGTTAACGTTTTTGTGGACCCCCAAACTGCCAATTTGCCATTTTCCTGCAAGTGCAGCATCTACTACAGAAGTGGAAGAATTTCAAAAACGTATAAAACGTAGAAAGTTAGTTAATCCTGAAATTGGGTATGTGCTTCATTAAGATAATCATGTAATAAACCACCAACCTGGGGGCGTACGTGATAAAAAAAAATGATCTAATGGGATCCCATGTGTAACCCCACAGTTGAGTTGTTTTAACATTCATCATGTTTTTTATTGAAAATTGAACTGACGATTTAAAAAGTTAATTCTCTGCTTCTCCGCCTTCCGCACATACACACACCATCTGGATGATCTGGTTTTTCTCCTTTCCGTGGCTTTAAACGTTTTATTTTGGAAATATTAAAATGCAAAAGTAATGAAAATAGTATAGCATAGTCTGTATATTCATACCGTCTCAACTGTCGTCACTTTCTGCCATTCCCGTTTTACGTATCCTCCCACTCCTTTTTTGCTGGAGTGTGTCACCCACAGATACATCAGTGTCTGCCCACAGCAAGAACTCACCTCATGCCTATCCTATGATCAGTATGGATGCATGTATATTTATTTTTACTTTGGGTTATATCCAACATGGCATTGTTTATTTTGCTGTCAAATTGTTCCTGCTTTGACCATTGGGAGCTCTTTCAGGTTGGCTCCTATACCCCTGTGCCTTGCCCCATCCTTTTGTTTTTGGAGCGTTTCCTTTCCTTCTGACTCTACAAAGTCCTCCCTGTCATCTTGTATTTTTCTTACCCAGCCTTAGAATCAGCCATCTGCCCAAGGACTCCTGGTTCCTTTTAGTGGAGAATAGTATAATATTTGTGCACTAATCAAAATGCTTTTTAGTCAAAATGCTTCTTAATCAACCTTACCGAGAAACAACTTACATAAAGTAAAATTCACCCTTTTTGAAAATTTATAATTTGAGAGTTACAGAAATGGTACGTAGATAGTGTAGAAAGTTCCCGCAAGTGCCTCACCTGGTTTGCCCACTGTTAACACCCTCCCTGACCAAGGTAAATTTGTCAAAACTACAAATTTCACGTTGGTATAGTACTTTTTAAAATCTAATTGGCCCTATCAAGCAATTCTTTTTTAATTTTTTAAATTTATTGAAGTAGAGTTGATTTACAATGTTGTGTTCATTTCTTCTGTACAACAAAGTGATTCAGTTATATGTATACGTTCTTTTTCATTGTGGTCTATCACAGGATATTGAATATAGTTCCCTGTGCTATACAGTAGGACC
Source organism: Delphinapterus leucas (assembly GCF_059928025.1). Taxonomy (NCBI): domain Eukaryota; kingdom Metazoa; phylum Chordata; class Mammalia; order Artiodactyla; family Monodontidae; genus Delphinapterus; species Delphinapterus leucas. Next base: position 10,882,148 of record NC_143148.1, read on the forward strand.
TTGTTGTTTATCCATCCTATGTATAATAGTTCGCAGGCAGTTCTTGAATAGAGCAGCATTCTACCTAGCAATTACAAGGGCCCCCCAAGGAGCTGTACAAAATGGAAGGTTTTTTATAGGCAGAAAGGGGGTGGGGGAAGGAAGTTGTTAGCAAAAGAAAAGAAATGTTTTAGGCCAGCTCATCTTTTTAGGGAGGCATGCGTCTTCTTATGCAGGTTACCTCACTGGTGCTGATGTGGAGATTTCAGAGTGTCTGTTTAAAGGTCACCTTCCTGAGAGGGGTTGAAACTGCACTTAGGTCTTGGTTTGCTGTCATGGGGGCAGATGACCCCATTTGGGGCTTGTTATTTCTTAACCTTTCCCCCTTTTAATCAAAGTCTCAACTTATCTGGGAGATGTCATCAAAATGTAAGGCTTTAATGCCATTCTCCGCTACTGCCCTGTGATTCTTGCAACTTTGTTGATCCCTGACGTGGAGTCCATAGGTCGTGGTTTTATTTAATCCCCGTGACATTCACAGGTCATGGGTTCCAGATACATAATCCTTAAGTCAGTCGCTCTTCTTCCTTTTCCTTGTAAATTTTTTTTAAAATGTATATTATTTTTGGCTGCATTGGATCTTCGCTGCAGTGCGCAGGCTTCATTGTGGTGGCTTCTCTTGTTGTGGAGCACAGGCTCTAGGCGTGTGGGCTTCAGTAGCTGTAGCATGTGGGCTCAGTAGCTGTGGCTTGCGGGCTCTAGAGCGCAGGCTCAGTAGTTGTGGTGCATGGGCTTAGTTGCTCCGCGGCATGTGGGATCTTCCCGGACAAGGGCTTGAACCCGTGTCCCCTGCATTGGCAGGCAGATTCTTAACCACTGCACCACCAGGGAAGCCTCTCTTCCTCTTCTGATGTTCTCATCTTAGGGAAATCATATGCTTGGCAGTCAGCAGCTGTGAACACGCATTTAAAGCTTTTGAGAGAATCCCATGAGCCAGAGTGATTTTTTTTCTTTTTATAACTATATGCAGGATAATTCCCTCTGTTTGGATATGCTTGGAACCATGGTCCCCAAGACCCAAACCAGTCAAAATCAAGTAAGTCAGAGAAATGCCATTGAAAGAGTCTTTTTTTTCTTTTTAAATATTTTTTTAAAATTATTTATTTTTTAACATCTTTATTGGAGTATAATTGCTTTACAATGGTGTGTTAGTTTCTGCTTTATAACAAAGTGAAACAGCTATACATATATCCCCATATCTCCTCCCTCTTGCATCTCCTTCCCACCCTCCCTATCCCACCCCTCTAGGTGGTCACAAAGCACCGAGCTGATCTCCCTGTGCTATGTGGCTGCTTCCCACTAGCTGTCTGTTTTACATTTGGTAGTATATATAAGTCCATGACACTCTCTCACTTCGTCCCAGCTTCCCCTTCCCCTTCCCTGTGTCCTCAAGTCCATTCTCTACGTCTGCGTCTTTATTCCTGTCCTGCCCCTAGGTTCTTCAGAAGCTTTTTTTTTTTTTAGATTCCTTATATATGTGTTAGCATACGGTATTTATTTTTCTGTTTCTGACTTACTTCACTCTGTATGACAGTCGCTGGGTCCATCCACCTCACTACAAATAACTCAATTTGGTTTCTTTTTATGGCTGAGTAATATTCCGTTGTATAAATGTGCCGCATCTTCTTTATCCATTCATCTGTCGATGGACACTTGGGTTGCTTCCATGTCCTTGCTATTGTAAATAGAGCTGCAATGAACATTGTGGTACATGACTCTTTTTGAATTGTGGTTTTCTCAGGGTATATGCCCAGTAGTGGGATTGCTGGGTCGTATAGTAGTTCTATTTTTATTTTTTTTAACGAACCTCTATACTGTTCTCTGTAGTGGGTGTATCAATTCACATTCCCACTAACAGTGCAAGAGGGTTCCCTTTCCTCCACACCATCTCCAGCATTTATGGTTTGTAGACTTTTTGATGATGGCCATTCTGACTGGTGTGAGGTGATACCTCATTGTAGTTTGATTCGCATTTCTCTAGTGATTAGTGATGTTGAGCATCCTTTCATGTGTTTGTTGGCAATCTGTGTATCTTCTTTGGAGAAATGTCTGTTTAGGTCTTCTGCCCATTTTTGGATTGGGTTGTTTGTTTTTTTGATATTGAGCTGCATGAGCTGCTTGTAAATTTTGGAGATTAATCCTTTGTCAGTTGCTTCACTTGCAAATATTTTCTCCCATTCTGAGGGCTGTCTTTTCGTCTTGTTTATGGTTTCCTTTGCTGTGCAAAAGCTTTTAAGTTTCATTAGGTCCCACTTGTTTATTTTTGTTTTTATTTACATTTCTCTAAGAGGTGGGTCAGAAAGGATCTTGCTGTGATTTGTGTCATAGAGTGTTCTGCCTATGTTTTCCTCTAAGAGTTTTATAGTGTCTGACCTTACATTTAGGTCTTTAATCCATTTTGAGTTTATTTTTGTGTATGGTGTTAGGGAGTGTTCTAATTTAATTCTTATTAAAAATTATTTATTTTAATTTTGGCTTTGTTGGGTCTTTCTCTGTTACTGTGCGTGGGCTTTCTCTAGTTGCGGTGAGTGGGGGATACTGTTTGTTGCAGTGCACAGGCTTCTCATTGTGGTGGCTCCTCTTGTTGCAGAGCACAGGCTCTAGGTGCACAGGCTTCAGTAGTTGTGGTGCACGGGCTTAGTTGCTCCGTGGCATGTGGTGTCTTCCCAGACCAGGGCTCGAATCTGTGTCCCCTGCATTGGCAGGCAGATTCTAACTACTGTGCTACCAGGGAAGCCCCTAATTTCATTCTTTTACATGTAGCTGTCCAGTTTTCCCAGCACCACTTATTGAAGATGTCTTTTCTCCATTGTATATTCTTCCCTCCTTTATCAAAAATAAGGTAACCATATGAGCGTGGGCTTATCTCTGAGCTTTCTATCCTGTTCCATTGATCTATATTTCTGTTTTTGTGCCAGTACCATACTGTCTTGATTACTGTAGCTTTGTAGTATAGTCTGAGGTCGGGGAGCCTGATTCCTCCAGCTCCGTTTTTCTTTCTCAAGATTGCTTTGGCTATTCGGGGTCTTTTGTGTTTCCATACAAATTGTGAAATTTTTTGTTCTAGTTCTGTGAAAAATGCCATCAGTAGTTTGATAGGGATTGCATTGATCTGTAGATTGCTTTGGGTAGTATAGTCGTTTTCACAATGTCGATTCCTCCAATCCAAGAACATGGTATATCTCTCCATCTGTTTGTATCATCTTTAATTTCTTTCATCAGTGTCTTATAGTTTTCTGCATACAGATCTTTTGTCTCCTTAGGTAGATTTATTCCTAGGTATTTTATTTTTTGTTGCAATGGTAAATGGGAGTGTTTCCTTAATTTCTTTTTCTGATCTTTGCTTGTTAGTGTATAGGAATGCCAGAGATTTCTGTGCCTTAATTTTGTATCCTGCTACTTTACCAGATTCATTGATTAGCTCTAGTAGTTTTCTGGTAGCATCTTTAGGATTCTCTATGTATAGTATCATGTCATCTGCAAACAGTGACAGCTTCTTCTTTTCCAATTTGGATTCCTTTTATTTCTTTTTCTTCTCTGATTTCTGTGGCTAGGACTTCCAAAACTATGTTGAATAATAGTGGTGAGAGTGGACAGCCTTGTCTTGTTCTTGTTCTTAGAGGAAATGGTTTCAGTTTTTCACCATTGAGAATGACGTTGGCTGTGGGTTTGTCATATATGGCCTTTATTATGTTGAGGTAAGTTCCCTCTGTGCCTACTTTCTGGAGGGTTTTTATCATAAATGGGTGTTGAATTTTGTCAAAAGCTTTTTCTGCATCTATTGAGATGATCATATGGTCTTTCTCCTTCAGTTTGTTAATATGGTTTATCACATTGATTTGCGTATATTGAAGAATCCTTGCACTCCTGGGATAAACCTCACTTGATCATGGTGTATGATCCTTTTAATGTGCTTTTGAATTCTGTTTGCTAGTATTTTGTTGAGGATTTTTGCATCTATGTTCATCAGTGATATTGGCCTGTTCTTTCTTTGAGACATCTTTGTCTGGTTTTGGTGTCAGGGTGATGGTGGCCTCATAGAATGAGTTTGGGAGTGTTCCTCTCTCTGCTATATTTTGGAAGAGTTTGAGAAGGATAGGTGTTAGCTCTTCTCTAAATGTTTGATAGAATTCGCCTGTGAAGACATCTGGCCCTGGGCTTTTGTTTGTTGGAAGACTTTTAATCACAGTCTCAATTTCAGTGCTTGTGATTGGTATGTTTATATTTTCTCTTTCTTCTGGGTTCAGTCTCGGAAGGTTGTGCTTTTCTAAGAATTTGTTCATTTTTTCCAGGTTGTCCATTTTATTGGCATACAGTTGCTTGTAGTAGTCTTTCATGATCCTTTGTATTTCTGCAGTGTTGGTTGTTATTTCTCCCTTTCCATTTCTAATTCTATTGATTTGAGTCTTCTCCCTTTTTTTCTTGATGAGTCTGGCTAATGGTTTATCAATTTTGTTTATCTTCTCAAAGAACCAGGCTTTAGATTTATTGATCTTTACTATCATTTCCTTCATTTCTTTTTCATTTATTTCTGATCTGAACTTTATGATTTCTTTCCTTCTGCCAACTTTGGAGTTTTTTTGTTCTTCTTTCTCTGATTGCTTCAGGTGTAAGTTTAGGTTGTTTGAACTGTTTCTTGTTTTTTGAGATAGGACTGTATTGCTATAAACTTCCCTCTTAGAACTGCTTGTGCTGCGTCCCATCGGTTTTGGGTCATCGTGTTTTCATTGTCATTTGTTTCTAGGTATTTTTTTTTTAAGATGTTGGGGGTAGCAGTTTATTAATTAATTTATTTTTGCTGTGTTGCATCTCCGCCTTTGTGTGAGGGCCCTCTCCAGTCGCAGCAAGCGGGGGCCACTCCTTATCGCAGTGTGTGGGCCTCTTATTATGGCGGCCTCTCTTGTTGCGGAGCACAGGCTCCATATGCGCAGGCTCAGCAGTTGTGGCCCACAGGCCCAGCCGCTCCGCGGCACGTGGGATCCTCCCAGACCAGGGCTCAGACCCGTGTCCTCTGCATTAGCAGGCAGATTCTCAACCACTGCGCCACCAGGGAAGCCCCCTAGGTATTTTTTGATTTCCTCTTTGATTTCTTCAGTGATCTCTTGGTTATTTAGTAGTGTATTGTTTAGCCTCCATGTGTTTGTATTTTTTACAGATTTTTTTCCTGTAATTGATACCTAGTCTCATCGCATTGTGGTCGGAAAAGATACTTGATATGATTTCAATTTCCTTAAATTTACCAAGGCTTGATTTATGACCTAAGATATGACCTATCCTGGAGAATGTTCCATGAGCACTTGAGAAGAAATTATATTCTGTTGTTTTTGTATAGAATGTCCTATAAATATCAATTAAGTCCATCTTGTTTAATGTATCATTTAAAGCTTGTGTTTCCTTATTTATTTTCATTTTGGATGATCTGTCCATTGGTGCAAGTGCATGTTAAAGTCCCCTACTATGAATGTGATACTGTCGATTTCCCCTTTTATGGCTGTTAGCATTTACCTTATGTATTGAGGTGCTCCTATGTTGGGTGCATAAATATTTACAGTTGTTATATCTTCTTGGATTGGTCCCTTGATCATTTCATAGTGCCCTTCTTTGTCTCTTGTAATAGTCTTTAAAGTCTGTTTTGTCTGAGAATTGGTACTCCACCTTTCTTTTGATTTTCATTTGCATGGAATATCTTTTTTTAATCTCCTCACTTCCAGTCTGTATGTGTCCCTAGGTCTGAAGTGAGTTTCTTGTAGACAGCATATATATGGGTCTTGTTTTTGTATCCATTCAGCCAGTCTGTGTCTTTTGGTGGGAGCATTTAATCCATTTACATTTAAGGTAATTATTGATATGTATGTTCCTATTACCATTTTCTTAATTGTTTTGGGTTTATTATTGTAGGTCTTTTCCTTCTCTTGTGTTTCCTGCCTAGAGAAGTTCCTTTAGCATTTGTTGTAAAGCTGGTTTGGTGGTGCTGAATTCTCTTAGCCTTAGCTTTTGCTTGTCTGTAAGGTTTTTAATTTCTCTGTCGAATCTGAATGAGATCCTTGCTGGGTTGTGTAATCTTGGTCATAGCTTTTTCCCTTTCATCACTTTATTTATTTTTTTTTTTAACATCTTTATTGGGGTATAATTGCTTTACAATGGTGTGTTAGTTTCTGCTTTATAACAAAGTGAATCAGTTATACATATACATATGTTCCCATGTCTCTTCCCTCTTGCGCCTCCCTCCCTCCCACCCTCCCTATCCCACCCCTCCAGGTGGTCACAAAGCACCGAGCCGATATCCCTGTGCCATGTGGCTGTTTCCCACCAGCTATCTACCTTACGTTTGTTAGTGTATATATGCCCATGCCTCTCTCTCGCCCTGTCACAGCTCACCCTTCCCCCTCCCCATATCCTCAAGTCCGTTCTCCAGTAGGTCTGTGTCTTTATTCCTGTCTTACCCCTAGGTTCTTCATGACATTTTTTTTCCCTTAAATTCCATATATATGTGTTAGCATACGGTATTTGTCTTTCTCTTTCTGACTTACTTCACTCTGTATGACAGACTCTAGGTCTATCCACCTCATTATGAATAGCTCAGTTTCGTTTCTTTTTTGGCTGAGTAATATTCCATTGTATATATGTGCCACATCTTCTTTATCCATTCATCTGATGATGGGCACTTAGGTTGTTTCCATCTCCAGGCTATTGTAAATAGAGCTGCAATGAACATTTTGGTACATGACTCTTTGAATTTTGGTTTTCTCAGGGTATATGCCCAGTAGTGGGATTGCTGGGTCATATGGTAATTCTATTTGTAGTTTTTTAAGGAACCTCCATACTGTTCTCAGTAGTGGCTGAACAAATTCACATTCCCACCAGCAGTGCAAGAGTGTTCCCTTTTCTCCACACCATCTCCAGCATTTATGGTTTGTAGACTTTTTGATGATGGCCATTCTGACTGGTATGAGGTGATACCTCATTGTAGTTTGATTCGCATTTCTCTAGTGATTAGTGATGTTGAGCATCCTTTCATGTGTTTGTTGGCACTCTGTATATCTTCTTTGGAGAAATGTCTATTTAGGTCTTCTGCCCATTTTTGGATTGGGTTGTTTGTTTTTTTGTTATTGAGCTGCATGAGCTGCTTGTAAATTTTGGAGATTAATCCCTTTGTCAGTTGATTCATTTGCAAATATTTTCTCCCATTCTGAGGGTTGTCTTTTGGTCTCGTTTATGGTTTCCTTTGCTGTGCAAAAGCTTTGAAGTTTCATTAGGTCCCATTTGTTTATTTTTGTTTTTATTTCCATTTCTCTAGGAGGTGGGTCAAAAAGGATCTTGCTGTGATTTATGTCATAGAGTGTTCTGCCTATGTTTTCCTCTAAGAGTTTGATAGTTTCTGGCCTTACATTTAGGTCTTTAATCCATTTTGAGCTTATTTTCGTGGGTGGTGTTAGGGAGTGATCTAATCTCATCCTTTTACATGTACCTGTCCAGTTTTCCCAGCACCATTTATTGAAGAGGCTGTCCTTTCTACTGTACATTCCTGCCACCTTTATCAAAGATAAGGTGTCCATATGTGCGTGGGTTTATCTCTGGGCTTTCTACCCTGTTCCATTGATCTATCTTTCTGTTTTTGTGCCAGTACCATACTGTCTTGATTACTGTAGCTTTGTAGTATAGTCTGAAGTCAGGGAGCCTGATTCCTCCAGTTCCGTTTTTCTTTCTCAAGATTGCTTTGGCTATTCGGGGTCTTTTGTGTTTCCATACAAATTGTGAAATTTTTTGTTCTAGTTCTGTGAAAAATGCCAGTGGTAGTTTGATAGGGATTGCATTGAATCTATAGATTGCTTTGGGTAGTAGAGTCATTTTCACAATGTTGGTTCTTCCAATCCAAGAACATGGTATATCTCTCCATCTATTTGTATCATCTTTAATTTCTTTCATCAGTGTCTTATAATTTTCTGCATACAGGTCTTTTGTCTCCTTAGGTAGGTTTATTCCTAGATATTTTATTCTTTTTGTTGCAATGGTAAATGGGAGTATTTTCTTGATTTCACTTTCAGATTTTTCTTCACTAGTATATAGGAATGCCAGAGATTCCTGTGTATTAATTTTGTATCCTGCAATTTTACCGAATTCAGTGATGCACTCTAGTAGTATTCTGGTAGCGTCTTTAGGGTTTTCTATGTATAGTATCAAAAGAGTCATCTTCTTAAGCAAAGTGGCCTCCTCAATGAACTTCTGTACCTGCGTTTCAGCTTCCTCAGAAGTGTTAACCCAGGTACAACATGTGGTGTTGGCCACAGCACAGGCACCTCCTCCTCCAGCTAAAAGATAATCAGGGGCTGTCCTGTTATCAGGAGTGGCCTTGGCCAGAGGGTCCACATATTTCTGCTGGGCAGCTAATGTCTTAGCAATGAAATCTATAGTCTCTTCAAGAGTCTCTTCAAGAGTTAAGGAGTGGTTTCTGATGACAGTCTCATTTATATCTACTCCTAATCGGGGAAGTAGGGCCCTACCCAAGGAAGCAAGCCCCGAATCATGAAAAGCCTCCTGGTAGGTCCTTTCTAGAACAGGTAGGGGCACGGTTAGATAACCAAGAGGCATTGCCCAGCTGTGCACCACCCATCTAGGCATCTGTAGGCCCAAGGAGAAACATAACCACCACAGACAAAGATAAGTCTTGTCAGGGCACAAACTACTTCCATGAAGGTGGCACTGTTAATGGATTCATTTGTAAGAATTGTTGCCTGTGCCTATTCAAGCCAGGGGTCAGTTAACTTATATTTCAGGCTGGGAGAAAATCTCTTCTAAATTCCAGAGGCTAACCCCCTTAGCAGTGGCCTGGGGGATGCAGATGAGGGCATAATCTCTGCAGGCCAATGCCAGAGTAAAGGAAAGAAGGGGTTTCACGGTTAGGTAAAGTCTGGATCTGGCTTCTTGGGCAGAAGCAGTCGACCTTGGTGTCAGCTACTTCTCGCCCATCACCTTGATTTGGAGGTCCCCAGCATCTGTATAGGACCTGGTGTCAGGTGGGGTGTCTTTGTAGCCGTGGGATGTACATCCAGGGTTCAGTACCTTCTAGTTTCCCTGCAGTGTCAGTGGGCAGGAGCACTTGGTGAGGTCCCTTCAGACGGAGCTCGGGGGCTGCCTTCTTCCTGATTCCAAATCAGAAGGGTAGGAGAAAATTGCAAGTGTTAGTTTGGTGCGTCAGAGCCAGATATTTGAGGAAACTAGAAAACATTCAGGATCCAGTCCAGTTTACAGATAACATTACCTCCAAGACAATTAGCAGGACTAGAATCTATTATCTACAAAGGTGGAAACATAATTTTTCTTCTCTACAATTACTCCACCTCCCTTTTTTTTTTAAAAAAAAAAAAACAACAAAGGTTTGTGTTAAATTTGGCCTGATTATTTAAAAACTCTTTTTTAAGACTGGTTTCCTGGAACTATGTATGCAAGGTACCGGTTCGATTTTTCCAAGCAGTTCCTTGAAGCTCTCTGGTCATATATGAGTCTACACATATCTCAAATATGACATTTCAGTGAAAACCTTGGTAATACAGCCAGTGTTTCTAATTGTGTCCTGTCACAGGGAGAACAGATTCTTACTGAACTTATGTGAACAAATATACTATCAGGAAAATAAGGGTACTCACTGAGACTTTCTGAATTCTGGAAGGATCAGGTAAGGAGAAAAAGTAGATGTTTCATCTTTGCTCACAAAGGTATATTTTACCAGATTTCTGTAAGTCATATGTAACTTAAGAGATAAAGGTCTCCTTAAAATGGGAAAACGAAAATATCAGAGCATCCTCCCCAGTTCATGTCGTCCCACATAATTAACACTCGTTTTGCTTGAATCTGGTTTTTTCCATTAGTTCTCTTGACCTTGCCTGATGATTGAAGCCAGTAGGGCAGTGATCATTCCAAGAAGTTTACAAGGTTTCTGTGTGATATACCCAGTGAAGCAGGTACCTAGATCACTGGAGATTGTGGAAGGTGTACCCCAAGCAGGAAACACCTTCTTTAATAGTGTCTTTGCCACAATGAGGGCATTGGTCTTGCAGCAGGGAAAGGCTTTACTATCTGGAAAGCATCCAGACTGAAGACCCATAGTGAGTGGCACTTGAATGAAGTCCAGCTGCAAAGTATTCAAAGGGTCCAGAAAGAGGACGTCTCCAGGGACAAAGATAGTTTTTCTTTTTTAATTTTTAAAATTGAGATATAATTAACATATAACATGGATTTCAGATGTCCAACATAATGAATCAACATTTGTGTATGTCGCAAAACTATCACCACGATGAGTCTAGTTAACATCCGTCACCACACAGTTATAATTTTTTTCTTGTGATGAGAACTTCTAAAATCTACTCTTAGCAGCTTTCAAATACGCAATACAGTGTTATTAACTATAGTCACCAAGCTGTACAGAGTTTTGACTTTAAAAAAAAATTTTTTTTTAATTGCACTGTGGTGGGTGAAGGAATGCAAACACCAAAAAATGGGGTTTGCCAGGGAGCTGGGAAGAACCAAGTGGCCATATATCTTGGTTTTCCCAGAGCCCCGACTGTTTGTTGAATTTACAGCCATTGTTTACCTGTCTCAGTTTATCTGATACAGGAGCAGACTGTTGCCAGGTGACAAGGACATCAGCGTGGCAAAAGTTTGGCCTTGAGGGGTCTTTCTTTGCAGAAGCAGAATGGACTTCATCCACATGCCCCACAATCTGTAGATTCTACTGCTGCTACCTTTGCCTGAGAAGCAAGGGCAGTTCCCTGATGCTAGGGTTCAGTCCTTTTGGTGTAAGCCTCAATTTAGGTGACAGACATTTTATAGCAGGAGTTTTCACACAATTTCTGAAACACTTATAACATGTACCAGCAGCCCTCAGAAACGGCAAGAAAGACTGAACTCAGAATGGTTCTCCAGGGCGCCGTGCCTGTATTTCTTCTGAATGCACTCAGAAGTTCCACTTGGGATCTTGTCACTGCCACCAATATGATAAAAAAACAAAATTCAGCTGAGTAAATTTGAAGATCTGGTTGGCCTTAATCATAGGTTCAGCATCCCAGGGCTCATCATGAATAAGGAGACACCCATTTCACCCTTAGGGCTCTGAAGCCATTTCAGGAACAGAGGATAAAAGACTAAATATTAGAACAAAAGATGCTCTGATTGCTCTTATCTCTCAGGAAATTCCAAGGGTTTTGGGAGCTGTGAGCCAGGAACCATGGAAGATGAAACATTTATTATAAATCACAGTGTCACCTTTTATAGCATGTAGCGTATAGGAACTGTATCTCTTATTTTTCAGAAGTGTTTTGTTTTTTGATGCTATATAAATGGAATTGTTTTTCAATTATTTGCTTCTGTCGGAATACAGTTGATTTTTGTACATCAATTCTTGTAGCCTGCAATCTTCCTATATTCACGTGTTCTAGAAGCGTTTTTGTACATTCCTAAAGATTTTTCTATATATAGATTTATAACTTCTGTAAATACATTATTTTACTTTCCTTCCCAATCTGTATGCCTCTTGTTTCCTTCTGCCTGACTGCAGGTAGACAGCATTCAGTCTTTCCTCACTGAGCATGGTGTTAACTGGAGGTGATTTTTTAGTGTCCTTAATGGACTGAGTTCCTTTCTCTTCCTAATTTAATGTGTATTTTTATCATGTGTGGGTATGGTAATTTGTCAAATGCTTATTCGCATTTTTTCAGACAATTGTAAGAGTTTCTCCTTTATGCTGTTTTTTTCTGTGTAAATATTTTTATTGATTTGAACCCTCTCCCTTTTTTCCTTGATGAGTTGGGCTAAAGGCTTATCAACTTTGTTTATCTTTTCAAAGAACCAGATTTTAGTTTCATTGATCTTTTGTTTTCTTCGTCTCTATTTCTGGTCTCATCTTCATGATTTCTTTCCTTTTACAAACTTTGGGTTTTGTTTGTTCTTTCTCTAGTTGCTTTAGATGCAAAGTTGGGTTGTTTGAGATTTTTCTTGTTTCCTGAGGTAAGACTGTATTGCTATAAACTTCCTCGTAGAACTGCTTTTGCTTTGTCCCATAGGTTTTGGATCATTGTGCTTTCACTTTCATTTGTCCCTAGGTTTTTTTTTTAATTTCTTCTTTGATTTGTTCAGTGATCCATTGGTTGTTTAGTAACGTACTGTTTAGCCTCTGTGTGTTTGTGTTTTTTATAGTATTTTTTCTTGTAGTTGATTTCTAATCTCATAGCATTGTTGTCAGAAAAGATACTTGATATGGTTTCAGTTTTCTTAAATTTACTGAGACTTGCTTTGTGGCCCAGCCTGTGATCTATCCTGGAGAATGTTTCATGTGCACTTGAGAAGAATATGTATTCTGTTGCTTTGGGATGGAATGCCCTATAAATATCAGTTAAGTCCATCTGGTCTTATGGGTCATTTAAGGTCTGTGTTTCCCTATTGATTTTCTGGCTGGATGATCTGTCCATTGATGTAAGTGGGGTGTTAAAGTCCCTCACTATTATTGTGTTATGGTCAGTTTCTCCTTTTATGGCTGTTAGCATTTGCCTTATATATTGAGGTGCTTCTATGTGGGGTGCATATATTTATTTACAATCGTTACATCTTCTTCTTGGATTGATCCCTTGAATCATTATGTAGTGTCCTTCCTTATCCCTTTTTTTTTTTTTTTTTTTTTTGCGGTACACGGGCCTCCCACTGCTGCAGCCCCTCCTGTCGCGGAGCACAGGCTCTGGACTCGCAGGCCCAGCAGCCATGGCCCACGGGCCCAGCTGCTCCATGGCACATGGGATCCTCCTGGACTGGGGCATGAACCCGCATCCCCTGCATCGGCAGGCAGACTCCCAAGCACTGCGCCACCAGGGACGCCCCCTTCCTTATCTCTTGTAACAGTCTTTATTTTAAAGTCTATTTTGGCTGATATGAGTATTGCTGCTCCAGCTTTCTTTTGATTCCCATTTGCATGGAGTATCTTTTTTCATCCCCTCACTTTCAGTCTTCATGTGGCCCTAGATGTGAATTGGGTCTCTTGGAGAAAACATACATTGATATCCAGGTCTTATTTTTGTATCCATTCAGCCAGTCTGTGTCTTTTGGTTGGAGTATTCAATCCTTTTAGGTTTAAGGTAATTACTGATATGTATACTCTTACTGCCATTTTGTTAATTCTTTTGGGACTGTTTTCGTAGGTCTTTTTGCTTCCCTTCCTCTTTTGTTCTCTTTTCTTGTGATTGGATGACTACCTTTAGTGTTGTGTTTGGATTCCTTTTTCTTTTTTTGTGTATCGTAGATTTTAGGTTTGCGGTTACCATGAGGTTTTGATAAAACAATCTTGTATATATACACAGACTGCTATAAGTCGCTGGTCTATTAATTTCAAATGCTTTTCCAATATTCTCCATTTGTACTCTCCTCTTCACAGTTGCTGGTTTTGATATCATATTTGTGTGTGGATAATATCCTACCTTTACTGTATGTTTGCCTTTACCAGTGAGCTTTTCCATTTGTAGTTTTCTTGTTTCTAGTTATGGGCTTTTCTTTTTCACCTAGACAAGTTCCTTTAGCATTTGTTGTAAAGCTGGTTTTGTGGTGCTGAATTCTCTTAGCTTTTGCTTGTCTGTAAAGCTTTTGATTTCTCCATCGAATCTGAACAAGAGCCTTGCTGGGTAGAGTATTCTTGGTTGTAAGTTTTTTCCTTTCATCACTTTAAATATATCCTGGCACTCCCTTCTGGCCTGCAGAGTTTCTGCTGAAAAATCAACTGATAACCTTATGGGAATTCCCTTGTATGTTATTTGTTGCTTTTCCCTTTTTTCCCTTGTTGCTTTTAATATTTTGTCTTTGTCTTTAATTTTTGTCAGTTTGATTAATATGTGTCTCAGCTTGTTCCTCCTTGTGTTTATCCAGTATGGGACTCTCTGCGCTTCCTGGACTTGAGTGTTTCCTTTCCCATTTTAGGGAAGTTTTTGGCTCTTTTTTTAAAGATTTTATTTTATTTATTTATTTTCGGCTGCATTGGGTCTTTGTTGCTGAGCCTGGGCTTTCTCTAGTTGTGGCGAGCAGTGGCTGCTCTTCATCGCAGTGCGCAGGCTTCTCATGTTGCAGAGCATGGGCTGTAGGCACATGGGCTTCAGTAGTTGTGGCATGCGAGCTCAGTAGTTGTGGCGCATGGGCTTAGTTGCTCCACAGCATGTGTGATCTTCCCAGACCAGGGCTCTGGTCCCCTGCATTGGCAGGCAGATTCTTAACCACTGCACGGCCAGGGAAGTCCCTTATCTCTTCAAATATTTTCTCAGGCCCTTTGTCTCTCTCTTCTACTTCTGGGACTCCTATAGTGCAAATGTTGGTGCATTTAATGTTGTCCCAGAGGTCTCAGACTGTCCTCATTTCTTTTCATTCTTTTTTCTTTATTCTGTTCCGCAGCAGTGATTTCCACCATTCTGTCTTCCAGCTCACTTATTGGTTTTCCTGTGTCTATTATTCTGCTGTTGATTCCTGATAGTATATTTTTCATTTCAGTTATTGTTCATCTGTTTGTTCTTTAAAATTTCTTGTATCTTCTTGGTCCGTGCCTCCATTCTTTCTCCAAGATCTTGGATCATCTTTCTTATCATTATTCTGAATTCTTTTTCAGGCAGATTGCCTGTCTCCACTTCATTTAGTTGTTCTTCTGGAGTTTTGTCTTCTTCCTTCGTCTGCAGCGTATTTCTCTTTCATCTCGTTTTGTCTGACTCTCTGTGTGTGTGGTCTCCATTCCACAGGCTGCAGATTGTATTTCTTCCTGCATCTGGTTTCTACCCCCTGGTGGGTGGGGTTGGTGCAGGGGCTTGTGCAGGCCTTTCTGGTGGGCAGGGACATGTCAAAAGGTGACTGTGGGCTCAGGATGACTTTAGGCAGCCTGTCTGTTGATGGGTGGGGCTGTGTTCCCACCCTGTTGGTTGTTTAGCCTGAGGCGTCCCAGCACTGGAGCCTGAAGGCTGTTGGGTGGGGGCAGGTCTTGGTGCCAAAGTGGTGACCTCCAGGAGAGCTCACGCTGAGGAATATTCCCTGGGGGCTCCCCCACCAGTGTCCTTGCCCCTGCAGTGGATCACAGCTGACCCCTGCCTCCCCAGGAGACCCTCCAAGACCCACAGGTAGGTCTTGCCCAGGCTCCTATGAAGTCACTGCTTTTCCCTGGGTCCCAGTGCACATGCGGCCTTGTGTGTGCACTCCAGGAGTGGAGTCTCTGTCTCCCCGAGTCCTGTGGAGCTCCTGAAATCAAGCCCCACTGGCCTTCAAAGCCCAGTGCTCTGGGGGCTCTTCCTCTTGATGCCAGACCCCCAGGCTGAGGAGCCTGCCATGGGGATCAGAACTCTCACTCCTGTGGGAGAACCTCTGTGATATAATTAGTTTCCAGTTTGTGGGTCACCCAATCGGCAGGTATGGATTTGGTTGTATCACAAAAGCGCCCCTCCTACCATCTTGTTATGGCTTCTTCTTTGTCTCTGGATGTAGAATATCTTATTTGATAGGTCCCAGTCTGTTTTGTTAATGGTTGTTGAGAAGTAATTGATTTTTGGTGTTTTCATGAGAGGAGGTGAGCTCAAGTCCTTCTACTCTGCCATCTTGTCCTCCTCCTGCTTTATGCTATTAAAGGAGCACTGATGATTTCACCTGTGAAAACCACCTCGCGTTCCTAGGGTTAACCCCACTTATTTATTACGTAGTACCCTTTTATTGTGTACTATAAAAAACAAGGTTTTCTCTTTGTTTAGGATCTTTGCACCTACATTAAGTAGGGATTTTGATCTGTAATTTTTTTTGTACTTAAGGTCTTTGTCTATCTTGATATCAAGGTAATACAGGCCTTATTAAACACAGTACCTCAGAAAGTATACCCTCCTTTTCGGCCTTCTGCAAGGATTTGTGTAGGACTGGTATTATTCCTTTCCTACGTGCTAAGTGGAATTCACCAGTGAAGTTGTCTGGTCCTTTTGTGAGAATGTTTTTATTTATGATTTCAGTTCATGAACTACTTACATATTTTGCTTTTCTTGTAACAGATTTGTATGTTTCAGGGAATTGGTATATTTTATTTAAGTTGTTGAACATATCCCCTTATTCTAATGCCTTTTATGATCTTTAGTAATATCCCATCTTTTATGCCTGATGTTGGCAGTTTTTGTCTTTTTTTTTAACATCTTTATTGGTGTATAATTGCTTTACAATGGTGTGTTTTGTCTTTTCTATTTTTTTCCTTGATTCAGTTTGTTTTCCTCAATTTTTCCCCCTTGTTTGTTTAATTGCTTTTCACTATTTCCTAATTTCCTCTTCTTTTTATGGCTTCTTAAAATGGAACCTTAGGTTATTGACTTTAGGCCTTTCTTGCTTTCTGTATGAATATTTAAAGCTATAAATAATCTGAGTGCCGTTTAACTGCACGCCAGAAGTTGTGATACTATTTTCTTTCATTATTATTTCAAAATATTTTCTAATTTCCCATGTGATTTCTTATAGGCATTTTCTGTGTGTTGGTTTTGAATTTAATTCTGCTATGGTCTTTAAAAAATCTTTCAAAATTTGTTTTATAGCCCTGGGTATGGTTTATCTTGATGGATGTTGCATATGTACTTGAAAAAAAAATGTATGTACTGCAGTTAGGTGCAGTGACCTGTAAGTTTCGTTTTGGTTATAGTGGTTCAGATCTTGTATGGCTTTGATTTTTTTTAATGGTCTAATATGTGTGTAAAAAATCTTCAAGTCTGTAGATTTGTCCATTTCTCATTTTAGTTCCCTCTTTTTGTTTCATATATTTTGGAGCCTTTATTAGATACATACACACTTGTAATTGTTACATCTGCTAATCCTTTTGTCATAAAATGTCTTTGTATCTAATAGTGCTCTATTTTGTAAAGTCTTTTTGTCTGTTTAGCCATTCCAGCTTTCTTAGGCTTTGCGTGATATTTGTATGATACGTCTTTTCCTACCCTTTTTCTTTTGCTTACTTGTATTTAAAACATATCCCTTGTTGACAGCATGTAGTTGAACCTTGCTTTTTATATTCTCTGCCAATCTCTGCCTTTTGATTTTAGGGGAGTGCACTTCCACATAATATACTTACTGAAACCGGGTATATTTGCAATTGCTTTTGTTGGGGGAGGTCTCATCTATTTTGTTCATCTCTTTGTCCTTTTCTGCGTTCTTTCGGGTAGATCAAATATGTTTTGGTATTACATTTCCATGCCTCTGGCTGGCTTTTAGCTGCTGCTTTTCAGTCCAGGCCCTTGGTCTTTCTGTATCCTTAAGAGGATGTCTGTATCCTTAAGAGGTCTGCCGGGGATATGGGCAACCTCACTCTGGACTGATCCCAAATATCCTACCTTTTCAAATTTGTCTTTTTCTTGATTGGACGTTCTCTTGGTTGCTGTAGACCTTTGTTTTTCAGAATTCCTATGAAGTCATTTTCACTACTCTCTAGTTGTTTATTTAATGTTTTCATGGCAGGAGCAAAGGCTTGGAGCTTCCTAGCCCACTATCTTGCTGCCGTCACTCTCTCCGTCCTTAATTCCTTACTGTTTTCCTTTCAGGAGCCAGGAATCACAATGAGATGGAGACTCTTCATGAAACAGGAGTCAGATTCCTTTCATTGGGAGAGCTTTCGTGCTGGCACATCAAGAGACACGTTGTGAGCAAATTAACCAAAAGTCAGGGCTCTGTGGTAAGTATTCACGGAAAGAATTCTCAGTCCCCCAAACAACATAATTCCCCTGCAGGAGTGTCCATTCAGGCTTCTGTGGAAGACAGCTGTTTAATGACTCTTCTGGAGGATCATTCTAATGTTATTGAAAATCAAGAATTTCCAACTGGGAGAGCTCAGAATTCCTGGAATAAACTCTATCTGAATGGGACTCAGAATTATCAGAGAAGCTGTAAGCTGACTCCAGTGAAAAACAAGTTCTGTATATTTGTTCCATGTGCTGATATTTTCAGTTGTATCTCCCCCCACCTCGATGATGACACAGTGTACAGAAGAGAGAAAGCTCACGGCAACAGAGAGTGTGGTAGAGATCTCTTAAAGGCATCACCTCTGGCCCCATGCAGTATCATTCAAACTGGACCGAAAACCTACCAGTGTAACGAACATGAGAAGGGATTCAGTGACCACACCAGCCTTGAACTTCATCAGCAGGTACACTTGGGCAGGAAGTCCCCTACATACAGGACACATGAGAAGGGCAGTGGTCCCATTCAACAGAGTGTCCTCCGAGGGAAGAAACGCTATTGGTGTCATGAGTGCGGGAAGGGCTTCAGTCAGAGCTCAAACCTGCAAACTCACCAGAGAGTCCACACAGGGGAGAAGCCCTATTCATGCCACGAGTGCGGGAAGAGCTTTAATCAGACCTCACACCTGTATGCCCACCTGCCCATTCACACTGGAGAGAAGCCCTACAGATGCGAGAGCTGCGGGAAGGGCTTCAGTCGTAGCACAGACCTCAACATCCACTGCAGAGTCCACACGGGAGAGAAACCGTATAAGTGTGAGGTGTGCGGGAAGGGCTTCACCCAGAGGTCCCACCTTCAGGCCCACGAAAGAATCCACACTGGAGAGAAACCATACAAGTGTGCAGATTGTGGGAAACGCTTCAGCTGTAGCTCAAATCTTCACACGCACCAGCGCGTCCACACTGAGGAGAAACCCTACAGATGTGAGGAGTGCGGCAAGTGCTTCAGCCTGAGCTTCAACCTTCACAGTCACCAGCGCGTCCACACGGGAGAGAAACCCTACAAATGTGAGGAGTGTGGAAAGGGTTTTAGTTCGGCCTCAAGCTTCCAGAGCCACCAGAGGGTTCACACAGGAGAGAAGCCGTTTCGATGCAGTGTGTGTGGGAAGGGCTTCAGCCAGAGTTCCTATTTCCAAGCCCATCAGAGAGTCCACACTGGAGAAAAACCCTACAAGTGTGAGGTGTGTGGGAAGCGCTTCAATTGGAGCCTGAATCTTCACAACCATCAGAGGGTCCACACAGGAGAGAAACCCTATAAATGTGAGGAGTGCGGGAAGGGCTTCAGTCAGGCCTCGAATCTTCAAGCTCATCAGAGTGTCCACACAGGGGAAAAGCCCTTCAAATGTGATGCATGTCAAAAGCGATTCAGTCAGGCCTCCCATCTTCAAGCCCATCAGAGAGTCCACACAGGAGAGAAACCATATAAATGTGATACATGTGGTAAGGCCTTCAGCCAGAGGTCGAATCTCCAAGTCCATCAGATAATTCACACTGGAGAGAAACCATTCAAATGCGAGGAGTGTGGGAAAGAATTCAGCTGGAGTGCCGGGCTCAGTGCTCATCAGAGGGTCCACACAGGAGAGAAACCCTATACATGTCAGCAGTGCGGTAAGGGCTTCAGCCAGGCCTCACATTTCCACACCCATCAGAGGGTCCACACTGGAGAGAGGCCTTACATATGTGATATATGTTGCAAGGGCTTCAGCCAGAGGTCGCATCTTGTTTACCATCAGAGGGTCCACACGGGAGGGAACCTGTAGAATTGGAAGGTGAGGAATGGCCTCCAGATAATCTACGTCTTCATCTCTCTTGGAAAGTCTGTGCTCATTGTTGTGGGAAGTGCCTGCAGAACTTGGAAACATCAAGGAATCTTCATGGGAAAGAAGTTCTATAAAATGCTGTTTTTTTAAAGATCCAGTTGGGAGGTGAACTCTTTATACTAACATCAGGTTACAGGTACAGAGGAGAGAAAACGTATTCTATAAATATGGTCAGTGGTTACACCAGAGCTCTGAATGCCCCGATTCTCAAGATGTGACACAAGAGAAGAATCATTGGCATCTACTGTACATGA
This sequence comes from Delphinapterus leucas, assembly GCF_059928025.1. Taxonomy (NCBI): domain Eukaryota; kingdom Metazoa; phylum Chordata; class Mammalia; order Artiodactyla; family Monodontidae; genus Delphinapterus; species Delphinapterus leucas. The sequence goes on from NC_143148.1 coordinate 10,902,014, forward strand.
AGGTTATGGGCAGGACTTGAACAAAAGTATAATGATGGACAAACAATTGATGTCAGCTGCAGTGTACCCTCCACATAGGGAGGGCTGTTTTTCACCATTCTGTCTCTACTGTGTAGAACTGTGCTTGGTTCCTAATAGGTGCCTGGCAATTACTGAACCAAGGGGAGGAAAATCCCTCTAATTAGGACAAATATTTGAAAATTCTGGTTGGCTCCCTATCCTAAATTCATAACATTCTCAAGAAGAATCCTGCAAGTCGCCTTAATAAGACTGTACTTCAATTAATATTTCCTGAAATCAGAATCATATAATAGCCATCCACAATAGTACAGATTTGGACAAGGCTTATGAATGGCTTCACCCTCCATCCAGCTTCAGTTATATGTACAGAATCACCCATTGTGTGCAGTGTAATATTTAGCATCATTAGTTTGTATTTTATAGACTGAAAGACTTTTTTAATCTAATAACATACTGCAACTTACATGATTGGAAATTTTGAACACTAATTAATTCTTTAATTCCTTAGGGTTTTACTGTAACTCTGAAAGTGTTAAAAGTAGTTACTAGTAACAAAATTTTCTTAGTAAACTTGAATTGTTAATAATCGGTTTCTTTGCATTATTTCCATTCAGGCTCAGGTCACGTTGCCTTTTCTATGCATGGTCCTTCATCCAGACCTCTTTAAGCAGGAGCTTTGGCAGAAACCAAGGATATTAATTTTGTCACATTCCACCCCCATTGTTCCCCCTCTAAAAATGGGGTGGGGTAGACAAAAAACCTCTTGGATTTTGATTGAGATTTCATTAAAGTTATCAGTTTAAATTAATTGTCATATACACAGCATTCTGTGTTCAACACCTATTAGTAGGAGTGAACATTTGCTGGTCAATATGTATCAAAATAGTCTGCCCTGGCAAATCCTAGCATTAGAGGTTTTGCTTAGGAGATTATAGCAACAGTAAGGAAGATTGTACACAAAGATGTTTATACTGAATTTTTTTAAAAAGGAAGTATCAGTAAAATATTTACATAAATATATTCTAATATATAGCCATGAAAAAATATGATATAGATGTATAATGACAGGAAAAAATTTGTCATCCACGAAAAAACTAGGTTAGAGACTTCCTGGTATAATTCAAGTAATAAGGGGATGTGTACCTGAAGATGTGATTAATAAGGGGATGTGTACCTGAAGATGTGATTATGTGCATAGCACTAATAGGTGGAAAGATATATTTTTTTGTCTGTGTTGGGTCTTCGTTGCTGTGTGTGGGCTTTCTCTAGTCGTGGTGAGCAGGGGCTACTCTTTGTCACGGTGCATGGGCTTCTCATCGCGGTGGCTTTTGTTGTTGCAGAGCATGGGCTCTAGGCACGCAGGCTCAGTAGTTGCAGCACGAGGGTTCAGTAGTTGTGGCTCTCAGGCTCTAGAGCACAGGCTCAGTAGCTGTGGCACACAGGCTTAGTTGCTCTGCGGCACGTGGGATCTTCCCAGACCAGGGATTGAACCCATGTCCCATGCATTGGCAGGCGGATTCTCAATCACTGTGCCAGGAGGGAAGTCCCAGGTGGAAAGATATTAATATACTACCTGGTTTACTCTGGCATAGAGGGTTCGGATGATATTTCTTTACCTTTTTGAAAAATTATTTACAGTGGCCATTATCCATTTTACCAAAGCAGTAAAACTGGGACAATAAAATAAATGAAAATCCCTTACAGCTAAATCTTAACTGCTTTATCTCATGGCCTGTAAACTTGTGTTATGGATGTACATAAAGCATGTTCACCATTGCATTATTGGTAATAGCACACTTTGCATTCATCAGTTGGATCTGACAAAAATAATTTGTGGCTTAGCCATTCTGTGGAATACTATGCAGAATCAAATGAGAAAAGATAAGTTCATAGTTACCGACATTAGTAGATATCCAGAATATGCTGAGGAAAGTGGGCAGAGACATAGAATATTTTATGAAATGATATCTAATTTACTGTGATGCCCTCCCTTTAAAAGTAACCAGATCATAGCCATACATATGATAATATCATACATGTATGTCATTTTATATATATATATATATATATATATATATATATATATATATGAGATACCTAAGGGCATTATAGTAATTTCTTTTTTTTTGGCTGCACCTCGTGGCTTGCAGGATCTTAGTTCCCTGACCAGGGATGGAACCTGGGCCACTGGCAGTAAAAGTGTGGAGTCCTAACCACTGGACCACCAGGGAATTCCCCATTACAGTAAATTTTTAATTTTTTGAAATGCTTTTATTAGAGTGTTTTTAGTTCATTCTAAACACTCAGAAAAGATGTAAGAATAATAGAATTCCTTTATATCCTTTGGGTATCTAATGTGATTACAAGCAGACCTGTTTATCTAGTACCTGAACTGAGAACCCAGACAGCCTTGGCTTGTCTTTACAAATCTGTGTGGCCTCCAGCATGACAACTTCATACTAACTGGACACTACGTGGTGGCTCAAAAGTCTGCCAAGAAAAACCAGCAGAAGTACCATGGCCTTTGCTAATCTAACCTTGGAAGTAACAGTCAATCTGCCAGTCAGTCTATTGAGACAGTCACAAAAGCCTATCCAGGAGCAAGGGGAGGGGACATGGACCCTACTTCATGAGAGGAGTGTCAAAAAATTTGCAGACGTATTTTAAGACTGTCATACATTGCTATGATATTTTCTAATCTACAGTTTATTCAAATTCCACAGTTGTCCCAATATATATATTGGTGGCATTTTTTTTTTTCCTATATCAGGATCTACTCTTAAGGTGTGTCATAACCTGCATTTGATTGTCATGTTTCTTTAGTCTTTAATTCTGTCAGTTCCACAGCCTTTGTCTTCCATGAAACTGGTAATTTTGAAGAACACGAGCTAATGTGTAGGGTGTCCCTAAACGGGGGGTTTGACTCATCATGATTAGATTCAAGTTAACTGTGGCATGAGTGTTCCATGAATGATGCATACTTCTCAGTGCATTAGAACAGGAAAGATGTATTTGTTTCATTGGTGATGGTGGCTTTGATCACTTGGATACACTGATAATTACTAGATTTCTCCACAGTAAAGTTGCTGTTTGCCTTTGAAATTAATAACTAATTTGTGGGGAAATCTTGGAGACTGTGTAGTAACTGCTTCATCATAACCTTCACCTACGAGTCTTAGCATTCGTGGATATTCTTCTGTGAATCAGTTATTACTGTCATGATTGCAAAAGGATGACTTTCTTGCTCCATCATCCCTTCTATATTTAGCAATTGGCTTTCTACTGTTAGAAGAGCTTTGCCTTCTCCCCCACACCTCTTTCTCTATCATCAGTGTGAACTCTTGTTTTCTGGTACAATAAGGTTGGGTTTATCTTGTATATTGTCTGCTGCGACCACAGATTCTATAGAGCCCTGAATCCTTTGGGGAAACCAAGATCTAGGGGCTGTATGTTCTCCTTGTTACTGGGATAGCAATCCTTCATCCTTCATGTATATGTGTGTGTGTAAAATACTGATAGCTTCCATTTCAAGTAACTATTGCTTTCTGGTCTTTCCCTATTCCATATTTAGGTCTTCAGTAGTTGGAAGTAGGCTCCCAGTCATCAATCTGCTTACTCATTTGTTCAGTCCTCCAATATGCAGCAAGTAGCTTTAGAGTTGCTAAATAATGTCACTGCAAAACACACACCTGGTTGTGTTCAGGAATTTTTTTTTATAGGTCTTTTTAGATCATATGTAGAGATGAAGTACTCCGTTTAAAAGTTATGTCACCTAGTTCTTTTTATCCCCATTCAACCCAATTATATGATTCATTTGAAATAAAGTTAGATTCTTTTTTATGTTTATAGTCTCTTTCAGGTTCCCATCCCTCCCATCTTTTGATTTACAAAAATTGGGAAGTGGATTAAATTAAGGTGAAACTAGAATTCCCTAATATATTTCATTTGCATTGATTCCTTAGATATTTAAAATATTTTATTTACCTCCTTGGAAATACACAGTTTACCTCCTTGGAAATACACAGTAAGTGCTTTTCACTGTTCCACATCCTTCATGAAATTAATGTTTAATGACTGCATTATATTCCTTTGAGTAGATAGACCACAGGAATGGAGAGACTGTAATGCATGGTGGAAACTGGGTGGATTTACAAAAGCTGGATGGCTTATAAAAGGATATTTGTTTTATTCTTATATATTTCTTTATATTTGAAATATGCCAGGAATTTTAAATATATAAAATAAAAAGAGAAAGAGCTAGTGAGTATAGACATTTAGGGTCAGAAAATGTACAGCAGAGCTCTGTAGTTGATGTGCTTGCTTTGAGACTTGGACAATTTACTAATATATTTATAAATATTATATTTACTTATGTTAGTATATATTAATAGTATGTACTTATATGTTATTCATACAGTATATTATATATTCCTGCCTGTAAGTGAGGCATTCTTAATAAATACTCTGAAATTTCAATGAAGAAAGTTGCTTCCCCCCTCAAGGACTGTCTTTCAAATGGTCTCCTGTGTTCTCTCTCACACTCCTTGTACCACTAGGCGTGGACATGGGATGCGTGTCTTGTTAATTTCCGCTTCCAAACTATTATCTCCCTCTTCTCCCTAAATTCCAGCCCCCACCCCCCAGCATTACTTTTCATGTCATCAAACTACCCACCATTCCTTTTCCATACGGTCACCTACCAGTCTGTTCATTTCTGTATTTTAAATGTGTTGACCAAGTAAGTTCCTACTGTACCAAAACTCCAACACATAAAGTATTAATTCTACACCAAATATTTTTTTAAAATTTTTTAATTTAAAAAGTATCCAAAACCGGCGACTTCCCTGGTGATCCAGTGGTTAAGACTCCGCACTCCCAATGCAGGTTTGAACTAGACCCCGCATGCTGCAACTAAGAGCCTGCATACCACAAGTAAAGATCCTGCATACTGCAAGTAAAGATTCCACATACAGCACCTAAAAAGATCCTGCATGCCACAACTAAGAAGAAGATCCCATATACCGCAATGAAGATCCTGCGAGCCACAACTACAGACCCAGTGAAGCCAAATAAATAAATTTTAAAAATAAAAAATAAAAACACACTATCCAAAAGCATTGGTGAGTGATCAAAAGTGGGCAGATCCTGGAGATAGGTCAACACTTAGAAGAAGGAAATGACAGGGTCAGTTTTCTGCTTTTTATATGGCTTTTATCCTAAGAGCACGTCCCAGTCAACTCTGTTTAGGTCAGCTAAAATTTTGGATTGTATCTTGGGCAGTACCATCTGGAAAACCGCAAAAGAGTTCAAGGCCTATACAACTGCTGCTGGAAGATGAGGTGTGTAGGATAGCCTTAGAAGCAAGCCAGAGAGGGAAAGCCCCAAATTCTGTGTATAAGCATTTCCCAAAAGTCTGGCTGATTCTTTAACTATATAAGGCAGAGGAGACAAAGCTACCAAGCCAATAGAGCTGAATTGAAATTTGAGCTGTCACCAACAGGAAAGAAACAATTTTCAGTCTGAATCCAGCTAAATTAAGTGACTAATAAAACTACTTTTTAAAAAAAGAAAATCAGTACCCTTTGGAGGAACATAATGGAATCCAGTTTCCTCAGTATATTAATGACAATGTCCAGGATATAATCCAAAGTTACTAGACAGATGACAGAAACAGGAAAATATGACCCATTCTCAAGAGACAAGAGATCAATGGAAATCAGCCCTGAGATGATTCAGATGTTGCAATTAGCTAATGATTTTTGTTTTTTAATTTTTGGCTGTGTTGGGTCTTCATTGCTGTGCATAGGCTTTCTGTGGTTGCAGCGAGTGGGGGGCTACTCTTCGTTGCAGTGCACAGGCTTCTCATTGCAGTGGCTTCTCTTGTTGCGGAGCACAGGCTCTAGGCACATGGGCTTCAGTAGTTGTGGTGTGCAGACTCTAGAGCACAGGCTCAGTAGTTGTGGCACACAGGCTTAGTTGCTTTGCAGCATGTGGGATCTTCTCAGGCCAGGGCTCGAACCCATGTCCCCTGCATTAGCAGGCAGATGCTTAACCACTGTGCCACCAGGGAAGCCCAATAATGATTTTTAAAAGCTATTATAAGGACTTACCTGGTGGCACAGTGTTTAAGAATCCTCCTGCCAATGCAGGGGACACAGGTTCGATCCCTGGTCTGGGAAGATCCCACATGCCATGGAGCAACTAAGTCCATGTGCCACAACTACTGAGCCTGTGCACCACAACTACTGAGCCCATGCGCCTGGAGCCTTTGCTCCACAAGAGAAGCCACCGCAATGAGAAGCCCTCACACCACAACAAAGAGTAGCCCCCACTTGCTGCAACTAGGAAGCCCACATACAACAACGAAGACCCAACACAGCCAAAAAATAAATAAAATTTAGAAAAAGAACCACTCTATTAAAAAAAAAAGCTATTATAACTATGCTTAAAATGTAAAGGAGGGCTTCCCTGGTGGCACAGTGGTTGAGAGTCTGCCTGCTGATGCAGGGGACACGGGTTCATGCCCCGGTCCGGGAAGACCCCACATGCTGCAGAGTGGCTGGGCCCGTGAGCCATGGCGGCTGAGCCTGTGCGTCCGGAGCCTGTGCTCCACAACAGGAGAGGCCACAACAGTAAAAGGCCCACGTACCGCAAAAAAAAAAAAAAAAAAAAAAAAGTAAAGGAATGTATACTCACTGTGAAGGAAAAGATAAGAATTCTCCGCTGAGAAATTGGAACTCAAAAAAGAACAAAATGGGGCTTCCCTGGTGGCACAGTGGTTGAGAGTCCGCCTGCCGATGCACGGGACGCGGGTTTGTGCCCCGGTCTGGGAGGATCCCGTGTGCCGCGGAGCGGCTGGGCCCATGAGCCATGGCCACTGAGCCTGCGCGTCCAGAGCCTGTGCTCTGCAACGGGAGAGGCCACAACAGTGAGAGGCCTGTGTACTGCAAAAAAATAAATAAAAATAAAAATTCTACGGGCTTCCCTGGTGGTGCAGTGGTTAAGAATCCACCTGCCAGTGCAGGGTCACAGGTTCGAGCCCTGGTCTGGGAAGATCCCACGTGCTGCAGAGCAACTAAGCCTGTGAGCCACAACTACTGAGTCCGTGAGCCACAACTACTGAGTCCATGTGCCACAACTACTGAAACCAACGTGCCTGGAGCCTGTGCTCCACAACAAGAGAAGCCACCCAATGAGAAGCCCATGCACCGCAAAGAGTAACCGCAAGCACAGCAATGAAGACCCAATGCAGCCAAAAAAAGTTTAAAAAAAATTCTAGAACTAAAAAATATCCTAACAAATTTATTACATCACTGTAACAAAAGTGAAATGACAGAGAAAAGTGTTTCAGTGAACTTTAAAATAACTTAGATGAAATGGACCTATTCTTTGAAAGACACAATCAAGAAAAAAAAATAGATAATCTGAATATGCCTATATCTACTAAAGAAATTGAACCAGTGAGTAATTACAAAAAAGAATGCACTAGGCCCAGAGAGTTTCATTGGTGAAATTCCCAAACGTTTAAGAAAGAAATTATAGAAAATTGGTATTATTTCTTCCAGAAAATTGAAGCAGAGGGAATATTCTATGAGGCCAGTACTACCCTAATATCAAAACCAGATAAAGATATTAGAAGCAAGAAAACTACAGACAAATATCTCTCATGGACAAAGGTGTAAAAATCCTCAACAAAATAGCAAATCAAATCCAAAAATGTATGAAAAGAATTTATACCACAATCAAGAGGGATTTATTTCAGGTATACAAGGCTGGTTTAATATTTGAACATTAAATTAATCCATCACACCCATAGGCTAAATAAGAAAAATCACATGATCATATCAATAGATGCAGAAAAAGCATTTGACAAAACCTAACTAACATTTGTAACAAAAACTCAGTAAACTAGGAATAGAACTTTCCAAACTTGATAAAGAACATCTACCAAAAAACCTGCAGCAACATAATACTTAATGGTGGGAAACTGGATGCTTCCCCAAAGATCAAAGACAAGGCAAGAATGTTCACTTACACCATTCCTAGTCAACATTGTACTGGAGGTCCTAGCTAATGTAATAAAATAAGGAAAGCTTGGGAAGAAAGAAATGGAACTTTGTTCACAGATGATGTAATAGTCTATGTAGAAAATCCCAACGCATTGACGAGAAAATAATAATTCCTGCAAGTCAAAGTTATTATAGCCAAGTATAGAATACAATATACAAAATTCAACTGCTTCCCTGTATACCAGCAGTGAATAACTGGAATTTGAATAAAAAACAAAATACCACTGACATTAGCTCCAAAAATGAGAAATATTTAGGTACAAATCTAACAAAATAGGCACATGATCCATATGAGGGAAACTAAAACCTTGATGAAAGAAATATCTAAATAAATGGAGAGATATTCCATGTTCATGGACAGGAAGACTCAATACTGTCAAGATGTCAGTTTTCCTAATTTGATCTATAGACTTAATGCAGTCCCAGCCAAAATCCCAGCATGTTATTTTGTTAATATTGACAAATGGATTCTAAATTGTATACGAAGAGGCAAAAGATCCAGAACAGCCAACAAAAGAAGGTCAAAAGACCTGACTGTATATAAAGGTATAGACTTACTATAAAGTTGTAATCAAGATGGTGTGGTACTGGCAAAAGAATATACAAGTAGATCAGTGGAACAAAATAGAGAGCCCAGAAATAGACACCCCACACACACAAATACTAGTCAACTGATCTTTGACAAAGGAGCAAAGAGTCTTTTCAACAAATGACACGGAACAACTGGACATCCACATGCAAAAACAAATTAAAAAAAAGAATCTAGAGACAGGCTTTACATACTTCACAGATCACAAACTTCAACGTAAAATGCAAAACTGTAAGACTTCTAGAAGATAACATAAGAGAAAATCTAGATGACCTTGGGGTGGGCGATAAGTTGTAGATAGAGCACTTACCATATGTCCATGAAAGAAAAAAATTAATGTTAGACTTCTGTAAAATTAAAAACACATTCTGCATAAGACACTATTGAAAAAAAGACAAACCACAGACTAAAAAAATTCTTACAAAACATATCTAATAAAGGATGTGTCCAAAATATACAAAGAACTCTTAAAAGTCAACAAGAACAAACAAACCAACTTAAAAATGGGCAAAGGATCTCAGTAGACATCTCACCAAAGAAGATATACAGATAGAAAATAAGCATATAAATATACGTTCTACATCATGTCATCAGGGAATTGCAAATTAAAATGAGATACTACCTATCAGAATGGCTATCAAAAAACTGACAACACGGGACATTTGTGGTGGTGCAGTGGTTAAGAATCCGCCTGCCAAGGTAGGGGACACAGGTTCAAGCCCTGGTCCAGGAAGATCCCACATGCCGTGGAACAACTAAACCCATGCACCACAACTACTTAGCGTGCACTCTAGAGCCCAGGAACCACAACTACTGAATCCTGCATGCCTGGAACCTGTGCTCCACAGCAGGAGGAGCCACAGCAGTAAGAAGCCTGTGCACCGCAGCGAAGAGTAGCCCCCGCTCACCACAACTAGAGGAAGCCCGCACACAGCAATGAAGACCCAACACAGCCAAAAATTAATTAATTAAATTTAAAAACAAAAAAAAACCCCGACAACACCAAACAGTGTTAAGAACATGGTGGCAACAGGGATGATTTTTTCATTTCTGGTGGGAAAGCAAAATGGTACAGCCATGTGGAAAGACAGTTTGGCAGTTTCTTATGAAGCTAGACAGAGTCTTTCCATATGGACTGCAATCATGCTTCTAGGATCCTACCCAACTGGGTGGAAAACTTATGTATACTCAAAACCTGCACACATATTTATAGCAACTTTCATCATAATTGCCAAAAACTGGAAGCAACTAAGATGTTCCTTCAACAAGCGAATGGATATACAATCTATGGTTGTATAAGTTAATTAACTTTAAAAAATACAATAACTGAAGGAAGTTCACTAGATTACTAAAATAGCAGAATGGAAAAAAACAAAATTGTCAGTGGCCTTGAAGATACAATAGTAATTATCAAATCTGAAGAACACAGAGAAAAAAAATCGCAAAAAAATTGGAGAGAACCTCTGAAATCTGAAGGATAATAAAAAGGTATAATGTGTGTGTATTTTGTTTTTGTGGTACGCGGGCCGCTCACTGTTGTGGCCTCTCCCGTTGCAGAGCACAGACTCCGGACGCACAGGCTCAGCAGCCATGGCTCACGGGCCCAGCCACTCCGCGGCATGTGGGATCTTCCCGGACCAGGGCACAAACCCATGTCCCCTGCATCGACAGGCGGACTCTCAACCACTGCACCACCAGGGAAGCCCCAATGTGTGTGTATTTATAGTCCCAGAAAGAGGGGTGAGGGGAGTGAGGCAGAAAAGAATTTGAAAAAATAAAGACCAAAATTTTGCCCCATTTGGTGAAAGACATAACTTTACAGATTCAAGAAGCTCAGTGTAAAATGAACTTATCTACAAAACAGAAACAGACAGAGAGAGGACAGACTTGTGGTTACCAAAGTTTGGGGGAAGCGATGGATTGGGAGTTTGGGATTAGCAGATACAAACTCATATATAGAATGGATAAACAAGGTCTTAACTGTATAGCACAGGGAACTATATTCAATATCCTATGATAAACCATAATGGGAAAGAATATGAAAAAGAATGTAAATATATATGTATAACTGAATCACTTTGCTGTACAGCAGAAATTAACACAACATTGTAAATCAACTATACTTCAATAAAATAAATTTTAAAAAAAGCTCAGTGTACTCCAAATAGGAAAGACAGACCTATATACAACTGTAGTCAAACTGATGGAAATCAAGGATAAAAGTCAAATCATGAAAGCAGCTAAAGAAAAATGATATTGCAGAGGGAAACAGTGATTCAAATGACAGCTGATATTTGAACAAAAAAAAATGCTGCACCAGAAAAAAAATCTAGGGCAGAAAAAAAGAGGAGCAATGTCTTTAAAGTGTTGCAAGAAAAAAAAAAACCAATCTTATTTTCAAAGAAAATGTTCTTTCAAAATAAAGGCAAAGTAAAGATATCTTCAAATAAAGGCAAACAGAGAATTCACTGCCAGCAGAACTGCACCATAATAAATGCTTGAGGAGTTTTTCAATATGATCAGAAATGACACTGGAAACATGGGTCTCCAGGAAGTAAGGGAGAAAGACAGAAATGGTAAACATGTAAACATAATATACTGTATTTCTTCTTCACTTACTAATGTACATATGACTGATGATGCAAAATATATAATGTATGTTGATGCAATACATATACATTATTCGCTTTACATGAAATGACACTTTCACTGAAAAATTATGAAGAATGTTGTAATCACTAAAACAACTGTTAGTTAAATGATGCAGCAGTACAGCCAAAAAGCCAATAGATAATTAAAATGGAATGCATAAAGATACTTAATTAGGACTTCCCTGGTGGCACAGTGGTTAAGAATCCACCTGCCAATGCAGGGGACACGGGTTCGAGCCCTGGTCTGGGAAGATCCCACATGCCGCGGAGCAACTAAGCCCGTGTACCACAACTACTGAGCCTGTGCTCTAGACCCTGTGAGCCACAACTACTGAGCCCGCATGCCACAACTACTGAAGCCCACACACCTAGAGCCTATACTCTGCAACAAGACAAGCCACTGCAATGAGAAGCCCATGCACCACAATGAAGAGTAGCCCCCACTCTCCACAACTAGAGAAAGCCCGCACTCAGCGACGAAGACCCAATGCAGCCAAAAACAAAAAAATAAATAAATAAATAAATAAATATATATATATATATTTTTTTTAAGATACTTAATTAGTCCCAAAGAGAGAAGGAAGGGGAAGACAGAGGAACAAAAAAACAAGAGGGTAAAACGTAAATAGTAAAACAGTAGCCCTAAATATAACCACATAAATAATTACATTAAATCTTAACTATACAAAGGCAAGGATTGAATGGATTAAAAAGTAACTATATGCTCTCTTCGAGAAATGTACCTTAAACATCAAGAGCCAGATGGGTTGAAAGTACACAGATGGAAGAGTCCATAGGACTTGTCCCATAAGCATGAGAAGGCTGGAGCAGTTATATTAATATTAGATAAAGTAGATTTCTTTACAAAGACCCCTACAGAGCTGAAACGGAATTTTTTTCAGTGATAAAAAGGTCAGTACATCAGTAACATAAAAAAAAATCTTAAAAAAATTATGTGGACCATTTTTAAAGTCTTTATTGAATTTGTTACAATATTGCTTCTGTTTTATGTTTTGTTTTTTTTTGGCCACGAGGCATGTGGGATTTTAGCTCCCGACCAGGGAATGAACCTGCACCCCCTGCATCGGAAGGTGAACTCTTTACCACCGGACCACCAGGGAGGTACCAATAACATAATTTTTAAACGTTTATGGGACAGATCACAAAGTTTTAAAACACATGAAGCAAAACTTATAAAACTAAAGGGAAAAAATCGGAAAACCCACCAGAGGTAAAGATTTTTAGCCTCTCTCCCAGAAACTTAGTACAACTACACAAAATCAGTGAAGACAGATATTGACAACATCAACCACCTTGATCTAATTGATATTTACAGAACCCTTCACCCAAGAACAGCAGAACGCTGTTGACTGTTAACTGAGAGTTTAAGAGAATAATTTGGTGACAGAAAAGGAACCTATATTAATTTGGGTATGAATTAACTTAGTCACTTCATATAAGAAGACCCAAATCATATTCTTTTGATAAATATGTAATAACTTGCAGTTTAATAACATTTCTTTCTTTTAAATCATTTTGACAGTTTATCTTGACTGAAGTGTGTGAATAACAACTGAATGATTTTTGGGACTTCGCTGGTGGTCCAATGGTTAGGATTCTGTGCTCCCACTGCAGGGGACATGGGTTCGATTCCTGGTCGGGGAACTAAGATCCTGCATGCTGTGTGGCACACACCCCCCAAAAAAACCTGATTTTTTAAACAATAAATCTCAAAAGTTTCACAAGGGTGGGGTGGATAAAAAGGAACTGGAACAGGAAAAATAAAAAGGGATCCAACTTCACACAATTATGCAATTATACTGTAAAAGGCTAATAATGTTCTCTCTTCAAGAAGAGGGAAGAAAGTTTAGATGTAGAAAAAGATTTCGACATAGAATTATGTCCTTTGGGTGGGTCTATGTACATAGAATTATGTCCTTTGAGTGGGTCTATGTTTGGGTATAATTAATCTTATGTACCAGTAGAAAGAGAGAAAACAAGACCAAGTCTAAAGGTATTATTGGTTTAAAAAAAAAAAGCAGCAGTCACTCAGATCAGCCAGGAGAGGGGGAGGGTTGGTCATTTTTGTTTGGATAATCATGTATTGTCCCTGTTGAGACATGATTGCAGAATGGTCTTGTTTTTGCCTTGATGTATCATGGTAACAAAGTGGCCTTCTCTGACGCTGATTTTCTGTGAAACTGTTTATGTCAAAAAGACTCAGCCCGGGCTTCCCTGGTGGCGCAGTGGTTGAGAGTCCGCCTGCCGATGCAGGGGACGCGGGTTCGTGCCCCAGTCCGGGAAGATTCCACATGCCGCGGAGCGGCTAGGCCCGTGAGCCATGGCCGCTGAGCCTGCGCGTCCGGAGCCTCTGCTCCACAACGGGAGGGGCCACAACAGTGAGAGGCCCGCATACCAAAAAAAAAAAAGACTCAGCCCTTCTAGCCCCTCCTCCTCAGGCCAGATGCTCTATATCCTAAGAATGTCTCCAACAACTAGACACAAAGTGTGCCCACCCCTTGGGAAGTCCACCTAGGCAAATAGTGTTAGGGCAAGAATTTTGTTTTTTAAGTGCATACATAATATCTTAAATTTTGCCTCTTGGCCCACAAAGCCTAAAATGTTTGCTATCTGATCCTTTTCAGAAAAAGTTTTCCAATATTGGTCTCAGGAAGAAAACACTATCTTTTTTTAAAAAAAAAATTAATTTACTTATTTATTTATTTATTTTTGGCTGCATTGGGTCTTTGCTGCTCGCATGGGCTTTCTCTAGTTGTGTCGAGCAGGGACTACTCTTTGTTGCGGTGCACAGGCTTCTCATTGCAGTGGCTTCTCTTGTTTGCGGAGCACGGGCTCTAGGCGTGTGGGCTTCAGTAGTTGTGGCACGCAGGCTCAGTAGCTGTGGCTCATGGGCTCTAGACCGGAGGCATCAATAGTTGTGGTGCATGGGCTTAGTTGCTCCGCAGCATGTGGGATCTTCCCGGACCAGGGCTCGAACCCGTGTCCCTTGCATTGGCAGGCGGATTCTTAACCACTGTGCCACCAGAGAAGTCCCTATCATATCATTTCAATTGACACAGAAAAGGCATTTGACAAAATAAAACATCCAGTACTGATAAAATATCTCAGCAAACTAGGGAAAGAAGAGAACTTCCTCAACTTGATAAAAGGCACCTAGCAAAAACCAGCAGGTGACATCGTACTTAATAAAGACTGAATGCTTTCCCCATGTGACTGGGAACAAAGCAAGGATGTCCACTCTCACCACTTCTATTCAAAATTGTACTAGAAGTCTTAGCCAGTGCACCAAAGCAAGAAAAAAAAAAAGTATACAGATTGGAAAGGAAGAAATAATTTTCTATCCTAGAAAATTCTAAGGAATCTACAAAAACCTAGAATTTCAAGTAGTTTATCAAGGTCATTCGATATGAAGGCAGTACACACACACACAAATCATTTTTCAATATCCTACCAGTGTACAATTTTTTTTAATATCACAAATGAGGTCTTTTATTTGTCACCATTAAAAGTCTGATTTTTAAACAGATTCCTGGACTGGTGGCTCATATCCATCAGCTCGTTCAACTTTAGCACCTCTCTCGTCCCCAGTAGCTTTTCCAGAACTGCTACCTTCACCATGTAGCTCCATGAGTTTTCCCAATTCAAACTTGGGCTTCTTCAGCATTTTTATTTTTCTAACAAAGACATCATGGAGTGGATAAATAGATTGGCAGGCCTTTTCTATGTCTTTTCCAATGCTGTCTGGAATCAATTTATTGACCACCTCTTTCAAGTCATTTGTCTGCACCTCTCGGGTCATGATTTCCATCATCATCTTGCGGATCTGGCGGACCTGCTGGTGCTGGGCATAAGAGGTCTTCCGAATCTGATTGTTGCGTTTTTTAGTAAAACCCACACAGAAGAGACGAAGCAAATAACCATCGGTAGTCTTGACATCAACGTGAGCTTCAATCATGGTCTGCCATTTTTTGACCATGGAGCACATTTTGTCACGGGTAAGATCCATGCCATGGAAAGTAGTCAGGCAGTTTTTGCCCTGAACGTCCTCAGTAATAAGCTTGAATTTTCTAAATGCAACTTCATCATTCTGCAGATCAGCAAGGCTCACTTCAAACACACGACCCTTGAGGCCATCCGATGCGATTTTGGTTCCTTGAGTTCTCGTGACTAGTGTTTTCCCAATATTTCTTATATTGAACATAGCTGGTGCTTTCACATCATACCAATCTTTCTTAGAAAATGGGTCAACCACTTCCTTCTTGGCTCCCTTTTTACCGCCTTTCGTAAGGCACTTGTTCTTTCCAACCGCCATGGTGCTGCTCCGAGAGCCAAAAAAAGCTGTACAATTTTTAATAACCCTAGTAATGTATAATTTTTCTATGCCCTAGCAATGTACAGAATTTAAAAACAATGCCGTTTACAAGTGTGGAGCCCTATATCGAGGGCACAGGACAAAAATCTCCAGAATTAACCAAGCCGCCATAGCAACCGTTGCCATGGGCTCTCCTGACCTAACCGGACAGCCCCCAATTCCGTATTAGGTACAATATTCACCTTGTAGCATCCTGACAAATCACCTAATGCCATCCTGCCAGCAGTTTTCTTTGTCTTGAGGCTGTAAAAGTTGGCTTCTAGCCCACAAAGGGGGTCGGCTCTCCCTGGTCTATCAGGAAGTGGGCCCGCTGTATTTGCAGCGCCCCTCGCTAACTCTGCTCTTTGTTCTCAATAAACTCACTCTTTTCTAAAACACTTTGTGTCTGGAAATTCTTCCAACCCCCACACTGACCACAGTATTTTGGTGGCCCGTACGGGGACGCTCGGGGGGGCCCCCCTCCACACTGTCGTTTCTTTTTTCGAACCCTCTGTGAACAGGCGAGAGGCACCCTCTGGTGTGTTCTGAAGGCCTCACAACCCATTACGCCCCAGTAGCTGCCACCCAAGCGGGTGAGGCCTCTCCTTTCCTCTTTCTCTCTTGGGCTCAGGACCAGGCCAGCTAATATCGTACGGGCACGGGTCAGGCACTTAAAAGCCATTAGGGCGCCTGCCGCTTGAAGACTCCCGTGAAAGGGAAAGGGGGTCACGGAACAGACCAGGCTGTTAGAGCATCTGCCCCCAGCAAGACAACTTCCATGCACCGTGAGGCACATATTGGTTCAAGCAGAACACTGAGCCCCTCCCCTTGGCCGCCGCCTTCCCGGCAGGACTACAAGGCCGATTCCTCAGCCTGTCTTCTCTGTTACTTTCACCTTTTTCTCGGGCCAGATTGATTTACAGGAGCCTCGGTGTTGCCTCTGAGCCGTCCCAGGAGTGCTTTTCACGTTTCAGGGAATCGCCAAACAGGGAGTCACCCGGTGGGTCCTGGGAATCTCTGTCTCTTTTCCTTCTTTCTCTGCCTGAGCCACGCGATGCCTTAGTTGCATGGTTTGTGCCTCAGTCTCACGCTCAGGGGTCACCTCTCATGGTCGGACGCGATTGTTGGGACGGTAGGCCCATTTTGTGCCTTAGTCGCACGGAGAGATCACTGGGACAAAGGGGACGCCTTTCTGTCAGCCGGTGACTCTCAGTACCCACCCCCTTTCTATGGCATACAGGCTAAGAACAGGTTCTGGTATGTCTCAGGAGCCTCCCTCAGACTCACCCCTCGGCTGTATCCCCAGGAACTGGAAAACATTTGACCCTGAAAATCTCAAAAAGAAGAGGCTCATTTTCTTTTGTAATACAGTGTGGCCCCAGTATAAACTGGGGGACTGAGAACAATGGCCTGTTAATGGCACACTAAATTATAACACGATCCTCCAACTTGATCTCTTTTGCTGGAAACAAGGAAAGAACTCAGAGGTCCCTTATGTCCAGACCTTTATGGCCTTTAGTCAGAATCCAGATCTGAGGGACTCATGCCGCATGTGTCTTTCTGTTGCCACTTTCTCCCCCTGCCCCCTCTGCCTCTCCATCAGATATCCTAGGCGACCCTCTACCTGACCTTTCCTGTCCCCCACCCCATCAACCCCCTTTGCTTCAGCCCCTGCCCCTGCCTCAACCCACAGCTCGCCATCAGCCACCCCCTTTATCAGGGTGAAAGCCCCCTCGCCCCTCCCCACACAAGATCAAGGACTGCCCAACGCCAGGAATTAGATTCTAATATGCTTCCCTTAAGGGAAGTAGCAAATGGAGACATGGGCACTATTTGAGTCCATGTTCCCTCCCATGTCTGACATTTCCCGAATTCAAAACAAGTTAGGTTCCCTCAGTCAGTATCCCACCACATTTATCAAGGAATTTCAGGCCCTCACCATAGCCTTTGACCTGACCTGGCAAGACATTCATGTAGTCCTGACCACTTGTACTCATGAAGAGAAAAAACAGGATATGGGCATCAGGCCAAGCTTGGGCAGACGAGGCACATGCTCGAAAATCCCAATGAAAATCGAATGGGAGCAGATGCGGTCCTGAGAGCGGATCCCAGATGGAGATACCAGGCAAATGATAATGGGCCAGCAGGGGCACGAACCAGGAGAGACTACATGATCACCTGCCTTCTAGAGGGCATGAGGAAAGCAGTCATTAAACCTGTCAATTACAATAAGCTTAGGGAAGTCACTCGAGACCCTTCTGAGAACCCAGCCCTTTTTCAGGCCCCGCTAGCAGAAGCCATGAGAAAATATGCCAACTTAGATCTGGATACTAACAGGAAGAGCAATACTTGCGGTCCACTTCATAAGCAAGTCAACCCCAGACATTAGGCAAAAGTTACAAAAACTAGACCAGGGCCCCCAGACCCCATTCCCTGTGCTACTTGATATGGCTTTTAAGGTTTTTTTAACAACAGGGAGGAAGCCTCCAGGAACAGGAGGGAACAGAGAGAGAAAGAGAAATTAAGAAAACATGCTCAATACTTTGCTCTTGATGTCCCCCAGTCCCGGTCTGGCAGGGTACAACGGGAGCTCTTCCTACCGGTCAAAAGCCACCGATGACCTGCTACCAATGCGGTCAGCCAGGGCACACCGTCAGAAACTGTCACGCCCCACCGCCTAATACCCCTTGTCCTATTTGCCAGCAGATGGGCCATGGAGAAGGAGCTGTCCCTCTCACCCTCAAGCCAGTGGGCCGGCACCCAAGGCTCCCAGTAACAAGGGTATGATGGGGCTCAATGCCCCAGGCAAAGTTCAGACCCAACTGCCATTATTGGTGATCGCTGATTACCAAGAACAGGAGCCAGACAGTTTCCCGGGTCTCGACATCCTAGAGGCGGACGATTGACGGTGCCCGGGGCTTAATATAGAGGCCCCTATGGTTCCCGTAAGGCTGGAGGAGCCCCAGGTAACCCTGGATGTGGCAGGGGCTGCTATAACCTTTCTGATTGACACTGGGGCCACTTATTCAGCTCTAACTTCCTTCTCTGGTCCTACCCGCTGTTCCTTGATCCTTCTAACAGGAATAGATGGACAACTTAGCCTTGGCCGATTTACACCTCCACTACCATGTTCCCTTGAAAATACCCTACTCTTACATTCTTTGTTGGTTCTTCCGGCCTGCCCCGTTACTCTGCTAGGCAGAGACCTCCTGACAAGACTCAGAGCCACCCTATCTCTCACCGCAACCACTATGGCTTTAAACATTGAATCCATTCCGGACAATATTCCACCCCGTAATTACCAACAGGTACCTCCAATAATATGCGACACTTCTGCTGGCAAATCTACTACCGCCCCCCACCCCGGTAGTTATTAAAAGACCTGAACTCCTTTCCCAGGGTCCCACAATACCTTCTTAAAGAGGAAGCTTTAAAGGGACCACAGCCCCTAATTTCTAAGTTTCTCAAAAACGGCCTTTTAATTCACTGCAACTCCCCACGCAATACTCCGATTCTCACAGTAAAAAAAATCTGATGGCACATACCGTTTGGTCCAAGATCTAAGGGCAATCAACAAGGCTGTGGTCCCCATCCACCCTATAGTCCCAAACCTTCACATCCTCCTGAGTCACATTCCACCGGGGACCCAATGGTATTCAGTCCTGGATCTAAAAGATGCCTTATTCTGCATCCCAACCCATTCTGACTCCCAATTCTTATTTGCCTTCGAATGGAGTGACCCAGACACTAAACATACTCAACAACTCACATGGACAGTGTTACCCCAGGGGTTCAGAGACAGCCACCACCTATTTGACCAAGCATGAGCAAAAGACCTCTTACCTCTACGATTGGAAGGCGAAGGCTGCCTGCTCCAATATGTAGAATCTCTTGATCTGTAGCCCCGACAGGCAAACCTCAGACAACAACACTGTTTTAGTCCTTAAACATTTAGCAGAAAGGGGATACCAAGTATCCCCAACCAAAGCTCAGATTACTTCCCAGCAGGTTACCTTCCTAGGGTTAATATTAACCCCGGGGAGGAGAAGTATTTCTCCACGCCGAAGGACTCTAATCCTAGATATGGCCCTGCCAGCCACTAAACAACAGCTCAGAACCTTCCTGGGTGTGGCTGGCTTTTGCTGGATCTGGATCCCCACCTACGGCCTGTTGGCACAGCCACTCTATGAGGCCCTTAAAGGACCAGAAAATCTCCCTCTTGAGTGGACCACTGAGATGGAGACGGCCTTCAGACAGACGAAGGAGGCTTCTGTTACGGCCCCGGCCTTAGGCCTACCAGACTTAGCCAAGCCGTTTTCTCTTTTCTCTCACAAGAGGAGAGGAATAACCCTTGGAACACTAACTCCATCTCTGGGGCCATCCCAGCACCCTGTGGCGTATTTATCTAAAACATTAGATGCGACATCCCAGGGGTGGCCTCTCTGTCTTAGGGCACTGGCCGCCACAGCATTACTAACAGAAGAGGCTTCCAAACTCACTATGGGACAACCCCTTACAGTTTATACTCCACATCAGGTCCTAGGTGTTCTCAACTCCAAAGCTTACCACTGGGTTTCAGACAACAGAATTCAAAAATACCAAGCTTTATTTCTGGAAAGATCTGAGACATCAATTAAACCTTGTAATGTATTAAATCCTGCTGCCTTTCTGCCTAACCCGAATCCTGACACCCTCCTATTACACTCTTGTCTAGAAACACTAGACCAGAATTACAGCACTAGGGCAGATCTCTGGGATGCACCTTTGCCCAACCCAGATGCAGAATGGTTCACAGACGGCAGTAGTTTCATAAAGGAGGGGACACGGGGTCTCAGGCTATGCCATTGTCCATCAAGAAAATGTCATAGAGTCGGGCCCACTCTATGGAGCTACCACTTCTGCCCAAAGGGCGAAACTCATTGCCTTAATTAGAGCCTTAAAACTAGGAGAGGGACTCTGAATAGATATTTACACAGACTCAGCTTATGCCTTCCATGTAGTCCATGCTCATGCCTCCATCTGGGAAGAAAGGGGACTGTTAATAACACCCCAATTAAACATGGGCCAGACATTCTAGACTTGCTAGAGGCAATAAAACTCCCTAAGAAGTGACCATTATCCATTGCAAGGCACACCAAAGGGACTCCTCAGAGATAACCAAGGGTAACAAGAAAGCAGACAGGGAAGCAAAGAAAGCTGCTCAAAGACTCTTACAAGCTCCCTTGATCCCAAATTTAAAGCCTCCCCACCCCAGTATTGTGATCTAGAGCTAAAGGAAGGGAAGAGTCGGGGATTCACCTTAACTCCTGAAGGATGGTTACAAGGCCCAGACAATAAGCTCCTTCTACCAGAAGCATCTCAATGGAAGGTCTTAAACCATTCTCCACCAGGCCACCCACCTAGGGGCCAAATCTCTCTTTAAATTAGCCGAGACTGTCTTCTCTGGAAAAGGAATTCTCTCGGCACTTCAGTGCACATCACAGGCTCACCTGGTATGTCACCAGGTTAACTCAGAGGGAGCCATAAGACCCCCCAACGCTACTCAAACCAGTCCAAAGGTGGGGGAACCAACCAGGGGAAGACTGGCAGGTAGATTTCACTCGCATGCACACCTGCAAGGGTTACAAATATCTCTTGGTTATGGCAGACACTTTCACAGGGTGGAGAGAGGCATTCCCGACTAAGACAGAAAGAGCCTCAGAAGTCACCACGGCCTTAGTGGAACATATCATACCTAGATTCGGACTCCCAAGGTCTCTACGATTCGATAATGGGCCCACTTTTATTTCCAGCTTAACTCAGGGCGAAAGCAAAGAATTACAGATTAAATACTTTCTCCATTCAGCCTGGCACCCCCAAGCGTCCAGAAAAGTACAGAGAGCTAATCAAACCCTCAAAAGGTATTTAACTAAACTGGCTATGGAGACCCATCAAACATGGGTTACACTTCTCCCCGTCGCCCTCTTGAGAGCCTGAAATAACCCCCAAATCTAAGACCCCTCTGAGTCCATATGAAATCCTATATGGAAGGCCCTTTTTAAGCACAGATCTCCTGGTCAATCCAGAAACTCACTACCTGGCTCAACACCTCCCAGTGTTAGGATTAACTCTCAAAAATATATGGGGAGGGGCTTCCCTGGTGGCGCAGTGGTTGAGAGTCCGCCTGCTGATGCAGGGGACATGGGTTTGTGCCCCGGTCCAGGAGGATCCCGCATGCCACAGAGTGGCTGGGCCCGTGAGCTGTGGCCACTGGGCCTGTGTGTCCAGGGCCTGTGCTCCATGGTGGGAGGGGCCACAGCAGTGAGAGGCCCGCGTACCACAAAAAAATATATATGGGGAGGCGGAGTCAAGATGGCAGTGTGGGAAGACACGGAGTTGGCATCTGCCCACAACTAGGGCGCCTGCCAGCCGCTGGTGGGGAACTCTGATGCCCAGGGAGACAGGAGGAACCCCAGAGTGAACCAGTAGGTGGACCGAGGTGGGAGGAGAAGCAGAGGCCAGACAGGATTGGTGCCCCTGAGGCCGGGGAGATCGGGAGAGGCAGGTGGGAAGGGCTCTCCCAGACCCCAGACTGGAGGAGCAGGAGAGGAGAGGAGGGCGTTTGCCCTGCCCACTCGGGCCCAGGAAGACTGCGGGGCTCGCAGGTGAGGTCCCCCGCCCTCTGAGACCAGGGTTGGGGGGTACGCCTGGGCCCCTTCTCTTACTTGAGCCTAAGCCCCACCCCCCACAGCCCCCAGGGCCTTTCCCAGCCCTGTGGGTCCTGCGCATTGGCCCCACCCACAATCGAACCTTGGCTTTGCTTAGGCCCCACCCTCCACGGCCAAGGCCTCCCCCCCACTTTGTTTTTTCTTTTTTTTCTTCTCCCTCCTCCTCTTCTTTACTATTGTGGTACTGATGATGTACCTTCTTGTTGTTAATTCATGTATATTTTTATTTTTACATTCTTTCTAACATATCTGTTAGTTTCCTAGTCTAATATTATTTTTTACTTTTTTTTTTTTTTTTTTTTTTTTTGCCACCCCACTCAGCTTGCAGGATCTTGGTTTGCGAGCCCGGGGTCAGGCGGAAGCTCCTGTGGTGGGAGATCTGAGTCCAAACCACTGGACTAACAGAGAACTTCAGACCCCAGGTAATATTCATTGGAGTGAGGTCTCACAGAGGTCCTCATCTCAGCACCAAGACCCAGCTCCTCTACCCAGTAGCCTACAAACTCCAGTGTTGGAAGCCTCAAGCCAAACAACCAGTAAAACAGGAACACAATCCCACTCATTAAAAAAAAAAGAAAGAAAGAGAGATGGCAAAAAAAATATGTCACAGATTAAGGAGCAAGGTAAAAACCTACAAGACTAAATAAATGGAGAAAAAACAGGCAATCTACCTGAAAAGGAATTCAGAGTAATGATAGTAAAGATGATCCAGAATCTCAGAAATAGAATGGAAGCACGGATTGAGAAAATACAAGAAATGTTTAACAAAGATCTAGAAGAACTAAAGAACAAACAGAGATGAACAAAACAATAAGTGAAATGAAAAATACACTAGAAGGAATCAATAAAAGAATAACTGAGGCAGAAGAACGAATAAGTGAGCTGGAAGACAAAATGGTGGAAATAACTGCCAAGGAGCAGAATAAAGAAAAAAGAAAAGAATTGAAGACAAACTCAGAGACCTCTGGGACAACACTAAATGCACCAACATTCAAATTATAGGAGTCTCAGAAGAAGAGAAGAAAAAGAAAGGGTCTGAGAAAATATTTGAAGAGATATAGTGGAAAACTTCCCTAACATGGGAGAGGAAATAGTCACCCAAGTCCAGGAAGCACAGAGAGTCCCATACAGGATAAACTCTAGGAAAAACACACCAATACACATATTAATCGAACTAACAAAAATTAAATGCAAAGAAAAAATATTCAAAGCAGCAAAGGAAAAACAAAAAATAACCTTATGGGGATTCCTTTGTATGTTATCAGCTGATTTTTCAGCAGAAACTCTGCAGGCCAGAACGGAGTGGCAGGATATACTTAAAGTGATGAAAGAGAAACACCTACAACCAAGATTACTCTACCCAGCAAGGATCTCATTCAGATTCGATGGAGAAGTCAAAAACTTTACAGACAAGCAAAAGCTAAGAGAATTCAGCACCACAAAACCAGCTTTACAACAAATGCTAAAGAAACCTCTCTAAGTGGGAAACACAAGAGAAGAAAAAGACCCACAAAAACAAACCCAAAACAATTAAGAAAATGGTAATAGGGACATACATATCAATAATAACCTTGAATGTAAATGGATTAAATGCCACAACCAAAAGTCACAGACTGGCTGAATGGATACAAAAACAAGACCCATATATATGCTGTCTATAAGACAGCCACTTCAGACCTAGGGACACATACAGACTGAAAGTGAAGGGATGGAAAAAAATATTCCATGCAAACGGAAATCGAAAGAAAGCTGGAGTAGCAATACTTATATCACATAAAATGACTTTAAAATAAAGACTGTTACAAGAGATAAGGAGAGACACTACATAATGATCAAAGGATCAATCCAAGAAGAAGATATAAAAATTAGAAATGTTTATGCACCTAACATAGGAGCACCTGAATGCATAAGGCAAATGCTAACAGCCATGAAAGGAGAAATCAACAGTAACACAATAATAGTAGGGGACTTTAACACCCCCACTTACACCAATGGACAGATCATCCAAACAGAAAATAAATAAGGAAACAGAAGCTTTAAATGACACAATAGACCGGATAGATCTAATTGATATATATAGAACATTCCACCCAAAGGTGGCAGAATACACTTTTTTCTCAAGTGCACATGGAATATTCTCCAGGATAGGTTACATCTTGGGTCACAAATCAAGTCTCGGAAAATTTAAGAAAATTGAAATTGTATCAAGCATCTTTTCTAACCACAGTGCTGTGAGACTGGAAGTCAATTACAGAAAATAAACTGTAGAAAACACAATACATGGAGGCTAAACAGTGCGCTACTAAATAACCAAGAGTTCACTGAAGAAATCAAAGAAGAAATTTTAAAAATACGTACAAACAAATGACAATGAAAACACGATGACCTAAAACCCATGGGATGCAGCAAAAGCAGTTCTAAAAGGGAAGTTTATAGCAATTCAATCTCACCTCAAGAAACAAGAAAAGTTTCAAATAAACACTCTTAACCCTACATTTAAAACAACTAGAGAAAGAAGAGAAAGAAGAAAGAAAACTCAAAGTCAGTAGAAGGAAAGAAATCATGAAGATCAGAGCACAAATAAATGAAACAGAAAAGAAGAAAACAATAGCAAAGATCAATACAACTAAAAGCTGGTTTTTTGAGAAGATAAACAAAATTGATAAACCCTTCACCAGACTCATCAAGAAAAAAAGGGAGAGGATGCAAATCAATAAAATTAGAAATTAAAAAGGAGAAATCACAACTGACACTGCAGAAATACAAAGGATTATAAGAGACTACTACAAACAACTATATGCCAATAAAATGGACAACCATGAATAAATGGACAAATTCTTGGAAAGGTACAATTTTCCAAGGCTGAACCAGGAAAAATTAGAAAATATTAACAAACCTATCACAAGTAATGAACTTGAAACTGTAATTAAAAATCTTCCAACAAACAGAAGTCCAGGACCAGATGGCTTCACAGGTGAATTCTATCAAACATTTAGAGAAGAGCTAACACCCATTCTTCTCAAACTCTTCCAAGAAATTGCAGAGGGAGGAACACTCCCAATTCATTCTACAAAGCCACCATCACCCTGATACCAAAACCAGAAAAAGATATCACAAAAAAAGAAAACTACAGACCAATATCACTGATGAACATAGATGCAAGAATCCTGAACAAAATACTAGCAAACAGAAACAGAATCCAACAGCACATTAAAAGGATCATACACCATGATCAAGTGGGATTTATCCCAGGAATGCAAGGATTCTTCAATATACGCAAATCAATCAATGTGATACACCACATTAACAAATTAAGGAATAAAAACCATATGATCATCTCAATAGATGCAGAAAAATCTTTTGACAAAATTCAACACCTATTTATGATAAAAAGTCTCCAGATAATGGGCATAGAGGGAACCTACCTCAACATAATAAAGGCTATATACGACAAAACCACAGCAAGCATCATGCTTAATGGTGAAAAACTGAAAGCATGTCCACTAAGATCAGGAACAAGACAAGGATGTCCACTCTCACCACTCTTATTCAACATAGTTTTGAAAGTCCTAGCCATAGCAATCAGAGAAGAAAAAGAAATAAAAGGAATACAAATTGGAAAAGAAGTAAAACTGTCACTGTTTGCCTATGCCATACTATACATAGAAAATCCTAAATATGCCAACAGAAAACTATTAGAACTAATCAATGAATGTGGTAAGGTTACAGGATACAAAATTAATGCACAGAAATCTCTGGCACTCCTACACACCAACAATGAAAAATCAGAAAGAGAAATTAAGGAAACACTCCCATTTACCATTGCAACAAAAAGGATAAAATACCTAGGAATAAACCTGCCTAAGGAGGCAAAAGACTTGTACTCAGAAAACTATAAAACACTGATGAAAGAAATCAAAGATGACATAAACAGATGGAGAAATATACCATGTTCTCGGACTGGAAGAATGAACATTGTGAAAATGACTATACTACCCAAGCAATCTACAGATTCAGTGCAATCCCTATCAAGCTACTAACGGCATTCTTCACAGAATTAGAACAAAAAATCTTGCAATTTGTATGGAAACACAAAAGACCCTGAACAGCCAAAGCAATCTTGAGAAAGAAAAAAGGCAGTTGGAGGAATCAGGCTCCCTGACTTCAAACTATACCACAAAGCTACAGTAATCAGGACAGTATGGTACTGGCACAAAAACAGAAATATAGATCAATGGTACAGGATAGAATGCCCAGAGATAAACCCACACACATATGGGCACCTAATTTATGACAAAGGAGGCAAGAACATACAATGGAGAAAAGACAGCCTCTTCAATAAGTGGTGCTGGGAAAACTGGACAGCTACATGTAAAAGAATGAAATTAAAACACTACCTAACACCATACACAGAAGTAAACTCCAAATGGATTAAAGCCTTAAATGTAAGACCAGACACTATAAAACTTTCATAGGAAAAACACTCTTTGACATAAACCATAGCAAGATCTTTTTTGACCCACCTCCTAGAGTAACAGAAATAAAAAAATAAACAAATGGGACTTAATTAAACTTAAAAGCTTTTGCACACTGAAGGAAATCATAAACAAGACAAAAAGATAACCCTCAGAATCGGAGAAAATGTTTGCAAATGAAACAACAGACAAAGGATTAATCTCCAAAATATACAAACATCTCATGGAGCTCAAATATCAAAAACCAAACGATCCAGTTAAAAAATGGGCAGAAGACCTAAATAGACATTTCACCAAGGAAGACATACAGATGGCCAAGAGGCACATGAAAAGACGCTCAATATCACTAATTATTAGAGAATTGCAAATCAAAACTACAATGAGGTATCACCTCACACTGGTCAGAATGGCCATTATCAAAAAAGCTAGAAACAATAAATGCTGGAAAGGGTGTGGTGAAAAGGGAACCCTCCTACACTGTTGGTGGGAATGTAAATTGATAAAACCACTATGGAAAACAGTATGGAGGTTCCTTTAAAAACTAAAAATAGAACTACCATATGACCCAGCAATCCCACTACTGGGCATATACCCCGAAAAAAACATAATTCAAAAAGAGACATGCACCCCAATGTTCATTGCAGCACTATTTACAATAGCCAGGACATGGAACCAACCTAAATGTCCATCAACAGATGAATGGATAAAGAAGATGTGGCACATATATACAATGGAATATTACTCAGCCATAAAAAGAAACAAAACTGAGTTATTTGCAGTGAGGTGGATGGACCTATTGAGTCTGTCATACAGAGTGAAGTAAGTCAGAAAGAGAAAAAAAATACCGTATGCTAAGGCATATATATGGAATCTAAAAAAAAAAATGGTACTGATGAACCTAGTTGCAGGGCAGGAATAAAGAGGTAGACATAGAGAGTGGACTTGATGCCATGGGGTGGGAGGGCAAAGCTGGGGTGAAGTTAGAGTAGCATGGATGTATATACACTACCGAATGTAAAATAGTTGGCTGGTGGGAAGCAGCAGCATAGCAGAGGGAGATTGGCTCGGTGCTTTGCGATGACCTAGAGGGGTGGGATAGGGAGGCTGCGGAGGGAGGGGATATGGGGACATGTGTATGCATATGGCTGATTCACTTTGTTGTGCAACAGAAACTAACACGGTACTGTGAAGCAATTATACTCCAATAATTATCCATTAAAAAATATATATGGA
Source organism: Delphinapterus leucas (assembly GCF_059928025.1). Lineage (NCBI taxonomy): Eukaryota > Metazoa > Chordata > Mammalia > Artiodactyla > Monodontidae > Delphinapterus > Delphinapterus leucas. The sequence continues at coordinate 10,930,131 of NC_143148.1, forward strand.
AATATTAGGACCCAAACAGTCCCAAACCTGACCCTGATCTCACAGAAACATCTAAAAACTTACTACCTGGTAATTGAGTGTATGTTAAGACTCTCCCAATGGACCGGAAGCCATTAAGTGGGATCTGGACGGGGCTACACCAAGTCCTGCTGACCACCCCCATGGCGACAAAAGTCCAAGGCTTCACCCCTTGGATTCACATATCCCGACTGAAAGCAGCTCCTCCTACTCCTGAAGAACAAAACCCCCAGGAGGTAGAAAAATTGCCGGACTCAACGTATAGCTGCGAAACTCTGGAAGGCCTTCGCTTCTTTTTCAAAAAACAACCAGGTGATGTCTCCTCCTTGCTTTCTGGATCTTGAGAAACTGATTTACAACTTTTTCATTTTCCTTGTTATTTTCTGGGCCATTTCATTTCTGCTTGCACTTATCACCCTCCCTTGCAACTCGGTTCCCTAGTATTCCAGGGACTGCCTAGCTAGGATGGCACGGATCTAATGCCAATAACCTCACTTCCTTCTAATACTAACGTACACTTTAAGATAGCTACTAAGTCTGCTCTTTCAATTGACCCCTATACACCAGCGTTCAATTTCCCCTTTTGGACTTGATTTTTACTGGGCGTTGCTAAAAGACATAAATTCCCAAGAACCTCAGTTACACTTATGGCCCCCAAATTATCAGAGACAATACATATTACAATTATCATGGGACAGAATCCTCCAAGGGGACTTCCAAGATTATGCACCACAACAGTCCATTGCCTTTTAAACCTAGGCCCTCTGGGTACATGAACTCACCATTCCCACAGTTGGCAGAAGTACAGGCCTACTGTACCTCCTGACTTTTCTCGTTGTGCTTGCCCTTCTCCTATTCTGCATATCGTCACAAGATGAATTCGCACACTGTCTCTTACTTCCCTAATGTGGCATTTCTTCTTACAGTTACTGGACTTTTGCTGTTTTCCCTTCATTTCTCCATATCCCCGTCATCCGCTGACACCATAAATCAAGTCGCAAAATTAACTAATAAAACCGACTGTTGGATATACCCCAGGGGAACTCAAAACTTGGAGGAACTCTACTTATTGGCCCTCCCTAGCTCCATCGAACAGCTGTATAATCTATCAGGCCAATATTATGGGATGGATTACCTTTTGTATGGAGGCCAAAGGCAGGTAGAACCTGACACTTTTGGCACAGGTCTAGTTGTCTGTGTAGGTACGGTTTCCGGGCTCTTAGGAAAGGCACAGCTCTGTTTCCAAAACCTAGATGGATGGGGACCCATTTTGGGCTGGCTAAATGACTCTTTGTAATTACACTCTTAGTTTTAAGCAGACTAGCCTGGAATGGGATCCCTGGTCAGAGGAAGATGAATATAATGTACACGAAGGTAATTTCACTTTATGTTGGGGAAATTCAAGGAAAAATGTGACTAAGAAATATATTAATGAAGACCATACCCCCATAAACAGCTTGGCCCTGGGAACTACATAGGTGGGGATTGGTGTGACCACCAGACACTTACTTAGTTTAACCTCCCGACAAGATTCTCCTCCAACATATAACATAATTCAGCTAATATTCAGAAATGTTATGCCAATTCCCCGGTCACACTCATAATCACTTAGAGCCCGGATTCTCCCCTTCATGTATAGATGATTACTTCCACAGGGTTTGGCCTTCCCAATATAATCCCAGGCCACGGGACCCCAGCCTATTTCCAGAGGAAAACTCCCAAAAGGTCAGAGCCTGGCTCTAGGGACCCACAACAGGGGTATCCTTGAGGTGCACTGGATTTTCGTTTCTATGTGGTAACGAGGTCTATCTAGATCTTCCCACACTTTGGAGGGGCTCCTGCACAATAATTGCTGTGGTCCCAGAGGTGACCATTATGACTACAAAGGATTTAGCTTCCTCAGGAGGCATTCCCAACCTTGGGTCCTTCCTCAAGGAGGCCTTAAGACCTGTCCTGGAGAGACAAAAATGAACCGCTGCTTGGTGGGGACATGCTTATGATAACCCAGTTCTTGATCAGCCTGAAATAATACATAGTGTCTTTAGAGGGCTCTCCTGGTTTGCAGGCATACCCCTCTTAGAGAGGAGCGTTCTCCATCTCACCATCATGGTCCAGGAATCTTGGAAGGCTACAGTAGCAGCCATTGAGGAACAGCAGTCAGCCCCAGGCTCTCTGGCTGAGGGGGTTTTACAAAATAGGAGGACCCTTAATGTTATAACAGCTGAGGCGGGGGTATCTGTGCCCTGCTAAATGAGACATGCTGCTTCTATATTAATACCTCTGGCCAGGTTGAAGACAACCTTCAGATTCTAAAGAAAAACATCAAATTAATAGAAGATTTAAAAGAGACAGCAGGACAGGGCCCCAAGCTGGCTTTCCAACCTCCTCTCCTCTATGGGGATCCAGATATGGACATGGCTATTGCCCTTGTTGGGACCATTAATCCTGACAGCCTTTGTTTTGTTGTTTGGCTCCTGCATTATAAACACTTATCTAGGTTCATCTCCCAACAGGTTCAAAAGATTCAATTCCAGATGGTGCTACAACAAGGGTACCAGCCAGCTGGCACGTGGACTACGTTGGAACAAGCTGCCTTTTCATTCCGAGGGCTCTCATCTCCCTCCGTAAATACACCCTGACAGAGAGTGGGCACTGGGACCCAGGGCCCCATGATGCCCCCGTCCAGCAAGAAGAAGGTAGGAATGGTCATCGCCCCTTTCCCCAGTGACCTGGGTTCCTATGGCCCGAGACAGCGATAGGTAGATAGTCAGTCATGAGCGGGGTGTTAAGGGGCCAAAGATTTGGCCCATAAATAGCGAGGGGAATGTAGATCCCTATATCGAGGGCACAGGACAAAAATCTCCGGAATTAACCGAGCCCCCATAGCAGCTGTTGCCATAGGCTCTCCTGACCTAAACTGGACAGCCCCTGACTCCATATCAGGTACAATATTCACCATGTAGCATCCTGACCAATCACCTAATGCCATCCTGCCAGCAGGAGTTTTCTTGTCTTGAGGCTGTAAAAGTTGGCTACCAGCCCACAAAGGGGGTCGGCTCTCCCTGGTCTATCAGGAAGTCAGCCCGCTGTATTTGCAGCGCCCCTCGCTAACTCTGCTCTTTGTTCTCAATAAACTCACTCTCATCTAAGATACTTTGTGTCTGGAAATTCTTCCAACCCGCGCACGGACCACAACAACAATCCCTAAAGAATGAAATGCTTAGGTATAAATCCAACAACATGTATAGAATTTGTGTGCCAAACATTACAAAGTACTGATAGAATGAAACCAAAGAACACCTAAATAATTGAAGAGATATACAGTGTTCATGAATTAGAATATGAAACACAGTAAATGTGTCAATTACCCCCAAATTGATTTACAGATTTAATACAATATTAGTCAAAGTTCTAGAAGCATTTTATAGACTAGCTCATTCTAAAATTTATATGGAAAAGCAAAGGAACTTAAATAGACCCAAATTTTATTTTAAAAGTAGAATAAATTGGAAGAATCATAATACTTGATGTTGAGAGATACTCTAAAGCTACAGTAATCAAGATAGTGAAGGGACAGATACATAGATTAGTGGAAAATAGAAAGTCCAGAAATGTATGCATATAAATATGGCAAATTGACTTTGACAAAGATGCAAAAGGAAGGACATTCTTTCAAAAAATGGTGTTTGAACAATTGACCCTCTGTGTGCAAAATGAAATGAGCCTTAACCTAAACATACACCTTATGCAAAAAATAGCAGTTATTTATAGATCTGACTACAAAATGCAAAACTATAAAAATTTAAAAAGAAGACATAAGAGGATATATGTATAACTGATTCACTTTGCTGTACACCTAAAACCAACACAACACTGTAAATCAACTATACTCCAATAAATTTTTTTAATGAAGAAAAAATATAAAAAGAAAACATAAGAGAAAATCTTTGGAACCTGAGGTTAAGCAAAGAGTTCTTAGACTTGACACCAAAAGTGCAATCCATACAAAAACACATTAGTAAATTCAACCTTATCCAATTTAAAAACTTATGTAAAAGACAATATTAAGAGAATGAAAGAAAATGATATAGACAGGAATATTTGCAAATCACATATTCAAAAAAAATCTTCTCTCCATAATATATAAAGAACTTTCAAAACTCAACAATAAGAACTTTAAAACTCAACAGTAACCAACAACCCAACCGAAAATTGGAGGGTGGAAGGGAGGGTGGGACGAATTGGGAGATTAGGATTGACATATATACACTACCATGTGTAAAGTAGATAGCTAGTGGGAACATGCTATAAAGCACAGGAAGCTCAGCTCAGTACTCTGTGACGACCTAGATGTGTGGGATGGCAGCAGGAAGGGAGGTCCAAGAGGGAGGGGATATAGGTATACATATAGCTGATTCACTTCATTTTACAGGAGAAACTAACAACATTGTAAAGAAATTACACTCCAATAATTTACAAAAGACATCAACATACACTTCCCCAAGGCAGATATAATGATGACAAATAAGCACAAGAAAATATATACAACATCATTAGCAATTAAGGAAATTACAAGTTAAACTATAATTAGACTCTACTACACACCTATTAGAATGCCTTAAAAAATAGGAACAATATCAAGTTGTCATGAGGTCCCAGAGCAACTGGAACTCTCATATATTGCTGGTGGGTGGCAGGGGCAATGCAAAAGGGTACAGACACTTTGGTGGAAAACAATTTGAAAATTTATAACAAAATTAAATGTACTCGAGTACTCTTCTCAGCAGTCTTCCCTAGAGAAATGAGAACTTATGCTCATACTAAAACCTGTACATGAATGTTTATACCAGCATTATTCATAATTTTCAATACCTGGAAATAACCCAAATGCCCTTCAATGGGAGGATGGATTAATAAACTGCAGTACATCCACCCAATGGAATACCACTCAGCAATAAAAAGGAATCAACCGTTAATATATACAATAACTCTGATGAATCTTAAAGACAGTATATTACATGAAAGAACCCAGTCACATAGCGCTAATTACTATATGATTTCATTTATATGGCATTCTCTAAAAAGCAATACCAGGCTTCTCTGCTGGTGCAGTGACTAAGAATCCACCTGCCAATGCACGGGACACGGGTTCAAGCCCTGGTCTGGGAAGATCCCACATGCTGCAGAGCAACTAAGCCCGTGTGCCACAACTACTGAGCGTGCTCCCTAGAGCCCGCAAGCCACAACTACTGAGCCCACGTGCCACAACTACTGAAGCCCACACACCTAGAGCTCATGCTCCGCAACAAGAGAAGCCGCTGCAATCAGAAGCCCATGCACCGCAATCAAGAGTAGCCGCCACTTGCCTCAACTAGAGAAAGCCTGCACGTAGCAACGAAGACCCAACACAGCCAAAAATAAATAAATAAAATAAAAAAATAATACCATGGTGATAGAGAGCATATCATTGGTTTTGAGGGGTTATCAATGTAGTGAGGAGCGGCTATAAAGAGATAGCATAACGAAGTTTTTGGTGTGAAGGAACTGTTTTGTATCCTGAAGTACAATGATGGCTACCCAAATCTATACATGTGTTAAAATTCACAGAATTAAACACCAAAGTTAAAAAGGTCATTTTTATTGTATGATAATTTTTAAGTAAACTTTGAAGAGATGAATTGACTATTTGAAGCATAAATATTTTTTGAAATTTATTACATATGTAGGGTAAAATGTATAATGATAGCACAAAAGACAGAAGGCAGAAACTAGAAGTGTACAGTTGTAATGATGTGACATTGTACTTGAAGCAGTACAGTATTGCTTTAAGGTAGATTATAATGTTGCAAACTGTGTATTATTAAAAAAAGTATAAAAGGAAAACAAGGGGGGTATAATTAATAAGTCAATAATGGAGATAAAATGAAAACATAAAAATACTCAAGCCAACAGAAAACAGGAAAAAAAAGAAAAAACACATAAAATATAAAGCAGGTAGGAAGATGATAGATTTAAATCCAAACATGTAAATAGTCATATTAAGTGTAAAAGGTCTAAACACCCAATTAAAAGGCAAAGATTCTAATACTATATTTAAAAACAAAGCAAGCCCCAACTGTATGTTGTGTACCAAAACCTATTTTTAAATATAAAGATACAGGTAGGAAAAATAAAAGAATAGAAAGAGACATGTCATGCAAATGCTAGTCCAAAAAAGCTAGTGTGTCTATATTATTATAAGAGTAGACTTTAGAGCAAGAAATATTAACAGGTATAAATAAAGGTATTCTACAATAATAAAGGGGTAACTTTATCAAGAAGACATGACAATTGCAAATTTTTATACATCTAATAAGGGTGCTTCAAAATACATGAAGCAATAAGGACTTAAACATAAGACATGACACCATAAAATTCTTAGAAGAGAACATAGGCAAAACATTCTCTGACATAAATTGTACCAATGTTTTCTTAGGTCAGTCTTCCAACGCAATAGAAATAAAAACAAAACTAAACAAATGGGACCTATCAAACTTACAAGCTTTTACATAGCAAAGGAAACCATAAAAAAAAAAGACAACCTATGGAATGGGAGAAAATATTTGCAAATGACATGACTGACAAATGCTTACTCTCCAAAATATATAAACAGCTCATGCAAGTCAACAACAACAACAAAACAACCCAATAGAAAAATGAGAAGACCTTAATAGACATTTCTCCAAAGAAGATATACAGATGGACAGTAGGCACATGAAAATATGCTCAACATCAGTAATTATTAGAGAAATGCAAATCAAAACTACAATGAGGTACCACCTCACAAGGGTCAGAACGACCATCACTAAAAAGTCTACAGAGGGGATGGAGTCAAGATGGCAGACTAGGAGGACGTGAAGTTTGCATCTTTGCACAACTAGGGCACCTACCAGGCACTGGTGGGGGACTATGGACACCTAAGGGGATGGGAGAAACCCCCCGAGGAACCAGGTAGGACATGACAGGGAGGAAGGGAGAGGAGTAGAGGCAGGATAGGAGTGGCACCCCTGAGGGATGGCTGGGGGAGTGGAGGGGTTCCCACGCCTAGAGGGACCCACCCATGTTTAGGGGATCAACTGGGACAGGGGAGACCCTCGGGAGAGCAGAGGATGGGAAAGGAACATAGCCAGTGTTTACCCTGCCCACTTCGGCCCCAGGAGCCTGCTGAGGTCCCAGGCAAATCCTCTGCCCTCTGAGGCTCCCTCTGGCTGTGCTGAACCTAAGCCCCACCCCCACACCCCACCCAGGGCCTTACCTCTAAACTCCACACTCCTGAGGCCTCCCATGTCTGTGCTACCTTTCCTGGCCACAGGGGTCCTGAGCCTAAGCCCCGCCCCTGCCCTAAGCCCCGCCCCCTCCTAAGCCCTGTGTAAGCTCCACCCCACCCACAGCCAAGGCCTTTTCCATTTTTTCTTTTAGATTGTGGTTGTTTTACCTTGTTCTTTTTTCATTTATGTATTTTTTCTAATACATTTTTTATTTTTCTAATTTTATTTTATACTTTGTTATTGTTCTGCTCCTTTTAGCTTGTTCTGCCCCCCATTTTTTTCTTTCTTTTTTCTGTTATGGCTCTGTTTTACCTTGTTGTAGTTGTTTCACTTGTATTTTTATTTTTCCTAATACATTTTAAATTTTCTAATTTTATTTCTTATTCTTTGTTATTGGACTGCTCCTTTTTGTTTCTTTTCTTTTGCTGTGCCACATGGCTGGCGGGATCTTGGCTCCCAGGCTCGGGGTCAGGCCTGAGCTCCTGTGGTGGGAGCACCAAGTCCAAACTGCTGGACCAACAGTGAACCTCAGACCCCAGGTAATGTTAATTGAAGTGAGGTCTCCCGGAGGACCTCATCTCAGCACCAAGACTTGACTCTACTCAACTGCCTGCAAACTCCAGTGCTGGACGCCTCAGGCCATACAACCAGTAAGACAGGAATACAGCCCCACCCATCAAAAAAAAATGAGATGACAAAAAAATATGTTACAGACGAAGGAGCAAGGTAAAAACCTACAAGACCAAATAAATGAAGAGGAAATAGGCAACCTACCTGAAAAAAAATTCAGAGTGATGATAGTAAAGATGATCCAAAATCTCAGAAATAGAATGGAGGCACGGATCAAGAAACTACAAGACACGTTTAACAAAGACCTAGAAGAACTAAAGAGCAAACAAACAGTGATAAACAACACAATAATTGAAATGAAAAATACACTAGAAGGAATCAATAGTAGAATACCTGAGGCAGAAGAACGAATAAGTGAGCTGGAAGACAAAATGGTGGAAATAACTGCCAAGGAGCAGAATAAAGAAAAAAGAATGAAAAGAATTGAGGACAGTCTCAGAGACATCTGGGACAACAATAAGTGCACCAACATTCGAATTATAGGGGTCCCAGAAGAAGAGAAAAAGAAAGGGGCCGAGAAAATATTTGAAGAAATTATAGTCAAAAACTTCCCTAACATGGGAAAGGAAATAACCACCCAAGTCCAGGAAGCACAGAGAGTCCCATACAGGATAAACCCTATGAGAAACACACCAAGACACATATCAAACTAACAAAAATTAAATTCAAAGAAAAAAAATATTCAAAGCAGCAAGGGAAAAATCAACAAATAACATACAAGGGAATCCCCACAAGGTTATCAGCTGATTTTTCAGCAGAAACTCTGCAGGCCAGAAGGGAGTGGCAGGATATATTTAAAGTGATGAAAGGGAAAACATACAACCAAGATTTCTCTACCCAGCAAGGATCTCATTCAGATTTGACAGAGAAATCAAAAGCGTTACAGACAAGCAAAAGCTAAGAGAACTCAGCACCACAAAACCAGCTTTACAACAAATGCTAAAGGAACTTCTCTAGGTGGGAAACACAAGAGAAGAAAAAGACCCACAAAAACAAACCCAAATCAATTAAGAAAATGGGAACAGGAACATACATTATCAATAATCATCTTGAATGTAAATGGATTAAATGCCTCACCCAGAAGACACAGTATGGCTGAATGGATACAAAAACAAGACCTGTATATATGCTGTCTACAAGAGACCCACTTCAGACCTAGGGACACATACAGACTGAAAGTGAGGGGATGGAAAAATATATTCCATGCAAATGGAAGTCACAAGAAAACTGGAGTAGCAATACTTGTATCAGATAAAATAGACTTTAAAATAAAGACTGTTAGGGCTTCCCTGGTGGCTCAGTGGTTGAGAGTCCGCCTGCCGATGCAGGGGACACGGGTTCGTGTCCACTCAGCCAGGCTCAGCCATGGCCACTGAGCCTGCACATCCGTCTGGGCCAGTGAGCCATGGTCGCTGAGCCTGCGCGTCCGGAGCCTGTGCTCCGCAACGGGAGAGGCCACAACAGTGCGAGGCCCGCGTACCACAAAATAAAATAGAGACTGTTACAAGAGAGAAGGAAGGACACTACATAATGATCAAGGGATCAATCCAAGAAGAAAACATAAAAATTATAAATATTGATGCACCTAACATAGGAGCACCACAATACATAAGGCAAATGCTAACAGCCATAAAAGGGGAAATCAACAGTATCACAATCATAGTAGGGGACTTTAACACCCCACTTACACCAATGGACAGATCATCCAAAATGAAAATAAATAAGGAAACACAAGCTTTAACTGACACAGTAGACCAGATAGACATAATTGATATTTATAGGATACTTATAGGACATTCCACCTGAAAGTGGAAGAATACATTTTCTTTTCAAGTGCACATGGAACATCCTCCAGGATAGATCACATCTTGGGTCACAAATCAAGCCTCAGAAAATTTAAGAAAATTGAAATCATATCCAACATCTTTTCCAACCATAACACTATGAGATTAGAAATCAATCACAGGCAAAAAACTGTAAAAAAACAACAACAACAACAAAAAAAAACCCACAAACACATGGAGGCTAAACAATGCTCTGCTAAATAACCAAGAGATCACTGAGGAAATCAAAGAAGAAATTTAAAAAACAATACCTAGAAACAAATGACAATGAAAACATGATGATCTAAAACCTATGGGACACAGCAAAAGCAGTTCTAAAGAGAAGTTTACAGCAATTCAATCTCACCCTAAGAAACATCTCAATCTAACCTTACACCTAAAACAACTAGAAAAAGAACAAAGAAAACCCAAAGTTAGTAGAAGGAAAGAAATCATGAAGATCAGAGCAGAAATAAATGAAATAGAAAAAAAGAAAACAATAACAAAGATCCATAAAACTAAAAGTTGGTTCTTTGAGAAGATAAACAAAATTGATAAACCTTTAGCCAGACTCATAAGAAAAGAAAAGAAGACTCAAATCAATAAAATTAGAAATGACAAAGGAGAAATTACAATTGAAACCGCAGAAATACAAAGGATCATAAGAGACTACTACAAGCAACTATATGCCAATACAACGGACAACCTGGAAGAAATGGACAAATTCTTGGAAAGGTACAACTTTCCAAGACTGAACCAGGAAGAATTAGAAAACATAAACAGACCAATGAAATTGAAACTGTAATTAAAAATCTTCCAACAAACAAAAGTCCAGGACCAGATGGCTTCACAGGTGAATTCTATCAAACATTTAGAGAAGAGTTAACACCTATCTTTCTCAAACTCTTGCAAAAGAGTGCAGAGGGTGGAACACTCCCAAACTCGTTCTATGAGGCCACCATCACCCTGATACAAAAGCCAGACAAAAATATCACAAAAAAAGAAAACTACAGACCAATATCACTGATGAACATAGACACAAAAAATCCTCAACAAAATACTAGCAAACTGAATCCAACAACACATTAGAAAGATCATACAGGGACTTCCCTGGTGGCACCATGTTTAAGAATCTGTCTACCAATGCAGGGGACACGGGTTCAATCCCTGGTCCGGGAAGATCCCACATGCCATGGAGCAACTAAGCCCGTGCACCACAACTACTGAGCCCATGCTCTAGAGCTCACGAGCCACAACTACTGAGCCCACGTGCTCCAACTACTGAAGCCTGCACACCTAGAGCCTGTGCTCTGCAACAAGAGAAGCCACCGCGATGAGAAGCCCATGCACCACAAGGAAGAATAGTCCTGGCTCGCTGCATCTAGAGAAGCCTGTGCGCAGGAACAAAGACCAACACAGCCAAAGATAAAATTAATCAATTAAAAAGAAATTTAGTAACGATTTCTCTCTTTAAAGTAATTCACCATGTTAATAAGAGACTAAAAAAAAAACCATATGGCCATATCAATAGCTATATGAAAAGTATTTGACAAAACTGAACATTCATGATTAACACTCTCAATAAACTACAAATAGAAAGGCAACGACCTCAAACTGATAAACGATATCTATAAGAACGCTACAGCTAACATCATATTTAATATTGAAAGAATGAATGCTTCTATGATGTCCAATCTCACTACTTCTATTCAATATTGGACTGAAGGTCCAAGTTAGTGCAAAAACTAATAGGTGTACAAATTGGAAAGGAAGAAAACTACTTACAGGTGACATGATCATGTTTTAAAATACAGTGTGTTAATAGAAAAGTTGAATCACAGTAAGGCCAACAGATCAGGAGAAAATTGCCATTGAAAAAATATAGACAATTAACATCTTGGTGTGTTTCTCGGGTCAAGGTGGTAGGTATGGCAGTTGTGCTCTTGGAGGATATGAACTGATAGCTTGGTAAAGTATATGTAAAGATTCGTGACGTCTGTGTGTAACTGAGGAGGAGCTTTGTGTGCAACCTATTTCTGTTGCAAATAGGTTTTAAACGATATGGCTTGATTTCAGTGTATGTCGTTAACACATTATTGACCGGGGGATTTTTGCAGAAACTAACGCCTGTGGCCGTAATACGTCTCTAGTCAAAAATGTGCTAATACGGTGTCAGGTCATTTGCAATTGAAATATCCAGCATTAGCCTGTAGGCAGGTCCTCTAATTTGACCAGTTACTGTGGTCCCTTGACCTCAAGGGCAAAGGATTTGTTGGTGGTAGGCAAGCTCGTAAGGTCTTTGGATCATAGGGTCTGTATCAACAGAACTTGATGGCATGCAGGCCTCAGCATTATGTCATGTGTGGTTGAAGCAATGGCTTCCTTGGAAGGTTTGAGTCTCTTGACCGCAAACCAATGAAAGCACCCAGACCCGCAGTAACCAGACCAACAGTCAACAGGAGGGTGTGCAGCTGCACTCGAGAGGTTTGTCGTACGATTTTGAGTTTCCTTGGCACATATAACTACCAAGGAAGGCTTGTCTGGCTTCATCGTTATCTGATATGGTGTTGTTACGGGTGTAATTGTGTTCGCCCCCTTCCCAACAAATTCATATGTTGAAGTCCTAACATCCAGTACCTCAGAATGTGACCCTCTTTGGAGAGAAGGTCCTTAAAGAGGTGATTATGTTAAAATGAGGTCTTTGGTGTGTGGGGGGGTCTGAATACGATGTAACTGGTATCCTTATAAGGGGAGGAAATTTAGACACACACAGAGACACCAGGTATGCATCACACAAAGAAAAGGCCATGTGAGGACAGAGAAAGAAGGGGCCATCTGCATGGCAGAGGGAAACATCCCAGAAGAAGACAGACCTGCTGATACCTTGATCTTGGACTTCTAGCACCCGGAACTGGGGTAAGATAAATCTGTTGTTTAAGCCACCCGGTTTATAGAATTTTGTTAATGACAGCCACAGTAAATTAATACAGTGTTGAATAAATTATGTCCAAACGTGTTTTTTTTTTTTTTTAAATGTACTAAGTGGAGTTTTCTATCTCCCTTTTTTGGTAGTCCACTCCGTCTGTGAGGATGGCCCTGGAATACTAATTTAATTTCCTGAAAAGGATCAGAGGGAGAACACAAATTAGCAACCCCTTATAACTGGTACATTTAGCAAAGTTTTGGGGTGGTGGAATTTTAGGCTCAAATGGGTCCCAGGAGAGTATGCACCCTCAATCTGGTTTCCAGCCCTTATTGGGTGGGGGGGGCAAGATAGAACATTTATAAAGATGGGGGTGATATTATTAAAGGGCCTCATACATAATGAGTCTTTATATACATGGAGGTCAGACATAACCCACTTTTTTTTTTTTTTTTTTTTTTTTTTAACCACACCACACAGCGTGTAGGATCTTAGTTCCCAGACGACAGATTGAACTCATGCCCCCTGCAGTGGAAGCGTAGAGTCTTAACTACTGGACTGCCAGGGAAGTCCCCATAACCCACTTTAAACATGGGAAAGGGCGCTGAGAAAGGTTTTTAATGTTGGTGTGACTCAGCCAAGGAGCTCTGAATTAAGATAAAGTAAGGTCTGGGGCAAGACAGAGACCCATTTATGAATCCATTTGCTGAACTGGAATTTGAAAAGGAGTTGTCTGAGGTGACCTTTCTGTCTTTTAATTAAATGGGCTATCTGGGACCCATCAGGGACATGAGTTCCATTGAATGCCTTTTCCAAGAGCTAGCAATGTGTATTTTGGAAAGTGAAATATGTGTCTTGGTTACTATCAGTAAGTTCTATAACTCTGAAGATGAGGAGTACCCTGGCAAGGCCTTGTATCGTGGCTTTAGTGTATGTAGAAACACGTGTGATTCGATTTATGTCCTGGGCATCTGTAAGGGAAGAGATTCTCAGAGTCCTCTACCCTAGCGTGCAAACAATTTTTAGGCAGTGGTCCAGCGGTTTGATAAATGTGAAGACGGTTCCATTTGCTGGCCAGGGCATCCAGCACTGAGAAGACTGCCTGAAGCTTGACCAAGTGTGTTGATGCTTGGGTCCCATCCTTCATCACGGACTTCCTGGTTAAGGGATGGAAAGCAGCAGCATTCCCCTGAGCTCCATCACATGGGTGGTGGCGGCACCCTCACGTAATCCACCATCTCCCACTGCTGTTCACTCAGTTTATCCCAAGGCAGCCAAGGGATCTGGCAGGTGATGGAGGATAGGGGAGGTCACTCCCTCCTGTAGGTGGCATATGACAGAACACTATGATTTGTATCCTATGTAATACGCTAACAGAACTTAAAGAAGACTAGACCTACGTAAAAGGAGAGATGTCATGTTTCTTGGATAAGACAGGTTTTTAAAATGTCAATTCTCCCTAGATTGATCTATAACTGTGACACAGTCACCTTCAAAATCTCCTCAGGCTTTCCTGTAGATATTGACAAGTGGATTCTAGAATTTACATGGAAAAATTGGGACTTCCCTGGTGGTCCAGTGGTTAAGACTCTGCCCTTCTACTGCAGGGGGCACCGGTTCCATCCCTGTTCAGGGAACTAAGATCTCACATGCCACGGGGTGTGGCCCCCCCCCCAAATAAAGGCCATTGATTGTTGATTCATAAACTATAAACACACAAGCCCAAGCTATGTAGGGGGCAATGTTGGATGGCCTATTTATAGAAGAGACCACATCATTTACTAAATAGGGCTTCCATGGTGGCACAGTGGATAAGAATCCACCTGCCAATGCAGGGGACACGGCTTCAAGCCCTGGTCCAGGAAGATCCCATATGCCACAAAGCAACTGAGCCCATGCGCCACAACTACTGAGCCTGTGCTCTAGAGCGTGCGAGCCACAACTACCGAGCCCATGTGCCACAACTACTGAAAGCCATGAGCCTAAAGCCTGTGCTCCGCAACAAGAGAAGCCACTGCAATGAGAAGCCCGTGCACCGCAACAAAGAGTAGCCCCTGCTTGCCGCAACTAGAGAAAAGCCCCCGTGCAGCAACGAAGACCCAACGCAGCCAAAAATAAATAAATTTTTTTAAATAAGTAAAAATTTATATAGAAAAATCATAGGGTTTAGAACATCTAACAATTTTTTAAAAGAAAATTAGAAGACACACTGCTTAATTTCAGGACTTACTGTAAAGCTATGGCAATCAAGATAGGTTGATATTAGGATGGAAATAGACATATAGCTCAATGAAACAGAATAGAAAATCCATAACTAGTATCACATATATACTGTCAGTTAATTTTTGACAAAAGTACCAAGGTAATTCAATGGAGAAAGTTGTTTTTCAACAAATGTTACTGCAATAATTGAACAACCTTAGGTTAAAATATATGAGCCTTGATTCTTTGCACCATATTCACAAATTTCCTCAGAATGTATCATAGACCTACATGTAAAACGGGAGCTATAAAGCTTATAACATAGAAGAAAACCTTTATGAACATGGGTTAGTCAGATTTCTTATACTGGACACAGAAAGGATGAAATCAAAAGACACTCAATAAGCTTGATAAATTCTATTTCATTAAAGATACTATTTCAAAAAGTTAAGATGCATAATGAGAGAAAATATTTATGACATAAATCTGTTGAAGGACTTGTACCCAGAATATCCAGGGAACTCTTGCAATTCAAGGAAGACAAATAATCCAACTTTTTTTAATGGAAAAAATATTTGAACATTTTCAAAAGATCACTAGTCAATAAGGAAATGCAAATTAAAACCACAGTAGTATACTACTACACACCTATTAGAATGGATCAGATTGGAAGGGAGGGAGGGAGGGAGGGAGGACAGCTTATTATCAAGTTGACTAAAAAGTACCCTAAACCCCAGCAATCTCACTCCTAGGTAGTTACCCAAAAGAAATGAAAACACATCCAAAAATCTGTATGCAACGTTTATAGCAGCTTTATTCATAAGTGCCAACTGAAAGATCCATCAGCTGGTTAATAAACAAACTGAGATAAATCCATACCATACTGTGAAATAGAATTTTAAGAGGAACGAATATTAATGAAATATTGATGAATATCATTTATGTTAAATGTAGTAAGTCATACTTGAAAGTCTAATTCAATTATGACATTTCAATTGTATGATTCAGTTCATGTGACATTATAAAGATATGAATCATCTGGAAACCTCAAATGTTTGTATTGTAAGTGGTACAACTTTGGGGGGAAAAGGTCTGGCCGTTTTTAAAAAACCTTAATATACTATCTCTCCCGTGGCCCAGTGATTACCCTCCTGGGTGTTGACCTAGGACAAATGAAAAGATAAATCCACGAAAATACTTATACAGAAACATTCGGCAAACATGGTAGAGTTAAGGACCTCTGAAAGTTCACTCTACGTAAAAGTAATGAAAAAATTGGTAGATACAGAATTGACTTTTTTCCCAGAACTCTGGAAATTAACCAAAGGCTTGCAGCAGCCCAGGTGTATTTAGTCAAGAAAAAAAAACAGCTGAATCTCGTAAGAAGAGCAAGGTCTGTGGTTTTAACTTAGTTTAGGTCCATCTCCCACTTCCCAGCTCAGCAGTAGCCTTGGAAGCTGAGAGGCTGCATTTCCATTACTGGAGGAAGCAGAGTAGACCTAGGGCTCTTTCAAAGCCTCCTTCCCAAACAATTATTATTGGGTCAATTAGTTGATTCCCTGGGAAGGCCCAACCCGTGCAATGTTTTCACATCATCGTGGTCTGAGGCAGTTCAGCTGGGGCAGATAATGAACCAATCACAAAGCTTAAAAGGAAAAGCTGAGGAGTGAGATGTCCCTTAGGTGCTCCTGTCAACCAAAAAATAATGCAGGGGGCTTCCCTGGTGGCGCAGTGGTTGAGAGTCCGCCTGCCGATGCAGGGGACACGGGTTCGTGCCCTGGGAATATCCTACATGCCGCGGAGCGGCTAGGCCCTTGAGCCATGGCCGCTGAGCCTGCGCGTCCGGAGCCTGTGCTCCGCAACGGGAGAGGCCACAACAGTGAGAGGCCCGCGTACCGCAAAAAAAAAAAAAAAAAAAATGCAGGAATCTGCAAATAAGTAAAGAGTTTATTTGGGGCCTTTAAGAACTGCAATGTGGGAGACATAGTTTCAGGCAACCATGAAAGAGTGTTCCAAGGAAGAGAAAGAGTCGTGGGCTTATAAAGACAAAAAGTTTTTAGGTTGTTAAAAGTTGCCGGGTGACTTGCAGCAATATGGATGGAACTAGAGATTATCATACTAAGTGAAGAAAGAGAAAGACAAATACCGTATGATATCACTTCTATGTGGAATCTAAAATATGACACAAATGAACTAATCTACAAAACAGAAACAGACTAGACATAGAGAACAGACTTGTGGTTGCCAAGGGGGATGTGGTTGAGGGAAGGAAAGATTGGGAGTTTGGGATTAGCAGATGCAAACGATTATATATAGGATGGATAAACAACAAGGTCCTACTGTGTAGCACAGAGAACTATTTTCAATATCCTATGATAAGCCATAATGGAGAAGAATAAGAATGTGTATATATATATATATATATATATGTATAGCTGATTCACTTTGCTGTACAGCAGAAACGCAACTTTGTAAATCAACTATACTTCAGTTTTTAAAAAAAATGGAGAAAAAACGTTGCTGGGTGAGAACTGCAGTGGATTCTGATGTGAGCCAGAAAATATTTGTTCTTAGGAATCATGAGGTTTTTTTTTTAGTGTAAGCATTGGTAAGTTGACAGGCATGAATTTCTGGCAGAGGTTCTAGATAGCTGCATCAGATCAAAAGGTCAGATTCCAACCAGGCTGAGACGTGCTTATGACTTACGTCACTTCCTCAATGGCCTCCTGGCTCTACTTTAGCGAGTGCTCTTAGCAATACCAACTCCGTTTTTGTTTTTTTTTTTTTCTGGCTGCGTTGGGTCTTCGTTGCTGTACGCAGGCTTTCTCTAGTTGAGGCGAGCGGGGGCTACTCTTTGTTGCGATGCGCGGGCTTCTCATTGCAGTGGCTTCTCTTGTTATGGAGCATGGGCTCTAGGCTCACAGGCTTCAGTAGTTGTGGCACGTGGGCTCAGTAGTTGTGGCTCACAGGCTCTAGAGCGCAGGCTCAGTAGTTGCGGCACACGGGCTTAGTTGCTCTCTGGCATGTGGGATCTTCCCAGACCAGGGCTCAAACCCGTGTCCCCTGCATTGGCAGGCAGATTCTTAACCACTGCATCACCAGGGAAGTCCCAAAGTCACTGTTTTCTGATATTAGTAATGAACACTCCAGCTCTCAGTTCCTGTTTGCACGATGTCTTTTCACATCCTTTCACCTTCAGCCTATTTGTGTCTTTTGAAGTGTGAAAGGAAAATTAAAATGGAGTTGGGGGACTTCCCTGGTGGTGCAGTGGTTAAGAATCCGCCTGCCAATGCAGCGGACACGGGTTTGAGCCCTGGTCCGGGAAGATCCTACATGCCACAGAGCAACTAAGCCCGTGCGCCACAACTACTGAGCCTGCGCTCTAGAGCCTGTGAGCTACAACTATTGAGCCCGTGTGCCACAACTACTGAAGCCCATGTGCCTAGAGCCTGTGCTCTGCAGTAAGAAAAGCCACCACAATGAGAAGCCCGCACACCTCAACGAAGAGTAGCCCCCGCTCACTTCAACTAGAGAAAGCCCACGCACAGCAAAGACCCAATGCAGCCAAATTAATTAATTAAAAAAAAAGAAACACCGGCTTTGACAAAAATTGGTACAAGACACAGAGAAGGACATTTTATAATGATAAAAGGGTCAATCCAACAGATTTTTCAACTTTACTGTTTGCAAACTGTAGTAAAATGAAAAAGGGAGACCCAAGAGACATAGAAAATAACAACAAAATCAAAGAGACATCACATCTAACTACAACAGCAAAAACCCAGAATAGGCAAATCTATTTTATGATAATACATCAGAACAGTGTTTAGTCTGGTTATGCAGGAGAGGAGCATGAGGGAGGAGCCTGGGAAGGGGCATTACAAACTCCCTGGGATAATTCTTTATCCTGCTAGGGGCTCCAATTAATTGCACACATATTCAGATTTTGGAACTCACTGAATAGTTCACTTAAGATATGTGCATTTTGATGTATGTAAGTTTTACCTCCAAAGAAAAACTATCCATCCACAAATACTGAACTCTTGTTAATGATACGGACACTGAAATACTTGGGAGGAAATATCTTCAACTTACTTTGAAATGCATCAACGTAAGATGTTTGAAGGTTAAAAGACTCACACTTTCTGATCAAAACTTCAAAGCAACTGCAGTCAAGATAATGTGGTACCGGCATAAGGATGGATATATAGATCAATGGGATGGAATTCAGACTCCAGAGATAAAACCTTATGTCTGTGGTCAACTGGTTTTCAAACAAGGGCGCCACAATCATCAATGGGGAAAGAAGAATCTTTTCAACCAAGAGTGCTGGACAACTGGATAGCCACGTGTCAAAGAATGAAACTAGATACTTACTTCCGATTTTATACAAAATTAGCTCAAAATTGACCTAAGACTTACATGTGAGAGTTAAAGCTAGAAAGATTTCCAAAGAAAACAGGTGAATATGCATGACCTCGGATTTGGAAATGGATTCTTAGAACATGAGCAACAACGGAAAAAGATATCTTGGATTTCATCAAAATTAAACATTTTTGTGCAAAAGACATTATGAAGAAAATGGAAAGACAACATACAGAATGGGAGAAAATATTTGCAAATCATGTATCTGATAAGGGACTAGTATCTAGAACATATGAGGTACTCTTACAACTCAATAATACAAAGTCAAATAACTCAATTTTGAAATGAGCAGATTAGTTGTTAGGAAAAGGCAGATCAAAACCACAAATACCACTTCACACCCACTAGGATAGCTAGAATGAAAAAAAAAATCAAGTAATAACCAGTGTTGGCAAAGATGTGGAGAAATTGGAAGCATGGCTGGCAGGATTGTAAAATGGTGCAGACACTTTGGAAAAGAGTCTGGCAGCTTCTCAAACATTTAAACATAGTTACTACAATGTCAGGGACTATTTATGTCTATTCACTGTTCTATTTTCAGCCCCTAGCAGCATTCTGGAAAATAGAGTAGGCAAATAATAAATATCTGTGGATGAAATAGCTAAAGGAATGAATCTCTCCATATTTCCATATTCTTATTTTCTAAAATTTTGGTTATCTTTGATCACCTTTTCATACGACAATGGTTTTATTATATTATTTTCTATATAGAGAATGGAAAACTACTTTTTCTTTTCTGTAATCTAGTTATTCAATTTTTTTTTCCTATTGCTAGTTTATGAAAAGTTTATTTCGGCTCCACAACTTGTTTTAGTAATGTCATATAAACTTTTAGGATCGTTGTCAAATTCAGGAAGTCCCCTACCAATTTTCTTTCATGTATGAGGTGCAAGATTACAAGGCATCTGAAGATCTCTTGTTCAGTGACAAGCCTTAAAAACTCTGCATTGTCAACATTCATTAAGTTTGCAGAGGGAGAGTTCCTGGAAACCATTCCTATACTGAGACAACAGGCAGTAACTTAACTATATATAAAAGTGATTGCAAACCACATAAATACATTTCACTAAATCCAAAAATAAATAAATAAATAGAGTTACTAGATGACACAGCAACTCTACTTCTACCCAAGAGACATGTCCAAGACAAATGAAAACACATGCATGCAAAAACTTGTATACAGAGGTTTACGGTAGCATTATACATAGCAGCCAGAAGGTGGAAACAATCCAAACTGATGAATTAAGCAAAATGTGCTACATCCATAAATGGAATATTATTCAGTCATAAAAAGGGACGGAGTAGTGATACATGCCACACATGGATAAACCTTGAAAGCATTACACCAAATCACAGTCATAAAAATCATAGCCAGTCATAAAGACTACATATTATATGATTCCATTTTTACGAGTGGTGGAGGGGGTGTAGTAGCTAAAAGGTACAGTGTTAATTTGAGGCGATGAAAATGTTCTAAGATTAACTGTGGTGACAGTTGCACATATCTGTGCTTATATTAAAAACTTTTGAATTTTACACTTTAAGTGGGTGTATTACACAGTATGTGAATTGTATCTCAGTCAAGCAGTTATAAAAAGTAAGTAAAGAAAGCACTATTCAAAATCATTTTCTAGTATTGCAAATTGTTATGAATACCTATTTTAAGGAGAGCATTGAAAACAACTGGTTTGGGAGAGGGATAAATTGGGAGTATGCGATTAACAGATGCACTCTACCATATATAAAATAGCTAAACAACAAGGATTTACTGTAGAGCACAGGGAACTATATTCAGTATGTTGCAATAAACTATGACAAAAAAGAATTGAAAAAAGAATATAGATATATACATATGTATAACAGTCATTTTGCTGTACACCTGAAACACAATATTGTATATCAACTATACCTCAATAACAGATAAATAAAAATTCAAGTCAGAAAACAACTGGTTTGTAAGGCAAGTAGTAAATGTAGAAATTTTTAAATTCACTTCTACACTATTATTTGGGAAACAAAAATGAGAACAAACAAAACGAACAAATGAAATTGCATCATAAAAGGCAAATGCCTGGTACATCACAAATAGTAAATATTGGGTATCGTCTTTCACCCTCCAAGAAATCAGAAAAGACGCGGCCACTCACTGCAAAACAAGATACGAAAACGCAGCTCACCTGGAACTTGGTTGTTTTCTCCTTTCTCTGGGGAAGGGCAGAGTCACGAGCAGACAGAGCTGGAGAAAGGAAATGAAGTCATAAGAAAAAGGCAGGAATCCCCTAGCCTGCTTGGCATCTTTGCGAAAGTTACAGGAAGGTTCCCCTTCCACCGAGCAGACACAGCCCCGGGTGAGCAGAGTGTGGGCTGGGGTCCTGCCGCCTCTAGTTCACCTCGGACAAGCACTGTCAGTGCCGACAGCTGGTCCTCAGAGCGCCCAGGCCAGCCGTCCCACCCCAGGAAATGTGGGGCAGGGGAGGCAATAGAATATATTTTGGGGCTGGGGCAAAAATGCCCGCATTCAGGGGACTTCCCTGGCTGTCCAGTGGTTAAAACTTCGCCTTCCAATGCAGGGGGTGTGGGTTCGATCCCTGGTCAGGGAGCTAATATCCCACATGCCTCGTGGCCAAAAAAACAAAACATAAAACAGAAGCAATATTGTAACAAATTCAATAAAGACTTTAAAAATGGTCCACATCGGGCTTCCCTGGTGGCTGGGTGGTTGAGAGTCCGCCTGCCGATGCAGGGGACGCAGGTTCGTACCCCGGTCCGGGAAGATCCCACATGCCGCGAAGCAGCTGAGCCCGTGAGCCATGGCCGCTGGGCCTGCGCGTTTGGAGCCTGTGCTCTGCAACGGGAGGGGCCGCGGCGGTGAGAGGCCCGCGTACAGTGGGGAAAAAAAAAAAAAAAAAAAAAAAGGTCCACATCTTCAAAAAGAAAACAAGAAACAAAAACAAACCAAAAAACCCCAAAATGACCGAGTTCAGATCATGGCCGTGCTACTCACTGGTCAAGTAACTGGTTTATGTTAGTCATCTGCGAGTTGAGGATTCCAACAGAGCCTGCCTCTCAGGATAATTGTGAGGATTAACGTGTGGGCAGGTGCAAAGCTCTTCTCACTCT
Source organism: Delphinapterus leucas (assembly GCF_059928025.1). Taxonomy (NCBI): domain Eukaryota; kingdom Metazoa; phylum Chordata; class Mammalia; order Artiodactyla; family Monodontidae; genus Delphinapterus; species Delphinapterus leucas. The sequence goes on from NC_143148.1 coordinate 10,952,579, forward strand.
ACTGGGGGACCCTCTTTCCTGGTAGCTTCATAGAACCAGATGCTATTCTGAATGGTAAAGCCGTCTTTGGCAATGTGCTTGTCAGACACCCGAACTTCAGACTGTAATCTTTGAAAAGTGTGAAATTCTGGTTGGCAGCTTTACTTATTTGTTGCTTAGTAAATTTTTTTATGTTCTTATTTGTTTCATTAAAAGGAATCATTGTGGGAATTCTCTGGCCATCCAGTGGTTAGGACTCTGAGCTTTCACTGCCGAGGGCCTGGATTCGACCCGTGCTCGGTGCAAAGAAAAATAAAAGAATCGTTGCTGGTGAATTTTCTTCCTGAAGCCAGAAAAGGCTCAATGACCCATCCCTCTCCTATGTTCATGGACCAATGGACCTCTGACGTATCTTAATTTGTCGTGTTAGAACAAAAACATTGCGAGTCTCTGTTTCACTTAATGGTACTTGAGTAGTGATGACAAAACCCAACCCACATAGTTGTTTTGGAGATTTTGTGAGCTTATCTATGTGAGGCTCAGTGCCTGGCACGTTAGATACATTCTCAATAACTAATGAGGATCAGATGACTTTTGCTCCCATTTAATAGATAGGAAGGCTGAGGTTCAATGAGAATAAGGCACCCGGGTCACAGAGTTGACAATAGGCAGTGGCTGGGCCTGAATCCAGCTCTGACTCAAAAGCCTGTGCTCTTCACCATATCTCCGTGCTGCTCTAAAGACAAATACAAGACAAGAAAGGGGGAATTCTCATGGAATCAGGAAAGGACAGTCGAGGAGTGGATTCATTTATCTATGGCTGCTGTGGAAAATTAGCACAAACTTAGCTTCAAACAACACAAACATATTCTCTTACAGTTCTGGAGGTCAGAGATCCAAAGCGAGTACGGCTAAAGTCAAGGTGTGGGCAGGGCTGATTCTTTCTGGGGGCTCCAGGGAAGGATCCATTCCCTGCCTCTTCCAACTTTGAGAAGCGGCTTGTGGCCCCTCCCACCATCCTTAAAGCCAGCTGCATGGAATGTTCTCTCTAACAGGCTGCCTTCCTTTTATAAGCCTCTTGTGATTACATTGGGTCCACCTGGATCATCTGAGATCATCTCCCCATCTCAAGACATTGATTACGTCTGCAAAGTCCCTCTTGCCATATAAGGGAACATACACATAGGTTCTGGGGATCAGGACGTGGGTGTCTTTGCGGGGGGCACTACTCAGCCATCCCCAGGGAGTGAAGGACAGACCCACAGAAGAGGGAGAAACCTCCTGCTGACATAGGATCTGCTTGCCGGATAGTATAACGCAGGGAGGATCGTGGTTTCTGGAGCCACATCGTTGAGGGTTTAACACGGACTCGTTACCTCTCTGTGCCTCATCTGTGTAAAAGGAAGATTGTAACCTCCTCGCAGGGTCATCAGGAGGCATAACGCTGTGAATACACATAAAACACAGCGCTAGGAGCCTGTGCTCCGCAACGGGAGAGGCCACAGCAGTGAGAGGCCCGCGTACCGCAAAACAAAACAAAACAAAACAAAACACAGCACCGGGCCGCGCACACTGTAAGCATTTGAGACACGTTCCCTATTCCCGTTAGCGTCTCCCCTTACCGGCAGAAGTATCCCCCCCACAACTCCTAACTTCTTCTCTGTGCCTCAGTGACCATCAGAAGCCTTCCTCCCAGTAACGGGGAGTTGCACGGAGGTCTGACAATTCTGGGGGTTTAGTGGGAAAACCTCACTGGACCAGATAAGGGTTTGGTTCACCTGGCTCGGTTTTGTCCGTGACGTCCAGCAGGGTCCCTTTTCTAGACCCGACTTTCCAGACTTGGCCTTTCCTGAGTTCTCGAGTCCTCACACCCCTTTATGTGGGCCATTGTTTCCACCTGGAAGACGCTCTTTCCCTTTATTTTCCTGGAAAACTTTCATGTGCCCTTAAAAACCTACTCAGCTGTTGCCTTCAGGAAGCCCTCCATCACCCTCCAGGGATATTTTATTTTATTTAGTTATTTTTAAATTTATTATCATTATTATTTTTTTGGTTGTGCCCGAGGCATGTGGGATCTTAGTTCCCCGGCCAGGGATCCGACCCCCGCCCCCTGCAGTGGAAGCGTGGATTCTTAACCACTGGACCGCCAGGGAAGTCCCATCCAGGGATATTTGATTAATTAACCTCCTGTGTTGCCCGAGAGGCGATCAATTCTTACTCAGCTTCGTATCGCCAGTCCCTCAGATAAAAGGGTGGAATCCACAATGAATGGAGGAGTGAATGAACCCACAAGTGGACAGGGGAGCTGTGGCCCGGGTGAGAGCTGAGGTTCCCCGGTCAGAGGATTTGGAGAACCGCGGTTTTATTTTCTGGGTTTCTTACCGTATCTACTGTTCTCAAGCATCTTGAGGACATCTGTGGGATGTCTTTGAAGACGATAAACATTTCTCGTTGAAGCCCTGATTTGGCCACCGGCTCCTCCCTCACAACGTTCCTGCCAGCCTTTCTTACCCCGCCTTAGAAAAGCCCTTTTCTGTTTAAATTTGAGACACTTGCAGATTTCTGAAATCGGAGGGTTCTCCCTATGACAAGTGTTTGGTTTTTTTTTTAACATCTTTATTGGAGTATAATTGCTTTACATTGTTGTGTTAGTTTCTGCTTTAAAACAAAGTGAATCAGCTCTATGTATACATATATCCCCATATCTCCTCCCTCTTGCGTCTCCCTCCCACCCTCCCTATCCCACCTCTCTAGGTGGTCACAAAGCACCGAGCTGATCTCCCTGTGCTATGCGGCTGCTTCCCACTAGCTAGCTATTTTACGTTTGGTAGTGCATATATACAAGTCCTTTTGAATGAAGTCTGTCCTTATTGAGGTTCAGATGTGTTTTGATTTGACAGGCAGGGCTCAAAAGTGATGAATGCTGTCAGAGTGTGGATAAGCAGCTTAGTTTCAGATGGTCTCATCTGGCAATAAGCCTTTCCTGTGGGTGTTTCCGTGTGACCCAGTGGGTCCAGCAGCTTCCATGATATTTTTTTTCACTTTCTTTATTTAAAAAAAATAAGATATAGGGCTTCCCTGGTGGCGCAGTGGTTGAGAGTCCGCCTGCCGATGCAGGGGACACGGGTTCGTGCCCTGGTCCGGGAAGATCCCACATGCCGTGGAGCGGCTGTGCCCGTGAGCCATGGCCGCTGAGCCTGCGCGTCCGGAGCCTGTGCTCCGCAACGGGAGAGGACACAACAGTGAGAGACCCGCGTACCAGAAAAAAAAAAAAAAAAAAGATATATTTGACTTACAACACTGTGTAGATTTAAGGTGTACAACAGATTGATTTGATACACTTATATTGCAAAATGATTGCCCTTGTGGTGTTAGTTAATACCTCTATCACGTCACATAATTATTTCTTCTAGTGGTGGGAACAATTAATGTTTATAATACAGTTTTGTTGTCTATAATCACTATATCATGTATTAGGTCTCCAGGACTTATTTATCTACTAGTTACATGTACCCTTAAACAATAGCTCTCCCATATCCTCCACCCCCAGCCCCTGGTAACCACCATTTTATTCTGTTTTTATAATTTGGGTTTTTTTATTTTTAATTTTTTTTAAGGTGGGGGGGGTCAGGGTCTTATTTAAACGTATCTGAATTTTTTAACGACCTGTCTAATCAATTCTTTTTTCCAGCTTCCTTTTTAAAATTTAATTTAAAAAAATTTATTGCAGTATAGTTGATTTACAATATTATATTAGTTTCAGGTGTACAACATAGTGATTCAAAAGTTTTATAGATTATACTCCATCTATAGTTATTATAAAATATTGGCTATATTCCCTGTGCTGTACAATATATCCTTGTGGCATGTTTATTTTATACATAATCGTTTGAACCTCTTAATGCCCTACGCCCCTCTCCCCCGTCCCTCTCCCCACTGGTAACCACTAATTTGTCCTCTGTATCTGTGAGTCTGTTTCTTTTTTGTTATACTCACTACTTTGTTTTATTTGTTAGATTCCACATATACATGACAACATACAGTATTTGTCTTTCTCTGTCTGACTTATCTCGCTTAGCATAATGCCCCCCAAGTCCATCCATGTTGTCCCAAATGAAAGAATTCCCTTTTTTCTCATGACTGAATAATACTCCATTGTATACATAACACCACATCATCTTTATCCATTCATTCACTGACAGACACTTAGGTTGTTTCCATATCTTGGCTATTGTGAATAATGCTGCAATGAACATGGAAGTACACGTATCTCTTCAGTAACCTGTTTTCATTTCCTTTGGATCTATGCCCAGAAGTGGGAGCATCCATGCTGTTTTGTCACAGTTTAGGGTCCCCCTAGAGGGCTGTCCTAAGTCTGCCACAGTTGCATAGTCTGAGCCAGTTTTTTGAGTGAAGAAATTCCATCCCATTTCAATTAAGCACAGCACGTGCTGGGGCTGAAACACTTAGGTAGACAGTCTCAGGTTTCAGCTCAGAGGCAGGTCCAGGCAGATAAGCATCTGTGATTTCAGGATTCGCAAAAAAGCCAGCTGCTTTTCTTTGGCAGCAGCAAAGCCGAGACTCAGTAGGGTCAGACAGCTATGTTCTAAGTTCAAGTAAGGCTTTCCTGGAACCCCTTCCTCTTCATCATTCTTAGAGTCCAAACTGACCCTCTAGAAAACATGCACACCAGGCTGGAGAAGCGTCAGCCTCTCAGGGTCAGACACCTGATTTCCCAGGAGCCCAATAACAACTGAAAACGGCTTTTGAAATCTCCGAAAGTGTATCTCCATCTGGAGATTGCCTCCCTTTTCGTGTTGTCTCCTTTTTTCCCCAGAGGTTCCTATAGGCAAGACACATCTCTGTTCTTCAGACTCAGAGATTAAGTTTCAACCTGCCCACTGGCAGCAGAAATCCAGGGCGCTGTGGCCCCCTGCCACTTTTTCTTTGCAGCTTTCCGTGACTGAGATGATCCCACATCTAAGTGTATTAGCCACAAAATACAAACCCACGCTTTTAAAAGTTTCCCTCTTTCCCCCTCAAACCCCTGAGCAATAAATTCAGCACTTACAGGGTTAACATTACAGTTCGAGGGTTGAAGGGAGGGGCGCCGTGGCAACTCCGTGAAGCTCTCAAGGAGGCTAAGCATTTTCCTCCTAGGCCCTCTTTTTTTCTCTGGTTTATCTAAAGTTTTGTTCCTTGGGGTAAAGTCTGGAGAAAACCAGTCTGACACAGTTAATTCCCTAGCAACAACTGTGACAACACGTGTGAAGTGTATCTACCAGGAAGGCCCATCACACCGCCCAAGATTCCCACTGCAGGCTGGTCATGTAGTCACGCTCTGCCGAGCACGAACTCAAATTCCCGGCGCCCAGAAGGAAAGCAGGTGTTCAGCGTAAGCCGCATTATTTGTACAAAGAGTCAAGGCACAGTGAATCCCCGTTAACAGGAAATGGTGAGGGAACCCTACCAAAATCCAAGCTCCCAGATGTCCTTCATGACCTCGAAACAGGCCTTTCTACAGAAGGTGGTCTCAGACCTGCTATTAACTCTTTTCGGCATCGGAGCTCTTTGCTGGGAAGGGAGAAAACAGAATGCACCTGTGGTTTGGGATTAACTTTAGAGGTGTCAATTTATGCTTTTCAATATACACAGTTGACCCTTGAACAACTTGGGGGTTAGGAGCGCTGACCCTCCACTCAGTCAAAAATCTGAGTATAACTTATAGCTGGCCCTCCATATCCAAGGGCCCGCCATATTGGAAGTTCCCCATCTGTGGATTCAACCAACTGTGGATTGTGTATTTCTGTACTATTTACTATTTTCTTTTCATTAATGACTAAGTGGCCACATTTAATTCCAGGTAAATGTTAGAACCTCTTGGATTACAACTATAAATACATTTTTTTTTTAAAAAAGGAACACAGAAATAACTATCAACGGTGTCTGAGAATAGAGCCTAAGTCAATGTACGTTGCATGTATTACAGGCAAGGCAGAGGCATTTTTTTTAAAGCTTTTGCACAGACTTCAAATAATCTTAAAAGAAATATGCAGGCCTTTATAAGATTTGACTTGCTGAAATCACAACACCTTCCACTCATGAAAAGTCATAAGACTTCAGCTTTTAAAGAAAATAATAAAATAAAAAGAACAGTTCCAGCCTTAGACCAAAAAGACCTGGAGGAGTATGGTAATTAGATTAAACAAGCATGGTCAAGCTTGGCACCTGAATGCACTTAAGAGCAAACGCTCAAAGGGGGTGGGGAGGAGAACAACCTATTTGGTAACAAAGGTGTATTATATATACTGTGATATAAAAAAGCTATGATGAAAATGTACCTTTTGCTAAAGCTTATACAAGTTCCTTGGTCCATAAAAACTGTTAGATTTTCATCTTCTAGTCTGATTACCTTTTACTCCAGCCACATCTCTATTTCTTGCCCAGTTAAACAAAACCAAACACAAACCAACCAAACAAAAATAACAGCTGAAAAAAATCAATTTCCAAAAAGTTGTACATTTTGATGTTTTTTTGTTTGTTTGTTTTACTGTGGCTTCTGCACTTCAAATCAGCACTTGCAGGTAATGGGCTTTTTGAATAGTATCACTGGCTATGAAAAGTTTTCCCAAGAAACCACAGAAGATTCTTCATTTTTTCTTTCTTTTTTTTTTTGTCAACATTTGGCCGCACTCAAGTCAGTGTACGTCCTAGCAAAAAGACAGTATTTAGGACACAACTGTTGCTGTACATGATGTGACACTGGTCGAATTTGTGCTGACATTTGTGTAATTCCCCTTGCTGTTTGTGTTTGACTCATTAGGGGGCACTTGGCTGGAGTTGGCTTGAAGGATTGCTCCCGCCGCACTGCAATGTGGCTATGGCACCAGTTCTGGGGTGTAGGCCCTGGTTCTGGGGTGTTGGTGGAATAAATGATTTCATCATTATGGACCAAAGTCACTGGAACCTGGACTGGCTGCCGGAGCCCTCTCAACCTTCTCGGAATGCAGAAATGTCTGGGACAACACAGAGCATACTCTCTCCACGTCTGTACATAGTTTCAGCTTCTACATCCCCAAACCACACTCGTAAATTTGGAGTGAAATTCTGTCCTGTAAGTTCAAGCATTGCTACGTCCCCACTGCCATTCAGCTGAAGACTGTCTACAACAGGCATGGGTATGACTGGGGCAAGGACAGGGCCCATCGCCTGGTAAAATGTATACTCTGCCTTATCCGTACTATTGATTGTCCAGGAAGCGCCATCATTTATCATCTCTTTATTTGGTTCTTTTGGGCATGGAGTGGCCTGAAACTGAATTATTCTTTCTTGAGAAAGGCACAAGTACATTCTTTCTGTATCCTTAAGGTAAAAGGCACATTTATGGAGCTGTGACACAGGATCATGTGCATCCAGTAATGCGGTCTGCTTATCAACTTTCCTAATTATCAATCTTGGGAGTGCCATGCCAGTAACTGAACACACAAGTTTGACTGTTTGTCCATAATGGATGTTTCCATCGCGGTCTGTGAATTCTTCTCCTTCTGATTCATCATCATCTAAGAGATGAATGTAAAAGGCTCCCCACTGCTGAGAACTGGCATGGAAATTACCTCCTACATGCAAGGATCTGGTACTAACTGTCTGGGATGGAAGTCGATTAAACAGAGCCACCTTTGTTACCGAGGCGATGCATAAGTCAGCATTTTCCAATGACTGCTTCTTTTTGGAAGGTTTGGAGGTGACTTTTATCCGCTTGCTGAGGAACATACCAAAGCCATCACTATTGCCACAGAACGTCTTTACAGACAGCATGAAGTGCTTCCTCTTGTCTGAATCAGATATATACAATGTTTTGGCCGTGCAATAGTTCTTTCCTTCCAAGTTCAGCTGCTGCATTTCTTGGTCACTATTTCCCATTCCAATAAATGCACATGGTTGAGACTCTTGTTCAGAACAACCATCGCGTTCCATTTATTCTTTTTTTTTCCTTCCATCCACTGCTCATAAGATACACATAAGGAGGAGGGCAAAACAACCTTTTTTCATTTCCATATGACTTCTATGCAGCTTTTGCATGAAGAATAAGTACTGTTTGATCCCCTCGCTCTTTTTTTTTTTTTTTTTTTTTTTTGCGGTACGCGGGCCTCTCACTGTTGTGGCCTCTCCCGTTGCGAAGCACAGGCTCCGAACGTGCAGGCTCAGCGGCCATGGCTCACGGGCCCAGCTGCTCCGCAGCACGTGGGATCCTCCCGGACTGGGGCACAAACCCGTGTCCCCTGCATCAGCAGGCGGACTCCCAACCACTGCGCCACCAGGGAAGCCTCCCTCGCTCTTTTAAATAATTTCACATAGCTTCCCTAGTAAGTCATTTAGATGGAGGCGGCTCACCAAATTTTCTTTTAATCCACGCCATGGTACTTCAAGAATATGTTAAGGTAGGGCTTCCCTGGTGGCGCAGTGGTTGAGAGTCCTCCTGCCGATGCAGAAGACACGGGTTCGTGCCCCGGTCCGGGAAGATTCCACATGCCACGGAGCGGCTGGGCCCGTGAGCCATGGCCACTGGGCCTGTGCGTCCGGAGCCTGTGCTCCGCAACGGGAGAGGCCACAGCAGTGAGAGGCCCGTGTACCGCAAAAACAAACAAAAAAACAAACAAACAAACAAAAAAACATGTTAAGGTAAGCCACAGGCTGGAACACTTAGATGCCCCTCAAAACACCTCAGCCAGTGTATCTGTATCATTCTCCTTTCCTTTTGAGATAATAATGGTTCCGAAGAACTATAATGCTTCCATTTGAATGATAGTTTCATAATTTCAATGACTCATTAACATAACAAAAGACACCTTTATCACTCAGGAAATTCCATGGGTTTTAGGAGCTGTGAGCCAGGAACCTGTCACAACAGGCACCATCTTCCACAAACTCTCGCCAAAACTCCAACCCTCCTGTACTATTTACTACTGAAAAAAAAATCCACGTGTAAGTGGACCCATGCAGTCCAAACCCAAGTTCAAGGGTCAACTGTATGAAGAAATATAGGGGAAAAAATGTGTATTGGGACTTCCCTGGTGGCGCAGTGGTTAAGACTCCTTGCTTCCACTGCAGGGGGCACAGGTTTGACCCCTGGTTGGGGAACTAAGATCCTGCATGCTGTGCAGCATGGCCAAAAACCAAAAAAAAAAAAAAAAAAAAAAAAATGGGTATAAACACAATCACACACTCATCCCCTGCCGGTTCTGGGTATGAGAGAGCCCGGGAGCAGTGACTCTACAGTAACGAGTACACCTAGTACCCATATTTTGGCCTCTAATCACCATTCTCCACTACACGGAAGAAGGCCTCCTTGTTAAAAGGAGGGGCTAAGTTGGAGAAGGTCATTTCGAGGATGTGACCACTGGTTGACCCATGAGCTGGACTTGGGCAATTGGAGGCTCCTTGCCCCCTCCCCAGTCTTTGGAATATGCAGTCCACTTGCCCGCTCCCCACTAGAAGCTGCCTCCAGGACACAGCCTTGAGACAGTAAGATGTTGTTAAGACCATCTGGATTGAATACATGACTGAACCCAGTTAAGGCCTCTATATAAACTTTTAAGATTCTGGCAGGCGGGTGCAGAGATCTATTTGTCTTGCAGTCACCAAAGACAAGCCTTGTATGTGAGTTCCCTTATTAAACCTGCCACCTCCCAACCCTCTGTGTCTGGAGCTTCTGTTTCAGATTTCACCTAGGAGACTCCCAAGAGTGCAAATCAACAGGCTGGGGAAGTACAAGGTGAGCCTCACATGTCTTGTGCCAGAAAGTAAGGGGGTGATTAAAGAATGATGGGTACAAATTAAAAGGACACAGAAGCCAGCCTAAAGGGTTCCCATGGCCAAATCTGGGTTAATTTAAGGATCAAAATAAGTGACAGTAACTGATCATAACACATTGAATAGATTAGAAATCCAAGAGTCTAGATTATATTAATAAATCAGTTAATGAGAGTTTAATGAAAAGCAGGTATTTTCATGAACTCAAAGTACCACTCCACACACTACTTCCTGATTATAATGGAAAAAACTAGTAACTTTACAGTGAAAGGTCTAGCAGATATCATATGGGTCCAGTAATCGAAATTAACATCACCACAAATGGGATAAATAAAATTGTATGCCAAAAGAGCACATCATCACTTCTGTGATATTCTGGCCAAAGATGCATAAGCTGAATCTAATCACGAGGAAATATCAGACAAGTCCAAATTAAGGGATGTTCTACACAAGAACAAAAATAACATGTGATCTTCTAAAGTGTCGAGCTCATGGAAGTCTGAGAAACTATTCCATACTGAAGGAGGCTAACGTGCTGTAATGACTAAATGCACTGTGTGATCCTAGATTGGATAATTTTGCTATAAAGGACATTGTTGGGGCAATTGATGAAATGTGAATGGAATATGTGGATTAGATAGTAGTAATGTACAAATATTAATCTCCTGATGTTGGTTGTTATAAAATGATTGTGTAGAAAAATCCATATTTGTAATAATATACACTGAAGTATCCAGTGGTGATGGGGCATCATGATAGTCTCAGAGTTCAGGGAAGGAAAATCCCTTGTTACTGTACTTGTAAGTTTTATGTAAGTTTGAAAATAATTGTTTCAAAAATTTAAGGGGGGGATTGTAGAGTTACCTTCCTGTGTAATTATGAAATTAGCTGCTACTAAGACTTTTGTACTGGTTAGGATAGACTTGATACTTCAGATAACCCCTGAAATCTCAGTGTCTTAGTGCAAAAAAGATTTCTCACTCAAGTGATGTCCAACAGAGGTCAGGCAGTCCTTCATCTTGTGGCTACATATATGGAACAGGTGGCACCCATAATTCATGGCTAGAGATCACTGTGGAAGAGGAAGGAGAGAATCACCTGGAATATTTTTATGGGCAATGCCAGGAAGTGGTGCACATAATTTTTGTCCTCACTCCATTGGCCAGAATTCAATCATATGGCTCCAATCCATATTGGAGGATGTGAACATAGTCTTCTCATGTCCCTATAAAGAGAAAACAGTGTGTTGACCATATAGGAGTGTTTCTGTGATACTCTTAAAACATCACTTCAATAAACTTTCTCTCATGTGGTGGAGACTAATGAATTTAAGGGCCTGCGCATTGATTAAAGTTCTCACCACATTTTATTTATTTTATGAATACACTCTCTGATAACTTGTATGACCTGACATTAGAAAAAGAACATTAGGTTATTTTTCTAATACGGTCTGTTTAATAAATCTGAAGACTCACCCCAATTACAATTTTCTTCCTGTGTAGAAGGTATGGTAGCAGTTTGAGCATTGACGATAGCCGTGGCTACAACCATCACATTTATGGATTTTATTCTGCATAGATGTTTAATGATTGGGGAGACCGGAGGTATCTCTGGAATCCTTGCCATGCATGATACCAATAGAGTCCATCAACAGTGTAGGAAAACTGATGTCTTCCAAGAGTGAAGTGCTAACTGTAGCCCTTCCTGTAGCACGACCTTCATGGATTGGACATAAATAAGTGTGCATGCTGTTTACTAATACTTGAGGTGCAAATGAGGCCCCTACAACACTGTGCTATATTGTCTGTTGGTCACATGGGCATCATCACTTCTTTTTACGACTGAATCTGTTAAGGGCTCCCGTATTAAAAGAGAAGACAGGAACAGCATAGCTCAGAATCCCCTTCCCCAGGTGTTTCTTGGTGACAGTTGGCCATTGAAAAGGCACTCACATGAGACTTAGGAAGCATAGGAAGAAAAGGCATTATTCTCCAGAGGCAATTGCAGGAGGAATCGTGGACAGGCATGAGCTTCCAAGCATCCAAGTGAGCTTCTTAAGAATCATCCAGGGAATTCCCTGGTGATTCAGTGGTTAGGAGTCTGTGCTTTCACTGTTGAGAGCCCGGGGTCAATCCCTGGTCGGGGAGCTAATATCCCACAAGCCTCGTGGTGCGGCCAAAAAAAAGAAAAAAAAAACATCCATATTGATGCTGCTGTGAGTGTAACTGCTGTGTATGCTGAGCCACAGCTGTCATGCCAGCCAGGTGCAAAGGCAGCTTAGCTACTGAGGCTATTCTAGACGACAGCTTAGTTCCTTTTTCAGGCTCATTTGCTTTTGCTTTTCTGTTGAATGATTCCAATCATAAATAAAGCTTTTAATACTTAAAAAAATATATCACCCATATTGGTACTATAGACTGAGATAGCTTATGGGGCTTTCCGCATCTTCACCAGCTTCAGAGAAATCCCCTGAGTATCACTCATGTTGCTGCTGTAGACTGAGATTCTTGAGATTGGCAGCAGCTTCTAAGAAAGCTCTTGAGAACCCAGTTTGGCGCTGCAGGCTGGTGTTGGCTTCCCTGGTCAACGTTCCCTTAGCTCTTCCAAACGTGTGCGTGCCTCTTATTGCCTGTATTAAAAGCATTCATGCCTGCAGAAACTAACACAACGTTGTAAGTCCACTATACTCCAATAAGAATTATTACTCCATGGGAATTCCCTGGTGGTCCAGTGGTTAGGGTTCCGTGCTTCCACTGCAGGGGGCACGAGTTTGATCCCCGGTTGGGGAACTAAGATCTAGCATGCCATGTGGCAGGGCAAAAACAAATTATTACTCCCCGCCCCCCCCCCGCACAAAAAAAGCATTCATGCCTAGAATATACAGAGTGGCATCTGGTTCTCTATTGAACCCTGACAGGTCAAGTACTGACCATATGTATAGAATTTCTGTCCTCCTGTGCAGACTCTGATGAGTAAGAAAGTCTGAACTATTATTCAAAATAATAAACTCTTCACATGTATATGGTTTTCTTTTCCTCATGCACCTCTGATGAATAAGATGAGTTTCACATGAAGTCCTTAATATCTTTTTCCTATATATGGAAGCTTCTCTCCCATGTGGGTTCTGAGATGGACACGAAGATGTGAACTCCAAATAAGCCCTTACTCCACTCATCCCATTCATGGCTGTTTTCATTCTTATCACATTCATTATATTTACAGGATTCATCCCCTGAGAGAACACTCAGATGAGTGTGAAAACTCAGCTATATGCAAAATCCTTTCCATACACATAGCACTTGTAGGGTTTCTCCTCCTTATGGACTCCAGTGAATATGAAGGTATTTGCTCTCTCTGAAGCTCTTTCCACTGCTATTCACAGTAAGTCCTCCCTCCTGAGTGAAAACTAAGTGGACTTGAGGAATATCGCTTGAACTGAACTTGAAGAAACACTTTCCAGTCTTGCCGCATTTTAGGATTTCTCTCCAATGTTCACCTTCTAGTGGACACGATGGGAGTTCCTGTCAAATCCCTCTCCACATTCCTCACTTGTTTAGAATTTCTTTCCTATACTGTTGAAACACAAGTAAGTGACCTAAAGCCAAATCTCTTACCATGCACACTATACGTGTAAAACTATTATTCCCATGTGAACTCAATGGTGGCTGTAAGAGATGACTCCCTTCTAAAGCCCTTACCATATTTATACTGTTTTCTCCCTGAGAGAACAAATTGATGTCTGGGAATATATGAGCTGATCAAAATCATACCAACTATGTTCTCTGATCATAATGGAATCAAACTAGAAATTAAACTAAGAAGCAAAACAGAAAACTCTCCAAACATTTGGAAATGGAATGAAAATAAAAATACAACATATTAAAATCTAGGGGTGCTGAAAGGGAAATTCATGCCACTAAATGTTTACCTTAGTAAAGAGGAAAGGTCTCAAAACAATAGTCAAAATCCCACTCAGATAACTAGGAAAAGAGAAAAATAAATCAAAAGTAAGCACAAGAAAGGAAATAATAAAGAGCAGAAATAAGTACAATTAAAAACATAAAAATAAAGGAAAATCTATGAAACAAAAGCTGATTCTTTGAAAAGATCCATAAAATTGATAAGCTTCTAGCAAGACAAAGACATTACCAATATCAAGGATAAAATTGGGGATATAATTACAGATGTTGCAGCCAATAAAAACTTAATAAAGGACTTCTATGAACAACTCTATCCAGGTAAATTCAACAACTTAAGAGAAATAGACCAATCCTTTGAAAACCAAACTACCCAAATTCACCCAATATGAAATAATCTCAATAGTCCTATAACTATTGAAGAAATGTAATCCATAATTTTAAAACTTCCAAAAAAAGAAATCTCTAAGTCCAGATAGTTTCACTGGAGAATTCTACTAAACATTTGAAGAAGCATCAGCACCAATTATACACAATCTCTTCCAGAAAATAGAAGCCAATATTATCCTGATACCAAAATTAGAGACAGTACAAAAGAAAGGAAGAAAGAAAGAATGAAAGGAAGAAAGAAAGAAAGAAGTTTATTTAGTCTGTAGCTAAGTGAAAACTTGAAGCAATCATAGAAATATGACTGTTAATTATGTTAGGTGTGATAATAGCTTTCTGATCTTGTAAAAAATAGTCTATATTTAAGAGATGCCTATAGGTGTAAGAGATGCCATCAGGGATTTGCTTTAAATTATTTCAGCATGTAAGATAAAAAGGAAAAAGGGATAGATTAAGCAAATGTGGCAAAATCTTGACCATTGTTAAATTTGGGTGATGAATATATGGGGTCCATTTTATTTTCTCTTTTTGACTATTCTGGACGTTTTTCATAATTAAGAATTAAAATCTTGAATTTTTAAAGCCTGAATTTTACCAATACTGCCACTTGTATGAACTAGGGCAATGGTTTAACCCTTCCTCATGTTACAATGGGAATAATATTACTTACCTCACTGAGGCTTCAACATAGTAGGAATGGTGATCTTGAAGTATCCCTCAACGGATGTTAAGCTCTCTTTGTAAGAGTCATATCCCTTCTGAGAATGGACAAGATGTTTAACCAAGAAAGGAAATACTACTTTCTGGAATTTACTGAACTATCCCCCTTCTGGAAAAGGAGAAGGCAAATATGACAGAGAGCCCATAATACTAGGTCAGTGGGGATGAATGGAAAGCTGAATTCCCACTCCCCACCTCCCCACCTCACTCCCACCACCCACAGAGGTGAGGCAGTCCTAGGCAGTGCTCTAATGCCCCCTACTAGGCTGAATGGGGACAGCTGAACTTTCAGCAGCAAGGAGGTAGAGGCAGTTGGCCCTCTGCCACCCCCCCCACCAGCGCCCCCACTCCCACACACACAGTGTCAAAAGGGCCCAGAAGGAAGGTGAACTTCCATTCCCATTTGGACCTGTGTACTACACCTAAACAGGTGACTTCCTGACAAAAAAGATCAAATGGGATCCAAAGTCTTGCAACATTGTACCCCAAATATCCAGGATACAATAAAAAAAAAATCACCCATCATACCAAGAACCAGAACAATCAGAATTTGAATGAGAAAAAAACAATCAACAGACATCAATACCAAGACAATTTAGATGTTGGGATTATCTGAAAAGGATTTTGAAGTAATTACATAATCCTCCTTTTTGTCTCAGCTAGTTTGAGTTGGTTTTCTATTTCTTACAACTGAGAACATCCTAACGGTTATAAACATCCATGAGCTCCGGTAGCCCACCCCAGTGTATGGTGTTGGCCCTGGATTTCTGACAGTAACATGAAACTTGAGATACCATAGAACTTAAGCAACCAGTGTCCTGGAAGGTAAGGTCCAGAAGAAAAAAAAAATGTGAACAACTAGGTCCTACAGTATAGCACAGGGAACTCTACTCAATATTCTGTAATAACCTATAAAGGAAAAGAATCTGAAAAAGAATATATATATATACATATTATATATATATGAATTACTTTGTTGTGCAGTTGAAACTAACACAACATTGCAAATTAGCTATACTCAAAAAAAAACAACAAAGCAAAACAGCTGTGGGAAACTGTCCACTACCTCCAGTAAATATACACCTGAGTAAACGGTTCAAACAAGCAAACTTGAAAAATACAGAAGCATCTGAGAAGCATGGAGTGCTGTCCAAAACGCTCTGTGCCTTAACAGCTTAGTTCAACATCCAAAATGCATATTATAATATGTTCTCCCTTCTTTGTAGACCCCTTGACAGGAAGCTTTATGGAATGAAAACCAAGTTTTTCTTTTTCCATTCGGTCTTTTTCTGTCACCAAAGACCCAACAAAAGAAAAATAGTGAAACTTACACTATACACAACTGATGGTACACTGTCCAGAGAAAGTCTTAAATGATGCAATAAAAAATCGAGCCCTTTACTGCTTGAAAAGTGAAGCTGAGCAGGATAGGAGCCAATGGCAAAAATCTAACACTCAAATTGTAGACTGCATGATTTAACATATTTTTATTAAATTATCATTTCCTTGAATTAATTTTTAAGGTTTCTTCCAAGAATCCTTTTCCTAGTACAATTTATCGTGACTACTTGGGATTGAGCTAACATTTTCAAATGTTTGTCCTATTCCTCTCCTTCAAGTGAGACAAAGTCCAGGGCACCTGCTCTGTTTGGCACTGGTTCCAGGTCACGGTCATACAAGCAGTATACAGACCTCCTGCCCCCATGGAGCTTACATTCTAGTGGACATGGATTTTGTCATGTCCATCATTATACTTTTCCTGAAGTCCTGACGGTACTTCTCATTTTTAAAGCTTCTCCCCCACGTAGATTCTATTGAATGTAAAGGTTCTGACTGAAACCTACTGCACCATCCTTACAAGGTTTCTCTGCTGTGCATTCTCTTGAGAATTGTGACATTT
Source organism: Delphinapterus leucas (assembly GCF_059928025.1). NCBI lineage: Eukaryota > Metazoa > Chordata > Mammalia > Artiodactyla > Monodontidae > Delphinapterus > Delphinapterus leucas. The sequence goes on from NC_143148.1 coordinate 10,969,292, forward strand.
TGGGCTCTGCTGGACACACTGGCCATACTCATACAACAAATAGGTCTCCTCCAATGGAATTCGGATGACTGTAAAAAAAAGCAGCTCCCTCCTGAATGCTTAAAATACAACATTTTATAAACAGCCCCTGTTGTGGGTGTTTTCTGATGAAAATGAGAAGTCTAAATTCTGAAGAACACTTTTATCACACTCTGCATGTACTGGATTGATCACCACTATGGACTCTCTGATGAACCTGAAGACACGAACTCTTGCTAAAGCCCTTACCACAGTCAAAACATTTGTAGGGTTTCTCTCCTGTATGGACCCTCCGATGGGCTTGAAGATGGGAGGTCTGACTGAAGCTCTTCCCACACATGCCACACTTATAGGGTTTCTCTCCCGTGTGGATCCTCTGATGAACGTGAAGGTACGAGTTCCAGATGAAGCCTTTCCCACATTCTTCACACTTGTAGGGTTTCTCCCCTGTATGGACTCTCTGATGGGCTTGAAGATGGGAGCTCCAACTGAAACCCTTCCCACACACATCGCACGTGTACGGTTTCTCTCCAGTGTGGACCCGCTGGTGGTCTTGAAGATGTGAGCTCTGACTGAAGCCTTTCCCACATGTGTCACATCTGTAGGGCTTCTCTCCTGTGTGGACTCTCTGATGGGCCTGAAGATGGGAAATCTGACTGAAATCCTTCCCACATGTGTCACATCTGTAGGGTTTCTCTCCCGTGTGGACTCTCTGATGGGCCTGAAGATGGGAATTCCGGCTGAAGCTCTTATTACACACATCACATTGGTAGGGTTTCTCGCCGGTGTGGATTCTCTGATGGGCTTGAAGGTTGGAGGCCTTACTGAAGTCTTTCCCACATACCTTGCATTTATATGGTTTTTCTCCAGTGTGAACTCTCTGAAGAGGACCAGAGCTCTGACTGAATATCCTGTCATATGCCTTCCATTTGGACGTTTTGTCTTGAGGGTAGGCTGTCTGATGGGCTTGAATTTGTGATGTCTCATTGAAGCCTTTACCACACAGCTCACATTTCCAGGATTTCTCGCCAGTGTTGTCTACACAGTGACTGTTGAGGTCTAAGCTATGACTGGAGCCCTTCCCACACCTGCCACTCCTACACAGATTCTCCCCCGGGTGAATGGGCTCATGAGTGGGAAGGGAGGAGTTCTGATTGAAGCTCTCAGCAGCACACACCCCAGATGTGTAGGGTTTCTCCCCTGGGTTGACTCTCTGATGGGTCTCCGGATGTGAGCTCTGACCCAAGTCCACCCCACACCCATCATTCCCACTGTGTTTCCCTCCTCTGTGAACACTGTAATGAATGTGAAACACTGAGTTATACGTGGTGCCCTTCCCACACTCACTACACACGTGGGGCTTCTCTCCTACACGCAACTGCTGATGAAGTTCAACATCATAGCCAAGGCTGACACCTTTTCCAGTCTCATCAGAGGTCTGCTCTCCTGAGTGGATGATACTATGCTGGGATGTGTTCTTCACAAAGTCTTTTCCATGATTATTGTGGCCACAAGCCTTCTCGCTTTTGTGTACTTCCTGATTGCCATGGTGATGAGAGATCCTTCTCATGACACAGTGATCACACTGACACAGTTTATCTTTTATGTCAATTTGCTGACACCTACTCTGATAATTCTGTGACTCTCTCAGATACATTTTTCTCCAGAAATCCCAGGATGTCTGAGTTGGAGACTCTTGATTTTTGATACTTGTGGAACTCTCTCCTTGAAGCTTTCCTACATAGTTCTCATCTTCAGGAAGCTGAGTAGATTCTCCTGACCACGCCTCACAGGAGGAATCATCTTGTTTTGGCAACTTCTTGCCTTGCAGATTTATTATTGAGTCCTGAGTTCTGGTTAATTTACTTGTAAACTGTTCCCATATCTGCCAGCACATAAGGCCTTCATGTAAAAGCTGTCTTAATCCTGCTTCTTGAAGCGTCTCTATCTCATTTTGGTTCCCGTGTCCTGGAAGGATAAAGAGAATTCAGAGATGAAAGTGAGGATAAGTTCAGGGACAAAAAAATATTTCACAGGTCGACTGTGCTGGGAGACCCTATTCAACCAGTGGAGAGTTCAGCTGGACTCTGTCTTTGTTTTTTCTGTTTTTTCATGCTTACGGAAACAAAGAGCTGATAAGTAGTAGCCTCCTATTCACTACGTGTTAATGAGACTCATTTAGAACTAATGTACCAAGACTTATGTATGAGGTCAAAATTAGAAATACAGTGCTACCGAGCAGGGGACTTGCTCAGCAAAAGTGAAAAGAAAAGATTTGCAAAGGGAAACATCTCCTCTGTCCTGATAATGAACCCATGAGATGATAACTTTATTTCCTTAATTCAGCCATTATATGCACATGTTAATACATAAGCTAGATTTGAGAGAATTCCTCTTTATTTCAATGATGTCCTAATATATAATATTCAACTAGTGAACATTATAACTGGGAATAAAAACTAGAAAACTTATTCCCTTAACTGACACATCCTATGGGAGTAAAAAATCCTATGATAATTATTGCCGCTTAATTTGGCTGAATTTTCTGATAAGCCTGAATGGCTAATATTATCTTCCAGGTTTTGTAGATATGAATCTGCAAATACCAAAAGTCGCTGTGGTAGCCAGCATCCAAGACAATCTCCAGGAGGTATCCACACCCTATTGAAGTCCCCTCCACAACCTTTCAGGATTGGCCTGCAAAGCCAACAGGATATGGCAGACGTGATGGTATGTCACTTCCAAGGTTATGTCATAAAAGACACTTTGATTTCTGCCTTCTACTCCCTTGGGTGTAACTAGCTTGGGGAAACCAGCTGCCACGTTTTGAGGACATTCAGGCAGCCCTAGGGAGAGGCCTGTTTGGTAAAGAACTGAGGCCTCCTGCCAACAGCCAGGGAAGAACTGAGGCCTCCTGTCAACAACCCTGTGAATGAGCTCATCTTGGAAGCACATCCCTTGAGGCCCATCAAGCCTTCAGAGGATTGCAGCTCATGCAGACTCCTTGAGATCTTATGAGATCATGAGCCAGAACTACCCTAAGCTGCCCCCAGATTCCTGACTCACAGAAACTATAATGCCTGTAGCTCTAAACTGCAAAGTTTAAGAGCAATTTGTTATACAGCAATTGATGGCTAATACAAGTACCATAGAAATTAAAATTAGATTAGGCATTCATCAGAAGATTAACAGTGTTCTGAAATAATCCTTTCACCATACTGATATATTCTCCACTCATGAGCTGTCTGCAGGAGGAGTGGGCAGTGAGATCCACTTAGCACCATTCTCTGTGATCTGCAAGGACTCAGACCTGCATGGTTCTCACCTGAACACCCAGCTCCTTGGGCTTCTGGCTCCATCACCCAAAGCTTCTTTTTTCTCCCCAGCTGTAGTATCATATCTAATTTGAAAGGTAGATATCCTGTGAAAAAGAAATGGCACATGTGTAAGGTGAGTACACTAAAGGCAAAATTTTTAATTCCAATTCTACAATCTTCATGCACTGTAAGTAGTATTTTTCCAAATTCTGATCATGACCTGTTGTACTAAATACCTCTTATGCTGTGATCTGGTAGACAAATACACAGATGTACATCACCGAATCGAGGGATCGAATGACTCAATCCTAACCACTATCTACTTTTATCACATCTCCTTTCCTGTCTTTAACTCACAATTTCTGTTGCACTATATGCAGTTCCTGACAAGAAGCTATGCTATTCCGTCCTATTTCATTAAATGCAATAATGACGCAATTTGCTAATTGACTTTAAAACCCCACCAAGATGTCGCAACTACAATTTGAGAAAATAGACAAGGTAGAGATGAGATGTCCCACTGGGATGAGGAAATTCAGGGCCCCAGATTCAGGGAAGCATTTCAAGAGCCCCAAGTCTTAAACGTTTGAAACCAAGGCACTTCTGAGGGTTGACACTGAGTCACAGGGTGCCCGTCCTCACCCACTGAGACCAGGTTCCGGAAGTTCTCCAGCATCACGTCTTGGTACAGCTTCCTCTGAGTGGAGTCCAGCAGCCCCAGCTCCTCCTTGGTGAAGGTCACAGCCACGTCCTTGAAGGACACTGGCTCCTATGACATCAAGCACACACACAGCCTCAATCTTATGATCAGTGGCCACTGGGAGAGGGACGGCACTTAGTGGGTGGAGAGGGTGGGTGGGAAGTTGTTCTAGATCCTGGGGACCTTGAGTCTACCTTATGTAGTTTCCTCCTCTTCTCCAGTCCGCATGTCAATGCCACATGCTAAATACTGAAATATATTTATGATCATTGACTTTTTTTTTTTTTTTTGGCCATGCCTCACGGCACGCAGGATGTAGGATCTTAGTTCCCTGACCAGGGATGGAACCTGTGCCCCCTGCAGTGGAAGTGCAGAGTCCTAACCACTGGACCACTGGGGAATTCCCTTATGATAGTTGCTTTAAAATCCTGATCAGATGGATGAAACTTGAAGACATTATGCTAAGTGAAGCCAGCCAGTCACAAAAGGATTATGTGTATGATTCCACTTATATGAGATACCCAGAGTAGTCACATATATAGAGACAGGAAGTAAAGTGATGTTTGCAAGAGACTGGGGGGTGTGGGGGATAGGGAACTACTGTTTAATGGGTATGAAATTCCACTTTGAGAAGATGAAAACAGTTCTGGAGATGTGTGGTGGTGATGGTTGCACAACAGTGTGAATGTACTTAATACCACTGAACTGTACACTTAAAAATAGTTTGAATGGTAAATTTTATGTTATGTATATATATATATATATATATATATATAGAAATTATTTTATTTTTGGCTGCACTGGGTCTTAGTTGTGGCACATGGGATCTTTAGTTGCGGCATGCAGGCTCTTACTTGCGGCATGCAGGTAGGATCTGCTTCCCCAACCAGGGATTGAACCCGGGCCCCCTGCATTGGGAGCATGGAGTCTTACTCACTGGACCACCAGGGAAGTCCCTGTTATGTATATTTTACCACAATAAAAGATGTCCACCAAGAGGTAAATGAATAACCAAATTGTGGTATATCCATGCAATGAAATACTATGCAGCAATAAAAAGGAACAAATTATTGACCTGTATTCAAAAACATTCTGATGAACAAATGAAGCCAGACACAAGAAGAGCATATACTGTATAATTCCATTAATGTGAAACTCAAGAAACGATGAATCTGATCTGGAGTGACATAAAGTAAATCAGTTATTGCCTACAGCCAGGGATGTGGGATTGGGATTAACTGGGGCACCAGGTAACCTTTTTGGTGATGGAAATGATCTACATCTAGATTGTGGCAGTGGTCATGTGGGTATGTATATTTGTCAAAATTGATCAAATACATTTTTATATGTATATTACATGTAAATTTCACCTCAAAAATGATTTTAAAAGACAAAATTAGGAAAACAAATCGACAAATCACAGAATGGAAAAAAAATATAGTACGTATATCTAACAAAGGACTTGAACTCACAAAACATAAAGAACTCCTCAATAATAAAAAGTAGCCACATTTTTAAATGGGCAAATGACTTTAACGAACTTTTCATAAAGGGTATGCCAATTGCAAAAACCCATGAAAAAGTATTCAACGTCATGTATCATGAGGGAAATACAAATTACAGTCACGGTGAGATGTCATTTCATTAGAATGGCTAAAATAAAAAAGATCTACAACACCAAATGGCAGCAAAGAGGTAGAACGAACTGGAACTTTCATGCACCGCTGAAAAGTTGTTAAATGGTACAAGCACTGTGGAAAACAGTATATATTCATCTACCACTTCTAGATGTTTACCCAAGAGATATGAAAACATATGTCCTCAAGACCTGCGCAGAATGCTCATGGGAGCTTTATGCATTAACAATTAAAAGCTGCAAACAACTCAAAGGTCCTTCAAAAGGATAAGCAAACTGATATATTCATAAAATGGAATATAATAAAAAAGGAATGAATTACTGACACCTGCAACAGCACAGATGAATCTCAAAAACTTTATGCGGGGTGAAAGAAGCCAGACACAAGAGTACATACACTATGATTTCACTGATTATATTTAATTTGAAAACAAGTAAATCTAGTGATATGATGACAGATCAGAACAGTAGATGCTTCCCGGGGGTAAGAAACTGTCTTGAAAGAGACATGAGAGAAACTTTTGGGGTAATGTAGGTAATGTAAATGTTCTATTTCTTGTTTTGTGTAGTGGGTTAATGCAATTATACAACTTGCAAAATGGGGTATACAACTGTCATTGACCTGTAATTTTTGTAAGTAAATTATATTCCATTTTTTAAAGCCCTATGCAAAAATGTTATGAATCAAAGCAAAACTTAGTCAGAGGTACAGCAGTCTGTATGCTTAACTGTAGCTTCTGAAATGTTAGAAAAAAAATAGAAAGCCTTCTCAGACAATACACAGAAGAATATTGAGTCATAAAAACTCAAGTGTTAACATTAAGTGAAAAAATAAAATTGAAAATTATACATATACTGTGATTATAATTATATTAAGTATAACTGATTCACAAGCAGTGTAGTAGTTTGGGTTTTCAAAATTTCTTGATATCTGTGGATTTCTGTACTCTTATTTTTGAAATGAAAATGATAAAATAAAACAAACCAAAACCAAAAATAAAAACTAGAACCAATAAAAAAGCAAGTACCTGGGAATTCCCTGGTGGTCCAGTGGTTAGAACTCAGCATTTTTACTGCAGTGGGCTCGGGTTTTATCCTTGGTCAGGGAACTAAGATCTCGCAAGCCACGCATGGTACAGCAAAAAAAAAAAAAAAAAAAACAAACCCAAAAAGGCAAGTACCTGGCATATAACGAACACATGTTTTCTTCCTTTATCCTTCCCATGGGAGAGAAAAAGTATGTATCTAATCTTTGAGAAAAGAGATGTAATTTTAAGAGATAAAACTCAACTCACCTGGAACTTGGTCATTTTCTCCAGCCCCTTCTGGGGAAGGGCAGAGTCCTGGGAAGACACAACTGGCAAAGGAGAAGGAAGCCATGAGACGTAGGTCCAAGCCCAAGTGGTGGCTCTGTGTGAATCACTAGCCCCCCAGCCAGGGGCTCCTGTGCAGTGAACGATCTGCTCAAGTCTCAGCAGTGAGGCTCACACAAGAGTCCCTTGTGGTGGCTCCCAGGGTTCAGGGTCATCATTCTCGCCCTGGGTATCAGGGGAAAATGAAAGGCAGTGGAATGTACCGGTATGAGAGTGCACTCTGGGCCAACAGGTCTGGGGTCAATCCGGGTACTGCTACTGTGACATAATATACTGGTTCCCGCTCCCAGCTCCTGACACGGGGCTCCTGAAATCCTCATAATTTCCTGGTTGCTAGGAGTGTCTTTTGTTCTAATGAGGTGACTCTTGGGGGGGCTCCTGGATGGGGACTGGTCAGCAGAAAGGTCAAAGCTTGATTAGATGGCTTGGAATGTTCAGCCGCATCCCCTACTGTCCAGGGAGGGGAGGGGCTGGAAATGGAGTTAAGAGTTCATCATGCCCAAGTGAGGAAGCCTCCATAAAATCCCAATAGTATGGGGTTCGCCTTATGTCATATCATTTAACAAACTAGCAAATGTTAAGCGTTTCTCTGAGTTCTGCGAGCTGCACCAGCAAATAACTGACTCCAAAGTGGAAGAGTCTTGCAAACCTCTGATTTGCAGCCAAGTCAGACAGAAGTTGTGGGTAACCTGGGGGCCTTCTACTTGCAAACGGCATCTGAGGTGGGGGAGGGCGATCTCGTGGGACTGAGCCCTTAACCTGTGGGATCTGAAGCTATCTCCAGGAAAAGAGTGTCTGAATTGAGCTAAGTTGTAGGGCACCCAGCTGGTAAAGTAGAATTAATTGCTTGGCGTGGGGAAAAACCCACCCACATCTGGTGTCAGAAACGTTGTGAAGGTGCTAGGAGTGTGAGAATAGAGAGGAACACAGGAGGAAGACTGAATTGTTCTTACAGAGCTACTAACACTGCTTAAGTTAATTAACCTCCCTCTGCCTCAGATCTATCACCTGCAAAATGAGAACAGTGCTTCCTTACAGGATTGCTCAAATGTGCAAGTCAAACGTGTGAATAGATGGAAACTTATAACTGATTCCACTTCAGAAAAGCAGGTAAATATTATACATCACAAAACTGCTCTTGCAGTGGCTTCTCTTGTTGGGGACCACGGGCTCTAGGCACGTGGGCTTCAGTAGTTGTGCCATGCGGGCTCAGTAGTTGTGGCTCGCAGGCTCTAGAGCACAGGCTCAGTAGTTGTGGTGCATGGGCTTAGTTGCTCTGCGGCATGTGGGATCTTCCTGGACCAGGGCTTGAACCTGTGTCCCCTGCATTGGCAGGCGGATTCTTAACCACTGTGCCACCAGGGAAGCCCCAAGGGGTCTTTTTTAACATCCATATTTCACTTTTATCTCTGATAAGTCCATAGTTCTGATTGGCTATATTACTTAATAATTTCTGGCCCTGTAATGATGATTCATTGATACCAGTATCTGGTTTTGTAAAAAGTATAAATACTTGCGAATTTTCTTCATGCAGCCAGAAGAGTCTCAATGGCACATCCCCCTCTGCCATGCTGACTGTAGTAAAGAAAAACTACTTTTTTTTTTTTTGCTGTACGCGGGCCTCTCACTGTTGTGGCCTCTCCCGTTGCAGAGCACAGGCTCTGGACGCGCAGGCCCAGCGGCCATGGCTCAGGGGCCCAGCCACTCCACAGCATGTGGGATCTTCCCGGACCGGGCACGAACCCACGTCCCCTGCATCGGCAGGCAAACTCTCAACCACTGCGCCACCAGGGAAGCCCAGAAAAACTATTTTAAAATATGACTGCTAGTTTTTTTTTCATTTTAAACAAAAGTCCGACAGAATGTCTCAATGAACAATACTGTAGTGGCCATAACAGATCCTAACTTATAAGGGTGCTTTGGGGATTAACTGAGCAAGTCCAATAGCCCCGAACAGGCAAGTCCATCCAGACAGAAAGTAAATTAGTGGCTGCCAGGGGCTGAGAGGGCAGCAAGTGAGAAGTGACAGCTCAGGGGCATGGGGTTTCTTTTGGGGATGAGGAAAATGTTCTGGAATTAGCCAGTGGTGATGGCTGTACAACCTTGTGAATATACTAAAAACCAGTGAGTTGTACACTTTAAGGGTGACTAAAGCATACTTTAGTATACTAAAGGGTGACTCTTATGATATGTGAATTACATCTCAAGATAAAAAAATAGGGGGAAAAAAAGCCTTGGCTCAGTGCCTGGCACATAACACAAGCTCTCAGTAAGTGATGGTATGATTATTGCTCCCATTTAATGGATGAGGAAGCTGAGGATTCATGAGATTAAGTTACTGATAATCACAGAGCTGGTGAGGACTGACTAACCTGAAATCCAACTCTGACTCCGGAGCTCGTGCTCTTTATCTAGTCACTGTGTCTCTAATCACAAACACACAGAAGAGATGGGAGGGGTGTCCTTGGGGAGGAGAGAAAGGGGAGTTGGAGGGTACACACTCTGCTGAAAGTGACCTGCTGAGCGATATGGAGCCAGGGCATCAGGATTCTACCGACTCTTCTGACAGCTCTTTGCGACTATTTCCACATCTATACAACGGGGATAAGGAGAATATCGAGCTTATAGGGGTGACAAGAGGTTTCAGTGAATATGTGCGAAGAAGCGTTAAATGTATGATAGCGCCTCATGTTCGTGGGTCCTGCTGCTTTAGGCAGAAGCACTCCCGTAGGGATGAGAGCAATGTATCCGCTCCCCAAAGCTTGGAAGGCAGATCATTCATAACCCCCAACTCCCTTGCGCTGACCCTATATTTGCTGCACTCTCCTGCTCTGCTCTGCTCAGCAACACGGTTCTGCAAGCAGACCTGACATTTCGCCATATTTAGAAGGAGAAAGCAAGCGGGGTCTGGGGTGCCTGCCTCAGCTCTGCTCGCCTCTCACCCTTCAAATCCCAGTCCCCAGAAGTCTTCTACCGCCTGCGGGCGGTCGAGGGGATGGTGAGCGGTGAAGCATCTGTTTTACTTCTGAGACGATTAACACACTTTTTTAATCCCAGCGCCTAGAATATAATGAGTGCTCAAAACACATGGAATCAAAGGATGACCGAAGACACACTTTGTCGGGCAAGGATCAGACTGGTGCATCTCAGAGGTTCCTCTGAGCTGTAAAATTCTGAGGCTGTTTCTGATTGGGAGGAGGAGAGGATGAATTGTATCTTCCAATTTTTTCCTCTGGGTTTCTTTTCTTTTTTTTTTTGGCCATGCCACACGCCTTGCGGGATCTTAGTTCCCCACCAGGGATTGAACCTGTGCCCCGTGCAAGTGGAAGCGCGGAGTCCTAATTACTGGTTTTGCTCAAGCGACACTAAGGTCATTCTTAAAAGTAAAATGCTCAAGAACTTCCCTGGTAGTCCAGCGGTTAAGACTCTGCGCTCATAATGCAGGGGCCCCAGGTTCGATCCCTGGTCGGGGAACTAGATCCCGTGTACCGCAACTAAGACCCAGCACAGCCAAATAAATAAATAAAAAGTAAAATATTGATAAAAGGAATAATTATGGGCTCTGGATAAGGCAATCCCTATTTATTTATTTATTTTAAAACATTCATTCATTCAACATGATGAGGTATTTACTCAAATGTCACTGTCCTCAGAGTTCTTCCATGGACATGCTTTATATACTTTAAATCCCCTGCTCCACCACTTCCCTTCTTCTCCAGTTCACTACCCTTTTATATTTAGGGTCATCCCTCTCTATCTTATTAATGTACATCTTATTTTTTTTTTTGTCCATGCCTCGCAGCATGTGGGATCTTAGTTCCCCGACCAGGGATCGATCCTGGGCTCCCTGCAGCAGAAGCACAGAGTCTTAACCACTGGACCAACAGGAAGGTCCCTAATGTACACTTTAGTTATTCATCTTGCTTATATCAATCCACATTTTTGCAGTGTAGGCCGCATTGTTTTAGTCTCTTTCTCCAGTGCCTAGAATAGTTCATGGCATGAAGCAGGCACTCAACACAGATTTGTTTAAAAAAAAAAAAGGTGAATGACTGAGGGGACTTCCCTGGTGGTCCAGGGGTTAGAACTCCATGCTTCCATTGCAGGAGGCGCGAGTTCGATCCCTGGTCAGGGAACTAAGATTCTGTCTGCCACAAGGGGTGGCCAAAAAAAGGTGAATTACTGAATGAATGGTTAATAAAGATACATCCTCTATTATATTAGCTGAGCACTTCATTACTATTCACCAGGATCTTTCATTCATTCATTCAACAAATACTTACTGATTATCTAGCATGTACCAGGCACAATTCTATATATTAAAGATACAGCAGTGGATAAAATCCCTGCTGTCATGAAGCTGATATTATAGTAGAGGATGGGTAATAAGCCAACCAACAGATAAGTATATAATGTGCTAGCCACTGGTAGACACTGCTAAGAAAAATATGGCAGGGAAAACGGGGATGGAGAGAGATGGGGAGGTGCTATTTTAGGAAGGACGGTTTCAATTCTAGTGCTGTAGTTCCTGGGTGAGTGACGTTGTGCACATCAATTATCCTCTTGTGCCTCATTTGTAATAACATGGGGATAATAACAGGGATATTTTGAGGAATAAATGAGTTAATACGTGAAGAGCACTGGAAACTCTGCCTGACTCGTAATAAGCTCCCAATAAACTCCACCAGGTTATTGTTATGACTTTGTGATGAATACAGAAATGGTGCATTACTCCTGGTTTGTTCTAAGTAAATTTGTTTTAGGACATGAAAAGCATTACCAATAACTATATATCAACTTGTAAATACTCTGAAAAGCTGTGGCTTCTGAGTATAGCCAAGAGTGAGTGAGATAAAGGAGAAGTAATACCTATGTGGATCGTTTTTATTGTTTTGTCACTTAATCCATTTTCAGGAATTCAAATAACCATCTCTCAGAGCTGCAGGCCCCTGTAGCCATCTACCAACTGAACACCTGTACCAGCCACAAACACTTAACTGAATAACTTCTCTCTGTAAACCTTGTCACAGTGCTGGGCACACTAGAAAGAATACAACACAGTCCCCACAACATAGGAATCAAGACCGATTGGAAACCATGAGCAAATTAAATTCCAAACGAGAAACAAAATCCATAACCTTCTTTAACTGCAACTCTTTCAAGGGGGCCCCTAGCTTTCTCACTAGCCACCATTCTCCTAGTTACTATGTGAAAACTTTGGAACTGTTAATGTCCTCTCTCTCTCGACCTCTATATATTTATGATAATCTAGTATAAATCCTCTTCACTTAAGGTCTGGATTTTGTATTAAAATACTCAAGCAAAAAAAAAAAAAAAGGAGGGTGGATTATGTAAGACTGACAAACAGTATACAACAGTTGAAGGTTTGACAAGGGTTGATGGCTATGTGAGAATTCATTATATTATTTTCTGTACGTTTTTGCTAGAAAATGTTCATAATTACAAGTTACCAAATATAAAAGTACTACAAGTACGATAAAATTTTTGAGAAGCATAGAAAAACATATATACAAAGAAATAACTAAAGAGAAATACATTAACATGTTTACAGTTATCTCTACATTCTGGATAATTATGGATAATTATTGGCTTTCTTCATCTATTTCTCGTATTTTCTATGAAGAGCACAAATTACTTCTATAATCAGAATATGAATGTAACATCATATAAAATTACAAGAAATTAATTAGGACTTCCCTGGTGGCGCAGTGGTTAAGAATCCGCCTGCCAATGCAGGAGACACAGGTTCAAGCCCTGGTCTGGGAAGATCCCACATGTCACGGAGCAACTAGGCCTGTGAGCCACAACTACTGAGCCTGCGCTCTAGAGCCCAAAAGCCACAACTACTGAGCCCATGTGCCACCACAACTACTGAAGCCCGTGTACCTAGAGCCCGTGCTCCACAACAAGAGAAGCCACCGCAGTGAGAAGCCTGCACACCGCAACGATGAGTAGCCCCTGCTCGCTGCAACTAGGGAAAGTCTGCGCACAGCAACAAAGACCCAACACAGCCAAAAATAAATAAATACATAAATAAAGTAAATTAAAAAAAGTAATTAAATGAGCACAGCCTTCAGGTCCTCTAAGATCCTAAATTATTACCAAACGACCCTCCCTCTTTCATTCACAGGGGTTATTTACCATGTTAGAACTGAAGGAGAGTGTTACCCAACCGACATGCAGCAAAGCCAGTCTACTGACACCAGGTGGTGGTGAAGCAAAGTATAGCATTTACTGCAGGACGCCAAGCAAGGAGAACAGGCAGCTCATGTTCAAAAGACTCAAACTCTCTGATAGATTTCAGCGAAGGGTTTTTAAAGACAGTGTGAGGGAGGGGATCACAGGTGTGTGATCAGCTCATGCACAATTCTCTGACTGGCTGATGGTGAGGTAACAGGGTGCTGTTTCGGGAATCTCAATCATCAACCTGGTTCCAACACATCTGGGATCTACCTGCTGGTGGTCAGCATGCAGTTAACTTCCTCCACGTGGTGGGGGGTTTAGTATCTGCAAAACAACTCAAGGATGTGGCTCAGGATATTATCTCTAGCCCTTGAGGAGGAACTAAAGGTCCTCCTTGACTTTGTTTTACGGCTAAACTATTATTTTTGTCTTGCTTGACTGTTTTCCTTTGTTTCTGCGTTTTCTCGCTTCTCTGACTAAATTTGCTCTTTGGAACTCAGGGAAGGCCTAGGAGACTAAAGCTTTTTTATAAACAAGAGGTGAGGGACACACGGTGGGTAGGGGAGGTCTGTCCCCAAGAAGGCCCCAGAGTGTCCCGCTCAGTTTCAAGAGTATGGATTAAAGGTCAAGAACACAGGCTGCCTGGATTCAAATTCCCAGTTCTGTCTCTTCTCTGTTGTTTGACTTTGAGAAAATTACTTAAATTCTTCACCTATCAGTGTTCTCATCTGTAAAATATAGATAATAACCACATCTTTGTTATGAAGATTAAGCTAATTAATGCATATAAAGGCTGTAGAAGAGTACCTGGCATTCACTATATTAACAAATTATTATTACTCATTCATCAACACGTCTCATCCAACCTCCCATTTATTCTATAAACATTCGACATTTGCCCAGGAGTAAAAATCTGCTAATGAATGAAGGAGATCTGTTGCCCAACTGAGAGTAGAAATGACACAGCACGATAAATTCTCTCACGTTGGGACAATGTTGCCAGGAGTCATGGGTCATTCCCTCCTCTCTGCAACCTCTTTGAGAAATCAGGGTCGGGAAAGGAAAGATATCATAATCGTGTCTCAGGTCCAGGATAAATCACAGCGGACATCCCCAGGCACCAGCTGGGGGTGAGACCCACTCCTTCCTTTAAAAAAGGTCGTGGGGGGCTTGCCTGGTGGCGCAGTGGTTGAGAGTCCGCCTGCCGATGCAGGGGACACGGGTTCGTGCCCAGGTCCTGGAAGATCCCACATGCCGCGGAGCGGCTGGGCCAGTGAGCCATGGCCGCTGAGCCTGCGCGTCCGGAGCCTGTGCTCCGCAACGGGAGAGGCCACAACAGTGAAAGGCCCGCGTGCCGCAAAAAAATAAATAAATAAATAAATAAAATAAAAAAGGTCGTGGGGTCATTAGGAATCCACGAAAAACCCCTCTTCCCGCAGGGGTCAGAGAAGAGCCAGTGGCTCTACAGCTGGAGCTCAGAACCCACCGCGGGCTCACAGAGGCTTTCAAGGACTGAGCGCTTCTCAAAAGAAATAAAAGACTGAGAACGACCGACCGCCTTTTCGCAGGTGCCAGCGACCGGTTCTAAGCATTTTCACATCACGTAAATCTCACCACATGCCTACTAGGGAGGCACTACTATTAACTCCACTTTGCAGACGAGAAATGGAAAAGTGAAATAACTCTACGAAGAGTACATCCCTAAGAGACCGCAGAGCGTGCAGAAAGTAGCGGAGGCGAGGGAAACCGAGCGTCCGGAGACTCTCAAACCCGGAGATCGCGACCCCTGCCCGCCTACAACTCGGGTACGCGCGAACAGCCCCAAACACCGAGGTGACGAAAACCGTCGCCCCTGCCCTCCACGGCTTCTGTTCCCCAAGGGCGAGGGTGGCACCTGCGGATTCCACGCCCAGGCAGACTCGGAAGAGACTCGGGTTCTAGGCACTGACTCACCTCCCAGCAGGTACTGATAACCGCGGCCTCTCACTCCTGAAGCGGAAGGGCCCGGACTACACGCCGTTGCTGGACCACACTTCCCAGAATCCCTCAGCGGAACAAGGGCTACTCCTCTTCCCTTCGAGAGCGGAAGTGGCTCCGACTACCCGGCGCTGCTGGACTACACTCCCCAGAATCCTCGGCAAAGTAATGCCACGTTTTCTTTGTTTGCTTTGTTTTGTTTTTAAATATAAGCCGGTTCAGTTCAGTCAGTTTGGAGACGCTATTAGCGCTTGATCTTTTTCTTTTCCTTCCTTCCTTCTCTTCTGGAGGGCTTTTTGTTGTTGTTGTTTTAGTTACATTACTAATAAGTGCGACTGAAAAGTAAATGTGGCTGTATAGCAAAGAAAGGCGAAGAGAGGATCTCAAACTCGGTTTATTGCCTTCTTTACTCTCCTTGTGCCTGGATACATGTAGACCCCGACAATGTTTACCTAGCATGAGCTATTCATTCCAAGATGCTAAAGACTCAGGAGAAGGAAAAGTAACCTTTGATCAAGCCACAATATAAATAACGACTTTCCCACTTTTGTTGGTTTTAATTGCTCATTTTGAAATCTGGAGTTTTCCAGCAAACGAAAGAAGATGAATTAGCAAGAAGTGAAGGAAATACCGTACTTTGAAAGAGAAAAGTCTAGAATACAGGCATACCTCGGAGATATCTGGTGTTAGATTCCAGACCATTGCAATAAAGCAAATATCGAAATAAACTTGAGTTGTATGAATTTTTTAGTTTCCCACTGCATATAAGTTTACACTATAATGTAATCTAAGTGTGCAATTACATTATGTTAAATAATGTACACAATATAAAAATAATGCTGTTGGAAAAATGGCACCAGTAGACTTGCTTGACACAGGTTTGCCACAAACCTTCAATTTGTAAAGTTACCATAACAAATAAAACCGCCATAAACACAATAGGAAAATAAGTAAATACAATAGTATGTTTTATTTTTCTTCAGGATGGTCTAAATCAATGAGCCACAATTATTCAAAACGTAGGTGCGTAAGTGGGGTATCCTGCTCAGATAACGGTAACAAATTCAACTTTTTTCAGCTTTATGAGGTATAATTGACAAGTAAAATTGTAATATATTTAAAGTATATGTGATGAATTGATATACATTGTGAAAGGACTCCCACAAGTGAATTAACACATCACTTCACATAGCTAACTCTTTTGGGGGGAGAGAAGTGAGAACCTTTAATATCTACTCTCTTAGCAAATTTAAACTGTACAATACTGCATCATCAACTGTAGTCACCATAGATTAGATCCTCAGACCTTGTTCATCTTAAAGCTGAAAGTTTGTACCCTTTTTATAACCAACCTCCCCCCATTCCCCAGGCAACCACCACCATCACACTACGTTTCTAAGTTTGACCTTTTTTCCCCCTTAGATTCCACATATAACTAATACCATGCATTATTTTTCTTTCTCTTATTTCATTTAGCATATGCCCTACAGTTTTATTCATATTGTCATAAATATTTCTCCATATGTATTTCCTGTGTACCAGTGGTTAGAATTAGAGGTTCAATTTGATTCAGGTTTATTTTTTTTTGGAAAGCATACTTCATGGGTGGTTCTGTTTGTATCTCCTATTACCCTAACTGGAAGCTGCCAAGACACCTAAAAAGAGAGCAAGATGAGAAAATGTTTTCCAAATATCAAGACTCGTTGCAAAGGTATGGTAACTGAAGCAGTGTGCTATTGGTAAAATTATTGAAAAGTAGACCAATCAAAGGGAATTGAGAGTCAAGACATCCATCTAATCATATACAGATTACTGATTTTCTTCAAAAGTGGCACTGCACAGTAGTGGGGAATAAGGGAAATGTTCAGTAATTGGTATAGGAACAACTGGGTATTCATATGGTGAATAATCAAATTATGTGGAAGGCAAATATAGACCTTTCTTTGAAGATTTGTTAATAAATTGATTTTAATCCTGTCACCTACCAAAAAAATAAAGAAAAAGGAAAGAGAGAGGGAAGGAGGAGGGGGAGAGGGAGAGAAAGAGAGAGAGAGAGACACTGCTAAAATTTGAATAACATCTGGAGGTTAGACGTTATGCATCAATATTCAATTTTCCTGAATGCTATACTTGTGCTGTAGATATGTAAGTAAATATCCTTGTTCTTACAGTATTACTTAAGTATTCAGATGCAAAGGCTAAGAGATCTGGAACATACTCATGGTTAAAAAAAAGCATATGTCAATATGTGTGTGCATATATACACGTTCACATAAAGAGAATAATGACTCAAACATGTTAACTGGTGAATCTGAGTACAGGGTACATGAGAGATTTTATATAATTTTTACAATATTTGGAAAGTTTTAAATTATTTCAAAACGAAGTTTAAAGAAATGTAAAAATTTATGTCAAGCAAAATCCCATCATTTAGAGATAAGTAAAAATAAATACTTTTTTGTTCTTTTTTAATGAGATCACACAAAAATTCCATGCTTTGTGTTTTTCCAGGTTAATGTATTCTGGACATCTTCCAACATCCATAGCAACAATTTGCACTGGATAAGTAAATCATAAAATACTTTGGCAACCCAACCGATTATTTCTATGCTTGCTATTATAAACAATAATGCAATGAACATTCCCTTATATACATCTGCGGCAGATATGTATTTACTTCTGAAGATCAAAGGTTCACCTCTGGGGATCTATTCCTTAATTTTAATCCAATGTATCATATGAAATAAAGCAATCATATTACAAATTCTTGGCTACAGGAAATTTTTAGTAATTTTATTCATTTTTCATAGTTTTACAGCTTTAGTAAAAATAATGGTCACTGTAAACAAGTATAAAATGGAAGTTGATGGAAAAATAACCCCAAAGCCCTCCTTGACATCCCCCCTCAAAAAAAAACTAGTTAGTATATGGCAAATATCCTTTTCACACACAGTCTTTAGGCATATATTCACTTTGAGAGATCATTTATATCACGTGGATCTTACCAAGAGGGTTACAACCTATTTCTCCCGTTACTACGTATGGTTCTATGTCACCATTTTAATGGATTTGCTGGGAAGATTCAATCTGAAGGAATCCCTTTCCACTCTCAATACTTCATAGAGTTTATCAGCAGCATGGACTCTCCAAAACCTTGAAGATGTGCATCCTGACTGAAGTCTAACAGACTTCTCACTTTTAAAGACTCTTGCCAGTGTGGACTTTCTGATGGTATGTAAGCCGTGAACGGTGACTGAAGTCCTTACCACATATGTCACACTTGTATGGTTTTTCTCCTGTGTGGACCCTCTGGTGGGCGTGAAGCCGAGAACTCTGACTGAAGCCCTTCCCACACTCCTCACATTTAAACAGTTTCTCCCGAGCGTGAACACTCAGATGGACTCTAAGATTGGAGGGGAGACTGAAGGCCTTCCCACACTCCTCACACTTGTGGGGTTTCTCTCCTGTGTGGACCCTCTGGTGATGGCGAAGATTCAGGCTCCGCCCGAAGGCTTTCCCACACTCCTCACATTTGTAAGGCTTTTCACCAGTGTGGCCCCTCTGGTGGTATATAAACTGTGAACTATAACGAAAGCCCTTTCCACACATGTTGCATCTGTAGGGCTTCTCCCCAGTGTGGACCCTCTGATGGGACTGAAGACCAGAGGACTGGCTGAAGCCCTTCCCACAGACACCACACTTGTAGGGTTTCTCGCCCGTGTGGACTCTCTGATGGACCCGGAAATCTATGGCCTGACTGAAGCTCTTATCACACGCCTCACATTTGTAGGGTTTCTCTCCTGAGTGGACTCTCTGATGAGCATGAAGGTTTGATCTCCAACTGAAGCCCTTCCCACACTCCTCACATTTATACGGTTTTTCTCCAGTGTGAATGACTTGGTGCAGTTTAAGATTTGAACTGTAACTGAAGTCCTTACCGCACATGTCGCATCTGTAGGGCTTTTCCCCTGTGTGGACTCTCTGGTGGGTCTGCAGCTTTGACGACTGACTGAAGCCCTTCCCACACGTCTCACATTTGAATCGTTTCTCCCCGGTGTGGACGTTCTGGTGGACTTGAAGATTGGAAGCCTGACTGAAGCTCTTCCCACACTCCTTGCATTTGTAGGGTTTCTCTCCCGTGTGGACACGGAAGTGGATGTGAAGATCTGTGTTACGGGTGAAGCCCTTCCCGCACGCCTCACATCTGTACGGTTTCTCTCCAGTGTGGACCCTCCGGTGGCATATCAAAGGGGAATTGTGACTGAACCCCTTGCCGCAGACATCGCATTTGTAGGGTTTCTCCCCGGTGTGGACCCTCTGATGTATGTGATAATGCGCGGCCTGTGTGAAGCCCTTCCCACACTCCTCACACTTATAGGGTTTCTCACCCCTGTGGACCCTCTGGTGAACACGAAGGTTAACGCTCCAGCCAAAGCCCTTCCCGCACTCATCGCACTTGTACGGTTTCTCTTCGGTGTGGACTCTCTGATGGCACTGAAAATTTGAACTTTGGCTAAAGCATTTACCGCACTCCTCGCATTTGTAAGGCTTCTCCCCTGTGTGTGTCCTATAGTGGATGATAAGGCCTGTGCTGCTACTGAATCCCTTGCCACAACTGTCACACCTATAGGACTTCTCTCCCGTGTGATTAGATTGACGGGGATGAAAGGAGTTCCTATTGAAACCATCGCCAGATTCACGACATTTATCGACTTTTCCTCGTGGGTGAATTCTTTGATGACTTTGCAGATGGGAGCATTTCTCTCCCAGGTGAACCCTCGGATGAATTGGGAGCACTTCGCTATCACTGAAGCTTTTCCCACACTCTCTACAGGGATACAGTGTGTCTCCTTTGCAGGGTTTCTCTTCTGTGTCAGTTGTAACAGGATCACTCAGGGGTGATTTCTTCATGAAGGCTTCACATATACATGGGTTGTTTTTCCCGTTCATTTGCTTACCTCTACTCTGATTCCCTGACTCACTAACATACATATTCCCACAGGAATCCTGGGTTCTCGAAATCAAAAACTCTTGATTTTCAAGGTAACTGGAACTATCGCCTTTGTGGTTCATCATATGGTTCTCATTTTCAGAAACCTTTAGAGAATCACCTTGTAGGAAATGGGAAGTCCTCCTCTGAAGACAGCACGTTGAATCACTTGCGACCTGTTTCCAGATTTGCCAGCAAGACGGCTCTTCCCGTGAAAGGTATTTTAATGTGACTTTTCCAAGAGTCTCCACCTCATCGGGATTCTTGCTGCCTAAAAGAAAAAGCGATATTCAGAGGTGAGGACAAGTAAATGCTTTGTTCAGAAACATCGGGATTTCACACTCAGGGATAAGGCCTTAAAAAAACCAGGGAAAGGGTCATGTCTGTACCACACCACTTATCCTTTTGTTATGTTTTTTCGTGTAAGTGGAAGCGAAGAACAGGGTCAAGAGACTTTTCTGTAAATGTGACCTATTTAGAACCACAGGTCTAACGGTTTAATAGAAGAACTGTAGGTTTGAAATCGGATGGCTGCAGGGCAACAAAGACAACCCACCTTCCAACCTACAGCAATGTCAATTAAAAGCCTAATCACTTGTTCCTTAGCAGGCTTATGACAAGTGGGCTTCTACTGAATTAGGTTAGGAAAGCACAGACTGTAGACATTAAACAGTACTTTAGGTCCTGGTAGATATGATCTTCTAAGAGTAAATTTGGGAAGCGGTTGGGATAATAACATTCATTTTTCTAAGCCTGGGAGTGACTCTGGTCTCTGTAAAAAGAAGGGGGAAAGGGAAAACTAACCTTGGACAGCTGAGAAAGAACCTGGGAGGAGAAGAAAGAGAACAGATTCTCAAAGGCAACCCTGAATGGAGGAGAGGGAGAGTTATGTTCAGCTTGGAAAGCTTTTGCCCAGGAAGCAGCGAACCTTGCTTTTTCTCTCATTCCCTTCGGGTCTCTCTGCTCAAATGTCACTCAACTGGGTGAGGCCTTCCTATCACCCAGTATAAAATAATTCCTCCCACCCCAACACACCTTCCACTCTTCCCATCTGCCTTACTCTGCTTTCTTTTCCCCCATGGCACTTATTATTTGATTTACTATGTACTTCTTAATTTTTTCCTGCCCATTTAGAAGAACTAGGATGTAACAATCATGAGGAAAACAAGCACTTTGATTTCTTCATTGTTTCATCCCCACTGTAACAGAATTTCTCAAATTGCTGGCATATACTCGTGAACTGTGAAATCCATTCCATACATTGTGACACTTCAAAGAAAAAGAAGTGGGAATTCCCTGGTGGTCCAGTGATTAGGACTCAGCACTTTCACTGCCAGGGCCGGGTTCGATCCCTAGTTGGGGAACTAAGATCCCACAAGCTGCGTGGTGCGGCCAAGGAGGGGAAAAAAACCCCTCAATATTCTGTAATAACCTATATGGGAAAAGAATCTGAAAAAGAATAGATATGTGTGTATGTATAACTGAACCACTTTGCTGTACACATGAAACTAACACAACATTGTAAATCAACTATACCCAATATAAAATAAAAATTAAATTTAAAACAATAAATAAAAGAAATTATGTGGAAAAAATAAAAATATGAAAAGCATATCACAAGCAGTAAGGGTAACACTATATAAAATGCTTGTTTCAGCTGTAGACATACACATAAATATGCACGTATGTTACATTTATACTTGGTCAGAATGTAAAATATTTCTTATTGAGAGTCATAGTTAAAAGCGTATGGAAGCCACTGGCTTAAAATGTTTAAAGTGGTACCAAGTCCTGAATGATTAATTTGCTTAAATAGAAAGTTACATTCAAATAATATAAACTGAACAAGTCCCAACAGGTATGTGCACATTTCAGGGTATGGTAGGCTAACTGAACATCCTAAAGATGTCCATGCCCTAATCCCTGGAACCTGCGAACATGTTAATGTACACAGCAAAAGGGACTCCAGATTTGATTAAATTAAGGATCTTGAGATGAGCCCAAAGAAGTCACAAGGGTCCGTAAAAAAAGGAGATGCGGGACTTCCCTGGTGGCGCAGTGGTTAAGAATCCACCTGCCAATGCAGGGGACATGGATTCGAGCCGTGGTCCGGGAAGATCCCACATGCCTCGGAGCAACTAAGCCTGTGTGCCACAACTACTGAGCCTGCGCTCTAGAGCCTGTGAGCCACAACTACTGAGCCCACGTGCCACAGCTACTGAAGCCCATGCCTCTAAAGCCTGTGCTCCGCAACAGGAGAAGCTACGGCGATGAGAAGCCTGTGCACCGCAACAAAGAGTAGCCCCCGCTCGCCCCAACTACAGAAAGCCCATGCGCAGCAACGAAGACCCAATGCGGCCAAAAATAAATAAATACATTAAAAAAAAAAAAAAGAATCCCTACAAAAACAAGCTCTTTATTTTGCACTCCAGTGACCTATAAAGAACATTTTAGGTAGTATTTGTACTTGGAGCATGGTTGCAAAATCCTGAAACATGCGGATGCTGAAGAGGTCAAAAAAACCTTTGAGAAAGGGTGGCAGAAAATGCTACCAGATTTGTTATAAAAAGACTTGGTCTATGACACAAAACTGAAGTGTAACAATATGTAGGATCATGATTCCTGAGGTTCAGTTTGCATATAAAAATGAACCCCAATGAAACTAACACATCATTGTAAATCATCTACACTTCAATTAAAAAAAAGAAAAAGAAAAAGAGGATGAGACCCTTTCCAGTAATATTCCTGAATGCATCAAACGTGAAGCAACATGGAGACATGAGAAGGGAGATGGACAAATGCAGATGGTTACATCCATTAACCACTCTCAGAATTCAGGGCCTAATCTATCATGTTTGCAGATAAGCTTCTCTCCTTCGTTTTTCAGGCAGAGGGAGAGCATATACATTTACATTCCCTAGGAATATCTGATGTTTTTAAATGGGTAGAACTGAGGAATATGCAAATTAAAGAGAAGGGAAGGAAGGGGAGAGAAAGGAAGAGGAGGTCAAACAGTGAAGTAAACAGTGAGGATCTGAGCAAAGGCAGGAGAACAGAGGGCCTTGAAAGGCTGGGGAGAAAAGTGAAACAATGGCTGGGGATCCAGAGGATGAGGTGGTCTTCACAGATGAAGAAGGCTGGGGTCATAGGTCAGGAAGAGCTGTGAGGAGAGCTTCCTCACTTTTACTCAAAAGAATAGGTTTTTTTTTTTTTTTTTTTGCGGTACGTGGGCCTCTCACTGTTGTGGCCCCTCCCGTCGTGGAGCACAGGCTCCGGACGTGCAGGTTCAGCGGCCATGGCTCACGGGCCCAGCCGCTCCGCGGCATGTGGGATCTTCCCGGACCGGGGCACGAACCCGCGTCCCCTGCATCGGCAGGCGGATTCTCAACCACTGCGCCACGAGGGAAGCCCAAAAATAGTAATTTTTAAAGTAATATCTTCATTCAACAATTACGTACTGCGCATCTACTATGCAGAAGGCTCATCGGAGGCTTTGGGTAGAGACAGGAAATACAATTGCCCAAATTCCTACTTTCAAGGGGAGACGGATGAGGAACAAGTAAATAAAGACAAGTTACGAGGTCAGGAGGTTATCAGTGCTTCGATACAAAATAAGGCAGGATGAGGGCACGGAGAATGGAGAGAGAATGGCACTGTAAATGGGGCAGACACACGAAGTCTGTCTGATGAGACGAAATCTGAGCAAAGACCTGAGTGAGTAAGGGAGTGGCTGCGGGCCTCTACACTGAGGCAGAGAGCTAGTTGAAGGTTGGGAAACAAGAAAACACTCCAAAGGGGCCAGGATGGCATGAATGATCTAAGAAAGGGTAAAAGGATGGGTGATCAAAGAGGAACTCAGTGAGGAGGCCAGATCAGGTAGGGCCCTGCAGTCCACTGTAAGGACTCAGAGTGAAAGGGGAGGCCTTGGGAGGGTTTTGGACAGAGGAATGGTATGATCTTACTTGCTTTCTAAAGAACCAGTCTGGCTACCATGTGGAGAAGAGGTTACAGGAGTGCAAGAGCGGAAGCATGGAGACCAGTTTGGAGGAAGCTGTCACAGTCCAGGCAAGAGATGACAGCACGTGGACAAGAGCGGTCGTCACGGACGTGGAGAGAAGATTAGCTGGTACCTGAAATAATAGCTTTGCGGTTCTCACTGGAATGCCCGTTTCTTTGGATTTCTCTCTCCATCATCCAAAGCTTTTCTTCTGTCTCCAACTGGGACACCATATCTGGCTTGAAGGGAAGATGTCCTATGAAAAGGCAGATATATATATTTAAGATGAACACACAGCTTAAATAGATCTTTGTCCAAGTTCTTAACCCTCAAGTGATCACAAACTGTAATAAGAAATGAATTCAGGGAACTATACTCAATATTCTGTAACAACCTGTAAGAGAAAAGAATCTGAAAAAGAATATATATATAATTGAATCATTTTGCTGTACACCTGAAACTAACACAACATTGTAAATCAACTATACTTCAATCAAAAAAAGAAAAGCAAATTGAGGTCACAACCTAGCTCATGTCTACATACAGATAAAATTAGATTTAACCAATGTCTGTTTTTATCATATTTCCCACACTCTCATACCACTTACTGCAAATGGTCACAGTTTTTGCTACAGTGTGAGGGGGTCTTGATAAGGAACTCTGACAGTTTCTATTCTTATTCCATTTTATTCTATTTCACTGAAAAAAAAAAATAATGCCAGTACAATGAACTAAGTTGACTCCAAGATCCACCAAAGTATCTGAAAGACAAAGTATAGAAGCTAAGCTGCCCGTTTATAGTTCATCTAAAACAGGGTTTCTCAGCTGAGGCACTACTGATATTCTGCACTGGCTAATTCTGTGTGGTGGGGGGAGGTGGTCCTGTGCATCGTAGGACGTTTAACAGCACCACTAGCCACTAGATGCCAGCAGCACCCCTCCCTCAGCTGTGACAATCAAAACTGTCTCCAGACATTGCCAAATGTCCCCAAGGAGGCAAAATCACCCCGGATGGAATTTTGCCTGAGCAGAGAGGGACCAGAAAAACCTATGGATTGGAAAAACTTGTGTCTTCAAGGTCAAGGAACCACTTCACAAGGTCCAAAGCTTTGAACAGCTGAGGACCAGACACTCTCAAGAGACTTGAGGTTCAGGGTCAGAGAGTGCCCGTCCTCACCCACTGAGACCAGGTTCCGGAAGTTCTCCACCATCACATCCTTGTACAATTTCCTCTGGGCAGAGTCCAGCAGCCCCAGCTCCTCCTCGGTGAAGGTCACGGCCACGTCCTTGAAGGTCACCGCCTCCTACGACATCAAACACATGTCACCTCAATCTCACAACCTCCATTGGAAGAAGGGCAGCATCGAGAAGCATAAAGAAGATTAACCCAAAAAATGGTTACCGATTTGGAGGGACTCCAGGCAGTTTTCAGTCCCAACACTTGCCCCTCTCAGTGACAGTGATGTCACCTCCCCGCTGTCCCACTCTATCTCTGCTTTTAATATTCGCAAAGTTCACAGGCCTTCCGCAACCCTCCAGGACAGGTACACAGCTCCTCACCTGTGCTTTCAAGGCAAAAGCCATAACCACCTGCTGCCACACGCACAGCTGGTGAAGGCACAGGGTGAGTTCAAATTTCAAGGTTTTAATGACAGGACCCTGGGCAAATTCCTCTACCTCTCACTATCTTAACTTCCTCTTCTCTATAATGGTGTCTAAATCACAAGGTGTTTGAAAGGATGAGACGAGTGAACATGTGTAAAGCACGTACAATGGCGCCTGGCACGTAAGAAGTG
Source organism: Delphinapterus leucas (assembly GCF_059928025.1). Lineage (NCBI taxonomy): Eukaryota > Metazoa > Chordata > Mammalia > Artiodactyla > Monodontidae > Delphinapterus > Delphinapterus leucas. The sequence continues at coordinate 10,995,300 of NC_143148.1, forward strand.
CTCAATAAACTGGAGCAAGCAGTATCATTAAAATCCCTTGCATCCATTTTGGGAGTGCACAGTACAGTACTCCTTAGAACTGATGACGCAGCTTTAACCAACCCAAATAGAGCACACTTAGTTAACAGACTTTCACTGGCCATCATCTGCTGTAAAGCGCCTTTCACAGAGAGCAGAGAGCTCGACCAAGAGTAGCAACTGCACTTTAAAATTTCTGAAAGCATAATGGCAGATTTCCGCCTCAAAAGGTTTTCCCACTTCACCTTTCATATGAGGGAGTACAAATGTTCCTGAATCTCTACACTGGCCAAATAAGACATAATTCCGTTTTTTTAAAAAAAGAAAACCTTCAACAATCTAAGTGAAATAAATAAATAGAAAGCTTTCATTAACGTTTGTACACATTTAGTTATTAAATTATTTTCATGAATTTACTTTCCATTATTGTGACGCTCCTTTTCTTTCTTTTACTCATATTCCAGTTGGGTCTTACTTTATTTTACTAATTTTAATGAGAATTAGAGATATTAAACCTTTATCTAATGTTTATAAGTATGTCCCATCAATTCAAATATTACAAATACATAGCTGTGAATGCCTGAGGGAAAAGGAATATGAGAAAGCTAGTTTGTAAACAGAGTAGTAGGGTAAATTATCTTTCTCTATTCCAAGTTTCCACAATTTTTCAAAGATTGCTTTGTGAAATAAAGATGATAAAATAAACCAAACAAAACGCACAGTCTGGCACACAACATGCACGCAAGGTGTGTCGTGTTCATTAACCTTTCCAAGGAAGAGAAAAAAGGTGTGTCCAATCTTTGAGAAATAAAATCCCTTAGGAGTCAGAAAGCAATGCCTTACTTACCTGAAACTCAGTCATTTTCTCCCACTCCTTCCGGGGAAGGTCAGATTCCTGAGAAGGCATAACTGGGGAAGGACAAAGAAGCCATGAGATGCAGGCCAGGGCTGTCAGGAGCCCATGTGGATCTCTGCAGAAATTACACATGAGCACTCATACTCCCAGGCAGAGGTGCTCACATACAGCTTGGTAAGCAGAGCTTGGAGTAGACTGCAGCTACTAGCAGGACTGTCAGCCAGCAGCCACTGGACAGTGAACAACCAGCACAACCAAACACAGTATCCCTACCATAAAGACTTCTGATCCTACCATAAAAAAAAATGAAAAGACAATCTATGGACTGGGAGAAAATATTTGCAAATTATGCTACTGAAGGGACTAATTTCCAAAATATACAAACAGCTCATACAGCTTAATATCAAAAAAGCAAACAACCCAATCAAAAAATGGGTAGAAGACCTAAATAGGCATCTCCAAAGAAGACATACAGATGGCCAAAAGGCACATGAAGAGATGCTCAACACTGCTAATTATTAGAGAAATGCAAATCAAAACTACAATGAGGTATCACCTCACATCAGTCAGAATGGCCATCATTAAAGTCTACAAATAATACATGCTGGAGAGAGTGTGGAGAAAAGGGAACCCTCCTACACTGTTGGTGCCAATGTAAATTGGTACAGCCACTATGGACAACAGTATGGAAGTTCCTTAAAAAACTAAAAACAGAGCTACCATAGGATCCAGCAATCTCCCTTCTGGGCATATATCCAGAGAAAACTCTAATTCAAAACAACATATGCACAATGCTCATAAGTTATTTTTGCAATAAGAAATAATGGCCCAATAAAAATTACATAGAACATGGGACTTCACTGGTGGCACAGTGGATAAGACTGTTCCCAATGCAGGGGGCCCAGGTTCGATCCCTGGTCAGGGAACTAGATCCCACACGCATGCCACAACTAAGGAGGCTGTGTGCTGCAACTAAGGAGCCGGCAAGCCGCAACTAAGGAGCCCTAGAGCCGCAACTAAGGAGCCCTAGAGCCGCAACTAAGGAGCCCACCTGCTGCAACTAAGACCCCATGCAAGCAAATAAATAAATAAATATTTTTAAAAAATGTCCATCAACATAGGAATGGATAAAGAAGATGTGGTACATGTATACAATGGAATATTACTCTACCATAAAAAGGAATGAAATAGTGCCATTGGCAGAGATGTGGATAAATCTACAGACTGTCATACAGAGTGAAGTCAGTCAGAAAGAGAAAAACAAATATCGTATAGTATCACTTCTATGTGGAATCTAGAAAAATGGTACAGATGAACTTATTTGCAAATCAGAAATAGAGACACATGTTGAGAACAAACTTATGGATACCAAGGGGGGAAGAGGGGGGTGGGATAAATTGGGAGATTCAGATTGACACATACACACTATTATGTATAAAAGAGATAACTAATGAGAACCTACTGTACAGCACAGGAAACTCTACTCAGTGACATGTGGTGACCTAAATGGGAAGGAAATCTAAAAAAGAGGGGACATATGTATACATATGGCTGATTCACTTTGCTGTACAGCAGAAACTAACAACATTGTAAAGCAACTATACTCCAATAAAAATTTTTTAAAAAATGATACATGCACCCCAATGTTCACAGAACTATTTACAACAGCTAAGACATGGAAGCAACCTAAACGTCCATCGACAGATGAATGAATAAAGAAGTTGTGGTATGAAATGGAATATTACTCAGCTATTAAAAAGAATGAAATAATGCCATTTTCAGCAACATAGATGGACTTAGAGATTATCATACTAAGCGAAGTAAGCCAAAGACAAATATCATATAATATCACTTATATGTGGAATCTAAAACAATGATACAAATGAACTTACTTACAAAACAGAAATAGACTCACAGAACAAACATGGTTATCAAAGGGGATAGTGGGTCGGGAAAAGGGAGGGAGGAGGAAGGGGGAATAAATTTGGAGTTTGGGATTAACATATAGACACTACTATATATAAAACATAAACAACAAGGAACTACTGTATAGCACAGGGAACTATACCCAGTACTTTATAATAACCTATGATGGAAAAGGATCTGAAAAAGAATATATATAAAAAACTGAATCACTTTACTGTACACTTAAAACTAACACAACATTGTAAATTACCTATACTTCAATAAAAAAAAGAATAATAACGAAAATAAAGCCTAAAGAAAAAAAAGATTTCTGATCCTGGGGGTGGCAGGAAATGAAACGCAACGCAACAACAATGTGGGTTTAAAAAAAAAAGAAAAGGGCTTCCCTGGTGGCGCAGTGGTTGGGAGTCCACCTGCCGATGCAGGGGACACGGGTTCGTGCCCCGGTCCGGGAAGATCCCACATGCCGCGGAGCGGCTGGGCCCGTTAGCCATGGCCACTGAGCCTGAGCGTCCAGAGCCTGTGCTCCACAACGGGAGAGGCCACAACAGTGAGAGGCACGCGCACCGCAAAAAAAAAAGAAAACAAAGAGTTCTGGAGTCAAAGTTCTAGGTTTAAATCCTGGAAAAGATACTACGCATCCATGTAATGTAGGGGTATTACAAAAAACCTCTCTGTGCCTCTCTTCAGTCATCTACACAATGAGGATAGGATATGCACCTGGCCACTCCTCGTAAACCATACCCACCACGTAGAGTTGTTCCAAGGATTCAAGGAGTAGATGGAAAGTTCTAAAAATATAGGAGTCCCTTTTTCTTGCAGCTGCAAAAAAGCAGATGATCCTTTGCATCAGAAACTGTATCTGCCAATGTCTTTTCTAACAATAACAACAAAAGAGACCTGAAAGGCATCTGGATTTTGTATATGGCTGCTCTCCTATGAAAGTCACCTGTATTTTCTGAAAGCCCTGATTCTGACATAAAATTTCTCCTTACTTAATAATTTGTTGCCCAGTTAATAATATTTTACTCACACTTGTATTAGTTTTCTAAAAAAGTATCATTTCGGGTCAATTTATTTCACTGAGGCCAGAAAAGGCTTATTGGTAAAAGCCTTTCATCCTATGTGCATGGAGATACAGAAAAACACATAGAAAAGAAAAAGAGGCAAAATAAAAATCAAGAAACATGGAATATAGATTGAGAGGCTCCAACATTTGTCTCATAGGAGTGTAAGAAGGGAATGGAAGCAACTACAGAGAGGTTTTATTTCAAGAGATAACTGCTGAGTTCACATATAGAAATTCTGAACAGTATAAATAAAAATACATACACTCCTAAACAAATGACAGTGAAACTCAGGAAGGCAAAGGATAAATAACTAAAAACAACAACAAAAATCCTTAAAGCTCCCAGAAAGAAAATATAATTTACCTAATAAAAATGACAATTAAGTTGACAGAAACAGGGAAGCAGAATGGAGATCTAAAATATATGAATATTTCCAAAATGAAGAAAAAAAATCGTGAATCTTGATTTCTATGCTCAACTAAATGGTTATTTATAGGAGAGAGGAAGAAAGACGTTTTAGCTGCTTAAAAAAACAAGAAAATTTATAACGAAATGAATCCTAAAAGAACTGATGGTAGGGAAACATGTAAATATATTGGTAATATCTTTGTTAAAAGAAAAAATAACCTAGAACGATATGACAAATTTTGAGGGTGGTTTTAATAAAAAGTAAACCTATAACCTAGCCTGCAGTGAAAAAAATAAAAAGGTGGTATGAGGGAGCCATCATCAAATATCAAGTGTATTTTTATTTAGTCTCTATATTTTTCAGAATGAGAATACATGCTGATTAAATCTAGTGTTTGTTGAGACAGATATCATTTTTAAAAGTTAAAGTATAAGACCACACAATTTTCAAATGAGTTGAGGGTAAATAAAAGGAATACACTGAACTGAAGAGAATAAAAGAGAATAAAAGGAAGAAATGTAGAGCATAGTGATTTAAAAATAAATATTTTAAAAATATTTTACATAAATCAATGAAGTTAGAACACACCTCACACCATACACAAAAATAAACTCAAAATGGATTAAAAACTTAAATATAAGACAAGACACCATAAAACTCTTTTAAAGGAGAACATAGGCAAAACATTCCCTGACATAAATCATATCAACGTTTTCCTAGGTCACTCTCCCAAGGCAATAGAAATAAAAGAAAAAAATAAACAAATGGGACCTAATCAAGTTTATAAGCTTTTGCATAGCAAGGGAAACCATAAACAAAATGAAAAGAACCTATGGAATGGGAGAAAATATTTGCAAATGATAGGACTTGATAAGGGCTTAATTTCCAAAATATACAAACAGCTCGTACAACTCAAACAACCTAATCGAAAAAGAGGCGGAAGACCCAAATAGACATTTCTCCAAAGGAGACATACAGATGGCCAATAGGCATGTGAAAAGATGCTCATCATCGCTAATTAGAGAAATGCAAATCAAAACTACAATGAGGTACCACCTCACATTGGTCAGAATGGCCATCATTAAAAAGTCTACAAATAATAAATGCTGGAGAGGGTGTGGAGAAGAGGGAACCCTCTTACATTGTTGGGGGGAATGTAATTTAGTGCAGCCACTATGGAAAACAGTATGGAGGTTCCTCGAAAAACTAAAAGTAGAGTTGCCATATGATCCAGCAATTCCACTTCTGGGCATATACCCAGACAAAACTATAATTCGAATAGATACAAGCACCCCAGTGTTAGTAACAGCACTATTTACAATAGCCAAGCTTATGGAAACAACCTAAATGTCCACTGACAAATGAATGGATAAAGAAGATGTAGTATATATATATACAATGGAATATTACTCAGCCATTAAAAGGAATGAAATAATGCCATTTGCAGCAACATGGATGGACCTAGAGATTATCATACTAAGCGAAGTCAGAAAGACAAATACCATACGATATCACTTACATGTGAAATCTAAAACACGACATACATGAACTTATCTACGAAACAGAAACAGACTCACAGACATAGAGAACAACTTGTGGTTGCCAAGGGGAAGGGGGCTGAGGGAAGGAAGTATTGGGAGTTTGGGGGCAAACTATTATATATAGGATGGATAAACAACAAGATCCTCCTGTATAGCACAGGAAACTATATTCAATATCCTGTGATACACATAATGGAAACGAATATGAAAAAGAATATAACTGAGTCACTCTGCTGTACAGCAGAAATTAACACAACATTGTACATCAACTATACTTCAATAAATTTTTTTAAATATTTTAAAACATATTTTAAAGTAAATAAAACATTTTATATTTTTTAAAATATTTATTTGAAAAACACATGTACATATTAACAAGCAATTAAACATTCTCAGGTGTAGTCAACAGACAACTGATCTTTTTCCTAGTGGTAATTTACTAAGTGAAGGAAACCTGATTAACTGAAAACAGATGACGGACCAACAAAGACCTTTCAGTAGTGTGTACCTGGGGCTATGCTGTGAGGGGCCAAGAGGTCCGTCCTTCCTCCCGTTTCCGAATTCAGGACTGGCGAAGAAAAAGATGTGGTGGAAGAGCACGACTGTATCCGTCTGCCGGATACACTGCCGCGGGACGTCCCCAGGCACTAGCGCGGGGTGACTCGGTGCTTCCTAAAAAACGAGATCAGTAAAAGCTCGGGAAAAGCTCGGGAAGGGCTGTCTCCCGACGTCTGACAGAAGGGCCGTGCCATCGCTCCTCGCTCTCTCCCTTCACTCGGGCGTCCAGTCAAATGGGCGCTCGTGAGAAAATGAACTGCGTCAACAGCAAGAACCAACCCGTTATGTGACACCAGCGTTCGAAGCTGTTGACACGTATGGTCTCACTCGATTCTAATCACAACCCTACCCAGTAGTGACCGTCTCTCCCGCTGTCTTCCAGAGGAGGAAAGTAGGACGCACGGATAATCAACAACTCGCCATATATTGTACCGATAGAAGTAGCAGCTCTGCTTGGTAAGCGGGGGAGGAGAACAGAAGAATGCCGCACTTGCGCCCTCCACCTCTCAGCCTCCGCCGGCGGCCGCGACTTCTCCATCCTAAGACAGCCGGCTAGGTAGCGACTAGTCCCACGCTCAGGCCGAAAAGGCTCACAGGGGTCTTGGGGGTGCAGGACCGACTCACCTCCCGGATCGAAAAAATGGTGGCTGCCTCGCTTTCCCGGAGCGGAAGTGCCTCTGACTACACAGCGCTCGGAACTACACTTCCCAGAAGCCCCGGAGACACGCCACAGCCCCTCGTTTCCGGATAGAGTCCAGGGGAATACACTTCCCAGAGCCCCAAGAGGAGGAAGGGCCTTGTCCTCCCCGTTGGAGCTTTAAAACAAAACAAAACCACCCCAAACTCTTGGGAGTTCTCGGCCAACGACTTCCAGGATCCCCTTCGTGTGAAGCAGTTCTCTGACGCCGGTAGAGCTTAGCTTTATCTCACTGACAAACAAAACATGATTTGAAGAGTCAGAATCTTAAAAGACTGAAAGAAACAGATCAGTGTAATAGAACTGTACCCCCTCTACCAGAGGAAAAAAAGCGGGGGAGAAGGGAAATGATAGGCTTAAAATGCAGTTTTCGGCGATTTTTAGATGAGTGGAAGACCCAAAAAATGCACCAGGGGCAGATTGTATTGTCGATTTCCACTACTGTTAACAGAACAGTCAAATAATTCAGAACTTGGCTGCTGAGGACAACACCACATGGAGTGAAAAGACAAGCTTCAGCATGGACTGTGTGATCAATTTCTCAAATCAGGGCCATTGTAATCAATCCTCAGGGAGTTTCTAAACTTGAAAGACAAGCACGTTGTTGTTAATTAGGTGTTTATACAATAGTCACTTCAAAGACTTGTTTGTTCAAATATATTGATGGAAGAAATTTGCACATACTGAGGTATGGGGAAGTCATTCTGGCTTTTACGTAATTTAACTTTACACTTTACGCTAACTAAAACAGCCTGTTTTGTGGCCTAGTAAACATACATCTGCTTTAACCATTAAGGAAAAGGGTGCAGGACTTCCCTGGTGGTCCAGTGGTTAAGAATCCACCTGCCAATGCAGGGGACATAGGTTCGAGCCCTGGTCTGGGAAGATCCCACATGCAGCGGAGCAACTAAGCCCGTGTGCCACAACTACTGAGCCTGTGCTCTAGAGCCCGCGAGCCACAACTACTGAGCCCGCACGCCACAACTACTGAAGCCTGAGTGCCTAGAGCCCGTGTTCCGCAACAAGAGAAGCCACCGCAGTAAGAAGCCCGCACACCGCAACGTAGAGTAACCCCCGCTCGCCGCAACTAGAGAAAGCCCGCGCACAGCAACAAAGACCCAATGCAGCCATACATAAATAAATAAATAAAAATATATTATTTTAAAAAAATAAAAATAAAAAGTGTGCAGTGTCCAGAAGTAAAGAATGCCTGTTTTGAAGAGAGAAAAATGCCTCCCTTTCTGGGATGTCAATGCTAGCTTTCCTTCAATGATAAGGCTCCCTGCAGCTGAGGCCATGCTGACTCGTAATGTGAGTGCTAATGTCTTTTTTGAAACCTTGAAAGAATATACTCCTGTCATGTTTGATGTTCTTTGTTCTGACAAGATATAAAACTGCTGAAAACTATGCTTCTTTGGAACAGTTCCTCAGAGCTATCTGAGAGGCTGCCTCCCAAGCTACAGTCTTCAGTTTGGCTCAAATAAAGCTCTCATCTATTCTTATTATAGGTTGATTATTTCCATTAACAGTATGACAGAATTGATGTTTCAAAGAAATGAGACTGGAGAGAAGAGAGGAATACCTACAACTATCCATATATCCATGACAATATATTTTTGCATTTCTCATTTCTGAGCATATATTCCTTTTTCTGTTATTCTTAGCAGCTATCTCTTATGGAGCACTTAGTGTGTGCCAGGGACTACTCCCAACTCTTTAGACTCCGGGATCTCACTTCATCTTCACAACTTTTTTTAGGTAAATACTATTATTTCCTCTATTTTACAGTTTACAACAGAGCCAGAGGCAGAGAGAGTTAAGTAATTTGCCCGTTACTAAATTAGTAAGTACTAGAGCCAGGTTTCAAAATTTGGCATTTGACAACCACAGCCTGAGAGGTAACCATTAAACTAACCACATCTTGTATAATCAACATGAACAGAATGTTTAACTTCAATCAATTTTTTCTCCTTCCTGATGCCAGAAAGCTGTAGCCTAACATGGAAATTCAATCCTTTTCACATGAATGTCTATCCAGTGCCCTTAAGGGAAGGTCCAAATACTTTGGCCAGCCTCACAAACAGGAATCTTCCATATGCTTGTTTCCCTCTTCAAATCTGCTTTCCACACTACATGTCCAGCCACGGTGAATCGCTTGTACTCCTACAAAAAGCTTTTTTGTATCTGCTGTTCCTTCTTGTCATATACTGCTGCTCTCTTCACTTCTAGGTCATAGCTTAAATATTCCCTGCTCCAGTAAGACTTCTTGTGAGTTCTTGTCTTGCAGACTAATACAAACCATGTACGATAACCATGATCACAGACTTGGACTCAGGCTGCCTAGGTTAAAATACTCGTTCTGCCACTTACTCTGTGAACTCTGTCCCTTCTTCTTCATTTGTAAAATAGAAATAATAATAGGATTGATGTGAGGAAGATACATGTAATAAATACATGTAAAAGCACTGGAAACTCTGCCTGGCTCACGACCACCTACAACAAGTTAGTAAATATTCTCAGATGATAAACACAGGACACATAAATTAGAGACAGTTGGTTTCTAAATAAGTTTTCTTTAGATCATTAAAATATTATCAATAATTAATGTATATCAACTTTTGAATGCTGTGGAAAAAATTAGTAGATACCGCAACCCATTGAAAGTGAGATAAAGGATCACTAAAGTTTATATTTTTCTCCTTTACTGTTTCCTAAGTCCATTTCAGGAATTTTGAATAAAATCTAACTGAGCTGCAGGCCTCTGTTTCAGGATATTGGGCAGCTACACCAGGCACAAATACTGAAGAATTTCTCCCTGCCAGTCTTTGGTGCTAAGTACACTTTAAAGAATATGACATTCTCCCTGAAACAAAGTAGCACACAGCCAAAGGGAGAAACAGATCAGAAACCAAGATTTAGAAGACTGGACTGTTTCAAGTCAAACTTCAAAACAGAGAAACCAAATTCATAATTATTCCTCTCCAACTTTCAATGTTTCTATGTTCCTAAACTTTCTTACCTACATAACTACCATCCTCCTGGCTGCCAGGAATGAAAACCGTGAAGTTAACAGTTGCTTTCCTTTGCTCTTCATATATAATCAATTTATGTTCATGCATTTTCAATTCTAGTGACTCCATGACTGGGATTTGTTTTTAGTTTAAATTATTCCATCTTCTCTTCCTCCCAAACTCCCCAAAAGTATTTTGTGTGAGAAGGGGAATGGACACAATTAGATAGGGAAAACTTTGACAAGGGTTGCAGACGACTGATGGGGTGGTGGGCAGGTTTCATTACACTATTTTCTCTGTTTTGTGTATGTTTGGGCCTTTCCTTAATAAAAATTTAGGAAGAAATACCATGAGTAGTACAGCTCCAATGCAAAATGCATTAAAAATGTTAACAGTGTTATCTCTAAACCTTGAGATTATGGGTAATTTCGTTTCTCTCCTTTTTACAGTTCTGTATTTCCTAATCTCTCTATAGTGGGCATACATTCCTTTTATAATGAGGATATAAATTACAAAGCCCCAAACCACTTCCAAACCTGACAGAAAAAAAGACTTCTTTAAACCATTCACATGACTATTTCTGATGATTTTTTTTTTTAAAAAGTACAAAAGTACAGCATAGAGATTAAAAACCCAGATTTGAGACTTCAACTCCTCGGGTTCAAATGGTAGTTCGGCCTCTTACTAGCTATTAAGTCTTGGGCAAATAAGATAAACTCACAAGAGTAAATTTTTTTAAAAAAAGAATTTTTCCTTGTCCAAAGGGTCTGTTTTTCCTGTCCTTTTTCTTAGAGCAATTCCATAAAAAACCCAGGGCTTTTGGATCCTTTCTTTAACTTTTCCATATGCATGAAAATCTTGTTAGAGGCTAAGGAAGCCTCTTACGAAGTTTACAACCCAGAAGCGTTTTTCAAAGTCCTGGGGTTTTTCCCTTTACAACGTAAACATCTTAGAAAATAACCCAGCGTCCCAGTCGCTGTGGGAGTGTAACAAAGGTGCCTTTCAGTGAGTTGTAAATCTGCTAGCAGGGGAGATCAGATATATTTTATTATTCCTTCAGAGAAAGTCAATTAACAAAACATTCCCAAGTAAATTTAAGATGAATTTATCAAAGAATTTGCAGTAAATGGGGGCAGTCACTTCCTCTTATAGGAAAATAAGATACCGTTAATCTTGAGAATGTATGTACCAAGTCGTCAAAAATAGACTAGCACGTAATTGCTTGACTGTATAAATAGCGTTAAATTTCTTCCTCTGTAATCTATTTCCACAGATTATCTACAACACTGTACTCTGGAAATGCTTATTCAGTAATAAGATTGCTTTCTTTTCGACACTGTGTAGAGAGGACTTTGTGTGTTAGGCGGGTGCTTTATTTCCCCCAAACAATACCTCCGTTTCCTTATCTGTTAAAAAAAAGAAAAAAAGCCTAATAGCTTTACCTACCTCATAGGGCTGTTGCGGTCATTTAATGAAGTTAATTTGTATAAAATGATAAGGGACTTACCAATGATTAATGACACTAGTGATGAGGATGAGGCCAAGACAGATTAAGTAACTCGCACAATGTTATACCGCTAGGAAGTGGCAGAGCTGACTGGTAGGAGAGGGAAGCCAGTTGGAGTGACGGGAGACCTTCAAACCAGGCGACGAGCGACTTGGGCTGCCCCCAACACACGGGAGGCTCAACGGTGGGGAACACAAACTTCCTCCAATCCCATACTCTGTAGCCGGCAGCAGCTTCTCTTACTCTCCCCGAGGACGAGGGCCAGGGCCTCGCTGGCTCCCCGCCCAGGCTTGGAGAGCCCAGGCTTGGAGGGGCCCCGGGGATTGTAGACCCATTTACCTGAGGGGAAGGTGGGCAGTAGCCCACCCCTCCTACAGCGAAAGCGCCGCCTTCCCACTAGAGGGAGCCCGTTGACCACTTCCCAGAATTCCCTAGCCCTGCCATCCAGAAGCGGAAGTGCTCTGGGCTGCACGGACCTCAGACTACACCTCCCAGAATGCCCGAGAGAAACTGCGGCCACGGTCCCGCCCTCTAAAGACGAAGTACTTCCTAGTACCCTGAGCTTCTAGGCACTGAGTTGAGTTGTTGTGGAGGGTTCCTGAAACACTCAGGCTAGAGGAATTTTAAGAGCTATTTTTTTTTGTTGTTGTTGTTATAAAATTGCTTTAATTCAGTTCTCTCCGTATTACAAGCCGGCAGCGGCCTGCCATGCTCCTTACAATACTGAGCCTGTAATTGCTGTTATCAAAATATACATCTGTGTCACCATTAAAAAAACCGCAATTGCTGCCCCTCACGCCTTACAACAAGAAATGCCAGCGCGGAGTTTGGCAAAGTTGTCCAATTTGGCGCTGCTACTGTCTTTCTTGGCGTCTCCTACCCATTCTGTTATTGAAAGCTAAGCATCACTTTAGCCATGGTCAAGGGGCTTGAGAGAAGGTCAGGGTAGGGAGAAGAGGAGTCCGTAGTAAAACCTTAAAGAGCTGCCTATAGGAATAAGGATAAAAGGGTAATGGGTCGCCTTTGGGGGAGACTGAAACCAAACTCCAAATTACCTCAATTACTTGAAATTGGATTAGAGTGAAGCTTTTTTGTTAGTATCTTCAAGCATCTAAAGGAAACAAATGAAAACTCTCTAGGGGAGAGAGCATCATCATAGGCTTCAAATTATTTCTGTAATTTAAAAACATATTAATATTGGACAAAGTAGTCCTTTAAGAAAAAAGCATTATAAGATATACAAAGAAACAATAAGTTTCAAATTATCATGAATAACAGCTTCACATAATGTAAAAGCAAACTTGAAAAAGCAAAATTGACAGAACCACAAGGAGAAAAGCAAAATTCTCAGTTAGAATGGGAGTTTTCAATACATATTTAGGAAGAAATGTGGAACTTTAAAAGCATATACTAAAACAGAAGAGAAGCTGAATCTGAAAATTAAAACATCCCCCTCGGGAATTTAATAAACAAATGACAAAAAATACAGTAAGTATATGGACGGAAATGAGATTCATGAAGTAGAAAACAAAATAAGTGGATTTTTTAAAAAAAAAGGGCCAAAAGAACATTCTGTGACTAAAACAATAAAATTGACAAAGTCCAGTAACAGTGATCAAGAAAAAAAAAAGACAGAAATGGCATTATTACCAATTTCAGAAGTTAAAAAGGGAACATCACTAAAGATTTTAACAGAACATTTTGAGGAATATTATAATGATAAATTTGAAAATATATGTGAAATGGTTATAAATTCCTAGAATGATCACATTTAAAACTAAAATAAAATTACACATAGTACCTAGTGATAAAATGTTGAAATTTTTACCTCCAAGAATGAAAATCAGGAGCATTCCCTGGCAGTCCAGTGGTTAGGACTCTGTGCTTCCTCTGCAGCGGGCCCGGGTTTGATCCCTGGTTGGGGAACTAAGATCCTGTAAGCCACAGCCTACTGATGGTAATGCTCTTAGCTACAAATGCCTGAGGCACTCATCTGGGCTCCGAATTACTCACACAGAGCCCCACAGACATTTCCCCCACTGGGGCCAGTGTTGTGGCTGGGCCAGCCTTTATGGTTCTTATTATTATCACAAGACACACTTCAGCAAAAAACCATTAGGGAAACCATTGGGCTTCCCTGGTGGCACAGTGGTGAAGAATCCGCCTGCCAATGCAGGGGACACGGGTTTGAACCCTGGTCCAGGAAGATCCCACGTGCCACGGAGCAACTAAGCCCGTGCGCCACAACTACTGAGCCTGCGAGCCACAACTACTGAAGCCCATGTGCCTAGAGCCTGTGCTCCACAACAAGAGAAGCCACCGCGATGAGAAGCCTGCGCACTGCAACAAAGAGTAGCCCCGCTCGCCGCAGCTAGAGAAAGCCCATGCACAGCAACAAAGACCCAATGCAGCCAAAAATAAAATAAATAAATTTAAAAAAACATTAGAGAACTTTGAAAAACAAGATCTATTACTCACAGATACTCTCTACTTTCTACCTTGCTGTGCGGCCTTTGGGCATGCAGAAGTCACTGATCTTATACCATGTTCCCGTTAAAAGTTCCACTTCGGTAGCTGGATATGCCTGGATTCTCAGAATTCCTACTTGGTAGAGAGAGCTCGACCCTGGGGCCCTGCCTTTATTAGGCTTCAGGGGTGGGGTGCGTGGGGTTTCACGCAGGTTCACTCATTATCGTGAAACATAAGAGTGAGAATTAAGGTGTGGGAGAGTGGAGGCAGGCTCTCTCAAGTGGTCAGGTATCTAGATTGCCAGGGGCTTCTGAAATGGGAACTTCATGGGTGTGGGTGGCCTAGTGGTTATCCACTAGTGGTTATCCTTATCTGGCTGCTTTGCTAGCAGCTGTGTTATACAGCAGCAATATGTTTATACAAAATGGATGTCTTTTCATAAATCGTAGTAATATTCTCTTAGGTCAGTCCCCCAAGGCAATAGAAATAAAAGAAAAAAATAAACAAATGGGACCTAATCAACCTTATAAGCTTTTGCACAGAAGAGGAAACCATAAACAAAATGAAAAGACAACCTACAGACTGGGAGAAAATATCTGCAAATAATGCAACTGAAAAGGGCTTAATTTCAAAAATATACAAACAGCTCATACAACTCAATAACAAAAAAAAAGAAAAAGAAAAAAAAAACCAAAACAACCCAATCAAAGCATAGGCAGAAGACCTAAATAGACACTTCTCCAAAGAAGACATACAGATGGCCAATAGGCCCATGAAAAGATGCTCAACATCACTAATTATTAGAGAAATGCAAATCAAAACTACAATGAGGTATCACCTCACACCGGTCAGAATGGCCATCATCAAAAAGTCTACGAATAATAAATGTTGGAGAGGGTGTGGAGGAAAAGGGCAACTCTCCTACACTGTTGGTGGGAATGTACATTGGTGCAGCCACTGTGTAAAACAGTATGGAGGTCCCTTAAAAAACCTAAAAATAGAGTTACCATACAATCCAGCAATCCCACTCCTGGGCATATATCAGAGAAAACTCTAATTCAAAAAGATACATGCACCCCATCGTTCACAGCACTATTTACAGTAGCCAAGACATGGAAGCAATCTAAATGTCCATCGACAGATGAATGGATAAAAAAAGACGTGATAGGGCTTCCCTGGTGGCGCAGTGGTTGAGAGTCTGCCTGCCGATGCAGGCGACACGGGTTTGTGTCCCGGTCTGGGAAGATCCCACGTGCCGCAGAGCGGCTGGGCACGTGAGCCATGGCTGCTGAGCCTGCGCATCCGGAGCCTGTGCTCTGCAACGGGAGAGGCCACAACAGTAAGAGGCCTGCGTACCGCAAAAAATAAACGAAGATGTGATATATATATATATATATATATATATATATACACACATACACACACACACACATATACACAATGGAATACTACTCACATAAAAAAGAACGAAATAATGCCATTTGCAGCAACATGGATGGACATACAGATTATCATATTAAGTGGAGTAAGTCAAAAAGAGAAAGACAAATATCACAAGATATCACTTATATGTGGTCTCTAAAAAAATGATATAAATGAACCTATTTACAAAACAGAAACAGACTCACAGACACAGAGAACAAACTTACAGTTACCAAAGGGGAAAGGGGGGGAGGGATAAATTAAGAGTTTGGGATTAACAAACTACCATATATAAAAGAAATAAACAAGGTCCTACTTTATAGCACAGGGAACTATATTTACCTTGTAATAAACTATAACGGAAAAGAATATGAAAAAGGATATATATATATATATATGTATAACTGAATAACCTTGCTGTACACCAGAAACTAACACTGTACATCAACTATACTTCAATTAAAAAACAGAAAAAAATAGATGTCTTTTTAAATGGATGTCTTGGCAATCAAAAGCTTAATGTCAGGCATTTACACTACAGGGTTCAATACCAGTCAGGGTTCACTTAGGAAAGCCATGTCACTATGATTTTAGAGACAAGGGAATTTTTAAATAGGAATTAGACCATAGACAAATGTGGAAGGAGAAATCACAGCTTGTCGGAATTCTGAGAATGCAGGCATATCTAAGAGGTGAATTCTGTGAACACAAGCCCAACTGCCACAATTCGTTTTTTGTAAAATGACTTCCCAGGTCACAAGCAATGATGGATGGAATACAATGACAGAGAATAAAGCATTCTGTAAGGTCCACAGATGGTACTTTTATCAGAAGCGCTGGAAGAGGAAAGGCAGTTCCATATCTACAGCAACTGGTTTTTCCACTGAAAAGAAAGCGCTGTCCCTTCCATGATGGAAGCGGACTCATGTAATCAAATTCCCAGCAGGGTTGGGGAGTCTCCTTGGGAGAACAGCACCCAAATCTTCCTCCTCATTCAGGTGATCACACAGAACTCCTCATGAGGTCACAGGCATGGGCTGTGAGATGGGAGTCGCTGTAGAAGGAACTGGAGCTCTGGGAATTTGAGCCACTTGCTTGTGCAACTCACTTGTGACTCTGAGCCCAGTCTCATACGTATCACTTCCACTAGATGATGAAGTGCTGCTGGTATGCCCGGATTTATGACTTCACTGCATAACTTTCTGACTCATGGCCATGTATTTAGTTTTCACTAGGGACCAATAAAGCCAGAAGCTGCTTTCACAGAAGGAGTAATGTCACATGCAGAGGATGACATAGCTCTGCTCCCCAAATCCTAAATATTTGTGTTGTGATCTCCATGCAGCATCCCTACCTGTCACAGACACTGCCTACATTACCAGGTACATGCAACACAGACATTATCAGGGATCATAAAATTATTTTCGTAAAGACCCATGTAGCAAATGGTTTAGGCTTTGCAGACCAATCTCGGTCACAACTACTCAACTCGCCATTTTAGCACGAAAGCACCCGTAGGCAATATATAAGAGTGGTCATGGTTGTTCCAATAAAATCTTATTTACAGAAACAAGTGGCAGCCAGATTTGACCCATGGATTGTAGTTTGCCAATCCTTGAACTACACTGTGAAACAAGATTGGACAGTGATGTAGCCCGGAGCTGGGTCAATAAAAATGTATTGATAGCCCTACCAGATGAAACTGAACTTTAATGGATGATATTTGCTAATAGGTATAGAGAAAAAAAAGCACATGTCAGTCCAGTAGCTGCATATGAGGTGCCAGCAGATGTGTTCTCTAGCAATAAAGCCACATCTGGAGCTGCAAATGGCATTAACTCCTAGTTAAGTTTACAATAAGCCCATGTCATTCTTCAAGATTCACCTGTCTTCTGCACAGATCACATGAGTGAACTGGATGGGAATATGATGGAAATCATGACCCCTGCGGCTTTCAGGATACTGCTAGTGGCCCTAATCTCTTCAGTCCTTCCAGTAATATAATACTGCTTTTGGTGGTCAGTTTTGGTATGTACAAGACAGATATCACGTTCACTTGCCCTTTCTTATCAAAATTGCCCTTGTACCATGAGCTAGAGAACCAAGGTGAGGATTCTGCCAGCTGGTTATTCCAATTGCAACTCTGCATTCTGGAACTTGGTAAATAACCAGAGGATGAGTGCAGGGATCCATTTAGACCAGCTCATGTGGATGGACCCAAGCAAAAACATCCCTTAATTATTTGTCACCTATAAGTCCCTGTACTAACCAGTAAACCACAATGCCATTTTGGGGTCCAGGAGTTAATGTCAGCTCTAGTGTCTAGTGCTTCCTTCATGTTCTGGTGATTTCCACTTACCTAATGCACAACCTCCATAAAATGTGGCTGGAAGTCATGTTGAAGAAGTCTAGGGATGATTTATGGTATCGGTAGTATACCAGGGTATATCCTCCCTCAAGGGGACCCGGCCTGCCCTTCATTCAAGATGCTCTGGAAATGGGAACTGACTCATGTTATGGAATTGGCTGAGGGACCACAACTCTCATGTTGATTCAGGTCAGACATGTTCATCAGACCTAGAGCTTTTCTCCTGATTCAAATCAAGTAGGGTATTAGTGGACTTCCCATTTATTTCAGCCCTAGAGATAGCACATGAGCAAATGTAAAAAAATCTCTGGGTACCAAACCATTCTAATGATCCCTTTCATTTTGCTGTTCATTGTGAAAAACACGCTCACTTTATCTCTGCCAATGAAGTGTTTCCACTTGACCAATGATACCCCACAATCCCATTAGCCTCACTGAATTTAGGGAGCCCATTATGACGACATAATTTCCCTCTCTCATTCCTGGCCTGCAGAGAAGAGTAGCTACAGAGCATTCCAAGACTGATAACGCTCCCCTCACCAATACATTTCTTAAACCTCTGGCAAAGGAAGTGTCCTCTGAGCCCTCCCAGGGCACATAGGGGGTTTGGGTGAGCAGATCTTATGTGATAAATCCACTCCAGCGGTCTGGCATTCCTATGCCTTTATAAACCTTCTACAGCGGTGGTTCTCAGTTGGGGACACTTTTGGTCCCCCCTCCCAGGAAACATGTTGCAGTGTCTTGAGACTTTTTTAAGGAGCTGTGTTATGAATGAGCCCCACGTGGCTGGTGCACACGGAGGTATCAAGGCACTTTTTTTTTTTTTTTTTGCGGTACGCAGGCCTCTCACTGTTGTGGCCTCTCCTGCTGCAGAGCACGTGCTCCGGATGTGCAGGCTCAGCGGCCATGGCTCATGGGCTCAGCCGCTCCGCGGCATGTGGGATCTTCCTGGACCGGGGCACAAACCCGTGTCCCCTGCATCGGCAGGCGGACTCTCAACCACTGTGCCACCAGGGAAGCCCTCAAGGCACTTTTTATTGTTACAACTAGGGTGGCAGGGAAGAATATGTGCCACTGGCCCATCTTACATTGCACAGGACAGCTCCCAACAACAAACAGCTATCCAGTTCAAAATGTCAGTCATGCCAACGTCAAGAAATTTTGCTACAACATACTTAGAAAGTTCTGGCATTTTGACTTCAGCATACGCTAACTTTGGGTACAGGTTTCAGTCATTTGATCAAACTGTTGAAGGCATTCCCAGGTACCCAAACTAACACGCTGAGTCTGGAATGGGTGTTGAATGCACTCGTATCAACAAATCCAGCCTAATCCAATATTACATTACTTCCACCTGCTTCAATACCTACAAAATTCACAATCACACATTATTTCTGAGGTTTCTATTGATATAAATTATAAAATTCCTTATTTTAGCAGATACAGTGTCTCCTCATGGTCATACTTTATAGCCGGTGGGTACCCACCCCTTCCCTGCTCCCTTCCCCATTTCAAGGACTCTAGTCTGATTACTAGGTCTAGAAATACGAGAGGTAGTGGAGGCAAGTCTTGAGGATCTACAGTCCCCTGCAAGGAAACTATCTCAGAGTAGAGGCAGACTTTCTTCTAATAGCACAGGAGGCTCAACTAAGAGGTCACAGGTCAGAGGTCATAGGCCTCAGCTTTGTTGGAAGCTGCCCATATATTTCCACCTCAAATTTCCAGGATTCTACTCCTTCCCACTGATGCCCTATGACATTAAGAGAATCTACAAGGTTGTGAATCAATGTGTTGTCATTCAGCCACTGACTGAATTTGACTTTGGATCCCCTTTTAAAAAAAAAAAAAAAGGAAGGAAAGAAAGAAATGCTGATTATAACAAGTCCCCCAAAGTGTTGCTATGTAGCCAAGCTCAAAGCTAAGACAGAAAATCCCCAGCGGTAAAAATAGATTTCGAGCTCAAGCTATCAAGTGGGAGTTGAAACTGAAGGCCCTACGAAGGCCCATGGAACTGGATACAAAGCTAAAGGTTTAGTCTTTAGCATAGATGGGAGTCAAGGTTAGAGGAAGCTATGCACCGGGAGTAAGTAGTGTATTCAACACTAAGAACGGAAGAGCAGCTCTTTCACTGAATGTGAAGAAAGAGACAGGTAGTCCCTAGTTGCTACCACTGTCTTTGAACCAAACTAAAGAACAAGGCCAACCAGAAGGGCAGATATGAGAATCAAGAAGGAGACCTCTCTGGAATCCTCACTGAACCAAGTCTAAGTTCTGCTCTACTTGTGGTCTTTCACTTACAGAGACAAACCTTTTGGGCTTACCACAGGGATCGACAGACTTTTTCTCTGAAGGGCCAGAAAGTAAGTATTTTAGGTTTTGTGGGCCACAGTGCTCGTCACAACCACTAAACACTGTCAGCACAATGGGAAACATTCAAAGATGGTAAATAAATGGATGGGCCAATAAAGAGCTTTTATGTTCCAATAAAGCTTTAAAGGCAATGAGCCAGATTGGGCTCACAGGAGGTAGTTTTCCAACCCTTGACTTAACTCACTAAACTACAAATTACCTTGAGAGTTGGTGGGCTACCCTGATATCTACCAAACAAAACAAAACAAAACATGAAAGGCCTAGGATTTCTGACATCTAATGCAGTGCAATTTGCGGTAGCATGGACTTTACATACACATGTGAAGGTGTGGTCTAGGAAGCCAATCTTGGAAACCTGCCTCTCACATTAGATACATCTTTTGCTGAGTAAAGCCCTTTAACCAAGTAAGTGTTAAACATCAGTGAAATGACTAAGAAGTAGGAAATGGTATGCAAACCTCCTCCTTAGCAACTTGTTCCCATCATTCTCGGTTTCTTCCCTATGCACATTTTTCCTTAGGGAATCGTTGATAAATTTTACTCTAAAACTTACCTATTTCCACTCTCTATCTTCAGGATTTGCCCAATCACTGTTACTTTGTAAACAATTTAAAAAAATTTGGTGGAAGGTAAATTCCGTTTTTCCCACAGCTAACGGTTTTCTGTGTCATAGTGTCTGGAATGACCCAACTACTTCCCCAGTCAGACCAAGCACTTGAAAGGACAAGCTGGTACCCCAGGCTCTCTATCCATTCACCCAGTAAGGAAGTCTGACGGGGAGAACTAGGGTGTGTAAATCTCTACTGTTGGAATTAAAACAATATTCTGGGCTGCATGGATTTATGCTAAACTTCAAATGCATTAATTATACAGTTACACTGACTAATATTCTGTATCTCTGAATAACCATATAAATTTTTTCTTTTTATAACTGATTTCTAGAAGTCTATTCCTTAATTTTGTTCATATATATATACCTCATGATGATAGGATTTTTTACTGAGGGATTAATATGTTCTTAGTAATTTTTAATATATTTTACATTATTTTACTACCTATGTTACTATAAAAATAACAGTATTTTATTGGAAAATTGATGCTCAATGAAAAATTTAAAATATGGAAGTTAAATGTGGAAAAAAACCCTGAAAATCTTGCCACTGTTTACATAAGGGTGAATATCCCTTTATAGATGATAGGATGCATTAACACACACACATACGTGTTTGATTAAGGTATGTGATGTACCTAAAATACATTAAACTGTTACATGCTTCTGTCATTAAGTTTATACCATCATTTTAACAGATCTGTTATTACATAAGTATCTTAAAATATAAAGAAATTCCTATTGAATATTTCACTTTTACAAAATTTAGTAACATTGACGTGCTACTCATCTTTTCTATTTGAATTTCCTAATTATAAGGTCCTATTCTATGATTTCTATATCAAAGGGATATATGTTCTATATTTTGATATATACTCACCAACTTCACTTTGAAAATCAATTTTTCAATCCACCGCTAGGAAAAAGTGTGCACGTCAGTCACTGAATAAATGTTTGATGAAATTACCAAATTTCAACAAATAATTTTTATCTCAGGCCAGAGAGAAGGAGTAAGGAGATACAGAACTTGACAAAAGTAATCTACTTCAAACAGCCTCTTTTCTCTACTTAAGAAGTCTTGATGAAAGTAATGCTAAAACCCTTGGGAGACAATCACATCAAAACCTAGATGGAAATGTGGTGAATAAGAAACCAACGGTCATTTCATTTACTAAGAAATGTTTGTCCTCTGTCACTGTCATTAGTAACTCTTTCTGACACTTAAACCTCTGCCTTGACATTCTTGATAAAAGGGTCGACAGTATGTTTTCTGTATTGCAAGATGAACAATCCATTTTCAGTAAATCTATACTGTCACAAAAGATAACTGAATTTGTACTGTAAAAAATTAACAGAATATTAGACAAAGTCCAAGATAAGATCCAACTAGAAGCGAGGCTGGGGAGAGACAAATGGAGCTAATTATAACAGGATGATGCCACAATCATATTACAAATTGCAATACTGAGTGGTTTTCTAACACTTCAACTTTTTGTCTCCCTGAATTACTTTTAAGGCCACATTTAGGTTAACTGCTCTGAATACAAATTTTTATGAAATTTTGGAGGGGATTGCAACATAATTTTCAAAAAGTTTTTCCTCATTAATTGGACAAATATCGAGCACCTACGAAGTAGCTGACAATGTTCAGACTGTAGATTCAGAACAAACGTCTCTGCATTCGTGGAGTTTATGTTGTAATGGGCATAAATTTTGGCATGTCCATCATATTTTTTTGTACAAGGCCTGCTAAAACTCATACTAAGGCTTCTCCCTTAATATTTAATAGAGGTCAAAGTTCAAACTTACTACACCATTTACCAGGGTTCTCTGCTGTGTGGCCTCCTGACTACTGGGACATGTTGAGCTATGGTTGAAACACTGACTTTAATGAAACAAATGATTTGTTTTTCTTTTGAACTTGATGACTGGAAGAATTCACATGACACCTGGGTTGTTTTTTGTTTTTTGTTTTTTTAATCATTTTATGGAAATTTTTTCGTGTGTGGGCTCTCTGATGGTCTTACCACTCCTATCACTTTTATAGGATTTATCAGCAGCATGGATTCTGTGATGAATTGTTAGATTGGAGCGCCAACTGAAGCTCTTACCACAGGTCTCACACTTGTAAGGCTTCTCCCCTGTGTGCACTCTCTGATGAGACTGTAGCTGTGAAGACCGACTGAAGACCTTACTGCATCTGTCACATCTGTATGGCTTCTCTCCAGTATGGACACTCTGATGAAGCTGAACACTTGAGGCCTGACTGAAGTGCTTCCCACACTCCCCACACTTATACGGTTTCTCTCCTGTGTGGACCCTCTGATGCATGTCGAGGTTCAGGCTCCACTTGAAGCCCTTCCCACACTCCTCACATTTGTATGGCTTTTCTCCAGTATGGACTTTTTGATGGGCTTGAAGGTGTGAACTCCGACCAAAGCTCTTCCCACACTCTTCACATTTGAATGGTTTTTCTCCACTGTGGACTCTCTGATGGGCCAGAAGATTTGAGGCCTGCCTGAAGACTTTCCCACACTCCTCACAATTATACGGTTTCTCTCCGGTGTGGATTCTGCAATGAATTTTAAGATCTGCTCTACGACTGAATCCCTTCCCACACTCTTCACATTTGTATGGCTTCTCACCGGTATGGATCAGCTGGTGGATCTGAAGTCGTGAACTCTGATTGAAGCCCTGTCCACACTCCTCACATCTGTAAGGTTTCTCTACACTGTGGGCCTTCTGATGGATTTGAAGATATGAACTCTGACTGAAGCCCTTCCCACATACCTCACATTTATAGGGCTTCTCCCCTGTGTGGACAACCAGATGAACTTGGTAATGGGAGTTCCTCCTGAAGCTCTTCCCACACTCATTACATTTGTATGGTTTCTCTCCTGTATGGACTCTTTGATGTGCCTGAAGGTTTGAACTCAGAGTAAAGCCTTTACCACACACATTACATATATATGATTTCTCTCCAGTGTGGACTCCCTGATGGGCCTGAAGACTTGAAGGCCGACTAAAGCCTTTCCCGCATTCCTCACATTTGTAGGGTTTTTCTCCTGTGTGGACTCTCTGATGAATGTATAGATTTGAGCTACAAATGAAGCCCTTCCCACACTCCTCACATTTGTATGGTTTCTCTCCCGTATGGACTCTCTGATGGGACTGAAGGTGTGAATTCCGACTGAAGCTCTTATCACATGTGTCACATTTGAAAGGTTTCTCCCCAGTGTGGACTCTCTGATGGTCCTGAAGGTGAGAGGCCTGACTGAAGGCCCTCCCACACTCCTCACAATTGTAAGGTTTCTCTCCCGTGTGGACTTTACAATGAATAGTAAGTGCTGACCTACGACTGAAGCCTTTCCCACATTCCCCACATTTGAACGGTTTCTCTACAGTGTGGACTTTCTGAGGAGTCTGCAGCTGTGAGCTCTGACTGAACTCCTTGCCACACTCATCACACTCACTGTGTTTTCCTCCCACGTGAACTCTCTGATGAATATGAAGAACCGAGCTGTAACGGAAGCCTTTTCCACACTCACTGCACATATGAGACTTCTCTTTTGAGTGTAATTGCTGGTGAAGATCAAAGGTGGAGAGATCGATGAAGGTTTCTTTACATTCATTACACTGGTAAGGTTTTTGTCCTGTGTGAATCATAGTATTCTGATCCAGTGTTGAAACCCTCATGCTATCTTTTCTATAATCACTGTAGCCGTAAGATTTTTGATCCTTGTGTACTCCGTGAGCATCAAGGTGATGTGAAATCCAACTGATGGTGTCAACATCCTCTTTACACTGACACAGTTTATTTTTCATGGAAATTTGCTGGTGTCTATTCTGATAATTCTGTGACTCAGTCAATGAAGTTTTCCTCCAAGAATCTTGGGCTCTCAAAGTGGCAAACCTTGGATTTCCAGTATTACTGGGATCACCTGCTTTATCATTTAATATATGGTTCTCATCTTCAGAAATTTGAATAGAGAGTCCTGCCCCAATCTGGCAGGGGGAATCAACTTGTTTGTGGAACTGACAACTATTTATCATGGAGTCTTGGCATCTGGTTAAGTCATTTGCAATTTGTTGCCAGATTTGCCAGCAGGAAAGCTCTTCACGTGATCCTCTGTCTTGAACGGCCCTCAACTCACTTTGATTGTTTTCTTCTATAAGGACAGAGAATTCAGAGATGTGGACACGTGAAAGCTTTGTTCAAAGATTCAAGATTTTACACTTAAGACACAGTATGAGACTTTAATGAACCTCAGGATGGTTCAGCTTATCTTTCACATGACAAATGAAGCTCTCTGGTTTATATACTAACAGAAACCAAGAGATGGTCCATTAAACTCCTAAATACTTAGCATTAATGAAACCCATTTAAAACCAAATGACTACCATCTGACATACCATTTAAATCATCTTTCAAAAATTACATGTCATTCCTACCACAATACAGTATCAATAAAGACAAGCATTTTGCTGTGCTCACAGCTTTAACAGTGCCTGGCAGTTAGTCAGGGCTCAAGAAATGCATGCACAGGTGAACTCAGTTTGATTTCTAGGATTCTCTACAATTCTGAATCCCAGGTTAAGTTTGAACCAAGTCAGAGAAGCGAAAGAGCTTTTGCAAGTCAGGTATCAGATGCAGGAAAAGGACTGGAAAGTACAGTTTTGCTTAAGTTGAAAGGCTGCACCAGAGGTGGCAGTACACCAAGGGGGTTAGTGCTGAGGAAAATATGAAAGGTGCTAAAAATCGAGACTTCCCCAGTGGCACAGTGGTTAATAATCTGCCTGCCAGTGCAGGGGACACAGGTTTGAGCCCTGGTCCGGAAAGATCCCACATGCCACGGAGCAACTAAGCCCGTGAGCCACAACTACTGAGCCTGCACTCTAGAGCCCGTGAGCCACAACTACTGAGTCCGTGTGCCACAACTACTGAAGCCCACATGCCTAGAGCCCGTGCTCTGCAATAAGGAAGCCACTGCAATGAGAAGCCTGCGCACCACAACAAAGAGCTGCTCCCACTCGCCACAACTAGAGAAAAGCCCATGTGCAGCAACGAAGACCCAATGCAACCAAAAATAAATTAATTAATTTTTAAAAAAGGTTCTAAGAATCAGTGGGGGTAAAAAAAAGCATGAAGACCTATGCACTGGATCCTTCTGAGGCATTTGTGCTGCCTAATACGTTCCCACACTCCCCCTGCCAAGTAGGAGTCAAAATTTAGAGGCTAGGGAAGAATGCTGTCTCTTTAAAAACAGCATGGGAAATTTTTGGACACAGATACATTGGTCTTTAACAAGAATGAGTTCCAAAGTGAAGAATGGGGTTTATGAGTGAGCTGGGAATAAATTCCACAGCTTGTGAGAAGTATTGAGAAGAAACAGACTAGAAACTATTAAAGAATGATCAAAGCACTCAAGGTGACATTATCTAAAATGCCTTCTACAAGATACATACAAATGCACACACACACACACACACACAAAATATTTGTAGAGCTAACAAAGATCGATTTCTTACTAGTGAAGTGGGCTTTGGAGGAAGCAAATGGGACGCATCGGGGCAAATCTTTTAAGGGAAAGGCTAACTCACCAGCTGGCTGTTTTCTGAGACCTGTTCTCCCCGGGTATAAAGGATAAGGAAATGGAATTTTCTTTCCTTCTATGCGAGAGCTACCTAAGAAGTAGACATAAGAATCCTCATTCAAAACAGTATTTCCTCCCCAAATGAATATGCTCTGCTACTAAGAGCTCAAGGAAAGTCACAGGGAAAGCATTTTACTCAGTTTGGTTATAATTACAGGTTCTATACATGTTTTTTGTGCAAGTTGATGAGGGCCAACTTGTACAGAAAGGCAAACACACACATACACACATCATGGGCACCTGAGAAGTTAGAATTAGGCTAGGAATTCATTTGAAGACAAAACAACATTTGGCAATATCCCTTATTCACTCGGATTTGTTCACCGCCTACTAGCTATTTTCATGGAAGGCTAATTTCTCTATCCATTAACTCATTCGTTTATTCAAGAAATATTTAAGAGTCCCTGTCATGTACCAAGACTATGCTAAGCACTGAGGCTAGTGAGCAATAAACATAACAGACCAAATTCCTCCTCCACTCCTGGATTACCCTCCAGTGGAAGAAAGAGAGGTGACAAACAGGTGAACAAAAATGTACATGAGTGAAACGCTTAGAGACAAAACAAAGCAGGGCAGAGAGAGTAAGAAAGAGAGGACTGTATTTTCCATAGGGTGGTCAGAGGACCGCCCTCTCATCATCTTTAAGGTGACTGACTGAAAGAAGTAAAGAGGTCTAAAAGATTACAGGTGAAAGAGTATTCCAGGCAGAGAGAAGGACAAAGGAAAACGCTCTGTGGCAGAAGCATCCTTTGCAGGTCTGGAAAAGACAGGGTAAGAGGGAGGAGAGGTGATGTATTCAGGGAGGTAGTGGGGAACAAACAGCAACCCACAGAAGA
The DNA here is from genome assembly GCF_059928025.1 of Delphinapterus leucas. NCBI lineage: Eukaryota > Metazoa > Chordata > Mammalia > Artiodactyla > Monodontidae > Delphinapterus > Delphinapterus leucas. The sequence goes on from NC_143148.1 coordinate 11,022,622, forward strand.
CTCTAGAGGCCACTTTAAGTGGTTTTTATTCTAAGTAAAAGAAGCCACAAGAGAATTTTGAAACAAGAACATAACCTGACTTAAAGTTACAAAAGATCACTTTGCCACTTGAAGAACAAACTGTGGGAGGAGAAGGGTGGGAACAGGTGACCAGTACAAAGACTATGCAATAATCCTGGAAAGAGATTTCCAACTGGGACCAGGTGATGGACAGCACAGGGCTGGTGAGAAGCAAAACAGATAGCGAGCTAACCACAAGAACTCACGACTGCTTGGTTCTTACCTAAATTTCTATCTGCGTTGCTGAATTCATCAACCAAAGCCTCTCTTCTCTTTCTATATGTTTTGTATCTCATCTGAAGAATGAGAACATGCAAAGTCACAAGTTAACATGAACGGGCTAGAGCTAAAGTTTACTAGAAATTTGAGTTCCAACTGCATATTCAAGATACTGAAAGCCGTGTTTTTCAAACTTTGTATCATGACCCATTGAAGAAACAGCATTTATTTCACAACCTAGATACACATGTAGAAGTATACATTACTACAATGAAGCTTGAATGACCTATTTCTAACCAATGTCTATTTTCATGAACTCTGTTCCCACTGGCTCTCACACCACTCATGCCATCGCCCACAGTTTTTGCTGCAATGTGTTGTACTCTTCCTAAGAAACTCTGATATTTTCTATACTATTTTATTTCATTAAAAAATCACACGTAGGGCTCAATAAATTGGCTTTATAATCCACTAATGGCAGGGAGGGAAATCTGAAAAAGAATACACAAGGTACAACAAGATACTGTCGATTTACAGTTCTTTTACAAAATAAATGAAAAGGACCTGAAACACACTGTTTAGAAAGACCAGAGACATCCTCTCGTGTCCCACAGGAATTGTAAAAGTCTGGTCCCCAAACTCAGGGAACCATCTCAAAAGGCCCAAAGCCTTGAAACACCAAGGTCACAAAGACGCTCGCAGAGAAAGGCTGTCCTCACCCACTGAGACCAGGTTCCGGAAGTTTTCCACCATCACATCCTGGTACAGCTTCCTCTGGGCCGAGTCCAGCAGCCCCAGCTCCTCCTCTGTGAAGGCCACGGCCACGTCCTTGAAAGTCACCGCCTCCTACGACAAACAACACCACCTCAATCTTATACCCAGTGGCCAGTGGAAGAGGGGCAGCCCCGAGGAGAGGAGGAGGGTGGGAAGTTGCTCCGGCTCCTGTGCGGTGGGCAGACTCCCCAGCACCCGCTCCTTCCATCCTGCCAATGCCACACACTGACTTTCCTCAGCCTCACCAGACGTGCGGCTATGAAACAGAAAGCTTTGTGTATTTACCTGGGGCTCTCAGACAACTCATAAGTAAACTCCCTAGAATTCTAACCACTGGATCCTGAACTAAAAAGCTTTCACTTTTTAATAATTATTGCCAAGCGCCCCAGAAACAGTTACCGATTTAATCCCGGCAGTATTTGATGGCACCTGCTTTCTCATTGAGGTGGGAACCAGCTGAGAAGGAGTGTTATACGTGGAAATTAACCAAAAGGCCATGCCAGGTCTCTGAATGAAAACTCTCTTTCCCCGTTTCTGTCTTTTGCTTGAATGCAATACTCTGACTCCAGACCCTTGGTTTTCTGGGTGAGTCTGAGTTGGTTCCTCCTTTTTTCACAACCCCTATTCTTTATATTTAAAACAAAGATGAAACCAAGCACCTCTTTATACAATTGTTCTGAGGTGTCTATGCAGTGACAAGTGCTTTAAGTACCACTGGACTTTTTAAACTAAGGTCATGTATTACTCTGATTAGAAAAAAAAATAAGATGGAAAAAGAAACAAACCAGTAAATAAAATACACAAAGGGTCTGACTCAAACATGAGGAAGACTGAATCTAACTCTGGTCATGAGAAAACTTCTAACAATACGTTATTTTTTCTGCGTGAAGCAGCAGTTTGATCCTGCTGTGCTGTGCCGTATTTGGATATTCTACCAAAAAACATCCAAGGCACCACATATAAAACATACCTCTTCAATTCTGAATACCTAAACCTAGTATGTTAAGGGCAAAAAGAGGCAATATTCTTCAGAACAGATATTTTGGTAAAAAGGTTAAATCAGGAACACTGTCACTGTAGTGTTCCTAAAACAGTAAAAGTCTTTAAACTAAATGTCTGTGAATAAAGAATAGTTTAAAAAATAGGTGTATAAGTTTGTGGGAACATGATAAAGCAATTAAAAGTGAATGTTAGCTAGTATTAAATGAAAAAAACAATTTAAAACTGTATCTATGTTATAAATACAAATACACAGCTATGAATACATATGATGAGAAGACTACAGAAATATAAAAGCAGCTAATTTGTAAGCAGGTAAGCAGTAAAGTGGAAGCTGTCCTTCATTTCCCTTAATTTTTCTTTTACTTGTGAAATAAAAAAATGATGAAATAAAACAAAAATTAAAACCGAAACCAATTAAATGTAACAGGAATTTTTAAAAAAGCACACATGGCATACTCAGGTCCTCATATGCTTAGACTCTCCTTGAAAGAGAAAAACCCATATGGAACTATACCCAATATTTTGTAATAACCTATAAGAGAAAAGAATCTGAAAATATATGTATATATATGTATAACTGAATCACTTTGCTGTACACCTGAAATTAACACAACACTGTAAATCAACTATACTCCAATCAAAAAAAAAAAGAGGAAAACCTGTGTCCAATCTGAGTACAAAAATGGCGTTTTTAACAGCAAGAAAGGCAAGCTCTACTCACCTGGAATGTGCTCATTTTCTCTCTCCTTCTGGGGAAGTGCAGAGTCCTAGCAAGATAGACAGGGAAAGAAGAAAGAAGTCAACGGAAACTGGTTAAAAAAAAAAAAAAGTCACTAACCCACGTGGTGCTCATTGTGAATTACCAAGGCTCCCAGTCCTCGGGGTGGCTAGAGCTGATTATGCTTGATGAGCAGAGCCCCACACGGATACCAGATGCCCCCGTGACCCCTCTCAGTGGCTGTGTGAGGAATGACCTGCCCATCCACACACAGTGGCCCCCTCACAGTGTGCCTGCAGCTTCCACAGTGGTCATTCTTATTCTGGGTATGGTGTAAACAGAGACCATGTAAGTAAGAGTAGGTTTTGGAGTCAATATGCATGGGCTGTGATCAGGCTACGCCATTCACTAGCAGTGTCATCCTGGGCAAGTTATTAACATCTCTTCGCCTCAGTTCTGTCATCTGCAGGTGGGGGAGAACAATGGCATCCACCTCGTGAGATCGTTGTAAGGTAGAAAGCTCTGAGAACACCATCGTCAGGGTTTCTTATTTCTTAGCAACTGCGGTGAAGCAGATGACATTTTAGTTAGAAATTATCCTTAGAGATGTGACTTCTACCAGCAGAACACTGTCAGACATGTGGAGGTCACAGTTGTTGCCCTGTTATGTGAGAGTCTTTAGACTTCTGAAAAGCTCTGCTTGTCTTCCTAAAGATTTTGTTACTGCAACAATAACATTTAAATTGACATGGACAACTTTTTACAAAAGGTATAAAAATACGTTGTTTCTTTTTAAACAGGAAGTACCGTTTTGACAATTATGCACAGAGGTAAAGAGAACTAATAAAAGCCAGGATTCTGCAACAACAATAAAAAATAGTTTGACAGTCCATACCTAATTCAAATTAAAAGAGACAGGAATCTGAATTGTAATTATATCATAATAAACATAGGAAAGTTTAAGAAAATAAATGGGAGCTTAAGAAATAAGTGGATAAGAAATAAGTGGATAAGACTCCACATTCCCAATGCAGGGGGCCGGGGTTCGATCTAGTACAAAAGATGGCAATGATTCCACTCCCCAAAGCCTGGGAAAGATATATATCTAACGACCTGCATTTTGACTCTACACTTGCTAGCTGTCTTCTGCTCAATTCAGGATTTTGAAAGGGGCCCTGACAGTTGACAATAACTAGTGGGGGAATAAAATCATTGGACTAAGTAGGGCTTTGGTGAATCCAGCTCAGTTTTATCTGTGACACCCAGCAGGGTCAATTTGCTCGGCCTCAGTTTCCAGAAAAGACCCTCTCTTGAGCTTCTCGAATTTTCACGTGCATGTGAATTACTGCGGGATCTTGTTGGAATGCAGCCTCCTGGGCCCCCTATGCAGAAATTATAAATCAGAAGGTCTTGAATGGGGCTCAAGGCTGGGCATTTCTATCCAAGTGATGCCAGTGCCGCTGGTTTGTGGACCACAATTTGAGTAGCACTGCAGTGTAACATCAGTCCCACACAAAACAGCCTCCACTACACAGAAACATACACAAAGAGTAACCAGACAAAAAGGCACTAAAACATTAACAACTGTTATCTTTACATCCTAAAGTTATAGATAATTAAAATTTTTCTTTATGTATTTATCCACATTTTTCCATAATGGTTATGCTATTTCTATGATATACATATTATTTGAAATAAAATAAATGACCGAGTTGAGAAAACTATCTTAAAAACTCATAAAATAGGGCTTCCCTGGTGGCGCAGTGGTTGAGAGTCCGCCTGCTGATGCAGGGGACACGGGTTCGTGCCCCGGCCCAGGAAGATCCCACATGCCGCAGAGCGGCTAGGTCCAGTGAGCCATGGCCGCTGAGCCTGCGCATCTGGAGCCTGGGCATCCGGAGCCTGTGCTCCTCAACAGGAGAGGCCACAACAGTGAGAGGCCCGCGTACCGCAAAAAAAAAACCTCATAAAATAGCCTAAATCTTGCTCTCAAGGTCCCAACCTACTTTCATGATATGATTCTAGCCAGTACCTTATGCTCAAAGAGAATATACCAAAGGGATTAGCAAACTCAGGTGCTGGACTCAAACTGCCTGGGTCCCAACCCCAGCTCTGCCTCCTACCATCTGGGTGAGGATGGGCCAACAGGGTTGTGTTCCCTGCCCCCATCTCCTCATCGTTAGAGAAAACAGCAGTACCAATTCACAGAGCCACTGCCTGATGGAAATGTGTTCATTTGCATAAAGCTTTTAGAATGGAAATTAGTGACTAAGGCTCAGTTATAATCGTTACCCATGTCCCATACGTTCTACAATTTATATGAATATCTTAAGTAGAAGAATGCCAAGTCCTACTCACGTAGGGCTCTGTTGCCTCTTCCTCCGTGCAGTGCTTTTTGAGAAGTCAGGGCTGGAGAAGGAAAGGAGACTGTGAAATACCAGGGCTGTGTTTCCATCCCCAATAATTCATACCGCAGCCCCTTCCGCCCCCGTACCAGCTAGATAGTCCTCTCCTCCCAAAACAGGCGAGGAGTCCAGGACAATTCAGCTTCCTGGGCTCACAGAATCCCGCTGCGAAATGGGTGCCTCCCTTATTAGAGTAGTATTAATAACAATAATGTATCAGGTAGTTGTAGACCTTTTACTTGTGCTATCTCGTTTTTTCTCACAACACTATATTAAGAAAGCATTCCTTTTTTCCCCCTTTTACCGAACAGCAACGGAGGCACAGAGGAGTTAAGCAACTCACGCAATGTGACGTCGTATGAAGTGGTAGGGCTAGCTCATACGTGGGGGACGGGGTCAGGTTAAGGGTGAAGAAAACCGGGGAGACCCTCAAACCCCAGGAGGCACGACCTGAGCCCACCCCATCCCGAGTACGTTACCAAACGCAAAGAAGCTCCGCCCGGGGGACGTATATCACCACTCTAGGCCCTCAAACCTCCGCTTTTAGCCGCTCCTCCTCTTTCTCCACAAATGAAAGGTCTGGAAAGGTTGGCCCCAGGCGCATGTCGAGGAAGCTTGAATGGGTCGTGAAGAGCCGACCTGAAACACCATAATCAGGCAAAAGATGGCTGCTACGTTGTCCTCCTGGGGCGGAAGTGCCTGCGACTAACCCGGAGCTCCTGGACCACATTTCCCAGAATTCCGCGGGGAAACGTTTACAGCGAGGCGTTACTGTAGCTGCAGTATATGGGACTACACGAGTTTACGAGTTCTGGACTACATGTCCCAGAATGCAAGGGTGGGTGCGGGTGTGTCTACCGGCACGAGCTCTGGACTACATGTCCCACAAAGGTGTGTGTGTGTGTGTATGTGTGTGTGTGTGTCTCCAGGTGTGTGTGTGTGTGTGTGTGTGTGTGTGTGTGTGTCTCCAGGGCCAATTTAACACATATATAGAGGGAAATATTGAGCCTTAAAAGCATATATTAAAGTAGAAAGGAAGTTGAAAATTGATTCGGAAAAACATCCATCTCAGGAAGTTAATAAATGAATAATAAAACTGAAGAAGGCAGACGGAAAAAAATAAGATCAGATTAATGAAATACAAAACAAAATAAAGTAGATCTCACACACACCCACAAAAACAAAAATTAAACAGAAAACAAAACAAACAAAAAACAAAAAAGATCATCCATGGTATAAACAAAGATTTTTCCAAAAATTTGCTCCAAATTCTTTCAGGAAAATATCCTCCAAGAACTATTCCTGACTTAAGCCAACATAGCACACAGGATTTCTTTCCACTACAAGTAAATTGAAATCTTGGATATAGAATGATGAAATATGGTAACATGATTAAAAGTTTTATTTATTCACCTCCTGTTCCCTATGGCACCCTCCACTCCCTTCTCTACCCCATAAGCTACCATTCTAGTTTGTTTGATGTGTTTTCTTTTGGGTGTGTTCTTGTGCAAAATGTGCTCTTGTGTATATTTTCAATTTATATAAATAATATTGTGTCATAAAATTCATTCTGGTGTTTATTTCCTTCATTCAGGAGTATATTTTTAAGATTCACCCATCCATCTAATTTGTTTCGTAGAATTCCATTTTCTGCACCCACATTTTACCTGTACTCTTCCAACTGCCATGCCAATAACAATAAAATAAACATCTTCTTACATTTCTGTTTATAGACGTATCTGAGAATTTCTTTGGAATACATACCCGAGTGAAATTATTTCAGAGCAAATGTGTATACTTTAATAATATAGCCAGATTGACCTCCTGAATGACTACACCAAGTCCAGATTACCAAGAGTTGCACGTCAGGTTTTTGTGCAACCATTTACCTTCATTTGGACGACTCATCACCCTGTTTTGCTAGTGTATTAAATGTATAATAGTATCTTTAGTTAAATTTCTCTGACTTCTAATAAGTTTGATCTTTTTTTCAAATGCTTGGTAGCTTCATCTATAAATGTCTACTTAAACCTTTTGCCCCATTTTCTAATGTGGATGCTATCATTTTCTTCCTCATTTCTATTACATATTCTGATTATTAATACCTTTTCAGTTTTACCAATTACAAGTATCCTTTCCTAATTGGGCACGTGTTTCTAAAATTTTTCTATTGTGTTCTTCATGGAATAGAAATCTTTAATTATAAGATATAAGATAATAAAAAAATAATTTCTTAATATCTGTGCTTCTGAAACTCCTCAGATGAAAAAATATATTTCTACCTTTTAAAAATTAACTTTCTAGACTTACCTTTCACATGTAGGTCCTTTAAATATTTTGGAGTCTATTTATGTACATTTTATTACATGGGATCCACTTTAATTTTTCTCCAAGAGAAATTCTTAAAAATAATGATATTCATGGCTTGAAGATTCAATATTACAAAGATATCAGTAATCCCCAAAATGATCTATAGGCTCAATCAAACCCCAATAAAAATATCAGCATTTTTTCCCTTGGAGATTGATGAGATGTTTATAAATATTATGTGGAAAAGCAAAGAGCTAAAAGAAGAGCTGGGACAATCTGAAAGAAGAATGGAAAGAAAGATATTAGTCACATTAAATCTTACTATAAATCTACAATATAAGATAGTCTGGTGTTTGCTCAAGGATAGACAAGATAATAGACATCAAAATCCATGTTGAAACAGACATTATAACAACGTGTAAAAAGAAAACACTGCAAGGAGTTCCCTGGTGGTCTAGTGGTTAGGATTCAGCGCTTTCACTGTGGTGACCCTGGTTCAATCCCTGGTCGGGGAACTGAGATCCTGCAAGCCACGCAGCACGGCCAAAAGAAAAAAGAAAGAAAACACTGCAGCAGAGAGGGAAAAGTCTTGTTAATACAGTTGATCCTTGAACTAGGGTTCAAGGGGGTTAGGGATGCCAACCCTCTGCTAAGTTGAAAATCCAAGTATAACTTATAGTCAGTCCTCTGTACGTACATGGTTTCTCCATAATCGGCAATTCTGCATCTGAGGATTCAACCAACCTTGGATCGTGTAGTAGTGCAGTATTTACTATTGAAAAAAATCCTCGTATAAGTCCACTTGTGTAGTTTAAACCCATGTTGTCCAAAGGTCAACTATTGGTTCTCAGCTGGATATCCATATGGGAAAATATTAATCATTACAGCATAGGATACAAAAATATAAATTTCAGAAGATCTGCAGACTTAAATTTGAAATGTAAACAATGATGCTTTAGGAAAGAAACAGAAACGTAAGATAACAGCCTTTTTGCCTTGGAGTAGGAAGAATTTCTTAAGACCAAAAAAATCACAAACCGTGAAAGAAAAAATTGAAAAATTGGACTATTTTAAGGTTAAGAAACACTGTAAATCCAAACGCACCACTAATGGGCCAAAAGTGAGAGATATTTTAAAAACATCTATGGAATAAAAGACTCAGATGCACCTCTCATGCCCATGCATTCTTCAAGGGTCAACTGTATCTACCAAAGTTGAACATATACCCTATAACCCTTTGGTTCCACCCACAGAAATATCCCTCAAACAAGTGCACAAGGCACGTTCTAGATTGCTCACATCACCACTAACTGTGATAGCGAAGAATGGGAAAGTACCCAATACCCACCAATAATGGGATTAATAGATTTTGATATGTTTACACACTGCAATAATATCCACCAATGAAAATGAATCAAAGTTATCCACTCCCAACAATATGGATAAATGTCATAGATATACTGTTGAGCAAATGAAGCCAACACAAAATAGTACCTATTACATGACTCCATTTACATAAAGTACAAAATAGGCTAAGTGAATCTACACCATTAAAAAATTGGCAGCTACCATATGGAAAGGAAGGTTACTAGAAAGAGCCAAAAAGGGATGTTTCTAGGGTTTGGGGTTTGTCCTGGTCCTCCAAGAACTAGATGGCAAAGTGCTGAGAAAGACTTTAATGAACAAATATTTTATTAGGGAAAACATCGGAGAGAAAATGGCAGGGAGCTCTGGGAGGCTGGCAGAACTGAGCTCATAGTGCAAGTCTGACCCTGAGTGAAGATTTGGAAGAAAGATTTGGTAAATCATCCTAGACTGCCTTGTAATCTAAGTAAAATCCTTCAAGGCTGTCAGGGAGTCCTTGAAAAAAGGTCACTGGACAGAGGAATCCTGGTCTCCAAGAAATGGCCTGCCTTAGGATCCCTGCTGTGTTGACTAGGAGCAATCGGGGCAAGACTGGCCTCCATGCGAACGTGGTGACGGATTTAAGAGCAGCAGCTGGGACCTTTGGTCAGTTATGCTCCCTGTGGTCATAACTGTGAAATAGGAGACTCTCAACTTGGATGCTTCCTTGTGATAAGATGTGGTTGTTTATTTCTGTCAGTAATAAGACTGAAGCAACGTTGCGTCCTTCTCACTACATCGTATCCCAGAGATCTAAAATGTTGGTTTGTTCTGTTATTGATAATGTTCATCTCTTGGCTAAGGTAGTGTTCACCAAATTTATACCTACTGTATTTCCTGTTGTGATTAATACTACTTTGTGGAGAGATATTTTGGGTTTTGTAGCATCCTGTTCCTCATAAACTTTCAACCAGTAGTTTTATAATTCATTGATTATTCTTGCCAGAACCTATAATTACTATAATGGCTGTAAATAATGATTTTTACATTACATCATTCCTTCTATATATTTATGGCTTGGCATTCTATTATGAGAGCCCTTCCTTCCCTCCCTTCCTCTTTTTTATTCATATTCTGTATGATAATTATTTATTTTATGTTCAAATTGCTCAGATTTACCCAGTGTGAGTCTCTTCAAGCTGGATGTTTTTACATGTCCCACCACTCTTTCCTACTTTCTGGCACAGCAAATTTTCTCCAGGATAATTCTATACTTTCCTTGCTCCAGCCCTGAAATAGAAACGTGGATATACATGCTTATATACACCACATACACGTGTGTGTTTGTATATCCTCACACTTCCATATCTACTTCTGTAAATACCTAGCACGTGCACTCACTCCCTCTCTCTCTATAGATGGATGGATGGATGGATGGATGGATAGACAGATCTATATAAATAACTTATGGTCAGACTTCCATATGCGTGGTTCCTCTGTATCTGCAATTCTGCAACCATGGGTTCAACCAACCACAGATCATGTAGTACTGTAGTAACTACTATTTTAAAAAAAACGCTGCTGGGCTTCCCTGGTGGCGCAGTGGTTGAGAGTCCGCCTGCCGATGCAGGGGACACGGGTTCGTGCCCAGGTCCGGGAAGATCCCACATGCCGCGGAGCGGCTGGGCCCGTGAGCCATGGCCGCTGAGCCTGCGTGTACGGAGCCTGTGCTCTGCAACGGGAGAGGCCACCACAGTGAGAGGCCCGCGTACCGCAAACAAACAAACAAAAACACCCTGCATATAAGTGGACCTGCCCAGTTCAAACCCATATTGTTCAAGGGTCAACTGTAACTTGCTAAATAAAGCCCTTTATCCAACTGTACTAAAAATACCACCATTGGTCTGAGTATGGAATGGCATCCAAACCTGCTTTGTCCTTACTGGTTCCCCATGCAGAGGGTCCTCTGCTATTATGCTCAGTTCTCTCCTCATGCACATCTTTTCAACAAGAGAAACTTTTTTTTTTTTTTAACCTCCACAATGTAGGTACATCCACTTTTGTTTCTAGCTCCAGGATTTTCCCTCTCCCTATTACGGATCTGTAGTTAAAGCACAGCATAAATAATAAAGCTTCAATTGTTGAAACTCATCAATTTTTCTGTGTACTCAAAATAATCTGAGAATTGTTTTGTTTTTGAAATTGGCTTCCAGAGTTCATACCGTAATTTTGATCTTATATGCCTTATGACAATATAGAACAATCATATTATGAGGTCTTAACTGCAAGGGATAATTATTTAGTACTTTTTCAAACTCTATTGTAATAATTTCCTGCTTTGGCAATATTCACTATTCAATGAAAAAAATATAACATGAAGTTATAAAACGGAAAAATACCACAAAATGCTCCTTGCCTAGGAAAACCACTCTGGAAGAGTATCCCTTTATACATGATCTTATGCATGTACACATACATGTGTGCACACACACACATACACAAACACTAACAAAGATTTATGGTTGATTATACTATGAAGGCTACAATCTGTGATCTCTCAAAGCCCATATTGTGTATCTCCTGCCATTATGGTATCTGTCATAATTTTCTTTTTTTTAATAAAATTATTCATTTATTTTTGGCTGTGTGGGGTCTTCGTTGCTGCGTGCGGGCTTTCCCTAGTTGCAGTGAGTGTGGGCTACTCCTCGTTGTGGTGCGCGGGCCTCTCATTGCAGTGGCTTCTCTTGTTGCGGAGCACAGGCTCTAAGCACATAGGCTTCAGTAGTTGTGGCACAAGGCCCCAGTAGTTGTGGCGCACGGGCTTAGTTGCTCCACAGCATGTGGGATCTTCCTGGACCAGGGCTCGAACCCATGTCCCCTGCATTGCCAGGCGAATTCTTAGCCACTGCACCACCAGGGAAGTCCCTGTCATCATTTTAATGGCTTCAGATTAATATAGGAATATATCAAAACTCAAATTCTTACAGCTGTACACTAATTTCCATTAAAAAATTCAGTGACATCATTGAGGTGGTGCTCATTTTTTGATATTTTAATCTCATAATCAATAACTTCCAATTATATGATTTCTAGATCAAAGGGATGTACAATCTAATATATTCTGATATATACTCCTTTCCTGAAACCGTGCTTTACTGCTACCAGTAGGGAAAAGCACATAAATGTTAGTCTTGTCTCAATAATACATTTGATAATTTTATCAAATTCCCACAAGTTTTCTGGGTATTTGCCTCATGGATGTGGGGGAAGAATATGGCATGGCCCCTACCTAAGAAGTTTTGATAGAAGAAATGCTACAATAATTAGAAGGCAAACATTTCAAAGTCTGGATGAAAATGCAGAGACTTAGAAATCAGTAAGTTCAAGGTCAACCAAAAAATTTTTTTCTAGGGACAAACAATCTTTGTGACACTTTCAAAGTGTTACAGTAAACCCTGCCTTAACACTGACAGACCAAAAAATCAATTGTATACTATGCAGTTACTGTTGTTGTAAAGTTAATCATGTTTTTTCAGTCTGTACCATCAGAAAAAAAAATCACAAGATAGTTCAATTTCTACTGAACACAGTCCTTGGAAAACTAGACGGGGCCTCAAAAAACCACCCAACTTGAGAACAGAGGCTGCAGGAGGCAAGGAGCCAGTTGCGATAGGCTAATAGCATATTAATATAGAAGATTGGGGGGCTTCCCTGGTGGTGCAGTGGTTAAGAATCTGCCTGCCAATGCAGGGGACAGGGGTTTGAGCCCTGGTCCAGGAAGATCCCACATGCCGCAGAGCAACTCAGCCACATGCCACAACTACTGAAGCCTGCATGCCTAGAGCCCATGCTCCACAACAAGAGAAGCCACCGCAATGAGAAGCCAAGCACCACAATGAAGAGTAGCCCCTGCTCACTGCAAATAGAGAAAGCCTGTGTGCAGCAATGAAGACCCAACGCAACCAAAAATAAATTTAAAAAATATATATTGAAGATTGGTTTTCTGCAGTGGTTTTCAGTATTTCAACAAATGGTCATGTCCTGAATTAATTTTATTTTGCAGGTTTCCTCCTCTGGATACAACTTTCATATATTATACATTTCCCCCTTTTGGTTTATTTAAAACACAAGTACTGAGCACACCTAAAAGTGCTAGTCAATGTTAAGGTTGTGTAGATTCAGCAGCCAAGTCCCTGCCCTCATGGAGCGCACATTCTCATGGACATCAATTTTGACTAGCTAATCCTTACACTTTTATTAAAGGCCAGACCAAACTCTTTTCCTTTCTAAGTGCTATCTCCTAAGTGACATCTGATAAATGTCAAAGTTCTGAATGCAGCCCTTACTGCACCACTCGGAAGGGATCTCTGCTGTGTGGTCTGGTGAACACTAGGATCTGTTTAGCTACTGCTTCAACACCAACTAACCTAAAATACTTTCTCTCCTATGAGACCTGACGCTTGCAAGAATTCACGTTGCACTTGAGTTTTTTGAAAACATCATTTAGTAGAACTTCTTTCCTCTGACAGTTCCTTGATGTTCTTACCACTCTCGCTGCTTTCATAAAATGTATCCCCAGTATGCATTTTGTGATGACTTACAAGATTGGAGCGCCAACTGAAGCTTTTACCACACGTCTCACACTGGTAAGGTTTCTCCCCTGTGTGAACTCGCCTGTGATACTGAAGCTGTGAAGACCGACTAAAGACTTTACCACACACATCACATCTGTACGGCTTCTCTCCAGTGTGGACACTCTGATGAAGCTGAAGACTTGAGGCCTGACTGAAGTGCTTCCCACACTCCCCACACTTATATGGTTTCTCTCCTGTGTGGACCCTCTGATGCATGTCGAGGTTCAGGCTCCACTTGAAGCCCTTCCCACACTCCTCACATTTGTATGGCTTTTCTAAAGTATGGACTTTTTGATGGGCTTGAAGGTGTGAACTCCGACTGAAGCTCTTCCCACACTCTTCACATTTGAATGGTTTTTCTCCACTGTGGACTCTCTGATGGGTCAGAAGATGAGATGCCTGACTAAAAACCTTCCCACACTCCTCACAATTATATGGTTTCTCTCCGGTATGGATTCTGCAGTGAATTTTAAGATCTGCTCTACGACTAAATCCCTTCCCACACTCTTCACATTTGTATGGTTTCTCACCAGTATGGATCAGCTGGTGGATCTGAAGTCGTGAACTCTGATTGAAGCCCTGCCCACACTCCTCACACGTGTAAGGTTTCTCTATGCTGTGGGCCTTCTGATGGATTTTAAGATATGAACTCTGACGGAAGCCTTTCCCACATACCTCACATTTATAGGGTTTCTCTCCTGTGTGGATGACCAGATGAACTTGATAATGGATTTTCATCCTGAAGTGCTTCCCACACTCACTGCATCTGTATGGTTTCTCTCCTGTGTGGACTCCCTGATGGGCTTGAAAACTTGAACTGTAAATGAAGCCCTTACCACACACTTTACAGACATACGGTTTCTCTCCCGTGTGGATTCTCCGATGGGCCTGAAATTGTGAAGGCTGAATGAAGCACTTACCGCACTCCTCACATTTATAAGGTTTCTCTCCTGTGTGGACCCTCTGATGGATATGAAGATTTGAGCTACAAGTGAAACACTTCCCACACTCATCACATTTGTATGGCTTCTCTCCAGTGTGGACCATACAATGACTGTTAAGGGCTGATCTACGGCGGAAGTTCTTACCACATATATCACATTTGAACGGTTTCTCCCCAGTGTGGATTCTCTGATGTTCCTGAAGGTGTGAAGCGTGAATGAAGGCCCTTCCACATTGGTCACAGTTATAAGGTTTCTCTCCCATATGTAATTTACAATGAACAATAAGTGTTGACCTACGACTGAAGCCTTTCCCACACTGCTCACATCTGAATGGCTTCTCTACGGTGTGGACTTTCTGATGAGCTTGCAGCTGTGAGCTCTGACTGAACTCCTTGCCACACTCATCACACTTATAGCGCTTCTCTCCCGAGTGAACTCTCTGATGAATGCGAAGTGCTGAGCTGTAACAGAAGCTTTTTCCACACTCACCACATGTATGAGACTTCTCTCCTGGGTGTATTTGTTGATGAAGATCAAAGTTGGAGACATCACTGAAAGATCTTGTACATTCATTACACTGATAAGGTTTCTGGCCTGTGTGAGTTTCAGAGAATCCTGCCCCAACCTGGCCAGATGAGTCACCATGTTGGTGGAATTCAGAACTTTTTATCATGGAGTCTTGACACCTGGTGAAGTCACCTGCAATGTGTTGCCAGATCTGCCAGGAGGAAAGCTCTTCATGTGGTCCTGCTTCTGAAACAGTCTCCATCTCACTTTGGATCTTTCCTTCTGCAAAGACATAAAGTTCAGAGATGTGGACAACTGAAGGCTCTGCTCAGTGCTGTCACGATTTCACATTTAGGAGACAGTGTGAGACTTGAATGAATCCAGAGAATGTTCAGTTCGCCTCTTCCATTGTATGTCATGGGCTCTGGTTTGCGTGCCAAAGGAAACCAAGAGGTGGTCCAGCTGGCTCCTATCCACTAAGCATAACAAAACCCACTGGTGCAAATTTCCTATGTGAGGCGCAAGTTAGACATCAAAAACTTAACTTAAAAAATTGATAACTAGATTCAAATTGTTCACCTATGGCCATTTCTACTGAATTTCAAAGGCAGCCTAGAATCTTGGATAGTAAACTATATAGTTAATAAATGATGTAGACAAAAAAGTTATATAGGTAATAAAATCTGAATCAACCAGAACTTTAAGGAAAAGCAATAACTTTTCCATAAACAAAATTTGGAAGCAACCAAGATGTCCTTCGGTAGGTGAATGGATAAATAAATTGTGGTACCTCCACACTGTGGAATATTATTCAGTGCTAAAATGAAATGTGCTATCAAGCCAGGAAAAGAAGTGGAGGAAACGTAAATGCATATTATTAAATAGGAAGAAAGAAAGAAGCCAATCTGAAAAGCCTACATACTGTATGGTTCCAACTATTTGATGTTCTGGAAAATGCAAAAGTATGGAGACAGTAAAAAGGTCAGTGGCTGCCAAGGGTTAGGGGGAAGGAGGGATGAATAAGCAAAGCAGAGAAGATTTTTAGGGCAGTGGAAATACTCTGTATGATATTAATAATGGTGGCTACATGGCGTTATACATTTGTCCAAATCCATAAAATGTACAACACCAAGAATGAACCCTAATGTAAAGTATAGTCTCTGGATGATAACGATGTGTCAGTGTAGGCTCATCAGTTGTATCTGGTAGGACATGTCAATGATGCTAAAGCCTGTGAGTGTCGGGAGGGCAAGGGATATATGAGATATCTCTGTACCTACCTCTCAATTTTGCTGTGAGCCTAAAACTGCTCTAAAAACAAAACAAAACAAAACAGGCTTTTTTTTTTTGCTGTGGGATCTCAGTTCTCCAACCAGGGATCAAACCCAGGCCCTCAGCAGTGAAAGCACAGAGTCCTAACCCCTGGAGCGCCAGGGAATCCTCATACACAAAAAAAAGAAGAAGAAGGAGAAGAAGGAAGAAAATACTTGTGAAGGAATTTTGACAAGTTTCAAAGGAGAAATTCACTCCCCTCCCTTTAAGGTGCCTCCTCTTTGATCCAGTAGACATATGGTAAACAGCCTCTCTACAACTCTGCCTTGGGTCACTTTATTGGAAAGTTACTTTAGCATTGAGGTGATTGCAATGGTCAGAATGACTTGCAGGTTTGGCAGCAAATATCTAATCACACACCGACTAAAACACAGTGAAAGCAGAGGATAGAACTTCAGCTCCTACTGGCAGGTTTTCTCCATTAGGACAAAAGGGAAACCAAGTTGAACAGATAACATACACTGTCCTAAACCTGATATTAATTCAGACCTCTAAGAAAAAAAGTAAAAAGTGGAAGGTAATCTTTTACTCAGAGACAGATATTGAGAAAGGGAAAAGGTGAGGTCACGGTATAAACTCTGAAAGCTAATCCTAAAATGGGAGTTAAATTCTGCCAGGAAGTCTTCTCAGACAGACACCTGGGTGACTCCTCATGTCTTTTAGGCCTCTGTTCAATGTCAACCCACCACTGAGGCCTCTTTACCACCTAATGTAAAATAACCAATCCTGCCCTCACTCAGTCTACCTGTGGCAAGGTCCATCCTCCTTGAATCTGTTTATGTTCTACACAGCACTTTTCCCCACATGACTCACTAAATCATTTGTTGTTTAATATGTCTCTTTCCCACTGCAATGCATCAAAGCGGGAAGCATTTCACACTTTGTACATGGAACACATTCCTACTTTATAATCACTGTCCAGAATCATGCCTGGAGTACAGTGAGTACCCTACAAATGCATGTTGAATGAATAAATGAATCTCGGTTTGACTTTTTTATGAGAGCTTAAGCCAAGTCCTACAAGGAAAACATCTTTTCCAAGTAAGTTATTTGAAATATCAAAGGGACAGAGAACTCAGTTTTGCTGGAAAGCTGAAAAGCTGTCCCAGAGACCAGGGTACACCAAGCATGCTGTTAATAAAGAAAATCAAAGGTGGCAAAAATCCCTTGGGGTGAAAAGAAAGCAAGAGGGCACATCACTAGTTCCTTCTGAATCTTTTGGACTATCTCTTTGAAAACAGAATGTGGGGGACTTCCCTGGTGGTGCAGTGGTTAAGAATCCGCCTGCCATTGCAGGGGACATGGGTTTGAGCCCTGGTCCGGGAAGATCCCACATGCCGTGGAGCAACTAAGCCCGTGCGCCACAACTACTGAGCCTTCACTCTAGAGCCCGTGAGCTACAAATGCTGAGCCCACATGCCACAACTACTGAAGCTCACGAGCCTAGAGCCTGTGCTCCTCAACAAGAGAAGCCACGGGAATGAGAAACCTGCGCACTGCAACAAAGAGTAGCCCCCGCTCGCCGCAACTAGAGAAAGCCCATGTGCAGCAACGAAGACCCAACTCAGCCAAAAATAAATAAATAAAATACATAAATTTGTAAAAAAAGAAATTAGCACAACATTGTAAGTCAACTATACTTCAATTAAAAAAAGAAAGTAATTGAAACAGAAAGTAATTGGAAAGATAAAATAAATAAAAATGAAATTAAAAAATGAATAAGAAAAAAAATGAAAGTAATCGGATAGACATTCATCAAAAGACAAAAATGTTCTGCAACCTCCTTCGTTCACTCTGGTTTGCACATGACTAACAGTTATCTCCATGACCCTCGGAGACACGGGGGTCTCCTGTTCCAACCATCAACACGCTCACTAAGTCAACAAATATTTACAGACACCTGCCACATACCAGGATGCTCTGGGTACTGAGGACAGAGCACTAAACAGGACAGACAAAACTCCTCACTCCTGTGGATCACACTTCAGTGCAGAGAGAGAAGTGATAAGCAAGCAAACCAAAGTCTGTGAGACCCAATAAAAGGCAGAACAAGGAGAGTACAGGGAGGATGGGATTTTAGACAGGGTGGTCAGAGGAGGCCTTTCGCGTGCTGTTAGAACGGAGCGGAGACCTGAAGGCAGTAAGGGAGGAACAGGAGGATCTGAGGTAAAAGGAAGAGAGAGAGCAAGGTGAGGGCTAAGAGGCAGAAGTCCCGGCAGTGGGCAGAATAACTGTCCCCCAAGGAACTCACGTCCTGATTTTTGGAACCTAAGATATGTTAGGTTATGTGGCAGAGGGGAATTAAGGTTGCAGATGGGATTGAGGTTGCTGATCAGCTGACTTTAAAAGGGAAGATGATCCTCTACTATGGGGTGGGCGTGGGGTCTCAATGCAGTCAAAAGGGCCCTTCAAAGAGGAAGTGGGATGCAGAAGAAGAGCGGGAGAGGGGCGTGCAAATACACAGCAAGGGGCAGAGAGAAGCGATGTCGCTGGCTGTGAAGATGGAGGCAGGCGGCCACAGGCTAAGAGATTTGGGTGACCACTAGCAGCTGGAAAGGCAGGTTATCCCCTAGAGCCCCCAAGGAGAAACGCAATGGTGCCAACACCTTGATTTCAGCCCCGTGAGAACCACGTTACAGCTCTGACCTCTGGAAGTGTAAGATGATCAACATGTGTTGTGTTAAGCCATGAAGTTTGTGGTGACTTATCAGGGCAGCCACGGGCGATACAGCATCCCCAGCAGGTCTGAGAACACTGCGGAGGCCGGCAGGGGTGGGAGGGATGGAGCGAGAGAGGAGAGCAGAGGAGAGGAATTGGAGAGGCAGCAGGGGCCCATGAGCGGACCCTGGGGGACTCCAGAAGCCACTTGAAGAGGTTTTAACTTTGAGAAAAATAAGCCATAAAAGGTTTGGAATAGAGGAATGGCAATCTTTCCTAAGCATCACTTTTGGCTGTGATGGGGAGAAAAGACTATAGGAGGGGAAGGGTAGGAGCAGGGCAACCAGTACAAAGGCATGTGAAAGAAGGAGTCTGGCAGTTTGGACCAGATGACAGCAAAGGATTGGAGAAAAGTAAAAACACATAGAAGAGCATCTCCAAGGACTCTTATCTGCCTGGTTCTTAGCTGATGTCCCTTCTCTTTGGGTTGCTGTCTTCACCACCCAAAGCCTTTTTTCCTTTTCTAAGTGGAATATATCACGTTTGAAGGGGTGACACCCTGTGAACATGCAGAGTCACATACTTAAAAGGAACACACTAAAGGTACAATTTACTGGAAATTTAGATTCCTGAATTAAATGTTGATCAATGAATCAAAACCAGTGTATTTAAAAAAAAAAAATAAACAAAAAACATGACCTATTTGAAGAAATACCAGTATTTCAAGACCCAGACACATATGCGTAGTAAGTATTACACAAACCGATTTATTGCCAATGTCTACCTTTATTAAATCTCCTCCCATCGGTTCTTACATCACTCACGCAATTGGTAAGAGTTTTTGCTGCAATGTATTCCATTCTTCCCAACAAATCCTGGCATTTTTCTACCTTATTTGATTTCGTTAAAAAACTGTTGGTAGAAAAGTGAGGTCCCCAAATGCAGGTGACCGTTTCAAGATCCCCAAAGCCTTCAGCACCTGAGGACACAAAGCCAAACTGGGGAGCTGACATTAGGTTAGAGAGGGTGCCTGTCCTCACCTACTGAGACCAGGTTCCGGAAGTTCTCCAGCATCACTTCCTGGTACAGCTTCCTCTGGGTGGAGTCCAGCAGCCCCAGCTCTTCCTCCGTGAAGGTCACAGCCACATCCTTGAAGGTCACCACCTCCTACGACACCAAACACATGTAGCCTCAATCTTACAACCAATGGCCACTTGAAAAGGGACAGCTGGGGCTTCCCTGGTAGCACAGTGGTTAAGACTCCACGCTTCCAATGCAGGGGGCCCAGGTTCAATCCCTGGTCCAGGAACTAGATCCCACATGCATGCCATAACTAAGAGTTCACATGCCACAACTAAGGAGCCGGTGAGCCACAACTAAGGAGCCCGCCTGCCACAACTAAGACCCAACGCAACCAAATAAATAAATATTTTAAAAACAAAAAAGAAAGAAAGAAAAGGGACAGTGCTGAAAAGATGGAGAGGATGGGAGGGAAGTGAGCCCAGATTCTGAGGGACTTCAGTCAAATCTGTAGACTTCCCAGACCTTCTCCTTTCATCCTGCCAATGTCACACACTGATTTTCCTCAGCCTCACCGAAAGTGTGGCAGTGACAACCATCCTTGTATTTATTTTGTGCCCTCATTGGGTCTACTTACCAGTAAGCCTCCCAAAACCCTAAATATATATCCTGGACTACATGCATTTTACTTTTTGTTGAATATTGCCAGTTGTCCTGAGAAGAATTTCGCAATTTAGTCCAAACATATTTGACAGCAATGGCCTTCTTCCTCTCACACACACGAACCCTGTTGTGATAGAAAAGCTACCACTTTTCTTTATTGTCTGCCAAGCTAACAAGCTTTTGGTAACCTGTGTGGGACATCGATGTAGTTCACCCTATGTAACCTCAAGGTACACTTTTTTTTTTTTTTTTTTTTTAGAAAAAGCTTTATGGCGAGGTCAACCAACAAGGAGACAGGAAGCAAGGCTCTCAAGTCTGTTTCCTCGATCCAGAGTCTAGGGCAAAATTTAAGGGGTCAGGGGAATTTCAAACTTGGAAGCTGACTGGCTAGACTTGAATTAGAGTGCATATAAGCTACTCATGCTGCTAGAAGCCAGATTTTCCTATTGAAGGACTTCTTGCTTGGTAAAGGGCTCTGGTAGCAATATCTCTATTCTCTGAGTTCCACAGACTGAAGAGTCTTGGTTCCAGGATCTTCCTAGAGACATGGGTTCCCATCTTGCCCACACTACATCTCTTAATTGCAGCATTCAGTGTCATGCTCTGGGTCCAACATGCCTTGGCATGATTCCCAAAGGTCTGCGTGGCCCTTACCCTTACTAGCTGCGTGACTTTGGACAAGCTTGCCTATGTGCCTGAGTTTCCTCTCTGTATAATGGTCCTTACATGACAGAGTTCTTTCAAGGATTAAACAAGGGAATATCTATGGCATTTGGAAGAGTATGTGGCACAGAGTAAGCGCCTGATAAACATTTGCTATTACTCTTATTGTTCCTTCATATTATAACACCTATTTCATCCCATTTCGTGGCTGCATATTATTCCAGAGAACTGATTATCTACATTTACCTGTTCTAAATAAAGCATATTTAATTTTACATATTTTTCTCTTTATAATCCATCCTGCAAAGAACATCATTTTTGTAGATCTTATTTCCCTCATTATTTAAAAATACTTGCAGGACTTCCCTGGTGGTGCAGTGGTTAAGAATCTACCTCCCAATGCAGGGGACACAAGTTCGATCCCTGGTCCGGGAAGATCCCACATGCCACAAAGCAACTAAGCCCGTGCGCCACAACTACTGAGCCTGCGCTCTAGAGCCCGTGAGCCACAACTGAAGCCTGTGTGCCTAGAGCCTGTGCTCCGCAGCAAGAGAAGCCACTGCAATGAGAAGCCTGCGCACCGTAACAAAGAGTAGCCCCCACTCACCACAACTAGAGAAAGCTTGCACGCGGCAACGAAGACCCAACGTGGCCAAAAATAAATAAATAAATAAGTGCAAATGAAAATTAAAATGTCAAAATAGGCATATTTAAAATTATATTTTTAATTATATATTAAAAATATAAATTATAAAATTATATAATGGCAGATTTTCTTCCCAATTTTTTTTCTTACTTCCCTAATCTTTGAAGAGAGTACAAGTACCCTGAATCTCCATATATTGGCCAAGAGCAGGTTATAAATTTTCCCACGGTTTTTGTAATCTGATTTGGAAGAACAATTTGCTTTAGTATTCCCACTTATCTGATTATAAATTAATACTAATACCTTTCCAGATATTTATTAACCATCTGTATCTGTCCTCTTTAACATACCTGTTCATGTCCCCATTCATATTCCACTATATTTTTTCCTTTGTCCTATGTATAAGATTCTTTATTCTGGATTTTGTTTTTTGGAATCCGTTCGGTAAATACTTTTGCCCCAGGTTGCTATTTTTTCTGGTAATACCATGTAAGGTATCTTTTGCCACAGAGGAATTTAAAGATTTTATACAACGACTGTGCTAACTGCTGTCTTTGTGTGCCTGGAGCGCTGAGCATCTCAGAGTACCTGTGGCAGTACTCAGGTAGAGGAGAGATGCAGAAAGAGAAGAGATGCAACCCAAGAAAGGGGTCGGGGAGGAGCAGCACTACCTACTGACTGTGGAAATCATCACTCAAAAGGCCCTCCAGACAACAACACTACAAGACACAGGTCTCAAATGAACTCTTTCTTTCTTCTTGTTTATCTTTCACTTAAGCAGACTGCTTAGCATTCCAGACCCTTGGTTTCCTGTGTCAACGTGAGCAGGTGTCTCATATTTCAAGTGTTTAAAAAGAAAATGAGACAAAATCTCCTCACGCAGCTGCTCTAAAGAGTAAATGCAGAAACAGAAGTCAAATTACTGGCAAATCTAGTATCACTGGACATTTTAAGCTAAGGTTACATACTACTTTAGTCAAACTGGTTAACACATAAAAGAACAAAAAAGGACCAGTAAATAAAATATACACAAGCCATGACTCAGGCCTGGGGAAGTCAGAATCCAGCTCTTCCTGTGTGAAAATCTCCAAATATTTTTGTGCAAAGCAAGTTAGGGCTGCGCCATGCTTGTATCTGGATATTCTACCTAGAAAACAGCCAACAGGACACATATCAAATGTACTCTTTCTGAGCTCACAGTACAGTAAGGAGAAAAAACTGAGACTGTTTTCAGAACTGATTTGGCGGGGGGGAAGGTTTAATGTAGGAAAGCTGTCACTGCAGGTTTGCTTAGAACAGTCAAATTCCTAAACCATCTAAATGGCTACAAGTGGGAAGCAGTTATAAATAAAAGGGTACAAAAATAAAAAATAAAAACGTACATCAATTCAATGACAAATATGTTGTATCCATTAAAAAAATGAACGTTATCTAATATTAAAGGAAAGAAGTTACAATTTAAAATTAAATGTACATCATAAATACAAAAGAGTTATGAATGCACATGAGAAAAAGAGTAAGAGAAAATAAAAACAGCTTGTTTGTCAGGAGGGAAGTAGTGAAGTGAGAGAGTTGTTCATTTCTAGTCATTTTTCTACTCTATAAAATAAATAATAATAACACAAAATAAACAATAAAAACAAATGCAATGAAAACTCAAAAGGGACAACTTAAGAGCCGGGAGGAGAACAGGCCCTCCCATGTCTCTTGTTCTGCTTGAGTCATCCCAAGACAAACGTGCAACAGTCTGAGTAATGAGATGGAACTTTAAAAGTGAGAAAGGCGGGCCCTACTCACCTTGAACATGGTCATGTTTCCTCCTGTGTCTGGGGATGGGCACAGTCCTGAGTTACACAGATCCTGGGAGGTCCGAATTGCACCTGGCAGAGTGTCTGGGAAGGCAGAAAAAAGACACGAAAGAGTGACCTGGGTCGCCGCTCACCCATGCAGATGCTTCTTGTGAATGAGCATATGAATGTTCACAGCAGCATTATTCATGATAACCTAAATTTGGAAACATCCAAAATGTTGGCCTATGCGTGAAAGAACAAATTGTGGCATATCCATACAATGGAATATTATGCACCAATGAAAAGGAATGAAGTCCTGATTATGCTACAACGTGGATGAACCCTTGCAAATGTGTGGGAAAGCAAAAGAAGACTGACACAAAAGTCTACATATTGTATGATTCCATTTATATGAAATGTCCAGAATAGGCAAATCTATGGAGACAGAAAGTAGGTTAGTGGTAGCCTGGGTATCTGGGGAGAGAATGGGGATTAACTAAGGAATCCAACTGGGGAAATGAAAATGTTCCAAATTATTATGGCAATGGTTGCACCACTCAGCAAAGTTACTAAAAAATCATTGATTTGTACATCTCAAGTGGGTGAATTCTATGATATGTACAATATACCTCAAGCTGGTAAAAATAAATGTTTATTAATCTACATGTCGTTTAGAATACTAATTTATGGATCCTGAGTCCATACTAATATTTATATTTAAATGAATAAATAAATAAGTGGGAGAGAAGAAGTTTCACTTCATAGTAGAATGCCCACTAATAAATGTATCTCCCCATAATAAAACTTCATTAATTCCGAAAAACAAGAGTAACTTTACAATGGAGAAATCTGACAGACATTACCTTAGCCTAGTAAACAAAGTTGAGTTTACCAATATAGGGACAAACTGATATTCTTTGGCTCCTGCTATGTTGCAGTGACAAGGACACTTCACCACTTCTGTGGAATCCCTGCCAACAATGCGTAATCTGAAGCTAAACATGGAATATATCAGATGAACCTCAAATGGTCCTCCAAAATAACTTGCCTCTATACTCCCTAAAAGCATCACGAACAAAAAAGACAAAGGCTGTGGAATCATTCCATGTCAAAGAAGAACATTATGAAAAGTATGAAAAAAATTTTGTAAAATGTTTATAAACAAATATACACCTTAAGGCAAGGCATAAAATTGGAATTTTTTTTTAATGATCAAGTGCATGAGCTTTATTATTGCTTTTTAAATTGAGGTATAATTGGGTTATAATATTAATTTCAGGTGTACGATATAATCATTCTAGTTTTGTATATGTTGTGAAATAATTACCACAATAAATCTAGTCAACATACATCACCATACATAATTACAAATTTATGTATTTTGTGTGATGAGAAATTTTAGGAGCTACTCTTCTAGAAACTTTTAAATGAGCAATACAGTATTATTAACTAGAGTCATAATGATGTACATTATATTTCCATGATTTATTTACTCTATACTTGCAAGTTTGAACCTTTTAACCACTTTCATCCATTTCACCCACCCCCGCCACACCCTGTCTCTGGCAACCACCAATCTGTTCTCTGTATCTGTGAGCTGGGTATAAAATTGGACTTTAAACTGAGAGGAAAACCAGTTATGAAGACTTCCAATGAAAAACAGAACAAAATACAGGACGTGGATTATATAACAGTATGTTACCTAATATGCTATCTGGCATTATCTACTGTTACCTATTAACTATGATTAGAAATAACTTAATAGATATCTAATATATAAACACTATTCTCTAGTATAATATCTAGTATAGGGGCTTCCCTGGTGGCGCAGTGGTTTAAGAATCCGCCTGCCAACGCAGGGGACACGGGTTTGAGCCCTGGTCCGGGAAGATCCCATATGCCACGGAGCAACTTAGCCCGTGTGCTACAACTACTGAGCCTGCACTCTAGAGCCTGCGAGCTACAACTACTGAACCCGCGTGCTGCAACTACTGAAGCCGCGTGCCTAGAGCCCATGCTCTGCAACAAGAGAAGCCACCGCAGTGAGAATCCCGCGCACTGCAACAAAGAGTAGCCCCCGCTTGATGCAACTAAAGAAAGCCCACGTGCAGCAACAAAGACCCAACGCAGCCAAAAATAAATAAATAAGTTAACTAATTAAAAAATATATTTAGTATAATAGTCTAATATTACCAAGTATGTGATGCTAAAATCCTATAGTCAGCCTTTCCTAAATCCTTCTTACCAAGACACCTCCTGATTACTCATGGTATGTGGGCTTCCTTCATGCAGAAAGCTAAGATGAGCTGTCACTGAATATAGGTACATTCCTGATGGAGGAACAGAGTAGATAGGCAAAATGTAAACAATTGGTGAATTTAGGTAACAAGTATAGGAGAGTTCCTTATACTACTTTTGCAACTTTGCTATAGGTTTAAAATTATATAAAAATAAAACTTTCTTAAAAATCAGGAAACAGTCACAGGAATAACAATAATAATGAAAATAGTAAGACTGATCATTAAATTACATGGAAGTTCATTAGTTTATTCTTTCTTGTCAGTGTTTGGAAATCTCCATACTTAAAACACATAAGGGAAAAATCACTGAGAAAGGTAGGATAAGATAAAATCTGTAAAATGTTTATAAACAAATACACAAAAAGAATCACTAAACAGAGATGCATTAGAAGCTTAACTGTTGCTATCTTTACACCCTGGATTAATAAGTAATTAAACAATTTTTTTCTCTCAAATTTCTTTAATTTCTGAATGTTCCACAATGATACAGTACTATGAGAATAAGAAATATTATTTGTAACAAGTGAAACAAAATAGTTGATGATATTTTGAAAAACTCATAGAAAAGTCCAAGCCCATTTTATTTGATGTTAAGGTCCCTCACAATCAAGTTCTGACTAAACTGCTTGATTCCACCTAGTTCCTAAAGCTTAAGGAGAATTACATCCAAAAGATTATGAACTCAAGCTCTGGACTCAGACTGCCTGAATTCCAACCCCACCTCAGCCTCTTACTTGGTGGGTGACTATGGGCAAATAACTTTCAGCTCCCTGGGTCTCAATCTCATTTTTCAAAACAGGAAAAGAGCAATATTTCTTCACGGAGGCATGGTGTGACATAATGTATTTATTTGTGTAAAGCCCTCATCACTTAAGTTAACAGTTAAGGATTAATTACTATCAATACTCATGTCCAATTACACATCCTACACATTCTCTGACTGATGTGAAGATCATTGTAAAACAAAACTGTCAAGTCTCACTCACGTGGAGCTTTGCTATCATGTAGCTCAGGGTCACTCGCTCTACCTCCGTGTGGTCCTTTTTGAGAAATCACGCTGGAGAAAGAAAGAATGCTATGAAGTGCCACGATTGAGTCCCCGTCCCCATAAAAGTTAAAGCTTCCCCTCCCTCCGAGCAATCTAGAAGCAATCCCGAGCAATCCGGAACCTTCTCCTCCAAAAGAGTCAGAAGGGGTCCGGGATTATCCAGCGTCACGCAGAAATAGAGAGAAGGGCAAGTGTCATTGAAGCTGGATTTCTGACCCAACCCGGGGACCTGACCGCTCCTCGAGAAATTAACACCAAGGAGAGATCATCATTCACTACGTGCCAGGAACTTAAAATTTCTATTTGTACCACCTTTTTCAATTCCCAAAACAATTCTTCTAAGAAGGTCCTAACATTTTAAAGAAAAGCAACGGGAGGCACAGGGAGATTAACTCCCCACGCGAGGAAGTGGAAGCGCGCGTGGAAGGTGTAGGGAGGCGGACTGGGCGAGGTGAGAGCCGCGGAAATTCCCAATCCAGGGGATACGCGAGCGTAGCCAGCGCCCTCTTGGGGTTTCCAGAACGCCCCAAACGCACAGAGGCTCCGCCGAGGGGCACGCACACGGCCGCCCTCGCCCCTCCGCACCTGCGTTCTCCGCCGAGGATTCTTTTCCCCTAAATCGATTGCCAGGTGGTTGCGCGTCCCAAGCGGAGACACAGGAAGCTCGCAAGGGCCAGCGAGACGCGGAACAGACGCACGGGCCAACAGAAAACACACCGGCAACCCGCCCACTCCGGGAACGAGAGTGCCTACGAGTCCACCGGGCTTCTGGACTACACTTCCCAGAATTCGTCAGATCCGCCTTCCTGAGCGGAAGTGCGAGCGACTACACCGTGCCTGGACTACATCTCCCAGAATGCCGAGGAAAACAGTCCAGAGGCTCACTTTCCAGGAAGACTACGGGAAGCTCCTTGACTACGGTTCCCAAAATGCCAGAGAGAAAAGATTCCCGCCAAGTCCCAACTTCGGGGGTGGTAAGGCGGATTTCTACACTGAGAGCCTGCATTACGTTTCCCCGAGTCCTCCAGCGAAAATGTTCCATAGACACGACTTTCTGAAGTCGAAATGCCTCCAATTATGGCAGGAGTATTGTTGGAAAGGGAACAAGTGAGGAGATGCAATCTTCAAGAAATTAACAGGGTGGGGGACTTCCTTGGCCGTCCAGTGGCTAGGACTGGACGTTCCCACTCCAGGGCCTTGACAAGGGTTTGATCCCTGGTTGGGAACTAAGATCCCGCATGCCGCAGGGCGCAGCCAAAAATTTTTTTAAAAGAAAAAAGTTAAGGGGGGATGACTGTTTAGGGAACACTAGGTGATTGAAAGTAGTTTGATTTGAATATAATCTGACAATATGAGGCTAAAACTGAGAGGTCAAAGAATAGGCGAGGTAGAAGGATTTGGGAGGGACCAGGAGGATCGAAGAAGGTACC
Source organism: Delphinapterus leucas (assembly GCF_059928025.1). Taxonomy (NCBI): domain Eukaryota; kingdom Metazoa; phylum Chordata; class Mammalia; order Artiodactyla; family Monodontidae; genus Delphinapterus; species Delphinapterus leucas. The sequence continues at coordinate 11,051,089 of NC_143148.1, forward strand.
AGACCCTGTGGTACCACTGGTTTCTCAGGAAAAACAACTTGAGAGGGCCAAAGTGGAAGCTTGTCCTCATGGAAAAGTGCTCTTCCCTCATTTAAACTTTTCATTGAAGTTATGATCCCTACTTTGGAGGTGAAAACACCAAATTTCAGAGACGTTAAGAAACTGTTTGCTATCTCAAAGCAAGCATAATGAAGGCTGAAGAGCTTGGCACTGGAGTCATTCTGACTCCCAAAGCCAAAATGCTAGAGCACTGGGGAGGATTCTATTGATGGAGGATGTTTTGTACTGAGTTTTTTCCTTTATATTTTCTGGTTAAAATATCTTTATTATAATGAGCAATTTAAAAACACATATGTTGGGACTTCCGTGGTGGCGCACTGGTTAAGAATCCGCCTGCCAGTGCAGGAGACACAGGTCCAAGCCCTGGTCCCGGAAGATCCCACATGCTACGGAGCAACTAAGCCCGTGCGCCACAACTACTGAAGCCGGTGCGCCTAGAGCCTGTGCTCCACAAGAGAAGCCACCGCAATGAGGAGCTTGTGCACCAAAATGAAGAGTAGCCCCCGCTAGATGCAACTAGAGAAAGCCCGCGCGCAGCAACAAAGACCCAACACAGCCAAAGATAAATAAAATAAATTAAAAAAAAAATAAAAACACATGTTATTGGAAGCCAATTAAAAATTGTATAAAGCAAAATGGGGGAGAGGGGGATGCACCTAGATTCCTTCCCCTTGAAGATAACCAGATTTTTTTCTCTCTGTAAACATGTCAACACATATGCCTATCAACATACATCTTTGTTTTTTTAAATGAAATCTTGTGTTCTGTATCTATTTTTCTAAACTCAATATAAGCTAGTCATTTTCTAACGTCAGCCACTGAAAATCTAACTCCTTCCAAAAGATGGCTATATAATGGTGTGTTGAATGTAATGAGAATTAAAAACAAAATACTCCTGACATCTGAAAGCTGACATGGCACTCACAGGCCAATAGTATTCTCTTTTGGGACATAAATCACAGACTACCATCCTCAAATGAGGTTTCTCTGAGACCACGGTAAAGTGAGACAAAAGAAGGCCCCCTTCGTAATTTTTAGACAGACAAAAACAAGGTCACTGTGCCACCCACACAATGCCAAACATCCTCCTCTTGGCTAAAAGAGTGATGCTATTTCTTTACCACTTAGAGCTTTACCTTTGTTCTAGTCTGCTCTCCCCAAATATAACATTTATTGAGATACTAAATCTTAAAATTGCTCCTGCTTTCTAGCAGCATCCAATCCGGAGTGAACCCTGCGTCCTTAGGCCCTCTCCCAAAACACTTAAATGAAGCCCAAATCCTGTAATAGATTTTTTTTTCTGACACCCTCTTACCGCCGTGGCACCTCATGGTTCCCCAAGGTGGGTGTAATCTCTCACCGCAGCGAATAAACCCGATTTATCAAACCACTGCTGTGTTCCTGGATGAATTAAATAAGCATTTTGGCACAATCCCTGATGAGTACTAGATTTGCCATTATATAGGAAGCTGCAATGAACACGGTTTTATGTTGTTCTGGGAAAGATACTCAGGTAGAGGAGAGATGCAGGAAGATGCCACAGGAAGGGAGTTATTTATCCTTATCTTTGAGATGGATCGTCTTTACCTCAATGGTTAAAGCAGATGTGCTGTGTGTGTTTGACAGGCCATGAGTCAGGCTGCTTTGGCTCACACAAAGTTCAGGCCGAACCATGTATAAGCTAAAATGACTGCCCCATACCTCAATATGTGAACATTTTCTCCATCAAGACTTTTATTCATACCATCCCGTTTAATTCTCAAACCACCGTATTAGGAAGGTAGTGTTAAAAAAGAAAGAACAGGCCCAGTACTTCCCTGGTGATCCAGTGGTTAAGACTCCGTGCTTCCAGTGCAGGGGGCAAGGGTTTGATGTCTGGTGGGGGGAACTAAGATCCCACATGCCCGGAGGCGGCTAAAAAAAAAAAAAGGCCCAAAATGGAGTCATTTGCTACACCCCGCCCCATGACAGCAAACCAAGACTTAACTGCAGTTTCCACCTTACATAGAAATATAATGTTAATCAACCAGGCTGGTATTTTCTGGCCAGCACTAACGAGGTAATCTATTACAAAGCCCATTTCCATCCCCCAGAGAAGAGGCAATCTTCACGATAAAGCCCTTGCAATTCCATTCCCCACAAAAAGAGATCTTGACCTAAAAATAATCCTTTCTTTTTTTTTACTAATAATTCCTTTGCCCTACTTTTCTGCCTGAAACAACCAAAAAAACCTTTCCATTTTGTACAACCCTTCTATTTACTAGATGGGATGCTGCTCAATTCACCAACTGTTGCATAAAGCCAATTAGATCTTCAAATTTACACAGTTGAACTTTGTTTGATTTTGCCTTTTTTGTTTTGTTTTTGGCCCCGCCATGTGGCTTGTGGGATCTTACCTCGCCCACCAGGGATTGAACCCCGGCCCTCGGCAGTGAAAGCTCGGAGTCCTAACCACTGGACCTTCGGAATATTCCCTGAATTTTGTTTTTTAAGAGTAGTAATGTCATCCCAATTTTACAAGAAACCATCAGAGACAGAAATTTAAGCAATTCATCCAATGTTCTACTGCGGGAAATGACAGAGCAGGGTATTAGGTGCACGGCCCAGGGGATGGGTCCTCAAGGCGAGAGCCCTAGTGCCCCTCCAACCAGGCCAGGAACGATCCCATACACCGCACCAAATGCAGAGGACTCCGCCCAAAGGAACAACCGCCCACGCCCCAGCCCTCAAACCATTGCTCTCTGAAGCAGCTCTTTCCCCCAAATTGATGGCTGGGTTGGACAGGTACCCAGGGAAATTCCCACGGGTCGCAAAACGCGGAAGCAACTCACCAGCGCGAGGGAAGAGAGGGAGACTACCTGACCGCCCAGAGCGGCAGGGCCTGAAACCCCGCCCCCAGGCTGCGCTGGGGATACACTTCCCACAATTCCCCTGTCCCAGCGGCGCCTGTGCGGAAGCGTCCGAGTCTCTACGGAACTTGTAAACTACACTTCCCAGAAAGCCAGAGGAGAACACAGCCCGAGTTCCCACCCTCTTCCGCCGGAAGCACTTGAGCCACTTCGGAACTGTTGGACTACAGTTCACACAAATCACTTGGGGACAAAGTTCATATTGCCGAGTTCCTGGGCAGTAAGGTGGTTTCCTACCGGGGCTAGTGTTAGCTTAACCTGAATCCGTGAGCGAAAACTATTGTATGTTGTTTAAACTGTTGTTCGTTTTGTCTCTGTTAGAACAGCAAACCTAGATAATATCATTGGAAAGTTTAGTTCAAACTCCATTGTTGAACTTCAGATCCTCTGAAGAATGCACAAGATGAAGGCTCAAAAAGCTGCGCATTTGGAGATCTACATAGCAGAACTGTTGATAAAATATTTTAATTTAAAACTGTATTACAAGGAGTTCCCTGGTGGGCTGGTGGTTAGAATTCTGTCCTTTCACTGCTGTGGGTTCAATCCCTGGTCGAGGAACAGAGATCCCGCAAGCCATGCGGCGTGGCAAAAACAAAACAGAAAAACTGTATTACAACCTTCATGGGCCCAAGAGAGGTACAGTAATTTGACTGATTCTTTATTGTGCCTCCTACATGAGTCTGAGTCACCCCAAATCAGTGAGCTCCATTCTGGCAGCGCACTGTCAGGCCATGGCCTGCAACATTTGGTTGCAACAATTCATTTACAATAGTCTTTTTAAAATCTATTGACAAAAGTCACGGAAAAAATCATTTCAATTTGAATGGGGGCCACCCCAACAGCAGGCCCATGTAAAAAGACCATCCAACAAGCGATGCCACATCTGCCTGGTGACCCCTTGGTGGGATGGTGGGAGTCCTAGCAACTGTCTTGTGCCCCTTGGAGTCTTTGGACCACACATGATAGCCAACAACTCCCCATGTGTTTCAGATACAAACTACCCTCAGTGGCTGAGGTAGATTTCTCTTAAAAGACAAATCTTAGTGCTGATTGGGCCCTACTTGAGAAAAAAGCCATCATAGGCCCTGAGCCCATGTCTCTTAAGTGCAGCTGCCTATTTTACCATAGGTTATGGAAAGGAAACAACACCCCACAGGCTTGGAACAGGCAGTGAAGCCTCCTTATTAAAAGGAAATGGTATCTACAGGATACGGCTTGAACCCTCAGGCATATCCAAACTACAGGCGAATGTGGCTTTTCCCACCCTCTGTCCTTTGCCCAAGTCCACAAATCCAGGAGAGATTGCCCCCTCCTGGCCCCATTGGCCATCCTTGGGGCCTCTTGGGATAACCAAGTCCCAGTGGAAAGGGAGTCCATTTATTTCAGTCAGCAGCACCACATCATTCGTGATGGAGCCCAATGGAGAGTTACCACTTTCCATCCCACGACTGGGACATCCCGAATAAAGGATGAGAAAATTCACAGAGCTAATTGTAGTCACGTTGACACTGGAGGACACCATCAAAAAATTATGTCATTTTTTTTCATATTTTTACAGACTCCTAGACTGTTTGATTCAGTTGATGGGCTCAAAATAGATTTCACATTCAGGCTTATCCCCTATGACAGGGCCTTCCACATTGGCAATATATTACCTCTCAGACCTCATGTACTACAATGAAAATTTCCCATCTCAGCTCCTACCCTGACTCCCAGAGGTGGCTCATTTAAATGTCGTATCTGTCCAATTTGCTCCCATTTCTCAAATAAGCTCAAGTATTACCCTCATCTTGGGCCCCAGATGCTTGTATTTGGGGCCAAAATTCATGACATCTCCATGTCACTGGCCCTAACCCAAACCCTACCCTCCCAACGTGATTATTGGTGGCACAGCCCATGAAGGTCTATACCAAAGGGTGAATGACCCTTCTCTCACCATCAAATTGATTTTATTGGGCCACTGTGCCAATGTGCTGACACAAACCATTTTGTCCTCACAATGACTGATACGTAAACAGGTCTACTCTTGGCTTATCCTTTCCAGGGTGCTAACCTCACCACTATAGCCCTCATTAGAACTTGGTTTCCTCTGGGCCCCCAGATATCATGGACTCTGATCAGGATACACACTTCCGTGCTCATTCAGTTTAGGCACAGACCTTACAAGAAAGCAACACTTGCAATTTTCATTTGTCCTATCATCTACAGATAAACAATGATCTACTGAAGGATGCCCTATTAAAATTACAAAATGGATAGTGGCTTCCAAATGGCTCTTTTACACACTGCCTTATTTACCCTGAACTTTCAACCTATAGGTCCCAAGACAGCCTGTCAAAATGCAATTAAGGGACCCATCCCCTCCTCTTTCTAGTCTCTCTAAAATACCCAGACAGAACTCCCTTTCCCAATTAATGACACCTCTCCACTCACCTAATCTAAGAGAACTGAAAAGATTCTGGCACAGTGTGTGCCAGACTGGCACTCAGTTCTAAGGCAGGTAATAGAGTGAGACCCATTGAGAAGTGAGGACCCATGACCCCCCCACAAAAGGCTATTCTATAGGCTACAAGAAAGCTCTCTGCCAAACCTTCTATCCTTCCCCAACAGAGTTTTTAAAAAATATTTATTTATTTATTTGGTTGTGTCGGGTCTTAGTTGCAGCTTGCAGGCTCCTTAGTGGCAGCTCGCCGGCTTCATAGTTGTGGCATGTGGGCTCCTTAGTTGCTGCTTGAGTGCTCCTTAATTGTAGCTCGCCAGCTCCTTAGTTGTGGCATGCGAACTCTTAGAGCCCATGAGCCACAACTAGTGAGCCCACAAGCCACAGCTACTGAAGCCCACGCGACTAGAACCTATGCTCTGCAACAAGAGACACCACTGCAATGAGAAGCCCGCGCAACGCAATGAAGACCCAATACAGCGAAAAATAAATAAATAAAATAAAGGTATGAAAAAAAAAAGAGTAGAAAGCCGGGGCTGGTGGAACTGTTAAATATCTTGATTGTGGTGATGTAATATGATAGTAAGCATTTGCCAAAACACAGAATGATCCACCAGTCGATTTTACTGTATATAAATTATTCCTTAATAATAAAAGAAGAACATGAGCATATAGGATCTTCATAGATGCCTCTTATCTCACTGAAGAATTTTTATCATGGATACTGAGTTCTGTCAATTGCCTTCTGTGAACCTAGGATGATCATATATTTGATGAAAAGAATCCAGACATAAAGAGTACATACCAAACACACAGGAAGCTCAAGAACAGACAGGCCTAATTAATACATGGTATAGAAATCATAATACTTGTTGCCCCTGGAGGTGGGAATGACAAGGAAACATTCTGGTTTAATAGAAATATGGTATATATTGATCTTGGTGATGATTACACAAGTAGATACATTTGTCAAAATTCATGAAGCTGTAAACTTATTTATGCATGTGGCTGCATGCGAATCACATCTCCATAAAGAACTGTTAGCATAGAAAAGTGCTGGCCACAACCTGGTGAACTGACTTCTGGACCCACTACTGGGTTACAACCTTGAGCTTGATAAGCACTAGTTCACAGGACCTGCAGGGTTGGGGAAATGAACCCAAGTGTCTTATTTAACCCTCCAAGCCTTGGAGAATTCCTCCTTCTACAATTTAATAGAAATTTTTAGAGAGGAACTGAAAGAAAATTTCAAAAGTGACTGTTCTCCCTTTTACTCATTTAACATTACTGGAGACCTGCAGTGTGTTCGGCGCTGAAGAGGCAGAGTGGACTTGGCCGTCAACAAAGTCCCAGCCCTCCGAGAGCTTCTATTCTGGTGGAAGAGATTTGGGCATTTCCGTCTTAGTACTTTTGGTTACCTTCAGCTCAGGCTCATCCTTCTTAAGCCTCTCTTCTCTGTCATATCTGCTAAATGTCAAGGCTCTGAATGAAGTGCTTATGTCTCCACTCTTATGAGGCTTCTCTGCCGTGTGGTCGCCCAACCACACAGACATGTCGAGCTCTGGCAGAAATACTCTTTTATCAAACAGATGTTTTGTCTTCTACGGCAGGACTATTTCAGCACCCATTTGAGGTATTAAACCATGTAATTTTATAGAGCTTCTTTGCTGTACGTATTCTCTGATGAGGGACAGTCCTTGTCACCCTCATCCCCAGCATGGACTCGCTGATGAATTATAAGACTTGAGCTCCAACTGAAGCCTTTCCCACACTCCTCACATTTGTATGGTTTTTCCCCAGTGTGGACTCTCTGATGGGCTTGAAGGTATGAGCTCCAACTGAAGACCTTACCACATTCCTCACACTTATATGGTTTCTCTCCAGTGTGGACCCTCTGGTGGGCTTGAAGGTATGATCTCTGTCTGAAGCGCTTACTGCACACATCGCATCGGTATGGTTTCTCTCCTGTGTGGACTCCACGGTGAGCCAGAAAATTTGAGGCCCGACAGAAGCCCTTCCCACACTCCTCACACTGGTACGGTTTCTCTCCAGTGTGACACCTCTGATGGGCCTGAAGCTGTGAGCCCACACTGAAGCCTTTACCACACTCTGCACACTGGTATGGTTTCTCTCCGGTATGGACTCTTTGATGCACTTGAAGGCTTGAGAACTGACTGAAGGCCTTCCCACACTTCTCACATTTATAGGGTTTCTCTCCCGTGTGGATTCGACAATGAACATTAAGATCTGAACTCCGGCTGAAGCCCTTCCCACATGTACCACATTTGTATGGTTTTTCTCCAGTGTGGCCTCTTTGATGGGCCAGAAGATTTGAGGCCTGACTGAAACCTTTCCCACACTCCTCGCACTTATAGGGTTTTTCTCCTGTATGGACTCTAAAATGAATGTTAAAATCTGAGCTACGACTAAAGCCCTTTCCACATGCATCGCACTGATATGGTTTCTCACCACTATGGCCTCTCTGATGGTCCAGAAGATTTGAGGCCCGACAGAAGCCCTTGCCACACTCCTCACATTTGTATGGTTTCTCTCCCGTGTGACTTATCTGATGGGCTTGGAGATGGGAACCCACACTGAAGCCTTTCCCACACTCCTCACACTTAAAGGGTTTCTCGCCTGTGTGGATTCTACAGTGGATGTTCAGGTGTGAGCTGTAACTAAAGCCCTTGCCACATGCCTCACATTTGTAGGGTTTCTCCCCAGTGTGGATTCGCTGATGAGCCTGTAGGCGTGAACGCCAACTGAAGCCCTTCCCACACTCTTCACATTTATAAGGTTTCTTTCCTGTGTGGGCTCTCTGATGGATGTGAAGATAGGAGCGCTGACTGAAGCCCAGTCCACACTCCTCACATTTATAGGGTTTCTCCAATGTGTGGGCTATGGGAGGAGCTTGACAATGTGAGCTTTTCCCGACATTCCTCCCACACTCCTCAAATCTGTGTGGATCCTCTCCAGTGGGGACCCTCTGATGATGACGAAGATATGACCTCTGACTGAAACTCTTACATGACATATCATATTTGTTCAATCTTGTTCTACTGTGGACTCTCTGATGGGCTTGAAGACTTGAAAGCCGACGGAAGGCGTTTTCACATTTTTCACACTTGTAGGGCTTCTCTCCTACGTGGGCTGTCTGGTTCATTTGAAGGTGAGAGTCCCGTATGAAACCTTTCTCACACTCTACCCCTTTGTAGGGTTTTTCTCCAGTGTGGTCTCTGCGGTGAACTTGAAGATGTGAAGTCTGATTGAAGTCTTTACCAAACTCCTCATCTTTACTGAGTGTGCCACCTTGTTTTTCCATCTGAGAGCCAGTTCCTTGAATATTTCCCATGGAATCTTGACACCTGGTTAATTCCTTTGTAACCTGTTGCCATATTTGTGAGCAGAAAAGCTCTTCATGTGGCAGATACCTTAATCCAACTTTCTGAAGAGTCTCCATGCCATTTAGATTCTTGTCTCCTAAATGGATAAATAGAATTTAGAGATGGGGCATGTGAATGCTTTGCTCAGAGATGTCAAGGTTATAAACTTAGGCCCACACCCTAAGGCTTTACTGAACCTCAAAAAGCTTCTGTTTTTCTTTAACATCATGTATCATGTTCTCTGATTTACATGCCTCCAGACACCAAAAGGCGGCCCACCAGGCTGTCATTCACTACACATTAGTGGAATCCATTTAGAATCATAGTAAGTTTCGTAGGTGAGATATAAATTAGAAATATGATGGCTACAGAGCAAGAAAAATACCTCCTAGGGAATGTTTACAAAGACAAAGCTGTACCTTACTCAAAGCCTTATCTTCTTTGCTGTAGCAGGTGGCTAATAAACAGCTTCCACATAATTCTGCCTACTGCATGCACATCTGACCAAAATACTCAAAATGTCTAGTAAGACCCTTAGACAGATTATCAGAGGATGTCCCCAGGCAATGTTGAAAAACCTCTGCTTTATTTTAATGGAAGTTTACTCCAATGGAAGGAGACTTTGAGGCAATAAATAAGTTGGAAAGATACATGTCTGGGAGAAATACCTTATCACCTAAGGCCCTAAAGTTCAGACTATAAGCAGAGAGTGGTTCTTTGCCTCCTCCTGGGAAATATCCTTACAAATGGGCTGTAAACTTTACTTTCCCTGGCCACAGAGCCAGTTCTTCACAACACTGAAAGGGTTAGCTGGAAAAAAAATCAAAGCCAGGTTTTGGAATTAGTATGTTACTGTAATAACATACATTATTCTAAAACCTCATAACAGTAAAGTTCCTACAACCACCAGGGGTAAAAAAAAAAAGTGAAAAATTAGAAGGTTATCTTTTATAATAGAGCAAGAAGTTGCGAGGAGGAAATAAATAGGGCATAATACAGAGTCTCGAAATCAACATTGGACCGGAAGAGTTACGTTCTCCTTGGAACTCTATTCCACTGATTAGCCATATAGCTTGCTACTAACTTCTTTTCAGGTGTCTTTTCAAATAACACCTTATCTGTGAGGCCTCTTTTTTTTTTTGCAATACGCGGGCCTCTCACTGTTGTGGCCTCTCTCGTTGTGGAGCACAGGCTCCGGATGCGCAGGCTCAGCGGCCATGGCTCACGGGCTCAGCCGCTCAGCGGCATGTGGGATCTTCCTGGACTGGGGCACGAACCTGTGTCCCCTGCATCGGCAGGCGGACTCTCAACCACTGTGCCACCAGGGAAGCCCCTGTGAGTCATCTTTTACCATACAATATCATATAGTAAATTCTCCCTATCCACTCTACGCACCTGGCAATCTCCATTTGCCTTACCCTGTTTTGTTTTTACACAGCACATATTCCTATCTGACATACTACATACATCCTTGATCTTTTTCATTTTATGTCATCTCCCACTTCAATGTGATACCCATGAGGACAAGCATTTTGTATTATTCACTGGTTTATCACCACTCCCAGAACCCTGTCTGATACAGTCAGTGTTCAATAAGTACATGTTGAATGGATAAATAAATCCCAGTTTGACATCTCTGTGAGAGTTAGAGCCATGGTACAAAAGTAAAAGAGGTTTTCAAGTAAGTTACCCATAGCAGGAAAGAAAGTGGAAACAGCCATGTTGTTGGGAAGCTGAAAGGCTTCACTAGATGCAGGGCTAACCTACGTGGATGTTACTGATGAGAAAATCGTGATGATCACAAAATCAAGGAATTCCCTGGCGGTCCAGTGGTTATGACACCACACTCTCACTGCCAAGGGCCCAGGCTCGAGCCCTGATCAGGGAACTAAGATCTCACAAGCCACACGGTGTGGCCAAAAAAAAAAAATCATGGCAAAAACTGGTGGGCATATGGGATATCATAAGCCACTTTCAATGATGGGATTTTATTCTGAATCAGTAAGAAGCTACAAGAGGTTCTGAGCAGAGAAATGACAAGATTTGAATTTAAAAGAGTCACTCTGAGTGGAGAATTAACTGTGAATGAGCAAAGCAGAAGAGAGAGAATTACAAAGACTGAGGCAGTAATCCACAGTCTAGGTGCTGACTTGGACCAGAGTCACAGCTGTGGAGGCAACAAGAAGCAGGACAGACTCAGGGTCACATGGCTCTCACCCAAGGAGCGACGGCTCTGGGTTGCTATCTTTATCATCCAAAGCTTTTCTTCTCTCTTTGACTGGGATATTACATCTGGTGTGAATGATTGATGCCCTGCAAAAAAGGCAAGGAAAAACATTTAAAATCAATATGTTAGATGCCCAAATTAAGAGAAATTGTGGTTCCCACTGCACTGTCTTCAGGACATCAAAATCAGTGTTTTCCAAACTCTTTTAATTATGACCCATGGGAGGAAATACATTTTATGCAAAAACCGAGGATAGGTAGACATAAGCATAAATTATGGGAAAACATTATTTTCATCGCACCCTTTTCACCATTTCTCACACTATTCTTGGCAATGGGCCACAGTTTTTACTGCAACATGCAGTTATTGCCAAGGGCTCTGGTATCTTCTACCCTATTTTATTACGATTCCCTAAAGAGTGTCATGACCTACTAACTGGAGACGACCACAATTTGAAAAGCCAGAAAACATACAGCAGTCACGTGGTCAATTAACAGTTCGTTTACAAACACACTTTGGCCTGGGGAGAAAGACTAGAAAACGCCATCTCTGAGTCTCATGCTGATTAGAAAACCGGAAACCAGTTCAAGAGCTCCAAAGCCCTGCCCATTCAAGGACATGTAAATAAATACCACAGGGGCTGATGCGATGTTCTGTCCCAGAGTGCCCTTCCTCACCCACTGAGACCAGGTTCTGGAAGTTCTCCAGCATCACTTCCTGGTACAGCTTCTTCTGGGCAGAGTCCAGCAGCCCCAGCTCCTCCTCCGTGAAGACCACGGCCACGTCCTTGAAGGTCACCACCTCCTAAGACATCAAACACACTCCACCTGAACCTTGCAATGCAGGTCCCCTGATGAAAGGGCAGCACTGAGGAAAGTGGGGACGATGTGTACGAAGTGGTTCCAGATTCTGAGAGACCAGAGTCAATTTTACCGTAACATAAACATTCCCCATAACGCATTTATGTTTTAGATTTTCTTCTTTTCACAATAAATGCGGAGAAGAACAACTTTTTACATAGATTTTTGCTTCCCATCCAATTATTTTCTTAGAATAAGTTCCAAAGAGTGAAAACTGCAATGTCAAAGAATAGGCAGCTTCAAAATAATTATGTACAACAGCAGATTTTCTTTTCAACTTTTCCCTTATTTTATCCTCCTCCAAGAGTATATAAGTATCCCTGATTCTCTAAACCATACACATTGAATATAACCATATTTTTAAATCCTAGGCAATTTTATCAGTAAAAAACAACTTATTTGGATTATCTGTACTTATTTGATAAGTAATAAGCTCATCATATTTTCACATATTTACTAGCTATCTTCATTTTTTTCTTCAGAACCTTGCCTGTTAATGTTCTTTGCTCATACTCCAATTGGGGTTTTATCTTAGGATTCTGTAAAATTCCTATTAGAGGTTTTAAGCTTTTTTTTTTTAGGGTGTGTATTATAAATATTTTTACCCACATTCTTCTATTGTTCTTGTACAGCTTTGGGTACAGCATGCTTTCTCATCCTTGGCACTCCTGACATTTGAGGACAGATGACTCTTTGTTGGGGGTGGGGCAGGGGGCTGCTGAGTTCACTGTAGGATGTTTAGCAGCATCCCTGGCTTCTACACACTAGATATCAGTAGCACTCCCAAGCTGTGACACTAAAAATGTTTCCAGATGTTACCTGAGGGTAAGATCGCCCATAATTAAGAATCACTCGTATACAGCATTTTTAAAATTTTTCGTACAAAGACTGTGTTCAGTGCCAGAGCCCTGCACATCCAGTGCCTTATATGAGCAACAGAGGTCATGGAGAAGAAGGGGCCACCGAGAGTGATCTATGGTAGGGACAGTATCATCTATGGAGTCTTCCACCCACCAGGACAACTAGGCACCCCACAGAATAGGCTAAGTCCCAGGTGGAGAATTCTTTTCCCTTGTCTCACTCTCTTTATCCAAGTAAAAATCCTAGGAGTCTTTTTTGGATCAGGTGCATGTTTGGTTTCCTATGTGAACTTGAGCAGTTTTCTGAAATTCTACAATCCTGTTTCTTTGTCATTAAAATGCAGAGGAGACCAAGTTTGGCCTCATAAGGTTGGTCTGAGACTAAATGCAGTTAAGAAATGAAAAGTCTCTGTACAGGTCTTTTTGTACTTTTAAAATTAAGTACATTAGTACTTTGAAAAAATTCATTAATATGTGAATAAAAAATATAAATCAATAAATAAAACATGCACATGATATGATTCAGACATGGGTAAGAAACAATCTAGCTTTCTTACATGAAAATATCTAATAATATTTTCTCTGTGTGAAGTGTTAGTTAGATCCTGGTGCACTCTGCCATTCTGGAATATTCTACATACAAAATACCCGAGGTACTGCATAGCAAATGTACTTTGTCAATTTAGAGTACCTAGAACATTAAGACCAAAGAATAGCAAATTCTTCCAAATTCCCTTTTGAGGAAATTGGTTGTATTAGGAAAACTGTTATTACAGTGTTTTGTTTTGTTTTTAAAAGTTATTTTTATTTCTTTTTGGCTGTGTTGGGTCTTCATTGCTGCGTACAGGCTTTCTCTAGTTGCGGCGAGCAGGGACTACTCTTTGTTGCAGTGCACGGGCTTCTCATGGCGATGGCTTCTTATTGCGGAGCACAGACTCTAGGCACACGGGGTTCAGTAGTTTTGGTATGCAGGCTCAGCAGTTGAGACTCACGGGCTGTAGAGCACAGGCTCAGTAGTTGCGGTGCATGGGCTTAGTTGCTCCACGGCATGTGGGATCTTCCCAGACCAGGGATCAAACCCATGTCCCCTGCACTGGCAGGTGGATTCTTTACCACTGTGCCACCAGGGAAGCCCCTTCAGTGTTCTTAAAAATGATAAAAATTCTAAACTACCTAAATGTCCATGAATGGGGAAAAGTTATGAGACACACACACAATGCACACAAATTCAAGGGAATATGATGTTGCCATTAAAGGTGTGGGATATATAATATCAATTAGAAAAGGTATAATTTGAGAAGTTTATGCTACAGGAATTACAAATATACAGTTATGAACGCATATGAGGAAAAGAACATGGGAAAATGTTGTTTTGTAAGGGAAACAGTAATAACGTGAGAGATTTTTTTAGTTGCAATTGACTTTTTCTGTTCTACTCTTATTTGTGAAATTACAAAAGGTGATAAAACAACAAAAATAAATCAAACAAAAATAAAAAGTAGGGATCATTCGGCCCTCTTCTTGGGAAGAGTTTTCCAAATGCCTACTGTTCTCTTTAATCTTTCCCAAGAAAGAGAAATAGGATGTGTCTTATCACTGAGAAATGAGGTGACAAGTTAACACCTAGAAGGGCAGGCCCAACTCACCTTGAGCTTGGTCATTTTGTCCTCCTCCTTCTGGGGAAGCGCTGAGTCTTGGGCAGGCACAATGGGGGAAGGAGAAAAAAGCCATCAGAGTCTGGCCAAGGGTGTCACTGACCCATATGGCTGCTTACTGTGAAGCAGCAACAGTGCCGCTTCCTCAGGGTGGCCTGATGAGCAAAGCCTGGGCTGGATTCCAGATGCTACTCACCCCTTCAGCCAAGAGCCCCTGGGCAGTGAACGAGCCACCCAACCACACACAGGCCCTCATACAAGTTCGTGTAGCTCTCAGGGTATGATTCTGATTCTGGGGAGGGCGGAAATTGAGAGTAAAGTACCCAGGTTAAGAGAGTAATTTCTGGGGCCAAATGTCTAGGTTCATGAAACTGTGACATATTAGCTGTGAAATCTTAGACAAATTATTATTATCTCTGTGCTTCAATTCTCCCATCTGTAAAAATAGAGGGATTAACAACAGCTATCTCATAGGATTGTTGTAAGAATTAAATAAGTAGGTAGAAAGTTCAAAGAACACTTTCAGGGCACCTTATTTCTCAGTAGCAGCAGAAAGCAGGTAATATTCAGTAACATAAAACTTGTCCTCACCAATAGCTTTAATGGAGCCTTAAAAGGCTGTTGCTTTGTTGTATGAAAATCACCTTTAACCTCTGCAATATCTGTTATTCTCTCTTGGTTTGTCATATTCAATTTGATGCCTTTGCAGTAATATTTAAGATTACATTGATTTTTTTTTCCTGTGTAAAATACACATCACATAAAATTTTCCATTTCAACCATTTTTTAGGTGTAGAGCTCGTTAGGTGCGTTCATATTGTTGTGAATCATCACCACTAACCATCTCCACAACTTTTTCACCATCCCAAACTGAAACTCTGTACCTATTAAACACTAACTCTCCATTCCCCTTCCTCTCGGTCCCGAGTAACCACTATTCTACTTTCTCTATGAATCTGATATTGTGGATGACAGCTTTTTCAAAGATGTAAGACCTTGACAATTTTTTTTTTTTTTTTGCGGTACGCGGGCCTCTCACTGTTGTGGCCTCTCCCGTTGCGGAGCACAGGCTCCGTATGCGCAGGCTCAGCGGCCATGGCTCACGGGCCCAGCCACGGATGGGATCTTCCTGGACCGGGGCACGAACCTGTGTCCCCTGCATTGGCAGGCGGACTCTCAACCACTGCGCCACCAGGGTAGCCCCAGACCTTGACAATTTGACTTTGTTAACAGTAGGGCCTTAAAAACACTATCATCATGGAGATGAAGAAAAATGAATAGAATCCTGTGATTTAACAGTTAGTCAACATGCCACTTAAATGAACAAGCTAATCATAGTAATGATGAAAACAACAAAAACAGCAATGTTTAACATTACATAAGCACTAAGTATGTGTTAGGGACCTTGAGAAGCACTTGGCACGCATTGTTCCACTAAGGTACCTCCCACATACCTGTGAAGAAGCTAGGGGTGTACTAGCCGTGTGACTCCAGTCTGATCACCTCCACCTCTGTGCCTCTCCTCAACTATAACAAGGAGAGAAAAAAAAAAAAGGTCAGTCCTAGGGTTACTGTGGTGGATGAATGAGCTAAACGCCCTTGGCATTGTACCTGGCATTTTACCAAGTTCTCAATAAATGATGACGATGATGGCTGTTGTTCTCACGTAACAGATGAGGAAGCTGAGGCTTGGTGAGGTCAAGGGGCAGGGGCGGAACCTGAATCCAGCTCTCACAAAGAAGCCAGTCTTCTAGGTCTTGTCTCTCTGCTGCTTCTAAAGAAAAAAATAAACAGATGGGAGTCTGAGGTCTCATGCAAAGAGAAACGAGAGCTTGACAGCTAGGGATAAAAGACTGACATAGAAACAGGGAGAGAACTCTGAAGCCAGATGATCTGCTTGAAGGAGATGAGAACAGGGTTGGGAAGGGTGTAGGCTCTGGAATCAGACCCCCGGTATTTGAATCCTGCCACCTCCAACTTGTTACTACTTAGACCCAAGGTCTGATCTATAAATTAGGGATGGTTATAATAATAACAATAATTATTATAATTATATAATTGTAATACAATATATTAAAATTATTTATTATATAGATAATATATTCATATAATATAATTATGTATAATATAGTAATATAATTATAATAATACATAGGAAGGTTAGTCAGTCTAAGTGACTCTCCATAAAACATGTGGAACAGTATCTGGCAGCTTAAACATTCACTAGGGCTGCTTTACATGAAATAGTCAAGGAAGCTCTTCCTTGGGGTGGCTGCAACCGCACACGGCTTGATGAGCAGACGTGGGCAGGATTCCAGACGCCACTTATGCCTTCAACCAAGAGCCCTGGTGCAGTGAACGACCTGCCCAACCACACACAGTGGCCCTAATACAAGTTCTCGTAGCTGTCAGAGTATGATTGATTCTGGGGAGTGTGCAAATTGAGAGTAAGAGATCCAGCTTAAGAGATCAGTATCAGTTAATTATTGGTTCATTAATTACTTATTAGTTTATTATTATTAGCTAGTCCTACTCCAGATAGAAGAACCCTGTACGGAAAAGGGCAGTGTAAAACTTTCCAATCTTAGAAGAGATATCCTTTCAGGATTTGTAATTCACCTTGTTCTGACTCTATATTTGTCCAGTGACTTCTGCTCAGTAAGAAGTGCTTTACAGGGAGATCTTTCCGCTACCTCTGTGGAAAGGGGATAATCAGTAAATCACTGTCTGTTTGGGGATTAATAGTAACTCAGCTTTACATCCCAAGCACCTAAAGCAGTGCCTGTAACACAGTGATCACACAGCAGTCAGTGTCCTGACACATGAGCCCCCCCCAAACAGGTTCATTCCAGCAGAGGCACATAAAAAGACTAGGCTTGTTGGTCAAAGGTCTCTTTGAGAGGCAAAATTCTGAGGCTGCTCCCACTTGGGAGGATTGGGAGAGCAGGGGTTTTATTTCCAAGTTTTTCTTCTAGGTCTTCCACAATATTTGCAAGATCAAGGTCATCTTTGGAAGGAAAAGGGCCTCTGGATTTTTAATACTGCCTTAGGAAGGTGCTTCCCACCCTTCAAAGTCAATGTCTAAAGAGACTCCTGTTACAAAATCCACAGAGTGTATCCATCAAAACACTGAGAATGACAACTATTTAATTGCCTGCATGATTAGCACTAGACAGGATAACTTGTTAACTCTTCATTAAAAAATAAGTGTATTAATTCAATGAACATTTATGGAAATCAGACTAAAAGATACGACTACTCAAGTTCACAGTCTAGTGATTAGGAAACCAGCAATCACCCTGCACATTGCTAAGTACCAGGGTAGTGAACTGGGTACTTTAGAAGCACAAGTTATGGGCCTTGGGGACCACACTTGTTTGGAGCAGGTTCTACATCAATGTGGCTTGATCTGAGCCCTGGAGAATGACTGAGTTCTATTAGCCAGAGAGAAGCAGAATCTCTGAAAAACCTCAAGAGAACAAATGTTACGACTGTAAGTGAACACAAACAAGAGGCAGAAAAAGCTGGGCAGGAAGGCAGGATTCAAACCATAATGACGGGCGTCCCAGTTTATCGGCAAGTCAGCAGGAAAGCAGCAAAGGAAGGGAGAGTCAGAAGATTCCTTTGGTGTTGGAAACAGATCACTCTCCCAGCAAATGGGAGATCTGAGGGGGAAGGGGCTGGGGCCAGAGAGACTGTTACCAGGGCCACACCAAGAATCACGTCCTTCTTTATTTGAATGTCACCTCCTCAGACAGTTCCTCCCTACAGAGAATTTCAATCTCCTAATGACATCCCAACACTTCTGACGCACCCCATCCCTGCTTAATTCTTTTCTTTTTAGCACGTATCACTCTTTAACATCCTACTAGGTATTTTGCTCATTTATATTCATCACATCTGTCCCACAGGGAGTTTTGTTTCTTGCTGTGTCCCCGACAGTTAGGACGCTGCTGCAGGCGCTTGCCAGGAACTCAACAAAGATTCACAGAATGACTGCTGGAACGAAGAACTGAAAGACGCACCATGTAGATCAGGGCCTCGTGATTTATCTCCCGAATCATTCATTCAAAATATAATTACTGAGATGCCAGGTGATGATACTGTTGGTCCCTGGATCACAATTTGAGTAGCATCAGTCAAAAACAGCCCTCTTGGGACTTCCCTGGTGGAGCAGTGGTTAAGAATCCACCTGCCAATACAGGGTACACGGGTTCGAGCCCTGGTCCAGGAAGATCCCACATGCCAAGGAGAAACTAAACCCGTGTGCCACAACTACTGAGCCTGCATGCCTAGAGCCCGTGCTGCACAACACGAGAAGCCACCGCAATGAGAAGCCCATGCACCGCAATAAAGAGTAGCCCCCGTTTGCCGCAACTAGAGAAAGCCCGCGCGCAGCAACGAAGACCCAACACAGCCAAAAATAAATAAATAAATAAATTTATTAAAAAAAAAAAAGCTCAGACCTTATCTAAAACTAATTAAATCAGAATCTGTGGAGGTGGGTTGCTGATTCCCTGCATATTAAACAAAAAAATTGAACATTAACATCGATTGGAAAACAAACTTATGGTTACCAAAGGGGAAGGGGGGGGAAAATTAGGAGTTTGGGATAAATATATTCATGCTACTATGTATAAAATATATCACCAACAAGGACCTACTGTACAGCTCAGGGGACTATACTCAGTTTCTAGTAATAACCTATAATGGAAAAGAATATGAAAAAGAATATATACATATATGTATAACTGATTAACCTTGCTGTACACCAGAAACTAACACAACATTGTATACCAACTATACTTCAATTAAAAAAAGAAAAAAAAAAGATGGATTCTTTTTAAATGTATATATACACACATGTATAACTGAATCACTGTGCTGTACACCTGAAACTAACATGACACTGTAAATCGACTATACTTCAATTTTTTAAAAGAATTCATTTGTTTTCTAGGAAATTTGTTTTAGAGCATGACGATACTAGGCATGATCATACATTAACTTTTGAAAGCTCCGGAAAAGTTGGTGGATTCTACATCTCCCCAGAAGTAAGTGAGGTATCAGACAAGGCATATGGTTATAGACTGTCGTTCTATTTTTGTTCTCTAATCACAGGCTGCAGCCCTTTTGGGCAGCTGCATGAATCACACTTACTGAACAACTCCTCTCTGCCGACCCCGTGCTGGGCACTCCGAGAAGAATATGACCAGATCCATGAATCAGAGGACCCTGTAGCCTAACAAGAGAGAGAGATGAAACTGAGAGTTACATGCTCTGTGGCAAGTGCAACTCCAAAGGAGCAAAGGAAATTCATCATTTTCCTTCCATAACTGCAACTCTTTCTAACTTTCTCATATAAATAACATTCTCCTAGTTGCCATGTGTGAAAATCTTAGAGTTGCTGTTAATACCTGTTATGGGCTAAATTGTGACCCACCCCCCAGCCCCAAACTCATAAGTTAAAGTCCTAATCTCCAGGACCTCAGAATGTGATTGTATTTGGAGATGGGCATTTAAAGAGGTGACTAAGTTAAAATGAGGTCATTAGGGTGGGCCCTAAATCAATCTGACTGGTGTCCTTCTAAGAGGAAATTTGGACACAAACAGGGACAGCAGGGGCACGCACACACACACAAAGGAAAGACCGGGAGGACACAGCAAGAAGGCAGCCATCTACAAGCCAAGGAGAGAGGCCTCAGAAGAAACGAAACCTGCTGATACCTTGATCTTGGACTCCCAGCTCCAGAACTGTAAGAAAATTAATTTCTATTGTTTAAGCCATTCAGGCTGTAATAGTTTATTCCAGCAGCCTTAGCAAACTAATACAATCTCCCCTCCCTTGGTCTTCGTATATAAACAACTTATTATAATTAATTTTTAAGTCCTACTAACTCAACATCTGGGTTTGCTTTAAAATACTCAATGGGAAAAATGTGTGCATGGGGAGAGGGAGATGCAACAAGGTTAGTAAGGACTGAAGCAGGGTGACTGTTACACAGGAATTCATTATATTGATATTATACTTTGGGTTGTCTGGAAATTTCCAGAATTAAGAGTTAAGGATATGGGGCTTCCCTGGTGGCAGTGGTTAAGAATCTGCCTGCCAAGGCAGGGGACACGGGTTCAAGCCCTGGTCCGCGAAGATCGCACATGTCACGGAGAAACTAAGCCCGTGAGCCACAACTACTGAGTCTGCGCTCTAGAGCCCACGAGCCACAACTACTGAGCCTGTGCGCAACAACTACTGAAGCCCGTGCGCCTAGAGCCCATGCTCTACAATAAGAGAAACCACCGCAATGGGAAGCCCGCGAACCGCAACTAGAGAAAGACTGTGCACAGCAACGAAGACCCAACACAGCCAAAAATAAATAAATAAAATAAATTTACAAAAAAAGAGTTAAGGATATGAATAATCTGATAAACAATTTTGTATAACATAAATACACACTGAAAAACTGACAAACAGAAATGCACTGAAATGTTAATAATCATCTATATCTTATATGTCTATGTCCTATATATGTCATACATATCCTATACGTTACAACATATACATCTATATTGGTATTTCTTAATGTTTTTCATTACATCATATCTCTACATTTTCTGAATTCTCTACAATGAATGTGCATTTCTTCTATAATTGGAATATAAACTATGAATATTTAAAATAAGATTAAATGAGAATGCTTTCAATTTTTTAAAATGTATTTACTTTTATTATTTATTTTATTTTTGGCTGCGTTGGGTCTTTGTTGCTGTGCGTGGGCTTTCTCTAGTTGCGGCGAGCTGGGGCTACTCTCCATTGCGGTGTGCGGGCTTCTCATTGTGGTGGCTTCTCCTGTTGCACAGCATGGGCTCTAGGCACGCGGGCTCAGTAGTTGTGGCTCGCGGGCTCCAAAGCGCAGGCTCAGTAGTCGTGGCGCATGGGCTTAGTTGCTCCACAGCATGTGGGATCCTCCCGGACCAGGGCTCAAACCCATGTCCTCTGCATTGGTAGGCGGATTCGTAACCACTGCACCACCAGGGAAGCCCTCAAATTCTTACGAAGACACCCAAACTCACTAACCCTGCTTTCAAATCCTCTACAATAAAATTCCAACCTACCTCCACAATTTGATGCCAAATGCCTCCTCTGCAGCCAGTTTCCTATGGTTGAATATTTCGATAGACTGTTTTTCTATTTTGTTTCCTAATTCCAGTTTTGGGATTTTAAACTAGGGGACCAAGGATATCCAAGGATATAAGGAACGCAAGCCCTAGACTCAAATCCCACTGCTCTTAAGTAACTTATGCTCTATCTCCATTTTCTCATCTGTAAAATAGAGGTAATAAAAGTATTCACTTCATAGGGCCTTGTGAAGGTTAAATGCACTAATTTTTATAAAGCCCTTAGGATGAGACTTAGGACTCAATGTTTAACTATTTTGATTACCACTCATGCCTTGTACACGATCTACATATTTTCATAATTATTTAACAGTAACTGAACGCTTTTGTAGCAGAAATATTTACTAATGAATAAAATACCTTCTACCACTGGAACAGAAAAGGAAGATTCTAAGTCCTGCCACGGTGGGGCTCTGCTACCAGAAGCCCTGGGCTCACTCCTCTCTTTTCTACAGCCCCCCCTTTTCAGGCACCAGGGCAGGAGAAGGAAAGGAGGCTGGGAGACACAACGATTTTGTGGTCCTGAGAAAACTACAGCGGGTATCTGTGGGTGACCCACTTTTTCTTTAAAAACGGGTCAGAAGTCGTCCAGGCACAGCCTCCTTTCCGGCAGGGATCAGAAAGAAGTGCCAGTGGCACTTCGAGGAGTTTCCACCGAAAGCGAAGCTTTTCTGATTATCATATCGTTAACAGCTGACACCTTGCCACACGCCTGATCTGTCCGAAACATTTATCTTGTATAATGCAGGTACTCGTAATATCCCTTTTTACAGAAAAGGAAACCAAGGCACAGAAAGATTAAATTCTCATCCAACCTTATGTCGCTAGGAAGTAACAGAGCGTGTGGAAGGAAGGTACTGGGGGGAGGCGGGTTGGACGGCAAGGAGCCCGGGAGACAAACTGCCGATTTCTGTCCGCCTACCATCCGAGGACTTGCGAACCGCCGCAAACGCAGAGAATCGGGCGAGGGGAAGGCAAGCGGCCGCCCCCGCCCCTCCACCCCGCCCTCTGCCGCAGGTCAAGGCTTTTCTGCCCTGTGACCGAGGACCGAGCCCGGCTGATCCCAGGACCAGATCAGAAAAGTTAAAAGAAATCGCAGGCTCCCAAAGATCACTCACCTCCCAGAGAGAGCCGAAGGCCGCAATCGCAACCTCCTGAAGCGGAAATACCTCCGACTACGCGGAGCTCCTGGACTACATTTCCCAGCATCCCCGAGAGGAACAAGAGCCGCTGCCCCGCCCCCCGTGGCGAAAGTGCCGACTCCAACATCGACGGCCTGAATCCAATTTCCCAGAATCCACGAAAGGGGCGGCTTCGTATTCTCGCCCTCCGGTATCCGAAATGCCTCCAAACACGCACAGCACTGGATTGTACTCTTCTATTTCCCCAGCGGCTCGATTAACACATCCGCGCTTTCCTGGAGCGGAAGTGCCCCAATCACAGGAAGCGTCGAGACTACACGTCCCAGAATCCTCTGTAGGGCTGAGCTTCCCGCCTGTCTGCAATTTTATTTTTGAATCAGCAGGTGGAGTCTTGGGGCGCTTGTAGAACTTGGCTTGCGTTTTCTTTTTCTCATTGTTCCCTGACAGAAATTGGAAATATAAATGGAAAATAATTATAAAGGCGTGCTATGCGTGAGGTAAAAATAGAGATCGTAAAAGGGACGGGCTGAGCTATAATGAACAATCTTCTTTACTACCTGGACCTGGAGTCACCTTTGACCAAGAACCCATAAAAAGGAGGTGCAACCAATGGGACATGAGAAGCAGCAAAATTCTCCGCTTTTCCTTTGCTTTGGTTTCTTGCATGGTTAGGTAATTGGAGAAAATATTACAGTATTTAATACCACCCTACATAATATTTCAAAAAAGTTATTCTTTGAGTTCCAATTAAGAAATCACACCATGTAATTCGTATTCCTTTTTAACGGAAATATAATTGATATATAACATTGTATAAGTTTAAGGTATACAACATGTTGATTTGATACATTTATTTATTGCAATATGATTACCATCTTAGTGTTAGCTAACACGTCTATCGCCTCACCTAATTTTCATGTCTTTTTTGTGGCCAGAACAATTAGGGTCTAGTCCCTTAGCAACTTTGAAGTTTATAATACAGTAGTATTGACTATAATCACTATGCTGTCCACTAGCTCTCCAGGACTTATCTCCTAGTTCCAAATTTGTACCGTTACACAACGTATCCCATTTCCCCAACCCCTAACGTTTAATATCCATCATTCTACTCTCTGTATTTATGAGTTCGCCTTAAGATTCCACATATAAGTGATATCATACAGTATCTCTCTTTGTCTGAATTAATCTCACTTAGCATAATCCCCTCAAAGTCCACCTACGTTGTTGCAAATATCAGCGTTTCTTTCTTTCTCATGGCTGAATAAATTCCATTGTATATATGCTACAACTTCCTTATCCAGTCATCTGTTGACAAACACTCAGGTTGTTTCCATACTGTGAATAATGCCGAAATAAACATGGGAATGCATATACCTCTTCAAATTCCTATTTTCATTTACTTTGAATATATACCCAGAAGTAGAACTGTTGTATCATATGGTAATTCTATTTTTAATTTTTCGAGGAAACTCTATATTGTTTTCCATAATGGATACACCAATTTACATTCCCACCAACGGTGTACAAGGGTTCCCTTATCTCCACATCTTCACCAACACTTGTTATCTCTTGCCTTCTTGATGATAGTCATTCTAACAGGTGTGAGGTCATATCTTATTGAGATTTTGATTTGTATTTCCATGCTGATTAGTGATGTTGAGCATCTTTTATGTACCTGTTAGCCATTTGTATTTCTTCTCTGGAAAAATGTCTATTTAATTCTTATGCCCTTTTAAAAAAAAATGGACTGTTTGGGTTTTTTGGCTATTGAGTTGTATGAGTTCTTTACATATTCTGGATGTTAACCCCTTATCTGATATATGCTTTGAAAATATTTTCTCCCATTCCATAAGTTGCCTTTTCATTTTTAAAATTATTTCTTTTCCTGTACAAAAGCTTTTCAGTTTGATGTAGTCCCACTTGTTGATTTTTGCTTTTGTTGCTTGTGCTTTTTGTGTCATATCCAAAAAATAATTGCCTGGTCCAATGTCAAATAACTTTTCCCTGTGTTTTCTTTTAGAAGTTTTATGGCATCAGGTCTTACATTTAAGTCTTTAATCCATTTCAAGATAACTTTTGTGAGTGGTTTAAGATAGAGGTCAAATTTCATTTTTCTGCATGTGGTTATCCATTTTTTGAAGAGGCTATACTTTTCCTACTGAGTGTTCTTGACTCCCTTGTCAAGTATTAGTTGACTATATATGCAGGGTCTTATTTCTGGGCTCTTGATTCTGTTCCATTGGTCTATGTGTCTAATTTTATGTCAGGACCACACTGTTTTACTTACTATATCTTTGTAGTATAGTTTGAAATTAGGAAGTGGGATGATTCTCGCTTTGCTCTTTTTTTCCTCTGATAGCTTTGGCTATTAGGGGTCTTTTGTGGTTCCACAGAAAGTTTTAGAATTCTTTTTTCTATTTCTGTGAAATATACCATTGGAATTTTGATAGGGATTGCACTGAATCTATAGATGGCTTTGGGTAGTAGGAACATTCTAACGATATTAATTCTTCTGGCCCAAGTACACAGGATATTTTTCTCTTTATCTGTGTCTTCAATTTCTTCCATCAAAGTCTTATCATTTTCAGTATACAAGTCTTTCATCTCCTTATTTAAATTTATTCCTAAGTATTTTATTGTTTCGATGATATTGTGAATGTAATTATTTTATTTCTTTTTTAGACACTTTGTTGTTACTGTATAAAAAAGCAACTGATTTTTGCACATTAATTTTGTATTGTTCAACTTTACAGAATTCGTTGATCAGTTCTAACAGTTTTGGGGTGTAGTCTTTAGGATTTTCTATATATATAAAAGCATATCATCTGCAAACAAAGGCAATTTTATTTCTTCCTCTCTGATTTGGATGCCTTTTAATTTCTTTATATTTTCTGATTGTTCTGCTGAGACTTCCAGTACTATATTGAGTAGGAGTGGTGAGAGAGGGCACCCTTGTTTTGTTCCTGTTCTTAGAGGAAAAGCTTTCAACCTTTCACCATTGAGTATGATGTTAGCTCTGGGAATGATGTATATGGCTTCTATTATGTTGAGATATGTTCCATCTATACCAATTTGTTGAGAGTTTTTATCATGAAAGGATGTTGTATTGTCAAATGCTTTTTCTGCATCTCTTTAGATGGTCCTATGATTTTTATCTTTCATACTGTTAATGTGATGTAATGTGGTACACATTGCATTTTTTTTAAATCCTTAATTTTTTTATAAATTTATTTATTTTGGGCTGTGTTGGGTCTTTGTTGCTGGGCACGGGCTTTCTCTAGTTGCGGTGAGCAGGGGCTACTCTCCGTTGTGGTGCACAGGCTTCTCATTGCAATGGCTTCTCTTGTTGTGGAGCACAGGTTCTAGGCACGCGGGCTTCAGTAGTTGTGGCACGCAGGCTCTAGAGCGCAGGCTCAGTAGTTGTGGTGCATGGGCTTAGTTGCTCCACAGCATGTGGGATCTTCCCAGACCAGGGCTCAAACCCGTGTCCCCTGCATTGGCAGGTGGGTTCTTAACCACTGCACCACCAAGGAAGCCCCACATTGCATATTTTTAAAATATATTTATTTATTTTGGCTGTGCCGGGTCTTAGTTGTGGCACACGGGATCTTTGTTGTGGTATGCAGACTTCTTACTTGCAGCATGCATGCGGGATCTAGTTCCCTGATCAGAGATTGAACTTGGGCCCCCTGCATTGGGAGCACTATCCACTGGACCACCAGGGAAGTCCCCACATTGTGTATGTTCAACCATCCTTGTATCCCAGGGATAAATCCCACTTGGTCATAGTGTATGATCCTTTTAATATGACATTGAATTCAGTTTGCTGATATTTTGTTGAGAATTTTTGCATCTATGTTCATCAAGGATATTGGCCTGTAGTTTTCTTTTCTTGTAGTGTCCTTATCTGGCTTTGGTATCAGGGCATTTCTAGGCTTGTAAAATGAGTTTGGGAGTGATCCTTCCTTTTTAAGTTTTGGAAGAGTTTGAGAAATACTGGTGTTCATTCTTCATTAATGTTTGGTAGAATTCATTAGTGAAACCATCTGGTCCTGGGCTTTTCTGTGTTGGGAGGTTTTTGATTACTGATTCAACCTCCTTACTTGTTAGCAGTCTAATTAGATTTTCTATTCCTTTCTGACTTGGTCTTTGTAGCTTGTATGTTTCTAGAAATCTATCCTTTTCTTCTGGGTTATCCAATTTGTTTGCATGTAATTATTCATACTAGTCATTTATGATTCTATGTATTTCTGTGGTATCAGTTGTAAGGTCTCCTCTTTCATTTCTGATTTTATTTGAGTACTTCTTTTTTCTTCATCTAGCAAAAGTTAATCAATTTTATTTATCTTTTAAAAACAGCTCTTAGCTCCATTGATCTTTTCTATTGTTTTTTTCTAGTCTCTGTTTCATTTATTTCTGCTCTATCTTTGTTTTTTCCTTCCTTTTGCTAACTTTGGGCTTAATTTGTTCTTCTTTTTCTAGTTTATCCTGGTGTAAAGTTCAGTTATTTACTTGAGATCTTTTTATTTTCTTAATATAGGTGTTTATTACTAATAACTTCCCTCATAGAATTGCGTTTGCAGCATCCCTTTAGGTTTTGGCATACTGTGTTTCCATTTTCATTCATTTCGATATTTTTTTATTTCCTTTTTAATTTCTTCTTTGATCCAGCAGTTGTTTGAAAGTGTGCTGTATTTCTCCTTCATTTCTGAAAGATAACATTGTCAGAGTATCCTTGGTCTGCAGCTTTTTTCTCTCAGCCTTTCACAGAGGTAAAGTGCCTCTTTATCACGTCATATCAAGGATGCACAATCAACAGGATGTATCACTGTTGATGTTGACCTTGACCATCTAGATGAGGTAGGGTTTGTCAGGTTTCTCTATCATAAAATTTCTCTTTTTCTCCCTTTCCATATTGTGCTTTTTGGGGAAAAGTTACTACACATAGCCCACACTGAGGAAATGGGGAGTTATGGTCCACCTCCTTGAGGGCAGAGTAGCTACATAAATTATTTAGGAATATTTCATAATTTTAGTGCTAGTATAAACAGTGTTTTTTACTTTCAATTTCTGATTGTGTGTTTATTTCTCCTTTCAATTTTTGCTTCATGTATCTTGGAGCTCTGTTGCTAGGTGCATACACATTTAGGACTGATATGTCTTCTAAGTGAATAGGTCCTCTATAATTGTGTAATATCTCACTTTATCCCTAGTGATTTTCCTTGTTCTAAAGTCTAAGATTGTCTGATATTAATGTAACCACATATTTTTCCTTTTTAATTGTGATAAAATTTACGTAACATAAAATTTACTATTTTTAAGTGTACCATTCAGTAGTGTTAAGTATATTCACACTGTTGTGTAACCACAACGACTACCCATCTCCAACTTTTTCATCATCCCATACTGAAACTGAACCCATTAAACAATAACTTTCCATTTTCCCTCCCCTAACCTCTGGTAACTGCTGTTCTACTTCTGTATCAATGTATTTGACTATTCTGAGTATGTCGTGTATGTCCACATTCATATGATTAACCAGAATTCAATATTTACTTATAATAATTTTCTTTTGAGGTAAAACTTACATACAATGAAATGCACAAATCTAAAGTAAACATTTACTAATTTCTGACTAATGCATTCATTGGTATAAGCCAAATCTCTATCAGGATATAGAACATTACTACCAGCCCACAAAGTTCCCTCATGCCCTTCTAATCAATCCTCACTCCAACTCCACAGGAAGCAACTACTGCTCTCATTTTCCACCACAGATTACTTCTGCCTGTTTTAGAACATCATAGAAATTGAATCAAAGTGCATATACTCTTTTGATTAATGTATCTTTCACTCAATATATCTTAGATTCATCCATGTTGCTGTATATATACTCGAAGTTCATTCCTTTTTACTGATGAATAGCAGCCCATTGAATGAATAAACCAGTTTGTTTATCCATTCTCTTAGGATGGACAGCTGTGCTGTTTCCAGGTTTGGGCTATTAGAAATAAAGCAGTGATTGAGCGATCTTGTACAGATCTTTGGGAGAACATATGTTTACTTTTCACTTAAACAAATATTTGACTTGAATTGCTTGGTAAGGGTATGTCTGCATGGTAAATGTTAACAGGGTTAGTTTCATAAGAACATGCCAGACGCTTTTCCAAAATAATTGCAACATTTGACACTCCACCAAAAACATATGAGATTTATAAGTGCTCCAGACAACGTTTGGTGTTGTCAGTCTTTATAACTTTAGCCATTCTGGTGGGTATGTAAGGGTATCTCATTGCAATTTTAATTTGTATTTTTCTGGTGGTTAATGACCACCTTTTATGTGTCTATTAGCCATTTGCATATTATTTGGTGAACTCTCTATTGTAATAACTCCATTTTAAAAATATATTCATTTATTTTATTTATTTTTGGCTGCGTCAGGTCTTTGTTGCTGTGTGCAGGCTTTCTCTATTTGAGGCAAGCAGGGCTACTCTTCATCGTGGTGCACAGGCTTCTCATTGCAGTGGCTTCTCTTATTGTGGAGCACAGGCTCTAGGCGTGTGGGCTTCAGTAGTTGTGGTGCACCAGCTCAGTAGTTGTGACTCGCGGGCTCTAGAGCACAGGCTCAGTAGTTGTGGCACACAGGCTTAGTTGCTCCTCAGCATGTGGGATCTTCCCAGACCAGGGCTCGAACCTGTGTCCTCTGCACTGGCAGGCAGAGTCTTAACCACTGCACCACCAGGGAAGTCCCTATCATTCTTGATACTGGTAATTTGTGTCTTCTCCTATTTTTCCTTTTTAGTCTGATGATAAGTTTGTCAACTGTATTGATCTTATGAAAGAACCAGGTTTTGGTTTCATTGATTCCCTCTGTTTTTCTATTTAATAAATTTCATTTTAAAACAACTTGATTGTAATATTATTAACATACCATACAATTCACCCATTTAAAGTGTACAATCGTTTTTAATATATTTACAGAACTGTGCATCCATCACCACAATCTAACTTTAGAACATTTTCATCCCCCTCAAAGTCCCAAACTCATTAGCTATCTTCCCACCCCACCCCCCAACCACAATTCCTGGCCCAAGCAACCAGTAACCTATGTACTATCTCTATAGATTTACACATTCTAGAGGTTTCATATAAATGGAATCACATAATATGTGATTTTTCTGTGATTGGCTTCTTTCAATTAGCATAATTTTTTCAAGGTTTGTCCATGTTATAGCATGTATCAATACTTCATTTCTCTTTTGGTATTGAATAATATTCCATTGTGTGGATATACCACATCAGTTGATGCATATTTGGGTTGTCTCCACTTTGGCTATTATGAATATTGCTGAACATTTGTATCCAGAAGCCTGAATATTATACCTAATGGCAGGCAGTATAGCTACTTTATAATAGAGTATTCTCAATTCCTCCTTCTCATCCCTTATAACAATGCTGTCATTCATTTCACTTATTGGTATGCCATAATTACATTATTGTTATTATTACTTTGAATAAATATAATTTTTATATATAAATTAGATCAATAATAAGAAAAAATAAAAGATTTTATTTTGTCTTCATTTATTCCTTTACTAGTGATCTTCTTTTCTTCATGTAGATCGGAATTTCTGACCTATATCATTCTATTTCTCTATAAACAACTTCTTTTAACATTTCTTGAAGGCAGATTTACTGGCAACAAAGTCCCTCAGTTTTTGCTTGTCTGAGGAAGTCTTTATTTCTCTTTAACTTTTGAAGGATAATTTCACTGGATATAGGATTCTAGGTTGGTAGTTTTTTTCCTTCAACACCTTATTTTATTATTTATTTTGGCCACACCATGTGGCCTGTGAGATCTTAGTTCCCTCACCAGAGATTGAACCCAGGCCCCCTGCATTGGGAGTGCAGAGTCTTAACCACTGGACCACCAGGGAAGTTCCTCCTTCAACACTTTAAATACTTCATTATCTTCTTGCATGTTTTCTGAAGTCAGATTTAATTTTTATCCTTGTATCTCCATAGGTCAGTTGCTATCCCCACCCTCTAGCTTCTTTTCCAAGATTTTATCCTTGTCTTTGGTTTTCTGAAGCTTGAACATGGTATGCTTATGTGTCGTTTTTGGTATTTATCCTAAGCTTTCTGGATCTGTGGTTTTGTGTCTATCATTAATTGTAGAAAATTCCTAGCCACTATTAATTCAATATTTTTTCTCCTTTCTCTGTCTCTTCTCCCTGTGTTCTCATTTACATATGTTACACATTTTATATTTATCCTCGTTTTTTTTAAATATTCTGTTCCACTTACCTGTTTTTCATTCTTTTTCTTTACATTCCAGTTTAGAAAGTTACTACTGACTTATCTTGAAGCTCATTGATTCTTTCCCTGGCCATGTCCAGTCTACTGGTGATCCCATCAAAAGCATTCTTCATTTCTGTCACAGTGTTTTTCATTTCAGGCATTTCTGGTTTTATTATTATTTTTCTAAGTTGTGGTAAAATACACATTACACAAAATTTACCATTTTTATTTTCTATTTATTTTTTAAAATAAATTTATTTATTTATTTTTGGCTGCGTTGGGTCTTCATTGCTGCACGCGGGCTTTTCTCTAGTTGCAGTGAGTGGGGGCTACTCTTTGTTGTGGTGCATGGGTTTCTTACTGCGGTGGCTCCTCTTGTTGTGGAGCATGGGCTCTAGGCACGCGGGCTCTAGAGCGCAGGCTCAGTAGTTGTGGCGCACAGGCTTAGTTGCTCCACGGCATGGGGGATCTTCCCAGACCAGGGCTTGAACCCATGTCCCCTGCATTGGCAGGCGGATTCTCAACCACCGTGCCACCAGGAAAGCCCTAATTTTACCATTTTTAAGTGTACAGTTCAGTAGTGTTATGTACATTCACACTGTTATGCAACCATCACCACCATCCATCTCCAGAACCCGTTTTATGTTGCAAAACTGAGAATATGTCCATTAAATAATAACTTCTCATTCCTCCTTCTCACAGACCTGAAAACCACCACTCTACTTTGTGTCTCTATATATGTGACTACTCTAGGTACCTCATATTAAGTGGAATCATACAGTATTCATCTTTTTGTGATGGGCTTGTTTCACTTAGTATAATGTCCTATAGATTCATCCAAGTTATAGCATGTGTCAGAATTTCATCTTTTTAAGGCTAAATAATATAATCCACCATATGTATATGTCCCATTTTGTTTTCCTGTTCATCCGTCAATGAACACTTGGGTTGCTTCCAGTTTTTGGCTACTGTGAATAATGTGGCTATGAACATGGGTGTCTAGCATTTCCTCTGGAATCTTTCCTAGGGTCTCCATTTCTCTGCTTATATTACTTAACCGTTCTTGCAAAGTTCTCTTGTGGAAGGATTCTAAAAAATGTATATAACCTCTGTCCTGGAATTCCATTAGGAATTTATTTAGAAGTACATATACCCTTATTTTTAGGAGATGCATACTGAAGTATTTAGTATTTTATTAAAAGTGGAAGGAAATATAATTTTAAAAAATCAATGAGGGGCTCCCTTGGTGGCACAGTGGTTAAGAATCAGCCTGCCAATGCAGGAGACACGGGTTCGAGCCCTGGTCCGGGAAGATCCCACATGCCACGGAGAACTAAGCCTGTGCGCCACAACTACTGAGCTTGCACTCTAGAGCCTGCGAGTCACAACTACTGAGCCTGTGTGTCACAACTACTGAAGCCCGTGCACCTAGACCCTGTGCTCCACAACAAGAGAAGCCACCACAATGAGAAGCCTGCACACTGCAATGAAGAGTAGCCCCCACTCGCCGCAACCAGAGAAAAGCCTGCACGCAGCAACAAAGACCCAACACAGTCAAAAATAAAATAAAATAAATAAATTTATTTTTAAAATAAATAATCAATGTGAAGAATGGGAACACCAAAGATATAACTATTATCACTGACAATGACCACTCTCCCATTCATAGTTGCCATATTTTAACAGCAATAAGGTCTTACATAGGAAATAGTACTATAATTTTGTATTTCATTGGAACATATATATTGATAAAACAATGTATTAATTACCTATAATTTGAAGTTTGGCAAGTAGCTCTCTGGTGGACAAATTGAATGGTCTTAAGTGTGTCTTCTCTGAGTCACAGTTTTCTCTTCAGAAAACGAAGTAACAATGTTGCTTGACGTAGAATTCAGGTCATGACTCCCTGGTCCTTCTTCTCTGACTCTTCAAGTGTAAATAATTCGGTTTTTAGTCCAGGGCTTTCCAAACTTATCCACTAAAAATTCCTTCACAGCACAGAAGAATGAAAGCTTACCTCTGGGAGCCTAACATGGACACAAAAGTGGCAACCATTTGCATATACAGCATATGACTCTGAATTCTGTCTTATTTGAAAAGATATGTTGATTTGGATTCTTCTTAAAAAATCTGTCTTACTGAACATAAAATATCCAAATGATTTGCCAAATAAATAGCAAATCCTTTTACCCAAATCTTAAAGTTACTGCCGCAAAAAGGTGCAACATTTCTCTTTCATTGTTGAGAAGAGTAAGGCGGCCTAGTCACTCACAAACATAAACAGTCATAATATCACAGGGTTCTATATTCATATAATCAAAATCCCACATATCCATCTCGGAGTCATGTAGTTTCTCACTCAGTAAGCCTGTTCACAGTGATCCACATTCACAATATCCACAGAATGCACATGTAAGAAAAGCAAAAAAGTCAAGTAAATTTTAAGTCATACTCACAGATAAAAACATACAATCTCATAACTAAAGTCATAATCTCACAGGCCTCAAATAGTGCATCATATTATATAATTCCACACACAGTCACAAAAGTACTCAAACTTTTTAATGTTTATTCTAGAAGAGTCTGGGAAATAAAGTTTTATTAGGAGATTAAAATACGTTCAAACTTCCTTTCAAGCTGCCCAGAGAGCTGGGAAAAGAAATGTTCCACTCTCCACTGGGGCCATGGAGGACTCACATGAGGGAAGGTCAGAGTTCACCGCAGTTTCACCTAAGGTCAGCGGGTACAGCGCTGTTTTCACAAGTCCCACTGGGGAGTTGAGAGAGGAAGAAGGCTGGATTGAAATCTGATTTTATTTGGCTAAGGTGCAGGGCTGCATTATGACCTTTGTTGGCCCCTTCTTCCAAAAAAACAGAAAATAAAAATAATAGTATTTTACGATTGTTTAGGTATAGTAATAATAATAAATTGAGTTTCTTTGAATTAAACACTTTCTTTGACCAAAAATTAATGTTTACTTCTGATTTTAAAAGACATTTTTGTAGGCCCCTAAAAGTATTGTGGGCCCTAGGCATTTTGCCTTCTGTGTCTAATGGATGAGTCAGCCCTGCTAGTATGTGTCTTGGGCAAAAGTCAGCCAGACTCGGCCTTTTATGGAAAGAAAAGCAAGTTACTGGGCAGGAGGAATTTCGGGGTGGGGATGGAGGAGTGGGGAGGAAGTGTGCTTAACAAGTTTTATAATATCTCAAAATCTGAAACACAAACCATTTTCACATCCACACTCTACGAAACAAACCAAACAGAAACAATCCCATACATGGTTACAGACACACAATGGGTCCCACAACATCGTACACCATGAAAACGCGAACACACCTACACACGCCCAGGCGTTCTTTCTTTAAAACAAATGCATACTTAATGCCAGCTGTGCTCCTGGCGCTACTCCAGGTGATGATGCTACCTGGGCGGAGGGTGAAAACTAAAGTCCTGTCCTCACAGCTCACACGTAGGTAACCACCGTACCCAAGAGCCCACCACCGACTCCTCCTCCTGCTGCACGCAGGTTTGAGGCTCTTAAGTCCCCAAGCGCCTGCTCGGACTGCTACAGTCTGGGCTCATATTCCACTCGCCTTTTCCACGTACGCAGGTCTACCTGAAGGCACAGTCCTCCCGAGGTCGGGTCAACCTCCGCCGCGTGCCGCCACACGCCTGCGCCTGCGCACTCGGAACACCGCGCACTCCCGGCGCCAGGACAGTTCCGGGTGGACTGCATTTCCCAGAAGCCACCGGGCTCGCATCAGCCTCGGTCCCTGCGTCCTCTTCCGGTGGCCGAGCAGCTGTGGTCCCTACGTGGTGAGTAGATCGTATGCAAAGATAAGAATGGGCGGAAGCTTCCATAGTCTCTCACTGCAGCTGGACTGGGACCCGCGGTGGGGGTGACAGGCACTCAAGGCAAGGACGCTCTGGGCGCGGACGCAGCTTGTCGGGCCTCGAGTCTCAGGCTCGTGTCTGCGTGAGCAGCAGAGAAGATTTGTATGCCTATTGAGATATTTGTGTGTGTGTGTGTGTAGGTGTAGACGTGTCTCCGTGACAATGTGTGCGTTTGTGTGTCATTATTTAACTGGGCGATTGTGCTTATTTAACTGCGTGGCTTATGGATGAGCGAGAGTTGTGTGGCCATGTGGGTTGTCACTGGAACTCTTGGCTCTAGACTTCGCTGATTCCTCAGCCCTCTCCTCTCACAGCCACTTGGGGTCTGGCGCAGATAAAGGAGGGAAGCCAGATTCTGAGCTTTAGAATGGAAGAATGGAGGATCCCAGCAATCGATCATGAGATGAGATTTTCTGAAGCTGGATGCGGCCCCAAGACAGGCTTCTGGGAAGACCTGATAAGGTCCCAGGAGTAGGATTCCCTCCTGGGAGGGTCCCCTTAGAAAGTTCCGAGGGGCCAGCTATGTTTCACAACCACAGCATTTCCAAAACTCTGGCCCCAGGAACCTGCTGTGAATTAGACAGCTTCCACCTTAGACATCAGGGGCCTCTCTCACACTGGGAAAGGTCAACGCTGTCCCAGTCTCCTTCCTACTCCCATCTGGTTGTTTGTGGTGGACTGGGTAAAGGGGTATGGTCACGGAGGGAGGGTATTTTGTAAGTGAATGTGCTCTCCAAGAAAATCCTGATGTCTCATGATTGCCTTCTCTGTTCCCAGTGCTGCCTGTCTCGGAAAAAAAAAGTATCCTGAGAGAGGAAAGAATTTTTGTTACACAACTAAAAGTTTAAGTTCAGGTGAGTTGGTGTTTCCTCATTATTCATAAAACACACTTTAACTTTAAAGGCATGTAATCCTTCTTTTCCTTCAGCTGAAATGTCCTGCCTGGTACTGACATATCTGTAAATCATAGGGCCATGCAGAGGAATCACCCCGTCAGGGTCCCCAAGCCCTTCTCTCCATAATTTATTTAACCTGTGGCCTACTGTTAGCTATTATATTTCTATTTTTGACTAAAAATTAAATTAGTCTATAATGAACATCATTATGCATAGATCTTTATGTCCTATTATAGTCATAACCTAAGGATAAATTTCTGGTTTTGAAATTTGAGTCAAATACCAGATATTTATGCTTGTATTCATTGGAACACAATGACAAGAAGATATAGTTGCTATCTTCAAATGACTTGTTATCCAGTAAAAAAATGAAATCAGTGGACTTAGAGACTGTCATACAGAGTGAAGTAAGTCAGAAAGGAAAAACAAGAATCATATATTAATGCATATATGTGGAATCAAGAAAAATGGTACAGATGAACCGGTTTGCAAGGCAGAAATGGAGACACAGATGTAGAGAACAAATGTATGGACATCAAGGGGGGAAAGGGGGGTGGGATGAATTGGGAGATTGGGATTGACATATATACACTAATATGTATAAAACATAACTAATAAGAACCTGCTGTATAAAAAATAAATAAAATTAAAAAAAAAAAGAAATGAAATCAGGATAGGAATAAGTAAGATAGAGGATCTGAAATGCCACTGGAGAAATTCAGGTGACCTGCCTCAGGAGTTGATAGGAAGAGACATCATTTTGTTTATAGCAGCACTGCCAGAATATGATCAAATTATGAGAACTCTGAGAAGAAAAATGGATTTTACACCTTAGCGTTTTTATTCTAGTGATGTTAAATGCATAGTGACAGTAAATGCGACGACTGTTTGCAGGACATCTTAGCTAGGAGGACAGGTTCAGAAGCAAAATAAATCTGTCAATCAGGAATATATAATAGGAAGCAGCATTGAGACTACCATTAATGTATACAAAACATCATAGCCTCCAGTTTACACAGACATACATTTCTATAGACAAACAAATTAGGGTTGGTTCAAGTACTGGGAACTGATGGAAATGAAGTAAAACTTTTCAGTAAAAACACAGGAACTGTTTTTAGAACAGCATTGGTTCTCAAATGTAAGCTGCATCAGGATCACCTGCAGGGCTTGTTCAAATACAGTTTGCTGGGCCCCAGCCTCAGGATTTCTAATTCAGTGGGTCTGGGATGGAGCTGAGAATATGCATTTCTGATAAGTTCCCAGAGATAAAATTTTGAGAACCTTTGTTATAGAGTGTACTAGGCTTTATCTTCAGGTTCAGGGATATTAAAGGGGGGAAGAAGAGGTGAGATTTTTTTCTACCTCTTTAGAGAAGAGGTTGCTCCTTTAAAAAATAAAAAAACATATCTGTGTGTGTGTGTGTGTGTATGTGTGTGAAATTAAGGAATGGCTATTGTTTAAAATTTTCTGAAATATACATTTAGGAAAAGGAAGAAAACCAAGGCTATGACACACAAATAAGCAATGTTAATAAATAGGTACATACATTTATATATTTTTTCTATTTATTGATTTCTGTCGTTTTTTCTATATATAGATAAGTACATATATTTTTATAAATATAATCGTATTTTGTATTTGTATGACTTTGTGCATTCGTAACCTGATTTTTTAACAATGTTATTGAGATGCAATTCACATACCACACCATTCAGCTACTTGAAGTGTACAATTTTATACATTTAATATATTCACAGGCTTGTGAAACCATCACCACAGTCAACTTTAGAACATTTTCGTCACCCTAAAGAGAAACCCTATTCCCATCAACAGTCACTCCCCATTTCCTGCAACTGCCCCAGCCATGGTCAACCACTTACCTACCTTCTGTCTCTATTAATTTGCCCCTCTGGACATTCTGTAGAACTAGAATCACACAATATGCGGTCTTCTGTGACCAGCTTCTTTGAATTGTAGCATGTGTCGGAAGTTTCTTCTTTTTTTTTGCTTTTTTTTTTTGCAGTACACGGGCCTCTCACTGTTGTGGCCTCTCCCGTTGCGGAGCACAGGCTCCAGACGCGCAGGCCCAGTGGCCATGGCTCATGGGCCCAGCCGCTCTGTGGTATGTGGGATCTTCCCAGACCGGGGCACGAACCCATGTCCCCTGCATCGGCAGGCGAACTCTCAACCACTGCGCCACCAGGGAAGCCCTCTTCTTTTTTAAGGCTGAATAACATTAACATTCCATTGTATGGATATACCATGTTTTATTTATCCATTCATCAGTTGATGGACATTTGAGTTGTTTCTGCTTCTTAGCTATTATGAATAATGCTGACAGGAGCATTTGTGTACAGGTTTTTGTGTAGACATATATTTTTGTTTCTCTTAGGTATACATTTAGGAGTGGAATTGCCAGGTCATATGGTAACTCATTCGAGGAACTGTCAGATTGTTTACCAAAATGTCTGTACCATTTTACATTCCCAACAGCCACATGTGAGGGTTCCAATTTCTCCACATTTTCACCAATGCCTGTTATTATCTTTCCTTTTTATTATAGCCATCCTAGTGGGTATGAAGTGGGTCTTGTGGTTTTGATTTGCATTTCCCTGTTGACTTATGATATTGAGGGTCTTTTCACATACTTACTGGCCATTTGTGTGTCTTCTTTGGAGAAACATCAGTTCAGATTCTTTGCCCACTTTTTAATTGAGGTTTTGGTCTTTGTATCCTAATTTTTTTTACTGACATGATATTTTGAATATTTTCATTCCCTTATAGCATTTAATGACTTTAATATTTCATTACATGGACACATCGCTGAGTTTAGAATGCTGAACACGCCTGCTCTCCATGCTGTACCAATTCTATATCTTGATCAACTTCACTTCTTCCAATTTCTCAGGCCATATGGGAACTTAGGGCTTTGTAATTTCAGGGGTAGTGACGTTTGGGAATGTGGCAACAGCCTCTACTTATAAGTGTACTGTCTCAGAAGAACTTGTATAAGGATGTGATACTGAAAAATCATAGAAGCAGAGTCTTTATGATCAAATCTTTAAATTCAAAATGTGATCTCTAGGGCTTTTTTCTTCCCTTAATGTGACCCTCTAGGGAGGTTGAAGTGTTTGAATTTCTGAGGGATTTGAGATTTAAATGACTGTTCTACTCTATCTTCCTTGAGGCATCATCATCCTGGTTCCTTGAATGGCTTTCCTTTGGCCTTTCTTATGTGGGACTTCCCTGCCCCTTCACCACAGGACTGTGTCTGGATTTGTTGAGAGCTGCAGCATGCCTAAGTTCTATTTCTTTTATGTGCAGGTTTTTCTGTTTCCAAGCCAGGTGTAATTCCTGAATTGGAACAAGGAGTCCAGGCCTAGTAGGTGGAGAGTGTAGTGACAAGAGGATTTGTCCAGGTGAGTCAGGGGAATCCAGAAAAGGGAAAACTATGGAATATCAAAGTTCATGACTGGTGACACAGAACCTTGATATTCCAGTATGAGACAATCAACTCAGAGACTTTAAGCCCTTGGAGAAAAAAAAGGCCTCGTCATCATACCCCAAATATCACCATATTCATCTTTTATTTCACCCTCCAATCTCAAAGAGAGCGATTAGCTCTATTATCATTTTTATTATAGAAGTAATACATTCTCATACAGTAATTCAGAAAGTACAGAAAAGCTCAAAATGAAGAGACTACTGTAAACATTTTACTCCAAATTTTTTTATCTATCCCTCAATGCACATGCATATATTCATACATGTTATTTTACTTGTCATAACAGGGTAACATTTTGAAATATAATGGTTTTACCCATTATCATCAAATAAAGGTCTCTATCATTTTTTCATGGAAATATATATAATAAAGTATACATATCTTAGCTGTGCGTATAGCTTAATGAATCTTTACATTTGAAAACACCACCCGAATCAAGAAATAGAGCATTTCTATCCCCTCCTGGAAGATGTGCTTGTGTCCTGCCCCAGTTAGAACGAACCCTCCCGCACAAGAAGTAAACATTATACTGACTTCTATCACTCAAGATGAGATTTGCCTGTTCTTGAACTTCATATAAATGG
Organism: Delphinapterus leucas; assembly: GCF_059928025.1. Classification (NCBI taxonomy): domain Eukaryota; kingdom Metazoa; phylum Chordata; class Mammalia; order Artiodactyla; family Monodontidae; genus Delphinapterus; species Delphinapterus leucas. The sequence goes on from NC_143148.1 coordinate 11,090,984, forward strand.
AATCTCTTGTCTCTGCTGCTTTTTGTCCAAAACTGAACTTTTGAGATTCATACGTGTTGTTTTGTGAATCAGTAGGTTACCCCCAACCCAAGTGTTGTGTAGTATTCCACTGTATGACCTTACCACAATTTGTTTATCCATTCTTATGATGATGAGTTGTTTCCAGTATTTAACTATTATGAATAAACCTTCTATGAAAATTCTTGTACAAGTCTTTTTGTGGACACATGTTCTTGTTTTTCCTGGGAATATACCTGGGGGTGGAAGTGGTTAACTTAATTTACACTCCGACCGCAATGTATGCAAGGTCTAGTTACTTCTCAAACTGGCCAACACTTGATATCGTCAGTCATTTTAAATTTAACCATTCTGTTGCATGTGTAGGAGTACCTCATTGTGATTTTAATTTGTATTTTTTTGATAAATAATGTGAGCATCTTTTCATATGATAGCGCCCATTTTGACATACTCTGATGAACTGTCTATTCAAATCTTTTGTCCATTTTTTAGCCTGGCTTTTGTTCCTTTTCCTATTGAGTTGTAGGAATTTTAGATATATTTTGAATACAAGTCCTTTGTGTGTGTATATAAACCTGTGTGTGTGTGTGTGTGTGTGGAGAGAGAGAGACAGACAGAGAAAGGGAATATCTCCTATTAGCCTGTAACTTCTTATTCACTTTCTTAATGACATCTTATAATGAAGAGATATTCTTAATTTTAACTGAGCTCATTTAACAATCTTTTTCTTTTATGGCTATTGCATTTTTGTTCTGTTTAAAACATCTTTTCCTGGGGAAGAAGGGACAGATCTTCCTTATGGTAGAATTCCAGTTGTTAAATGTAGAAGGAAAGAGGGACATGGAAAATGGCCATTAGGCAAACACCACAGTAATCGTTGTTTCAGATGAGATCCACTGGTAGATGCTAAAACTAGAGGGTGAAAGTTTGAAGAGAAAAAGGGTTTGCCTAGTGTCAAAGGATTCCCCATCACCCACGATATTTATTAACAACAGAGGGAAAGGTAGTACCTTTCTAGTGGGGAAACCCATCAGAAAGCAGTTTCACCAAGTGATCAAGGTTAACATCGTCAGTGATAAAGTATTGACATCATGAGCCCTTTCATGTCATACAATGAGAAGGACAGAGCATCCCAGTGGTACTGCCAAAAATGCAGAGCCTCATTCCAATTGTGAAACATCAGACAAACCAAGTGGAAGGACGTTTGATAACTTAAATGATTGGTACTCCTCCGAAGTGAAGAGGTCATGAATTAGGTGTGATAGACTTTAGGGTGACAGCCATGATTCCTGCCTGCTGGTGTCTATGCCATTGTATAATCCCCCTCCATTGGAGTGCAAGCAGGACCTGTGACTTGTTTCTAACCAATAGAAAATTGGTGAGGGGATGTCAGTCCTGTGATTAGGTTACTTTATACGGCAAAAGTAATGGGATGTCACTACTATGGTTACATTATGTCACATAAGATTCCATCATAGGGACTTTCCTGGTGGTCCAGTGGTTAAGACTCTGCATTACACTGCAGGGGACGTGGGTTTGATCCCTGGTCAGGGAACTAAGATCCCATGTGCTGCGAGGCACGGCCAAAAAAAACCAAAAACAAAACAAAAAAAGACTCCATCATAGCATACTGGAGCTAGAGACTCTGCTCGTGGGCTTGATGAAGTAAGGCAGTGTTGGACAAGCCCTTGCAAGAAACTGCAGGCAGCCTCTAGGACCTGAGGTCACTCTCCAGCTGACAGCCAGCAAAAAGTTGAGGCCCTCAGTGATCCAGCCACAAGCGTATGAATTCTGCCAACAATCTGAATGAAATTGAAAGTGGATTCTTCCCCACTTGAGCCTCTGAATGAGAACACAGCCCAGCTGATACCTTGTTTGCAGCTTATAAGACCAGCATGAGGAGACCATCCATCGAAACTGTCCAGACTCCAAGTTCACAGAAACTGTGAGATAATAAATGTGTGTTGTTTTAAGCTAAATTTGTGGTAATTTGTTATGGTAGCAGTTGAAAGCTATTACCATAAGAAAGACTGTGGAGATTGGAAGAGACTGAGGAGAAATAACAGCTCAATGCAGTGTGGGATCATGTATAGGATCCTGGAAAAGAAAAATGATATTAGTGGGAAAAACTGGTGATATTTGAATAAGATATGCCATTTGTAGTACTGTACCAATGTTAATGTCCTGGTTTTGACCATTGTCCTATGTAAGATGTTCAAATTAGTTTGAGCGGTATATAGGAAACTGTACTACTCTTGCAACTTTTCTCTAAGTCTAAAGTAAGTGGAAATAAAAATTAAACCAAAAAAAGAGAAAATTTTGCCTACCCCAAGATCATGAAGATATTTTCCTGTTTCTTCTTACAGAAAATTTATTGCTTTAGCTTTCACATTTAGGCCTATGATCCATCTTGAATTTACATCTGTATATGTGGTGGGATCAGGGTCAAAACCATTTTTTCCACACAGATTGCCAATTGCTCAGGCACCATTTGTTGAAAAGACTATCCTTTCTGCTCTAAGTCAGACTTTTATTGTTTAAAAAATGTGACTATATATGTACAGGGCTCTTTCTGGACTGTCTATTCTGTTGGTCTGTTTGTCAATCCTGTGTCAGTCCTGCTGTTTTAATTACAGTAGCTTTATATTATGTCTTGATATCTGGTAATGTACATTCGACAACTTTGTTCTTCAAAATTGCCCTGACTGTTCTGGATTCTTAGCATTTCCATATAATTTTAGAATGATTTTCTTAATGTTCTAAAAAAAAGCTGCTAATATTGTTTAGAGATGCATTGAATCAGTAGATCAATTTAGAGAGAAGTGGTCATCTTAGAATAGATTCCTCCAATTCATGAACATGAAATATGTTTCCATTTATTTAATTCTTCTTTAACTTCTTTCCTAAATGTTTTGTTGTTTTCAGTCTAAAAGTCTTGCACCTCTTTTGTTAGATTCATTCCAAAGTGTTTTATATTTTTCATGTTTTTTATGAACTGTTGGGATTTTTAAAATCTCATTTTTCAATAGCTTTGCTTTACTATAATTGTTTGTTTTATACTGTGACCTTTTATTCAACAAACTTTCTAATAAATTCATGTATTCTAATAGTCTGTAGGATTGAAAATTTTTTTCTATGTACAAAATCATGTTATCTGCAAATAAATATGGATTTACCTCCTTCCTTCCAATCTTCATACCTTTCATTTCACTTTTTTCTCTTATGGTATTGGATAGGTCTTCAAATACAAAGTTAAATGGAAGTGGTAAAAGTGGAGATCCTTGCCTTATTCCTGAACTCAAGACATTAGTCCATATTTTACCTCTCAGTTTTATTCTGTAGATCCCCTTTATCAAATTAAAGAAGTTCTATTCCTAGCTGGCTGAGAATTTTAATCATGAACTGATGTTGAATATTATCAAATGGTTTTTCTGCATGTAATGAAATGATTGAATGGTTTTTCTCATTTATTATTTAAAGTTTGAAGATTATATTGATTGCTTCTTAAAAATAAAGTGACTTTGCATTTCGAGAATAAATCTCTTGGTCATATATATCACTGGCCTCTCCTTGCTAATATTTTATTTAATATACTTGCATCTGTGTTCGTGATAGAGATATATGGTAGTTTTCCTTTCTTGTAATGTCATTGTCAGGTTTTGATATCACAATTATGAGGGCCTCAAGACATGGTCCATTTTTATTTGTTTTCTAGAAGATACTGAGTTTGATTGGCATTTTCAATTCCTTAGCTGTTTGGAGGATTTGCCACTGAAGCCTCTGGGCCTGACATTTTATGGGAAGGTCCTTAATTAATATAGATATAATTTCTTTAATAAATATAACAATATTCAGATTTTCCATTTTTTATATCAGTTTCATTGAATTGTTTTCAAGAAATTTTAAAATTTCTTCTATATTTTCAAGTTTATTGTCATAGAGTTGTTCATAAAATTCTGTTATCAATTTAATAATGTCTATAATATATGTAGTGATATCTCCTTTTATAGTCCTGATATTGGCAATTTTTTCCTTGAACAGTATAGCTAGAGGTTTATTAATCTTATCTCTTCAATGAAATAGCTTTTGGCTTTATTGATTTTCCTCTGTTATAGATCTGGGTTTTTTATGCCACTCATTTTAGTATGTTTTACTTTCTGTAGGCTTAATTTGCTTTCCCTTTTCTAGCTTCCAAAGGTAGATCATTGATTTTTAACCATACTACTTTTATAAAACATAAATTTATGTTTGGGTGAAGGGGATCAAAGAGTAATAAGAAAGGAAAATAATAAGTGGGCAATCATTATAAATGCTCATGCTATCTACTGGGAGAAAATAAATTATGGATTTATTTGGCATTGTAGTAATTTGACAAAGGATTTTCATAATAATTTCACTACTAATTGATTTACTATGTCAATGTCTTTAGTACACCTAGTAATTACCAGTGATTAGATAATGAATGGCATTTATCTGCAGCATTTGTAAAAACAAAACAAAAACAAAAAATATATATTTAAAACTAAAAATATCATTGTAAGCATTGGTTTGACTGCATCTCACAAGCTTTGTTATGCCATACTTTTATTATCATTTAGCTCCAAATATGTTCTAGTTTCCATTATGATTTATTCTTTGACCTGTAATTATTTCAAGTGAATTTTTATATTTGGAAACATTTGAGAAATACCAGTTTTTGAGTTCCAAAATATACATTCTTTGATATTAATCCTTTGAAGTTTATAGATACTTATTTTATGGCCCAGAATATTCTGAAAAATATGCAAAGAATGTGTAGTCTGTAGTTTGGGAGTATAATGTTCAGTTGGGTCATTTTGGTTATTCCTGTTCAACCTGCTATGGCCTTGTTGATTTTTTTTTTTCTCTTCCTGTTATCAGTTACCAATGGAGGGTATAAAAAATCTCTAAAGTTAATTATAAACTTATCCTTTAATTCTGTTGACTTTTGCTTTTGAAACTATCTTACTAGGAGTAGAAGGAATGTAGGATAACTGTTATATTCTTGTTGAATTGTAGGAAATATCTCTTTATTACTTATAATACTTCTTGCATTTAAGTCTATTTATCTGTTGTTAATATACCAGTGTGCTTCTAATTACTGTCTAATATACTTTTCCCCTCTTACTTTTAACATATCTGTGTCTTTAAAGTATGTTTCTTATAAGCAGTGTAATTGATCCTGTTTTTAATTTAATCTGAAAATCTTAGTTTTTAATTGCAATGTTTAGTCCATTCACATTTTATTACAGTTACTGATATAGTTTGGTTTAAATATGCCATCTTGCTATATGTTTTCTGTTTATCCCATTTATTCTTCATTTCTTTATTCCTCCTTTCCTGCCTTCTTTTGAATTAATCAGGTAGTTTTCATTATTCCATTTAATCTCCTCTATTAGCTTTTTTAGTTGTGCATCTTTGTATAATTCTTTTAGTAGTTACCTGAGCTATTATAGGATGCATCTTTTTTTTTAACATCTTTATTGGAATGTAATCGCTTTACAATGTTGTGTTAGTTTCTGCTGTATAACAAAGTGAATCAGCTATATGTATACATATTTCCCCATATAGGGTGCATCTTTAATACAGTCTTCTTTAAAATAGGGTTTTTAGGGGACTTCCCTGGCAGTCCAGTGGTTAAGACTCTCCACTCGAAATGCAGGGGGCACGGGTTCGATCCCTGATTGGGGAGCTAAGATCCTGCATGCCGCATGACACAGCTGAGACAAAAAAAAAAGTAGGGTTTTTAACCACATATCAAATAACATAAGAACATTTCAATAGTTTAAATCCATTTATGCTGATATTGTCATTCCTTCTTCCAGTAATACAATCTTCACAAAGCATTCTAGTTTTGGTTCCTTTAAATAGTCCATTTGTTTAGTCATATATTTACTTGTCCACAGCTGTTCATTGCTTTTTGGCACATTCATGCTTCCATCTAGGATTATTTTCCTTTAGCCTGACTGCTGTCCTTTACTATTTCTTGTATTGTGGGTCTGTTGATCAGAAACTCTCTCAGCTTCTGTTCAAAAAAATCTTTATTTTACCTTCATTTCTGAAAGATATATTCTCCAGGCATAAGATTCAGAGTTGTCAGAGTTTTTTCTTTCAGCACTTTGAAGATACGATTCCATTTTTCAGGCCGCTAAAGTTTCTGTTGAGATAAGAACTATTTTTGTTGTTGTTGTTTATTTATAACATGTCTTTTTTAAACTACATACTTTCAAGATATGTTTTTCAATTTTGTTTTTCAACAATTTGGCTATGATATGCCTGGGTAAGAATTTCCTTATTTTATCTGGTTAGGTTTGCTGAGCTTTTTGATTTATGTATCAAGATATTTCATGAGATTTGGAATGATTTTGTCCATTATTTCTTCAAAAATCAATTTTCCGTTCTATTTCTTTTAGGTGTTCAATTCCACATTTTATCTGTTTCTTGTATTTCTCTTACATTCAGCTCTGTTCTTTCTTTCTTCTCTCTGCGTAAGGTTATTGTTAATTTGACTTTATGTTAATTAATACCATTTTCTGCTGTTAAATCCATCCAATACATTTAAAATTTTTGATATTATATTTTTATAACTATAAAATGTTCATGTGGGTCTCTTTTTTATGAGTCTACTAAATCTCTATTGATATACTCCATTTTGCATTCCATTTTGTCCATCTTTTCCTCTATTTTCTTTAGCATGTTAATCATAGTATCTTCAAGTCCTTGTCTACTAGCTCCATTGTCTGGATCATCTTTGGGTTTATTTCTATTGAGATTTTTCTCTTGATTATCAGTAACTTTCCTGTTTCTTTGCATTTTTCATAAGTTTTATCATATACTGGCATTGTCAATAATATATTATAGAGACTCTGGATTACGTTATCTTCCTTTAATAAGTCTATGTCAGGGTTTCTCAACCTTAGCACTGTTGATATTTTTGACTAGATAATTCTTAGCTGTGGTGGAGGGCTTTCCTATGCCTTGTAGGATGGTCAGCACCATCCCTGATCTCCACCCACTAGTTACAGTAGCACCCCTCCACACATTTTGACAAACAAATATGTCTCCAGACATTGCCAAATGTGCCCTGGGGGGCAGGATCACCCCCTATTGAGAACCAGTGATCTGCACAATCATTTTCAGTATCTGTTTCATTTTCCATTATATGAATGAATACACTTTATTGAATTAACTACCCATCTAAGTACATTTAGATTTTTCTCCAGCGTTTTTTTTTTTTTCATTTTAACTAGTGTCTATCATCATGTTCCTTTATACATCTCTAGGCACATCTTACAGTTATTTCCTTTAGGTGAAGTCTCAGAAACGGCCTTTCATCATTAAATTCTTCTTATGCATAATTTTTCGTACATGTCTCAATTGCACTAGGTTTTCACAGGTCTATAGGATAGCATGAGAATGCTCTTTTCCCTACAGCCTTACTAATATGTGGTGTATCATCAACTTTTAAAATCTGACAGTTGAATACCTATAAAATTGTACTATCTTTGTTGCTTTAAAACATCTCTTTAGTAAATCTTTTGACAGGTGCTGTCTTAATTATTTATTTTCAGGTTTCATATAATGAAACAAAAAATCTGGGTGTCAGAGACAACAGTTCAAAAAAAAAGTTGACTTTATAATTATAGAAATGTGATTGAAAACACCACTTCTACTTACAATTTGTGATATGGGAAAATACCTTTGCTTCTTTGAGCTTTTATTTCCTCATCTGTTGAACTGAGTTAATAAGTACATTTCAGGATTAAATTTTAATGTGTATAGCACAGCTATCACATAGAAGGTTACAAATATCTATGTATTACTGTATGGCTTTAGTGAGTATGAATTCACATCTTCCTGTGGGTACTGGGTGGCAGTGATTCATGCCAGCAAGCAAAGTGGATCGTGATAGGGAAATCCAGGTTGGTCAGCCCAGAGGACCTTGGAGTCAAGTTCAGGCTTCACGTGGGCAGACAGTTTTACGGTGGTCAGGTTTTCCAAGTTGGTCCCTACTCTTTTCTGCCTTTTTAAAAAATTTATTTATTTTTATTTTTGGCTGCATTGGGTCTTCTTTGCTGTGCGCAGGCTTTCTCTAGTTGCACCGAGTGGGGGCTACTCTTCATTGTGGTGGCTTCTCTTGTTGCAGAGCACGGGCTTTAGGCACATGGGCTTCAGTAGTCGTGGCACGTGGGCTCAGTAGTTGTGGCTTGAGGGCTCTAGAACACAGGCTCAGTAGTTGTGGCTCACGGGCTTAGTTACTCCACGGCATGTGGGATCTTCCCAAACCAGGGCTCGAATCCATGTCCCCTGCACTGGCAGGTGGATTCTTAACCACTGCACCAACAGGGAAGTCCCTGTTTTCTGCCTTTTGTCTGGCAGAGTCCAGGTCCACCTTGAGGACATGAAGCTTGTTGAAGTTTGTGTTGTATGGCCTGGTCTCAACCCTGGAAGGTAGGGCTGAATTGGGGAGGAGGATCTGCTTAATGTGACTGGACAACCCAAGCTGGGTACATCTGGCATGATCAGAATGAGAAATAGGCCAGAGGGGCGTGTCTGGATCTGGCTTTGGTTCAAGAGAGCCTCTGCTCTGTATCCACGCTTGTGAGGCTTGTTTCCCAGACACAGGAAAGGGTTTGAGTTTGTCTGGACTCTGTCTCATATCCCCTGACATGTGTTTATGTGTTTGGGAGGGCAGAGAGTGGGCAAGGATGGCGAGAAACAGGAATAAAGAAGGAAAAAGAAAGGCTCTCTTACCTTAATTTTGGGAGTTCTGAGCTACATTGTGTTTCAAGGCTTCTTTTTCCTCCCTCAGCTCTGGCTTCTCTGGACTCAGCTTCTGAGGATGATTGGCAGTTCTAAAACCATGGGCCGGGTAAGTGGGTTTCTCTCCTTCCTGAAATATTACAATTTTTAATTCAGATAATATTTTCATTCTTTATCCCAAAACCTCCTTCCTAGGAAAGCTGTATCTCAGCCTGTTTCACAGTTGCTGCCTTTACAGAGAAGGATGGTGTCCTCCCTATTTGCTCCCTTTTTTCAAACTGATTTTTCAGTTTTTCATCAAATGAGTTATTCCTCTTCTATATGTTCAGTCTTCTCTCGGGAGCAGTGTTGGAGCAGTAAAGGGGTGAAGTACCTTGAAGGAAGTATTTTAGCTTCCCTTGTTAGGTTTGTAGTTTCATTGTATAGAAATGGTGGCCCTCTTTGACCAGAAGAGGGAGAACTTTCTCCATAGTTTTCCAGGTAGATAAGGGAGAATTTGGTTTCGAATGGTCTCAGTCTCAGTGTTAGATGAGATCTCAGCTTTGAAAAGCTTTTAGGTTTGGGTTGAAATGGGATTGGTGCCTGCCTACAGAGAGGAGGGGTTCTGGCTGAGGAATCACTGAGAAGTGAATAGGGTTCTGAGGCCCATTTTGTAGGGGAAGAGAGATTGCTTGGCTTGAGTCATTCAATGTTGTTCTGGATCATTCTACATTAGTGTGTTCTAACTCAAGAACCGGAAGTTCAGTAAGGGATTGTAGAAAGGGAAGATGAGAACCACATCTGGTGGATAATACTGAACTGTGGGGAAGAGGTTAAAGAAAATTTTGAAAATTAAAATTAAAGAAATTTTTTGTGCTCCAACAGGATTATTCAAGATTGGGTAGGGAATCTACTTCAGATATGCTAATTTATTTATTATTTATTCTCATCTACCCATGTCATGATCTTTAACTTCAGCCTACTTGTTTTTATATATCACCCCCTACTGCAACTCAATATTCCATCTTGAAATTTTTTTTCTACTTTTACAAATAATACATGAATTTATCATTTCAGGTGCCACTGACATTCAGTGATGTTGCCATAGACTTCTCTCAGGAGGAGTGGGAATGCCTAAACTCAGATCAGAGGAACTTGTACAGAGATGTGATGTTGGAGAATTATACTAACTTGATATCACTGGGTAAGGACATCTGCCTGAAGTAATGTAGAATCTGCTATCTGGAATATCCACTTTTTCTACTGTATATTTTATGCTCTGTGCTAAGAAACTAGCAAAATTTCTGCTCCATATTCTCAAAGGACTATTTGGGGCTTTGTTAGATTGAAATAAGCACCTTCATTCAGCACCTAAATCTTTTTTAAAATTTTATTTATTTATTTATGGCTACATTGCGTCTTCGTTGCTGCACGCGGGCTTTTTCTAGTTGTGGCGAGCGGGGGCTACTCTTCGTTGCAGTACGCAGGCTTCTCATTGCGGTGGCTTCTCTTGTGGAGCATGAGCTCTAGGTGCACAGGCTTCAGTAGTTGTGGCACGCGGGCTCAGTAGTTGTGGCTCACGGGCTCTAGAGTGCAGGCTCAGTAGTTGTGACGCATGGGCTTACTTGCTCCGCAGCATGACAGCACCTAAATCTTCTCTGTCCTTCATTTACCTTCCTACCTCCTTCTGATCCATCCTGCAGTTGCTTTTTCTAAATGACCAAAGGATTGAATTCTGGGAATTTTCTGCATAACTACTGGCAAAGAAAACAAATGTCAAATTATGTGTATTTTCATAATGTCAATAAATATTCTATTTTAATTGCCAATCCACCTACATGGAGAACAGGTAACATAGAGTCCTGGTTTTCTCTTTATTACAGATGAGACTTTGTAATTTTTACAGTGGTAGAATGAGTCAAGATCATTATCTTTTTGAGTATTTTCTGTTATAGCAGTGAAAATGTTGGCTTTCAGTAATTTGATAGATTCTACTCAGAAGTGTCTTTGTTCAGGTTTTGGACAATACTTGACCGTTCTCTCCTCTCCTCTGGGATTCCAGTTATACCTACGTTAGATCTTTTGAGAACTTATCTCTCTAGAAATTCACTTTGATTGTCTTTTATAACTTCCAGTTACCTGTTGCAATTCTTTTATTTACTGTCTTTTTATTACTATTTTTATGGCTTAATTAATTTATTTATTCTTATTTATTTATTTTATTTTTGCCTGTGTTAGGTCTTAGTTTCGGCATGTGGGATCTTTCATTGCAGCATGCGGGCTCTTCATTGAGGCGAGCAGGCTTCACTCTAGTTGTGGTGTGTGGGCTCTAGAGTGAGCAGGCTCAGTAGTTGCAGCATGTGGGCTTAGTTGCCCCTTGGCATGTGGGATCTTAGATCCCCGACCAGGGATCAAACCCACGTCCTCTGCATTGGAAGGCAGACTCTTAACCACTGGACCACCAGAGAAGTCCCTGTTTTTTTAAAATTTAATTTAATTTATTTTATTTTTCTTTTGTTGACTGCGTCGGGTCTTAGTTGCATGCAGGCTCTTCGTTGTGGCGTGCGGGCTTCTCTCTAGTTGTGGTGTGCAAGTTTTCTCTTCTCTAGTTGTGTCACGTGGGCTCCAGGGGGCATGGGCTCTGTAGTTTGTGGCACGTGGGCTCTCTCGTTGAGGCACATGAGCTCAGTAGTTGTGGTGTGCAGGATTAGTTGCCCCGCGGCATGTGGGATCTTAGTTCCACAACCAGGTATCGAATCCGCATCCTCTGCATTGGAAGGCGGATTCTTTACCATTGGACCACCAGGGAAGTCCCTCATCTGTTTTTTTGTTTGTTTGTTTGTTTTGTTTTGTTTTGTTTTGTTTTTGTTTTTTTGGTACGCGGGCCTCTCACTGTTGTGGCCTATCCCGTTGCGGAGCACAGGCCCTGGACGCACAGGCTCAGCAGCCATTGCTCACGGGCCCAGCCGCTCCGCGGCATGTGGGATCTTCCCGGACTGGGGCACGAACCCGTGTCTCCTGCATCAGCAGGCGGACTCTCAACCACTGCGCCACCAGGGAAGCCCCCTCATCTGTTTTTTTAAACTCTTCCATCAGTAGTTATTTTGGAATTCTTGTATGCCTTCATTGTTTGGTATCATCTGTGGGCCTACTTCTATTGTTTCTGTTTTTTCCTCTTGTTATTTGCCATATGGTAATGCCTCTCCAAGTTACTAGTAATAGTGATCGTGTGCTGGACATTGTGTACAAAAGAACTGAAGAGATTCTAGATAGTGATATCTTCCACCAGGGAGAACTTAACATTTTCCTCTCTGGGTCTGATAGAATAGCAGATATTAAGCTGGGTCAGTGCTGGTTTTCAGTTTGGTAATACTCAACTACCTCTTTTTTATCACTGTGCTCAGAATCAGTGAGTTTCTCTAGGGGAAAAGCGGTGGTAGATCTTCAGGGCTAATTCACCACTCCTTTAATGGCTCTTATCTGTTTGGATTTTAAATTTACTCTCCCAATGGATCTTTTATTTCCAGAAGAAATGCTGACAATTAATAAGCTAACCATCCATTTGGTAAGTTAGGAAGAGCACAACAGACTTAAAGAAAGTGGAAGAAAGGAATTAATAAAGGAAAGAACAGAAATTAATGAAATAAAAACTGAACATATAAAAGAGCAAGTCAAAACTATAAATTTGGTTATTTCAAAGAATTAATAAAATTGGTGCAACTCTCTCAACATGAATCTATGTAAGAAAAAAGGGGGCCTCATTACAAATCCTGAAACCTTGAAAATGTGATGCTAATTTTGATAAACATTATGCCAGAAACTGAAAAATCGAATGAAATAAATTATTAGAAAATTTTAATCTACAAAACAAACACTCAGGAAAAAAATTGAAAATATGAAAACTCTCACAAGCACTAAAGAAACTGCATCAGTAATCAAGAGCCTACCCACAAATTGGAAGATTCAGGCCTAGATGGTTTATCATTAAAGTGCAAAAGTTTGAACATGTAAGAATTTGGGGGAAATTTTTCCCATGACCTCTTACATGTGGATTCTGACAAAGGATAAGCTACAGAAAAGTAAGAGATGACTAGGAAATAGCTACTTGAAAATACAGAGTATATTTATAATAGCTCTCTAAATATCCTTGTCTACTAATTCTATTATCTGTGTCACTCCTTGCTCTGTTTCTTTTTCTTGATTTTTCTCCTAGGAAGGGTTATATTTTCCTACTATTTTGCATGCCTGATAATTTTTGTATTAGGTGCCAGACATTGCAACGTTTACTGTGTTGGAATGCTGGATTGGGGGACTTTGTTCTGGGATTCAGTAAATGGGACTTGTTGATCCTTTCATGGTTTGCTTTTAAACTCTATTAAGCTGGGTCCAGAACAGCTTTTAGTCTAGGGCTAATTTGGCCCCGCTACTGAGGCAATAAAGTGTGAGAGATTAGAGTCAGAGAGAGATAGTTGGTAACTGTTGCATAATTTTCAGAAACTAGATCGTTATTTTACTCAGTTGCCTTCTCCACTGACCTTGATTTTTATCCTTACTTACCTTGATTTTCATCCAAGTTACATTTTTAATTCACTATTTTATTCTACAAGTCATTATTTAATACTTACCTTGTGGTAGAACTTGTTTTTCAGTGGTAGTTGAAAGAAGTTTTGAATTCATACTTGAGCTTTAGAATAAGAAAATAAATAGTAAGACAAATGAGACAATAAATATGTATGAGAGAAAAGCATCATGAAGACAAAGAATTAGATGTTGGAATATAGAATAAAGGATATGAATTTACTTACAGTTAGCAGAGCCAGCCTTTCTGAGGAAGTGATTTGTAACACCTGGAGATAGTCATTTAGAGAAGCCACCTAAGAGGATTCCTGCAAGGTAAAGCATCCGTGTGAAGCCACAGGCAATGGGAAAAGTTGCAGTATGTTCTAGTAGCTGAAAAGATGCAGTGTGGTCAGATATAGGGGAAAAGATGTCAAGGGCTTGAAATGAATTTGTAGAAGTAAGACAGAGTTTTCTTATTTATGGTTATGTGCTTGGGTTTCATTCTAAGATAAAGACAGACCATTGAAAAAATTACATAGAGAGCCATCTGGTAGAGAATATTAAAAATGTAGATGACCAGGACCTACTCACAGATTCTGATTCACTCAGTCTCAGTGGATATCTAAAGGGTAGTATATACATACATCACGCCCTCTTTTTTTTTTTTTTTAAACATCTTTATTGGGGTATAATTGCTTTACAATGGTATGTTAGTTTATGCTTTATAACAAAGTGAATCAGTTATACATATACATATGTTCCCATATGTCTTCCCTCTTGCGTCTCCCTCCCTCCCACTCTCCCTACATCACGCCCTCTTTGAACCATTATTATAAAACTTCTCACTACCCACCTCCAGGTTAGCACACACAGTTTTGAGGACATTAGCCTGCTGTTGCCCCCTTTGCCTGGCAAAGCAAATAAAGCTATTCTTTTCTGCTTCACCTCCCTCAAAAAAGAAGGGTTGTATATGTAAGAAATTCCTGTGGAAATACTGATCCACAACTAAATATGAGAACTACTGATTTTTCTCTTTGCCTATTCACAAACTTTACATTCTCATGTTAGCTTTAATAATTTTCTGAGCCCTTCTTGCCTTTAAAAAATTTCATCACATTTTTTAAGAATTTTATGACCCTTTTACTTCTAATGGATATACTTGTCAATTTATTATTCTTCTTACTATATTTCCCCTTGTACAAGAAAAATAGCATTTGTTTGTTCTCTCATTTTCTTTCAGACATTGATTTCACAAGTGAGAGCAACAAATTATCTTCAGAAGAAAGCAGTTATGAAGTAAATTCATACCATTGGGAGACAATGAATAGAAGTAAAACCTTCAACTTTATGGCGTTTATTTTCAGAAATGACTCACAGAACAGAACTAAATTTGAAAGACAACAGAAACCTAAAATGGGATATTTTAATCACATGATATTCAGGAAACATATATCCCTTCCTCTACATCAAAGACTTCACACTAAAGAGAAGTCATATGAATGTAAGGAATGTAGAAAGGGCTTTAGGAAATATTCACACCTTATTGAACATCTGAGAGACCATAGTGGTGTAAGACCCTATGAATGTAAGGAATGTGGAAAGGTCTTTATAGTTCTCCAGCATTTTATTAGACATAAAAAAAGTCACACTGATTTGAAACCCTTTGAATGTAATGGATGTGAGAAGGCCTTTAGGTTTTATTCACAGCTTATTCAACATCAGATAATTCATACTGGTGTGAAACCCTATGAATGTAAGCAATGTGGGAAGGCCTTTAGACGTCATTCTCACCTTACTGAACATCAGAAAATTCATATTGGTTTGAAACCCTACAAATGTAAGGAATGTGGGGAAACTTTTAGGTTGTACCGACATATGTGTCTCCATCAGAAAATTCATCATGGTGTGAAACCCTATATTTGTAAGGAATGTGGAAGGGCCTTTGGTCATCGTTCAAGTCTCTATCAGCATAAGAAAATTCATTCTGGTGAGAAACCATATAAATGTAAACAATGTGGAAAGGCCTTTGTTCGCAGTTATCTACTTATTGAACATCAGAGAAGTCATACTGGTGAGAAGCCTCATGAATGTAAAGAATGTGGAAAAGCCTTTAGTAGGGGCTCAAGCCTTCTTAAACATAAAAGAATTCATAGTAGCGAGAAACTCTATGATTGTAAGGAATGTGGAAAGGCCTTCTGTAGAGGCTCTCAACTTACACAACATCAGAGAATTCATACTGGCGAGAAGCCCCATGAATGCAAAGAATGTGGGAAGACTTTTAAGCTCCATTCTTACCTTATTCAACATCAGATCATTCACAGTGATTTGAAACCATATGAATGTAAACAATGTGGGAAAGCCTTCAGTCGTGTTGGAGACCTTAAAACACATCAGTCAATTCATGCCGGGGAGAAACCTTATGAATGTAAGGAATGTGGAAAAACCTTTAGACTTAATTCTCAACTAATTTATCATCAGACAATCCATACTGGTTTGAAACCATATATATGTAAAGAATGTAAGAAGGCCTTCCGTTCTATCTCAGGTCTTTCTCAACATAAGAGAATTCATACTGGTGAAAAACCTTATGAATGTAAAGAATGTGGTAAGGCCTTTAATCGTAGCGATCGACTTGCTCAACATCTGAGAATTCATACCGGTGTGAAGCCACATAAATGTAAAGAATGTGGGAAAGCCTTTACTCGTTGCTATCAACTAACTCAACATCAAAGATTTCACATTGGCGAGAAAGTCTTAATGTAATGAGAGTCAGAAAGCCTTTAGCCATGACACATCCTTTAACATTATCACTATTCTACCACCTAATGATATGGTAAAGATTAAATTATTTAACATAAAATATGATTGTTTGGAAGGGCATCTGGCACAGAGTATTTGCTTACTAAATACTGTATCATTCTTTAATGATAATTACTAGTATTACTATAAATAAATTCATGTGGAAGGAAGACCCTGTGAGCATATTTTAAAAATCTATCATCACTCATCCATATTTCATTTCAGATAATTAATTCTGGACAAAATCCCATAGAATGTTTTAAACAAGAAACTTTTTTATTCAAAGCTCATCCCCCTGAAGATTAATAATGGTAAGAAACCCTATGCTTTTGCTGAATATTGAGAGTATAGCTGTTGAAAAATTGGAAAGTGGTTTGAAGAAATTTTTTTATAATAATTTCTCTAATACAGATAACATACAATCCACATTCCCTACAATTCATGGAAATTAGAGATTAACAATGGGTAGCCAAAAGACAGATGTTGACTTGGAGAAGGTTTCCTCAAGTATTTGAAAAATGTCAAATTTACATAAAAGGTACAACAATGGTACAATGAAGGTTTATTTACCCTGTACCTATATTTAGTATCTCTCTCTCATGAAAATGTATATATACAGATTCACATATATCATACATTTTATATATATATATATATATATATATAATTTTGCTGTGCCTTCTGAGTGAATGTTTTAGGTATCACTTCACCTCTAAAAAAAGTCAACATACAACTCAAAAATACAACTGCCAGGTTTAAAGATTATCTTCTACATGACCACTAAGCCATTGTCACCTAAAAAACAACAGTAGACCTATAATATTCTGTAATATTCATCCCATTTACAGACTTCTCCAATTTTTAAAAGAATGTCTTTTGAAAGTGCTGGCTTTTTTTTTTTAAGCCTAAAACCAAACTAAGGTCACATATTTTATATGATTATGGCTATTGAGTCTCTTTTGGTCAAACACTTATCCTCTACCTGTTTTGTGACAAACTTTTTGAAGACTCAGGAGAAGTAACCATATAATGTTGCACATTCTTTATTTGTACTAATTTTTCTCTGAGTGGGCTTAAGTTGTTTCTCTATCCCTCGCATTTATTCTGAACTGGATGTTATGTCTAGAGGTTTGATTAGGTTTCAGATTAAACATTTTTGACATGATAACTTCATAGATAATATTGTGTACTCAATATTGTAAAATAACAGGTGGCACATAGTGAAGCTATGTTTGATCTCTTGATTCATGTATTGACCACCAGCTCTCTCCATTGTATCAGTACTAGATTTTTTGGGATTTTTTTGTTTTTTGCAGTTAAGAAGTAGCCCACAGAAAGTCACATCACCATTCCACTTAGAAATTTAAACAGTCTTGAATATTTTTAAAGAAATTAAGACCAAAAAAACACCATCATCTTTCATATTTACCCACATATTTACCTTTTCACATGATCTTCATTCCTTCCCAATGATCTAAATTTCTATCTGGTATCATTTCCCTTCAGCTTGAAGAACTTAATGTAGCACTTCTTCGAGTATATGTCTGCTGGTGGTGAATTTTCATTGTTTCTTTTACTGAAATGCTCTGTTCCTGAAGGATTTTTTTTCTTGCTATAGAATCCTGGGTTTTGTTTTTTATATTTTTTAAAAAGATATTATATCACTGACTGCTGGCCTCTATAGGTTATGAGAAGTCATTTGAATTATGTTTCCTCTGTGTGTAATGTGTCATTTCCCTCTTTGTGCTTTCAAGATTTTCTTATTACCTTTAGTTTTCAGCTGTTTGAACATGATGTCCCTTGGTATAGTTTTCTTTGTGTTAATCCTTTTTGGGGTTCTCTGAGCCTCTGAAATCTGTACGCTCATGCCTTTCACTAAATTTCAGAAAACTTTGGCCATTATATCTTCAGATATTTTTTCTGCCCTTACTTCTCCTTCTGGGGTTCCAAGTAGTCATATGTTAAATCTTTTAATATTGTCCTACAGGTCACTGGCTCTGTTATTTATCTTCAACCTTTTTTTTTTCAGTTTTTCAGATTGGATAATTTCTATTGCTCACTGACTCTTTTTTCTGTCCTCTCAATTCTGCTGTTAAGCTTATCTATCAAATGTTTATTTCGAGATATTGCATTTTTCAATTCTAGAATTTTTCTTTAGTACTTTTTTATAGTTTCTGTTTCTTTACTAAGATTTCCTACTTCTTCATTGCAAGCATATTTTTACAGTACTTTTGATTACAGTGAATTTTTTCTATGTTGATTCATCTAGAAAATATGTAAAATTATTTTCATTAACTTATTAAAAGTTTCAGTTTCAACAAATGTTCCTACCCTTTTAGCTAGGTCACAAGAAACGCTTTTCCTTTCCTTGGAGTTTCAGGTTTTGTTTGTTCATATGCAGCATGATATGGTAAGAAAACATAAATCACATTGTCATTTGGGGGGATTTTGATTATGAAATACTTGGCAAGTATTCCTCTTAAGTCTCAAAGTTCAAAGTATGGTAAATCTTTGTAAAACTCTGTCATCATTCAACCAATGAGCACTGGCAAAAAACATAAGATAAATTCATTGTTTCCTCTTTCAACAGTTCCATAAAGTAATAATGATTCATAATATTTATGTGTATATTCTAAACCATTACTTTTCATACTGTGAAGCAAAGCAATTAGGAAGACATTAGTCTCTTGCCTTAAAATTCCAAGGAATCCACATTTTTAGTGTAACATTGCCGGAGCACTATCCATTGTGATAGAAATTATTTTTTTTCATACCTAGTGGAAACTATTTTTTGACATATATAAAAATTCAAAAACATCTGTGCTATGAATCTGATTTTTTAGGCTGCAAATTGACAAAATTTCCTTTTGACTTGGAAGCCTTTTGTGATACAATGTACCCAGAGTATTAAATGGGCAGTATCTCATGTTGTACAACTCATCTGAAACTAAAGAAGAATATGTGTAGGTTTACAAATTTTAAGTTAATTGATTTTTGATATTGTTAGAAAGACCTTGTATTCTAAGGGCAGTTGTTGGGTGGCTTAATTGAAGATTCTTTTCACTTTTTATAAAATATAATTTTTAGTCTTTGCTCATAAAATCATAATAAAATTTCCACAATTAAACTAATCATTTATCTTGCTATCTCTCCATCTAAAATTTGATTCCTTTTTTTTGGGCAAGACCCAAAGCCATTTTATAGCTAGACAGAGTTATAAGCTCAGATTATGTTTAAAATTTATTTAAAGTTTTCATTGCACATTTAATTCAGATTTTAGGCAACTAATTTCACCTATTCCTATTTGCTTATCAAGAGGAAATTTCTCATCAAATTTACTAGTATTTGCTGAAAATGTCTCACAATATTTTCCACTTCATTAACTTAAATGTTCTTTTTTTCCATAATCAAACAGCTTTTTTGATTTGCTCTGTCACAGCAAATTGCAATTGTCATTCATCATGAAATTCACAGTATATCTTCTTCCAGTCTCTTATTTTTAACTATTCTGGCCATAGTACTTAATCCACTTGATTCTGCATCAGTAGTGTGCTTTCATTTTAAATTTTTTAAATGTACACACTTATTTTTTAAACCTAAAATGCTAATTTAATGATAATTAAAGTAACTTAGTTACAAATTATTTCCTTCATATCAGTGTAACTCATGTTGTCTTCATAAAATATTCAAATAAATACATCAATTTCTTGACACCAACTAGATCAGTGATGTGTTTATGTGTGATGTTAGACACAACATATACATACAACATGCACAGTATAATACAAATATCTATGCAGTGCAGTGACTAAAGTGAAATGCAGTCTTACCAAAACAAAGTTGTCAGTGATGGGAAAATATTTGGCACTGCTTCAGTTTTTAAATTTAGATAAAATTTAAAAGTCAGTTCTTCAGTCACACTAACCTTGTGTCTTACAAAGTTCAATCTGGTGGTAATACAGAATATATTAGACATAGTGTGGGAACGAGAGAAAAATACTGAATGCAAGGTATCTGCAGTATTATTAGTTATTGCAATAATCCAGATTGGACATAAGGAAGATCCACTACAGCTGTGATGGTAGAAAAATGTCAAATATTTTTCATATGTTAAGTAGAATCAGCAGGACATAGTGATCAATAGGATGGGAGAGACCAAAAATTCCAGAAAGATCTTAAACACTGTAAGGTATACCTGTAAGCCCACATTTCAGTTATCTAATTCCAGCCTGCTGGATATTTTGTACCAGTACTGGTGTCCAGGAAGTTGGGCTCCATCATTGGTATTTTAATTAGGGGCCAAGTCTGCTAATTATTCCCAATATTCATCTCCCTTTCTTCCAATAATAAAAGAACCATCTCTTTTTTATTTGCTCATTTGGAGCCACTTAGGATCATGATTGTCTTTCTCCACTTTATTGGTCCATGGATTTTCAGTTATGGCCAATTGGAGATAACTGGAATTGTGTGGCAGTTTGGGGAACCTTCCTTAAATGTGCCTGGTTCATCCCCTTTGCTTTCTTCCTCCATGCCTCCATTCTGCTGCCTGGATTTGAATAAGATGCACTGGAGGGCTTTGGAGCAGAGCCATAAAGCCAGGGTTAAACTTCCAACCTCCAGAATTTTATGTGACATAGAAAATTTTTCCTGGTTGAACCACTGTCCTTCTGGGTCTATCTGTCTTACTCACAGCCAAACATAATCTTTGCTTATGCACCCAGGTTGCTATACACTAAAATAGTCATCAAATCCCCCTATCTCATCTCAATCAAAAGCAGAGCAAAGATTTCCCGTGAATGTACCCTAAGTACTCATCCCCACCTCATCAAAAATTCAGAGTACCTGCAAGAGGGAGATACTTATATTTTCCTTCTAGGACATGTTTTTCTGGTAGGATGAGAAAAATGCTAAATGACATTTTGAAAGGTAGCATGAACTTTAGAAAAAAAGGTATTAGGGGATGCTATTTGAGATTATCCCTGGGGGAAGAAGAGCAGCCAAGTTAATTTACAGAACATTGTAAGATAAGAGCCTTAGTAAGATAAACGCTCCTAAGCTTGAGAAACATAAACAATGAGCATTGGCAGAAGTCGAATTATCAAACCACACTATCCTTGGCTTTTAAAACTGAAGTAACTGATTGTTTCCCCATGCCTGTCTTTGGGAAACTGAAATAGAGCAGTGCTTTAAGGCAGGTAGAGAAAGGGGAGTTACATCCATGAGTGAACAGTCTTGTTTTGTATCTCCTAACTGACCAATTTACAATAATTCCATTCTGAAATTTGGACTTATTAAGTTTGGACTCCAATCTTGGGAACTCTAGGTTCTTTCACGAATGAAGATAGAACTCTAGCCTATTAGATGCCATATTCTGATTCATTCAGTTCACAGCTTTTCTTACAAAAGGTAGAATTGAAACTAGACTGACAGAGAAGTCTGAGGATTGAGGTCTAGCCTAAGATGTCCATCCTTGACCAGTTTTGAGCTGAATTCATGACATAAAAACCAGATATAAGACTTATATCCCTGGCACTGTAAGGATGAAGGCTTCTGCTCTAAGGCCTGGGATAAATACTCCTGTGAACTTCCAGACCCAAATTAACCCCTGTAGACATATGATTGGCCCGTCTCCCACCCCGCCCAGAAATAAATATTTCAATTCCTTCCTCTACCAGCCTACCATCTACTAAATTTGCATAAGTTCCAATCACACCCTCTGACACTGTGATTTCACTTCCCATCAGCATGTGGGGACGAAGGACCTTCTTTTATCCTACAGATAGCCCTTCTCTGGGGTCACACAGACAAATCTGAAATGTATCTACCTTCAAAGATCTGCCTGTTGGTTTAGAAATGTAGACCAACAAAAAGATACTCATAACATATTGCAACTAAGAGCTAATGAAAGGGGGCTGAGGCAGGTAGGCACCAAAACAGAGTCTAGCAGGACTTCATGAAATAATATGGAGACTTCTATTTGGGGCAAACTAGGTAACCTGAAAAATCTTACAAAATACCTAGAAATGCTCACTCAGTAAAATAGAGAAATTATTATTTCAAATGCTGATAGTCTATCAAATGCTTACATAGCTGAGTATCTAAGAATATTAAAGAAATGTGCAATGGGGAAAACTGAAAAAGGAAACTGAAAAGTCAGCTCTGATGAGATGTTACAAAATGAATGGCCCTGGAGAGGAAAATGAGGCCAGAAGCACAAGGAGAGACAAATTCATACACATAGTGGACGATTTAACTATCTCTCAGTAAGTGATAGCCCAGGCAGACAAAAATTGCAAGCTAAACATATTGATCTAATGGGCATATTGTAAAAGCCATGCACTTAACATGCACTGAATACAAGCTGAAACTCACGTGCGTTTTTTTTTTAATGGACAAAGTTTTTAAACATTCTGATTTCAAAACTTATACTGCAAAAAAAAAAAAAAACTTATACTGCAAAGGTATCGTAATCAAAACTGTGTTACTGACATAAAGACAGACATACAGGTCAATGGAATAGAACTGACAGCCCATAAATAAACTCACACATTTATTGTCAATTGATTTTGACAAGGGGCTAAGACCACTCAATGGGGAAAGAAGAGTCTCTTCAACTAATAGTGCTGGGAAAACTGGATATCTATATGCAAAAGAATGAAGTTGGACCCTTACCTCAGCTCATATTCAAAAATTAACTCAAAATGGATCAAAGACCTAAAAGTAAGAGTTAATACTGTAACACTCTTAGAAGAAAACACAAGGGGAAAGCTTCATGACATTGGATTTGGCAATGATTTCTTGGACATGACACCAAAAGCATAGGAAACAAAAGACAAAAATAGATAAACTGGACTTCAAAATTAAATACCTTTGTGCATCAAAGGTAACTATAAGTATAGTAAAAAGGCAACCCCCCAAAAGGGAGAAAATTTTCAAATTATTTTCAAATTATTTATCGGGCAAGAGATTAACATCCAAAATATAAAAACACTTCAACAATGACAAAAAAACCTAATTTTAAAATGATCAAATGAATAGACATTTCTTCCACGAAGATACACAAGTGGCCAATAAGAACATGAAAAGATGATCTACATCATTAATCACTGGGGAAATGCAAATCAAAATCACAATTAGATACCACTTCACACCCATTATGATGACTATAATTAAAAAATAAATGAGAAAATAACAAGCATTGGTGAGGATGTGGAGAAATTAGAACCCTTGTGCATTGCTGACAGGAATGTAAAATGGTGCAGCTGCTGTGGAAAACAATATGGTGATTCCTCAAAACTTTAAATTACCAGGTAATCCAACAATTACATTTTTAGGTATATACCCAAAACAACTGAAAGCAGGGACTTGAACAGATGTTTGTACTCCAATGTTCATAGCAACATTATATCACAATAGCCAAAGGTGGAAAAACCCCAAACATCTACAATAGATGAGTGCATAAACAAACTGTGGTTTATATGTATTATGAAATATTATTTAGCCCTAAAAAAGAAGTAACATTTTGATACATGCTACAACATGGAAATCTTGAAAGCATTAGGCTAAGTTAAATAAAGCAGACACAAAATGTCAAATATTGTATGATTCCACTTACATGAGGTACCTAGACCAGTCAAATTCAGAGACAGAAAGTAGAATAGTGGTTACCAGAGGTTTGGGGGAACAGAGGCTGGAGTGATGGGGAGTTATAGTTTAATAGGTACAGAGTTTCCATTTGGGATGATGCAAAAGTTCTGGGGGTGGACAGTGGTAGTGTGAATGTGCTTAGTGCTACTGAGTTGTACACTTAAAAATGGTTAAAATGGTAAACATTATGATACATATTTTACCACAATGAGAAAATAATGAAAGAAACATAGACTACCAATATATTTATAAAATACAAATGAAAGCTTTCAGAATCCTGGGTGTGGGTGCATAACATCCAAGCAGAAAATAAGTAAATAATAAACAAACTTATCTACGAAAATAGTAAAGCTCCTGTTTTAATATCCCCTTGAGCAAAGTTAAAGCAAATTAAGTGGAAAATTTTTGTTCCAAATATGAGAAACAAACTATTGGACTGAATAATGTTTTCATATAACAATATACAGATGAATACACCAATGTGAAGAAGAATGAGCCAAGGATAGGAATGGAGATTTAATAAAAGAGGAATTAAAAATGTACATGAAAACATATGTAACTTATGACAACTAAATAGAAACGTTATAAGATATGCCATATTGGCCTTAAAACTAGCAAGTTTTTATAAAAATAATGTTCACTGTACCTTAATTTTGATGTACTATTAGTTCCTAATTCATTTTGGTGGTAAATAATTCATATACAACTTTTCTAGAGAGTACTTTATATCCTTATTTAAAATAAGCATGCTTTTTGAATTTTATTTTTTTATACAGCAGATTCTTATTAGTTATCTATTTTATACATATAAGTGTATATATGTCAATCCCAATCTCCCACTTCATCACACCACCACCACCACCCCTGCCACTTTCCCATCTTTGTGTCTACGTTTGTTCTCTACGTCTGCGTCTCTATTTCTGCCCTGCAAACTGGTTCATCTCTACCATTTTTCTAGGTTCCACATATATGCATTATATATATACAATATTTGTTTTTCTCTTTCTGACTTACTGCACTCTGTATGACAGTCTCTAGATCCATCCACGTCTCTACAAATGACCCAATTTTGTTCCTTTTTATGGCTGAGTAATATTCCATTGTATATATGTACCACACCTTCTTTATCCATTTGTCTGTCAATGGGCATTTAGGTTGCTTCAAGGTCCTGGCTATTGTAAATAGTGCTGCAATGAACACTGGGGTGCATGTGTCTTTTCGAATTATAGTTTTCTCTGGGTATATGCCCAGTAGCGGGATTTCTGGGTCATATGGTAATTCTATTTTTAGTTTTTTAAGGAACCTCCATACTGTTCTCCATAGTGGCTGCATCAATTTACATTCCCACCAACAGTGCAAGAGGGTTCCCTTTTCTCCACACCCTCTCCAGCATTTGCTGTTTGTAGATTTTCTGATGATGCCCATTCTAACTGGTGCGAGGTGATACCTCATTGTAGTTTTGATTTGCATTTCTCTAATAATTAGTGATGTTGAGCAGCTTTTCATGTGCTTCTTGGCCATCTGTATGTCTTCTTTGGAGAAATGTCTATTTAGGTCTTCTGCCCATTTTTTCATTGGGTTGTTTTTTTAATATTGAGCTGCATGAGCTGTTTATATATTTTGGAGATTAATCCTTTGTCCGTTGATTCGTTTGCAGATATTTTCTCCCATTCTGAGGGTTGTTTTTTCTTCTTGATTGTACTTTGCTTTGCAAAAGCTTTTAAGTTTCATTAGATCCCATTTGTTTGTTTTTATTTCCATTACTCTAGGAGGTGGATCAAAAAAGATCTTGCTGTGATTTATATGAAAGAGTGTTCTTCCTATGTTTTCCTCTCAGAGTTTTATAGTGTCCGATCTTACATTTAGGTCTCTAATCCATTTTGAGTTTATTTTTGTGTATGGTGTTAGGGAGTGTTCTAATTTCATTCTTTTACATGTAGCTGTCCAGTTTTCCCAGCACCACTTATTGAAGAGACTGTCTTTTCTCCATTGTATATCCTTGCCTTTGTCATAGATTAGTTGACCATAGGTGTGTGGGTTTATCTCTGGGGTTTCTATCCTGTTCCATTGATCTATATTTCTGTTTTTGTGCCAGTACCACATTGTCTTTTTTTTTTTTTTTTTTTGCGGTACGCGGGCCTCTCACTGTTGTGGCCTCTCCCGTTGCGGAGCACAGGCTCCGGACGCACAGGCTCAGTGGCCATGGCTCACGGGCCTAGCCGCTCCGCGGCATGTGGGATCTTCCCGGACTGGGGCACGAACCCGTGTCCCCTGCATCAGCAGGCGCACTCTCAACCACTGCACCACCAGGGAAGCCCTTCACATTGTCTTGAAACTGTAGCTTTGTAGTATAGTCTGAAGTCAGGGAGTCTAATTCCTCCAGCTCCATTCTTTTCCCTCAAGACTGCTTTGGCTATTTGGGGGCTTTTGTGTCTCCATACAAATTTTAAGATTTTTTGTTCTAGTTCTGTAAAAAATACCACTGGTAATTTGATAGGGATTGCAATGAATCTGTAGATTGCTTTGGGCAGTGTAGTCATTTTCACAATATTGATTCTTCCAATCCAAGAACATGGTATATCTCTCCATCTGTTTGTGTCATCTTTGATTTCTTTCATCAGTGTCTTATAGTTTTCTGAGTACAGGTCTTTTACCTCCTTAGGTAGGTTTATTCCTAGGTATTTTATTCTTTTTATTAAAAGTAAGCATGTTTTTAAATCCAGCAATCCATCTATAGGAATATATCTCATGGTAATCGTTAAACTTAAGAGAGAAAATAGTACATTCCTATGGGATTATTTACATTAACAAAGTTTGGAAATGATCAACAATAACAATTATGTATAGCAGATAAAGTATTGTGTTTCAAAAAATGGAAAACTTGGTAGGCATTAATAATTATGTACAGATATAATGACTGATAGTCACAAGATTTTTTTTAATTGATTTTTTTAATTGAATGGTTCTTTAAATTCTATAGTGCTTTACAATTTTCAAAAGTTTCACAGACATAATTTCATGCAATCCCATAATAACCCTTTTTTCCCCCTACCCTTATATTGCCCCTCCCCCCTTCCCTCTCCTCACTGATAACCACTAGTTTGTTCTCCTTTACTGTGAGTCTGCTTCATTTTTGTTTTGCTCACTAGTATTTTTTAGGTTCCCCATATAAGTGACATCATACAGTATTTGCTTCCTCTGTTTGACTATTTCACTTAGCATAATGCCCTCCAAGTCCATCCATATTGCTGCAAATGGCAAAATTTCATTCTTTTCTATGGCTGAGTCGTATTCCATTATATGTGTGTGTGTGTGTGTGTGTGTGTGTGTGTGTGTGTGTGTGTATATATATATCACATCTTCTTTAACCATTCATCTGTTTATGGACACTTAGGTTGCTTCCATACCTTGGCAATTGCAAATAACGCTGCTACGAACTTTGAGGTGCATGTATCTTTCCGGATTAGTGTTTTTGTTGTTTTTTGTTTTGGATATATACCCAGGAATGAAATTGCTGGGTCATATGGTAGTCCTATTTTTAGTTTTTTGAGAAATTTCCATACTGTTTTCCACAGTGGCTGCACCAATTTATATTTCCACCAACAGTGCATGAGTGTTCCCTTTTCTCCACATCCTTACCATCATGTGGTTTTTTTTGATGACAGCCATTCTGACCAGTGTGAGGTAATATATCATTGTGGTTTTCATTTGCATTTTCCTAATGATTAGTGATGATGAGCATCTTCTCATGTGCCAGCTTGCCATCTATATTTTCTGTTTGGAAAAAATGTCTATTCAGTTCTTCTGCCTATTTTTTAATCATTTTTTTAATGATGAGTTATATGAGCTGTTACATGTATGTTACATATTAACCCTTTATTGGTCATATCATTTGCAAATATGACCCATTCAGTAGGTTGTCTTTTCGTTTTATCAATGGTTTCCTTTGCTGTGCAAAAGCTTTAATTAGGTCCCATTTGTTTATTTTTGCTTCCATTTCCTTTGCTTTAGGGGACAGATCCAAAAAAAGATTATGCAGCAATTTATGTCAGAGAGTGTTCTGCCTCTGTTTTCCTCTAGGAGTTTTATAGTATCCAGTCTTGCATTTTGGTCTTTAATCCATTTTGAGTTAGTTTTTGTAGGTGGTGTTAGATAATGTTCTGATTTCATTCTTTTACATGTAGCTGTCCAATTTTCCCAGCACCAATATTGAAGAGACTGTCTTTTCTCCTGATATTCACAAGATTTTGAGAAAATAAACAGATTACATACAAAAATGCAATGTCTCTGCAATTTTGTAAAAATTATAGATATGCCCTAAAATACCAATGTCTAATGTAAACACAGTATTTGTAAAGGTACATTTGATATTAGACACTAATTCTGACTGGTTTATAAAACTTTTGAAATTCAGGCATCTTTGCTCTTAAGTAGATAATAATTTCTTCTTCAATATTTATATAATACAGAGTAATTAAGCCCTGAAGGCACTGAAACACAACCTTCTCAGATCAAATCCATGTCATCCTACTTAGAAGGTGGGGAATCTTGGACAAGTTGTTTCACTTGCATAAGCTTTAGTTTTCCTTATTGGTATAATGGCAATGTTACTTACTACCACACACATAGGGTTTTGTTTCTAGATTTAAATTAGATAATTATACGAATCTTTTAGTTCTGTGCCTCACACATGAAAAACATAAACATAATATTTTCAGTCGCCCTCCTTGGCATGTTTTCGCTGGAGTAAAACAGGCAGGGATTGTTGGGTGGGACACCAACAGAATGTTCTGCTCTAGCTCTTATTATATGAAAGCTGTGATGGGTAATTTTATGGGTCAACTTGACTGGGCCATGGGTGCCCAGATATTTGGTTAAACTCTATCTCGTATGTCTCTGAGGGTGTTTTGGATGAGATTAACATTTGAAATCAGTGGACTGAGTAAAGCAGATTGTCCTCCCTGATGTGGGTTTCACCCAATCCGTTGAAGGCCTGAATAGAATAAAAAGACTGAGCAAAGAGAATTCTTCCTGTCTTTGAGCTGCAACATCAGTCTTCTGCTGCTTTCACACTCACACTCCAACTGGAACATACACCATCGGCTCTCCTGGTCTTCAGGCCTTCAAACTTAGACTGGGACTATGCTATCCTGGGTCTCCAGTTTGTCAGCTGCAGAACTTGGGACTTCTCGGCTTCCATAACTTATAACATTGGGTTGGCCAAAATGTTCATTCAGGTGTAAGGAAAAAGTGAACAAACTTTTTGGACAACCCAATAACTATCTATATATCTATCTATATGGTTATATATGGTCTATATATAGGTAGACACATATATGTATGTATATATTATCTATATCACCTATTGGTTCTGTTTCTCTGCAGAACCCAGACTAATAGAAGAGCAAAAGAAAGAAATCTTAGTTATGCTGGGGCTCAGACATCCACTGTATGTGACCTACAGAAGTTGTCTGAGGGAACTCTTAAGGGAGGGGACCCAGGCAAATGACATTTAAATCAGAACTAAACTTTAAGGGAAGGGGAGATGAAGTGCACACCCAAGAATGATGCTTCTGCACCTCTGACCCTCTTCCAGTTCCTCTTAAAGTCTCCAAGCACTTTCCCTTCTTGGTGTTGGTTTGAAAACTCAGAGAAGTCCCCAGCTTAAATTCAAAACTGGCCCCCATACATGGAGGGCAAGGAGAGACCAATAGAAGAAGCACAACACTCCGGATTGGTAGGTGGCAGTGTTAATAAGCAAGGGAACTTACATAGGAGGCTTGTCTTGAGCAGCTGCAAGTGAGTAAATCTCTACACCCACCTGCCAGAATCTTAAAAGTTTATATAGAGGCTGTATCTGGGTTCAGTCACATATACTGTCCAGATGGTCTCAACAACACATTAGCACCTCAAGGATGCATGCTTGGAATGACTCCTACTGTGAGAACATTGGGCAGAATGTACATTCCAAGGAAGGGAGTAGGGAGGAGTCTCCAATTGCCAGGATCCAGTTTGCAGGTCAACCAGCGGTCACTTCCTCCTGATGACCTCTTCCAACAGCCTCCATCTTTTAAAAGGCTGTTGGTGGGATTCTGTACGGCCTTTTGTTAGAGCACCTCCCAGTCCAGCATTGTGGTCCAGATAATAGTCGTTCAAAGGTGTTCCCTGTTTCGAGACAACCCCACAAAGTAAGAATACCCATTTGCCTGCCCATACCTTTTATTTCTTTGTCAAATTGTGCTCACATGGTGGGGGTCACATCTTCAGGAAGTCTGTATGAAGAAGAATCTCCTTAACTTGGGATATTAAAAAGCATCTTAATGTAGAGTTCTGTCACATTTTCTCCTTTTTCTCCTGTAATTTTCTCCACAATTATTCATAAACTGGCATACTGTTGACTTTAATCATTCTGCCATGTCATCATAAGACTCACTTTAAACCATATTAATATAGAATAGTTTGCTGAATTTTTCACTATTTTTAAAAGAAATAAATATAAATTTATAAATTCGTATAGCAACTATAAGCACGGTTATAGGAAAGGTTTATATTTTTCTATTGACTGATGTCATGGAGGTAAATTATCCTCTTTGAAATTATTAACTACTGCTCAGTTACCCTGTAATGGGTTGTGCTGAGGCACAGGGATGCCAGCTATGTTGTTAAGAGTCTGGTAGCTTACAGCGGTTTTCCGCAATTCTCCGTTTACTAGGTGCCCTTGTCATGGCTCACCCCTGCTGTTAATATTGGACTCGTTCATTTGACTTGTCTAATCAACAGAATGTGGGCTGATCAGGATGGGTGTATAGACTTTAAAGATGCTTTGGCTCAGCCTTTTGTGCTTCTGCCGTGCACCATGAAAAGAACATGCCTAAGAACCTGCTGGCCAAAATGAGACATCAGAAACAGAAGGGGAGAATAACCTTTTTAACCGCATGAGTTATTTCAAAAACCACCCCTTCTAAGAAAGCAACTGGAAGTTTTCCACCAGGTGAAAGAGTAGAAAACTAGAAATTCAATATAGGAGAGAAGTGAAAAGCATCTCTATAGTGATGGTGGTGGAGGAGATTACAGTATCTCTTGTGCACCAGGCACAGAGGGCAACCAGCCCAGAGTGGATCGTATTTTAAAATTGTGGCCAAAGATGATGCAGACCTTTTCCTCCACAGGAAACACTCAGGTATACCGAAAGTAAATTGAATTAAAAATCTGACTGGTGAAATCCGTAGTAATGGTATATGACTGACACTGAATTATGAGGTATTAAAGAAATATTTTCAAATCTTGAATGTCTACTCTGAGGCAATATAGTCTGCTATTTATATAGAACATCTCCCCAAGAATACAGAAGCTGAAAAATGAGGTTGTCTCTAAAGAGCATCATTGTGTAGCTTGGGGAAAGGGGAAAGAATAAGACTTGTTTCTTTTGAATTTAGCACTGTGTGTTATAAAAATGAACTGGGTAAATATATCCCCCAAATTCCAGTTACACCTTTGTTTTATTTCACATTATAAAATTTGGCCTTCTTTAGCTTTGAAGCTAACAGAATTCCAGGAGTTAAATTTGAAAGAGTAGCCTCCTCTGACTCTGGGAGAAAAACCACCTTACAAAGATGGACCAATAATATTTCCCCTGTCCCCAACAGCTACAAAAAATCAGATAATAAAAAGCTCCTAGTAAATGTTCTCACTAATAAAATAGACTTTAATACTTCAGATTTTTTTGCTGTCTTTTTGAAATAAACATTAACCTCTCAAGAGTCTGTAATTATGTTTGGTGGTCTTAATCATACATACATTTAATTTAAATTGTCATGTTTTATGAAATGTACACATATATGTAAAATTTTTGTTAAAATAAAGGATCTGGTTTATTCTGGTTTTTCTTTCATTATATATACATGCATGAAAAGTTAATGAACTGCATGGGTCTGCTAGATTTCTTATTTAAATAAAACATTCAAGAGTTTGTGACCAATTTAAAGTAACATTAGTGATTATGTCTGAACCTACCCATGACCCATTTTAGCAATTAAGAGCAGACGTACACTGTTGGCTAATGGGAAATGTTTCCTTGCTCCTAAGAGAGAGAACAGAAAATGATCTCTCCTATTTTTACCTCTGGATGTTGTCATGGCTGTGTAGAATGTCCAAAAACCTGTCAGCCATCATGGTAGCAGCCAACACTGGGGAATACAAAGTGGAAAACGAAAGAGAATCTGAGTCTCTGAATATTTCATTTTGCTAATGAATCAAAAATCTCTGGAGCTGGTTCTCCCTTTTAAAGCCTGTTATATGACTCAACATACTTTCTCATTGCTTCAGCCAGGTTGGTATTTTAATTTCTGATGAGTATATCCTAACTGTAACAAACAACTAAAGGACATGGTTCATACTCAGAGCTGGAGATGCAGAGACAAAGCTGATTCCATCACAGCCATCAACCAGCTGTCTGGTGGCGGATGAACACACACACAGAAAGGCCTAGGTGTTAAATGCTGTCCTACAAATTGTACAGATACTTTGTGAAACTAGACAAACCTAATGCATCCAATGATGTATGAGCAAGGAGCGAAGAGATATTGCAAAAATATTCAAATAGCCAATAAACAATAAGAAAACTGGAAATGTGAACCACAATCGTCACAATCAGATGCCACTATATACCTACCAGGGTAGCAGAAAAAAAATATATATCTTAAACTGACGATGCCAAGTATTGTCAAGGATACAAACACACACTGCTGGTGGGAGTGCCAGTTGGTATATCTGTTTGGAAATCTATTTAGGAGAACTAAACTTACTAAAGCTGAACACAGGCATACTCATAACCAAACCGAAGCAATTTCATTCCAGTATATAGAGAAAGAAATGTGTACATGTATGCTCTGATAGACATGGACAAGTTTGGTCATAACAGTCCTATAAGGAGCTCTGACTTCCCAACACAGCATACCCAAGAACATATAATGAAGGATTTTCAATGAGAGGCAGTGTTGGAATGCTGCTTTTATGTGGATCTCGGCTATGAAGGTTCCTTAGAGGAACTGTGCTGGGCACTCAAGAGAAATTGTTGTGTCCTAAGTAGAAATTTGAAAACAAGCAAATCAACAGATGAAACTAGAAGAGCGATTAAGGGTTTCCAATTCAAAACAAAACAACCCAATACAGTCCTGCAATTTTAAAGAACAGGTAATCACAATACAAAACATACAAAAATACATTTTAAGAGACAATTATCAGTCTCACTCATGAGATATAAAAATTCTAAATAAAATAGTAGCAAATGAAATCAAGCAGTGCATATAAAACAGACACGTGCGCGCACACACACACACACACACACATCAGTGGCTAACCTGGGAATATCCAGGGATGGGAAGAAGTCAAAAGGTCTGTCAGTATAAATTATCACATTAACATATTAAATACTACACCACTGCAGAAAGGGATAATGAAATGGCATTTGATAAAACTCAGGAGCCATGCCTACTTAGGTACAAAAAGATTTTTACTCACAAATAAGAGAAAACGTTAGAAGGCAACTGTTTGAGAGCATGATGCTGTCAGCTAACAATCAGACTTGGTGACTGAAATTTCCAACTTTGCAAACTCTCTTTTAGTTATGGCAGCATTTCCCAATGCAGTTTCACATCCCTAAGATGTTAATAAGTCATGAGAATTGGTATTTCCATAGTACAGTTTGAGATATACCAATTTAAACAAAGTTGAACAATTTTCTTCACTACTCTTTTGTCTTTTGATAAGCTGATAAGGTGCTTTTGGTCATTCCCTAAGGGGGATTTAGAAGATGCTGCTTCATAAGCTTCTTTAACCAGAGAATTCCCCTTGTTTTTCAAGTATTTTTAAGTACTGGTGATCTTTGAGACAATTTCAGAAATGCTTGGTGGGACGAGGCACGATCTCCACATCTCCTAGTTAACATGCAAATATGGCACCCAGGAGGAGTAAAATACTGACTGGTAACGCTTTACTCTATTAAAACACTCAAAAGTATTCTGCTTTGTGTTACACTGGATGATTAAAATTGCAATTACGTGGAATAATGCTGTCAACCACTAGCCAGTAAACGACTGTACAGTGATATCGCGGATGGCCTACCTGCACAAAATGGACATAGAGGTAGGGTGCAGATTAAAACAATGACCAAGATGAACCACAGACATTTGTCAATGCAGTTTTGATGTAACTGATATTTGGAAATAAGTAATTTTTAAAGGGTTGAATTCTATTTCATTATAACTAATATGCTTTGATGCTAGCACTAAATCATGACAACCACCCAGATGAAAGTGAATGTGAGAAGCCACCAACTTTGAGATGCATTCTGATTTCCAAATATTAAAATTCATCTTATAATTAAGTCGCTGTGTGTGATTTCCTGCTCTAAGTCATACAGGTCTATGAAACTATCAGAATGAATTACAGTTGTGCTGATTCCATTTTTTTGTCAGTTAGCTATTTCCATTTAAACCAGAAAATTTTGGGTCTGGATATCCCATATATTTTCTATTGCACAATCTTACATCTTACATTTGGATTCTGCTTGCTGATATTTTAATTAGAGTTTTTACATTTACCTAAATTCAGTTAATCTAGCTTTTGCTTTTTAGAGGGTATCTCCATTTAGTTTTGTTACTGGATTTATGTTATCCAGGTAAGATAAGTTAGTAAAATTTTTAGCTATTTTCGTCTTGAAATTTTTACCTAAGGAGATGACAATTTCCAAGTGTTGTTTCTAAAAAGGAGATCCTGGACCAATTTTTTCAGCCTTTTCCTTTGTTTATTCGTCCAAATAGGTTTAAATATATTGTACTGCCTTAAATTAAAAAAAAACTCCATATCTATAATTATATCTCCTTTCTTATTCATGATTCTACAATGTTGCCAATTTTCTTGATTTTTCTTTGTTCAGATTTATCAAAGTCTAGTTGAGGTTAGTGGACTTTTCACAGAGGAATAATGATCAAGGACTACTGCTTTAATTCCTAATCATTAATCTCAAATTTTAGCTATATTGATTGCTTCTGTATTTTGGTTTAGGATTTGTTATTTTTCTAGCTTCTTAGTTCAGTGTGACAGGAACCATGTAGATACTGGGGGAAACAAGGTGTAGTTCTGGCCCTCCATCTGGGCCAGATGCATCTTGGTTCCTCCAGGACATATTAACAATGGTATTACTTTTCCACTGAGTAGAGCTTCAGGGACATCCTACAAGCTCCAATATACAATCATTTCATTATCATTGTTTTCTGCAAAATCTCTAATTGTTTCAATTTTCTCTTTGATTCAGAACTTATACATACATATGATTATACATTCCCAAAAGTAGCTGACCAAGGTTCACTAATCCTACTAGTTGTATAATGGATCTTTATAATGGAGAACTCTAGCAGTCACCATCTTTTTCTAAAAATTATTATTTATTTTATTTTATTTTTGGCTGCGTTGGGTCTTCGTTGCTGCATGCAGGCTTTCTTTAGTTGCAGTGAACAAGGGCTACTCTTCGTTGCAGTGTGCAGGCTTCTCATTGCGATGGTTTCTCTTGTTGCGAAGCACGGGCTCTAGGCACATGGACTTCAGTAGTTGCAGCGCATGGGCTCAGTAGTTGTGGCTTGCGGGCTCTAGAGCACAGGCTCAGTAGTTATGGTGCATGGGCTTAGTTGCTCTGTGGCATGTGGGATCTTCCTGGACCAGGGATCGAACCCATGTCCCCTGCATTGGCAGGCAGATTCTTAACCACTGCGCCACTAGGGAAGTCCAGCAATCACCATCTTAATGATCAAACGTAGCATTGGTGATAGTGGGGAAAATGGATATTAATTGCTTATGATGTCTTTCAGTAAAATTACATGTCACCTCCTATGAATTGTTCTGGTGGAAAATGTTTAATCCTGTAACTCTAACTTGATTTTATGAGAGATATGAAGGATAGAGGTACAAATTAAATTTCACTATGAGAGAACAAAAAAAATCTAGAATGTATGGCATTCTATAAAATAGCTTTCCTGAAATCTTCAAAAAGTCTGTTCAAGACTAAAATCTAGAGACATGACAACCAAATGCCATGTGTGAATAGATATTCAGAAAGCAAAAATGGCCAAATGTTTAGAATTCTTGATTCCATGTAGAGAGTAGATGGATGTTCATTATACTGTCCTTTACATTTTTCTGAATGTCTAAAAAATGATCATAATAAACTTTTGGTAAAGAATTCCAAAATGGACAGTTTTCTTTTTGTTCTCTTTAATTTCTAATTTACCTTGAAAAGTGAGTGGAGAATTTTAATTACTACTTGTCTGTTGGGATTCATTACAGCAAATTGCTTCACATTTCTCTCTGATTCTTCTCCAGGTATAATCCCAACATCTTAACACTTACTAAATCCAAAATGTTTCTTTTTAGTCTTAATTTTTGATGCAGCTTAAGGAATAAATTATGAATAAAAATTCTCTCAAATTCTTTACATTTTATTAGGTCTTTTATCCAGAATGCACTATCTGAAATTCAAATGGATGAGTGGTTATGGGTACTTTTCTTAATTATACGAAATGGGCATTCCTCTCCTAAGACTTCGCCAGTAGTAATATTTATGATGATGATAATAAGAATAGTATGTATTGAGCACAGGCTACATACTAGATACTCTTCCAAGGATTTGACCCATACTACATCAATCCAATCTCTACAACAGCACTATTACAGAGCTACCATCACCAGCATATTAAACATGATGCCCAGAGGGGATAAGCAGTTTGCCCAACATCCCACAAGTAATAAGGAGGTAGAATGGTGATAAAAATAAGTATGGTTGCGCTTCCCTGGTGGCGCAGTGGTTGAGAGTCCGCCTGCCGATGCAGGCGACACGGGTTCATGCCCCGGTCCGGGAAGATCCCACATGCCGCAGAGCGGCTAGGTCCGTGAACCATGGCCGCTGAGCCTGCGCATCCGGAGCCTGTGCTCCGCGACGGGGTGGGGGTGGGGATGGGGGCGCGACAGTGAGAGGCCCGTGTACTGAAAAATTTTAAAAAGTATGGTTTCTGCCATGGATAAGGTGTTTCCTACATTTGTGATATTAACAGGGTTATTCTCTAGGAAGAGTTTGCTGAAGTTTAACAAAGACTGAATAGTGTTGGAAAGCTTCTATACATTCACTAAATCAACATATCTGGTATAAATTCTCTATGCTCTTATGGGCAAAAGGAAATTGTGATTCCCACATTAGCCAAATCTTCCTATGGAATGAATATTCTGCTACTTTAATCAGGGAGGTAACAAGGAAGGGATTTCTTGTTCTAATTAAGTCACATTGTGACTTGTCTCATGTTTTAAAAACTGTGAATGCTGTCTCTCAAATTATCTAGGAAAGGACAAACTTTTTGCTTTTAATTTCCAATCATTCATCGACTGATACTTTTGTAAAATATAATGATGTTATAGCAATATCAGACTGCTATAAAAGCTTCCAGACACTTACTCTCACTTTCTGCATTTATCTCATGATTGATAGGTAACAATTCTGTGGACTGGCAAAAAGTCGCTGGCCAATAGTTTGAGTAGCACTTGTCTAAAAGCCTTCCTACAATTCTAATTCAAAGGACTTCTCATTTGGATGAATTCCCTGATGTATTCTAAGATGTTTACCATGTCTACAAGTCTTCCCACATTCCTTAAATTCACAGGATTTCACAGCAGTATGAATTCTCTGATATGCAGGGCAAGAACCAAATTAAATTTAGATCCTTCCCTTAAAGAGTAATGAGCATTTTTCCAATGTTTATGAGACTTTGCACCATGAATTAAATAAAGATCTTTACACATTCCCTACATTTAAATGGCTTCACATCAGTATAGATGTTCAATAAGATCATACAGAAGTCTAAAGGACTTTTCATATTCCTCATGTTCAAAATATTTCTCACTAGTATGAATTTTCTGGTATCAAGTGAATTGTCCATACACAGGTAAGGCTTTTGCACATTCCCTACATTAATAAGGTTTCTCAAGAGTAAGACTTCTCCTCATGTTAAGTAAGTTGTCTGTACACACACAAAAATATGTTCTTTCACATCTCTTCAATCATAAAGTTTCACCAACAATAACTGTCTTATTTGAGTAAGCTGTCCATATAAAGACTTCCCCACATTCTTTATATTTGTAGGGTTTATCATTATTATTAGTTCTTTCATGTTGAACATGGCTTGAGCCACAAGTAAATGTCTTTCCAAATTCCTTACATTGATAAGGTTTCTTGCCAGTATGAAATCTCTGATGAACATGAAGTTGATAACCACTACCAAAGGCCTTCCCACAGTCTTTACATTCATAGGATTCCTCACCAGTATGAACCCTCTCATGTTTAACAAGGCTTGAACCCCAACTAAAGGCCTTCCCACATTCCTTACATTTAAAAGGTTTCTCACCAGTATGGATTTTCTGATGTTGAGTAAGGTGATAGCCACGACTAAAGGCCTTTCCACATTCTTTACATTCATAGGGTTTCTCACCAGTATGGATTCTCTCATGTTGAACCAGACTTGAGCCACAATTAAAAGTCTTCCCACATTCCTTACATTCATAGGGTTTCTTGCCAGTATGAAATATCTGATGTCGAGTAAGTTGATAGCCACTACCAAAGGCCTTTCCACATTCTTTACATTCATAGGATTTCTCACCAGTATGGATTCTCTCATGTTTAACAAGGCTTGAACCCCAACTAAAGGCCTTCCCACAATCTTTACATTCAAAGGGTTTCTCACCAGTATGGATTTTCTGATGTTGAGTAAGGTGATAGCCTCGACTAAAGGCCTTTCCACATTCTTTACATTCATAGGGTTTCTCACCAGTATGGATTCTCTCATGTTGAACCAGACTTGAGCCACAATTAAAAGACTTCCCACATTCCTTACATTCATAGGGTTTCTTGCCAGTATGAAATAACTGATGTCGAGTAAGTTGATAGCCCCAACAAAAAGCCTTTCCACATATTTTACATACATAAGGTTTCTTACCAGTGTGGATTTTATGATGCTGAGTAAGCTGATAGCCACGACTGAAGGCCTTCCCACATTCTTTACATTTATAAGGTTTCTCACCTGTATGAATTATCTCATGTTTAGCAAGGCTTGAGCCCCAAAAAAAGGCCTTTCCACATTCTTTACATTCATAAGATTTCACACCAATATGAATTTTCTGATGTTGAGTAAGGTGATAGCCACGACTGAAGGCCTTCCCACATTCTTTACATTCATAGGGCTTCTCGCCAGTATGAATTCTCTCATGTTTAACAAGGCTTGATCCCCAACTAAAGGTCTTCCCACATTCCTTACATTCATAAGGTTTCTCACCAGTATGAAATCTCTGATGCACAGTGAGTTGATAGGTACTTAAAAAGTCTTTCCCACATTCTTTACATTCAAAATGTTTTTCAGCCATATGAATTCTTTCATGCTGAACAAGTTTTGAGCCATGACTACAAGCCTTCCCACATTCCTTACAAACGTAGGGTTTCTCTTGATTATGAATTTTTTGATGTGCAGTAAGAGATTTATGTTTTCTGTAAGTGGGCACTTTTTCATAGCTGATTATCATTTGATTGAAGTATCCCTCTTGATGTCCCTGGAGGCCCTCAAATCTTCTCTTACACTTCCAATTATTTTTGAAAAGGAATGCCTCAAAGCCAAGGGTTTTACTTCTTTCCTTTATCTCCTGTTGGGGAAAATTTATTTCAAAAATGTCCTTTTTTGCAAATGTATTTTTGGTCTCATATGTTGACTCCAGCTCTGAAAGAAAACAAGAAAACCACACATTTTATTGCCTTTACCAGAAAAAAAGCCCTTTATAATAGTAGAAATAAAGACAAATTGAAAAGAATACCCATAAGTGAACTCAATCAGGAGACTTACTGAATTCCTAAGCACAAGCCTCTCCCCTGTCCAACAACAAACTCAGCTTTGATTTTTCAGTTCTTGTGATATTAATGTTCTGATATGACAGTTTTCTGGAGGATTCCACAAAGATCACTTTAACAAGTCCCTCATCTTCCTGTGTAAATGATCTCTTAAACCAAAATGTGCCCTTCCACTAGTCAAGTCACTGGGCAAAGGATATTAGGATTTGAGTTCAGGGCTGCTCAGGTGACTGGAATTTGTGGTTCAAGATTTATCAGAGAAAGAAGTCATGCAAAGAAGTTCCGGGAATCTATACAGGGATTCTCCCTTGGATCTGTAACCGAATGTCGTTATGCATCCACAAGGTGCCTCTCCACAATGTGACTGGGGTACTCTCAGAGATTCTAGAGGTTGTACACTGGAGTGCCAACTCAACCTGAA
This sequence comes from Delphinapterus leucas, assembly GCF_059928025.1. Lineage (NCBI taxonomy): Eukaryota > Metazoa > Chordata > Mammalia > Artiodactyla > Monodontidae > Delphinapterus > Delphinapterus leucas. Next base: position 11,131,120 of record NC_143148.1, read on the forward strand.
TGGAAAGACCTCAGTGAACACCCTCAAGCATTTATCTGATGCCTCTCAAAGGCCATATACTGAAAGTAAGAACCACACCCTGGAGTAGTAGTTCTCAAATTTTTTGGTCTCAGTATCTCTTATACTCTTAAATATTGGTAAATCCCTTGCTTGCACATGCATAAGTATATTTGAAATACAAAATATACAAATCTAGTATTTTTGCCTATTGGTGATTGTATAATATTTTGGTTGAGCTATTAAATGGTGGATGAGTACTGTGGATGTGATTGTGGGAAGTAATTTTAATCATGAATTAAACTGCACTATTACTCTTTTATGTAACAATGTCTTATTGCTTTGTATACATTTACATTTGGGTGTAAAGACTGTGTGTATATGCAAAAGGAAGCCACAGTATTTAAATTGACCAACCTAATATTACAACTACTTTGAGATGACCAAATGTCAACTAAAAGGAGTACAGTTTTGTACAACTTAGCACCAACAAATAGTTCAACAAATTTGAATTGGGGGCTTCCCTGGTGGCGCAGTGGTTGAGAGTCCGCCTGCCGATGCAGGGGACACAGGTTCATGCCCCGGTCTGGGAGGATCCCACATGCTGCGGAGCGGCTGGGCCCGTGAGCCATGGTCGCTAAGCCTGCGCGTCCAGAGCCTGTGCTCCGCAACGGGATAGGCCACAACAGTGAGAGGCCCACATACAGAAAAAAAAAAAAAAAAAATTGGGCTTGTATTATAATTACTTGGACTTGAATGTTAAGTGTAATGCTTAACAGTGTTAGTAAATGAATACAGGTTTAACTTCTTTTTAGATGTTTAAAAAAAAGCACTGAGAACCCAAAAGAGGTTTTGTTTATGTGGGTTATATCTTTTGATATTTACCATATTAGAAATTAAAATAGAAATTTAAAGATTTATTAATTATTTTAAAGTGACAATAAATCATTAAATGTTAACAAATAATATTAAATAATTAAATTTTCCCAAACAAAAGAATTAATGAATTATTGTTTTAATCTTCTGCAAATCTCTTTAATATCTGGTATAACAGACGACAACTGGATTCTCACATCTGCTTTTGCATTCAATCTGTAGCAATGCTATTTTGGTTGAAGGATATGAAGAAAATCCAGCCTCTCACAGATGTGTAATTGTAAAATGGCAGAATAGTCTATGAACCTGTTCAGGTAATTTTGGGTGTTATTCTTTGATACTACAGTAAAAATCGAGACATGGTGGTTTCTTAAAGATTAGTTCCAATGTGGAATATGCAACCATACTGGTGAACTTTTCATACTACGTTACATTAAAATCCATTGCACTTTGGATGATTTTTTATCCATGCATAATTTTGTACTATGTACTGGTTATCTGAAAAACAGTGGTTCACTGAGTTATGCAGATCTTTGAAATGTTGACATATTTCATTACATGATATCAAAAAATCACGTTAATAATATCACCTCACCAGAAATTTTTTTATTTATTGGGAAGCTGTAAATCTCAAAATAATAGATATAAGCTTCACACAATTCTAATTTTTACTTAAAAGTTTGAATTTTATCATTGGCAACAAATACTTTTAGTTGTTCTTCAAGTGACAGGCTCATTTACAAGAAAATGTTTTCCAAATACCCAAGCCTAAAGAACCATAGTTTGTCTCATTCTTCCAAGGGAAAAAAAAACCAAAAACAAAACCAAAACTGTGTTCCATGAAAAAAGCAGCTAGTTTAACTCACAATTCAAACATCGGCACAGGTGGTTTCCCTCAAGGCAACCACTGCACCTTAGTATACAGCAAAAGAGCTTAATGGAGACTTCCCATTTCATCATACAGAATATTCGAAAAATGTATCCTCAAGGGTCAAGATTTAATAAAATGAAGCCCCAGAGCAGGGTACTAAAGGCCAACCAGCATGAGGAGGGTTTCAGTATAAAAGGGTTGTCCTATGTCAGGAGTCAGAATGCAAGCAGAGTAAGGACAAGGGTCTGTGTGTGAGTGACCTGGTATGGGTTGTCACAGCCCAAGTGGGATGAGACAGGCAATCACATGATCAAGGTGGTGGTGGTGGTGTTGATAATAGAAGACTGGTTACATATAGAGAGTTTGATCAAATAAGTACAGTTGTCCCTTGGGATCCTTGGGGGATTGGCTCCAGAACCCACCTCAGAACCTATACCTGAGGATGCTAAGTCCCATAATCGGCCCTCCTTTTCCACAGATGCAGAACACATAGAAATGAAGGGTCAACTGTATATTTATTGAAAAATAATCTGCATATAAGTGGACCTGCATAGTTCAAACCCATGTGGTTCAAGGGTTGACAATAAATACATTAAGGATAATGGAACCCAGGTTTTTCACTGTCAGAAAAGGGAGTTAGAAATATGGAAAGTGAATAAGCTGAAATGAAACCTGTACTTTGAAATGGAATTGAAGATAACTGTATGAACTCATGGTTTCAATCTATAGATGTAAATGTGTGTGCATGTATACGTATTTATGCATATAAACATATTCCCTACTCTGTCCACTGAGAGGGCCTAGGGACAGCCATCCCCTAGCAGCAATGAGCAAATCTAGTACCCAGATTCTGGCTTCTAAATAGCATTCTCAACTAAAAGGAACCAGGACACCTTGAAGAAATGGCTGACTTTAGGGCTGGAGCAGGGAAAGTGCAAGATGAGCCTGGAACATGGTGTGGGGAAGAAAATAAGGAGGTGCTCTAAGTGTGATGGAGACATGCCAAAGGACACAGAAACCACTGCTGAGAGAATTCCCACTGGTCAAATCCAGGACCAGCTTCAAAATAAAAAATGGGAAGAACAGATTACAACCCACTGACTAGAAATCCAACATATGAATAAGTTGAAAGTTTGAAGAGGAATATAATACTTAATAGTCTCAAAGTTCCTCCTCACAAAAGGCTCATTAAAGGAAAAAAGATTAACTTTACAGGGAGGAGGCCCGTGGACACTACCATAATTACCTGCTCAAAGTAAGCATCATCAATAATGACAAATCATTTGCTCCACCTGACAGAATGCAAGGAGAATACACCAACAGTTCTGTGATACTCCTGCCAAAGATGCATAATCCAAATCTAATCATGAGGAAAGAGCAGACAAACCCAAACTGAAGAACACTGTACAAAATAACAGGGCTAGAATCTTCAGAAGTAACAAGAAATGGGTATTTTGATAGGGAATGCATTAAATCTGTAGATTGCTTTGGGTAGTATGGTCATGTTAACGATATTAATTCTTGTAATCCAAGAGCATGGGATATCTTTCCATTTCTTTGAATCATTTTTAATTTCCTTTATCAATGTTTTATAGTTTTCAGCATATAGGTCTTTCACCTCCTTGGTTAACTTTATTCCTAGGTACTTTTTTTTGGACATGATTTTAAATGGAATTTTTTTTTTTTTTTTTACTTTCTGGTATTCCACTGTTAGTGTAAAGAAATGCAACATTTTCTGTATACTAATCTTGCATCCTGCTACCTTGCTGAATTTATTTTTTAGTTCTGATAGTTTTTGTGTGAAGTCTTTATGGTTCTTTATATGGAGTATCGTGTCATTTGCAAATAGTGACAATTTTACCTCTTCCCTTCCAATTTGGATACCTTTTATTTCTTTTTCTTGTCTGAATTCTGTGGCTAGGACTTCCAATACTTTGTTGAATAGAAGTGGTGGGAGTGGGCATCCTTGTCTGGTTCCTGAGGTTAGTGAGAAGGCTTTCAGCTTTTCACCACTGAATACTATTGATATGTTGGCTGTGGGTCTGTTGTAAATGGCTTTTATTATGTTGAGATATGTTCCCTCTATACCCACTTTAGTGAGAGTTTTTATCAAGAACGGATGTTGAATTTTATCAAATGCTTTTTCTGTGTCTATTGAGATGATCATGTGGTTTTTCTCTTTTCTTTTGTTAATGTGGTGTATGTATCACAGTGATTGATTTGCATATGTTGAACCATCCTTGTGACCCTGGAACGAATCCAACTGACCATGGAGTATGACCCTTTTTATGTATTGTTGGATTCAGTTTGCTAATATTTTGTTGAGAATTTTTGCATCTATATTCATCAATGATATTGGCCTGTAATCTTTTTTTGTAGTGTCTTTGTCCAGTTTTGGTATCAAGGTGATGATGGCTTTATAGAATGAATTTGGAAGCATTCCCTCTTCAATCTTTTGGAGTAGTTTGAGAAGGATAGGTAGAAGTTCTTCTTTGTATGTTTGGTATAATCCCCCAGAGAAGCCATCCAGTCCTGGACTTTTTGTTTGCATGGAGTTTTTTTAAATTACAGATCCTATTTCATTTCTAGTGATCAGTCTCTTCAAGTTATCTGCTTCTTCTTGATTCAGTTTTGGCAGGCTGTATGTTTCTAGAAATTTGTCCATTTCTTCTAGGTTGTCCAATTTGTTGGCATATAACTGTTCATAGTATTCTCTTATGATTTTTTATATTTTCATGGTATTGGTTGTTGTTTCTCCTCTTTCATTTCTTATTTCGTTTATTTGGGTTGTATCTCTTTTCTTCTTGGTGAGCCTGGCTAGAGGTTCGTTGATTTTGTTTATCTTTTCAAAAAACCAGCTCCTGGTTTTATTGACCTTTTCTATTGTTGTTTTGATCTCTTTTTTATTTATTTCCTCTCTGATCTTTATTGTGTCCTTCCTCCTGCTGACTTTGGGTTTTGTTTGTTCTTCTTTTTCTAATTCTTTTAGGTGGTGGGTTAGGTTGTTTATTTGAAATTTTTCTTATATCTTGAGGAAGGCCTGTATCACTGTGAACTTCTTAGAACTGCTTTGGTGCATCCCATTCATTTGTAAGTTGTGTTTTCATTGTTGTTTGTCTCAGTTTTCACAGAACCAGAACAAATAAACCTAAAATTTATACAGAACCACAAAAGACCCAGAATTGAAAAAGTAATCCTGAGAGGAAAAACAGCTGGAGGCATAACTCTTCCAGACTTAAGACAACATTACAAAGCTACAATAATCAAAACAGCATGGTATTAGCACAAAAACAGACATATTGATCAATGCAACAGAACAGAGAGCCCAGAAATAAACCCATACATCTATGGTCAATTAATCTATGACAAAGTAGACAAGACATACAATGAAAAAAAGACAGTCTCTTCAACAGTGGTGTTGGGAAAGCTGAACAGCTACATGTAAATCAATGAAATCAGAACACTCACTCACACCATATACAAAATGATTTAAAGACGTAAATATTAAGACATGACATCATAAAACTCCTAGAAGAGAAACAGGCAAAACATTCCTGGACATAAATCGTAGAAATATTTTTTTAGACCAGTCTCCCAAGGCAAGAGAGATAAAAGCAAAAATAAACAAATGGGACCTAATCAAACTTAAAAGCTTTTGCATAACAAAAGAAACCATCAACAAAATGAAAAGACAACATACAGAGTGGGAGAAAATATTTGCAAATGATGCGACCAACAGGGGTTAATTTCCAAAATATACAAACAGCTCAAACAAATCAGTATTAAAAAAACAAACGACCCAATCAAAAAATAGGCAGAAGACCTAAATAGACATTTTTCCAAAGAAGACATACAGACGGCCAACAGGCACATGAAAGGATGCTCAACATCAGTAAGTACTAGAGAAATGCAAATCAAAACTGCAATGAGGTATCACCTCACACTGATCAGAATGGCCACCATCAAAAAGTCTACAAATAATAAATGCTGGAGAGGGTGTGGAGAAAAGGGAACCCTCATGCAGTGTTGGTAGGAATATAAATTGGTGCACTCACTATGGAAAACAGTATGGAGGTTTCTTAAAAAACTAAAAATAGAGCTACCATATGATCCAGTAATCCCATTCCTGGGCATATATTCCAAAAAGATGAAAACTCCAATTCAGAAAGATACATGCACCCCAATGTTTATAGTGGCACTATTTACAATAGCCAAGGCATGGAAACAACCCAAGTGCCCATCAATAGACAATTCATTTTAAAAGATGTGGTGTATATACACAACGGAATATTACTCAGCCATAAAAAAGAAAGAAATATTGCCATTTGCAGCAACATGGATGGACCTAGAGAATATCATACTAAGTGAAGTAAGTCAGAGAAAGACAAATATTATATGATATCACTTATATGTGGAATCTAAGAAATAGTACAAATGCATCTATATACAAAACAGAAGCAGACTCACAGACACAGAAAACAAACTTATGGTTACCAAAGGGGAAAGTGGGGGGGGGATAAATTAGGAATATAGGATTAACAGATACAAACTACTATACACAGAATAAACAACAAGGATTTACTGTACAGCATAAGGAACTATATTCAATATCTTGTAATAACCTATAATGGAATATAATCTAAAAATATATATATTCTTAAGACAAAAACCCCAAAACTGTGTACTGTCTAGCCCTTGCCTATCTCCATGACCCAAATTCTTAGCACATGCTCCTTTACTAACTCTACCCTGGCCTTCTTAGAGTTCCTCCAATAAAGTTCCTTACCAACCTTAGGGCCTTTGCCATTCACTGTGATTGATATATTCCTCCCCCAGGTATTCATGTAACTTGATCCCAGGCTTCATGTCTCTATTCAAGAAAGCTTTCCCTGACCATATTATCTGAATTGGCCCTATCAATTCTCATCATTTTCTATTCTCTTACGCTGTCTGCCTCTCCTGAACATGTTTCATTACATGATACTATTTATCTACTTGTTTACTTATTTTATGTTTCTCCTCAACTACATAAAGTGCATGAGAATAAGCAAGTTATCAGTCTTGTTCCTGATTGTATTAATAGTGCCCAGTACAATGCCTGGCTAGGAGTAGGCACTCCAAATGTTTGAAGAATTTATGAATGAATATGTATATTTATTCACATACACACACAAATGCAAAAGAGCTGGAAAGCACCTGCATCCAACATGTAAGTAAAATGGTTCCATTGGGAACAAAAAAGAACACTTTCCTCACTGAAATGGGAGGGAATTATAAGAAGAAAAACAAGAAGCCTGGGAAATGAGATGAAGATGAAGTTCCTTTTGTAGCTCAAACTGAGATCTCTATCTCCTCCCAGGCCTTGGTCCTTCATAAGGAGTTTCCAAATACCATCCCAGCTGTTCTCCCTTCTCCTCCTCTGTGACCTGTGAGGTTGTTCCTGCACTGATGGTTCCCTCCTGCCTTTGCCTTCCTGGAATCCGACTTCTTGTACCCCACCCACCCCTCAACTATCCAGGGCTCTTCTCCTTGCTCTAATAATGTCATCATATCTGGCTTAGAAATGGAGTGTGTGCTTGCAAGAAAAGAAATGCCAAATGGTGTAAGGGTTTTGTTGTGGTTTTTTTTTAATTATAAGGGCAAAACATTTGGTTAAATTTGCAATAAAGTAAAGGTAAAAATAATATTGATGAAGACTTCAGAGAAGAGAAGGATGGTGGGAATTAAGAACATTAGATCATATAAATAGGAAAATGATCTTGTTTTAGACTCATTCAGGTTCTATCTCTTTAGAGCAAACAGAACACAGTGGTTAAGAACACAGATTCTGGAGCCAGACTTCCTAGGTTCAGTTGTTGCCACTGCATCCCCACCAGCTGTGTGACCTCGGGAGGGCACTTAAACTGTATGTGCCTCAGTAATCTCATCTATAAAAAGGGTTAAAAATAGTATCTACCTCATGGGGATCCTGTAAAAGTTAAATAAGTTCATGTATTTGCTCTGCTTAGAACAGGGCCTGGTTTATAGTAAGCACAATGTTAACTATTACCATTATTATTGTTACTGTTGTTATTTTGCTTAAGTGGAAACAAGTTTTGTGAGACATTTCTAGGATTTAACTTAGTGTAGGATTTAACTTTGTAAAGTGCAAAGTTCACAGATTGTAACTTTCAACTTCAAATATGTTGGAAGTAAAGGAACGTATTCACTTAGTATGAATTTCTGTTCATTCAATCCACTGCTACATAAATTGGAGAGGCTCTTTTGAAAGCCAGAGTATGTCAGGATCCTGTTTCCAGCTGTACTCCCCATACATGGGTCAGAATATAACAAAGAGCAGCGATTCTTTAGTATGCATAAAAATCACCTGGGGATCTTGTGTAAATGTAGATTCTGTTCTGCAGCTCTGGGGTAGGACTCAACGAGCTGCATTTCTAACAAGGCCCGGGGACTTCCCTGCTGGTGCAGTGGTTAAGAATCCACCTGCCGAAAAAAGATGCAGACTTAGAGAACAGACTTGAGGACATGGGGCCAGGGTGGGAGTAGGGGGCTGGGGGCTGGGATGAAGTGAGAGAGTAGCACTGACATATACATACTTCCAAATGTAAAATGGATGGCTAGTGGGAAGCTGCTGCACAGCACAGGGAGATCAGCTCCATGCTTTGATGACCTAGAGGGGTGGGACAGGGAGGATGGGAGGGAGGTTCCTTAGAGGGAGGGGATATGTATACTTATAGCTGATTCACTTTGTTGTACAACAGAAACTAACGCAACATTGTAAGGCAATCATAGTCCAATAAAGATATGAAAAAAAAAAAAAGAATCCGCCTGCCAGTGCAGGGGCACGGGTTCAATCTCTGGTCCAGGAAGATCCCACATGCTGCAGAGCAACTAAGCCCGTGTGCCACAACTACTGAGCCTGTGCTCTAGAGCCCACAAGCCACAACTACCGAGCCTGCATGCCACAACTACTGAAGCCCATGCGCCTAGAGCCCGTGCTCCACAACAAGAGAAGCCACTGCAAGGAGAAGCCCAAGCACCACAATGAAGAGTAGCCCCCTCTTGACGCAACTAGAGAAAGCCCGCACGCAGCAACAAAGACCCAATGCAGCCAAAAATAAATAAATAAATAAATAAATTTTTTTAAAAAAGTTACTCTAAAAAGCCCCGGAAGAAGCTGATGATAGATATTTGTGTAATACTTAATAATAAAAAAATTAAAACCCCACATAAAGCAAATCATGGCTTCTAACCACTAAGAGAACAAGCCACATTCTTCCCCAAAACCAACAATGCTGCCTGTCACCTGGATCCTGCCTGTCTCCCTGACTCACTTCTTGGTACCCTCTCCTTCACTAACGCTGCTCTGGCCTTTCTATGGTTCCTAATACAAAAGAACCATACTTTTGGGACTCCCCTGGTGACGCAGTGGCTAAGAATCCGCCTGCCAATGCAGGGGACACGGGTTCGATCCCTGGTCCAGGAAGATCCCACATGCCGCGGAGCGACTAAGCCTGCAAGCCACAACTACTGAACCCACGTGCCACAACTACTGAAGCCCACGTGCCTAGAGCCCCTGCTCCACAACAAGAGAAGCCACCGCAATAAGAAGCCCCTGCACCTCAATGAAGAGTAACCCTCCCTGGCCGCAGGCAGCTAGAGAAAGCCCATGTGCAGCAATGAAGACCCAACGCGGCCAAAAGACAAGTAAATAGAAAATAAATAAATTTATTTTAAAAAAAAGAACCACACTTTGAGTAGCAAGGACACAGATCATCTATAGAAATGTTGAAGCTAAACACAGTATGAAATCTGGTTTCTTTGACAGTGGTTATGAAATAAACACCCCATAATGCAAATCCAGCTCTTTGGTCATTAAAGAAGAGAGGCCATTACAGAAAGGGCCAGAGGAAGGTTGAAGCTCACTGAGGGATGGGACGATCGAGGTGCTCAATGAACCCATTTCTAAGCCAACAAATACCAAAACATTCCTTTGAGAACACGGAGGAGAAATTCACCTGGTTTCTTCAAAGATAGCCCTGTAATTCCTAGTGCAGAAAGCTGATGTTCCAGAAAGGAGATTCTAAACTATTTCAGGCAGATGAACTTACCCAGTGAGACCAAGTTGCTATAGTTCTCCAACATCACATCCACGTACAAGTCCCTTTGAGCAGGGTCCAGGAATTCCCACTCCTCCTGAGAGAAGTCAATGGCCACATCCCTGAATGTCACCAAGCCCTAAAACCAAAAACCCACACATTACTTGTGAAGTTAAAGAAATTTAGAAACTATTTCCAAGAGGAAAAAAGAGGAGTATGAAGCATAAACTATAAGAAGAGGAAAATATAACGATCCAGTCGGCTGGAAGCCTGTGAGACGTATGGGTAGGGAAAAGTAAAGAAATTAGTATGACTAAAGCAGAGTGTCTACATGTTCTAGAAGAAACCTATTACAGCAGAACTTCCTGGATACTGTGAGGTAACTCAGCTATCCAGACCTGTCTGATAATGCATAAAATAATGCTTCTCTTCTATTAAATAAAAATAGTGTTGGGGGAAGGGGACGGGGGCATTTATGGGTGTGTATACATACAAACAACTTGCTAAGTGCCTGCCTCATAAATTCTTATTTATTTATTTATTTATTTATGGCTGTGTTGGGTCTTCGTTGCTGTGCGGGATTTCTCTAGTTGCGGCGAGCGGGGACTAATCTTCGTTATAGTGCACGGGCTCTAGGCGCGCGGGCTTCAGCAGTTGTGGCTCGTGGACTCTAGAGTGCAGGCTCAGTAGTTGTGGCACACGGGCTTAGTTGCTCCGCGGCATGTGGGATCTTCCTGGACCAGGGCTCGAACCCATGTCCCCTGCATTGGCAGGCGGATTCTTAACCAGTGCGTCACCAGGGAAGTCTCATAAATTCTTCATAAATGTGAACTGCTACACCATCTTTTCCCTTTAAGAAATACCAAAAACACATAAAAACTTTTTTTCCAAATGTCCTATAAAATCTCTTATTTTAGAAAAATGATTTCAATTAAGGATTATCATTAAGCCTCAAGTGAACCATGCTGTGAGATTATATCATCAGCATTTTTTCTTATTATGATGAATCAAATATGTAAAATGTTTTTATTACCTGCAATTCAGTTCATCATGTGGATATATGAGATTAATAACTATTATACATTCAGGTTGAACAAAACTTCCAAGATTTTCTTAATTCTAGGAGTCTATTATCAGCCAGTACTTAAGAATCTGCATCATCTTTTTACATGGTAACTTCAACCATCTGTTGCTTAACACATTCCTTGTTCCCGAGTTGGAGGATATTGATAGAGTATATCAGACACAACACAGGTGTCACATCCTGGTCAATAACTAAACAGACTTTGACACTGGTGTTTACTGATAAGGGAGTCCCTGGAAAGAACCACTCACTCCCCGCTCTAATCCTAAAAGCTTGCAAAGCATGTGATCCCATACAAACTGAGGCTATGACGAAGAAATCCCATATTCCATCTTGTCTTTCTGGAAAACTCAGGTCTGTGAAGAAGTTCCACGTTTTCCTGTGTGGTCCAAAGGGACCCTCATCACTAACTCATCACACCGCAGACCTGTCTTGGGAATGAGAAATTCTGATAAGGGAAATGGGGCAGCCCTGGCCGAACAAAGATGGAAGTGATAACAAAAGGCAAGACCCAAGACAGCCTGCCATGGATACGTCCCAGTTAAACACCAAAGCTCTTCCAGACAATACACAGACTACTGAAACTGTTCTCGTGGGTGGCCATCCAGCTGGCTAAGGGCAGAGTATCCTGACCAACTTCTTTGCTAGCTGTATCTTAGCCTGAAAAAGAAAAACAATTGGGAGAACTTCAGCCATTTTTTTCTAGATAGGACATGAACTAATCAGCATCTTAGCTTGAAAAAGAGAAACTGTTGCTTTCCAAATGTCTGCAGTCTTTCATTCTCTCCCCTTTCCTTCTTCTATGAAATCCTCTTTGTGCCTTTGAAAGATGAACTCAATCTACTGTTGGTTTTCCTTGTATACAAATAAAAGCGAGCTGATTGTTCTCTATATTTCTTTACATTATTCTTTGATATACACTCAAATATTTCCCTTAAAGGACTCCATTCCTTCACTGCTCTTGATGGAAGACTGAACCGCAGGAGGTGTTGAGTAATGTGCTCAATGAATATGATGGCACTGATTGGAAAAGGCACAGAGGGAGGACGCTGGGCTCTTTGGCATCATCCTTTACTGGAACAGAAGGAACCGAGAAGCAGGTTCAGGCATGGGGTTCTGTTAAGTAGAAAGCTTTAGGGTTAATTCAGGAAAAGATTCACATGACCTAAAAATCACAACACTTCAAGGAGAGAGAAATACCAACTTACGTCAGTCATGGTTCTAGAATTGCAGGAACTAATTAATGCTCCATAGGGTTCCTCTACTGGTGAAGCACAGAGTCCAGAAAAGCCAGAGCTGCAGAAGGAAAAAGAAGCTTTAGATCAGGTGTGCTTAAGTGATCCTGTCCTGCCTTAAGCAACTGAATAAAAATATATCAAAATATTAGAGATGATTAACTCTACAGGATATAATTTTAACTTCCTTCTCTATACATTCCCTGGATTGCTGAATTTTTTGCAACACACCTGCATTAACTCCATAATCAGAAAAATAAAGATATTTCCAAATGTAGAAAACTGAGTGACAGGGAATTCAGTCATTAGGAAAACTGAACAAATAGGCCCAACACTGAAAATCAGTGGGTCTGAAACAAATGACACCTACCAGCTCTTCAACATCTTGTAGCTGTAGCTCATCACTACAGTGAGACACTTTCACTGTCAAGATTCTCCTGTGAATGAACACAAATTATGTTAAGTCCCCTTCAAAGTCGCAGCAAGGAAATATATGCATATAAACAGAACAATATTTGGTACAGAGTAGATACTTAACAAGTGTGGCTACACCTCTCTAATTCTTCACTGAATGGTCAATTTAAAACATTTGGATACAATCCTTGAAAAATGTCTTTCAAAACTCTCTCTTATTGGATGGGATCCATATATAACTCATAATATTCTTAAGTACTTTTGTTCATAACTATAACTATTGCTTGATATTTTATAATTAACATTTTCCCTTCTTTTGATTCTTTATAAACATAATGTGTATTAGGTGCATATTATTCCATCAAACGGTATACTGCATTTACTTAACTGTTTCCATGTCATTGGATTCTAAATTTGTAAAAGCTCCTTCCAAGCTATTATAATTTTATTCCAGACAAACGGAACTAGATCTTTTTGGGGTCACGCATACTCGGTAATCTCATGAAATTAGGGACACTCTGCCCACTTAGAAAATTAATTTACAAATATTTACAAAAATTCTGTCTCCATTTCAAGGGATCTGTGATCACCTGGATGCTTATAAATGGAATAAGAAGACCTCAGGTTAAGACTTCCTGTTCTAGACCATTTGAGCCCCTGGTAACTTTTTCAAACTTGCAAGGACCCACCACAATCATTTTATTTCTCTTCATATTTTGATCTATAAAAAGTTGATGTGGAATGATCCAGAATCACCACATAACAGCAAATCTTAATATTTACTAAGCCTTCATATTTTGATCTATAAAAAGTTGACGTGGAATGATCCAGAATCACCACATAACAGCAAATCTTAATATTTACTAAGCCTGTATCATGGGGCAGGCACTGTTCTATGGAGCTTTACACATATGAACTCAACTTACATCATTATAACTCCATTAGGTAGGTATTACTTTGTTTCAATTTTGTAGACATGGCACAGAGAGCCTGAGTCGTTTATTTACACTCACACAGCAAGTAACAGGTAGAGCTGGATCCAGATGCTCTAGATCCAGAGCCTTACTCTTAACCACAGCACAGTACTACCTCTCAGAACCCGCACAGAATTGGACCTGAAATAACTCATGTTTGGCAATGCTACAGATTTCTACCTAAAAATTATCTGAAAGTCTCTGCCCTTGTGGGTACAAACTGCAAACCACTACTGTAATAGGGAAGAACCTTTATGTTCTATTACAAGTTAATCACTAAAGATATGTTGCCTATAAGCTTAAATTATACATAATGGCCCATCTCTGGGAACCCTGCCTAACCCCCCAGGTAATGAGCATTAAGCTAAAATACCTTTGTTTAGCTCACAGGAAACATCCTGACCAGATCCACCTACGAATGCCTACAGGGAGGAAAAAATTAACACATCCCCTCCAGAGGCTGACGGGAACCAGGAAATGTTTGACTCCACTCCCTCCCCTTTCAGTATAAAAGAAGCCTGAATTCTAATTCAGGCCAGATGCTTCTTTGGGACATGAGCCCACCGTCTTCTCAGTCTGCTGGCTTTCTGAATAAAGTCTCTATTCCTTGCCCCAACAACTCGTCTCTCGATTTATCGGCCTGTCCTGGGGCAAGTAGCTTGCGCTTGGACTCAGCAACACTATGCTCAAACCTCAATCACATTCCCACCCCTGAAAGCCTCACAACATTGTAACTTACTACCTGAAATAACCAATCCCCTCCTACCTTGCCTTGCTTTGAAAACCATGACTGTGGAACAGATAAAAAATAATTTGTATTCGATACCACCTAAATGCTAATCTCCTCAAGTAATCATAGTCTAAAATAAAGCCCTAACATCCCACCTCCAGCCCACCTTCTGGAGGTGGTGTGCTTCTATACCATCAGAATGCTTAGGGACTTCCCTGGCGGTCCAGTGTTAAGGCTCCGCCCGTCCACTGCACGGGGGAGGGGCGGGTTCCATCCCTGGTCGGCAAACTAGGATCCTGCGTGCCACGCGGTAGGGCCAAAAAAAAAAAAAAATTGCTTAGAAAGGGAAAATGTACTGGAGGATTTGAACAATTTGCCATATGAACGGATGGCTACTGACTGAGGAAAAGGACAATGGGGGGCCTCTGGGAAGAGGGAGGCACCAGCATGATGGGTCATTCACCAGAAGGAAGACCCAAGATAGACACTACTAGTCAAGTGTCTTGAAAAATGGTCAAGATATTTCTGGTCAAGGAAAGCAAATAGCGTCATGATCTAAAAACAAAAGTAACTATGAATAAAAAAGAAACACAAATTCACCTGAACCTTGATTTCTAAATATGTAACAATTCTGTCCTTTTCAGGGTCCTTCTCAGAAACCCAGCAGCAACTAGGGTTGGGGGTGGGGGTGGGCGTTAGGGGCAGCAGGAGGGGGTGGGGAGAAATCACGAGACACCAGTATTTCTCGGAACACAGACAAACCTAACTAAAACCAAAACAAAACACACCCCAGGGCCACATCTGCCTTCATCCACACATACACAAACGGACTTCAAAGGGAAACTGGAATTGAGTTGACAGCAGTTCTTGGGGACAGAGGTCTGTTTGTAGTGGAGCTGAAACAGGTAGCTGGTCCCCCAAGGAGGTGATTTTTCTAGGAATCCTACCTGTGGGACCTCCCCAATCATGTCTTTCCAGGAACCTGTCACGAGGACACGTCCAGGTGTCAAATTTTCATCCCAAGACTAGATCTGTACTTTCTTACTGGAAACGTACATTCTAGGGCTTAGTCCTGGAATTCTTTTCTTGCGGTCACTTAACTCTGGCAGCCCCTAAGAGAGTCTAGAAGGAACCTAGAGCATCCCGCCCAAGCAAACCACACCTACAAACAAGGTCACGCACTTCATGACCCCGTCACACATTCCCAATAGCACACACCGTTAGGGAGACACACCCCGGCCCTGTCACGCCGTCTGTCACACACCATCCTTCTCAGCCTCTCGCTCACACACAGGCTTGAGGCTCCGGACACGACTCGCCCTGTCCGCTGCCCGGGCCTTCTCACCTCGAGCGCCTCCCAGTGTCACCCCCACACGCACTACTGGTTCCGACAAGGCTCTGGCGAAGTCCGCTAAGCCCTCCCACCCTCACCCGGCGCTGATCACTTCCTCGGACGCGACCAACTCACCGCGCAGAGTCCAAAAGTATCGAAGACACCGGAAAGGGACTCAGAAACGGAGGTTAGTTTGGGCCCAGAGGCTCATGGGAAATAAGCGCCGGAACATCCTCTGAGGCTCGGAGCCCGACGCTTCCAGGCGCTCTCCGCAGGCAATCTCGCCCTGCCCCGAGAGGTCCTGTGCCCTGGGACTTCTGGGAAATGTAGTCCGCGGCAGACGAATCCCCAGAAGCTGGGAACCTGGACCTTCAGAATGCTCCCAGCATGCAACTCGGCTCCGCCTATCAGAGACGCCTCTTCCAAAGCCCACCCGAATCTCTGGTCTTAGGTGGGAGGAGTAGTTCGAGTCTTGGTCGAGCCTAGTGGCTCAGTAGTCTTTAGCATGGCTCTGGGCGAATCAAGAGGTTCCCAGCGAAGGGTGAGGAACGCATTCTGGAGTCCAGAGCGGGGGCGGGGGGGAGAGGGAGGAGGCGCGTGACCAGGGACTTAGGCCTCAGTGAGCGGGGGCATCCTGGGTAAAGTCCGTGAGAATGACCCTGAGCGGGGTCACGAGCTTACCTGGGCACAAGAGATTGGAGCAGGGTCTGGCAGTTGAAATGATGAATGTGTCTTGCTTTGGGTGCGCTTGTGGGTCCGATTCGGTGTCTGGAACCCTGTGTAGACTTGTTTATTTTCATGGGATAGTCTCTGCAAATGTGAATCTTTGTTTCCTTAGGTGTAAGGCGGTTTGTATCAGAGGTTATATGCTACTGTTGGAAAGCAACAGTGAGTGGTCGTGAATGGATATTGTGACCATGGAGACTTGTGAGAAGGTCTCTGTAGGACTGAGAGACTTGAGGAGGTCTGTGTCTTTATGTATTTCTGTTAATGTCAGTAACCGAAGATGACAATATTTGTAAGATGTTTTTTCTGATAGGCTTTTCTTTTGTGTGCATACCATGGTAATTGTGAAAGTGGAACACTGTCCAGCTGGGATTGAAAAACAGTACAGTGTTATCTAGCTTGGCATGTTAGTTTGATTATCTGACTACCAACCACTATAGGTGCCTGGAAATTGTGACTGTGTGTTTTGATAGTGAGTGACAATAAACCAGTTTTGTTACCTGTAAAGTAGAATAGTGTTATTACATCTTCTTGGAGAATCAAATTTAATATGCAGAAAAAGACTTGCAATTTATCTGCCAAAAGATTTGGACGTTTTATGATGAATCAAAGATGTTTTGGGAAAGACTGCAAATCAGCATAACTTTGAAAAAGAAAGAAGAAATCAAAGTAACAGCCAGTCTTGGAGTGGCTGAGGTAGGCTTCCAATCTTCATGATGTTAAGAGAACTTGAGCAAATAACTTTGAAAACCCTGGATTAAAGAAATAACTTCCCATGGGTAGAGGCAGATAGATTAGAGGAGAGCCCAGAATTAGGTAATCAGATGTCCTAGCTTATAGGTCAGACAACGCAAGGAACCTGTTTGAGACTACATAATTATAGTCAATCAGAAAACTACTTGTTTTATTTTTAAGAGTGATCATTGCATTTTAAAATATTCTAAATATACAAAACCAGGTTTCCATTTCCTAGGCAGGGCCTGTTGCAGTTGGCAGTTTTGAACCAAAATATCTGTAGCTTCCTCTGGCAGACTTTTTTCCTGATCTGAAATGGTAGGTAAAAACAGTTTATGGATATAGTATTAGGGAAGAAGGAAAAATTCCATTCCTATTACAAGTTCAGAATAAAGTCCCAAGTGTTCCTGAAAAAAGAGCATTTTTTAATATCTTTATTGGAGTATAATTGCTTTACAGTGTTGTGTTAGTTTCTGTTGTACAACAAAGTGAATCAGCTATAAGGATACATATATCCCCATATCCCCTCCCACTCGAGCCTCCCTCCCATCCTCCCTATCCCACCTCTCTAGGTCGTCACAAAGCACCGAGCTGATCTCCCTGTGCTATGCAGCTGCTTCCCACTAGCCATCCATTTTACATTTGGTAGTGTATATATGTCAATGCTACTGTATCACTTCATCCCAGCTTCCCCTTCCCCCGACTGTGTCCTCAAGTCCATTCTCTACGTCTGTGTCTTTATCCCTGCCCTGCCACTAGGTTCATCAGTACCGCTTTTTTAGATTCCATATATGTGCATTAGCATACGGTATTTGTTTTTCTCTTTCTGACTTACTTCGCTCTGTATGACAAACCTTAGGTCCATCCACCTCACTACAAATAACTCAATCTCGTTTCTTTTTATGGCTGAGTAATATTCCGTTGTATATATGTGCCAAAAAAGGATTTTCTTTTCTAACCTTTTTTCCAAGTCTCTCTTTTGCTTCACCCTAATTGGCTTCATCACAGCTAAAAATCCTTAAAACAATTTCTCTGTCGTCAAAATCAATAGCATTGGGTAACAGGCTGAGAGGCTGTTTGCAGAGCTAGTTGAAGATGAATGTCAGAGGACTTGGATCTCAGCAAAAGGACAGTATTCCAGTTACTGAACTTTCAGCAAGTGGACCTTTTGAAAGTCATGATCTTCTTCAAAAAGGTTTTTCTTGTGTGAAAATTGAACTTTTGCCCAGTCATCCTCTTGAATTATCAGGAAAAAAATTCCAGCTCGACCAAGATAAAATGAATTTTTCCACACTGAGAAACATCCAGGGTCTATTTGCTCCACTAAAACTACAAATGGAATTCAAGGCAGTGCAGCAGGTTCAGCATCTTCCATTTCTTCCAAGCTCAAACCTTTCATTGGATATTTTGAGGGGTAATGATGAAACTACTGGATTTGAAGGTATTCTTTTTTTTTTTTTGCGGTACGCGGGCCTCTCACTGTTGTGGCCTCTCCCGTTGCGGAGCACAGGCTCCAGACACGCAGGCTCAGCGGCCATGGCTCACGGGCCCAGCCGCTCCACGGCATGTGGGATCCTCCCGGACCGGGGCACGAACCCGTGTCCCCTGCATCGGCAGGTGGACCCTCAACCACTGCGCCACCAGGGAAGCCCCTGAAGGTATTCTTAATGACCCATCAAAAAGTGAATTAATGGGAGAACCACATTTGATGGTTGAATATAAACTCGGTTTACTGTAATACAGTGTGCTGTTCATGGAAATAGATGGGTTGCATCTTGTTTAGAGTTGTCTTTTTACTATAATTTGACATGCACAACATTAGAAGTACTGACACATGAGAAAAATCAATAGCATTGCTTTCACTAATATCATTGCAGTAACAAATCTGGAAATGAAACATGCCCATCAGAAGTAGGATGTTTAATTAGGTGTGGAGTACCTATACAGTGGGATAGTGCACAGCAGTGAAAATGACTGAATTTAACAAATATGATAAACAAAGAGTTATAGATATATACATACAGTATAATTCCATTCATAAAACTTTAAAAAGAGGCGAAACAAATGATATTTTCTGTGTAAGTGGTACATAATAAAAAACAAGGGGACTTCCCTGGTGGTTCAGTGGTTAAGAATCCGCCTGCCAGTGCAGGGGACACAGGTTCGAGCCCTGGCCCAGGAAGATCCTACATGCTGCGGAGCAACTAAGCCTGTGCACCACAACTACTGAGCCTGCACTCTAGAGCCCACGAGCCACAACTACTGAAGCCTGTGTGCCTAGAGCCCATGCTCTGCAACAAGAGAAGCCACCACAATGAGAAGCCTGCGCACTGCAACAAGAGTAGCCCCCACTCGCCCCAACTAGAGAAAGCCCAAGTGCAGCAACGAAGACCCAATGCAGCCAAAAATTAATTAATTTTTAAAAAAAGGATATGATAAAATTCAGGAATGTGGTAGCTACAGGAAGGCAGGATGATGAAGAGATAAGTTGGCAAAAGGATTCAAAGTTATTTTGTGTATTCTGTTTCTTAACTGGAATGTATTTACACAGTTGTATACTTTTAAAATATATTTATTATAAAGAATTTATCTGTGATGAAATTTTAAAGTTTTTTATATAGAAATTGAAGGCAGCCATGTGTATTTGGGTATGTATGACTGTATGAAGATGAAGAAAGTTATGGGCTATGTATGCCAGATTTTAAACAATACTCTACACAAGGGGAGTGTGGGAGCTTGTGAAGATATGTGCAGAGGAGAAACTTACAGGTAAGTGATGGGAAAAAAAATGCCTGTTAAAAGTGTAAAATACATACATCTCTGTTATTTACATGTGTATGTGTTAGAAGATACTAAGAAATACTAAGAATCATTATAACAAGGTAGTAAACTTTCAGGTGTTTTCACTTGGTATTTTTATGCCTTGCTTGAACTTTTGACAAAGTCTATTTTGTATAATATAAGTATGGCCACCCTTGTTTTCATTTACAATTTGCATGGTATGTCTATTTCCACACTTTCACTTTCAGCCTCTGTGTGTCTTTAAATCTGAAGTGAGTCTCTTGTAGACAAAATATAGCTGGATTTTGTTTCTTTTTTCATTCATTCAGCCATTCTCTCTTTCGATGGAGAAGTTTAATCCATTTACATCTAAAGTAATAATTAACAGGGAAGGACTTACTATTGTCATTTGTTAATTGTTTTCTGTTTGTCTTATAGCTTTTTTGTCACTCTTTTCCCTTGCTTCCTTTCTGTTTCATTGATTTTTTTTTCTGTGTGTGTGTGTGTGTGGTGATGTGCTTTGATTCCTTTCTCATTTTCTTTTGTGTACCTTCTATAGGCATTTTCTTTGTGCTTAACATGGGACTTAAACAAAACATCTTAAAACAAGCTGTATTAACTGATAACATCATATACAAATGCTCAACACTTTTATTTCTCCCCTCACACATATTTTATGTTATTGATGTCACAAATTATGTCTTCATATTGTGTATCTACTAACATATTTTTGTAGTTATTATTTTTACTTCTGTATTTTAATCTCTATTCAGAATTAAATGTGATTTATGCGCCACCATTATAATATCACAGAATTCTGTATTTGTCTATACATTTACCTTTTCCAGTGAGCCTTTTCCTTTCATATTCTTTCATGTTGCTGTTTGGCATCATTTCCACTTGAAGAACTTCCTTTAGCATTTCTTGTAAGGCAGGTCTAGTGGTGATGAACTCCCTCAGCATATTATCCCACTCCCTCTGGCCTGCAAGACATCTGCTGAGAAATCTGCTTAGAGTCTTATAGGGGTCCCCTTGTACATGACGAATTGCTTTTCTCTTGTTGCTTTCAAAATTCTCTCTTTGTCTTTGACTTTTGACAATTTGATTACAATGTGTCTCACTGTGGATTACTTTGGATTCATCCTGTTTTGACTCTATATGACTTCACTTTTTAATATAAATTTATTTATTTATTTTTGGCTGTGTTGGGTCTTCTTTGCGGTGTGCAGACTTCTCATTGCAATGGTTTCTCTTGTTGTGGAGCAGGGCTCTAGGCATGCGGGCTTCAGTAGTTGTGGCGCAGGGGCTTAGTTGCTCTGCAGCATGTGGGATCCTCCCAGACCAGGGTTCAAACCCGTGTCGCCTGCATTGGCAGGCAGATTCTTAACCACTGCCCCACCAGGGAAGCCCCTATATGGCTTCTTGAATCTGGATGGCATACATTTTCCCAGATTTGGGAAGTTTGGGGCCATTATTTCCTTTCTTTCTTTCTTTTTTAAATCGAGGTAACATTGGTTTATAACATTATATGTTTCATGTGTACAACATTATATTTCTACTTCTGTATACACTAAGGCATGCCTACCACCAAAAATTTAGCTTCCATCCCTGACTCTACAGTTGACCCCCTGTTGGGAAGCCAAGATATCGAGTAATATCCTCTGAACTGAGAAGGAACTTTGAGGCTGAAATATGAAGCAGGCCACTCCATAAAGTGCAATTATGAAGTTTATTATGGGTAACTTACATACAGGCGGGAAAGATCTGCTGGATGGATGATCCAGAAGCATTCGCAGCTGCACTCCATGTCATCGAAAAGGGCACAGGGGAGTTCAAAGGGGCCGAAGCTAAAAATAGAATCTGACTACCAAGTAAGAAGCATACCCACACTGACAAGAACTGGGGATTTTTCCTGTCTCTGGGGGTCTCTTGACCATTGACCATCTGCACCAGCAAAGGCATTCTTCCAGTTTTCGTATCAGATGAAGGCAAGGGTAAAAATTGATAGGGAACTTATCTGGCTTGGGTGCATTCCTTGTGAGTAGGCTAAAGTTCAGTCACTCAGAAAAGGGAGAGGGTAGGACTGTGGGCCTGAGACGGAGTTGACAAAATGGAGTCAGTGTGGTGAAGCCACACACTCCCTGTAACCATTTCACCTTCCCGCACCCACCCCCTATTCCTTGCCCTCTGGCAACCACCACTCTATTCTCTATATCTAAACATTTGGTTTGATTTGGTTTGTTCATTTGTTTTTTGTTTCTTTTTCTATATCTCACATATGAGCGAAACCATATGTTACTTGTTTTTCTCTGATTTATTTCATTTAGCATAATACCCTCAAGGTCCATCCATGTTGTTGCAAATGGCAGGATTTCACCTTTTATGGCTGAATAATATTCCTGTGTGTTTGTGTGTGTTATCTCCCACATGTTCTTTATCCATTCATCTGTTGATGGGCACTTAGGTTGTTTCCATATCCTGGCTATTAATAATAATACTAAGATGAACATAGGGGTGCATATATCATCTTCAGTTAGTGTTTTTATGTTCTTTGGACAAATACCCAGAAGTGGAATAGCTGGATCATATGGTAGCTCTATTCTTAATTTTTTGAGGAATCTCCCATCCTTTTTTCCAAAGTGGCTGCACCAATTACATTCCCACCAACAGTGTAGGAGGGTTCCCTTTTCTCCAACACTTGTTATTTCTTGTCTTTTTGATAATAGCCTTTCTAACACATGTGAGATGATGTCTCATTGTGGTTTTCATTTGCATTTCCCTAATAATTAGTGATGTTGAACATCTTTTCATGTACCTGTTGGCCATCTGTATGTCTTCTTTGGAAAAATGTCTATTCAGCTCCTCTGCCCATTTTTAAGTTGGATTGTTTAGGGTTTTGTTGTTGTTGTTGTTGAGTTGTATTAGCTTTAATTATTGGCCATGGATTGAATTTGATCTGTAGCCTCCCCACCCCCGCCAAGGTAGAACTGATATCACATGGTTCAAATCCCCAACCCTGTAATCACACAGTTGGTCTTTCCAGCATGACCAGCCCCTATTCTGAAGCTACTGAGGGGTTACCTGTGAATCACCTTATTAGAATAAACTCCAGTGTGATCTAAGGGGCTTATGAATAACAAAGACATTCTTATTACTCAGGAAATTCCAAGGATTTGGCGTCTCCCTCCCAGGAACCAGGCACAAAGGCCAGTCTACTTCTTTATCATTCAACACTGCTGCAAAGAAGACACAAATAGGTTAAAATTAAGAGGACAGAAAAAGATATACCATACAAAAAGCAACCAAAATAGAGCTGAAGAGGTTAACAAATTAATAGATCTATCAAAGGATCAAAGTAAACCGTTAAGTGAAAGGCCCAAATATAATGGAAAACTAATATCTGGGAAGTACATTATTTAATATAGTAGGAGAAAGATGGTTTATTCAATAGACAGAGTTAAGTAAATGGACTAACAGTATGTGTGTGGGAGTAATTATATACCAATTTTATTTTATATATATATACACACGTGTGCACACACACATTTACAATGCATGGAATAATTAAATGACTCAGTGAAAATCAGGTAAATATAAACTTAAATTCTGATATAGGCATGGATTTTCTAAGCATAACACCAAAGGTAAAAACACTAAAATACTGAGAGGTTTGACTTGATAATTATTTGTAAATATCCAAAAAAAAAAATGCCTGAATGGCAATAGTTATATTTTTAAAAATTGAATTGGGACAGAAAGTTTAATGTATATGATTGACAAACAGATGATAATTTTAACACAATGTGCCTGCTTCACTCAGTACTGTTTTTTGTTTTTTTTTGTGTGTGTGTGTATGTTTTTGTTGTTTTTTGTTGTTTTTTGAATAAATTTATTTATTTATTCTTGGCTGCAGTGGGTCTTCGTTGCTGCACACGGGCTTTCTCTAGTTGCGGCGAGCGGGGGCTACTCTTCATTGCGGTGCGCAGGCTTCTCATTGTGGTGGATTCTCTTGTTGCGGAGCACAGGCTCTGGCGCACAGACTTCAGTAGTTATGGTACACGGGCTCAGTAGTTGTGGCTCGTGGGCTCTAGAGTGCAGGCTCAGTAGTTGTGGCACACGTGCTTAGTTGCTCTATGGCATGTGGGATCTTCCCAGACCAGGGCTTGAACCCGTTGCCCCCTGTATTGGCAGCCAGTTTCTTAACCACTGTGCCACCAGGGAAGCCCCAAGATCATCTATTTTGTAAAGAAATGGGATCATGCTATACATATTGTTCTGCTATTTCCCCTTTTCACTTGAACACAATTCCTCTACTTCATTTTATGTCAGGTATAGAGATTTAACTCCTTCTTTTTAATGTTGAATTATTATCTAACTGTCCACTAGTCACACTGGCTAACAAGCATTTGAAATGTGACTAGTTTGACTAAGGAACTACATATTAAAATTTTATTTAATTGTAATGATTGTAAATAGCCACAAGTAGCTACCATGTTGTTCAGCATAGACTAACAATTCCTCAAAGGATAAACATTGAGGTTAATTTCAGTTCTTCAGTATTACAGACACGGCTTCAGTAAGCATTACTGTATCCACATCTTTTTCTTTCAAGTCAGCATTTTTGTAAGCTAGAATCTTATATGTAAAAATGCTGGTTGATTAAGGGTTTGCTTTCAGACATTGTGATAGATACTACCCAACTCAACTGTAAAAAGACTGTAGTCATTACTAACAGCTACCTATGAGCGTTCTCATTCCCCCACATTCTCAACAATACTGTATACTATCAACATTTGTTTTTGATATTTGTTAAGTGAAAACATGGTAAGTCATAAGTTTCCATTATCAATTAATTGCCTCAGCTCACAATGATAAGCTTAACCAAAAGACGGTGCTGGAGGGACATTGCAGGACGAGGAGGTAGGACTTTGGGAAGCTTCCCCATCCCCAGATCAACAAAACAATAAATCAGGCCCTCATTTGTAGTAACTGCCAATTCCCATGGTGTAAACAGTCCTGTCACCGCCAGTTTCTAGCTGCCAATGTGGTATCACTGAAGGTGGAGTTGGGAAGAGATGTACAGTGATACACCACGATATAATTTTTTCCGTCCTACAGACACAATTGACATAATCTCAATAGCATAGATAACAGGAAGTGATGTGTTGGGTATTTATTACCTTAGTTTTCTAAATGCATTTATCGTAAGTCTACATAACTTTTAAATACAATCAGCCCTCCATATCATGGGTTCAGCATCCGTGGATTCAACCGTTAATCAAAAATATTAAAAAAAAAAAATCCCAAAAAGTTCCAAAAAGCAAAACTTGAATTTGCTTCATGACAGCAACTATTTACATAGTATTAGGTATTAGGTACGTAATACCTAATACAAGTAATCTACAGATGACTTAATATATAGAGAAGGATATGCACAGGTCACATGCAAGTACTATGGCATTTTATAAAAGGGACTCCGGCATCCTCAGCACTATCCACAGTGAGTCCTGGAAGCAAACACCAGCAGATACTGGGGGACTACTGTAATGGTTGTGTTAACACGTCTCAATTTTTCTGAGAATCTAACCGTAGGGACCGGCTCCGGAACACTGCTACATCCATCTACAGCCATTCAGTCTGTCCCACGACTGTCACAGTAACACAGAGTCACACACACACTC
The DNA here is from genome assembly GCF_059928025.1 of Delphinapterus leucas. Lineage (NCBI taxonomy): Eukaryota > Metazoa > Chordata > Mammalia > Artiodactyla > Monodontidae > Delphinapterus > Delphinapterus leucas. Next base: position 11,156,656 of record NC_143148.1, read on the forward strand.
ACACACACCCCACCTGCTGTGTCCCCAGTGCGGGTCCAGGAGCTGGCGCACCTCAGGGACCATCAGCCTACACTGGGCCTTCCGGAGCGCAAACATGTTCAGGCACAAACATGGTCAGGTAAGTACTACCGCTGGGGACTCACCCTAGAATCCCACGCCCAAGACGTCACTCACACACGGCAGGCGCGAGCCGGCGCTTGCGCACTGCGAGCACCGACTACAACTCCCAGAAACCTCCGGGGCGGAGACGCCCCCGGGCCCTTGGGTTTCCGATGTCTCCTGCTTTTCCGGCTCTGGACTACATTTCCCACAGGCCACTGGGCCCCAATGACCGTGGGTCTCGGAAGTCCACCTAGAGCTTCCTCGTGGTTCTTGGGCTGCGCGTGTGAGCAGGTTCAGTGTAAAGAGAAATCATTGCGGGGCGTGGAGGGGAGGGCTTTGAGAACTCCGACCCTAGCCGGCGGTGGGAATGGACGGAGGCAAACGCTCCAGGTAAACGCGAGCTGTGACCGAGGTGATGGTGTGACAGACAAGAGGGGAGGGGTCGTCAAAACAGGTGAGGGTGTCTCCAGGCTGCGTGTGATGGAGAGTCAAGTATGCGACAGCGCTGGAGTGTGCTTCAGTGACGGTGAGGGACAGACGTGGTGTAGGGGTTGTGTGTGAACACTGCGCGTGGTAGAGCCAAGGATACGTCACGCTGTGTGAAAGGTGATATTGCATTTGCATGATTGTTCACATGACGGGCCTGAGATATCCTGTGACAGACGGAATGGTGTGTGTGTGTGTGTGTGTAAGTGGGCATCTGTGCACACGAAATGGCCAGTGTATGTCTCTGTGACTGCATGTAAAATACGTTGTATGCGTTTATCTGGTGACCATGACGGAGCCGGAGTGTTTCTCCGCGACCGTGTGACAGACTATACGTGTGTGTGCACCAGAGAGGAGAGAGATTGCAGTTTGTGTATGACAGGATCAGGATGAATCTGTGACTGTGGTGGAAGTGTGTTTTTGTGTGTATCATGACAGGGCGAGGGTATGAATGTGTTGTGTGGTTGTGACAGGTCTGGGGTGTATCAGTGATTGTGTGATACGTGTGTATGTATGACCATCTATGCGTGTGCGTCAGCATATATTTCTGTCACTATGTGTGACAGGCATTGTGTATGTTTGTTGGGTGGGTTGTTTTTTTGAGTGGGTTCTTTTTTTTTTTTTTTTGCGGTACGCGGGCCTCTCACTATTGTGGCCTCTCCCGTTGCGGAGCACAGGCTCCGGACGGGCAGGCTTAGCGGCCATGGCTCACGGGCCTAGCCGCTCCGCGGCATGTGGGATCTTCCCGGACCGGGGCACGAACCCGTGTCCCCTGCATCGGCAGGCGGACTCTCAACCACTGCGCCATCAGGGAAGCCCGAGTGGGTTCTTTAGTATGATGTTTTCTCCTTCTTTTAAAAAAAACACACACTCAATCCAAAGAAATAAGTTCATTTCAATTATTAGTTTGCTATGAGTTTTCATTATTATTATGAATTTCTGTTGATTATTTATCAAATGTCTTTTCTGTGTCTACAAATATGACCGTAAAATTTTTCCTCTTTATTTTGATAACACGGTAGAATACATGTTTTTGGTACATGGTAGAATACATAGATTTTTTAAAATGTTAAACCAACCTTACATTTTTGGAAGAAACCAACTAGGGCATGACATAAGATTTTTTTTGTAAGTTGCTGTCTACCTCTTTTAATATTTTGTTAGTACCTTGATTTATACTGCCAGCATGTTCTGGGAAACTCAGGCTGAGAAATGAGTATAAGATTGATCCTGGGCTTGGAATACCAGGGTGCTTGGAGAAATCATCAAGGAAATTCTCTGGAGGATTGTAACTTCCATTCATGCATTGAAGAGTTTTTACAGATAAACCCAAAGTTAACATAAGGAAACAAGCCACCATGTATTACAGTAGCAAAAACAGCAAACAACATAAATAGAATGCCAAGAAATTAAGGTATGAAGTTTATTGGGTACAGATAAAGGTATGAACTCTATTGGGTACTTATTACATAAGTTCAAAGGAAGAGGAAACTAAAAAGGATGAAAATTATAGGCTTTGTCTATCTTGGGAAGTTAGAAAACAAAGAATAACAGAATGAATAACAGAAAATGGGTCAAAGCAAATTATAAGCATAAATTAATGAAGTAGAAAACACTGATGCAACAGAGAGGCTAAACACCAACCACTGCTTATTTAAAGTGAGTATTTGAAGTGATGCACTTCTGAGGTGATTAATTAATAAAACAGAGAAAAGGCACAAATAAATAATATTAAGAAGGGAAAAGACTACACAAAAATAGAAGACTTTTTAATTAGAATAAATTTGAAAACAGATGGGAATTCCCTGGTGGTCCAGTGGTTAGGACTCAGCACTCTCACTGCTAGGAGTCAGGGTTCCATCCCTGATCGGGAACTAAGATCCCTCAAGCTGCACAGCATGGCCAACAACAACAAAATAGATGACATAACCAATTTCCTAGAAAGATACAACTTAAAGAATTGACAAGAAGAAATAGAGGGATTTCCCTGGTGGTCCAGTGGCTAAGACTCCGCGCTCCCAATGCAGGGGGCCAGGTTCGATCCCTGGTCAAGGAACTAGATCCCTCATGCATGCCACAACTAAGACCTGGTGCAGCCAAATAAATAAAGATTTTAAAAAAGAAGAAGAAATAGAAACTTTTAATAGGCAATTAACCATTAATGATATAGTATCAGTAGTTTAGGCTCTAAACTCTAATCATAACTAGGCTCAGATAATTGTGTAGAAGAATTTAATTAGGGAAGGGTTCAGACACATCTCATTCATATCCTCTCAGCCTCAGCTGTGCCTGGGGCCTTGGGAAAATTGTTTCTCTTGATTCACTGATGCGGCAATCATCCCTGCATGAACGCTGGCCAATTCCACATGGGCACAACCCAGTGCCTGACCTCATGCCGGCACTGGGCACCTCTTGCCTCAAGCCACCTAGGCCCATCTGGTTGTGCTTTTATCTTGATCACACAAATAAAATAGATTCTCCAAAGGGTTTTAATAGATGTTGTGGCTCAAACCTGTAACTTCTTTGTGGGTAAAAGTTCATGTTTGTAAATATTTCTCTCAGTTGGCCCTGTGGGTCTTCCTTTGTTCTTCATTATTGTTGCAGTTATTGTGTGAATGGGAGATGAATGACCAAGTTTCAAATCATTTAGCCCTTTAAAAATAGCCTGAAGAACCTAAGTGTCCATCAACAGATAAGATGGATAAAGAAGATGTGGTATATATACAAGGGAATATTACTCAGTCATTAAAAAAAGAATGAAATAATGCCATTTGTAGCAATATGGATGGACCTAGAGATTATCATACTAAATGAAATAAGTCAGAGGAAGACAAATATCATATGACATCACTTATATGTGGAATCTAAAAAATGATGTAAATGAACTTATTTACAAAACAGAAATAGACTCACATAGAACACAAACTTATGGTTACCAAAAGGGAAAAGGCAGGGGGAGGGAGGGATAAATTAGGAGATTGGGATTAACAGATATACACTATTATGCATAAAATAGATAGACAGCAAGGACTTACTGTATAGCATGGGGAACTATATTCAGTATCTTGTAATAACCTATAATGGAAAAGAATCCATAAAAGAATATATATATTTGAATCACTTTAATGTACACCTGAAACTAACACAACATTGTAAATCAACTCTACTTCAATTTTTAAAAAAATAGCCTGCCAAGAGGGAAGAGGAGAGTCACATTAGGGAAAGATCCTTTGCTTACTACATGATTTATATTTATAAGTGAAGCAAAATGATATCTTCCATTTGCTTTTATTGGTTCAATAGTGATAGTTAAATAGAACAAAAGTAACCACAAGTTATTCCCCTCCTTCTATCCACACGGTTAATGCCCTTCCACACTGATTCTGGGCAAGCCTTGTGACTTGCTGGCCAGTGACATTAGCAAATGTAACTTGAGCAGAGGCATGAAAAGCACTTCCTTATTGGAGGTTGCCCTTTCTCTCTGCCCTTTGGAAACATGTCATTTCCATGTGAAAAATGTCCAGTCTAGCCTGCTGGAAGATGAGAGGTCATATGGAGGAGAACTGAGGCCTGACTGATAGCCAGCCGACTACCAGTCTTGTGAGTGAGACCATCCTAGATCATCCAGCCCATCAGCTGACCATAGAAACATAAGAGAGCCCAACAGAGATTGGTCAAGTCAGCCCATACCAGAAGAACAACCCAGGAGACACAGAGGATCAGGAGATAAATAAAGGGCTTGTTGTTAACCCTTTTTGTTTGTTGTTTGTTACGCAGCAGAAGCTAACTGATGCAGAAACATAGAATAAGCAAATGTTAATATAGTTGACCCTTGAACGATGCAGGGGTTGGGATGCCAACCCCACACACAGTCGAAAATCCATGTATAACTTTTGACTCCCCCCAAACTTAACTACTAATAACCTACTGTTGACCAGATGCCTTACCAATAACAAACATTCAATTAACAGGTAATTTGTATGTTATATGTATTATACTGTATTCTTACAATAAAGTACGCTGGAGAAAAGAAAATGTTATTAAGAAAATCATAAGGAAGAGAAAATACAGTATTGTACTATATTTATTGGTACCATAAGTTTACTTGTCAGTTTACAAGATGAATGGTCTGTCAGTACCTACATCAATATTGTCTTATATGATACAAAGCACTGAAGATGTTATATGTATTACTAACACTAGACATCAAAAATAAAAATGTGAAAAAGCAATTCATATTTATTCACAGGTATAACATTATCATGCATTGATCACAAAGAAGCAGCAATATTGCTTTATGGTAGTCTAGAGTAATTGATACAATTGCTTTATGGTAGCCTAGCCTATATACTAATGAATGAATCATTATAAAATTTTTATGGCATACAGTATTACAGTCATATTCATAATACAGTATTGAGAACATTGTTGCTTTAGAAAAAAAAACACCTATGATGATAGGCTGATACACAGTTTCCCCAGTTATAAGAGAGAGAGGCATACTGTACAATACTGTAATTCTTTGAAAGCAAAGTTATAAAACAGTGAGAAAACTAACATTATTGATTTTATAATATCACTCACCTTATGCCTATGTAAGGATAGACTAGTATCTACATATATTTGTGCATCCATGGCATACCTAACTTTAATTTTTTTTCAATATTTCTAGGCTACATGGTTCATCTGTTAGTTTTTTCAAACTGTTGCAAATCTCCAAAATTTTTTTCCAATAAATTTTGAAAAAAATCCAAGTATAAGTGGACCTGCACAGTTCAAATCCATGTTGTTCAAGGGTCAACTGTACTTTTGATCTAGATGATAGGTATATGCATCATATTTGAACTAATTTTCAACACTTTTGCACCTGAAATTTCTCACAATAAAATTTAGGAAAATTACTCTTTATTTTCATGATATTATGATTCTCTACCATTTCATATCATCTTTCATTTCAAAGCTAATCAACTAAGCATTGCTTATATTAAGTTGATTCAAAATATTTACCTCTTGCCTCTAATTTAGATCTTTGTTCCTCAAAAAAGAGAATATTTAATAGTTCGTTATGAACATATATTAGAAACTACACAGGGACTTCCCTGGTGGCACAGTGGTTTAAAATCCACCTGCCAATGCAGGGGACACAGGTTCTATCCCTGGTCCGGGAGGATCCCACATGCCACAAAGCAACTAAGCCCATGTGCCACAACTACTGAGCCTGCGCTCTAGAGCCCACGAGCCACAACTACTGAAGCTCTCATGCCTAGAGCCTGTGCTCCGCAACAAGAGAAGCCACCACAGTGAGAAGCCCGTGCACCACGATGAATAGTAGCCCCCGCTCACCGCAACTAGAGAAAGCCCACATGCAGCAACGAAGACCCAACACAGCCAAAAATAAATAAAATTTAAATTAATTAATTAATTAAAAAGAAAACAATTATTGCTGGATGGACAGAGTCCCAGACTGCACTGATTCTTACATGTGAGCACTTTCGGGAATTTTGTCCAGTAGATGATATATACTAAGACAGGTGATGCACACATTTAGTAAACTGCTTAAACAAACCAAATCTGGGGGGAAAATTATTTAAGAGGCCAGGTATTTGTAAATGTGCATGGAAATGGAAGAGTGCATGGAAGCTTACAGAATACAACAAAAGATCCTTGAAAATTTTCCAAGGCATTCTGTAATAGGGAAGAACAAATCTGACTCCATATTGGATGTGTTTCTTTTCCTTTAACCTTTGTATTCTATTGCTTTTGCTTCAAAGTAATCACTAAAGGGATGTCGCCTGTAGCTTAAAGTATACATAATGGCCCATCTCCTGGAACCCTGCCTCCCATGTCTGAGTGTTAAGCTAAAATACCTTTGTTTAAGCTCACAGGAAACATCCTGACCAGGCCCTGACCTGTGAATGGCTGCAGGAAAGAAGAACCAGGAACTATTTGCAACACCTTATCACCTTTTTTACTTTACCTCCTCACCTCCCCCTCTTTGTTCTATAAAAGAAACTAGCATCCAAACCTGGGCAAGATGGTTCTTTAGGACGCTAGTCCACCACCTACTCAGTATGCTGGCTTTCTGAAAAAAGTCGCTATTCCTGGCCCCAGCAACTTGTCTCTCCATTTATTGGTCTGTCCTGCGGCAAGCAGTACGAGCTTGGACTTGGTAACAATTGGACTGACTCATGTAGACGCTCAAACAGCGGGCAGTTGAGGACATCCACACGGATGCTCCTGTAGGTGGTTGGGGCTGGGCAGAGACTCTAGGTAATACCCCCGATCTGCCTCCTTTCTCTCTTCTTGAAGGAGCAAATCCTTGTGCTGCCCATCCTTTAAACTGGATAGTGAATAATGCAGCAAAAATTTCTATACCACTGAATTTTAAAATATCATTCAAGCGCTCTACAGCTACTCTTCAGCATCTAATAAATGTTGGAATATATTGAAAATACATGTATCGCAAATAAATTTGAAACTATTCAATATGCAAATATGTCGATTTGGTGACATCATAGGACTAAGAATTCAACTCGAGGTAGTGGTTAAACACTCTTTTAGAAATTGTACGTTACGTTCCTGAAGATTGCATCTTAGAACATAAGCCAAAGTTACACTTTGAAAATCACCAACTTTTAAATGTTGTTTTACGGAAAATTAATATTTTGAGAAAATAATGAAGGCATCCAATTCAATGCCCTTAAGAGCACCAAAGGGGGTAAGAATAACATAGGATTAGTAGATATGTTAAAAACTGTTGAGTCTGGGTAGTGGGTATGCTATTTTCTGTATGCTTGTGTGTGTTTGAAAATTTCTACAGTAAAAAGTTTTAAAAATAGCTCTTTAATGGCTACCACAGAGCATCCTCCATTTTCTCCAATCTCTCAAATAATTAATCACTTAATTACAAAGCTTAATTACTAAAACGTGATTACAAAAAAAAAAAAAAGAATTTCTGGGTTCATAGGGAGCTTGGAGTTCATGCTCTGTGGATGGATGCAAGAGCCCTGCCAAAATCTCTAGACCTAGATCACTGGGTCTCCATTGGATTACCTGGATGAAAAAAAATTTATATTTCATGGCAAGACAAGAAAAATTTAAACATAAAATTATTTTCTACCAGTTTGGGCCTCTGCCTTTCCCTTTAGTGTGTATTGAACAGACTTCCTTAGGAGATAATGTTCCTTCTTAATCTTGTAAGGGATCACAGTAACCCACTACTTGCTTTGTACATACAGATCTGGATTGTATAAACTGTCAATACATCATTTGTTGGATAACTCTTTGCCTCAAAAGCTTATATAACTGTGCTTTGACCTCTAATGGGCAGAACAGTCCTCAGAGCTTTCTGAAAGACTGTCTCCCAGGTTATAATCCTCAGGTTGGCTCGAATAAAATTTTCCATTTCTTTCTTAGATCGACCATTGATTTTTTTTTTCATCGACAGCCTCCTGCAGTGGGGAGCTTCCCACCTGATACCTCACAGCCTCCAAAGGTACCTGAAGGCTACCAGAGTTCAAATCACACGGGCACAGCCGCACGCTCGTACAGTCACTTACGCTCACTCACACACACACACATGCTCACACACAGGCTCACACACTAAATGGGCTGGTCAGCCAACTCTTCAAGCCTCAGTCTCTGAAACTGTGAATACCTCCAATGCCCCCACCTTCCACTGGGGCCTCAGAAAACCCAGCCTCCTTTCCTGGACAGTCTCTACTCCCCAGGGGTCCTTAGCTCCACCCTCTCCCTGAAGGGCCAGCCCCTGACAGAGAGGCAGGAACAGGAGAAACAGGAAGAATAATTTGGATACAAAACAGGTTCAGGGAAGTGAGGCCTGTTGGGAGGAGCAGGGTTTTGGCAAAACGAGGGTGAGTCCAGAACCCTAGTGAGTATCCACAGTTCCTGGGTGTTTGCTGTCAAAGAAAAATCGCACCGAACAAAGTTAAACAGGCACGGGAGACTTTATTCAAGACTATGGCAATAAGAGAGAGAGACTGAACTCAACTCCACTGAAACAAAAGGTGGGAGGGGTTTTCAGCTGGATGAGCTAGTGGGAAAATGCCAGAGACAGAGGGGAGGTTGGTGCATGGGATGGTCCAGCACCCTGACTTACTCCTGAGTTTACAAATGTTTTTCTCTGTAATTAGGCATCTGTGTTTGCTAACTGCCACTTATTCAAGTTCGGCTCCTACCCTCCCACGGAGCCTGAGGGTCAGGGGTGCTATCTTCCTTGATGATGACATTTTGGAGGGGTGGCTCCCAGGTCCCCTGAGAAAGACATTCCTGGGCTGTAAAACTAGCAAGAGGCTGGGAGAAAATTTACCTACATTTCAAAGGGACAGAGAAGGAATCGGCAATGACAAGTTTTCTAAAGTAAATGCTCTAAGGAAAGGGAGATTGGGGGCCTAAAGTCAGGAAGAAGTCTGTGTAGAGTTTAGTCAAGCTCAGGAGACCATTAAGGCTGTCCTGGTCACCGCTATTGTGTCCCCTCTGCCCATTCATCTGCGGGTTCGTGAACCTAGGTCTCTGCACATGCCTGGTACCCACCCTGCATGGTACGGTGAGTAGGTGTGATCCCAGCAGGCAGTGCCTCCAAGCGCAAGAAGCAAGGCAGATCAGGAGATGCCAACTTGGCATCAGCTCCCACTACCCTCGGTAGCATCCATCTGGAAGTCCCCATCTGCCTGGTGTCTGAGTGTCCACATGGGTTTGGCTGAATCCTCAGGGGACAGTGTATCCCTCCAGTTGTCTGCCTGTGTCTCTATCTCCTCTGATGTTTTAAAATTCATTCATTTAAAAGTCTAATAAAAAATGTATTAAACACCTTCTGTGGGCATGTCCTGTTCATCAAGTCTGCATTTGTCTGTGTGTCTACATTTGCGTCTGTCCACACCGGATGTGTCTGTCTTTTTGCATCCCATGTGTAACTGCCTCTCTGGGAGTCTCTATCTCCCTGTCAGTTTGTTTATAAGTTCCTCGATTCACTCATTCCTACAACATCACAAACATCCCCTGAGGCCTCTGAGGAGTTCACAGCCTGTTGCAGTGACAGACACTAGCCCAACCCAGGGTGACCAAGGCTGGGAGACGGAGGTATTTGAGGCTGAAGGTGGGTGGATGATTGTAGGAGGGCGTGGCAGGTCAGAGAAGTCTTCAAGGAGGAGGTGATGTTTGTGTCTCTGGGTCTGGAGACGTGGGCGCATATAGATGGTACGTGTTGGGATAGAGGAAGAGGAGAAATCAAGAGGCCATGAGTGCCAACCTCAGACTAGAACACAGTGTTGGGGAACAGGGTAGAAAGAGAGCCTGCAAAACACAAATCCCCCCAAAGTTAAGGGTTACAGGCCCCTAGCTCCCTCCTCCCTCAGATCCAGGAGTCCAGGCCCCATCATGATTTTCTAGGAGGAAACCAGCCCAAGCAAGGGAGGGCGGGGGGTGGAGGAATGCCTGCCGGGCTGGGGCTTTGCTGGGAGAACCAGCCACGCAGAAATCAGAGCAGGAGCTGTCCTCGGTGTCTCCACTCAGGTCCACAACCTGGCAATGGGAGGCCCCAGAGCCATCCTGCCGTGCCTCTTTGGGGCTGTCCTCTGTCTCACAGGTATTCAGACTTTTGAGTCCAGTGGTAAGAGGGCAGTTGGGTGGGAGATAGCTGGACTCTCCTGGGTCTGAGGGAGCAGAGAGTGGGGGCTGGATTCCAGGGACTCAGGGAGGAGCGAACTAGGGGCCCTGATTCCTGGGTCTGAGAGAGCAGGGGCTGGGGGCCCGGACTCCTGGGTCTTGGTTGGGAGAGGCCTGGAGACTGTATCCTCTCCAGTTCTCTTCCCCTCCTCTGTTCTTTCCATATCACTCATTTCCTCCAGTGTCTCTGTTCCACTACTCTAGCCTTTCTCATCCTCTTTGCCCATGTCCCCATTCAAAGGTACCTCTGGGGAGCCATGGGGGCTCTTTCCAGAACTGGCAGGAAACCTTGGCCTCATCCTCAGGCAACCCCTTCCCCTAGTTTGGGTAAGGACAGGGACATAGTCATATCAGGACTGAAGTGGCTACAAAGGCAGGGAATTTGAGAGGTGGGAAGGAGGTTATGCCTGCATATAACAACTTTGTGTGTGTGTGTGTGTGTGTGTGTGTGTGTGTGTGCGCGCGCGCGCACATGCACACGCTCATCCACGGAAGAGAGTTCGATTTCTCTGTGTGTCCATGTGTCAGGGTGTCCTGTGGGTCTCTGTGCTTGTGTGTGTTTATCTGTACCAGGTTTTGATGTCTGGGTGTTTGAACAAATGCTTTTATGGGTCTGTTTATCTCCGGGCCTCACTTTCTTTTCAAAAGAGATGTGTGTATAATTTTGCATCTCTGTTTCTCTTTGTGTTCATGCATCTCTGGTGGGCCTGTATTTCTCTCTGTGTATGTGTGTTTGGGTATTTTGATGTGTATCTGTCTCTCTGTGTATCTGTTGTGTGTCTCTATGTATCTTGCATCTGAATATGATTTTAAATTGTTTGTTTTTGTAGGCCTCTTTTTTGTCTATCTCTAACTTCGCCCAATTTCAGGGTCTCATTTTATTTGTACGTCTGTGATCCTTGGGTCTGTATTTGTCTCTCTCTGGGTATGGCTTCCTGTGTTCCTGGGTCTGTGTGTTGTGATTATTTCCATATCCACACAGTTTTCTGTCTGTGAGTGTGATTTTGCATGTGTGAGATCCTGTGCCTTGGTTTTGGGGGTTTCTATTGGAGGGTCTGGGTGGTATTCATTTTGCTTGTAAATGTAGAACTCAGTGTGAATGCATTCAGGGTACTCTGTGTATATTTGTGAGATCTGCATGAGCCTGTGTCAATTTTGTTATTTTGTGTTTACGTCAGTGTTTAAGTGTTCTGTGCGTGTGTGTATCTGTATTGCTAGGGGCTGGCTCCGTGTGCATTTGTAGCATGAGATTGTACATCCCAGTGCCTATACTGGAGTGTTTGTTTTCCATCAGTGACCTTTTAGTGCTACTGGGTATCATGAGTATAGTTGGGAAAGGGATAGGCAGAACAGGAGTGAATCACTTCCTCCTTTATCAAAATCTTGGAGGGCTTCCTGGAGGAGGATGGAGATTTGGAAGAGCCTGGGGAAAAAAAACCTGGACTGGCAGGTGCAGATACCATTGCTGTGCCAAGAGGTAGACACAGTCATGACCAGCCACAGCAGCAGCCCCTGCTTCTTTCAAGGCAACAAGGCCTGTCTCCCCTCAGAGCAGAAGAGCCTGGCCCATGTGGCTGTCATATGCAGGGTGGAGCCTGATTCCTTGCACAGGCTCATCCTTGGCCTGTTCCTCTCACTCCACCTCTGCTCCTCTCCCCAGGGTCCCAAGCCCTGCAATGCTACAGCTTTCAACACATCTACTTCGGGCCCTGTGACCTCAGTGGCATGAAATTCCTCAATGTCTCCTGTCTCCTCGGATGCTCCGAGGCTGTCTTATCCCTGAACACTGGTGAGGGGCAGGAAACACACAAAAAAAGGGCGGGAGCGGGGGACAAGGACAAGGATGAAAGATTAGACCGGGGGGGGGGATGGGGGTGGAGGAGGAGACAAGGGGTTGGGAAGGAACCGGGCAGAAGAGGGGAGGGAAGGTCAGGATAGAGATGCGGAGGTGGAGGTTGGAGGAGAAGGGAGGGAAAGAAGGAGGGGATGGGGGGGCAGGAGGTGGGAGGAGGAGACAGTGGGGGGCCAGGAAGAGGAGGTGGGAGAGGGGCAGAAAAGCGGAAGAGGGGAAGGAGAGAAAAGGAGGAGGAGGAAAGGGTTGGTGATGAGAGGAGAGGGGGAGGCGGTGTAGAAGGAAGCAGAGTTTGACAGGGAGCGAGGGACGAAAGAGAAGGGCAGGGCTGGAGGGAGAAGCCAGGTTGAGTGAGAAGCGAGAAGACAGAGGAGCAAGAGACTTGAGACTAGAGGGAGAGAGGTGGAGAGGAGGGGGCGTGGGAGAGGAGGAGAAGGGCTGCGGGGGAGGCAGCGCTCCAGTCCCCATCCCCTCGCTCCCAGGGTACCGCGCCTCAATGACCATGGTACAGAAGGGCTGCTGGACAGGCCCGGCTACGGGCCAGATGCAGTGGAATGACAAGGCGCTGCCGCCTAACTACTCGGTGGTGCGCGGCTGCGGGACCGACTTTGCAACGCGAACTTGCAAACCCACGACTCCCTCGCCAACCTGAGCCGACGTATGCGAGGGGCGGGGCTGGGTGTGGGGCGGGACTGTACGGGGCTGGGAGGGGCCCCGGCCCGCGCGCGCGCCCGGGGAGGGGTGTGGTCTCCGTTGGGCTCCTCCTCCCGGCGCGCTGGTATTCCACCGCCCAAGTCGGGCCAGACGGGAGCCCTGGCGCAATGCACAACCCGCACGACCGTACCGAGGACCGTTACCTGAGTGTGCGTCCACGCTCTCTTGCCAGCGCCCAACCCGCCGACGCTCAGCGGCGCCAAGTGCTACTCCTGAGTGGGGATCCACCCGGAGGACTGCACCCCGGAGAAGTTCCGGCGGGTCCAGTGTCACCAGGACCAAAGCATCTGCTTCCAGGGCAATGGCAGCATGACCTTTGGTGAGAGGCTGGGAGGGTGTGAGGGCCTGGACAAGGGGTGTGGAGTCAGGGCAAGGCTGACAGGGAGACACGGCCCTGGTCTAAAGAAGGAGGCATGGTCCTGGACTGAGGGAGGAGGCATGGCTCTGGTCTAAGGAGGGGACTGGAAGTAAGTCTGAGGACCCAGTCATGGCTGTGATCTCTGAGGTGGAGGTTCAGGTGCAGCTGCCTCCCTCGGTTCTGACCCTCCTCACTGCCCCCCTCCCAGGCAATTTCTCAGTCCCTGTGTACATCAGAACCTGCCACCGGCCCTCCTGCACCACCCGGGGCACCACCAGCCCGTGGACAAACATCGACCTTCAGGGCTCCTGCTGTGAGGGGCACCTCTGCCTTCAGCAGTGCCTCGGGCACCGTCCCTCCTGGGGCGCCGCCCCACCGTCATAGTCCTTCACCTCATGGCTACCCTGCTGGCTAGCACTCTGGGAGGACCCCTCGGGCTCTCCTCATAGCCCCTCCAGCCCCTTCCTGAGCAGGATGCTGGGGGCAGGGCACACGCGCCCCCTTCTCACTGCTTCAGTTCCTGGAATGTGGAAAATAAGAGCTGCACTCCTGTCTCTCCTCTCTCTCTCTCTCTCTCTCTGTCTCTCCCTCCCTCCCTCCTGCTTCCCTACTGACGCCCAGCCCTTACCTGGTCAGCGGGCCTGGGAGAAATTGGGCAAGGTCCCTAGCATCCCAGGGTGGGGAGAAACAGCCACATCCCACCCCGCATGCAGAGCAAACCTGATCATAGATCCTGCTTGCTGAGCACCAACCAGGCCCAGGCTCCCCACAACCCCATTTCCTGGTTGTGGGTTTCCTGGTCCTAGGCTCTCCCTCCAGAGCCTGGAGCCAGGCTGCATGGGTTCGAATTCCAGCTTCAGCATTTTGCCTGTGGGTGACCTTGGGCAAGTTACTTAATCTCACTGAGACTATGTTTCCTAACTTGCCAGGCAGAGGTGAAAATAAAACCTACAATAATGACAAGGTCCTACTTCACAGTGGTTGTGGGCGGGATTTAATGAACTCCCTCTCTTTGTCATCTTGATCTGTGATCATCTGTTTGAATATTTAGTCATTTAAAAATACTCATTCAACACCTACTTATTGCTGTCTGCTAACTGCAGTGCACGAGAAATATCTGGTTTGGGTAAGAGGGAAAAGGCAGTAAAAGAGTAGAATGGGGGCTTCCCTGGTGGCGCAGTGGTTGAGAGTCCGCCTGCCGATGCAGGGGACACGGGTTCGTGCCCCGGTCCGGGAAGATCCCACATGCCGCGGAGCGGCTGGGCCCGTGAGCCATGGCCGCTGAGCCTGCGCATCCGGAGCCTGTGCTCCGCAACGGGAGAGGCCACAACGGTGAGAGGCCCGCGTACCGCAAAAAAAAAAAACAAAAAACAAAAACAAAAGGAAGTACTTGGGCTGGAAGGGCTGGCAGGTAGAGAAAAAAACCTCTGACTGGGGGTTAGGGCATCAGGAGTGATTTCATAGAGAACGGAGCCTGTGCTGGGTCGTGAATGATGAGGGAGGTCACCAGGTGGACAGAATGAGGAAGAGCATTCCAGACAGAAGGGCCAGCCCACACAGCTCATGAAAGGAAACACTTGGTTTGTTTGCTTTTTATCATTATTATTATTGAAGTATAGTTGATTTACAATGTTATGTTAATTACTGCTGTACAGCGAAGTGATTCAGTTATACATATATATACATTCTTTTTTTAATATTTTTTTCTATTATGGTTTAACATAGGATATTGAATATAGTTCTCTGTGCTGAAGAGTAGGACTTGTTATCCATCCTATATATAAAAGCTTACATCTGCTAACCCCAACTTCCCAATCCATCCCTCCCCCAACCCCCTCCCCCTTGGCAACCCCCAGCCTGTTCTCCATGTCCTTGATTCTAGGAAACACTTGTTAAATGGCAGAGGGACAGCAGGACAGAAGCAGGAACAAGTAAGAGACAGAGGGAGCTGCAGGGAGGGACAGTCAGCAAACATTTATAACCTATTCTTCTGAGCCAGTGACGCCGGGGACCCAGCAATGAGTCAGACCCAACCCTGTCCTCCTGGTCTGGAAAGAGTCAGTCACAAACCCAGAGGCTGATGGTTGGTAAATCATAAAGTATGGGGGTCTAGGGGAGCTCCAAAGAGGAAGACCAGGGAAGGCTTCTGATAGGAACGAATCTCTGAGAAGACACTTAAGTGACAAGTAGGAATTGGCAAAGGAGAAGGAGGAAGGGCGGAGTGCAGAAAGGCTTGGTCTGTGTACAAAATGAGAGAAAAGATGAGGATGAAGTGATGGCAGCGCTCCTGAGGGGCTTAAAATGTCAGATGAAGCTAAAGTTTCCTGAACTTATTCTGCAGCCAATGGGGATCCATGGAAGGGCTTCGAGCAGGGGAGAGGTATGGTCGAAGCCAGGGGATGGGAAGCTCTCCCTGTGAGCACGCAGGGGACAGACTGGGGGAGTGAGACTGAAGGTAGGGACACCAAGGAGAGGCTGGTGATGGGGTCTCTCATTCATGGTCTCCAGGGTCAGGGGCCACTTAGTGTTGAGGGGCTTGGAGGGAGAAGGAAGGAGTGAGAAAACAGTGTGTCAGGGCTGAGGAGTAAAGTCCCTTATGCATGAGGATTGTGGCTTCCTCTGGAGATTGGGAAGAAGGCGGTGGTCATAAAGAAGCACACAGGAAGATTCTGGGGAGTGGCAGTATTCTCTCTGGGTGTGTGGTAATTTCATGGGGATGCACAAATGTAATCATTTGTCCAATATAAATCTCTATATGGTATGCACTTTCTGCACGTATGGTATATTGCATACAAAAAAAAATACTAATGCCAACAGCAAAGTTAAGGCAAGAGCCTAGGTTTTTGGACTCCCATATTGTGGCTTTCTAATCTTTGGTGACAGAGGTCAGGATGCTGGCTATCTCTGGTGTATCAGTTGGGAGACGGTTCAGGAGAACCTCCTGTGGCAATGGAGATGCTCTATGACTTGCCTGAGGTGATGGTCACACGTGTCTATACACAGGTAGAACTGCATCAATTTGTACACTTAAGACTTGTGGGGGACTTTCCTGGTGGTGCAGTGGTTAAGAATCCACCTGCCAATGCAGAGGACATGGGTTCGAGCCCTGGTCGGGGAACTAGATCCCACATGCCGTGGAGCAACTAAGCCCGTGCGCCACAACTCCTGAGCCCACGTGCTACAACTACTGAAGCCCGCGTGCCTAGAGCCCATGCTCCACAACAAGAGAAGCCACCGCAATGAAAACCCCGCGCACCGCAACGAAGAGTAGCCCCCGCTCGCCGCAACTAGAGAAAGCCCGCGCGCTGCAACGAAGACCCAACGCAGCCAAAAATAAATAAATTAACTAATTAATTTTAAAAAAAGATTTGTGACCTTTCCAACGTGTAAGCCATAACTCCACAGAAAGAAACAAAATTAAAATACAACATACAATTAAATGATATCATGTCTGGGATTTGCATGAAAATAATATAGGAAGTGAGGAAGCAGGTGGAGGCACAGATGAAATGCAATTAACAATGAGTTGCTTTTGTTAGATGGGTACGTGAGGTTTATTATACTCTTCTGTTCACTTCTGCTTGTTTGAAGTTTTGCATAATAATAATATATATACGTATACGTATACATGGATAGATAGACAGATAGGCGATAGATAAAACAAATACCTGTTGAACCCAGTGACCCAGGCACTTCCCCCTTCAGAACTCAGATGCCTGCTGTTGTCAGTGACCCAGGTGGTCCAGTGCTTGGATCACACTCACAGCGCCCCTCTCCTAAGATTCTGTTGCCCTCCCCAGGTTAATGCAGGTGGGAGCCTAGGTCAGCACCAAGGACAGATCCACAGCATTGGGTCTCAGAACCACAGACAGCAACTCAACTGATAGGTGAGACAAAGGACACGGAAATGAGGAAATGACATCCTTCCGATTTCCAGAACAGTGTGGAACAGGGCAGGAGGGTGGAGTCGAAGAAGAGTCAATCAGTACTACTGAATAAGAGCATTCCTTCAACAAATAGCCATTGAGCATCTCCTCTGTGCCAGGCACAGTTCTAAACACTGGAGATGGCATAATCCCTGTCCTGAACAAGTAGAAAAATAAGAAAACAGGATCATTTAGATAAATGCCATGCGCCATGATAAAGATGTAGCAATGAAATATGATGCAGAGTTATTTATGGAGTGGGAGAGGAGCATTTCTGAGGAGATGGTCAAGGAAGAGACTCTATTGAAAAGAGAACTGGATGAAGTAAGGAAATGATCCAAGAGGAGACTGGAGGTAAAAGCATTCAGGCAGAGGAAGAAGCAAGCACCAAGATGCTGAGGCAGGAAAGAGCATGGCATGTTTGAGGATCAGCAAGAAGGCCAATGTGGTGGAGCAAAGTAAGTGGACGGGAAAGTGGCAGGAGGGCTTTTGGTAAGATAGGAGTAGACACACAGAGAGAAAGAGATAGAGAAAGAGAGACAGGAAAATATCAAAGACAAGCAGAGACTGAAAGAGTCAAGAAAGACCCAGAGGCAGAAAGAGAGAAGCAAAATAACACTAGCTGTAATTTATAAAGTGCAATTTCCATTATCTATTCTATTACCTATTCATATATACGTACTCATATATATTAATATATACATACTTTTTTTGTGTGTGTGTGGTACGCGGGCCTCTCACTGTTGTGGCCTCTCCCGTTGCGGAGCACAGGCTCTGGACGCGCAGGCTCAGAGGCCATGGCTCACAGGCCCAGCTGCTCCATGGCATGTGGGATCTTCCCGGACCGGGGCACGAACCCGCGTTCCCTGCTTCGGCAGGCGGACTCTCAACTACTGCGCCACCAGCAAAGCCCTACATACTTTTTATTATGGAAAACTTCAAACAGAAAAGTGAACAGAAAAGTGTAATATTTATTTTTATTATTATATAACAAACCACTCCAAAATTTAGTGTCTTAAAACAAGAAGTGTATTATTTCTCATGATTCTGAGGGTTGACGGGGCACTTCTGCTGGTCTCACGCAGCTGCATTCAGATGGGGCTGGACTGGGGCTTTTGGCCAGAGTGCTTTGATTCTCCTCTGCATGGCCTCTCCATGTGACTAGCTTGGGCTTCCTCACAACATGGCAGTCTTAGAGTTCTAAGAGAACAAAAGCAAAAGCTTCTAGTTCTCTTAAGAACTGGACCTGGAACTGGCCCAGCATCATTTCTGCCACATTCTATTAGTTAAAGCAAGTCACAAGCCAGCCAGATTGAAGGAGAAGAGACAAAGAGTCTACCTGTTGGTGGGAGAAGCCACATACCAGCACAGAGGAGGAGGAATTACTGGAGCCAGCTTGGGAAACAATGTGCCACGAGGGCTTAATGTATGCCAGGTCCCGTGCTGAGGGCCCCAGATATTCCACCTCACCTAATCCTCAAGCAACCCTGTGACACAGGGTATAATCATCCCCCCATTTTACAGGTCTCATAGGACACACAGCTTGGGATAGCAGAGCTAGATATGAACTCTGGTCTGTCTCTAAACCAGGCTGTATGTGTGTTATGTTATTATGTTCCACCCAAAAATAAAGTCAGTGACCATGGCCATGTCAAGGCTTAACCCAGGGCTTCCCTGGTGGCTCAGCGGTTAAGAATCCGCCTGCCAATGCAGGGGACACGGGTTCGAGCCTTGGTCCAGGAAGATCTCACATGCTGCGGAGCAACTAAGCCCGTGTGCCACAACTACTGAGCCTGCGCTCTAGAGCCCATGTGCCACACTACTGAAGTCTGCAGTCCTAGAGCCCGTGCTCAACAACAAGAGAAGCCACCGCAGTGAGAAGCCCGCGCACCGCAACGAAGAGTAGCCCCCGCTCGTCGCAACTAGAGAAAGCCTGCGCACAGCAACAAAGACCCAACGCAGCCAAAAATAAATTTTAAATTTAAAAAAAAGGCTTAACCCAATTGACCCAAAGTCTCTAGATACCCAGATTGCGAGATATATATCTATTTAGATAGATAGATAGATAAATAGCTTAACATAATACATAATATTTAATTGGTTGGGAACACAGAGATACAAAGGATAAACTAAAAGCAGAGGGCTTCCCTTGTGGCACAGTGGTTGGGAGTCCGCCTGCCAGTGCAGGGGATGCGGGTTTGAGCCCTGGTCCAGGAAGATCCTACATGCCGTGGAGCAACTAAGCCCCTGCACCACAACTACTGAGCCTGCCCTCTAGAGCCCGTAAGCCAAAACTACTGAGCCCGCGTGCCACAGCTACTGAAGCCTGCATGCCTAGAGCCCGTGCTCCACAACAAGAGAAGCCACTGCAATGAGAAGCCCACACACCGCAACAAAGAGTAGCCCCTGCTCACTGCAACTAGAGAAAGCCCACGCACAGCAACAAAGACCCAATGCAGCCAAAAATAAATAAATAAATTTATTTTAAAAATAAAATCGGGGCTTCCCTGGTAGCGCAGTGGTTGAGAGTCCGCCTGCCGATGCAGGGGACGCGGGTTCGTGCCCTGGTCCGGGAAGATCCCACATGCCGCGGAGCAGCTAGGCCCGTAAGCCATGGCCTCTGAGCCTGCATGTCCGGAGCCTGTGCTCCGCAGCGGGAGAGGCCACAACAATGAGAGGCCCGCGTACCTAAAAAAATAAAATTAAAAAAATGAAAGCGGAGAGGCATGCACCTGGGGACAAAGACCAGGAGACAGAAACTCAGAAGCAAGGCCAGTGAGATACAGAGAGAAGCAGACTCACAGAGACAAAGCAAAAACAAGAGAGAGATTGACAGAACCACAGGGTCTCCCTCCTTTAGCCAGGAAGCTCCATGGGGGCAGGGATTTTGTCTGTTTTGTTATTACTGTATCCCCAACGTGTAGAGCAGTACCTGACTCTCAGCAGGTGCGCAATAGATGGATACTAGGCTGGAAAAGCAGAGAGCCTGCAGTTCCCTCAAACAGCACCAGGTGGCAGTATCCCAATGCCCCGAAGCCTCCAAATGCCTAAATCCAAAAGACAGCAGTTGGAGGATTTGCCGCCACAGGCCTCAGACTTTCTGGACGTCTTCCCCTGGGCTGAGCCCCGCCTTTCCCTGCACAAGCCCTGGGTGATGAGTGACCTTTCCATATGAGACTACCTCTTCACCCGCTCCACCACCAGGCCGAGTTAAACAGCTCTTTCTTTGTCCTTGGCCCCTTCCGGCTGGGCTCCAAGGCATCTGGGTCCATTCCAGGCCCGGAGATGGGGCTGGGATGAAGGTGGGGCAGCTGGGACAAGGCCAAGGAAAAGTCCTAAGGATTTTGGAATCAGTTTTCCTAGTCTTCCTGGACCAGGAGTATGGGTCCAGCCCCCTCCTCCCTCAGACCCAGGATCCAGGCCCCCGGCCCCTCCTCCCTCAGACCCAGGATCCAGGCCCCCGGCCCCTCCTCCCTCAGACCCAGGATCCAGACCCCCGGCCGCTCCCCCCTCAGACCCAGGATCCTGGTCCCCGGCCCCTCCTCCCTCAGACCCAGGATCCTGGTCCCCGGCCCCTCCTCCCTCAGACCCAGGATCCTGGTCCCCGGCTCCTCCCCCGTCAGACCCAGGATCCTGGTCCCCGGCCCCTCCCCCTTCAGACCCAGGATCCTGGTCCCCAGCCCTCCTCCCCTCCAAGTCCCTTGCAGCTGCCCTGCTCCCTCCTCTGGGCAGAGAGGTCCTCTAGTGCTCCCCCTCCCTGTCTTTTACAGAGACCCCTCTCCCCCTCCACGCCCCCCTTCCAGGGTTGAGACTAAAGGTGAGTCACAGGAAGCGCTGGGGCCCTGAGTCACCAACCCCCTCTCTAGGCTGCAGGGAGCTGGCTCTGGCGCAGTGTGCTACCAACTGACCCCCATAGCCCAGAACTTCCGTTTGGAGGCAGGTGCCCTTCCCACCTTGGCATCTCCCACACCCTGCCTAGTCTCCGCTTTTCTCTTTTAGTCGTGGTCTCTTTGGAGGCAAAATTTCCCTCTGCTCCAACCTCCCTGTCTTGATTCTGACTCCTGCTTTCTCTTCACCACTAGGTCTCTTCTGTCTCCAGCTCTTTGAGTTTGTAAAAACTTCTCCCCCCCAACCTCCTCCCTCCCCTCTCTCCCCCTCCTTCTCTGTCTGTCTCTGTCCCTCCCTCTCCTCTGGCTCCAGCATTCACGGTCTCTCTGGTTGTCTCTCTCCCCTCAGTTTTTCACAGTTGCCTGCACTGGAGCACAGAGGCTGTGGAAGGCCTGGGGCTGGAGGTCTCTGTTCCGTGGCCACTGACCCTCTCAGGCAGCCGCAGTCTGTGTGTCCCTGGCCTTTGGCCCCTGAGCTTAGAGAGGCCCAGAGACACAGAGCACTAGAGGCAGAGAGAGGATGAGACAGAAAAGAGAGCACAGGCAGAGATGGAGACAGAGTCAGAGAGCAACAGACAGAGACACAGATAGCGACGAACACAGAGAGGGACAGGGACAGGTAGCGAGAGTGAAATAGAAAAGCAGTGGGATCATAGGATCTCACTTCTATGTGGAATCTAAAAAAAAGGGTGCAAATGAACTTATTTACAAAACAGAAAGAGACTCAGAGACACAGAAAATAAACTTATGGTTATCAAAGGGGAAAGGGTGGGAGGGATAAATTGGGAATTTGGGATTAACGGATACACACTACTGTATATAAAATAAACAACAAGGACCTACCGTATAGCACAGGGGACTACATTTAATATCTTGTAATAACCATAATGGAAAAGAATCTGAAAGAGAATATATATATTATATATACATATATATAACTGAATTACTTTGCTGTACATCCGAATCATTGTAAATCAACTATGCTTCAATTAAAAAACTATTAAAAGCAGTGGGATGCAGGGATAGACACAGAGACAGAGATGCTGAGAGACATAGGGACACAAAGAGAGGCAAAGCCAGAGAGAGAAATGGAACCAGAGAAATGGACAGAGAGAGACAGAGCCAGAAGATACTTAGGCAGAACGGAGATAAAGGCATAAAGGAGAGGAAAACAGAGACAGAGAAAGACAGTCAGAGAAAGAGATAAAGACGAACCAAAAGTCTTCCAGAGCGGGAGAGACCGAGACAGCAGTCTGAGGCAAGGCCTGGGGAAGCCAAGAGGGAGGGGAGGTGGGGGGGTTGCTGGTCAGGCTGCAGCCTGGCAATCCCCCGGCTGCAGCATCTCCTCCAAGCAGACAGGCATGTGTCTCCATCACTCCCCCCACCGCATCTCATCCCGAGTGGGAATCACATGCGCACCATGGGGCCGGGCTCCAGCATAGGTTGTGTTTTTGTCACCGGGTGTGTCTGTGTGTGCGGTTTGGTGTCTCTGGGTGTGTCCATGTGGGTTGTGTTGGTGTGACGCCAAGCATGTCTGTGTGTCTCATTGCCCTGTGGCTGGAGGGACCATGTTCCTACATGGCATACAACTCAGGAGGGGAGAGGGGTTATGTCTGTGTGTTTCCCCAGAGAGTGGTGTCCATAGGGCCACCCACTACACGGTGAGAGGGGTTTTGTGTCACCTCGCCAGTGAGTCCTGGTGTGTTGCTGGTGGAGGGTTTTGATCTGTGTCTAGATGTACAGTGTACAGACCCGTGCATAACTTCTGCGCTGCTGCATGTGGTCACATGCCGCATGGTTGCCACTCTGGGGGTCACCATGCATCAGTCTGCATCGCATTTGCTGTTCTCTTCCTTATGGGTGTTGTGTGTGTAAAGTTGTGTATCACTCAGGGATGTGACCCTGTGTCTCCTTCCAGGTGTGTGTCCATGTTGGGGCCTCTCTTTTCCCTGCCAAGAACACAGACTGGGGACCCACACGCAGAGTGTTGTGTTTGCACGGCTGTGTTATTACATTGTACCAGAGGGCGTCCCCCGGTGCTGTGTGTGGTGTCATTGCAGGCCTAAGTGATGGCTGTGTCAGTGGGTCACATCTACTGGTTCATGAGACACAGTGTTTGTGCTGGGAAGTAGTGTAGCACGTGTTTTGTGTCATTGTGTCTTTGTGTATTCCACTGTATATGTTGTGTTTGTGTGGCCACCTGTGTTGGAGTGTATCATGTGCCAGGCTGTGTGTGGGTGTGGTTTATGGCGTCGGTCCCAGGCGATGGTGCACGTTTTACTCTGCTCACGTTGCTCTTGGGCATCAGGGACCATGTAGCCTGTGGCCAGCCCCCCTCCCCCCGGGGCACCATTCTTGGTTGTGTCCTGTGTGATGCACCAAAATAGATCAAAATGTCTTACACGGGGCATGTGCCACTTGGGTTTCTGTGTGTGTCACTGTGCCTATAGGTCCGTTCCTACACGCATCCGTTCGTATTGTTCTCTGACTGCATATGTGAATGGCATTGTGCACCGGGGTATATTGTCTGTCAGGGTGAATCCATGTGTGTTGTGAATCATTCTATGAGCATATGTGCTTGAGTCACCACGTGCCGTGACGTACGTCAGTGTGCATTTCTCTACGTGCTGGGTGATTGGAGACTGCCATGGGTGTGTCCCTAAGTGCTGTGTGTCTGCACATGTCGTGTTTTGTTCCACAGGTGTGTGATGGCTGAGTGCTTTGTTCACACAGATATGTTGTGTGTGGCATTTGGGGATTGCGAGGTCAATACAGATTGTGTGTTTGTGGAACACCCGTATATGTTGTGTTTGTGTAGCTACGAACGGGCATCATCCTGTGTGAGGGGACTGGGTGTGGCTGTTTGTGTCAGAAGATGTCGTGCCAACTTTGATTGCAGTGTTTGTGCCTGCGTGTGGACAATATTTAAGTGGCCGTGTGTGCCACAGGGCGCTGCCTGCCTCACTAAGTGCCGGTGTGTGTCGCATCATGTGTGTGGTGTCCGAGTGTGGCTGTGAGTTTCAGAGCTTGTCGGGAGTTGTGAGTCACTCGGTGTAGGTTGTGTTGTATGCCCATGGGTGTTATAGGTTCTGTCTCCGGCCATGCCGTGTTTGAGGGTGTTATCACCCTGTGTTGCATGGTGTCCGGGTGTGGCTGAGTGTAGGTGTGTATTACACGCTGCAGACCATTGTGTATGACAAAGCCCGTTGTGTGTTGGTGTGTGTCTTAATCCATGTGGACACACGCCTCTTCCTTGCTCTGCCCCAAGACACACCCAGCCCCTCCTTAGTCTGAGAAGGGGGGTTGGGGAGCCTCCCCTCTGCCCAGGGGCCTCCCCAGCACCTCCCCGCCCTGCCCAGCAGTCACCACCCCCCAGAGGGCACAGGCTCTGCTGTGCCTCAAAGCAAGAGCCCAGAGCGAGGGAGCAGAGCAGGCCGGGGACCTGCAAGCCATAGTGGCTGCTCTTTGTGTGCTGCGAGGTGGGGGACTCTGGGCAGGAAGCTGGCTGAGCCCCAAGACCCCGGGGGCCATGGGCGGGGAGCTGGTGCCGGGCCTGGGGGCCCTGCGGCGGAGAAAGCATCTACTGGAGCAGGAGAGGAGTCTGGCAGGCTGGGCACTGGCACTGGCAGGAATCGGCATCGGACTCATGGTCCTGCACGCGGAGATGCTATGGTTCGGGGGGTGCCTGGTGAGTGGAGGCTGGAGGCTGAGACTCTCGAGTCTTGAGGGAGGAGGGGCTGGAAGCTGAAACTGCTGGGTCTGAGGGAGGAGGGGCCTGGGGGCCAGGACTCTCGGGTCCTGAGTGAGTAGAGGCTGGAGACCCCTGGGTCTGAGAGTGGAGGGGGCTGAGGGCTGGACTCCTGGGACCTAGGGAGGTAAATGCTGGGGGCCCTCTCTGCAAAAGGAAGGGAAGAGGGGTCACAGAGTGTCAGTTTGAAGGTATTGCAATTAGAGAGTTGGAGGTCCAGGAGCCCTGGAGGCCAGGAGGTGGCTGGTCAGATACTTGAGCAGATTAGGGGAGAGGTAACCCCAGGTTCAGTGAAGGGAGGGTGGGGAGAAAGGCTGACTTCTTCCAGTAGGCAGCAGCTCCTTGGTCCTTATCTAAACTCTAATGTTTGCGCAGTATCTCAGAGGCAAAGGGCAGAGACCAAAAGAACTGGCTGGGTGGTGGGGGTGGGAAAAGAAAACAAGCACCGCCCCCCTCCCCCCTCCATCTCCATCATTAAGAAGCTCAGCTTCCCCAGAATCTATGGGCTATTTAGTCTGGGAAATAAGGGAGAGGTAGGTTTATGGTAGCCTGGACTCCTGGGTCCCAGGAGAGGAGAGGCTGGGGCCCGGGTTCCTTAGAGGTGACTTAGAGCGTTTTTAGGGGAAGAGGGGCTGACTTTGAGGATACTGTGAGCGGGGAAGGAAAGAACAAGTGGGGCTAGGACAGGTCGGAGCAGGTTCCCAGCACATTCCAGCCCTGGTCCGGGCAGTGATGGGGGCAGATGAAGGACACGGGTCAGAACTGGCGGCTTGAGGACGGGACAGAATTGCTCAACAGGAAAGGAGGGGGTGGAGATCTGTCTAGGGTAAGGGACGTGGAATTGGGCTGGTTGGAGGGCACTGATTTGAGGATTGAGTTGGGGGGGATTTCTGGGGGACAACACTCAGGCTTGGATTTGGGGGTGGGAGAGGCAGACAGCTTTGAAGTGACCAGGAGCCACACGGACTGTCAGGGCAGGCTGGCTTCCTCTGGCCGGGTGGCCAGGCAAGGGCAGCGGGCACTGAGGGGGTGGGGCCGCCGAAGCCCATGCCAACAGGAAACATGGTCAGGCCGACCCGCCGCTCCCACACTTCAGCACCCCGCCCAGCAGGCGAGGTGAGGACAAGGGAGCCCTGGCAGATGGGAAGGGACAGGGGGTCTTTCCTACGCCACCCCATCCCTCCGCTGCCTCACCTCCAATTGCTTCCCTCTACCACCTGCCAGGCTGCTGCCACCAGCACGGGGACTCTGGAATCTGCTGCAGCTCTCTGAGCCTCAGTTTCCCCAACTGGAAACCGGCGGTGAGGGTTGAAATACATGATCCGAAGGGTCCTCCTCAGCCCCCTTTCTATGACTGCCTTGACAACACCCGTGTCCCCTCCCCACCTCCATCGTAATCTAATAAACTCATTTTGCAGGGATCCAGACACCTGCTCGCCAGGAGGGAAGGGCTGGAGGAGAGGCAGGTGCCAGACCCCACCGATGCAGGGGAACGTGATAGAGATAGTGGGGCGGGAGAGGGAGGGTGGTGAGAGGTACCGAGAGGCAGAGATACACAGAGAGACCGAGACAGAGAGAGACCAAGACAAAGATGCAGTAAGAGACGGAGTGGTACAGACAGAGAAGGGGGTTGGGGATTCGGGGCAAGAGGAATTGGAAAGGAGAGAGGACCACCAGAGAAGTGGATTGCAGAGTGGGGAGGAGGTTGGGTCTAGTGGGATGTTCTTTGGGACAAACTAAAGAGGGGGACAGGGAACTGGGGAGCCACAGAAGGATGAAGGGGTGGGGAGGGCTAGGGACAACAGCGCCATTGTTCGGGGAAGGGGGGCAGGAAACTGGCCCTCTTCCCCTGCACAGAGGGGGGCCCTGGCCGGGTCAGGGGAGCTGGCAGTGTTTTAGGAGAAACAGGTGCTGAGCTCAGAGTGGGAGCCCAGGTGGCCCCTTCCCCCTGACACCACCTCCCAGGCAGAGATACACACACACACCCCCTCCTAGGGAATCCAGCAGTCCCAGTCCCCTCTAAATCCCTTCCTCAAGAATTCTAGATTCCTCCAAGGTATTGCCACACAAAGACAGGGGAGAAAACTTCCTGTGGTTTCTGGAGGCCATGTGCTTCTGGGCAGCTCTGCCCTGGGCTTAGAGCCAGGAGAGAGCGCAGGAGGTGGGGAGGGGGGCAGAGGAGACACACGGGGCAGCAGGACTGGGGGGCCTTTCTCAGAGCTGGGGCTGGGGTCTTAGGAACCCAGCCCCCTGGATGAGGGCAGGGGAGGTGTCACTCATTCCTTGGGGCCTGAGTGATAGTTTCTAGGCTCCTCAGGAACTGCGGAGGGCGGGCGGGGAGGGGGGGGCGGGGGGAGGGGAGGGACCTGAAGTTGCTTTCTAGGGCAGAGACCAGCTGGGTGGGAAGGGAAGGGGAGGGACCACTTTTTAGAAGCTAAATGTCTGTTTCTAGACACCCCCCCATACACACACACACACACACACACACACACACACACACACACAACTGAGGAACTATTATTGATGGGGACCAGTACAGGGGAATTAGGAAGGAATGTGAGTTTCAAGGTCTTCCCTCAGGGGTGTGGTCCTAGCAGAAGAGCTGAGGAGGAGGGTGAACACGGCACCTGGGCCAGGGCTGTCCCCGTGGGAAGGAAGAGGGCACTCTCCCTGGGGACCAGATGATGGTTTTGAGACTTCCCCAGACCTGAGGCATCAGGAGGAACTGGGCTGGGGGCTGGGAGTTAGGAGGCTAGAAAATTGGGACTGGAGAAGGGATGGCGGTTTGGGAAGAGTGCAGCGGGGACTGAGGGAGACCTAGGATCTCACCCCTTTCTCTCTCCCTCCCAACAGTGGGCGATCCACCTGTTCCTGGTTAAATGCATGATCAGCATCTCCACGTTCTCGCTCCTTTCCCTTATTGTGGCCTTTCACACCAAAGAGGTCCAGGTAGGCCCCCAGCCCCTTCCTAGCTCCCCTCAGCCCACCCCCACGCCCTGTCGGCTCACACTTCCCACTTCCTGGGCTGAGTAATGAGCTTCCTCCACCCTGAGATACATCCACACCCTCATCCACCCGGAGGGGATGAACCACGGACAGACAGACAGCCCCCCCGAGCAGCCCTGACCTTCCTCCACCTGCTGCCCTGTCCAACCTTGCACACCGGTAGATGCTGAGAGTTCCTGCCCCCAGGCCTCTGTCCACTCTGTCCCAGGTTGCCTCACACAAGACACAGCCTCCCAGATCTCACTTCTCCACCCCTGAGTCCCTACCTGTTCCTGTCCCAACAACCCAAGATCCTAGCCCTGTGCCCGCAGGTCCTTCCCCACTGCTGAGCTCCCCACCTCTGTGCCAACGACTCCACAGACCCAGAAGCCCTTCCCACCCGTATCCCCCCCTCCCATCTCATGTCTCAACCCACACTGGACTCTCCACCCCTTCCCCTCTCATCCCATCCCCCACATCCCCAGATCCTGTTTCCTTCCCCCCACACCTCTGCAGTATAAAATGAGGGTTATTGGTCGAGTGTGGTGACGCCCCTTGCAGTGCCTGGCACACAAGATGTGCTCAGTAAGAAGTACACATTATCATTAAAGCAGTCATTCGAATAGTTAAGTGGCCTGAGAGCCCTGGGCCTCAGTTTCTGCATCTATAAAATGGGGGTAAGAATATTTTCAATCTCACTGTCTTGTGAGCATTCACTGAGTCACACACATAAAGAGGACAGCGCAATGCCTGGCACCTCCAAAGTGCCCTGTAAATGTTGGCTATTATCATTGCTAATGGGATGATGGCAATTACTACTGCATCCCCAGAAACTGGAGTTAGGACATAGCTCTATGGATGTGGAATGTAAGTTCTTGGAGAGGCAGGGGTTTTGTTTTGTTTGTTTTGTCCACCCATATCCTCAATATATCTCAATATATGGAACAATGTCGGGCATACAATAGGCACTCAATAAGTGTTTCTGGGCTGGACGTTCTGGAAGTGGGCTGAAACTAGGGGGAGAAGGTGGAGAGATGTCTTCCTCGGGTCCTGCCCTGCCCCTTCCCACCCTCCCGGGCCCCATGCCCTGCGCTATCTGCCTCCCTCTCCGGCCCCGCGGGCGCGCCCCCCTTATCTCCCCGCGCAGGCTGGGGAGCGGGCGCCTGACCTTCGTGTGACCCCCCTCCTTCTCCATCCGTTCCCCTCCCTGCAGCTGTTCATGACGGACAACGGGCTCCGGGACTGGCGCGTGGCGCTGACCGGGCGGCAGGCGGCGCAGATCGTGCTGGAGCTGGCTGTGTGCGCGCTGCACCCGGCGCCAGTGTGGCGCCCGCCGTGCGCGCAGATCTCGGGGTCCCCGCAGACGGCGGTCACGCAGTCCAGGCCGAGCTTCCTGGGCCAGGCGGAGGCGCTGCTGTCGCTGGCCATGCTGCTGCGCCTGTACCTGGTGCCCCGCGCCCTGCTTCTGCGCAGCGGCGTCCTGCTCAACGCCTCCTACCGCAGCATCGGCGCGCTCAACCAGGTCCGCTTCCGCCACTGGTTCGTGGCCAAGCTGTACATGAACACGCACCCCGGCCGCCTGCTGCTCTGCCTCACGCTTGGCCTCTGGCTCACCACCGCCTGGGTGCTGTCGGTGGCCGAGAGGTGAGGGTGCGGGGGGGCGGGGAGGGCGGGAAGGGACGGTACCTGGAGCCTCTGGAGGAGCCGCTTACAACCACCATCGCTCTGTACCGTGGTGCAGGTTGGGACTCCCTGGGACCAAGAAGTGGAGAAAGCCTATCGCCCCAAAGCCTTTCCTCCATCTGCAGTCTCCAGTCTCCCCAGACACACACACACACACCATAGGAAGCCCTGCCCTTCCTGCTTCCAAATCTCTCCTGCCTCAGGTTTCCAGGCATCTGTTCAGTCTCAACACGCAGGCTCTGGGCCCTGGCCAAGGGTTGCACCTGCTTTGGAGGAAGGGGACGTCTTTTCCAAATTAGCACAGATGCACTGTAGGTGCTCCCAGTGACCCCCGGGCTGCGCCAGAAGGGAATTCCGTGCAGAGAATTGGTATGGGAATTCGAGACCCCCTGCTGGACTTTGAACTGATGCTGGAACTGTACCCCTCAGGGCCTCCACTTACGTTACAGATAAACAAATTGGGGGTAATCTTAGCCAGTGGTTCTCAAAGTGTGGTTCTGGACCAGCAGCATCTCCTGGGAACTGGTTGCAAATCCAAACTCGCAGGCCCCACCCGGATCTGTGGAATCCAAAACTCTGGTGGGTTGGGCCCAGCAATCTTTTTTAACAGTTCACGCTGAAGCTGGCTGAAATTTGAGAACCTCTGGTTTCGTACATCTGGCAAAGGATTCTTGAGGGGAGATGGAGAATGGGAAGAACTGGCCTTAGATCTCTCCTCTCTGAGCCTCTGTTTCCGCATCTATAAAATGGGTATCAAAATCCACCATCTTTAAGGTCTCCCTGGCAATTCTAATCTTTCATGATTTTAAACTCATTCATCTCACAGGATCTCAGTTTTCTCAGTTGGGAAATTGGTCAGGATCAGTAAATGATCCTCCCACCAATTTTCTCACCTGAAAAATGGGAGGATGGGGAGGGAGCCAAATTTCTAAATCTGTTTGAGGCAGAAGTCCTCAAACTTGAATGTATTTTGGGATGAAGGGGTTGGAGCTCAACAGGGCAGATTCAGTCGCCACCTCCAGACACCAATTTAGTGGGTTTGAGGTGTCTGGGGCCCTGGTGAGTGATGCTTTCCCTGCTTTGGCCTAACTGTGGGTCAAAGTTAGACAAATCCTGATTATCCATCCTTTCCATGGCTGGACCTAAATGTCCCCTCCTATGAAGTGAGGGGAAAAGAGGCAGAGTCTGCCAAGCCTTTTTATTTATTTTTTTAAAGTGCATTTATTTCCTTATTTTAAAGATTTATTATCTATTTTATTTTATTTACTTTTGGCTGTGTCGGGTCTTGGTTGCGGCATGCGGGATCTTTTGTTGCAGCGCGTGGGCTTCTCTCTAGTCGTGGTGCGCAGGTTTTCTCTTCTCTATTTGTGGCATGCAGGCTCCTGGGCGCGTGGGCTCTGTGGTTTGCGGCACGCAGGCTCTGGTTGAGGTGCGCAAGCTCAGTAGTTGTGGTGTGCAGGCTTAGTTGCCCTGCAGCCTGTGGGATCTTAGCTCCCTGACCAGGGATTGAACCCGTGTCCCCTGCACTGTAAGGTGGGTTCCTTACCACCGGACCACCAGGGAAGTCCCCCGTCAAGCCTTTTTAGAGTCCCACCTTTTTAGTCCTGATAGGGCCACCTCTAGGCCATAGAGCATCTTTGCGGAAATTAGAAAAAGGTGCCCCTTCCTTTGAGTGGATGCAGCCCCCTGCCGGGTCTGACAAGTGGACTTCAGGCTGGGTGTCTGCCCCCCTCTCAACCCCTCAACCACACGCTCTGAATGTAGCAGCCCCGGTAGCCTAGCTGAAACCAAAAAGGCTTTGGAATTGGTCGGATCCAGGTTCAAATGCCACAGCCCAGAGTGGTTAAGCATCTTGCCCAGGTCACACAGCAAGGAGGAGGCCAGGCAGGCTCTCCAAAGCCCAGAACTTAACTGGCTTTTTCTGAGTCCTTCTTGCAACAACTGTGGGTGTGTGCTAAGAAAGAGGGTATCAAACATCACAGGAACCCCAGAATTAACCCACTCTTCCCCACAGACAGACCGTTAATGCCACCGGGCACCTTTCAGACACACTGTGGCTCATCCCCATCACATTCCTGACCATCGGCTACGGGGACGTGGTGCCGGGTACCACATGGGGCAAGATTGTCTGCCTCTGCACTGGGGTCATGGTGAGTACACCCACTCAGGGACCCTGCCTTTATCCCACAGTGCTCATCCCCTGGGCCCCAGGAAACCACAGAGCCAACTAAGGCACTCAGGGACACCCCCAAGAAACTCGGGTGTCTGGTCCCCCACAGCCCCATTCCCTGTCCAGGACACAAACACTAGCCTCATTTCCTTTGAAAATCCAGAAATCCATCCCCTGAGTCCTCGCTCTCTCCAGAACCTAGGACCCAGCCCTCATCCTCCTCGGGAACACAGGCCCCTGACCTCCCAGCCCCATTTCCTCCCAGATTCCAGGAGTCCAGTCCCAAGCCCCACCAAGACTCAGGTATCTTGCCCTCTCCCCCCGCTTTACCCTCTCAATCATCCAGGACTCAGGTACCTGGTTTCCCAGCTCTAGGCTCTTCCAGGACCCAGGAATCCAGCCTCCCAGCCTCCATTAAAGTTATTTATTGCGTTTAGACATCAAGAGCATGCCTGTGGACTCAGGCTGCCTGGGTTCAAATCCTGCTTCTGCCCACTTCCTAGCTGGGAGTCAGCCACACAATCTTTCTGGGTCTCAATTTCCTCATCTATAAAATGGGGATGCTGATACCAGTGTACTCCTCACGGGGTTCCTGAGAAGACGAAATGAATTAAACCACGTAAAGGGTCTCAAACACAGAAAATGCTCGGTAACTGGGTCAGGGGGTGGCGATGCGGAAGCTGTTGTTGTAACTGGTTCCAGGCGTCCGGCTGCCCCTACCCCAGCTCTTGTGCCCTCAAGGATGAGGCAGAGGCTCCCCAAGCACCAGACTCCAGCCTCCTCCCCAGAGTCGGCCTCCTCCTAAATCTAGACATCTGCCCCCTTCCCCTCATAGACCCAGCACCCAATGCCTTGGCCTTCACCTCCCTGTGAGATCTGGCTCCCTTCACCCACAGGAATTCAAGCCCCCAGCCCTGATTTGTCCCGGGAAGGACATGGTGAATCCCCCAGTCCTGGGTCCACAGGTGATGCATGGGGGGAAATGTGACAGCCCCCTTCCCTCCAGCAGTGAGTCTTTGTGACTAGGAAAGAGGGGCAGGGACTCAGCCAAGGACACACTCCCAAAGGGTCAGGGACCCTCAGGGCTGCCTGGGACCTCCTCCCTCATTTGACAAAAGGAGAAACAGAGATAAGGCGATTTGCGGTCGAGCTCACAGCCAACTCCTAGCTGAGAGGTTCCAAGGTACAATGAAATTATAACGGCTAACTTTTATTGGGCACATACTCTGTGCCAGTCTCTGCTCTAAAGGTGTCAACTTATGGAATCCTCGGAGTAATACTGTGAGGGTGTGCACATTTTACAGATAAGAAACTCAGACCCTAAGAGATTAGATAACTTGCTCTGAAGCTGGGCTTGAAAGCCAAGCAGTTCCAGAGCCAAGGTTTACAGCTAGTAATTATTCTGAGGGTCAAGAGTTGAAACATGGGGTGGGGGAAGACTTCAGGAGATTCATTCTAACTCCAGGTGCTACAGAGCAGTTGGGATTTGTTGGGGCCTTGAAGGATCAGAGGCCTCGAGAAGGAAGGGAGAAGAGTGAGACCAAGGTGCTCAGGCAGGTGAGGGCCGAGTTGCCTGGGACGGAAGCTGGGCAGAGGAAGAAGAGCGGCCTGGACCTTGGAAGGCCTTGAGAGCTGCACTAAGAAGTCTGGGGCAGTGGGAGCCTAGAAGGAGATTAGGGTGAGGGCATCAGGGACATAACTGGATGTTTGATCTCCCTGGGGTCAGGGTGGAGTGAGGGAAAGGCTGGAGACTGTCCAGAAGGGAGAGGATGTGGCCAGAGCTGGGCAGAGGCTGTAGGGGTGGGGAGGAGGGGGAGGACACCCTCGCTGACCTGACAGCCCACTGTACCGTGGGGAGGAAAGGGTCCCGCAGGAGCCTGAGGTCTGCTCCTTGCCCAGAACCAGCCCTTCTCCCCAATCTCCAATCACACTTAACCAAAGAGAACATGAGCTTCCCTGGTGGCGCAGTGGTTAAGAATCCACCTGCCAATGCAGGGGACACAGGTTCGAGCCCTGGTCCGGGAAGATCCCACATGCCACAGAGCAACTAAGCCCGTGAGCCACAACTACTGAGCCTGCGCTCTAGAGCCCCCGAGCCACAACTACTGAGCCCATGCGCCACAACTACTGAAGTCCGCGCACCTAGAGCCCGTGCTCTGCAACAAGAGAAGCCACAGCAATGAGAAGCCCGCGCACCACGACAGAGTAGTCCCCACTCGCCACAACTAGAGAAAGCCCGTGTGCAGCGACGAAGACCCAATGCAGCCAAAAAATAAATAAATTTATTTTTTTTTAAAAAGAGAGAGAACATTGTGATGGTGTAAATACCGCACCTAGGAGTTGGACTCGGACGCATGATTTTATGATCCCAGCTCCACCACTGGGAGCTGTGGGACCCTGGTTCTCTCTGGGCCGGTTTGCTTGTCTGTCAACTAGCGGTGGTGATGCCTGCTGTCTGTGGCTGTTGGGAGGGCTCAAGGAGAGAGAGAGTTGGTGGCACACGGCTGGTCCTCAGATCCCCACGGGCCTTGTGTCATAGTGCCTGCTGTGCCCACAGGGGGTCTGCTGCACAGCCCTGCTGGTGGCCGTGGTGGCCCGGAAGCTGGAGTTTAATAAGGCAGAGAAGCACGTGCACAACTTCATGATGGATATTCAGTATACCAAAGAGGTGAGGGGGGACTCCAGCACCCAGAGCACACCCCTTCCACAGCCCCAGGATCCAGGCCCCCGGCCCCTCCTCCCTCAGACTCAGGATCCAGTTACCCGGCCCCTCCTCCCTCAGACCCAGGATCCAGACCCCGGGCCCCTCCTCCCAGAACCCTAGGAGGACTATCTCGCTTGACACTGTGAAACCCACCCCCAGATGAAGGAGTCGGCCGCCCGAGTGCTGCAAGAGTCCTGGATGTTCTACAAACATACACGCAGGAAGGACTCTGGAGCCGCGCGCAGGCACCAGCGCAGGCTGCTGGCCGCCATCAACAGGTGAGGACCTCTGTGCGTGCGCACGCCATGTCCAAGTCTCTTCCTCTCTGCAGGGTGCACGCGCATGCGCGTGTGTGTGTGTGACCAAGCATGAACGCGTGCCCAGGTCAGGATGCCCATGTGTTGTATCACTGAACGGATGCCCACCTGGACCTCACAGTGACTCTGCGTGATGGTTTCGTTTACATGTCTCAGAGTGTCTGTGGGCCTGGATGCCCGGGTCTCTACGTGGGAGGCGGGCTCATGGGTGCAGCCACCCCTTCTCATCCCACCTCTGAGCTAGGGCCACTTTGACCCCCGCATTTTTTTACCCCCAGGTTCCGCCAGGTGCGGCTGAAACACAGAAAGCTCCGGGAAAAAGTGAACTCTATGGTGGACATCTCCAAGGTACTGGGATCCCATGAGAGGGGGTCTGGGAGAAGAGGGAGGTTGGGGGCAGCTGGTAAGGAGATCTGGCCCTGGAATAGGGAACGCTGGCACACACAGGCACTCACTAAAGGTTTGTGGCTGAACGAACGAATGAATGAATAAGTGAATGATGCAATAGCGTTTCTCATGTAAGGTGCGGTTTCCTTTGAAACTTAAATAACTTGTACAAAGAACTCCAGTGTTCGATGTGAAATTATCTCCATTGTCAAGTTACTTACATGTGGACGGATATAAAATTCCTTTCAACTATGACTCTTATACAACAATAAAACCAAAGCAAATTGACAAACCAAGTTCAGACACAAAGGGCAAAGCAATAAAATGCGAATTAACAGCACTGACACACGGACAGATGGAAAACTCAATCTGTGTTGCTATTGTGAAGAGGGGGCCCAGGAGCGCTGGGCAGCCTTGCCTGGCCAAGGGGTGACTCAGCTTGCCCTCCTTCTCCTGGGTCCCCTTGATTCTGAAGTGCTCGAGTAGGTGACATCATGTACCCCGGCTTGGCTCACAGCACCTCTTGCTTATCCGGTAGCCTCTGCTTTTTTCTCATTAGTCCACGACAATTCAAACAGTGGCCCTTGGCCCCAATACCATGGTAAACACAGCCACAGATGCCAGCCCCTAAACTGCATGGTGGTGGCCTAAATCTGCCGGAATTGGCAGGTCATGATTTCCAAGATTATCCACCCGGCCCAAAACACGGAAGTCAAGAGTTCTCATAGAAAGCTCACACACTCTCAAGGACGAAGCTGTGAATCCTAGTTTGAGAAGGCAGAGAAAGGGCTCTGTGGATTGTGAAGTCAGGCAGTCATCAATTACACAAAGATTTAAGTGAGCACCTACTAAGTTCTAGGGCCTCCCTGATCCAGGTGCTGCCTTGGGCGTGTCATTTAACTGCTCCAGGCCTGTTTCCTCAGCTCTTAAAAATAGAAACAGGATTCCCACTGCCCACACTTTTAGGAGGATTTTAAACTATAAAAAGCACCAGGCCAAGTTGCTGGGCGGTGGCAGGTGGTTGATAAGGTACCTGATACTATTGAGGATAATCCTCCAAGGCCTGTAAGGACTTAGTAAATGCTGGTTCCGCTGCCTTACTCCACGGGGCAGGGAGAGTCTCCCCCAGCCACTGATCCCTCTGACCTCTCTCTGCCCAGATGCACATGATCCTCTGTGACCTGCAGCTGGGTCTGAGCACCTCACACCAGGCCCTGGAGAAGCAGATTGATGCGCTGGCAGGGAGGCTAGACACCCTGACCGAGCTGCTTAGCGCTGCCCTGGGTCCACGGCAGCTTCCAGAACCAAGCCAGGAGGCCACGTAGCTGGTAAGGGAGCTGGGACTTGGGCAGGAGAACATCCTGGAGGAAGGGTGCCTGTGGCCAGCACTCCATGTGACTAAGGGGGTGGGGGATGGGTGGCCTGGAGGTGAGGCCACCCTTTCTCTTCCGCTTTGGCTCTGTCTGGATGGAGGGACTCCAAGTTCGGGGCTGGACCAGCAGCGAAGGAAACAGACGTTCCATCCCCCCTTCACAGACTCTCAGTACCCGCTCTCTCTTTCTTTGCTTGGTCTCTGTCTCTGTCTCTTCCTCTGGTGTCTGGCCTGCTTGTCTATCCATCTCTCTGTTTGTCTCCCCAGGACCCAGCCAGGAAGAACCAGGCTACTTTCCCCAGGATTAAGGTCAAGGACATTCTCTCTGCTACTCCTAACCCAGCCCCATGCATAAAGCCAGTTAAGCGTAAGGACCGAGGGGGGGCCACACCTTGGGGTGGGTTGACTCCCTGATGGCTGCTGGCGGGGACACTAGCTGAAGGAGGGAGGCCGTGGCCCATCCCCACCGAGGCCCCAAATGGGAAAATGGTCACCCCTGTCCCACATACCCTGTGCCTGGGGACTGGGACTCCTGAGTCCCAGAGGAGGAGGGGAGCGGGGGCCCAGAGTCCAAGATCCTGGACTGCATCAGTTACCCGCTGACCAGCACAGATGAAGGAACGAGGCCCGAGGCAGAAGGCAGAGCCCCCTGGCGGGAGATCGAGGAGGACACCAATTCTCCAGAGCTGCAGAGAATTATCTGGTGGGGGAGAAGGTGGGACCTGGGGGGAAGGGTGAAGCTCACCAGTCTCTGCTCTTATACTTTGTAATAAATGTTAAACAAAGTCAGAAGAAGTTGCTGTTTCTTTCGAAACATATCCACACTCCAAACAGGCAGGTCAGCCAGTGGAACGCCCTTGCCCTGTCTGAACCTGCTTCCCCATCTATAAAACAGAGGCCTCTAAGAAGTATCCTCCCAGGTCTGTAGGCTGGGGAGTCCTCAACTCCCACCTGGCCCCAGCCCAGATCTGTGGTGAAGAGCAAGGGCTTTCAATTCAGGCCCAGGAGCCCAGCCCCCCAGCCCCTCCTCCCTCAGACCGAGGAGTCCAGGCCCCCAGCCCTCCTCCCTCAGATTTGGATCAGGGTCCAAATCCTGGCTCTGCCAACCACTGACTGTGTGACTTTGGGCAAGTGGCTTCACCTCTGAACATTTCACTTCACCTGTAAGATAGGGCCACCTTCCCATGGGTCAGCTGTGAAGATTAAAACTGGGAGTGCACAGAGGGTCAGGTATTTAGTAAGAACAAATACAGGCGAGAACTTAATCATTTTTATTAGTGCTACTGATTTTCAGACACAATGAATACGGGGCTGCCCTTTCTCTTTTTTCTACTGCCCTTTAACCCTCTCTACTCATATCCCACCAGAACCTAGATGAAAACTCACCTATCAGGAGACTAACAGGAATTCCAAACCATCCTACGTACTTGTTTTGTACCTGCTAGGACTAAGACAGAAAAAGGAAAGGGGGCTGGCACTTACAGAGGTCCTCCTGTACGCCCAGCTCTGCGCTCCTGTTTTGTAAGTCACCACCACCACTGCCCGCCCCACTCCACCCCATTGTACAGATACAGAAACTGAGGTTTCAAGAGGAGCAGGGCCTAGAGGGCCTGGATTCACACCCAGCTCATCCCACTGCAGAGCCCTCCCTCTCTGCCCTGCTTGAGGTGAGCCAAAGACAGAGCAGCCTTGGACCCTAAACCTAGGTCTCGTTTCCCACAGCCGCTTCGTTCCACTTGCAGAGGCTGATTCATCCTCGCTTCCCTTGATTTGAGGGGAAGCCCAGGCTGCGAGTCATCCTTCTCTGCTGAGCTATCTTTGGATTTCCCTGCAAGTCCACAGCCAGCCTCCCCCTCAGCCCCAAGAGCTAAACTGGGGTTTGCACCACCCACTGCCGCAGACAGCCCTTCCTCTGGACGCCAGCCCATCTGCGGGAAAGAGGAAACAGGAACATTTCCAACACCCTACCCCTGCAGTAAGCCCTCCTTAGTGATGCCAGATACCCTGCCGAACTCATTCCTCCAGGACCACCCTTTCCTAGTTGTACTTGGCTTCAGCGGGCAAACTCTTTCTTACTCCTCCTTTGGGCCCCTGCTTAGATGCCCCCTCCTCCAGGAAGCCCTCTCTGAAGCTCCCATAGCCCCACGAACCTGTCTCTATTACGATAATAATATTTATTGGGCAAAGCCCCAAGTTAAGTCCTTTATATAAATGATCTCACAAAATCTCTACAAAAGGAGACAAGGTGGTATTACTGGTCCCATTTTACAGATGGGACCTGAGGAAGCTGAGGCACAGAGATTAAGAGCCCTGCCCAAAGCCACAGCAAAGAGATGGGGGAGCTGGGATTTGACCCAGGTGGCCAGGCTCTGGAGCCCCAGCACTTAGCCAACCAGCCCATTCATTCACTCAGAGATCCCTACACCCTATTTTAATTTTTACTCTGTTGCGTCTTCAATGTCAAGGGCCTGGCATATACCAGGCCTCAGTGAATATCACTGAATGAACACACTACCTGGGATGGCTGGAAGCTTCTCACCCTCTACCACATGTTGGTTTCTTCTGGGACAAGGGACGAACTGGATATAAGGGGCTTTTAACTAAGAAACTAAGAGCACACGTGAGAGCGCTCCTGTTCTGAGTTATCTCAGATCTGCCCCCGCCACCCTGCTCCCACTCTCCACTGTGGAGCTCAGGTCCTGACCTCTCCCTCCAGCAGTCTCTGCTCTCCCCCTCACACAATCAGCACTTCCTGAAGGCCCTGCACCAGGGGCAGGGCTGCAGGCATAAGTCAGAGGGCTCTGCCCCCAGGGGCTCAGTCTCATGGTGATTTTGGCAACTTCCCCCTCCTACTTCTGTTTTGCCTCCATGCCCACGAGAGGACTGGGTGGGGAAAAGTGGGTCC
This sequence comes from Delphinapterus leucas, assembly GCF_059928025.1. Lineage (NCBI taxonomy): Eukaryota > Metazoa > Chordata > Mammalia > Artiodactyla > Monodontidae > Delphinapterus > Delphinapterus leucas. The sequence continues at coordinate 11,195,936 of NC_143148.1, forward strand.
AGAGAGGGCTGGAGGGCTTACCAGGGTTAGAGAGCCAGTCAGGAGCTGGGGCCACCCCATCCCCCACCCCAACCATGCCCCAGACATGCCCTTCCTCTGCTCAAAACCCTTCCATGGTTCCCACCTGCCCTTCTCTCAAAGTCTGGCTCCTAGTCCTAGCTCATTTTTTCTCTTCTTGCAGGATCTTAGCTCCCTGACCAGGGATTGAACCCGCACCCCCTGCAATGGAAGCGCAGAGTCTTAACCACTGGACTGTCAAGGAAGTCCCCACTCAATTTTCTTTCATTGAGATTTATTTTACATAAACACCACAAATTTTAAATGTGGCCTCAATAGATTTTTTACAAAAGAATTTACCTGAGCAACTACCACTCAGCTCAAGCTTGAAGTTTCTGGGCCCCTAAAAACTCTCACGCCCCTCCCATCTTGATTCCTTTTGCCCAATTTTGAACTCTGAAGGGAGCCCTGCTGCACACCCCGGTGTGTACCTGCTTCTTGGTACCAGCCAGGTGCACATTCGTTTTTACTACAGAATGGTGTTACTACGCGCACAGGCCTCACCTGGGGGGGCTCTTCAGGCTCTGCACCCCCCTGCCCCTGCCTCTAGCCTCCCCATCCCCTCCCTGTCATGGCTGCTAATGATTCTGCACCCAATTCCAGTGTGTGAGGGTCTTTTTCCCCCATGCCAAGCAATTCTCAGACACCACAGTCGACTCAATCCTGACACTGTCTACCTGGAGACAGCGTCAGATTCCACAGGTTAAGGGTTCAGTCCTACAAGACTGCCCCCTACCCTCACCCCTTCAGATGCCAATTTCAAGTCCAGGCTGTCACCCATGCTTCTGACCAACTGGCTACAGATCCAACAACCCCCTTCCTTGGTTCGATGAGTGGCTCACAGAACTCAGAGACATGCTTGATTTACTAGATTACTGGTTTCTTATAAAAGGATATAACTCAGGAACAGCCACGTGGAAGAGGTGCATAGGACAAGGTATGGGGAAGGGGCAGGGAGCTTCCATGACCTCTCTGGGCACCACTCTCCCCAAATCTCCATGTGTTCGCCAACCTGGAAGCTCTCCAAACCCTGTCCTTTGAGGTTTTCTACGGAAGCTTCATTGCACAGTCATGACTGATTAAATCATTGAACTTCCGTGACTAATTCAACCTCCAACCCCTCTCCCCTCCCTGGAGACCTGGAAGTTCTGACCCTCTAATCATCCAGTTGGGTCCCTTGGCACCCAGCCCCTATCCTTAGGTTACCTAGGTGCTTTCCAAAGCCACCTCATTAACATAAAAAAACACACCCTTATTACCCTGTTCCAAAGGGTTTAGGAGCTCTGTTCCAGACTCAGGGGACAAAGACCAAATACATATTTATTATAAATCACAGTATCACAGCTGCTCCAGCCACAGGGCTCTTCCCTCCCAAAGATTCTCTGTCATAATTGCCCACCACTCTCCTGGCCCTTTTGCCCCATCCATGTAGAACAAACATGGCCAGTATCTGTCCAGTTCTTTATGATGGTTGGTAAAGGAAGCTGTATCATCTACATCAACACCAGACTGCAGTCCAAGGACCTGTTTTGAGCTTTTCTGCTGTGTGGGATTACTGCTAACACATAAAAACTAGGAGAGTGCTTTTCACTATTTGGAGGCAATGTCAAATGGTAACACTTTCCTTTCTTCTACCAGGATGAGCTGGCCCTTCTTCAATTCAAGTCCAAGCCCTGTCTCCACTTGTAACCAGGCTGCACCCTCTCTCGCCTCCTTGAGGGCCTGGGTCCTAAGTCTCCTGCCTCATCCATTTTCCCTGCTATTGAAACAGGAGGCAAGGGGCAGGGCACAGCCTTTAAAAGAATGACATAGCCAAAGGACATGACAAAAACTGGTTAGAAACAACTAAGTCCAAGATGGCGGAAGATTCAACTTCCAGTGGAACTTGAGCCTCATTATCTGCTCATTGTAATACATTAGTTAAATGAAACACCCACCAGCGCCATGACAGGTCTCAGGACAAGCATAAAAGGTCAAAAAGTGTGCTGTGGTGCAATTCCTGGAAATCCACGCCCATTCCCCTGAAAGAGATGGAATAATCCTTCCACTCATTAGCCTATGAAGTTACCCAGTCCATAAAAATTAACCACCCCATATTTCAGGGCCTCTCGCCTTCTGAGATGGCCCACACTCTGTCTGTGGAGTGTGTTTCTCTCTAAATAAATCCACTTCTTACATATCACTTTGTCTCTCACTGAATTTTTTCTGCAAGGAGACATCAAGAACGTGAGCTTCATTTAGTCCTGAGACCAGGTGTGTCATCTCAATTAAAAGGCCATGGGGAAGACGGCGGAGTAGAAGGACGTGCGCTCACTCCTGCTGTGAGAACACTGAAATCACAACTAACTGCTGAACAGGAAGACACTGGAACTCACCAAAAAAAGATACCCCACATCCAAAGGCAAAGGAGAAGCCGCAATGAGATGGTACGAGGGGCGCAATCCCAATAAAATCAAATCCCATAACCGATGGGTGGGTGACTCACAAACTGGAGAACACTTATACCACAGAAGTACACTCGCTGGAGTGAAGGTTCTGAGCCGCACGTCAGGCTTCCCAACCTGGGGGTCCGGCAACAGGAGGAGGAATTCCTAGAGAATCAGACTTTGAAGTCTAGTGGGATTTGATTGCAGGACTTCGACAGGACTGGGGGAAACAGAGACTCCACTCTTGGAGGGCACACACAAAGTAGTGTGTGCATCGGGACCCAGGGGAAGGAGCAGTGACCCCATAGGAGACTGAACCAGACCTACCTGCTGGTGTCGGAGGGTCTCCTGCAGAGGTGGGGGGTGGCTGTGGCTCACCATGGGGACAAGGACACTGGCAGCACAAGTTCTCAGAAGTACTCCTTGGCACAGGCCCTCCCAGAGTCCGCCATTATCCCCACCAAAGAGCTGGGTAGGCTCCAGTGCTGGGTCACCTCAGGCCAAACAACCAACAGGGAGGGAACCCAGCCCCACCCATCAGCAGACAAGCCAATTAAAGTTTTACTAAGTTAGGCCCACCAGAGCAACACCCAGCTCTACCCACCACCGGTTGCTCCCATCAAGAAGCTTTCACAAGCCTCTTTGAGAGCTTTATCTACCAGAGGGCAGACAGCAGAAGCAACAGGAACTACAATTCTGCAGCCTGTGGAAGGAAAACCACATTCACAGAAAGACAGACAAGATGAAAAGGCAGAGGACTTTGTACCAGATGAAGGAACAAGATAAAACCCCAGAAAAACAACTAAATGAAGTGGAGATAGGCAACCTTCCAGAAAAAGAATTCAGAATAATGATAGTGAAGATGATCCAGGACCTGGGGAAAAGAATGGAGGCAAAGATCAAGAAGATGCAAGAAATGTTTAACAAAGACCTAGAAGAATTAAAGAATAAACATCTAGAAGAATTAAAGAACAAACAAACAAAAAAAGAAAAAACAAACAGAGATGAACAATACAATAACTGAAGTGAAAAATACACTAGAAGGAATCAAAAGCAGAATAACTGAGGCAGAAGAACGGATAAGTGACCTGGAAGACAGAATGGTGGAAATCACTGCCACAGAACAGAATAAAGAAAAAAGAATGAAAAGAAATGAAGACAGCCTAAGAGACCTCTGGGACAACATTAAACATACCAACATTCTCATTATAGCGGTCCCAGAAGGAGAAGAGAGAAAGGAAGGACCTGAGAAAATATTTGAAGAGATTATGGTAAAAAACTTCCCTAACATGGGAAAGGAAATAGCTACCCAAGTCCAGGAAGCACAGAGAGTCCCAGGCAGGATAAACCCAAGGAGAAATACGCCAAGACACACAGTAATCAAACTGACAAAAATTAAAGAAAAAGAAAAATTATTGAAAGCAGCAAAGGAAAAACAACAAATAACATACAAGGGAACTCCCGTAAGGTTAACATCTGATTTCCCAGCAGAAACTCTACTAGCCAGAAGGGAGTGGAACAATATATTTAAAGTGATGAAAGGGAAGAACTTACAACCAAGATTACTCTACCCAGCAAGGATCTCATTTAGATTCGACGGAGAAATCAAAAGCTTTACAGACAAGCAAAAGCTAAGAGAATTCTGCACCACCAAACCAGCTCTACAACAAATGCTAAAGGAACTTCTCTAAGTGGGAAACACAAGAGAAGAAAAGGACACACAGAAACAAACCCATAACAATTAAGAAAATGGTAACAGGAACATACATATCGATAATTACCTTAAACGTGAATGGATTAAATGCTCCAACCAAGAGACACAGGCTCGCTGAATGTATACAAAAACAAGACCCAGGGCTTCCTTGGTGGCACAGTGGTTGAGAGTCCACCTGCCGATGCAGGGGACATGGGTTCGTGTCCCAGTCTGGGAAGATCCCACATGCCGCGGAGCAGCTAGGCCCGTGAGCCATGGCCGCTGAGCCTGCGCGTCCAGAGTCTGTGCTCCGCAACGGGAGAGGCCACAACAGTGAGAGGCCTGCATACTGCAAAATAAAACCCCCCAAAAAACAAAAAAAACAAAAACAAGACCCATATATATGCTGTCTACAAGAGACCCACTCTGAAGACCCACCTAGGGACACATACAGACTAAAAGTGAGGGGATGGAAAAAGATATTCCATACAAATGGAAATCAAAAGAAAGCTGGAGTAGCAGTACTCATATCAGATAAAATAGACTTTAAAATAAAGAATGTTACCAGAGACAAGTAAGGACACTAAATAATGATCAAGGGGTCAATCCAAGAAGAAGATATGACAATTATAAATATATATGCACCCAACATAGGAGCACCTCAATACATAAGGCATATAGCTAACAGCTATAAAAGAGGAAATTGACAGTAACACAATAACAGTGGGGACTTTAACACCTCACTTACACCAATGGACAGATCATCCAGACAGAAAATTAATAAGGAAACACAAGCTTTAAATGACATAATAGACCAGATAGATTTAATTGATATTTATAGGACACTCCATCCAAAAACAACAGATTACACTTTCTTCTCAAGTGCATACGGAACATTTTCCAGGATAGATCACATCTTGGGTCGCAAATAAAGCCTCGGTAAATTTAAGAAAATTGAAATCATATCAAGCATCTTTTCCGACCACAACATTATGAGATTAGAAATCAATTACAGGCAAAAAAACATTAAAAACATAAACACATGGAGGCTAAACAATACGTTCCTAAATAACTAAGAGATCACTGAAGAAATCAAAGAGGAAATCAAAAAATACCTAGAGACAAATTACAACGAAAACATGATGATCCAAAACCTATGGGATGCAGCAAAAGCATTTCTAAGAGGGAAGTTTATAGCAATACAAGCCTACCTCAAGAAACAAGAAAAATCTCAAATAAACAATCTAACCTTACACCTAAAGGAACTAGAGAAAGAAGAACAAGCAAAACCCAAAGTTAGCAGAAGGAAAGAAATCATAAAGATCAGAGCACAAATAAATGAAATAGAAACAAAGAAAACAATAGCAAAGATCAATAAAACTAAAAGCTGGTTCTTTGAGAAGATAAACAAAATTGATAAAACTTTAGCCAGACGCATCAAGAAAAAGAGGGAGAGGACTCAAATCAATAAAATTAGAAATGAAAAAGGAGAAGTTACAACAGACACTGCAGAAATACAAAGCATCATAAGAGACTACTACAAGCAACTCTATGCCCAAAAAATGGACAACCTGGAAGAAATGGACAAATTCTTAGAAAGGTATAACCTTCCAAGAGTGAACCAGGAAGAACTAAAAAATATGAATAGACCAATCACAAGTAATGAAATTGAAACTGTGATTAAAAATCTTCCAACAAACAAAAAGTCCAAGACCAGATGGCTTCACAGGTGAATTCTATCAAACATTTAGAGAAGAGCTAACACCCATCCTTCTCAAACTCTTCCAAAGAATTGCAGAGGAAGGAACAGTCCCAAACTCATACTATGAGGCCACCACCACCCTGTTACCAAAACCAGACAAAGACACTACAAAAAAAGAAAATTACAGACCAATATCACTGATGAATATACATGCAAAAATCCTCAACAAAATACTAGCAAACAGAATCCAACAACACATTAAAAGAATCATATACCATGATCAAGTGGGATTTATGCCAGGGATGCAAGGATTCTTAAATATACACAAATCAGTCAATGTGATACACTATATTAACAAATTGAAGAATAAAAACGATATGATCATCTCAATAGATGCAGAAAAAGCTTTACACAAAATTCAACACCCATTTATGATAAAAACTCTCCAGAAAGTGGGCACAGAGGGAACCTACCTCAATATAATAAAGGCCATATACGACAAACCCATAGCAAACATCATTCTCAATGGTGAAAAACTGAAAGCATTTCCTCTAAGATCAGGAACAAGACAAGGATGTCCACTCTCGCCACTATTATTCAACATAGTTTTGGAAGTCCTAGCCATTGCAATCAGAGAAGAAAAAGAAAAGGAATACAAATTGGAAAAGAAGTAAAACTGTCACTGTTTGCAGATGACATGATACTATACATAGAGAATCGTAAATATGCCACCAGAAAACTACTAGAGCTAATCAATGAATCTGGTAAAGTTGCAGGATACAAAATTAATGCACAGAAATCTCTTGCATTCCTATACACTAACAACGAAAGATCAAAAAGAGAAATTAAGGAAAAAATACCATTCACCGCTGCAACAAAAAGAATAAAATACCTAGGAATAAACCTACCTAAGAAGGTAAAAGACCTGTACTCAGAAAACTATAAGACACTGATGAAAGAAATCAAAGATGATACAAACAGATGGAGAGATATACCATGTTCTTGGATTGGAAGAATCAATATTGTGAAAATGACTATACTACCCAACACAATCTACAGATTCAATGCAATCCCTATCAAATTACCAATGGCATTTTTTTACAGAACTAGAACAAAAAAATCTTAAAATTTTTATGGAGACACAAAAGACCCCGAATAGCCAAAGCAGTCCTGAGGGAAAAAAATGGAGCTGGAGGAATCAGGCTCCCTGACTTCAGACTATACTACAAAGCTACAGTAATCAAGACAATATGGTACTGGCATAAAAACAGAAATATAGATCAATGGGACAGGATAGAAAGCCCAGAGATAAACTCACGCACCCATGGTCAACTAATCTATGACAAAGGAGGCAAGGATACACAATGGAGAAAAGACAGTCTCTTCAATAAGTGGTGCTGGGAAAACTGGACAGCTAAATGTAAAAGAATGAAATTAGAATACTCCCTAACACCATAAACAAAAATAAACTCAAAATGCATTAGAGACCTAAATGTAAGACTGGACACTATAAAACTCTTAGAGGAAAACACAGGAAGAACACTCTTTTACATAAATCACAGCAAGATCTTTTTTGATCCACCTCCTAGAGTAATGGAAATAAAAACAAAAGTAAACAAATGGGACCTAATGAAACTTAAAAGCTTTTACAAAGCAAAGGAAACTACAATCAAGATGAAAAGAAAACCCTCAGAATGGAGAAAATATTTGCAAACAAATCAACGGACAAAGGATTAATCTCCAAAATATATAAACAGTTCATGCAGCTCAACATTAAAAAAACAAACAACCCCAAAAAAATGGGCAGAAGACCTAAATAGACATTTCTCCAAAGAAGACATACAGGTGGCCAAGAAGCACATGAAAAGCTGCTCAACGTCACTAATTATTAGAGAAATGCAAATCAAAGCTACAATGAGGTGTCACACCAGTTAGAATGGGCATCATCAGAAAATCTACAAACAAATGCTGGAGAGGGTGTGGAGAAAAGGGAACCCTCTTGCACTGTTGGTGGGAATGTAAATTGATTCAGCTACTATGGAGAACAGTATGGAGGTTCCTTAAAAAACTAAAAATAGAATTACCATATGACCCAGCAATCCTACTACTCGGCATATACCCAGAGAAAACCATAATTCAAAAAGACACATGCACCCCAATGTTCATTGCAACACTATTTACAATAGCCAGGACATGGAAGCAACCTAAATGCCCATTGACAGACGAATGGATAAAGAAGATGTGGTACATATATACAATGGAATATTACTCAGCCATAAAAAGGAACAAAATTGGGTCATTTGTAGAGACGTGCATGGACCCAGAGACTGTCATACAGAGTGAAGTAAGTTAGAAAGAGAAAAACAAATATTGTATATTAACGCATATATGTGGAAACTAGAAAAATGGTAGAGATGAACCAGTTTGCAGGGCAGAAATAGAGACACAGATGTAGAGAACAAACGTATGGACACCAACGGGGTGGTGGTGGTGGTGGTGGGATGAATTGGGAGATTGGGACTGATATATATACACTAATATGTATTAAATTGATAACTAATAAGAACCTGCTGTATAAAAAATAAAGAAAATAAAATTCAAAAAAATAAAAAATAAATAAAAGGACGTGGGTTCAATTCCCAGTCTGGGTTTGGCCCAGTTCAAGTCCTGGCACGTGGGTTCAAGTTCCAATTTGAGTTGCATGGTTTCCCTATCACTCCCAGCAGCATACAAACATGCTGTCGTTCCTCCCATCTCAAAAACGGCCCACAGGGACTTTAAGCACTTTACATCCTCCACTATGTATTCACCAAACTGCAAAACATCCGGAATTCAAATTCAGAGTCTTTATTTTACACATTGTAAAATAACCTGTATGTGGAAATCCTTTAAAAGTAAGTTCTTATAGAACAAACTCCTGATACATTCAACAGCAGCAAAGACTCTCACAGACCAAAGAGCTAAAGAAGGAAGACAACACAGAAGACCTGCTGTAAGATTTCATTTATATCAAGTTCAAAAGAGCAGACACAACTCACGTATAGTAACCAGAATTAGATCAGTGGCTGCTTCTGGAGTGGGGGAGCTGACAGGGAAAGGGTCCAAGAGAAATTTCTGGGGTGTTGGAAATGTTCTCTACCTTGACCTGGTTAGTGGTTACACGATTATATATATTTGTAAAAATTCATTGACCAATACTCTTAAGATCTGTGTCTTTTCTGCACTTAGCCACGTTTAAGTTACACCTCAACAACAAAAAAGATAAAGAAAAGTAAGTACCTGTAAACTTTTCCTTATAGATTCCATATTACGATATTGAGAAGTTTCCATGACATAGTGAGACTGAGACAGGAGGGAAGGGGGCAGGACACAACCTTTAAAAGAATGACACAGGACTTCCCTGGTGGTCCAGTGGTTAAGACTCCATGCTCCCAATGCAGGGGTCCTGGGTTTGATCCCTGGTCAGGGAACTAGATCCTGCATGCATGCCACAACTAAAGACCCAGCGCAGCCAAATAAATAAGTAAGTATTTAAAAAAAAAAAAAAAAGAATGACACAGCCCCTCGAGGATACGACTAAAACTGTTTAGAACCTACTAGGCCCAAGATGGCAGAAGATTTGACTTCCCTAGACCTTGAGCCTCACGATACGTTTGTTGCAATACATCAGCATATGCTAAGTGACACACCCACAGGCACCATAACAGTTCTGAGGCTGACCATAAAAAGCCAAAGAGTGGGTGGTGGCCCAATTCCTGGAAATCCCCGCCCCCTCCCCAAAATATTTGGAATAATCTTCTCACTTGTTAGCCTATGAAATTATCCAGCCCATAAAAACTAACCACCCCCGCACCCCAGTGCCACTCTTGCCTTCTGAGATGGTCTGCATTCTGCCGATGGAATGTGTATCTCTCTAAATAAACTTACTTTCACTTTACTGTGGCTCGCTCTTGAATTTTCCTGAGTGAAACCAAGGACCCTCACTTGATGGCCCGTCCCTGGGACTCGCCTGGGACATGACCATCTTCTTGCACCCCATTCTCCTGCAACAAGACTGGGGGATAAGACAGCCATGTTTTCTCCATGGTGGACCCCATGTCCACCTCCAGCTACTGCTCTGTATCTCTGCTCCCTAGTCGATCACCATCTTTTTGGAACTCTGTTTCCTCGGCCCCAGTTTATCACCTCTCCTGATATTCCTGCTCCATCTCTAGGATGCTGGTCCTTTCCCCGATTCCTAAATGTGGGAGGCCCAGGGCCCAGTCTCTGCTCAACCTACTCCCTCAGGCTGGATGGTTTCAGCAAATTCCGGGGCTTTAAATGTCATCTATATATTAACAGCTTCAAAATTTAGCACACTTGTATAGTCATTGATAAAATGACAGGACATCTGAGGTTTGCTTAAAAGCTTAAAAAATAATACAGAAACTCCAGGAAAAAGTGTGCTTATATGTGGGAGAAGAAAATAGAAGAAATAAGATAAGTAAAATCTGATGACTCTCCACACTGGGTGGTGGATATGTGGGAGTTCTTTACACCAGAAAACTTTTGTGCGTGTTTTTAAATTTGCATAATGAAAAGTCAGTAAAAATTCTGTATCTACAAACCCTGGCTTCGCCCTAGGGCGACCACTTACTTGGACCACTTAAGATGTCCAATGTGCATCTCAAAGTTAAGCAGTTCAAAGCTGGTCAATTTCCCGTCAAGTCTACTCCTCCCCATCTTGGTAAAAAGCATCACTCTTCACCCAGTGGGTCAGGCCCAAACCTTCAGGATAACTTTTAAGTCATTCCTGATTCATGCTTCGTCTCACATAACCCTCTTCCTGAGTCATCATCATCTCTTGCCCAGGGAGGAGACAGCAGCTTTCTTACCTCCTCCTGCTTCCACTGCTGCCCAGCTGCAGCCCATTCTCCCCATGGCGGCCAGCGCTGCTTTAACTTTTTTGTGCATAGGTAAGAGTCACATAGTTCAAAAACATGAAAGTCTTAAGACGTTTTCCTCCACATCTACCTATAACCTTCACCCCCACAGGGAACCACTGTTACTACTTTTTGAGAATAACACTAGAGAAATCTTTATAAAACATACCTCACGGGCTTCCCTGGTGGCGCAGTGGTTGAGAGTCTGCCTGCCGATGTAGGGGACATGGGTTCGTGCCCCAGTCCGGGAAGATCCCACATGCCTCGGAGCGGCTGGGCCCCATGGCCGCTGAGCCTGCGCGTCTGGAGCCTGTGCTCCGCAACGGGAGAGGCCACAACAGTGAGAGGCCCGCGTACCGCAAAAAAAAAAAAATACCTCACAACATGCTTGTCCTTGCTCACGGCCCTCCAAAGGCTTCCTGTTACACTTGTAAGTAAATTCAAAAGCTCTTACCATAGCCCACAAGACCCCATGTAACCTGGACCTCTCTACAGCTATATCCCTAAATAATTCTACCCCTTTTCCACTCTGCTCCGGTCACTCTGGTCATCTTGATAATCCTTGAACACCCAGGTCCATTCTCACTTCGGGATCTTTCCACTTACTGTTTTTCAGCATCTTCCTATGGTTCATTCCCTTACCATCTTTCAGGCTTCTGCTCAAATGTCACCTCAGCACAGCCTTCCCTGACCACCTGTCACTCTCTGTGACCTCTGTCACTCTCAATTCCCTTATCCTGATTTTTCCAAGCATCTTTTACCTGACATCACCTGCGCCTACTAGAAGATCCATTCCTGAAGGGCAGGTGCTCTGCCCTGGCAGATGACTAGAGTTCCATAATTCGTTCAGTAGATACAAACGAATGAATGAAGTGAACAGAGAAGTGACTTGAGAAATGAACAGATTGTTTGGCAAAGGGCTCTTAAAATTCCCAGTGCATGTACCCTTTGACTCAGCAATTCTACTTCAAACAGGATATTCTATTGATAATACTATCATCCACATGCAGTCAGATGTACAGCATATTCATTGTGGCAAACGTCTGTAAGAGCAGAAGTTCAGAAACAACCTAAATGTTTATCAATAGGGTAATGGTTAAGTATGGTACATCCACACAACAGCACGCCATCCCATTTATATAAAAGGCAGCTCTCTGGGTGCTTGATTGCACCACTGACTCACCGCTAGGCAGGCTGCCCAATGCCAGGGAAAAAACGTGGGCTCGCCCTAGAGTGAGACAGGGCTGGGTCTGAATCCAGGCCCTGATGCCTCCTGGCCCTGGGTACTTCAGTAAGGCCCTTCTTCTCTCTCAGACTCATTTTCTGCATCTGTTAAATGAGGAGGGGAGAAGGTTACAGTGATGTATATAAAGCAGAACCCGGTATACAGTGGGCCCATGGTCTAATGCCAAGCCCCTTCTTTTCCCTTAAGTCAAATCTCCACCTCTGAGGGTTGCCCAGAGGTGAAACTGGCATTTGTGAGGCTACTCTGGGGTTGAGAAATTCAGGTAAAAAAACAGATTCGACCTAACAGATGAAGATGCTAAAGGGGATAATGTCAGACATAACACAAAGAAGGCCTGTCATGTGTATCTCTTCCAGACACCCACAATCTTCTGGAGAATCCATAAACAACAGGACTCTCAACTCAGTCTGTGTGATGGTTGTTTTCACCCAGCCTGTGACAGCCTGGAGAAATGGTTCCACCTGCCACCTGTGCTGAGAAAATGGCAGCAGGGATGAGGCCTGGACGGGAGGGGGGCAGTTCAGACTCAGTCACTATCACTGTCATCGTAAACCACGAAATAATGACAACACACAGTGCTACTATGCACCAGGCACTATTCTAGGCACTGTCACCCATTTAACTCTGCCAGTACCATCATTCAGCGCCCTCATCTCCATTGTAGAAACAGGACACAGACGCAGAGAGATTAAGGAACTTGGCCAGGCTCAAGCTCTCAACCCCAATGCTTTGCTGTAACAGTAGCTCCAGAAGGAAACTGAGAAGCGGTGCTCTAGGAATGGAATATGGGAACCAGAGAGGAGACGGACTTTTCTTGTCTACCCCATGGACTGCTCGACTTTTGTCAGAATGTACATGTATTCCCTGTCCAAATATAATTTTGTTGTTGTTTGGCCACGCCACGCGGCCTGTGGGATCTTAGTTCCCCGACCAGGGACCACCTGTGTCCCCAAGCAATGGAAGCCGAGTCTTAACCACTGGACCTCCGGGGAGGTACCCAAATGTAATTTTAAATGAAAAATGGTAAATTCCTCACTCACCTATATATATATGAATACATGTATATGTATATATATACCCTTCTCTCTTCTCTTGAAGCATCTATCGTTCCCATTGGTAACCACCCGCTTCGGCTAAGTCGCGGAGGCCTTTGGGCTAACTGCGCATGCGGTCTCTGGGGGCCTCACTCTCCGCCCGGTATTCATCTTAGGCGCGCACAGGGTTCCCACCGCAGGCGTTTGAGTTGTCGACTCTTAGCACTGTATCCCTCCTCCACCGCAGCCCCCGAAGGGTTTATACGCGCTCTTCTTCCCACCAGTCCACGTCTCACATCTCTTCAGGATCTGACCTGCCCATGTCTGCTGCCTCACCTCCCACCCCAGTGGAACTCCATGAGTCCAAGCCAGTCCGGACCTTTCTCCCGGGGTTCCCTCGCCTGGAGTGTCCTTGACTGCCCTTCAAGGTCCAATCGTGCCCGCACCCTTTCCTAAGTGATTTGATTCCCTAGCCGTCTCCCTCCACAGACCGGGATCCCTTCCAGGGCCTACGCCAGTTCTGATTCATACCTGTGTTCTCTGCACTCACTCAGCCCGGGACACTTAAAATTCTTTCCTGCCGTCCCACCCCACCGCGTCCTGCCAACACCACAGCTGAAGCGGTACTCGAACCCAAAGCCTCCGGCGTCCCCACCCCGCCCCGCTTCCCCAGCTTCTCTGAAAGCCCACGTACGCCCCCTGCGATGAGCACGCGTACTGAAGCGGAGTCGCCGCGCACTCCCAACTGCCCTCTGCAACCCGCCGGCTTGCTGAAGCCAACCACCTACATCAACGCATGCTCAGCCCGGCGCTCACGCTCGATTCTCGCGCGCCCAGCCTGCGGCGCATGCGCAGGGCCGGCAGCCCGCGAGACGTGATCTCGGTTCGGCCCCGCGAGATCTTCTCGACTTCTTCCTCCCTCGGACCGGCCTACCTTCGGTGCCGCTTCCGGGATGCCCCCACCGGTTCTGGGTTGACCGGTACCCGTTCTCTCCCGCCACGCTCCCGGGTTCCCAGACTCCATTTACAGGCCGGTGGCTTGCAGTGGAACCTCCCCGTCCCCACCCCACCCCCGTCTCGGAGAGCGCGCGCCCCCTTACGCCCTGGGAACCAATCAGCAGCCGCCTTAGGTAAGTGGCCCGCGTGCCTGCGCTAGGCTGGCGCCTCGGCGGGGGGCGGGGCACGGGGCGTGTTTCGGGGCCCGGCTCCTCCTTGACCGCTAACTGGTCTTCCGGACGCCTGGCGGTTCTGCGTAACTAAGTTCGGAGTCAAAGCAACGCATTAAAAAGCGCGTTGCCGGGAGTGGGGTGGGCAGGAGACAGATAATGTGTATATTGGAAAAATTTCAGTTCTGGGAGACCATTTATAATGAGGGCCTGTAAACTGGCGGTAAAGTACTGCGAAATCCGTCCAATAACGTGCAGAGCCTTGGGGACACTCGTAGAGGGCCTACAAACGGATTTTTAAACAGTGGAGAGGTCCTCCAAATTCCTCTAAATGTAGTGTAAATAGAAACTTAAGTTCTGGGATTCCCTATAGGAGGCCTGTTAACAGGTGCCTAATTATGCTGAAGTCCCCTGAATAAAACACAGACTCAAGTTCCAGGGGAGACCCCGTATAAGAGGCTGTACATATACATGTAATTGCTGGAGAGTCCTGTAGAAAAATAGTGTGAATAGACCCAAGTTCTGGGGTGGGAGTGCTCCATTAGACCATAAATACGGAGTTAGGAATTGGGAGCCTCCCCAAATAACTTGCAAATAGATTCTGGGTGATCCCCCAAGAGGAGCATGTTAAGAGATGCTTAAGTACTGAGGAAGCCCCCCCAAAGAATTTGTAATAGGGGAATTTGTAATTGTAGTTCTGGGAGGTCACCTTAAGAGTCCTGTAAATAAACACAAATAGACTGGCTTTATACTTTTGGGGGGGGGATCCCCAGAGGAGCCTGGAAACTATTGGGAGTCCCCAAAATGCTTGTAGGTGAACTCTTAAATTCTGGGGAGCTTGCCATAGGGGCTGTAGAGTAAACTCAGATACTGTGAAAGTTCTCAGAATAACATGCATGGGAAGAAGATCCTCATGGGTTATGTAAACAGATACTTTAGTGGTGGAGCAGAATCCCTATTGAGGCAAGAAAACAGACAATTAAGTGCAGGGGAGGCCTCCAGGGTAAAGTGTAAACAGAACCTTAATTGCAAGGCGGGGAAGAGTCTTGATTTCTGAGGAGGCTGTCCTTCAGGGGACTGTAAACAGTCACTTAAGTGCTGAATCAGTTTGCATAAGCATCTGTAAACTGGCCTTGCCCTCCTTTGTCTCAGAAGGCAGTCTTCCACCTAGTTTGTGGCTAGGGGAGAGGTCAAGTAGAGCAGTGGGAGAGGAGCTAGACAAGCCCCTACCTGGGCAAAATTACTCCTGCATCCTGTAAACAGATACTTCCGTTCTGGGGAAAGAGTCTTACACAAGGACCTCTTAATGTCACTGTACTGGGGGGGGGAGGTGGAGGGATTCATAGAATGATTTGAAGGCACTTCAGAGCTAAGCAAAGGTCAGCAAACTTTTTCTGTAAAGGTCCAGAGAATAATTACTTTAGACTCTGCAGCCCATAGTATCTGTCTCAGCTACTCACCTCTGCCATTGTATCAAGAAGGCAGCCATAGACAACTTGTAAATTGATGGATGTGGCTGTATTCCAATAAAACTTTATTTCCGAAAACAGAAGGCAGACCAGATATGGACCCGTGAGCTATAGCAGTTGGCCTCGGAGTCCTGCAAACAGACATACTCAAGAGACGTCCCTGGAATGAAGTGTAAACAGCTGGGGAAACTCTCTAGGGGCCTATAGGCAGCTAAGTTAAATGATAGAGAGTGGGTTATATAGCTAGCCATACATTGTATAATGTCTTAGATGTGAGACATATAATGACGTATAATGACCCTGGTGAGGGACATATAATGTCCCTGGTGAGGCCTTGGAGTGTGAGGGATGGCAGACCATCAGTAATGGAAGGTGAACACACTGAAAGTAGAGGGACACCTGGTGAAAATAGGTCCTTGAATACAGGTGCCCCACCCCCACATGTGCCAGTATTGGGTCATCAAAAGGGTAGTTGTGGGACTGGGGGTCATGTTACAGATTTGTATGGAAATGCTTTGCTGCACTTTGGGAAAGAGTATGTCCCATTTTTATGTGACCTTCCCCCATGTGTTAGTATTTATGTTGAGAAAAGTGATTAACAGTTGGGAATAGTTTTGGCTACAAGAGATAGAAGGGGATTTGTTTGTCACTGCATCCAGAGATAGGCAATCTAAGGTTAATAGGGAGTCCCCGAACCTTGTGTTTTGTCTCTTATGCCTTCCTCCCATTAAGATGCCTCACAGACCTTAATGGCTGCTTGAGCTCCAGCCTCCACACCCGCATTCCTTTCAGCTAGTAGGAGGAAGGGACAAAAGGCAGGTGCCAGTGTCTGTGAAGAAAAGTTTCTGAACGCTGCCAAAACACACTTCTGGTGTCATACCGTTGGCCAGAAAGAGCTTAGTCACATGGCCGCAGCTAACTGCAGACTAGGCTGAGAAGTGTATTCTGGATAGCCAGGTATCCAGCTCAGAACTGAGGGTTTTATTTCTTTGGAAGTAGTGAAGAATGGCTATTGAGATCCTGCTGGCAGTCACTGCCACAGCCACAGAGCTCTCTTGAAAGGAAGTGCCTTCTTATGGTCCAGGGTAAGCCAGATAGAGTGGGGAGAGACTTTTTTCATCCTGGAATCAACCTCTTTCTACCCATAGGTGACCATGTCTGAGTCTGGGCACAGTCAGCCTGGGCTCTATGGGGTAGACAGGCGGCGGCGGTGGAAGGAGCCAGGCCCTGGCGGCCCCCAGAATCTCTCCGGGCCTGGTGGTCGGGAGAGGGACTACACTGCACCTTGGGACAGAGAGAGACGGGTGAGTGTCTGGGCCCAAGGGCAGCATTCATGTGTCCACTCATTCCACCAATGTTTATTGAGCACCAGCTAGGCACCGGGCCCTCATCTAGATGCTGGGGATATAACTGTGGACAAAACGGACTGCGCTCAGAGTGATAAAGGGGCTGTCTTAGATGAAGCAGTCAGAGAAGGCCTCTCTGAACAGCTGACTTTTGAGCAGAGACCTGAAGGAGGCAAGGGGACAAGTCCTGACAGAATCTGAGTGAAGAGCATTCAAAACAGAAAGAACAGCAAATGCAAAGGCCCTGAGGCCTTTATCTGGTGTGTTCAAGGAGTAGCCAGGAGGCCAGCGTGGCTGCAGTGGATGAAGAAGGGGAAGCGATAGAAGATGAGATCAGAGAGGAAACTGGGGCCAGATCATATGGGACCTGATAGGCCTTGGAAAGAACTTTGGATTTCACTGCCTGGAATTGGCATTGGAGTTTGAGCTGAGAGGTGCCAGAAGCCCCTGTTTTCCAGAGTTGTGTCATAATAGCAGCCTTTTTTGTTTATTGAGCAGTGTGCAGTGTGCTGGTGCTCCACAGAGTGCTTTCCATCCTTTGGGTCTTGCAGAGCTCCTGCAGCTCTCCCATGAAGTAGAGCCTATGATAGACGCAGTTTTCACTAATGAGGAAATGAGTCTCAGAGGGGAAGGGACCTACCCAAAGTCACAGGTCAATAAGCTTTGGGGCCAGGACTTGAACCCGAATCCAAGTGAGCCTCAGGCACAGCACCACTGTGTCTGCTGTAGAGTGTCCTGGACCGGGAATCGGGAGTCGGGAGCTTCGTTGTGGGCCCGGTCCAGCCTTGCTCCTCTCCTGTGTGTAGGTGACTCACTGCCACAGCCTGCCCCCCGGGTTCTTTCTCCAGGGCCCTGCCCGCCTCTAAGGGCTGTTTATTGGCGGGGGTGGGGGGAGTGGAAGAAGATAATGGTTGGGACAGTTTCTGAGCCATAAAACTGCAAAAAACATGAAGGAAATTTATTCACAGTGAGCTTGGCTCTTACTTACTCCTTCCCTTGGGCCACAGCATAAGTGACAACACGCAGTCTCTCCTCCTTCCACACACATCTTTCTGGGGAATGTTACCATCTTCCTGCACCTTCAGCTGCAGTCCCTGAACAAGCAACTCCCAGATGTCTTGTCTTTGACCCTGGCAGCCTCCCAACTGGCCAATGGACTCCTCATGTCCTCCATGTCTCCTGCTGACCTCAGCGTCTTCCTGCCAATTCTCTTCCTCCCGCTACTAGTGACAGCCCATCAGGTCTCATCCTGGTCACCCCCACGCCCATCGGGCACCAGTGCTGTACATGGTGCCTCCTGACTGTATCTCCTATCCATCCTCATCTCTTCACCCTCACCTGTTCTTTGCAAAGCACGTTCATATCCTTTGGTTTGTCCTTCGTCATAGGCCAGTGAGTGAGCAGGATTTAAATAAGTATCCTCAATATGTAGGTGAAGAAACAGACCTACTGAAGGATCAGGACTCTCCCAGGGTTACTCAGGGTACCACAGAAGGAACAGGATTCAAACTCAGGTCTCTCCCCTTTCTTAGGCAGGTGGGGGTGAGACAGAAGAGGCATGAAGAGGGTAAGGCACGGGAATCAGTCCGCTGACTTGGCTAGCCCGGGTGGGGCTGGGGAGCGGAGGTTGGGACAGCAGGGCTGTCAGGATAGCAGCTCTAGATACTGTGCACCTGCCACGTGCCCAGTGCTCTGTGGACGGTTTGTGAGTCCTGTCTACTTTCAGCCTCTTAACAGTCCTGTGAGGAAGGAATTCCTATCCCCATTCGCCAGATGAGCAAACAGGCCTAAGTAAGGGTGGTTCCTTATCCGTGTTCACACAACCAACAAAAGCCAAGGCCAAGTTCAAATGCAGATGTCTCTCGCTCCAAAGCCCCAGCGCCTTCTGCCTGGGCTTGTCTAGCAAAGGCAGCTGAGTGGAGCGGCTGGCAGCGTGGTTCTGGAACCTGGCTGTCTGGCTTCAAGGCCTGGCTCCACTGCTTAATTGGCTGTGTGGCCTTGGGCAAGCCAGTTAACCTCTCTGGATCTCAGTTTTTTCATTTGAAAAATGGAGATAAAGGTATCTCTCACAGGGCTGTTGGTAGGATTGGAGGAGTTTATGTCTGAAGGCGTTTAGAATGGTTCTTGACACTTAGAGGGGTGTCCAGGGAGCTAGGGGAGCCACTCCTGAGTAACTGCCCTCCCTCACCACAGGATGGCAGCGAAGAGACAAGCACGGCGGTCATGCAGAAAACCCCCATCATCCTCTCAAAGCCTCCAGCAGAGCGGGTGAGTGGGGAAGACGCTTTGGAAGGGGCGGCTGGGAGCAGTTAGGGCAAGGATCTCTCCACTGACCGGAACCTTCTCACGCCCGTAGTCAAAGCAGCCACCGACTCCAACGGCCCCTGCCGCCCCGCCTGCCCCAGCCCCTCTTGAGAAGCCCATTGTCCTCATGAAGCCACGGGAGGAGGGGAAAGGGCCTGCGGCCACAGCGAGTGCCTCCACCCCCGAGGGCACTGCCCCACCACCCCCTGCAGCCCCTGCGCCACCCAAGGGGGAGAAGGAGGGGCAGAGACCCACACAGCCTGTGTACCAGATCCAGAACCGGGGCATGGGGACTGCCGCGCCGGCAGCCATGGACCGTGAGTTGGGGCCGGGCGGGATCTGGTTGGGAGCCGGAACCCCCTCGCACAGACCCTCAGCACGCTCTTGTCTGCAGCTGTCGTGGGCCAGGCCAAACTGCTACCCCCAGAGCGCATGAAGCACAGCATCAAGTTGGTGGATGACCAGATGAATTGGTGCGACAGTGCCATTGAGGTACTGGGGGGCCAGGGCTCTCTCCCTGCTCGACCTCCTCTGGGTCCCACACCCTCACCTCCTCCCCACCCCCCACCTCCTTGGCAGGCAACACCAGACTAGACAGCTTTCGGGCCATGGCAGCAGTGAGAGAATGGATCAGAAAGTTCTCACCTAGCTGGGCCGAATTTCAGTGGCTTACACTAGCTCAGCTGTGCTGGTTGTTAAAATGCTGAAATACTTTGATACTGGTTGGCAAAGAGGGACCCATTACCACCGCAGAGGCCCTGGGATCTCCTGCCCGCTCTCGCACGCAGCAGGGCAGCCTCCTGGGCCTGCCCCAGTCCTCCTCATGATTGGTCAAGACCCATGCAGTACCAGTGTGAACTGGTTTGAATGTTAGCCCCCGGAGGTTCCGCCTCCATCCCAACAGCCCTCACTGTAGTCCACACCTCACACCTCTGGACCATCATATCTACTTCCAGTGTCCCAGTCTTCATTTCCCCCCGTCCTGTTTTTTCCCTCCCAGGCTTGTCACATTACTCAGATTCTCCCAGGTATGCTCCCTCTCCTCCTCCAACAGCTTGGATTTACTAACAACATACCAGGCCCATCTGTTACCACTCTCATGTTGATATCAACTGGGAAGCTTTAAAAAAAAAAAAAGAGCCGCTGTCCAGGCCCTGCTATAGAGCGCTTACCCACAAATCCCCAAACGTGGATCGTATAACTGAGGAACTGATTTGTAGTTTTGTTTAATTTTAATTAATTTAAATTTAAGTAGCCACATGTGGTCAGTGTCTACCATATTGAACTGGGCTAGCCCTCGATATTCTGCTTTAGTGGGTCTAGGGTTCAGCCCAGGATTAGAGGGGTTTTTTTTAGAGCTCTCCAGATGATTCTGAGGTGCAGCAGCCACATTGAGGACATGACTGTTTTCCTTGAGGAGTGGCTCTTATGCCCCCTGGTGGTGAAAATCAGCAGAGCTGGCAGCCCAGAGGTGAAGGTCTCAGGATTCTGTAGGACTCTTAAATCCCACAGACAGAGCCAGGATGGGCTGGTCTCCCCTTCCTGCTTACTGCTGCCTTTATCATGCTTTCCCATGTTTTCCCAACCTGCCTGAAGCCCAAAGCCTCCCAGGAGTCTGCTCCAGTGGCCCTCAGTTACCCAGTCCTGGCTTCTTCCACCCATCCTTTTGTTCCTATGCCTCTCCCCTTCTCCCCAAAATCAGGCGCCCCTTTTCCTCTGTGCTCCAGCCACTCTGACTTCCTAGTACCTTCTTGACCAGCGAGGCTCTTTTCTGCTTTGGAGCTCTCACAAATGCTGTTCTTTGTGCCCAGGACGTTCCATATACCCCCCGTCCCCCGCCCTTTGCCCAGCTGAGGGGATTTGGAGCACAAACGTTTTTCTTTATCTCTGAGAAGGTAGGTGGGCAAGCCATGGAAGTCTTTAGGGCCCCTTCCTCACTCCCACTCCATCAGCCGACAGAGTTTCGAGGGTCTCATTCCTGCCTCTTCCCACAGTACCTGTTGGATCAGACTGATGTCTTGGTGGTTGGTGTCCTGGGCCTCCAGGGGACAGGCAAGTCCATGGTTATGTCGTTGTTGTCAGCCAACACTCCTGAGGAGGACCAGAGGTGAGGGGGACGTTGGGTCTGCAAGGGAGGTGGCACCCACCTAGGTCAGGGAAGGGTGGGCCTGGATATTGCAAGTGGTGTTTGGTGTTCCCCTACCTTGACCTCAATGTCTCTGTCAGACGAGGATGATGACCAGTCTGGACCAAACTTTCGTGTAGCTCCAAGGACACCAATCCTGTACCTCCCTCCCTCCCTTCCTTCCTCGTTCCAGCAAATGGTACAGGACCAGCCAGGAGCTGGCATGGCGTATCCATTAAGTCTTTGGATTTAGGTTCACCCCAGTCTCAGCCCTGCCGCTCACCAGCTGGCTGGTCTTGGGCAGGTCCCTTCACCTCCTGGTATCTCACTTTCTCATCTGTAAAGTGTGTTTTTGGAGGATGAGACAAGATCGGGAAGGCAAAAGTTAACAAGAACTTGGCACAGAGCGAGTGCTCACAGGATGTGGCTGATGTGGCCTGGGACAAGAGACCTGGGTGAAGGGCGTGGGTTCTAGACCAGCCTCAGTCCTGCCTTGCTGAGTAAGGACAGGGTATGATTGTGAAGGTAAAGGAGGGAGTCCTTTGGGGGAGGAGGGAGCTTGAGCACTAGAGCCCCAAACTGAGGGCAGGGAAGGAAAGAGGGAAAGGCAGGGATTGGGGAGTAAGGTAGGGAACACAGACAGTCTAATTAGGGAAGAATCAAGATGGGGGGTGAGCAGGGGTTGTGGCCACTTAGGGTTATCTTAAAGCGTAAGAGTTTGGTTTTTATAAAGTCGGTGATGTCACCCTGGACACCATGGATGGGCCTCGGGGGTCCATGAACCCCCGAATGGTATATGCAGGATTCTACACACATTTACAGTCAGGCTTCTCTTCTAGGGAAAGTGTCCATAGTTCCCACCAGCTCTCAGAGGGGCCTGAGGGAAACCCGGAACAGGTTAAGAACCCCTGTGGTGAGAACATACATCACCAGACCCCGAGCTGCAGTGCCCCGCCTCCCAGGTCGGCTCCGTCCCCACTCTTCTCTGCTCACTCATGACTTCAGCTCAACTGGGCTCCGCTCTGGCACAGCTGCAGCTCTCTTGGCTGGCATCCTTTCCATCTCAGCTTCCACCCCCAACTAGCAAAACTTCCCTGTGGCTGTCAGCTCAGATACTTGAGCTAGAATCCTGTCGGCCTAATGTGTCCTTCTGAGGCAGGTCCGCCTGTGACATGGCAGACGTTGGTACCAACTCTTGTCATCAGGTCTCATAAGTTTTACCTCCTAATTATCTTGAGAATTCATCTGCTCCTCTCCTCCATGCCCATCTCCTGGTCCAGGCCACTGCCATCTCCCCTGGAGGAGGCCAGGAGCCTCCTAACTGGTCTCCCTGCTTCAGTTCAACAAATATTTATTGGGTGTTTACCACGGGCTAGGCCCTGTCCTGGGTGCTGGGGCTACAGCAGTAAACAAAAGTGGCAAAAATCTCTGTCCCCGTGGGGCTTGCATTTTAATGGGGAGCTAGTAAACAAGCACATTAGAAGATGATCATCAAACAGGAAGGGGCTATAGGGAGGTGGCTGGGGCCAGGTTACTGTGCAAATCAGCTGGTCAAGGGGCCGTTTGAGAACAAGCAGACGCTGAGGAGGGGCAGCAGGGAAAGCGCTCCAGTCAGGGCAAGAACTGGGAGCCTGGCTGCCCCGTACCCTCTCACCATGGGGTGGAGAGTATTCAGTGCTGTGTGTCCCATACCTGGCACATGGCAGGTACACTTGATAATTAATAGCTAGCTATTTTATATCGTCGTGTATCAGGCACTCTTTTAAGCGCTTTATGTATATTAACCTCACAGTCACTCTGAGAGATTGAGACTATTGTTGTCCCCGTTTTACAGACGAGGAAACCGAGGAGAAAGAGATTAAGGAACTTACTCAAAGCCACACAGCCAGGAAGAGGCAGAGCTGGGGTTTGAATCCCAGCAGTGCAGCAGAGTCCTTGCTCTTAAACACCTCAGTCTATTGATTTTGTGAAGACTTAACAGGTCTGCCTATGGGCAGGGGTAGGGATGAAGTCATGTGATATAAAACACAGCCCCCAGGCAGCAGGGGCCATGAATGGAAGGCTTCGCGGGCAGGCGGGGAATCACATCTCACGGGCTCACTCACAGGGCCACACTCCGGAGGCGGCAAAGGCCAAGGACCTGACCTCTAATGCCCCCACCTGCTCCTTTCCACAGAGCCTATGTCTTCCGGGCCCAGAGCGCCGAAATGAAGGAACGAGGGGGCAACCAGACCAGTGGCATTGACTTCTTTATTACCCAGGAGCGGATCGTTTTCCTGGACACGCAGGTGCTGACCCCCACTCAGCCCACCCTGCTGCGTGCAGCACTCAGCTTCATCCCCAAATGTGTTTAAGCCAGAACCTTGCTTGGATTCCATGGGGCTTCGGCCAAGCCACGGACATGCTAGTGCCTTTGGGCAGGTTGTGTCTCTTTTTGGCCCTTAGTCTCCTCTTGTCAGATTTCACCCCCTCTCCACTCCCATCCATCGTGTACACAGGAGCCTAAAGAATCTTATAGCATAGCAGTTGGAAGTGTGGGCCCTGGAGTCAGTCTACAGCCAGAGCTGGCCTTTAAGTAAGTTTTAACCCCCCCACCTCCATTTTTTCATCTGTAAATGGGGGTGATAGTTTTCTCAGCTTCATAGGAGGGTTGCAGGGAGTCAGTGGAACAGTCCAGGCAGAGTGCTGGGCACGGGATGGTGCGTGGCGAGCCTCCAGGCGCCTCACTGTCACAAGAGCTGGCCTGTCCTGCATTACCTGGCAGCTTTCCTCAGCTTCTCCAAGATCCCTGTTCCTTAGCTAGGCAGCCGGGGCCCGTGCGGCTCGCCTGTCAGACTCCCTGGACTCCCCTCTCTGATGTAGACACCGGTCCCACCACACACACCTCCAGGCCTTGCCATAGTCTCGCTCCTGAGCTCTGCGACCTTGGCCAAGTTGTTTAACGTTTCCACTCCTTGGTTTTCTTAAGTGGGAAGAACAACATTACCTCCCTCGTGGGGTTTCTGTGAGGTGTCAGTGAATTAACACAGGTAAAGTCCTGGCATGAAGTGGGTTCTCAGTACTCTTGGCTGTCAGCGTCGTCGCCATTAGAACATTCTCTCTCCCCTTGCTTTGTTGCTTGGCTATTGCCTTCTCCTCCCTGAAGACTCCGCAGGGGCATTGCCTCCTCCCGGAAGCCTCCCCCTCCTCTGAGCGCCCACCGGTGCCCATGTGCACCCATATGCACCTCCCAGCGCAGCACGTGGCTTACCACAATCTGGTTCTGGCATTCTGTGCCCGCTCCTATCCTGTCTGCAGCTCCTCAGGGAGAGGCCTGGCCCACAGCTGATGCTCAATGAATGTTAGTGGAACAAAGTTCTGGCCACCGTACACGTTGATGGGTGGAAAACCTTCCATAAATGTGGTGTGAGACCTGTGTGCCAGGCCCTGTGACAGGATCACCAAGACCTTGTGCCGAGCTGAACCAGCTGCGGGCTGGTCCGGGGCCCCCATGGGGCAGAGCAGAAGTTAGAACAAGACAGAATGGAAGGGACTTCCCTGGTGGTGCAGTGGTTAAGAATCTGCCTGCCAGTGCAGGGGACAGAGGTTTGAGCCCCAGTCCAGGAAGATCCCACATGCCGTGGAGCAACTAAGCCCGTGTGCCACAACTACTGAGCCTGCGCTCTATAGCCCTCGAGCCACAACTACTGAGCCCATGTGCCACAACTACTGAACCTGTGCTCTAGAGCCCGCGAGCCACAACTACTGAAGCCCGTGCACCTAGAGCCCATGCTTCACAAGGAAGCCACCACAACGAGAAGCCCGCGCACCACAAGGAAGAGTAGCCCCCGCTCGCCGCAACTAGAGAAAGCCCACGAGCAGCAATGAAGACCCAATGCAGCAAGCAAACAAGCAAGCAATAAATGAATGAATGAATGAATGAATGAAAAA
The DNA here is from genome assembly GCF_059928025.1 of Delphinapterus leucas. Taxonomy (NCBI): domain Eukaryota; kingdom Metazoa; phylum Chordata; class Mammalia; order Artiodactyla; family Monodontidae; genus Delphinapterus; species Delphinapterus leucas. The sequence goes on from NC_143148.1 coordinate 11,221,356, forward strand.
AGAATGGAACACTGCAGTGTTTGGGGTTTTAGAAAGTGAGCCATTGGATTGACGAAAGAGGAAAGAGGAAAGCCTCTCCTTTTTTTTTTTTTTTTTTTTTTTTTTTTTTTTTTTTTTTGTGGTATGCGAGCCTCTCACTGCCACGGCCTCTCCCGTTGCGGAGCAACAGGCTCCGGACGCGCAGGCTCAGCGGCCATGGCTCAGGGGCCCAGCCGCTCCGCGGCATGTGGGATCTTCCCAGACCGGGGCACGAACCCGTGTCCCCTGCATCGGCAGGCGGACTCCCAACCACTGCGCCACCAGGGAAGCCCCAAGCCTCTTTCTTAAAGTTAATTCCATGCAGGGCAGGAAGAAGTAGACAGATGATCCACTAATTTAGCCTCTTGTATTTTTAGTGGGATGTTCCTTTAAGAAAAGGTGATGAGCTCACAGATGACTCTTGTACACCCACTGATGCAGTTCTTTGTTTGTTTTGGCTGTGTTGGGTCTTAGTTGCTTCGTGCTGGGTTTCTCTAGTTGCAGCGAGTAGGGGCTACTCTTCGTTGCGGTGCGTGGGCCTTTCATTGCGGTGGCTTCTCGTTGTGGAGCATGGGCTCTAGGCGTGTAGGCTTCAGTAGTTGCAGCACTCAGGCTCAGTAGTTGTGGCACACGGGCTTAGTGGCTCCACGGTATGTGGGATCTTCCCAGACCAGGGCTCAAACCCGTGTCCCCTGTACTGGCAGGCGGATTCTTAACAACTGTGCCACCAGGGAAGCCCTGATGCAGCCTTTTAAATCCTCACTAGTCTTCATATTAATCAGTGTTATTTGACCTGAGTGATTATCCTAGTGAAGTTTTGAAAGCATTTGATACTTTTTTTTTCTTTTTTGCGGTACACGGGCCTCTCACTGTTGTGGCCTCTCCCATTGCGGAGCACGGGCTCCGGACGCGCAGACTCAGCGGCCGTGGCTCACGGGCCTAGCCGTTCCGCAGCACGTGGGATCCTCCCGGACCAGGGCACGAACCCCTGTCCCCTGCATCAGCAGGTGGACTCTCAACCACTGCGCCACCAGGGAAGGCCTGACAGCATTTGAAACAACAAAATAAGGGTGTCGCAGGGACATGATTCATTCAAGTGGATGTTCGATTTTCCGGCACTAGGAGTGCTCTTCTGGGGCACGGAGCACTTAGGAGCAGTGGGGACTTGTGAGAGGGCTGGGGAAAGTGTGTCGGCTTTGAAACTCTTTTTATGTCACCCCTCCTCTCACTGACTAGTTGTTTCCTAATTAGAAACTGCCCGTGTATCTGACATTATTTTGTCCTGAGAGGTGATGTATCTGCAGTCATCGGGTGGAACTTGGGTGGCCGTGTCCCCTGGGATCCTGACCCGCGGCCCTTCCCTGACACCTTGCTGCCTTCCTGCTCCAGCCCATCCTGAGCCCCTCCATCTTGGACCACCTCATCAACAACGACCGCAAGCTGCCTCCAGAGTACAGCCTGCCCCACACCTACGTGGAGATGCAGGTGAGGGGGCCGAGCCAGGCCTGGTGGTCCAGGATGGAGCGCTAGTGGATACGGGTTAGGCTAGTTTCTGCTTCATAAGAGCCCTGGGTACCCCAGAGCTGGAGGGAGAGGACGGCACCAAGAGTCAGACCCGACTCAGCCCCTGGCTCTGCCTCTCGGAAAAATCATCCCCCCTTCAAGCCTCCGTATCCGCCTGTGTAAAAAGGGTCTGATCATTGCCACCTGGCCCACTTTAGGGATGGCCTGGAAGGGAGGTGCCAGTGCAATCTGGGCGCATAGTAGGTGCTTATAGGCTCAGAGGCGCTTTTGCCCTGCGGCCCCCTCAGCTGAGTCCTGAGATCAGGGACCTCAGCCTGGGCTGAGGGGACCTTCAACTCTGTCGTCCCTTCCTGCCCCCCTCAGTCACTCCAGATCGCTGCCTTCCTCTTCACGGTCTGCCACGTGGTGATTGTCGTCCAGGACTGGTTCACGGACCTCAGCCTGTACAGGTGAGGCGCTGTCGGGAGCGGAGCCAGGCTAGGGACGGGGGCCCCGAGACTCAGCCACTTGCCCAGCTCTCACCACTTCCGCACGGCAGCCACAGGGACCCTTTGAAAACGTGAGCTGGAGAGGATCACTGCCACCTACTCCTCTCTCAGCACACATACACACTTACCACACTCCACGGACTGTGCACATCACTCAGAGTAAAATTCAGAGTCCTCGCCACGCATGGCTAACAGAGTTCTACGTGATGTGGTCCCAGTCACCGCCCCGACCTCCCCCAGCACTTGCCTCACTCCTTCCATCAGAGGTGTGGTGGCCCCACGGCTGTCCCTCGTGGCGCTTAGGACCTCTGCACGCCTCATCTCTCGGCTGGAAACACTCTCCCCGCGGCTGCCAGGCCCCTCCCTCATGTCCTTCACATCCCCCTGAGGCCTCCCTAACGTGCTAACTGCCTCTCCTGTGACTCTCCCGCTCTTACCCTGCTGTGTTCTCCTTCACTGCACGTATCACTCCCTGACAGCATGGTGTGGACCTTTTTATGGCCTTGTCTCCCTCGTTAGAATGTAAGCCCCAGTGGCTCACACAGTGCCTGGCACAAGGTGGATATTTAACAAGTTTGTTGAATAAATAGCACGCTGAGGAACTGCTCCTTAGAGCCTCGTGGTCCATCTCCAGGCGTAGGTGCCATTCCCGCGGGTCCCTGGTGGGCAGGGAAGGGAGGGAGTCAGGATCTGGCAGGAGTACTGCCTGAAGCAGCTGGAGGTTCCAGAAATGCCCCCAGATAGGACTGGCTCCGATCCTCTTGGCCTCAGGCCCCAGGAGGTAGCTGTGGGGAGGCCAGCAGCCCTGGGCATGGGGCCCAGACAGACAGATGGAAGGAACGGGAGCTTGTGGGGAGGGGAGAGCCGAGCTGAAGGAAGCAGATGTCTCCGGAGTCAGGCAGCCCTGTGTTTGAATCCCAGTACTTGTTAGGCGAGCGGTTGCTTTTTCCACACTTCCTCATAGGCAAACGGTGTCCTGCAGATGAAGTGAGTTAAAGAATGTAAAGCATTCAGCACAGCACCTGGTGCCTAGTAAGCAGTAGATTAAGTGGGAGCTTAAGGTTTGTGTTAGTAACTCTGGGGATGGGTGGGAGCTGAGGGTCTGGCCCACAGTAAAAAAACAAGCTGCTGGGGGAGCCGGCTGTTGTGACCAGATCTAAGTGACTTAATTCTGAAACACCCCCTCCTACCACCATCGTCTGTTGGAATTCATTCAAAAGACAAATATATTGGACATTTACATAGGCTGGTCTCTGTCCTGGGCTCTGGGGATACAGGTGTGAACAAACAGGTAACACAGGCTGCCCTGTGGAGTTCACATTGTGGTGGGGTGTGGCCTCAGGCTGGCCCTTGCAGAGCCTCGGTTTTAAGCCAGAGTCTACAGGTGGCCTCCCCAGAGCAGGTGAATCCCTGGAAATTGTGGATACCATATTTGTGGCCCGATTTAGGGACGGCCTGTAAGGGAGGTGCCAGCGCAATCTGGGCACATAGTAGGTGCTTATAGGCTCAGAGGCCCTTTTGCCCTGCGGCCCCCTCAGCTGAGTCCTGAGATCAGGGACCCCAGGCCGGTCTGAGGGAAACTTCAACTCTGTTGTCCCTTCCTGCCCCCCTCAGTCACTCCAGATTTCTTTGTGTACGTGTCCGTACGAGAAGAAGGGCCATAGTTTATCAGATCCCGTTAGCCCTTATCTCAGGTTTATTTTATTTACTTTTATATATACTTCTATATATTTGGAAGAATTACTTTAAAATAGCATAAACTGAAAACTTATATCCATACAAAAACCTGCACAGCTTTATTCGTAATTGCCAAAACCGGGCGCAGCCAAGATGTCCTTTGGTAGATAAACGGATAAATAAGTTGTGGTACATCCACACGATGGAATATTATTCATTGTTAAAAAGAGATGCACTGTCATGCCATGGAAGACAATGGAGGAGCCTCAAATGGAGATTATTAAGTGAAAGAAGCCGATTTGAAATGGCTTCATACTGTATGATTCCAACTCTGTGACCTTCTGGAAAAGGCAAAACTATGGAGACCAGTAAAAATATCAGTGGCTGCCAGGGTTGGGAGGGGGAGGGAGGGGTGAACAGGTGGAGCAGAGAGGATTTTTAGGGCCCTGAAGCTACTCGTGTGATACAAGTGGTGGATTTATGTGGTTTTTGTCAAAACCCATAGAACATACACCACCAGGAGGGAACCCTAATGTAAGCCATGGACGTCGGGTGGCAACGGTGTGTGTCACTGGAGGATCATCGGGATGTTGCCAAGCGGGAAGGCTGTGTGTTGGGGGGGGGGGATCCGTGGGAATTCTCTTTGCTTTCCACTCAGTTTTGCTATGAACTTAAAACTCCTCTAAAAAGTAAAGTATTTTTCTTGATGGCATAAACTCGTTAAAAAAATACATACGTGTTGACATGGGTCCATGGATCAGTGTCTGAGAGGGTTGTCTCTGGGTTCCCTAAAACTGTGTGAGGAATATGGTGTGTATGTGGCATTTTTCTGAGTGTGGCTGTAGCTTTAATCAGATCCGTGAAGGGAGCCCCCTCCTTCCCCAGGCTGTGGGATATGGGGGGGCCGGAGGCAGAGCACCAACCTGTCACCGCAAACCCCAAGGTTCCTCCAGACAGCAGAGATGGTGAAGCCCTCCACCCCGTCCCCCAGCCATGAGTCCAGCAGCTCGTCAGGCTCCGATGAAGGCACTGAGTACTACCCACACCTGGGTGAGAGGCATTCCGGGGGCTGCACTGGTGGGCAGGGGAGAGTGGGGGGTGGAAACCGGGAGTACTCTGGGGAGGGGGCGCTGGGAGGAGCACCTGTGGGGGTTGTGAGGAGAGTCAAAAAGGATTAGCTGCCACTTCCTCTGAGGGGCCCCCTGGCCACCAGGGCGTGACCCCCGAGTCCAGCTCTGGCCCCTCGATCCGAATGGGAGCCCCTTGGGGGCAGGACCCTAGTCTGCCTGTTTCTGGGTCCATGGCATGGGGCTCAGGGAGTGAGTGTGGCGTCGGCCCCAGTGGCGCCACGCACCCTGTTCACCCTGCTTGGGCCCCTACTCGTGCATCCTTGGTCCGCTCTGTCCTTGCCCTGCGCTCTGACGCACTGCTCCTCTGCAAAGATCCGGCTCGTTTATGACACCCCAGGCAGGGTCTTCCCTGCTTCCTCCACCTGGCCCAGCCCCTGGTCTTTCTGCCAGGCTCCTGGGCAGGTGGGCGTCAGACTGGCGACTTCCTGAGGGCAGAAACCAGCTCTGACTCATTTCTCTGGGTCCCCAGCGCTGCCCAGCACAGGGCCTGGTACTAAAGGGAAGTTACTTATTATGTAAATACAAGTGATCTGAGCTCAGGGGCAGGGCCGGTCTTTGGTGTGAGAAGGGGAGTCCGATGGCGAGTGGCAGTGGCGAGCGCGAGCACCACGGGAGCTCGGCCTCTCCTCCCACCCGCAGTCTTCCTGCAGAACAAAGCTCGCCGGGAGGACTTCTGCCCTCGGAAGCTGCGGCAGATGCACCTGGTGATCGACCAGCTCATGGCCCACTCCCACCTGCGGTACAAGGGTGAGGGCCCCCAGCCACCCCCAAGCTGGCCAGCGGCCTTCTGGCTCCCAATCCAGTCCCAAAGCCCCGGCCCCCAGACCCGTCCCCTGACCCCCGCTTGACCATCCCGCGCATACCTCCCCCGGCCCTGCAGCACTGTGCCTGCAGCCTCACGGGTTCCCTCCGCCAGGTACGCTGTCCATGTTACAGTGCAACGTCTTCCCTGGGCTCCCACCCGACTTCCTGGACTGCGAGGTCAATCTGTTCCTGATGCCCTTCATGGACAGCGAGGCAGAGAGTGAAACCCCCCCAAGAGCAGGTGCGTTCCGCCTCGAGGGCATCTGGTCCGTAGGGAGACACGGGCTGCCCCGGCCTGGGGGTGACAGGGACCCGCCCTGGTCTGAGGGGAGACGCAAGCCTGTCCCTAAGGTGCTCAGACCCTTCCTTCCGTAGGAGCATGTTTCCGAGTCACGGAAGGACGGGGGGACCTGGGCCGGGGCTGGACTCAGAGGCGCTCCTGGCAGGCCAGGATTCTGTTGACGGGGAGGAAGGGCCTCTCTCGGCGGGCTGTCCCCCTTCCCCTTCCCTCCTAACTTCTGACTTTCCAGGACCCAGTTCCAGCCCCCTCTTCTCCCTGCTCCCTGGATACCGAGGCCACCCCAGCTTCCAGTCCTTGGTGAGCAAGCTCCGAAGCCAAGTGATGTCCATGGCCCGGCCGCAGCTGTCACACACGATCCTCACCGAGAAGAACTGGTAAGAGCGCTCGGCAGAGGAGTCAGTGTGAGGGCCCCACCTCGACCGTGTTGAGGGTCTCGGAGGTCTCTCCACACCTCAGCTTCCCTTCCTGGAGCACTGATGAGTGCCACCATCTTGTTGCTGTTGCATGTGATTTTGAATCCCAATCAGCCGGGAGGGTGTAGATCTTGTCACCAGTTTTACTAGTGGGGAGGTTCAGGCTCAGAGAAGGAAGTGTCACGTAGCAAGGTCATGCACTGTGGTTGGGTGTCACTTGACTGCAAGGAGTAGGGCCAGTGAGCCCAGTCAAGTTTAAAGATTTATTCTGAGGCCCTGAGTGCAGAGAGCATAGCTGCACCGGAGAGGAAAGCGGAAAGCTGTCGGGAACCACAGGAGCCGCGTTCTCCAGCCCCCCCCCCCCACTAGCCCCTTCCACTGGGAGCCCCTGCCTCTGGCTTTCTCCACCTTCCTTCACAAAGCCCTGCGCTGCCTCCCCAGCCCCGACTCTACGTGGCTCTCTATGCCCAGAGCCCACAGCAGTGCTGCCACAGACCCGGGGCTGCCTCATCTCATTTTCCAGAGAAACAGAAACTTGAGAAGTAGCTGCAGCTTGGCTCCCCTGGGTCTGTCTGCAGTCGGCTGTGGGCAGAAGGGGCAGGGAGTGCAGACACAGCAGGAAGCCACTCTGGAGCTCTGTTTCTCTCTTTGGTCTAAACCAGGGCCCAGCGGGGAGGGGAGAATTTGGGAGGTGGGAGGGTTACGCAGCTGCTAGACATTTCTGATCATCACAAGACTCTGGAGGGCTATAGAGATAGACGCCTACCCACAAAGGCCAGCACTGAGTGGAGCCGGAAGCAGTTTGGGCCCAGGGGTGGGCGCTCGAGGACTTCACCTTCGCTTCCCCTGGGGGAGGTGAGGGGATCAGGCCACCTAGCATCGGCGTTGGCATCTTCCCTGCATCCCAGGCGTTACGGTCATGCGGGGGCCACAGCCAGGGCAGCTCTGACTGTTGACCTCCCCTCACAGGTTCCACTACGCCGCCCGGATCTGGGACGGGGTGAAAAAGTCCTCTGCCCTGGCCGAGTACAGCCGCCTGCTGGCCTGAGGCCAAGGGGAGGAATGTCTCGCAGAGAACCCCCTTCCGGGCCCCCAGTGGATGGCGAGGGGCACCCACGTCCTCTCCCCGCGGGGCGGAGAGCGGCAGCAGGCCTGATGGACAAGGGACCGTGACTCCCTCACCCGGAGACACGAGGTGTCCAGGGCCGGTCCCCCATCCTCAAGGGAGCGTTGTTCAGGGGGTGACTTTGAGATCCCGCCCCCAGCCTGGACGAGGTAGCCCATCATCAGCTCCCACAGGGACAGGCGGCGGGAGGAGCCTGAGTGGTCACCAGGAAGCCCAGGCTCCGTGTCGGCCTCCCTCTGCAGGGACAGGAGCAGCAGGTCCCTCTGCCCTGACTCCAGGCCCCTGCCTGGAAGGTGAGGCAGGGTCTGGGAGCTCTTTATTGGGGCGGATCTGGTGGCTGGAATAAAAACAGTCACGCAAGCCTGTTCTGGCGCTCATCTTCTTCCCCCTCCCCAGCGTGCTGTCCTGGGAATCCCCCTGTTCTGGGTCCCAGCCCTTGGGGGCAGGTTAGCCATGGCCTCCCATTGGAGCCTGAATGAACTTCCCGTGGGCACATCCACTGTAGGTCAGAGAGTTGCCAGGGGTGGTTAAAGACCAGTCTTTGCTACGGAGGAAGCCTCTAGAAAGGGGTATTCTATTTCCTGGGGTGATATCAAGCCTCCCGTCTCTGTGTGCCATGGAGAGGAAGGTACAGGGCCCTCGTTTTCTGCTCACTTGAAGACGGTGCCTTCCCTTTGGTGAAATGCCTAGTTAAATGCAATGCCTAACTCAATTCGTTAAAAAAATAGAACACGTCCTTAGTTAAATACAATTAGTCAATATAGTATACCGTCACTCGGTATCCACAAGGGATTGGTTCCAGGACCCCCCGTAGATACCAAAATCCTTAGATGCTCAAGTCCCGTATATTAAACAGTACAGTATTTGCATGTAACCTACGCACATCCTTCCATCTACTGTAAGTCATCTTCTAGACTAGTTAAAAAACCTAATCCATGGGCTTCCCTGGTGGCGCAGTGGTTGAGAGTCCGCCTGCCGATGCAGGGGACGCGGGTTCGTGCCCCGGTCCGGGAAGATCCCACATGCCGCGGAGCGGCTGGGCCCGTGAGCCACGGCCGCTGAGCCTGCGCGTCCGGAGCCTGTGCTCCGTAACGGGAGAGGGGACACGACAGTGAGAGGCCCGCGTACCGCAAAAACAAACAAACAAAAAAGCCTAATCCACCAGTCAGTGCTGTGTAAATAGTTGTAAATACAACGTAAACGGTATGTAGATAGTTGCCAGCACTTGGAAAAGTCAAGCTTTACTTTTTGGAGCTTTCTGGAATTTTTTTTTCAAATATTTTCAATCCAAGGTTGGTTGAATCCACGGATGTGGAACCCTCGGATACAGAGGGCCAACTGTACTTCCCCTTAGTCAAAACAGGTTCTACCCTTGTTCAAATACTCATATGTTATCCTTACACATGATGTTACCCTTACACATGGTGGCTTCCTTCCTCTCTAAACCTCAACTGCTCTTGCTGAGAAATGGTCCCTCCCTTTAATCCAGAACCTACCCTCAATTAAATACACCATACAGTTCAATGTAGTACCTATCCTCACCTGCTCAGTTAAATATGGTACATCATCCTAGTTTAGTGTTTCCCAAAGTATGTCTCCAGATTGGTCTGTTCACCACAACCTAATCCCAAACTAGTCCTGGCCCTCAAATCATACCACTCCACCCTTCAGTAAAGCAGTTGGTTCCAGTTCAACCAGCTGATCTGGTCTGTCCACCACCCCCCATGCCACTTTGGTCTCCCTGGCTTCCCCCTGCCCTCTGACATACCCTGTATACAGTCCTGGTGTCCAGGTCATGGGAATCCCGCGGTCTTTTGAGAAAAAAAGCACAGCTGAAGAGGGTAGAGTAGGGGTCAGTAAAGAAAGCAGTCAGGCCAGAGAAGGTCTGGCCAGAAGTGGGGAGTCTGCAGACCCTAGGTCTGGGAGGTACGAGGCCCAGGGCAGGCTCTGGCCCTGCCACCACTGGCTGAGACCTTAGGCGGGAACCTCCCTTCGTGACCCCCCAGGCCCTTGAGAGCTGTTCACTGCCCTCTTATGGAAATGCTTCCGCGGCCTTTGCCGCCGTGCCCGATCTGCGGGGACACCTTTCTGGCCGCTGTCTCCAGCCTGACAGCTGGCTCTTCTCTGCCTTAGCAGAACTTAGCACTCCCGTGTGCCGTTCCCTCCCCTTGCTTCCCAGGGGAGTGCTGGTTGGTGTGTGGGTTCACCAGAGTAGGGAAGGTGGGGGCAATGCCAGCGAGAGTGTGAGACCCAGAGCACAGAAGCACGAGAGCACACGGGCGCAGTCCAGGAGAGTTGCTGCTGAGTTTCTTCCTTCCCGTCCCCCAGTGCCACCCAGCCTGGGCACAGATGGAGCCTGCGTGCTCCCAGCCCCTCACTGCCACCTCCAGCTGGCCCGGGCTCAGGGCTGGGATCCTTGACTGGATTTATCTGGGAGCTTGTGTTCGGGGTTGTCGAGGGAGGCCTCAACCAGCACGCTCTAGGTGTCCGCATCCAGGGAGGTGCGGAGCATCGGTAAACAGTGGCGAAGGAGAGTCCGCAGGCGGCCAGGGAGCCCAGGATGGGCACGTTGAGGGGCTCCTGGCTGAACGCCGAGGCATCCCCAGAGGCCTGGCCCAGCAGTTCCGCCACCAGCGCCTCGGTGGTCTTGGTCTTCGGGCCCTGTAGCGCTTCCAGGATCTTGTGCACGGGCCGGCCCATCTGCTCCGCCAGCCTGACGAGGGAGTCCTCGTCCAAGCTGAAGCTGCGGCGGTAGCCCTCCAGGGAGCGGGTGAGCGTGTGTGTGTACAGGTCACAGGCCACTTCCGGCACGCCCGGCACGGGACTCGGGTTGGCCCCGCAGGCCACCATGGCCACCAGCCAGATGTGCTGCCGTAGCGAGGCCGCCTTCTGCTCCAGCATGGGCTTGGAGACGTTGGGCAGGGCCACCAGGAACGCGTGCCGCTTGTGGCTCTCTAGGCCCCTCACCATCGACTCCTCCAGCAGGCGGAAGGCGTACTTGCCCAACTCAAACATGGACAGCAGGAAGACCTTGGGGTCCTTGAGGCTCTCCGCTGCAGGAGACAAAAGCACTTTCAGTGGGTTTCCGCGCCAAGCCGACCCAGCTGTCCTGAGAGCTGCCTGGGTGCAAGCTGGGTCTACACAGCATGTGGCTTAAGACCGTCAGCCCTGGAGCTAGGCTGCCTGAGTTCAGATCCCAGCCTCGCTCCCTACGCCCTGTGTGGCATCTGGCTAGTTACCAGACCTCTCTGGGCTTTCCTGTACTTACCTGTAAAACCAAGGGATGCTTGTAACCCACCTCCTAGGGATGGCATGGTGGTGAACTGAGCTGGTGAAAGTGGTTCGTGGCCGCTGGTGAGCCCTCAAGGAACAGCTGCCGGCCGCGACGCGTTGCCAGCGTCCGCATGGGCACGGGCGGATAGCATTTGCACTGCTCTAACTTGGCCAATACATAAGCCAGTACCTACCCTTTTTTTTCCTTAATGCAAGTGACTGGTCTCCATCACAGGTGACTGAAATGGCAGCTGTAAGCAGCATTTCACCATGGGGGCCATGTGACCATGGGCGACCCCTCACCCCACTGTGGGCCTCGGTGGGAAGATGAAGGGGAAGGGGGAGGCAAGCCCTCAAGAATCCAGCCCCCCCAAAATAAATAAAAACTAAAAATTAAAAAAATAAATAAGGAAATAGATAGGAATTTCCTGGCAGTCCTGCGGTTAGGACTCTGTGCTTTCACTGCCAAGGGCCCGGGTTCAATCCCTGGTTGGGGAATTAAGATCCCACAAGACGCTCGGCCAAAAAAAAAACAGAGAATCCAGCCCTCCAGAGCCTGCCCCTCACCCTCCAGCCGCTGCACACAGTCGTCCCGAGGCTGGATGAGCACCCTCTCCTCCGAGAAGGAGCTGGGGTGGCGGCTGCATGAGGCGGCGATGTCCACATCCACCTTGGAGTGGATGCAGTAGAAGCGCTCGCCCCGCCGCCCCGGGTCTCAAGGGCCAGCTGGGCATGGTCGGCGGAGAAGCTCTCCAACGTAATGATGAGGAAGAAGTCGTACCGGCCCAGCAGCGCCCGCTGGAGGTGTTTGTCAGCCCGGAAGGCGTGTGCGCCTATGCCCAGCAGGTCCCAGATGACGATGTTGGGGTACTTGGGATGCGGGTATGGCGTGGGGTCCACGGTCATTTCCACCATGCCCGTGCAGGCCGAGGTGGGGGTCCTCGCCCCCCCAGCCCCTGGATGGCGTTGACAAAGGTCGACTTGCCTGAGCCCGTTCCCCCGGTAACACCAATGTCCAGCCCGACGTTCTCCAGAGGATGAAGCCTAGATTGTAACGTGGCAGCTACTGCTGGCAGGTCCCCCGCCGCCTCCAGAGCCCTGGTGCCCTGCGAGAGCTCCAGTATCTTGGACTGGCTGAGGCATGATTGGAAGACTTTGCTTGCCATGGGCTGCCTGACCCCCAGCTCTCCGTCTTCGGGACTTGATGACCTTGGACAGGACAGGTAAGGGAGTATTTTCACTCTGAGTTGCCCTCTCTTCTCTACATCCCTCAGCTTGCCTGAAGTATTTGCGGCATCACCAGTAATAGCACTGAGAGTGTTACAAGATGCCAGGCCCGGTGCTAAGTGCTTTATTTAAGTTCGCATTTATTCATCACCACCAGTTTCTCCTCCTGGAGTATCTCATCAAATCCTCAAAACAGCCAGAAAAGATTCCCTCCCTTCCTCTCCACATTTGGCACTGAGACGACAGATCACTTGCCCAAGGCCTCCAGCTGATTCCTGGGGATATTGGGAATGGGGCTGAAGTCTTTTGGTCCTGGAATTCAAAGTCTTAAATTTGGGGGGGCATTTACCATGCACCAGGCACTGGGATCAACCATAAAGGGCAGTGATTAAGAGCTGGAATCTTCATCATTGCTGGTAATCATAGATCAGGTTTATTTGATGTTTACTCTGGGCCAGCCACTGTTCTAACCATATACATGATTTCATCAAGTGCCCATTCTACAGAGCAGAAAACTGAGGCTCAGGGAGATAAAGGTCCCTTGCTAAATGTCTTACAGCCTGCACCAGAACCAGGATATGGGCCAGCTCCCTCTGATCCTTTTTCCATACAACACCCCCCCCCCCAAATCTTTGCACAGCTAAGCCCTCGCTACACGCCAAGACCTCTTTGGGTGCTGCATTTCCAGCACTAGCAGAACAGACGGGTCTAGTGCATTTGTGGAAACATTACTCATCCTTGTTGCCTGGCTCCCGAGTATGTGCATGTGCTCGGGAGCCACAGGGCACACCTAGGCAAGCCCCGTCCTGCCTCTAGGCCTCCGAGGCCTCACCGGTGTGATGGACGGGGCAGCCACGTTTACATCCTGGGATTGCGTGACGGCATCTAATCCCAGCCATGCCAGGGACTTGTGGGGTGACATGGGGCAAGCCATATCCCCTCTGGAGCCTTTATTTTCCCCTCTGTGACAGGGGGTGGTGCCAGTTTCCTCACCTGTGGAGTGGAGAGATGACTCCTCCGAGCCCTCCCAGCTCTGCTGTTCTAGGAAGACTCGGGGTCTTACTGCCGGCGAGGTTCAGGAAGAGGCCAGCTTGGGAAGGGCTTGGAACATCGGGCTGGGCTTGATCTTTATCTGTGGGTAGCCATGGAAGGGTTCTGAGCAGGGAAGGGAGGGGTCCGAGGTGGACCTTAGAAAGAGCCCCCCTGGGAATACCCTGACGGTCCAGCGGTTAGGACTCCACGCTTTCACTGCCGAGGGCCTGGTTGGGGAACTAAGATCCTGCAAGCCATGTGGCGTGGCCAATAAATAAATAATAAAAGTAATTTTAAAACGAACCCTCCGTGGCCTTACGGTGCATGAGACTGGGGCCTGGGAGACAAGGTGAGGGGCTGGGGCAGGACCTAGGTGTGGAGGGGGAGGCCTCAGCTGGAACAGGGGCTGGGGGTTGAGATGGGAGGTGGGAAAGGGAAAGATGGAGGCAGAAGGGATAGGACGAGGCCACCAGTTGGAAGCAGGAGACAAAAGCCGCCCAGGCTGTGTCTCTTAACCTTAGGTCCAGCGTAGTGAGAGCAGGCCTGACCTTTCCGTCCCAGCCCCTTGGGGCTGGTGAGTCCTGCACTGAGGGCCCACAGGTACAGGGATGTGGGCTGTGTTTTTGAGAATGCATCTGGAAGGGACCTTCTTTCTTGTGCATCTAAGGGAAACTACCATGGTCCCTCGCACCTCCTTTGGTGCCAAAAGGTCCACATGAACCCCAAGTAGTCCTTGCAGAGCCCATGGGAGGCCTTCTGGGAAGAGGGGAATCTTTTGCAAAGCACAGAGCCCTTCAGCAAAGAAAATTGGCACCGCCATTAATCCTCCAGGTAAAAGTGGACCCTGTTAGTCTGTTTCCCAGAGTCAGAGGTAATTTGAGGACCCCAGATGAGGCTAGAACCATCACCAGGTCCTGGAACACCCTCAGGGAGTATTAGTGAGGCCACCTTCACAGCACCAGAGCTGCCTTCTGAATTCCTGGAAACTCGCCCTTCTCTGCACCTAAATCCCACCTTTCCCTGACCCTCATCCAAGCCCACAGATGCTCTTGGGGCAACCCCTGTCCTGTCCAAGCCCCCCAGTCTGGTGGTCCGTTTTTAAACATGCATGACCCTTGACTCGGCATGTGAGTTTTGGCTTGAGCAGATAAGGGTGTCAGATTCCCTTCTGCATCCAGCCAAAAAGCCAAGCACAGAGCCAGAGGATGTGCCAACCAGCTGGGTTCCCAGGGTCTCCTGGGCCAGGCTAATACCGTCACTCAGTGCGTTACACACCCTCTGTCGTTCAAAGCCTCGTGCAGAAATCCCAACAGGCGTCCTCACGGTCAGACCCGTGGCCTTTCGGCACCATCCCCAACATCTGTGCCCAGCCACGCAGCCACGCACACACAGACCCGGAACCCCAGTCTCAGCCAACTATTCACGATCCTAGACCACAGCATCCAAATCACAGAGACGTACCAAGATTCCTCCCAATCACAGATACACCAGCAAGCTCACCGCCACACACATCCACACGTGGACCCACTCACCATCTTTCTGAAACGAGACTCGTTCTAGGTGTCCGGTTGCGCCCCTGCCTCTTCCCTCTTTGCATGCTTACAGAATTGCCCACCTGCCCTCTCACCACCTCTGCTCTCGTTCTGTTCCCCCAGGTTCCGCACGGTTCCCCGTGGCCACCTGGCCTCCCCTCTCCCTGCCACCCCCCCCCCACCATCACTCACAGGCAGCAGGGCTGGCCCAGGATGTCCCATCTCCCCCTCCTCTGTTTAACCCAGTTGCTAGGCACCATCGTGCCGATCTCGGGCACGCGTTGGCCGCCCCTCTCCCACCAGAGCAGGCCTTTGGGACTCTGGGGTTCTCAGAAAGGGACATGAGATTGCAGGCCCCAGTGCCCACTCAGCCACCCACCGAAGGTGACAGTGGGCTCCTGTCCTGGATCCAGGCCGGGCTGTCCTGTCGCCCCCAAATCCCTCATGGTCACTTGGGGACCAGGGAGAGAGAGACTATTAAAGAGCCCTGACCCCCCGCCCCCCATCCATACCTTGAACCTCTCCCTCCCAAGGTCAGTTCCTATCCCAGGTTCGGGGCTTGGACTTGGGCCCACCTGCCACCCTCAGCCCTCCACACCCCGCCCCTCAGCAACTGCAGCTCTCATTTTCAGCCTTTTTTGTCTGTTTGGTTGGTTTCGATAAGGCTTGGTTTGTGGGTGAGGCAAGGGGTTGGGGGCCGCTCTTTCATTTGTCTTCCGACAAATCTCGCTTCTTCCAGCTGTGGAGAATGTACTTGAGGAGGAGGCCGAGCTTCTGGCAGGTCGAGAGCGGGACTGCCTCGCCGCTCCCCTCCCCGGATCCCCGCTTTTCCACGCCGTTGTCACCAGCCGCCTGCAGGCTGACCTCAGGCTGGGACCCCTCCTCCTCTGAGGCCTTGATGCGGACCTGCTGGGCATCCTCGGCCATCTCGTTGAGACAGCCCCGGAGCATGGTGTAGACGGTGCTGAAGCTGATGCCCCCCGGCCACCAGCGTTCCGAACAGGGGGATGCCCTTCTCAAAGGCCCCGGCCTCCCTCATGGCACCGTCGGACGACTGGGAGTAGAGCCGCAGGACAGTCTCGGGCGAGACCTCGTTGGCCAGCGGGGAGAGGATGCCCGAGTGCAGATCGCCTGCCTGTTTGCCCACCTGCTCTGCCAGCTTGTCTAGCGAGTCGTCGTCCAGGCCGAAGCTGCGGTGGTAGCCGCGCAGCGAGCGGACGAGCAATGCATTGTCGTAGGCGGCCGCCGGCCGGCCCGAGCAGAGCCTGGATGACGCCCAACACCAGGGCCGTCTTGAGCACCTGCTCCTGGGGTATGTCCGTCTTCTTCCGCAGGGCCTCCAGCGAGACGTCGGGCAGCGACAGCAGGCCGGCCTGGCGACGGGGCGCGGGCAGGTCGTGCTCCCAGGCGGACACGAGCAGCGGGAAGTCGTGGCGCGCGGGCGAGAGGCTGGCACGAGGAAGACGCGCGGGTCGTTCACACCGGCCCCACGCAGCCGCTCGGCGCAGTGCTCGCGGACCTCCTGCAGGGCCGCCGCCTCGCTGAAGCCCGAGGGTCGCTGGGTGCGCTTGCGCACGAAGTAGAACTGTTTGCCCTGGCGCAGTATCTCGGAGGCCAGGCGGGTCTCCACGGCGCCGCAGCGGCGGGGGGAGACCAGCAGGAAGAAATCATAGCGGCCGAAGTCCACCTGCTTCAGGTACTTGTCGGCCGGGCAGCCTGGAGAGCCGGCCCCCGGCAGGTCCCACAGGGTCACGTCCGGAAACTGCGGGTGCGGGTAGGGCGAGGGCTGCATTGTGGTCTCTATGACGCCAGCGAGGGCCGCGCCGGGGTCCTCGGCGCCCAGGCCACGGAGGGCGTTAATGAGGGACGACTTGCCTCCCCCGACTCGCCTGTGACGCCCACCTCCAGCCGGGTGCTCTCGAAAGATGTCAGCAACTCCCGGAGGCAGGAGGTGGCCTGGGGGATGTCGCCGGACTCGAAGGATGTGCGCAGGGCCTCCAGCTCTTCCTTGGCCATGAGGATGGTGTTCTCCTCCTTCCCGGGCACCGCTGGCAACTTCGAAGTAGCCGTGGTGACCGGCGGTTCAGAGGGCGCGGAGGCTGGGGAAGAGTCTCGGACGGACGCGTGATCCTCAGGGTCTGCGGGGGAGCGGGGAGGAGGGAGCCGTTCACGCCTCCCGGGCCTTGGCGTGGGGCAGGGAGAGAGACACACCGAGGATATAAGGGGAGTCCCTCCGGAGCCCCGCAACCCTCTCCTTCTCAAAAACCCGGGGTACGTTTTGGACACGAGGTAGGGGGCTTTGGAGTTTGGTAGGCCCAGGTTCCCATCCCATCTCTGCCACTAACTTGCTGTGTGGCCTGGGGCAAAACGAGGCACCTCTCTGAGCCTGTTTGTTTCTCCGCTTAATGGGCGTGATGACTGACCTGCCTACTGAGGGGCTGAAGAGTCTTGGGGATAACCTAGGAACTTGGACCGTTTCATGGGCAGCTTGAGACCCATGCGGTCACACGGGGCTCCACGCTTAAAAGGCCCAGCTCTTTGCTTAATACTCTGATGACACGGATGAAAATTGAACTTTTAAAGCAGGGGCCCTGCAGTTTCATTTTGCACTGAGCCCCGAAATTTACTTAGCCAGACCTGCAACGGAAGGGGCTTCAGCCCAGCTCGTGCCAACCAGGCAAAGAGAGCAGCTGCTCTCCTGCTGCTTCTACTGTGATCGGAAGCAGTGTGAAGTGATGGCCAAGGGGACCCAGACCCTGGAGCCACACTGCCTGGGATCCAATCCGGGGCTAACCACATACTGGCTGAGAGATTTGGGGCAAGTTCCTTAGCTCTGCCTCACGTTCCTCATCTCACACATGAGGATTGTAACGATCATAGTAGCAAACCACCTCCTAGGGCTGTTGAAAATGCAATGAGTTCGTACGTATAAAGCACTTAAAATAGTGCCCGGGGAATTCCCTAGTGGTCCAGTGGTTAGGACTATGAGCGTCCACTGCAGGGGGCCAGGGTTCGATCCCTGGTCGGGGAACTGAGATTCCAAAAGCCTCGAGGTGTGGCCAAAAATAAAATAAAATAAAAATAAAATTAAATTAAATTAAAATAAAATAAAATAGTGCCCGACCCAGAGCAGGTGGTCTGCGTTATCCGCATCACTGTCATTGTTCTGATCATTATTAATATTCTGAGCTGTGTGACGTCCCTGCCCTCTCTGAGCTCTGAGCCTCACCTGCACCATCTGCACCATGGACGATAACCTTGCCCCCCTCACAGGGCTGCTGTGACCATCGTGAGCCTCATCGTCTGTCTTCCTCTAGGCCATCTTTGAAGACATTCTCGGGTGCAGCCGGGCACGGGAGGTGGCGCCCCCCACACCGGGCGTCTCATTAAACACCCAGCCCTGTTTGGCAGGCGCCCGTCATGATGGTCTCTCCTGTGACCCCATCCATCCTCCTCACCCTGGAGCTTCCCTGGCCTCCCTCTTCCCAGTCACACGCTCTTCTTGTCCATCGCCTCTAAAATACACTTCCCCATCGACTAAGACTCTTCAGAGAACCCTGGGAGAGACGCTCAGGTCAGGGACCACTGTCCCCATCGGACGGAGACGGACTGAGGCTCAGACTAGACAAGCGATGTCCCCGCTCAGAGGCACAGCCGGGACTCAAACCCAGGTCCCTCTGAAGAGCTGCTCTCCCTTCAACCACACGTCTTTGCCTCCCCCTTCTCTCCTCGGCTTCCCCTGTCCCCAGGCGCACCCAACCTCCTACAGAAGACCGTCCTTATTCCACTGTTCCCTCCAGGTCTGATCCCCCAGCCCAGGTGGGGGCATTTCCCCCAGGCTATACCCAGTCCCTCCTGTGCCCTGTCCCCTTAACCCATCCCAGGGCATGGCCTGGGTAGAGGAGAGGGGGATCCTGGGACAGGTTCCAATGCAAGGGGCGGACAGGCCAGTGGCCCCTGGGGTGGGCTTAGGGTTGAGGGAGCTGGGACTGGGATTGGACAGGGCCCAGCTGGAGAGCCCTGCCCTTGGGGAACTCACCTGCCCTGCAGGCTCTCTCTCCCGTCTCACTCTCCCCACTGCTGGGGCCTCCCCCCACCCCCGTTAGCACAAGGTCAGGGCCCGTTGCTAGGACCCATTATAATAGCAAACCGCAGCTTATTGGTCAGCCAGCCCTGATACAATAATGTGAGGGTGATGTCAGAGGGTGGGGTCCCATGGTGGGCCCAGGACCCCACCCCCCAGCTGCTCATGGGGCCACCACTCTACCACACAAACACAGAGACCAAGAGATGAAAAAATATTCTCAGAAATTCCCAGACAGCAAACACACAGACTAAGTTTCCTCCCCAGAATCCACAGCCACGCAACCCTGGCCCGAAAGGGAAAGGAAAGACACAGACCCTCAAATACAGAGTCATTACAGAAAAGCCAAACGCAGGCAAACGTACAGATATAACAGCCATGCAAGCAACACACATTCAGGCACACACAGACTTGCAGACCGGAAGAGACACAATTACACACGCAGACAATGTATACAGATGGCATCCCCTGAAACCCACCACATCCATTCATTCTGCTCCAGCTTCTAATCCGTGTGGCCAGCCGTGGTCCGGGGCCCCAGAAGTACATCAGGCTAGGCTTGGCCCTTGGAGGCTCCAGGTTGGAAGAAAGGGGGATGGCAGCAGCCCAGGGTGACTGTGGGCCAAGACAGCTGCCGGGCACCTGCACAAATGCATCTAATGCAGGCTGGCATGCTGCCAGGGGCGCTTCTCCCAGCTCCTGAGAGCACCAGCCAGAGAGGCTGAACCCATGCCTGTCTGCCAAGTCTCCTCTTCTCTCTTCATCCATCAAACATTCAGCACCTCTCCAGGCCTCGTCCTGGGCTAGGTGCTGGGAACGCAGCCATGACCAAGACGGCCCCGGCCTCTGTCCCCACAGGACTCACAGTCCAGTGGCAGAGTCAGATCCATCCCCAGACAGTGATGGCCCAGACGGGGCCAGACTGGGATGGGGGACCCCAGAGGACTGTGGGAGTACCAAGGGGCCACCTGACCCAGCTCAGGATTCAAGGAAGGCTTCCTGGAGGAACAGGCATCTGAGCTGAGATCTGAAGGATGAGTAGGAGTGAGCCAGATCGCCTGCTAGGGAGTTGCATCCAGGCTAAGGAACCAACCTATGCAAAGACGCTAAGCTGAGAGGGAGCTCTCATTTGCCCAGTAATTCACTCAGTTATTTGGCCATTCCACAAACATTTGTTTAGACCTGACCAGTCCCTGTGCTGGTCCAGAGATGTGACTCACACTCACCCCTGCTCCTACACACCTCCCGGGCTGGTGGGTGCGCTGAGTCGCTCACACACTAAGGCTGAGTGTTCACTTACTGGCATTTATGATGCGCCAGGTGTGTGTGAAGCCTGTCAGATGGAGTAACTCATTTAACCTGGTCTAGAATTCTGTTCTCCCACCCGAAAAAGAAAGAATATATATATATATATATATATATATATATGTATATGTATAACTGAGCCACTTTGCTGTACAGCAGAAATTAATGCAACATTGTAAATCAACTATACTTCAATTTAAAATATTTTGAAAAACGAACAAAAATGAACAAAAAAATCTTTACTGCTAAAAACTGCTAACCATCAAAAACAAAAAAAAGAAAAGGCAGCTCCATGATGACACCCAGGCAGGGCCAGCTACATCACAATGGCCGCCTGTCTGTAAAGCACCATCCACTGGGACTCTTCCTGATTTCAGAATTGCTAAAATGCAGGGGGGATGAAAGGGGTGCATCTTAGAATCGATGAAGGTGTTTCCTGAGTGCTCATGCTGCGTCTGCCAGTCCGGGAACACAGCAATGACGCAGACGGTATTTCCCACAGGAAGGAAGTTTGTGCAATATACGTTTACTATGGGCCAAGGCCCATTGGTCGATGTTCGGGACCCAGCAGTGGCCAAGGCAGCCCCAGCCCTGTCCCCACAGGACTCAGAGTCCCGTGGGGAACACAGACCCACCCCCTGACCGTGACAACCCACAGTGGGTGAGGTGGGGATGGAATGGCCCACAGGGCTGCGAGAGCCAGGGGCCAGCAGTGTGTTGAGGTGCCAAGTCAGCGAAGGGTTTTTGGAGAAAGTTACTCAGCACACATTTTCTGAACACCTGCTGTGTGCCCGGCCCTGTGCTGGTCAAGGCTGGAGATACAGCCAGGACTAAGATGGTCCCTGGTCTTTCCTTCCTGAAGCTCCCGGTCCTCTGCCGCCTCTTCCTCCTCCCATTTCTCCTTCCAGCTTCTCATCCTCCTTTCCTCTTTGTCCTTTCTCTGTGTGTCTCTGAAAAATCCTAAAGCACTGCCTTAGAAATATCTACACATTATGACCTTCACCTTCCTGCCATTTGCCATCATCCTGGGGAAACCTGAAGCTTGTCCCCAGGGATTCATTCATTCATTCAAATACGTATTGGCTGCCTTCTGGATCTGGACACAGTTCTGGGCACTGACACACTGGTGAACAAGACACAGATGGCCTCTGCCCTCATGGACCTTATATTTTTGGAAAGATATAGGTAATAAACAAAAATAAGGTAGCGTCCGATAGTGACAAGAAAAAAGAACAAGATAGCAAGGGTACAGGATGGGGCAGAGGGTTGGTGGATCACCTGTAACTATGGCTGCCAACAATTTCTCCCATCTCCTTAGACACATGCCACTCTTCCCATCAAGAGCGGGAGTCTCTGTCCTTTCCAGGATCTGAGCTGGCCTTATGACTTGCTTTGATCAACAGAATGTAGCAGAAATGACATTCTGGGATTTCTAGGCCCAGGCTTTAAGAGGGAAGCTTCTGCTTTCTCCTTCTCAGAGCCCTGAGCTACCATATAGAGGTCCTGCTACCCTGCTGTAGAGACCCCATGGAGAAACAGAGACCAGGTGGAGATGAGCCTGAAGCCATCCAGGGTGTTCCAGTCCCAGCTGAGCTCCAGCTGAATGCACAGGAGTGACCCACAGGAGTGACCCTAGCCGATACCATGTGGAAGTGAAAGAACCATCCAACTGAGCCCAGCCAACCCTCAGACTTGTGAGAAATATTAAATCACTGCTTTACGCCACTAAATAGCCAAATGATTTGGGAGAGGGAGTGTGCTATTTTTGATAGAGTGGTCTGGGAAGTCCTGTCTAAAAAGGTAACATTCTTCTATCTTAATAAAGTAAGGAAACAAGCCTTGTGGACATTAGGAGGAAGAGCATTCCAGGCAGAGGGCATGGACGTGCAAAGGTCCTGAGGCAGAAGTGAGCCTGGTGTGTCTGGCGAGAATCATGGTGGCTGGTGTGGCTGGAGCAGAGTGACAAGGGAGGGAGTTTTAGGACATGAGGTCTGAGAGGTGATCAGGGCCCAGATCTCATGCTAGGCAGTGCGGATTTATATACCTTTTACCTGTGGGGGAATCCAAGGCTTTTGGGGGGATGTCAGAAATGAGGTGGGGGATCCTTCTGCACTCAGTGACGCAGTTTGGTCAGAACTAGTCAGAACTAGGGTCAATAAGCTGGCATTGGGTGCAAAATTTAAGGGGGTGCCAAAAAACTCAGTTATCAAGATAAATGATGTCTTTACTGCAATATTTTTTTTAATTTATTAATTTTTCATAAATTTATTTATTTTTGGTTGTGTTGGGTCTTCATTACTGTGCACAGGCTTTCTCTCATTGCAGCAAGCAGGGGCTACTCTTTGTTGCGGTGCACGGGCTTCACATTGCGGTGGTTTCTCTTGTTGCGGAGCATGGGCTCTAGGCGCGCAGGCTTCAGTAGTTGTGGCACGTGGGCTCAGTAGTTGTGGCTTGCGAGCTCTAGAGTGCAGGCTCAGTAGTTGTGGTGCACGGGCTTAGTTGCTCCGTGGCATATGGGATCTTCCCAAACCAGGGCTCGAACCCATGTCCCCTGCATTGGCAGGCAGATTCTTAACCGTTGTGCCGCCAGGGAATCCCTCTTCACAACTTCTTGACTCCAATTTTGAGCTAGGTTTCCTTAACACATTTTCACATTTCCTCCTTTTGATCAAGATCTTTCTCTGAAAGCACAGCTGATCAAAAGTTGGGTCATCTGTTCCTTATTAGAATAATTTTTGTCCTTTAGTACCAGGAAGGACCTTTCCTGGGTGTCATGTCCAACATCAGAGGGAAAGTGCATATTGATCAGAAACCATTTGAGGCCACATTTGAGTAACAAGGAAGCTAGAAGGGGTGACTCTCAGGCATTCTCACTCTAGAAGATCATACCTAAGCTTATAAGCATTAAAATTCACTGCAAAGCACATTATTCTATTTGGTGCATTGTTTCTGCAGAGGTTTGACAGGCAACAGATGTAAAGTTTTAAAATAATTATGCAAAGCAGAATTTAAAGTAGTATGACAAATCCAGTTTGTATAATCATCCTGAACCATGAACCCAGACCTGAGGGTAGTCAACTGAACAAGTTAAAGGACCATGGACAGTCACATGAAATTTGCTGTAACCAATGCATTTGTTCCCTGATCTTGTGTAATTGAGTTTCTACTTCTCCAGAGACATTTATCCATGTGAAAAAGGTACTCGCTATTGCACAGATGCCTCTTTCTTCAGCAGGTAGGTAATCAAGGGCTATGTGATTGTCCAAAACTATTTTAGTTAACAAGTCAAGTAATGGTTGTTGGGCTGCTATTGCTTTGGCTGTGGAATTGGCCAGTTTTCCTAATGTTAGGGAGAGATGTCTGATCATACGTTTATTGACACTAAGTCCAACTCAAGGGAGAAAGGCTCTCCCTATGGAGGCAACCCCAGAGGCATGTATGTCTCCAAGTTGTTCACGCCTGAATCTGTGGCTCAGGACTGGAAAGGTGACAGCCACGGAGGCCAGTAAAATTTTAATGGTCTCTAGACCAAACAGGGAGTTTTATTCTTGTTATTCTTTCCTTATGTCCATTTCTTTACACAGAGCCTGGACAAAAATTTACCCATGTTTGGGTTTAACAAGAGAAAGGGAAATGGACCAGGGGGGGTCTCTAGAATCACGGACAGATCAGAGTTTTTGATAACAAATACAGCAGTCCGAAAAGTTATCCCCCTTAACAATGGCCTGAGAGAAATGGATAATGGCATTATCTTTCCAGACCAATGCCAGAGTAAAGGAAAGAAAGGGAAGAAGAATGGAAGTGTTTTATGTTTAGCTAAAGTAAGAAGTCTTTATCCGGCATCTTGGGAGGAGGCAGTCTACCTCAATGTCAGCTATATCTCTTCCTAGTCAAGTTGATTTGGAGGTCTCTGGCATTTGTACAGGATTGGATGCCAGGCAGAGCCTTTTTCAGCTGTGAGATGTAAATCCAAGTTTCAAGTCCCTGAAGTTTGGCTGCCATCCAGGTAATGAGGAAGATATGGTTAGTCTCTTCCTAGGAGACCCAAGGGCAGTCTTTGTTCTTACTGACTGAAACATTAGTGTGGAGATTCATAGCCAGAAATTTGAGGATGCTAGAAGACTTCAGGATCCAGTCCGGTTTACAGGTATATAACAAAATCTCAGAGACTATTAACAGGATTGAAATATAGACAGATTTCTCTCTCTACAACTGCCGCCATTTTAATCAAAGATACACAGTAAAACTAAATTTATTTGCATTAAATTTGCCCTTATGATAAATGCAGCAAGAACAGTGATTGACCATATAATCTCTTTTTAAGACTGCTTTGTTGGAACTTTTTATAAGGAATCTCAGATTAAATGCTAAAAACCCCTCGAGTCCAGGAAGTCAAGCCAAACTTAAGGCAGTTCCTTAAAGCTGTTTGGTCATATTTGACTCCATGCATATCTCTCTTGAATATAATATTCCAGTCAACACCTTGGTAATACAACCAGTGTTTCTAATTGTCCTGTTACAAGGAGAATAGATTTTTATTGAACTTATGTAAATAAGTAACTATATTGCCATGAAAATAATATGCAAGAATTTCCAAATTTTGGAGGGATCAGGTAGGAAGAGAAAGTAAATGTTTCATTTTTGTTTACAAAGGTATACTTTGCCAAATTGGTATAAGTCATAGATAACTTAAGACAAAAGGTTTCAGACTTCCCTGGTGGTTCAGTGGCTAAGACTCTGTGCTCCCAATGCATGGGTCCCGGGTTCGATCCCTGGTTAGGGAATAAGGTCCCACATGCTGCAAATAAGAGTTCGCATGGCAACTAAAAGATCCCATGTGCCGCAACTAAGACCCGGCGCACTCCCCTGGTGGCACAGTTGTTAAGAATCAGCCTGCTAATGCAGGGGATATGGGTTCGATCCCTGGTCCGGGTGGATCCCACATGCCACGGAGCAACTAAGCCCGTGCACCACAACTACTGAGCCTGCTCTCTAGAGCCCACAAGCCACAACTACTGAGCCTGTGTGCCACAACTATTGAAGCCCACGTGCTTAGAGCCCATGGTCTGCAACAAGAGAAGCCACCGCAATGAGAAGCCCATGCACCACAACGAAGAGTAGCCCCTGCTCTCCATAACTAGAGAAAAGCCCATGCGCAGCAACAAAGACCCAACACAGCCAAAAAAATACAATTAAAAAAAAAAAGGCCCAGTGCAGACAAATAAATAAATTTTAAAAAGTAAATAT
Source organism: Delphinapterus leucas (assembly GCF_059928025.1). Taxonomy (NCBI): domain Eukaryota; kingdom Metazoa; phylum Chordata; class Mammalia; order Artiodactyla; family Monodontidae; genus Delphinapterus; species Delphinapterus leucas. The sequence continues at coordinate 11,246,537 of NC_143148.1, forward strand.
TTTTAATAAGACAAAAGGTTTCCTTAAATATGAAAAAACAGAGACTTCCCTGGTGATCCAGTGATTAAGACTGTGCTCCCAGTGCAAGGGCCTGGGTTTTATCCCTGGTCAGGGAACTAGATCCCACGTGCCACAGCTAAGACCTGATGCAGCCAAATTAATTAATTAATTAATTAACAAAAACACACAAAATCTTCCCTTTCTAGGCATATTGCTTAAAAAGTAAGGAAAAACCTTTTACAAGCTCCTCTCAGAAGCAGACCAATAGTAGAAGCAAACTTTGTCATTTTAGCAGATGAAAGAAAGTTAAGTTCCAGTTTTATTCATAAGTACACTATTGATATTAAAGCTTATTTTTAAAAAAAACCTTTATAGCAAATTTTTTCAATCTTATCCAGCTTGATCATACCATAAAATTCCTTTCCCAAGATTCCTTTACCATGAATCTTCTACAAATATCTATGTTCATTTTAGTTTCTTTCCCTTTCCAAAATAACCAGCTTTACTTTAGGGCAAAATCACTTTCATCTTCCTCAACAAAAATGCATCTCCATACCTCACACCCTTTCTAAAACAATAAAAACAATTAAAAAAAAACCCATATCCTAGTTTTCTTGCATACTGAGTTATTTCTCTTATTATTTCCAGTAGCTTTAATTGCATATATTAATTAGAATTCTTAACCCTTAGAAACCTTAATTTTTAGTGAAAATAAAAGAGTAAACAATTCTGAACTGTTTCTTCTAATTAGCATTCTGTGGCTTGGCAAATTTACGAATACTTTTTATAATTTCTAGAAACAAACTTTCTCATAGAAAATTTTCTCAGTGTGGCATAAAACATGTTTACTAATAAACCCAAATGTCTAAAGGAAGCCCAAAATGGATAAAACTATGTTCAATATTTAATGTTTCACGGACTTCCCTCGTGGCACAGTGGTAAAGAATCGCCTTACAATGCAGGGGATGCGGGTTCGATCCCTGGTCAGGGAAATAGGATCCCACATGCTGCGGGGCAACTAAGCCCGTGCGCCACAACTACTGAGCTCACGTGCATCAACTAGAGAGACAGTGTGCCGCAAACTACAGAGCGCACGCACTCTGGAGCCTGCGCGCCACAACTAGAGGGAAGCCTACACGCCGCAACAAAAGATCCCGCATGCCTCAACAAAGATCCTGCGTGCCGCAACTAAGACCTGACAGAGCCCAAAATAAATTAAATAAATAATAAATAAATCTTTTAAAAAATATTTAATGTTTCAGTGTTTTATCTATTTGGAGATGATTTGGATATTCAATGAATTCAACTTAACTCATTATTTAACTGAACTTAGCAAAACTAAGGTTTCAGCTTCCAAAAGATTTGGGGAAACTATTTTTTAAATTCACCTAAACACTTTTTATCCTACTTACATCTATTTAATTTACTCATTTTTAACAACAATGTTTAGATTACTTATGAAAATGTCATACCAAGTTACTTTTCTTGCTGACAAGCTTTGTAATATGAACTTATTTGACTAATAAGCCCAGGTTGAATAAAAGTTGTATGTTTGCATTACATTCCATGTTTATAACTCTAAGACATGTCCATTTTAATCAAATCATTTTAACCGAACAATATTTTCCCATATCACATGAACCTGAAAAGCATTTTGGTGGAGTTCTACTATATTTCTTGAAATTTTATGAATACTTAATTTATACAAGCTCTTTATTTTCTTTAAGCCAATTAAATCGAACTACACATTAATTTTATTGATTTATTTATTTTTATTTTTGGCTGCGTTGGGTCTTTGTTGCTGCATGTGGGCTTTCTCTAGTTGCGGCGAGCGGGGGGCTACTCTTCGTTGCGGTGCGCAGGCTTCTCATTGTGGTGGCTTCTCTTGTTGCGAAGCACGGGCTCTAGGAGCGCAGGCTTCAGTAGTTGTGGCACGTGGGCTCAGTAGTTGTAGCTCATGGGCTCTAGAGCGCAGGCTCAAGAGCTGTGGCTCACAGACTTAGTTACTGTGCAGCATGTGGGATCTTCCTGGACAAGGGATCGAACCTGTGTCCCCTGCATTGGCAGGTGGATTCTTAACCACTGTGCCACCATGGAAGTCCCTACACATTAATTTTTGTGATACCATCCAAAGGTAGAAAATCCCACACATCTACAACACATTTATTGGCACACATAAGCACAGAGACAGATGCAAACAGAGACCTTATAGATTCATTTTAAAATTTATGCCATGAATCAGGTACAATCATACCAAGCACACTAGTTATAAAAGGACAGTTGGAACAAGTTAAGTTTATCTTCACAGACGGCTAAGCTCTCCTCCACCACCCAGGTATATTTTAGCTTAAAGGAAAGGGTCTAAAAGAAAATTCCTATCCGGATCTGTATATTAGCTTCCAGATTGGCCAAATTTCTGATCATGACGTTACTTAATCCTTTCAAATATCTTGTCAGGTTTCAGCTGGGACAAACAGTAAATATTTCTGGCAGTATTAAATAACTCCATGGACCCAAGAGGTGTCCTCAAAGAAGGTGCAAAGGTTATTACCTTCCCGAGATCCAGAGTCACTCCTACAGATAGCCAAAAGGAGGAACCAACAGCTGCTTGTCCCAGGCAGGTAGAAAGCCAAGCCAAGGTCTTCAGATGCAAAACACAACAAGCAAGAAGGCAGTAGCTATCTCCAGGAGAGAAAGGATCGATAATGAATGGGTCTGGACCTGGAAAGAAGAGGCAACGTGAAATTTTATTTTCCTATCGCAACTGGCCACTACAGATGGAGATTTGGGAGAGCTGATCTTAGCAAGAATTTTCACCTTTTGTTGGCTTCTGCCAGATTTTTTTAAGGAGTGCATCTACAAGTTCTAAGTGGGGTTTAAAGTGGATAGTGTAGCTCCAATATTTACCAGAATTTGGCAAGGTTTTCTTATTAATTTTTAATTTTCCCTTAGCGGTTTAAGGGAATAATGTAGCAGTTTACCAGGAAATCCCTCGGAGTCTTGTCAACTTTAGGAGAACCTATAGGTCAAGAGAGGAAGTGACAGCCAGAGGTTCAGAGAAAAGGGGAAGTTCAGGGAGAGGATTAGAATGGAGAAGTGGAGGGTACAAAGGAGATGGGGCAGGTACAGAAGCCAAAGAGGAAGTTAATGCAGTGGGGTAAAGGGGGTGAAAAGGCCTCTGATGTCTTTTTATTTTCTTTCAATTGTTTATTTACTTCAATTTAGAATAGTATTTTGTAAAGAGATAGGCGTCCCATTCCATTTGTTTTATTTTAGATCCACAGTCTTCAAATTTACTTCTGAGAAAAACAAGTCTGGGGAGATCAAAAAATGCCCCGTAATGGTCATTGAAGTTCTAAATTATCTTTGGTTAGGTTAATCCATATAGTTAAAAATGCGCATGACGAGGGACCAATAGTTTTTAAATATAAAGCTGGCCAGGATCCCAGAAGGAGGACCCTCCTGAGATAATTTAGAGGATTGGGATCCCATACTTCAAAATCAGAGGTTCAGAAAACAAATAAATACTCACCAAAAAGACGATGCCTTCGAGAAAAAGGATCCCGAATAAAGTTAGAGAGCTCAATCAAAAGGAGGGAGCACGAATCCAAGAGAAGACTTACCAAACCAAAAGGAAGGAGATGGTTCACAGAAACAGAGAGAACAAGGGGCTTAAATGGGTACCGCACATGGTTCTGGGGGTTGCTAGTTCCTCAGGAGTTTGTTTCCTTCGGATCCCACTTATGACACTGATACCGGAAAAGGCCCTGTGGGGTTCCTGGGCACAAAGCCTTTCTGAGTCCCCCATTTCTTTGATTACAGGAAACAGCCTTCATTCAGCCTCCATGACCTTCCCGGAGTTCCAACGGGCAGATTCAAGCAGCTGTTCATTAGGAGAGGGAGGGGACACGAGAAAAGGGAGAAACAGTGGAGAGAAACAATAGTGCAGCCTTGGGGCAAGGTCCTGCTTCCCCATCAACAGATACACACAACATCTTAGAGCTGTTTTGCAGATACTGAAACCCCCTCCAGGTGGGAGAAGTTAACAATTAATGATGGTATGCCACAAGCACATGGACACCAGACCAGTTGGAACCTGAAGGTTGATGATGCCGACTCCTACTTACTCTCCAAGTGGGGACCCATAGTTTTTCGAGGCAGGAGCCTGCTCTGTCCCCCTTTGCCTGGCAAAGTAATAAAGCTATTCTTTTCTACTTCACCCAAAACTCCGTCTCGGAGATACGATTTGGCGCCACGTACAGAGAAGCTGAGCTTTCGGCATCAACACCATGAAATGTCAACCTTAATCAGAACAAAGAGCAATTTTATTTAAGCAAAAGTTGAGGTTATTCAGGAATAGCTGAGGAAGTGCAATTCAGAACAAGCAAACCATGGAGAACCATATGTAAATCCAGAAAACGAAGGAGGAAAGTATTCTTTTACAGAAGAAAAGAGGAAGTTGGGGAGGGGTTGTTTTGAGCAAAAGTTCATTGAAGGAAAATGAGAGTTTGAAGTGGTGGTGGCTTCTCATTGACTGCAGACAAGGGCAGCTCGCTGTTGTCAGGCACCTGCAGCTTGCTGTTGCCAACCAAGAGAGGAAATCTTCCTTCTTCCTGTTGGACTATACAAGCTGCAACACGTGACATGCACGAGAGCCCTCCCTTTGTGGCTTCCCAGCTCCAGTTTTGAGTTAGGTCTCCCTAACACATTTTCACAAAGGTATTTTCTCCACTTTTGTCTATGTTGACATTTCCTTAATGTTTAAGGTGGAAGAAACTTTATCTTCTGGAGTCAGACAGATGTGGGTTCAGATCCCATTGCTGACACTCATTAGCAGTCCTCTATCCCGCCTGAGTCTCAGTTTTGTCTTCTTCACAACGCAGATAAATAATAGCACAGTTATCATGATGATTAGCAACCACAGGAGATGACTACTTCCATCTGTTGAAAACTTAGACCGTGCCAGTCCTTAAGCTTTACGTGCCTTACAATGATGGGAGGTCAAACTCTGAATATCTCCCAATTACAAATGGGGACACAGAGCCTAGAGAGGTTATGAGACTTGTCCAAAGCCACACAACAGATAATCTGTGGATCTGCACTACAAACCCAGGTCAGGACCCCAGGTCCAGAGATCTTAACCACTACCCTACCCAATGTGAGATATTTGGTTCTACCCCCAACTCTGCCTTTAATTACCTTGTGACCTTTGTACTAGTCAGGATAGGCCAGGTGAAGCTACAGTAACAAACAGCCCCACAACGCTTTGGTGGCTTACAACAACAAGAGTTTATTTCTCACTCACATCACGTGTTCATGGTGGTCAGCCTGATGGACTCTGCCTTGTGGTCATCCAGGTAGAGAGAGCAGGGATATGGCAAACCACTCTTAAGACTCTTAAAACTTCTGTCCAGAATTGACTCCTGTTGCTTGTGCCCACATTTCAGAGGCCCTGCAAGGACATCCCCATTCTTTCAAACTAGGCCTGATGACACTTCAACCCACATGAATCAGTAATCATAGATGAGTCCAGCTACTCAATGGCTGACCTTGAGATGGAGACTCAAGGACTCATCTCTCATTTGCAAAATGAGGGTCTGTAATGCCTAACTCATAGGGCATTAAATAAGATTAATTATGTTTAACACCCACACAGTGCTAATCAGAAATACTACCTCCTTCCCTCTTTCCTTTAAGTAATGTTAGGGACTAAATGTTTGTGTCCCCTCAGAATTAATAGAGTGAAGCTCTAACCCTCCAATATGATGATATTTGGAAGCAAGTCCTCTGGGAGATAATTAGGTTTAGTGAGGCCATGAGGGTGGGACTCCCATGATGGGATTAGTGTCCTTATAAGAAGAGGAAGAGAAACCAGAGCTTGCTCTCTCTGCCACGTGAGGACACAATGAGAAAACAGCTGCCTTTAAGCCAGGAAGAGGGTCCTCACCGGAACCCAATCATGTTGGCACTCTGATCTCAGACTCCCAACTTCCAGAACTGTGAGAAAATAAATTTCTGTTGGCTAAGCCAGCCAGTCTATGGTTTTTTGGGGTTTTTTTTTTTTCTTTTTTCTTTTTTTTTGTGGCTGCGCTTTGTGGCTTATGGGATCTTAGTTCCCTGACCAGGGATTGAATGCAGGCCCTCAGCAGTGAGAGTACAGAGTCCTAACCACTGGACCACCAAGGAATTCTCCAGTCTATGGTATTTTGCTATGGCCGCCCGAGCCAACTAAGACAACTGCCATCTAATGCATGCTTATTAACTACTTGTTAACTACTAAGTAGTTACCTGTTAACTACTAAGTAGTTACTTGTTAACTACTAAGCACTCTGTATTCATTCGCCTTTTCAGGAACAGTTACTCCTCCCATTTTACAGATGAAGAAACTGAGCAGGAAGGGACCTGTTTAATGTCATTGTTATTTACCTATGGTCCCTCAGTTCCACATCTACCCTTCTCTGCCCTGTAATGCTGGGGCTGGGGGATTTTGAAAACTACATTTCCCAGGATCCCTTGCCACCTGACTCCTGCAAACAGGAAGCACTCCAGGTCAGAGGGTAAAAAGAGCCTCCCCCGCCCCTGCTTGTAGCGTTATCTATGGAACTGTGCCTGTGTGTGGTGCCTCCTCTGTGGCCCCAGCCCTTGCCACACAGCCCCCCCCCCCACGGTTCCAGCACAAGTTGCCCTGCAGTACAGCAGCAAGGGGCTCTCAGATGTGCTAACACCACCTCCTCCCTTTGGTTTGCCTGGCGTTAGCGGTGGGACCTGCTACCTGCAGTTGCTAATCAGTGGAATACTCCCTATGGCAGGTTGTATTTTTCCAAAAGTATTTCTGATCCTACATGCTCTTTTAGAGCCTTGTCACTCCTCACTCCGCATCCAGAGTGGAGTCCAGCTCCCCTTTCCTTGAGCCTGGATGAAGAGAATATGGCAGAAGTGATCCTGCCTGTCTTCATAGGCTAGGTCTCTCTCTCTCTCTCTCTTCCCTCTCTCTCTCTCTCTCTCCCTCCCTCCCTCCCTCTCTCTCTCTCTCTCTCTCTCCCTCTCTCTCGCTCTTTCTCTCGACGCTCACCCCAGGGACTGACTCTTGATTAGGCAAAGTCATTCAGAATAATCTATCACCGTGCCAGGGGTTGGCAAATGGGACGTAAGAGATGTCTGCTAGGTGATGGGGTTTCTGACAAGACAAAGATGGGAAGCCACCTCTTCCAGCTTTGGATATGGTTGTAAGAGGGCTTGATGCTGGAGCTCTGGCCGTCATCATGCAAACACCAACATGCTGAGGACGGCAGGACAGCAAAGTATGTTCTCAATGACTCCTTGGAACGGCTGAATTAATGACCCATGGGTATGTCCATCTCCATTCTTTCTGTTATGCTGTATAATATTAGGTATTCCTTACTGCTCCTACCCCAAAGCCTTTGTGTTTGCCATTCCCTCCACCTGGAATGCCCCCCCCACTCACTCCTCAGACATCTGCACTGCCCTCTCCCTCAGCCCCTTCAGGTCATTACTCAGATGTCACTCTTAACCCACCCTGCATAAAAGTGCACCCCTTTGGAAGTATCCCCACTTCTCTTCCCTGCACTGTTTTCTCCAGAGTACTCATTGCTATCTGGAACATCATATGAGAGGTTTATGATCTCCCCCGCGAAAACATAACCTTCCTGAAAGCAGGGGATTTTGTTTACTCTGTATCCCTGGTGTCTAGAATCATCCTGGAGGTATAGTATTTTGATCAATACCTGCTTGTTAAATGAACGCTGAGTGAATTGCTTCAGTTCTCCTCCTTGGACTTTCTATTACTTTCAGCTGCAAGCAAATGTTCCTGGCATTCTGCCTCCTGTGGGTTCCTCGATTTTACCTCTCTGCTCAGTCCTTTGGGTCCAGTGCTTGCTCTAAAATGACGCTCACTCCAGACTGAGCATTTGATCTTATGCCCACTCTGGCCCCCAGACATTGTCCTCTGCAGGTCCCCTCAGGTCCCAGAATCCCCAGAGGTGAGAGGAGACCACATCCAGGCCCCACTTGAGGCTGCAATGTCAGAAAAAGGAAACTCAAACTTCTCGGCATTGTGCAAGGCGATTCATTCAGATTTGGTTGCAACTGGGAGACTGAGCCCAGACAGAAGAGGGCCCATGGCGGGGGTGGAATGGGCTGCTCTAAAAGACTGGTGGGGGAGGCGGTATTTGGTCCTCAAGCCCCAGGTTGACTGCCCAGGACTTTGCTAGACCCTGAAGAGGGAGAGAGAAAGAGGAGTTGTTGCCCAATGTTCCTGAGAAGAGATATAGCCCTAGTCTGAGGGAGTAGCCTGGTGATGAGGACCCCCTAGTTTGAATAAGGACGCTTAGTCTTTGGGGCCCCCAATCTGAAGGAGAATGCGTAACCATGGTGGCTTCTCTTATCTGAGGAAGAAAAACAGCCTAGCCTGAGGGAGGAGGTACAGCCTTTGGGGTCCTGGCGTGAAGGAAGAGGACTAGCCTTGGGGAAGCTCTTAGCCTGAGGGAGGAGGCCCACCCCTGGTTTTTGACTTTCTCAGCAGGAGCTTCCAGGCCCCTAGAGATGCCATAGCAGAGGGGAGCCAGGGCGCCATCTAGCGGGACAAGCAGGCGGGCTCCGGGGAGGGGGTCGGGGGTCCGGGTCGGATGGCTCAGGAGCGGGCCACGGTGCCCAGGGCGACCATCAGCACAGGCAGGGCAAGGCGGGGGCCAGGCGCTGCGCCCGAGTGGCACTCGGAGTCCAGGACAGCGCGTTGGGTAGTGCTGCAGACCGGCCAGCGCGCCAGCCGGTGGCCGGGGAGCGTCGGGAACCCCCCGATCTGGCACAGGTCGCGGGTGCCGCAGCCGCGCACGCTCAGGTTCCGGCCGCCTGCGGAGACGCGGGTGGGGAGGGGGACGTGAGGATGCGCGCTGGCAGGTGTCCCCCTGCGCGCGCGCGCGCGCGCCTGGCACACGCACGCCACCACTGGCACCAGCCCTGCGTCGCTGTCCCCAGATTCCGGGGGTTTCTCCAATCGAGCAGATTGCCCTGAAACTCCCTCCAGCCCCGCGGGGTCGCCTTCCTAAAAGACTTCGACACACGGAAAAGGGAACATGGGAGCCAGCCAACCTCGGAGGGAATGGCCGGCCCTCAAATCCATGTCCTTGGGGAAAACTCACCAAGAATGTTCTGATCCTTGATCTGGGGCTGGTCACGGCCGTCCCTTTCGTCATTCTTTATACCTTACACGTGTGTTACAGGTGTTCTTTTACTTGTGTTCAATATTAATAAAAACTATGACACCTGGAGGCCACTCAGCTTCACACATCCCTCCAACCGGTTTCCCAACTATTTCCTGTGCGTCCTCGGAGCCATCCATATACGATATAATATGATAGGATGGGATATATTTATATATAAATGTAAATATACCGATGTAACCAGCTTGTGGAGGACTTGATGGGAAATGCTAAAGTGAAATCGTGTTATTTTACCAACAGAAAAACACCTCACCACAACTCTTGGTTATTTTCAGGTCCTTAAGTTTTAGCCATATGTGGAAATACTTATTGTCAAGAGATAAGATATCTGTGTGCATTCAAAATAATATGGGGTCAAGGTGGAGATGAAACACGATCGGCCATGAGTGGATAATTCTCAGAATTGGGTGAAGGGTACCTGGGGCTTATTAAACTGTTCGCTCTTTTATTTATCTTTGAATTTTTCCATAATACAAAAGTTAAAAAGAAATGTAAGCCCCACAGCACTGCCTGTATTTGTCTCCTCTTGACCTGGAGTATGCTGGAGTATGCTTCCTCCACAGAGCCATGTTTGTGAGTCCTGGTCCCACACCTACTATCATGCACACCTACCCACACGTGTACACACACACACACATCTCAGTCACAAACAGCTCCCGTGATGCCCCAGTGACCAGAACACAATCCACACCAACGTGCCCAGCCTCCCTGCCCACTATCATATCACCCCTCCCCCAGAAACACACACACACACACACCCCCATTGTGCACACAAACACAAGTTCCCCAGCACATCCATTCTCTGGACAGTGATTGATTGAAGGTCTGTCCAGTCCACATAAGCCTTATACACACATAACAATGATGACCACTAACACTGAAAGTCATCAATTCCAAGACTCACATTCACATCCCCCAACACACACACACACACACACGCACACACACACACACACACACACACATTTTAACATTCCTGAATAGAGCTGTCTTCCTGTCTTCTCATCGGTAACATCTTAGATTTGCTGAAATGCCATACACAGTCCTAACTATGTTCAAGAATTAAACTGTTCAATACAGTAGCCAGTAGCTGTATGTAGCTCCTGAGCAATCGCCATGTGGCTGATTTGAACTGGAATGGGCTGTGAGTATAAAAGCCACACCAGGTTTCAAAGACTTAGCAGGCAAAAATGAATGTAAGATATCTCAGTTATGAGGTCTTATATCATTTGCATGTTGAAATGGTAACTGTTGGGTATATTGGGTTAAATAAAATATATTATTAAATTAATTTCACCTGTTACCTTTTACATAAGGCTAGTGGAAATTTTTAATTTACACACGTGAACATTGTATTTCTTTTGGACAGCACTCACCTAGAAGCTTCATGGATTATCTTATTTAATTTTCACAGAAGTCTTGGGGATAAGAGACTATAATTATCCCCTTCCTCAGATGGGAAAATTGAGGTACAGAGAAAGAAAGTCCCCTGCTCAAGGTCACCCAGCTCATAAAAGCTAGGATTTGAACCCAGGCAGCCTGGCCCCAGAGTCCTGCTTTATGCCCTCCACTCCATCACCTTTCTCATGAACAAATTTAATCCTCACAAAACCCTGTGAGGTGTTCTTCCAGCATTCCCATTTATCATAAGGGAAAACTGAGGCTCAAAGAGATGAAGTGGCTTGGGTCACACAGAGTCAATGATGGAGATGGACCCCCAAACCCAGGCATGCCTGTATCCAAAACCAGTGCACCCAGGCTCACTTGTGCACACGTGCACACACACATACACACACCTTACCTTCTTCAGACACCAGGTTCATCTGGACACACTCTGTCTCCCCATTGGGACACTGCATGTAGAAGAAGTGGTTGCAGGGCCCTGAGTGGCCCCCAGGACATGCAGGACACAAGAACTTGCTCAAGGTGCCTGAGGCCGGCAGGGTGGCTATGTAGGGGAGAGTGACAGTCAGCCGGGAGGACTCTGAGGACCTCCCAGGGCCCTTCGTGCGCTCCTAGGCTCTACTACAAGGGAATGACATTAACGGGCTTTCCCACTGAACTGGGGTCAGGGCGCCTTAGGATAGCCTGGCTGGAGAATGGGTGTTGAGTGCACGCCCTCTTCAACGCAGGACAAACTCTCCTCCAAAGTCACCCCACCACCTCCTTGGCCACCCATCTGACTGCTTTCTGGTGGCAGCGTACCGAGAGGAGGGGGCTCTTGACAGTTGCCTTGGCAACAGGTGGTGTTGACCCAGAAGCCAAAACCAATGCTGTAGGTCAAGGCAAAGATGGAGTTGTCAGATGTGCAGTCCTTGGAGGCCACACAGGAACCATTTCTCCAGGAAACAGAGTTACTTGCACCTAAGTCTGGAAGGATATGGAGGGCAGGCTCATGAGGAGAAGCAATTACCAGCCACCACCCAACTGAGCCCCCCAAATCCCCCTGGGTGCCATTGTTGGCATATACTCTGTCTGAGATTCCCCCTCATGGACTTGATGTCATTGAGCGTGAGACATATAATCCTCTTGAGGACACAGTGGGGGGGAAGACAGAGACAAAGTGAGAGAGTAGCACTGACATATATACACTACCAAATGTAAGATAGCTAGCTAGTGGGAAGCAGCCGCACAGCACAGGGAGATCAGCTCGGTGCTTTGTGACCACCTAGAGGGGTGGGATAGGGAGGGTGGGAGGAGACACAAGAGGGAGGGGATATGGGGATGTATGTATACGTATAGCTGATTCACTTTGTTATACAGCAGAAACTAACACACCATTGTAAAGCAATTACACTCCAATAAAGATGTTTAAAAAAGAAAAATGATGCAGAGTCCCCTGCCTTCTCCCCTTAGGGTTTCAACGAACAAGGTGACTCTGTACCTGTTCATTGGCGATGAACAGGTATACCTGTTGGCGATGTCTCCCCAGCCTGTCCCTGAGTCTCACATAGGCTTAGCCAGAAACTTCTCTAGGACCCCAGAAGCGCCCAGCACTTGGTCTGGTACATTATCCTTACTATTCCTAATTATATTGCTGGAATTCCTATCTCAGCTATTGATGTGCATCTTGGAATTCATCCCAGAGAAGAGCTGGTTTCTAATTCAATCCCTCTTCCCATTTACAGAAGAGTCCAGTTTTTCCCTTTATGATGCAGATCAACAGGGAACTTTGGGGGCTCCCTGCCCAGAATGTTGCAGTAGATGCCGAGATGGCTACAGCTGTTTCTCCCATCCCACATGCTTTTTTGCAACATGACTTTTTACCATTCCCCATCAAGAGGTGGAATCAATTTCTTCACCTCTTAAATCTGAACTGGCCTTGTGACTATTGTGATCAATAGACTGTGGCAGAAGTGACAGCATGCCAGTTCTGGGCTTATCTCTTAAGAAGCCAGTGGTTTCCACTTTTCCCTGCTCAGAAGCCAGCCACCATACTGTGAGGAAGCTCAGCTAGGCTACAGCCTATGAGAGACCACATGGAGAGAGGCCTCGGAAGGTCAGAGGCTGTATTGAACATTGCAGCCTCAGTTGAGTTCCCAGCTGAGTGCAGCCACACCCCTTGGACCTCAGCCTTCACCCCTGGAGCAGAAGAACAGCCCAGCTGAGCCTGGTCAACCCACTGAGTGGTGAGAAATAATAAATCATTGTTTTTGGTTTGGGTTTTGGTTCTTTTGGCCTTGCCACGTGGCTTGTGGGCTCTTAGTTCCCCAACCAGGGATTGAACCCAGGTCATGGCAGTGAAAGCGCTGAGTCCTAACCCCTGGACTGCCAGGGAATTCCCAAAATCATCGTTGTTTTAAGTCGCAAAGTTTTTTTTTTTATCACTGTAGTAAAAAAATACATAATGTAACGTTTACTTTCCTAACCACTTTTAAGTGTACAGTTCAGTACTGCTAACAATATTCACACTGTGGTATGATAGATCTCTAGAAATTTTTCATTTTGCAAAACTGAAACTATCACCGTTCTACTTTCTTTTTCCGTGATTTTGGCTACTGTAGCTGCCTCCTGTGAATGGGATTATACACTATTTGTCCTTTGTGCCTGCTTAAGCCCCTACATCTTGAGCTGCCTGGTTGCTCAGGAATAACTATGAGAAACGTGACATCGGATTTCCAGCTCACATCCTCCACTGCAACCAGCTTCTGTCCTCCATGGCCAGGAAAGGGCTACCGTGGCTGGAGTCCAGGCAGCAAACACAGGAGGGCAAGGAGAGGCCTTGGGTGTCTCAGGTCCCATTTCTTCCTCTCCTGCCCAATCCTGTCCACAGGGGCACCCACCTGTGATGCCCGCTATCTGAAGGCAGTAGTTCCTATCTTCCGTGCAGGGGAGAGGGTTGCAATGGTGGAGGTCTGAGCAGGTGAAACAGACGGTGACCTTAGCCTTGGTATGGGTCACAGGTACATGGGGACCTGGGGAGAGAGGAAGATGAACTGGCTGGAGGACAACGTATGTGCGTGTGTGTGTGTGTGTGTGTGTGTGTGTGTGTACATTTCTGGGCACACAGCTATATGCCTGTGACTGTGCTGCGTGGATGCACTACTGCGATGATGCAGTTTGCGTATACGAGCATGCAGGTCTGTTTCTCTGTGTGCACATGTGGTCACGTGGTTGTGCATGTGTACGTGTGGAATTGTCTGAGGAGGGCTGGGGATGTTTGTGTGTCCGCTTCCGTGGGCCCCTGTGTGTATAGGTATCTATGTGCATGTCTGTGTTTACGCGTATATGTAGGAGGCTTGTTTGGGGGAGGTCCGTGTTTCCAGCAAGGTTTGGAGTGCTTGGATATATATGTTGGCGCACAGATATGGATGTTAGTAAAGTGTTTCAGTATGTCTGTGTATATTTTGTACTTTTGTATGTTTGTGTGTTTGTCCCTGTCTCTTTCCCTGTCCACGTGTCTGGATCTGACAACCGATGTGTCCCTGCACAGATATGTTATATGCCCGCAGAGACTGTATACATGAAAATTCCAAGTCCCAGCTTCCAATGGTTAGTAATCCTATTTTGCCCTTTTTCCCTTTCCACGTCATAAATTTTAGCTCCCAAGTCTTCCTTTTTTTTTTCTTCATCGTGATCATTCATTTAATCCTCTGCTTAGTTTTGAAAAGTAAACCGCCTAGCAGCTGGTAATCCGAGAAAGTGAAGGTGAGAATGTTCCTGCTTTGCTTGCAGATTCAGCAAACAGATCCCCTTCATCACAGAACTTGTCCTTGCTGTGCGGGTTTCTAACAAGAGCATCTTCTACATCCCCGGAGCTGAGGGGATACTGCTCTATCCAGGTTTGAAAATTTTCTCTGCTGGTCTGAAATGGCTGTAATTCTGGTCAGTGGTCTCACTTAAAAAGCTGTTGCCCTGGTAAATACTATCTCAATTAACATCTCTCTTTTCTGGAAGACGAAATTTATTGTCAATGTTCTTTGTTAAGCTGAAAGAAGACTATTGGCAAATCTGGCTTCTTTCACAAGCAAGGAAGTGAAGAAAAGGGAAAGACTGCCAGATTTCTTATCTAAATCGAGTCTAGATGTCTAATCTCACTTACACAACAGGATGTTCGTGTTTTGAAGTACATGCTCTTCTGTAGGTGTGTTTTGCGTGCTGGGATGTAAATGTAGATGTCTGTGGAGGTGTGGATATATGCCAATGGGATTTTCTGCTTCCAGGTGTCAGGTGGTATGAGTCTGTACGTGTGTGTGTGGGTAATTGCACTCCCTGGGTAATTGCACTCCCTGGGAGCATGATGGTAGGGGGAGGGGATACCCTGGGAACACATAGGATCGGGAAGGGCATTTGGGATCCAGAGAGGGCAGAAAGGGTGGGGTCTCAGGAAGTCAGGGTTCAAAGCACCTGGGTGGGTGGTAGGAGCCACGTAGTTGCATTCAGGCTTGGTGGTGAGATGAAATCCAGACGTTTCCGGGCCCAGGGTGGTGTTCGCTTGCAGGTGGCAGACCTCTGGTGTAGCACAGCCCTTCAGGATTTGGGGGGCCCCTGCAGAAACAGGGGGAAGCTTGAGGGGGAGACTCAGAGCTTGAGCCTTCCCAACTTGATGTCTGTCTTTCTCTGTCTGAAAGTTCCCAGCTCACTTGATTGTTCTGTATGATTCATTTTCACATCTACCTGGTCATTTCTTACAACCGCTTGTTGCCTGCTCAGCTGGAGGATTCTAACTTTATTCCTTCATGTATGTCACATATAGCTGTGCTATGTTCTGTAGCTGCTAATGATAATAGCTGAGTTCCTTGTGGACCTCTATCTGTTGTCTGTTGCTTCTGCTATCGCTCTTGGTGGCTTGTTTCCTTATGCATTTCATGGTCTCTGGATTGTCAGCTCCCATTTGGTTGATGTCAATCTGTGGGAGTCCTGGGGGCTTTTCCCTGGAGACGATTTGCCTTTGCTTATACTGAGAGCCAGGAGGTGCTACCAACTCGGGATCGTTTCAGCCTCCTTCCACGGTCCCTGGCTTATGTGGGGATTAAAGAGTCAGCTACCCAACCATGCTGTGGACCCAAGACCTAGTCACTTAAACCAGACTGTTATCAGCATTCACTCTTACCGCGCCTTTCATTTTCACTCACTGATCTTCTTCCTGATTTCTGCTCACATATTAGTTTAATTTGGGGAGCCGTGGAAATTTCCCTAACTTCCCATAAGCCCCCAAAATCATGGAAAAACATTTTTGACAGCATCTAGTTCATCTGTAAACGGTACCAAGGGGGATGGGTGGTGGGAGCAATCCATCCTGGAAGCAGGCTATAAGAGGGTGTATTGTCTGCAGAGCAGTTAAAAACAGTAATAAAACAAACTGAAAGTCAATCTGCTTTTTATTATCACCATATACCCACATTTCTAAACACTGGTGGTGATAAAATACCTCTCTCCACTGGAGTGGACCACTCCCCTCATTCTTCTTCCTCCCACCTCCACCTTTCCAGCATGCCACTGTTTGTAGAAGAAAGACCCTTCTGAGAATCTAGTCTGCCAGGCTAGACTACCAGGAACAGAAGCCCAGGCCATTTCTCTCTTTCACTTTGCTGCCTTCATAGTTAGTCTATTCTCTGATCAGTTTGATTCTATTCTAAGACTTTTGTTCAAAAAGCCTCTGCTCCAACCATTTGCAAGCAATAGTGATGATTTAAAAATACATCTGCAAATTCTTTAAGACCAAAAGGCGAGGGTCTATACCTCCTCTCCATGAAATCAGATGGACTTTTGTGACCATTTCAACCAATAAAGCATGACAGAAGTGACAAGGTGTGATTTCCAAGGTTAGGTCATAAAAGACCATGCAGCTGCCACCTTGTTTGTTGGAATACTTGCTCTTGAATTCTTCAGCTGCCATGTAAAGATGGTGGCAGCCATGATGTGAGGAAGCCCAATTTGACCAACGAGGCGAAATCACACAGAGAAGCTTGGAGATTACATGGAGAGAGAAGGGGGCCAACTAGCCCAAGCTGCTGCCTTGTTTCTGTATTATTCAGTGTATTGGAGTCTCCGCCACCATACAAAAAGCCCCAAGGCAGCCATGCTGTGAGGAAGCCCGATCTAACCAACGTGGAGAGAACACATGGAAAAGCCTGGATTCTACGTGTATGAGATGCTCATCTAGCCCCTAGTTGCCCTCAGCCCTGCAGTTCTAGCTCCAGCAACCCTCTGACTGTAACTATATGAGAGACCCAGAACTGTCCAGCTGAACTTTTCCTGAATTCCCAGCCTAGAGAAACTGTAAGAGTTAGTAAAATGATTGTTGTTATTTTAAGCCACTACGGGTGAGGGTGATTTGTTAAGTAGCAAGAGATAACCAGAACACACATGCAAATAAACCTCAACACTGATTTGTGCAGGTGGGAGGGAGGCCAGCCATGCAACTGACCTCCTGAAGGGAACCCTTACCTCCATGCCATGTCCCATTGAGAGTGAAACACACAGTCTCGTTCCCGGTGCAGTTCATGACCGGAAGGGAGTCACATGGGGCCGACTTATTCCCACAAGAGTAGGAACACTTCACCCCGTTGGGCTGAGCTTCGGGTCTCGCTTCTGGTGGGAGCGGTTGTGGTGAGGGTAGGATGGGGCTGAGGGAGACCCCCCTCTCAGCCCTCTTTTACCCCTCCAGCCCTCTGTTCTTGCTGTTTCCACTCACAACAACCCAGAGCAGGACTTCCCTGGTGGCGCAGTGGTTCAGAATCCTCCTGCCAACGCAGGGCACGTGGGTTCGATCCCTGGTCCAGGAAGATCCCACATGCCGCGGAGCAACTAAGCCCGTGCACCACAACTACTGAGCCTGTGCTCTAGAGCCTGAAAGCCACAGCTACTGAGCCTACAAGCCGCAACTGCTGAAGCCCGTGCACCTAGAGCTCGTGCACCGCAACAAGGGAAGCCACCACAATGAGAAGCCCACGCACTGGAACAAAGAGTAGCCCTCGCTCACCGCAACTAGAAAAAGCCCGTGCACAGCAATGAAGACCCAATGCAGCCAAAAATTTTTTAAAAAACAAAAATAAAAAAACCCAGAGCATTTTCCTCCAAAGTGGGACCAGCCTGGCCTCAGACACCCTTCTGGCCCTTGAAGATTTATTCCGAGGAGCAGAGTAAACAGAGCCAAAGGTGGAGCTGGCTCCACTCTGTTCATTTGTCCTGCACAAACCTTCAGGCTGAATCCCAAGGCTTCTTGCATTCATTCCCCAAACATTTCTTGAAAACCTACTGTGTGCCAGGCCCTGTTTTCAGGACACAGCACTGACCACACAGACAGAAGCCCTCCCTCAAAGACCCCAAGTTCCAAATGTGACGAAAAGGTGATCCTGGGGCTTCCCTGGTGGCGCAGTGGTTGAGGGTCCGCCTGCCGATACCGGGGACGTGGGTTCGTGCCCCAGTCCGGGAAGATCCCACATGCCGTGGAGCGGCTGGGACCGTGAGCCATGGTCGCTGAGCCTGCTCATCCAGAGCCTGTGCTCCACAACGGGAGAGGCCACAACAGTGAGAGGCCCACATACCGCAAAAAAAAAAAAAAAAAAAAAAAAAAAAAAAGGTGATCCTGTTATTTTAGGTTTTAAGATATTTTGGTGTTCTACAAAAGAGTGGTACTCCACCACCCGATTAGTTTTCAGAGTTTTCTTAGAGATCTGGAACATTTACAAGGAAGCCATTTAAGCATGTTTTTCCTGAGTCAAAACTAAGCCACATGGGCTTCCCTGGTGGCGCAGTGGTTGAGAGTCCGCCTGCCGATGCAGGGGACGCGGGTTCGTGCCTCGGTCCGGGAAGATCCCACATGCCGGCGGAGCGGCTGGGCCCGTGAGCCATGGCCGCTGAGCCTGCGAGTCCTGTACTCCGCAACAGGAGAGGCCACAATGGTGAGGGGCCCGCGCACCGCAAAAAAAAAAAAAAAAAAAAAAAGGAAAAAAACAAACAAACACCCAAAACTAAGCCACATATCGTTTTAACGTGGGTTTATACTAAAACATTGGCAGATACAGAAAAGTAGAGAACTGTGCTAATTAATATGTGGCTGCTGTCTACACATGGCTATTAAGTAGTTAAAACTGTGGCTGGTTCCCTTTGGGATGCGTCGTGAGCATAAACACACTCTAGATTTCAGAGGCTTAGTCTGGGAAAAGAAAGTAAAATATCTCATTAATAATTTTATATTGATTATCTCCGTATTGAAGTAATAGTTTAGATATGGTACCTTAAATAAGGTCGGTTCTTAAATTAATTTCGCCTGTTTCTTTGTGCTTTTGAATGTGGCCACTAGAAAGGCTTTCACTCCCTAATATGGCTCACATTGTATTTCTACAGACAGCACCGCTGTCAGCATCTACCAAGACACAACTACTCTAGTACACCCGAAACTAACACAATATTGTAACTCAACTATAGTCCAACATAAAATACAAATTTAATACAAATTTAAAACTTCCTGGTAAATTGGTCTTGTTGATATGAAGTGTCCTTGTTTATTTCTAGTAACACTTTTGCTTTCAAGCCTACTGTATCTGTTATTATATAATTTCCTTTTGGTTTATATTTGCACAGTATATCTTTTCCAACTTTTTTACTTTCAACCTTTTTGTACCATTATGTTTTGTTTTTTTAATAAAATTTTAAAAATTAAAAAAAAAAAATCATGCTAAGAATTTTTCATACTAAAAAAAAAAATTTAAAACAGAACAAAAAATAAAATAAAAATGATCAGTAGAAGAATCTGAAAAAGAACGGATATATGTATACATTTATTTTAAAATAAAAAAAAATTAATAATAATAAAAGAATATTCCGAGGTAGTCTCTTCAACCTTTCTTTACACATAGTTTTGTTTTGTTTGATGCAGTTATACTCATAATTGGCATTTTATATGCTGAATAGCATGCCCACCTCCCAGCTTGGACTTGGCTATTTTATTTGGTTGACATGCACAGTTTAGGAGGAGGGAAATCCCACGTGTCTGGAAGGATGGCTAGCAGCCCTGAATGTGGAGCTGTCTCAAGTCTCCCCACCGCTATACCTGCCAAATACAAAATTCCTTCTCTGGAAAAAATAACCAGGCAACCAAAAGTGATCTTTATCACCACTCAGAGACAGGTCTGGAGTGAGCCAGCAAGGAGATGCTCATTGTCAAGGTCGAACAAGTGCAAAGTCAGCACCTGAAAATGAGCACCTCCCCTTACCCTAGACCAGAGCCCATCACCACCCATGACATTTCTTGTTCTGCTTCACTATCCTTCAGGGCAGCCCCTCTCCTAAGGAGAAATAAGAGTCTGGGTCTTCTCTCCAGCCCCGCCGCCAGTAACTGGATAAGCACAGCTACAATTTATAGAGTGCCTACTATATGCCAGCCCTGTGCTGGATGCACCCCCTGCCAAAGTTATTTCACACCCATTTTCCAGATGAGAAAACTGAGGTTCTTCCTGTCCCAGGCAGAGCCGGAAACCAAGGCCAAGTTCCCATGTCACCCCACCCGGGTGTGTGACCCCCAGGTCCCGCTGACCAACCTTGTCGGGTAAACCCGCTACAGCTGTTTTCATAACAGGCTGTGCTGATCCAGAGACTCAAGTGGGGGCCGCAGGTCAGGGAGTAGACATCTCTTCGACATTCCCCAGGGGCCACGCAGGACCCATTCTTGACGAGAGTCCCATTTGCTGGCGACAGAAGTTGAGGAGGGGAAGTTAGAGACCACCCCCCAAGCCCTCCCAGACCTCTGCCCCTCTGCAGCCATGCCCAGAGGTCAGTCTGGGGCCTCAGCTGGTGTTGAGAGCACCCCATCCCCCAACCCCCCGCGGCAGTGAGCTGAGCTACCAGGCAAGGTTTGGAACCTTCAGTCCCAGGGCGGCAGGTCCAGGCCTCTCCCCTCTGACCCCTGCCCACCCACTTTGGGTACTTTGTCCCTCCTCCCTGCCCACCCCCTGGCCGATCCCCCACCCAGCTGCAACTGGCTTAACAAGCAGGAGTCCCGGGCTGGAGGACAGGTTATCTCCGTGCAGTTTCCTGGCACAGAGCAGACTGGACACATCTTGGAGGTCCCTGTGGAAAGAGAGGGGTGATCAGAACTTGTGATTTGAGAAGGAAAAAAAGGGGAACAAACACACACACTCTCATGTACAATTCAAGAACAGAACTAAGGGGGAATTCCCTGCTGGTCCAGTGGTTAGGATTTGGCCCATTCACTGCCAAGGGCCTGGGTTCAATCCCTGGCTGGGGAACTAAGATCCCGCAAGCTGCTTGGCACGGCCAAAAAAGCATAATAATAAAAATAAAGAATAGAACTAAGGGCTGGGGGTGGGAGGACTGTTGGGAGAAGATCCAGGAACATTTTCCTGGTGGTGAGTAAATGGCGTTCCAGGTGCACGAAACAGTGTGGGCAAACCTTGGGAGCCGGAATCAGCACCTCCAAGCTGGGGCTGAGGAGAGTCTCCGGGTAATCTATCAGTTCTCACCGTGGAACTCTTTTTCGCAACGTTTCCCCCCTCCAAGTCCAGAAGTGAACAGTTAAGAGTGTCATTTCCCTTCATCATTTCTCTTTATCAGCTGGGCCGAGGACAATGTCTGGTGAGTCTTCATCTTAACCCCCAAGAAGCCCCTGAGGCTCTTCCAAGAAACCTCAAGGCTCTAAGACACATAGTCTGAAAAGTTCTGACCTTGACTCATATCTTCCTCTTACAGATGAGGAAAGTGAAGCCGGGGAGGTGGGGGGGCGGTACTTAGAGTCTCACGCAGCAAGGTCCTGGCTAGGTTTTGACCACTTAATTCCCAGCCAAAGCGGGTAGAACTAGAACCAGGGGGGAGATAGGCAGACGAGGTAAAGGAATAATAATAAGTTATGAATAATAACTCACCTTCAGGCAGGGCCACTTATGACCTGATACTGTTCTAAGCTCTTAAAAAGCTCCTCAAACAAAAGAATTGTTTTTTTAAGTTGAGGATTATGTTTTATTTCGGGCATTCCTGAGGACTTAAGCCTGGGATACACCCTCTCAGATAGATCTGAGGGACAGTTCCAAAAAGGTAGGGGAGGAGCCAGGGTATATAGGAGTTTCTGCAAAGACAAACAAAAAACCCCACAGGTAGTCGAACATCAAAAGACTACTGCTAATTAAAGAAAACCCAGGGACTTCCCTGGTGGCGCAGTGCTTAAGAATCTGCCTGCCAATGCAGGAGACAAGGGTTCGAGCCCTGGTCCGGGAAGATCCCACATGCTGCGGAGCAACTAAGCCCGTGCACCACAACTACTGAACAGCTCTCTAGAGCCTGCAAGCCACAAGTACTGAGCCCACGTGCCACAACTACTGAAGCCCATGCACCTAGAGACCGTGCTCCGCAACGAAGAGTAGCCCCAGCTTGCCGCAACTAGAGAAAGCCCGCGCTCAGCAACGAAGACCCAATGCAGCCAAAAATAAATAAATTTATTAACCCCCCCCAAAACCCAGACATCTCAAGTTAATGAATTTAACGCTTTTCTATCTCTTCAAACATATTAATTCAGTGAATGCCCCCAAGAGCCCCCTGAGGCAGAGTTATTATCACCCTCATTTCACAGATGGGGAAACTGAGGCACAGAGCGGTTAAGTGGCTTGCTCAAGGTCACACAGCTAAGAAATGGCAGAACCAGGATTTGAACCCAGGCAGCCTGGCTCCAGAACTATGCTCTCAAACACTCCCTCCAGCTGCTTCCGTTAGACAAAAAGCCAAGATACAAGAAGCTGGCACTCAGACTCCCACCACCCATGTGGCCTTGGGGCCCACCCTCTCCCTCTCTGAGGGACCACACACAATGCGCCTACCTTCTGAGGCTGCCAGCGCTCCCAGGAGCGCCAGAGGAGAGAGGAGCCAGAGCATGATTCAGGCCAGAGAGGAGGAAGCAGAACCCAGGTGCCCTGCCCTTTTATTCAAGGGCATTGGCTAGGGTGGCAGCCCTGGAAGAGGGAGAGCAAATAGGCTGGGGAGATAGCGGGCCCACCTGCCATCCTGGCCACTGGGAGTGGGGGAAAGGGCTTAGGGAATGTGGAGATGGGGAAACTGAGTCCTGAGGGGCATGGAGGATAAGCTGGAGGCTATTCAGCGAAGCCAAAGAAGAATGATGAGCATGTCCTTGTTGTTATTATTATTATTGTTATTACTAATAGGTTTGCTGGTCATTCCATAGAGATGTTAACTCACTAGATCCTTACAATAATCCTACGAGCTATCACCATTAACCCCAGGAGGCATATTCAAAATATTTGAGCGTCAGTCAGTATAGGCCTGGCTGTGCAGCAGTAACAATTCGGCCCCATTACTAGAGCAATGTCCTGGTGCCCTCCACTGACCTGGTGTTTCCCTTTTAGTTAGTAGAACCTGGGGATGTCTGGGGGGCCCCAGACATGCCGTAGGTTAGGGGGCAACCAGGGTCTTGGGGGAGCGGATTTTTACCAACCAAATCTGGAGGTATCTCAATATTTTTACAACTGGTACGGTTGAAATCAGCCCTGAGTTTCCGCATCTAACAGAGAAGGAAACTAAGGCTCGGAGCAGTCCAGGGCCTTGTCCAAGGCCACAAAGTGAGGACATTGGCACAACCAGGATTTGAACGCAGGCCCCACTGAATTGACCATTGGATTTCACCAAGAGGGGAGAGGGAAGACAGCTCCCTTCCTCTGGATGAGGCCTGCATTACTCTCTTGCCCCGCCTCTGCTGGGCAGCCTTGATTTGCACATCTGTTCAATGGGAATAAGATCCATCTCAACCACCCACGAAGGGCCTTCCAGCCCCGATGCTTGGAATGTCTCTTCACAAGCTTTGAGTCCCCACCGGCCTCTCCTTTGTGGAGTAACCCTGGGGCTATCCCTTGCCTTGTTTGGGGCCTTGTGTTGAACACTGAGATCCTTTTCTTTCGATTCTGGATTTTTTTTTTTTTTTTAATTTTTGACTGTGTTGGGTCTTCATTGTTGCATGCAGGCTTTCTCTAGTTGCGGCGAGTAGGGGCTACTCTTCGCTGTGGTGCGCGGGCTTCTCATTGCAGTGGCTTCTCTTGTTGCAGAGCAGGGGCTCTAGGTGCACAGGCTTCAGTAGTTGCAGCACGTGGGCTCAGTAGTTGTGGCACACGGGCTTAGTTGCTCCACGGCATGTGGGATCTTCCCGGACCAGGGCTCGAACCCGTGTCTCCTGCATTGGCAGGCGGATTCTTAGCCACTGCGCCACCAGGGAAGTCCCAAGCCCTATGATTTTAAATCAGAATTGTTAATCCTCAATGGAAAGTTCCATTCTTCTGCAAACTCAGGCTCTGACCTCAGAGGTTAGGTCGGGGATCCCTGCCCCACCCGCAGGATCCATATTAGATCTCAGGAGACCACAGCTTGGCTGGCACTTCCCAGGAAGGAAACAAGTTAGGTCATCAGGCCTCCACCAGTCCCTAAGCAGATAAGATGAGTGATATGTCCCTGCCCTGGTGACATTAAACTGGCATCAAGCCAGGGCGTTCAGTAAGCGCTCCATAAATGTTGGCTACTTGACGGTTGAGGTGATTTATACTAGTGACGTTCAGGCTGCAAGGAAACCTCACACCCATGCAGAGGTGGATGAGCACTGTGGAACCAGAAGGCCTGGATTCAAGTTCCAGTTCTGTTGCTTCAAGTTGGGTGGTCTTGGACATTTCACCCCCCTGAGTCTCAGTTTCCTCATTTGTCAAAGAGGGCAAATAGGAAGACCTACATCACAGGGCTGCTGTGAGGATAAAATGAACTGATGCATCAGAGAAGAGCACTGAGAACAACAGATGCTCTGTATCATCGTCATCACCTCATCATTATCATCATTTAGCTGCGGGCATGGCAAGGCTGGGGTTGGCCTACCCCCTTGGCTGAGACAAGAGAGCCCAACTGAGAGAAACGACCAATCCAAGGTCATTCCGCAGGACTGTCAGACTTCCCAGACTCTGGGGAAGGGCCCTCAATCAGGGCGTACAGTCAAGGAGCTCTCTCTGGAAGGTGCCAGTCCTAAGGGAGAAAAACAGGAGGCTGGAGGTGGCTCTTCCTGACAGGGTGCTGTAGCACGGACAAGTTTGCGGAGGAGGCCCACCTCCTTCCCACGTGGATCTTGAGCCCCTTGGTCCAGGAGCAGTGGGAAGAAGGGAGAACAGTCCCCAGGGAGCCTAGAGTCCAGGAGGAGGGAGCGGCTCCTGGGGCTTCGTGACTAGCAGCTACTCTCCTCAAAGGTTAGCTGATAACTCAGGCTGGGTAAACAGGCCATGAGTTGCACAAACATGAGGCTTTCAGGGTAAAGAGTGTGAAGGGCAGGGAGGCAGGGGTGGACGTTTCCCTGCCCTTAATTTGAAACCTGGAGGTGAGGGGACATCAGAGCAGTTCGCTAATGCATGTCCAAGCAAATATGGGCATATGCATACCCACCTTTTATGTACAAACAACAGGATATGATACACGCTGTTCTGCCCCTAGATTTTTCCACCTGACAATCATGTAGCCTGAATTACATAGTTCCCGCTTTCTTTTTTCCATTGGATAATTGTACCTCTTGTACAATTTGGTATGTTCCCATCACTCGGTATTGCAAACGACGCTGCCGTGAAAGAAGAACATAGGTACTGAGTTCCCAGAAGTGGTTAAGTGGTTTTGCAACATCAAAAAAGTTTTCTACATTTGTAATTTTGAGAGCAATTGCAAAATGACCATCCATGGGGTTGTACCAATTTACACTCCCACCAGCAGTGGGGGAGTGTCCGTTTCCCCACAGACTGGCCAATTCTGTGTATCATCCAACTGTTTTATTTTTGCTAATCCGTAGGTGAAGGCATGTGGTAGGATGCTGGTGGCCATCAATTCTGTGCGGCTCCTTCCATCAAGAGGCGGTCCTTGCTTCCCTGGCGGTCCAGTGGTTACGACTCCATGCTTCCACTGCAGAGGGCGCGAGTTCGATCCCTGGTTGGGGAACTAAGATCCCACATACCACGCAGGGCGGTGTGGCCAAAAAAAAATAAAAAGAGAGAGAGAGAGAGAGAGAGAGAGATGGAGTCTATTTCCCTCTCCTCAACTCTGAGCCAGTCCTGGAACTTGCTTTGACCATAGAATGTGGCAGAATTAACATTGCATGAGTTCTGAGCCTCTGCCTAAGAGGAACTTGCTGCTTCTGTCATCACCTTGTTGCTGCTGAGAACCCTTTTGCCAATGTGCGAACCAGCTTGCCTCCTGTAGGATGGCAGAGGCTCTGGGCATCCCAGCCATTCCAGTTGACAACCTACAAGTGAAGCCATCCAAGATCAACCAGGCCCGGTTGAGCCAGCCTAGACCAAGATGGGTCCAGCCAAGCCACAGAATCTCAAGGCATAATGTTTGTTGTTTCAAGCCACTCAAATTTGGGGTGGTGTAATCTAGCAAAAGCCAGCTGATGCAAATGGTATTTCAGTGTCATTTTTACAAGAGTCATTGTGTTTCTTCTTCCATCCTTTCCTAATTTTTCTATAGATTCATAGGTGCTGTATCAGTGTCCTGTGGCTGCCACAGCAAAGTACCACAAACTGGGTGGCCTGAAACAACAGAAATGTATTGTCTCACAATCTGGAGGCTGGAAGTCCAAAATTCAGGTGTTGGCAGGACTGTGCTGTCTCTGAAACCCGTCAGGGGATCCTTTCTTGCCTCTTGGCGCCTTCTTGTGATTTGCTGGCAGTCTTTGGCTGGCAACCCATAACTCCAATCTCTGCTTTTAGCATCATATGGCCTTCTCCCTGTGTCTCTGTCTTCACATGGCTATCTTCTTATAAAGACACCAATTACACTGGATGAGGGGAACACCCTACTCCACTGTGACCTCAGCTTAACTAATTATATCAGCAACAACCCTGTTTCCAAATAAGGTCACATTGTGAGTACGTCAGTTAGGACTTCAACATATCTTTTTCTCTTTCTTTCCTTTTGTTTTGGAGGTGGGGCACACCCTTCAATCCCTGATAGGAGCTTTTTATCTATTAGCAACATCAGCCCTTGGATTGCAAAGGTTATTTCTGCTATTGCAGCTAAGTGGGGAAACTTGAGCTGCTAAGTGCTAGAGGCAGGAAAACCTTTCTTTGCACAAACTCAGCACATTTTTTTCCTCTGGCTCCCCTATTCTCCCCAGGTCACCCCAGCATCATGAAACCAGAGGGAGGCATGGCAAAGAGGACTGGTGGAGGACAGGATGGAAAAAGGCTGCGGGCTTCCAGCTCCTGGTTCTTGTCCCCCCAAGGCAGAGACACTCAGTATGGTAGTTATGAGAGCAGGTGGTAGAGACAGACTGCCTGGGTCCAAACCTGACTCTGTACTTACAAGTCATCACAGGCAAGTGATTTAACCTCTTGTATTCATTTGCTATTGTTGCTGTATTAAATTACCACCGACTTAGTACCTTAAAGCAACAGAAATGTATTCTCTTACAGCACTGGAGGTTGGAAATCTGAAATGAGTCTTTTTTTTAAATATAAATTTATATTTTTTTATTTATTTTTATTTTTGGCTGCCTTGGGTCCTCGCTGTGCACGGGCTTTCTCTAGTTGCGGCAATCGGGGGCTTCTCTTCATTGCGGTGTGCGGGCTTCTCATTGTGGTTGCTTGTCTTGTTGCGGAGCACGGGCTCTAGGCACGTGGGCTTCAGTAGTTGTGGCTCACAGGCTCCAGAGCGCAGGCTCAGTAGTTGTGGCTCGCAGGCTCAGTAGTTGTGGCACACGGGCTTAGTTGCTCCACGGCATGTGGGATCTTCCCGGACCAGGGCTCGAACCCGTGTCCCCTGCATTGGCAGGCAGATTCTTAACCACTGCGCCACCAGGGAAGTCCAGGTCTTTTCTTTTCTTTTTTTTTTTTTTTAAGTCTTCTACTGAATTTGTTACAATATTACTTCTGTTTTATGTTTTGTTTTTTTGGCCACGAGTCATGTAGAATGTAGAATTGTAGCTCCCTCACCAGGGATGGAACCTGCACCCTCCGCACTGGAAAGTCAAGTCTTAACCACTGGACTGCCAGGGAAGTCCCTGAAATGAGTCTTAAGGGCTCCAAACCAAGGGGTTAGCAGGGCAGCGCTCCCTCCGGAGACCATAGGGGTGCAGTGATCTCCTTGCCTTTTTTCAGTAGCTTGAGCTGCACATCCTGCATTCCTTGGTTCGTGGCCCCTCCCTCCATCTCCAAAGCCAGCAGCAAAACATCTTCTTTCTCTGACCCTGCTTTCCTCCACTCTGTCTCTGGTCACAGGTCCACCTACCTCCCTCTATAAGGACACTTGTGGTTACAGGTAGAGCTCACGCACATCATCAGGATAATGAATGTCCCATCTTAATCTCCTTGACTTAATCACATCTGCAAAGACCCTTTTTTCACATGAGGTAACATTCACAGGTTGCAGGGCTTAGGACCCGGACATCTTGGGAGGCCACGGCTCAGCCTACCACACCCCTGTGAACCCCAGTTTCCTCCACTGTAAAACAGGCGACCGTGAGAAGTCACCGAATTATAGAGAGAAAGCACTCAGACCAGTGTCTTGCATAGCCCTGGCATCCAGTCAAATTGAGACAGGGAGAGCCTCATTGACAGTCTCCCCTTTGGGCCTCAGTTTCTCTGTCTGGAAAATGATGGGTGGGGACCTCAGGGGTCTCCCAGCTCTGCTGCTCCTGAAGGGGAGTCCTCTTCTGTCCCTCGTTTGTGCAGAGGGAAAGCCAAGGCCCTGGGAGGAGATGTCCCCCAGGTAGGAGGCGGCCAGGCCAGGATGGGAAAGCCCATGAGTGTTACCTGGCAGGCCTCCTGGAGTTGGGGAGGTAACAGGTGAAGCCCCACCCCCACTCTCAGCCCAGGCCAGAGGGGGTCACTTCCTCAGGCAGGTGGCAAGAGGCTGAGGGGGTCTTGGATGTGCACGCACGCGCGCACACACACACACACACGCACGCACACACACACACACACACACACACACACACAGAGTATCTGTCAATCTGTCTCTACTTTTCTCTCATTAAAGGCAATTGGAGGTCCTTCTCACTAACTCCATCTGTCAGTCTCTCCCTGTCCCTCTGTTTCTTGCTTGGCTCTCAGCTGCTGTTTTCTTTTTTCCTTTTTTTTTTTTAATGAAAAAAATTAATTTGGGGGGCTTCCCTGGTGGCGCAGTGGTTGAGAGTCTGCCTGCCGATGCAGGGGACACGGGTTCGTGCCCCGGTCTGGGAAGATCCCACATGCCGCGGAGCGGCTGGGCCCGTGAGCCATGGCCGCTGAGCCTGCGCATCCGGAGCTTGTGCTCCGCGGCGGGAGAGGCCACAGCAGTGAGAGGCCCGCGTACTGAAAAAAAAAAAAAAATGTATTTTATATTGGACTATAGTTGATTTACAATGTTGTATTAGTTTCAGGTGTACAGCAAAGTGATTCAGTTATACATATACATATGTCTATTCTTTTTCAAATTCTTTTCCCATTTAGGTTATTACAGAATATTGAGCAGAGTTCCCTGTGCTATACAGTAGGTTCATGTTGGTTATCTACTTTTTTTTTTTTGGCCGCGCAGTCTGCGGGATCTTAGTTCCCCGACCAGGGATCGAACCTGTGTCCGCTGCAGTGGAAGCGCAGAGTCTTAGCCACTGGACCGCCAGGGAAGTCCCTGGTTATCTATTTTAAATAGAGTAGTGTGTATATGTCAAGTCTCTGTCTCTCTCCCTCTCTGATTTCCCCTGAGTCTGTCTGTCTTGGGCCTCTGGCTCTATCTCTCTCACTCTCTCTCCTTCCTGTCTGTCTCTTTCTCTGTCTCTGTCTCTCTCGATCTCTCTCCCTCTCTGTCTCTGCACGAGATTCTCCTTTACTCAGCCCCGGGAAGCCCCCGAAACCCATGGGCCTCGCCCAGGACCCAGCAGGCAGGTAGGAGCTGGGTGAGGCCCAGGTGAGTCACGGGGAGGAAGGAGCTGACATTCCTGCCGCTTTTCTGGAATTGTGCACGGCCCAGCCCCCTGCCTGCTCCCTCCTGTAACACGTCATTGGACCTCACAGTGTGTGTCACTTGACAGGGAGAGAGAGAACAAGTCAGAGACAGAGACAGAGAGACAGAAAGAGACAAAGTGACAAAGACAGGCATTGAGAGAGACAGACAACAGAGACAGAGAGACAGAAAAAAAGATACAGAGACACAGAGATAGAGGACAGAGAGTCAGAGAGATAAGATGGAGAGAGACATAGAGAGGCAAAGAAAAGGAGCAAGACAGAGATAGAAAAACACAGAGAAACAGAAAGGGAGAGACAGATGGACAGATCGGGAGACCAGAGCAGTCTGAAGTTGGGATGGGAAGGCTCCGAGTTATTTCTCTCATTCTTCAAATAAAAGAGAAAATCGTGGGGCTTCCCTGGTGGCACAGTGGTTAAGAATCCGCCTGGCAATGCAGGAGACACGGGTTTGAGCCCTGGTCCAGGAAGATCCCACATGCCACAGAGCAACTAAGCCTGTGCACCACAGCTACTAAGCCTGTGCTCTAGAGCCCACGAGCCACAACTACTGAGCCCTCATGCCACAACTACTGAAGCCCGCGCACCTAGAGCCCGTGCTCCGCAACAAGAGAAGCCACCGCAATGCGAAGCCCACACCGCAATGAAGAGTAGCCCCCACTCGCCGCAACTAGAGAAAGCCCATGCGCAACAACAAAGACCCTGTGCAGCCAAAAATAAATAAATATATTTAAAAAAGAGAAAATCGTGGTCTGGAGCAATGAGGTCATCCGGCCAGGAAGTGGTTGTGCCAGACCACACAGCTCCATGTGATCCCAAACTTGAACCTACCTTTCACTGAGAGATGCCTCCACCCACCCCAGATCATGTCACAGCTGGGAAAAGCAAAGATCTGTGGTGTGAAGCCATCTGCCCAGGGTCACCCAGGAGCAAGTAGGTGAGCTGGGTCTCAAGCCTACTTGGACCAACACCCCGACTTTCTATCTCCCCATGTCATATGCATTAATATCTCATTCAGTCTTCACGCCAGCCCCAAGAGGGACCCCATTTTCCACATGATTTTTATTGAGCACTTGCTATGTGCCAGGCACTGTGCAAGTGCCTTGGGTGTACACTTTTCTGTCGCTAGCCCACAAGCCCTGGGAGGGAGGCGCTCAGCTTTACTTTCCAGATAGAGGACTTGAGGCACAGAGAGGTTAAGTAAACTGCCCAAGGCAGCACAGCTATTGAATAGCTAAAATTTGAACCCTCACAGTCTGGTGTCAGCCTTCACACTCTTAACCTCTTAGAAAAGAGAATTTCTTTGGGATTTTTCTTACCTTATCTTAAAATGATTACCTTAAGATTTTGATGCATTAGTAAGAATAACAATAGTATAATCATTATTGCAGTGGTAGAGGTAGCTCCTGCTTACTCATAGCCTACTACTGTTCCAGACACACTGGCCTCTCTGCTGTTCCTAGATCTCATCAGGTCTGCTCCCACCTCAGGGTCTTTGTACTGGCAGTTTCCTCTCCCTGGAATTCTTCCTGGACCATCTGCCTGGACTTCTTCCCTCACTACCTTCAGCTGCTCTTCAAATATCACCTCCTCAGGAAAGCCCTCCTGGATTACCTGGCCTAAAACCAACCTTGCCTCACTTGTACCCTTGCACCTCCTTCAATCTGGTTTGTTTTTCTGCACTTTACTTATCACAGCCTGACAGCAATAGATTAGATAACATATATTTATGCCCTATTGTCACAAGGGCAGGGACTTTCCTGCTGTGTCCCCAGCTTCTGGACCAGTGCCTGGCACAAAGTAGGTCCTCAGTAAATGTTGACAGAGATTGTTGAGCCCTCCATGTGGGCCAGTGACTGTTTCAGGCATTTAATTCAACTGCATTAAATTGTTCTGACTGGGAGGGAGAGACTATATTACCTTTGGCACTTTATTTTCCTTTTAAAAAACTTATTATGAACCTTTACAAACACAGAGGAGACAGAATGGCATATAAATTACCTCGATATAATTGATACAGCTATTTTGCTATTTTGCCTTTCTTCTTTCCTAAAATATTTCAAGGTAAATGCAGACACCGATGACATTCAACCTCTAAATATTTCATTGAGCATCTCTGTAAAATATAAGAAAAAGTTTTCCACATAACCACAAAACCATGGTCATAACAGCAATATCTACTTTTTGGCTGAAGTGTTTTAAGGTAAATGGAGACATTGTATTATTTCATCCCCAAATATTTCAGCATGCAACTCTAAATGATAAAGACATTTTCCCATATAACCACAATACCATTATCCTTCCTAACAAAACTAAAGAAAGACCTATATTATCTAATAATCAGCACATATTTCCCCTCGTGACAAGTTTTAATCCGAGGGGTGAGGGCCCTTGCCCAAGGTCCCATGGCAGGAAGAGAGAGAAGTGGAATTTGCACCCAGGCAGTCTGGGGAGAGCTGTGACCAAGGCCAGCGTGAGTCAGAGCAGAGCCAGCCCCCCTACCCCTCGCTGGCGCGTCCTGGTAAAGGAAGTTTGTGAGGAAGGTGGGTGGGGGTGGATGACCCACGCATCTGGAGCTGACTCGCTCTTTCGCAAACCTCTGGGAGGAGCCCCCAGGGCCACAAAACTGTCTCCTCCCGGGGGCCAGACTGAGAGGTGCAGGGAGACCGCGGAGAGGAGCCGCCGGCGGACATGGGCCGCCCGCTGTCGGTGCTGCTACTGTTGGCTCAGACCTGCATTCCAGGTAGGGGCTGGGTGCCCGAATCTCTGCGCTGGGGACCGGGTCAGACCGGAGGGAAGGGAGGGGGGAGGGGAAGGGAAGAGAGCTCAGAGTCTGATGACTTGGAGGAGGGCTCAGTCCCCAGCCCCTCCACCCACATTCAAATAATAATTCTCCTGCTGTCTGCAGCCTCACACGGCACGGTACCAGGCACACAGTAGACGCTCAGGAAATATTCGTAGAGCGAAGGCGCTTAACAACAGCCGCCATGTAGTGAGTACGCTCTTTAGTCCGGGCACTCTTCTAAGCTCCTTCCTTGCAACTGCCAACTGGACGGGCGGAACTATTTTAACCTCGTTTTACAGAGAAACTGAGGCACAGAGAGGTTAAGTAACTGGTCCGAGGTCACACAGCAAGTCCTTGTAAGTGGGATTCTGACCCGCAGGGGGCTCCTACAGCCCTCTCCCCTCTATCAGATCCCCCCTCCCCCCTACACACACACACACACACACACACACACACGCACACACAGACACATTTGCAAGACAGGGAGGACAGCATCTCATTTAACAAAAGGTCTAAAGAAAGTCAGGCTCAGCGTCGCGGAGCCGGGGGCCGGGGACACAAGGCTCGTCCTTCGAGGTGCCTTCCCTTTCACTATCCTCTAGCCGACGAGACTTCTCATCTCCTTTCTCTGGAAAACCTAAAAAGGGTTGGAAAACGAAAGGAAGTTGAGAAGGAACTGCTGTCAGGGCGCGGCAGGGCCGGGTTGGGGGTAGGGGTTGGGAGATGGTTCGGTAATGAATAACCGGGAAAGCTTTCCGGACCGCGGGAGGCCTAGAATGAGTAACGACTCGGAAGGGGACTCCGAATTTGGAGCGGGGAAGGGACCGCAAGGGAGACGTGATGGGCAGGGATAGGCCTTGGGGCGGAGCTAGTGGGCGGGGTCAGAACTCCGGGGAGGGGAAGTGGGAGGGGCTAACAGTTCCGGAGCAGCTCGTGGGAGCGGGGAGAACTTCTGGGGAGGCCACAGTAGTAGTGGGGTTAGAATCTCCGCACGGCTGATGCGCGGAGTTAGAAGTTCGGTGTGGACTGTTGGGTGGAGAGAGAGAACGCTGGGGAGAGGCTACGGAGGGGAGGAGAGCCAGTGGGCATTAGTGGAGGGCATCGGGAACGGGGGTAGAACATAAAAGACTAGCTGGAGTTGGTGAGGCTAGAACACCCCTAGGAGAGCTCGCGAGGCGGAGTAGGCCGAGGCGGGCGGGGTGGAGGAAAGGACCTAATTGGGAGCCGGGCTAGAACGTCCACACCCGCGGAGAGGAGGGGGGTTGGAGTTTCAGGATGGGCCCGGCGCTCAGACAGAATTAAAGGGAAAGCGAGCGAGGGCTGGACTTGGGAAGGACCTGTGGACGGAGAAAGAACTTTAGGGTAGAGGGTGGAGATAGAACGCTGGCCTAAGGATGGTATAGCGGGCTGGAAACCAGCCTTGGAACCCAGGGGCGGGCAAAAGTGGAGTCCGAACCTGAGTGCACCTGGCCTGGAGACTTGGTCCAGGTGTTGGGGCTTAAGGGGGCGAGAGCGGGATCCTGGCGCAGAGCGATAACACCTCTCCTCTCCCCCCTCTGCCCCCAGTCTCCTGGGGCCTGCAGTGCATGCTGTGTAAGACTACCGGGAGTTGCAGGGTGGAAGAGTGTGCCCCCGGCCAGGACCTCTGCAGGACCACGGTCCTGCGCGTATGGGAAGGTAAGCTGGAGCAGGGAACGGGAGTGACAAAGAAACCTTATTTCACGAGCCATCGGGGAAATACGCATGAAAAAGACACGGAGACCGGTTACAATCCCCCAGATGGACAAGCATTTAAAACTCTGACAGGGACTTCCCTGGAAGTCCAGTAGTTAAGACTCTGTGCTCCCAGTGCAGCGGGCACGGGTTCGATCCCTGGTTGGGGAACTAAGATCCGGCATACCACTTGGTGCGGCAAAAAAAGAAAAGAAAAATCTGACAATACTGAGGTTGATGAGGCTGTGGAGATGCGGGCTTTGCTGTTAGGGGGTAAATTGGTGCATCCACCAAACAGAGCCACGTGGCAATAGGCAATATCTGGTTAAAGATGAACATACCCTACAACAAGTAGTTGGACTTCTAGGAATGTAGAGACCCCAGAGAACCTTGGCCACACTTGCCCAGAGACACATGTCAAAGAATGTTCTTAGCCCGAACGTTTGTGATATGGAAAACTGGAAAGACTGAAGTCAGTTGTCAGCAGAGGAAAAACGTTACAGTATAATCACGCATTATACCCCACAGCAGCTTAAATGAAGGAGCTAGGGCTGCAGGTATTAACCTGGATACATGTCAAAAATGTAAGGTTGAAAGAAAAACAAAAAAGCATGTTGCAGAGTTTGACACCTTTTAATAGAAATAGTATCTAACAAAAGAAATAAATGATATACAAATAAACAATAATAAATACGCTGCATACAGAGTTGTTAGAATTACCTACACCTGTGGTTGCCTCTGGACAGAGCATAAGGGAAGATTTGTGATTTGAGGGAGGGAGGTAACCAGGAGGCTTTAACTGTCTTTTAAACTTGGTTTCTTTTTTAAAAAATAACTGAAACAAATATAGCAAAATGCTAATATTTTATAAAGTTTGGTGATGAAAGCACAGTATTTATTATATCATTCTCTTATATTTTTGGTAAGCTCGAAGCATTTTCCTTTAAAGATTCCTATCAGAGGCATCTCCCTGCTAAGATCACCAAGCTAGGAGGGAGCGGGTAGATGGATCCAGAAGGTCCCAGGGATAGTGTTATCACTAAAAGAAAGTAGGCTTCCAGTGTAGGGGGTTGGGGGGAGGGTGCATAACTCTAGAAAAGAGAGAGTTGGACTCAAGCAAGAGGAGAGGCCTGGCAGGGATCAGCCCTGGGAGCAGGTGACCTTATGACCAGGAGTGTCACAGGCTGGTTGGGCCCAGGGGAGCCTCTGGGGTGACAATGAGACATTCCTTATAGAAGGTGATGAGCTGGAGGTGGTGGAGAGAGGCTGTACCCACCCAGAAAAGACCAACAGGACCATGAGCTATCGGACTGGCACGCAGATCATCACCCTGACAGAGGCCGTGTGTGGGTCAGACTTGTGCAACCAGCCCAGTCCTGGTGAGTAGGGCAGCCCTCACCATCCCCAACCCCAAACCATCCCCAGCTCAACCTCCATCATCATCCCGGTCCTATCCCTCATCCTAGGCCACCCCAACCCCAGCTCCATGCCTTGCCCCGGCCCAAACCTTTCCTTATCCTAAACACGTCCCCAGCCTGGCTCCAACCCCAACTCAACCTCACCTCCAATCCCGTCCCCAACTTCCTTTTATCCTCAACACGCTCCAACTCAAACCCATCCTCCTTCCAAAGACATCTCTCACCCTATCCCCTAATCAACCCCATCTCATCTCAACTGTCCCCAATCCCACTCCCATCTACAAATGCATCCCATCCCTAATCCTATCCCATCTCATATGTGTTTGTGGGGGTGTGTGTATGTGTGTGTGTGTGGTTGTTATTTATAAGATGCAACACCTGCCTTTAAGAAGCCTCACACACACACACACACACACACACACACACACACTTGAGAGGTAGGTGAGGTATCTCACTGATGTTTTCGCCATGTAACTGTTTTCATGGGACAGGAGATGATTCAAGCAATAGATGCTCAGCAAGGGGTACAAAGACCAGAGATACCAAAGACTCAGAGTTCTTAAAGGAAGTCAGAATAGGAGGGAATCAGACAGGCTGCCGTGGGCTTGGAAAGTTCCCTAGAATCGATGATTCTTAAGTTGGGCAACAAATAAGAATGTGAAGAAACTTCCATAAGGCTTTTTGTTGAGTTTCATGCCTTTAGGCTCTGGTCAGCATAAGAAAAAGACTTAGAAAGGCTCAAATTCCACAAGTTCTCACAGCAGAGGAAGGTTGGGGAGCGAATGGACCCATGATGCGCAGTCAGGCAGATTCCTCTTTCTGGCCCTGGTGAGGAAGGAAATGGGTTCAGGCCAGTCTAGTCACAATGACGTCAGGAAGCAGAGCACCTGCCTCTGCACTGGGTTTTTTCCCTTGTTCTTCATCCATCCTGATTCCACTAGATTTTCATTTATCCTGACCTCGAACTTTCATCTGTTGGTGGGGACTGAATCAGAGGTTTATTTTCAAGGAAATTAAAAGAGAGGACAAGAGAGGATGCCGGCTTCCTCTCTCTGTTAGATGTGCTGAAGGGAAAGCACTTGTAATTGAGTCTAAATAATACTCGTAATCAGAGATAATAGTCAAAATATTTAACCATATTGGTCAGTGCCACAGAATAATATTGACCAGTCAGAACTGGAGGCCACTTGCTGGGCCTGGTGTTACCCCTTTAGTGGATCTTGAGGACATGAGAGTTCTAAAGACAGGTTTGCAGGGAGTTCCCTGGTGGCCTAGTGGTTAGGATTCCGGGCTTTTACTGCCATGACCCAGGTTCAATCCCTGGTCGGGGAACTGAGATCCCACAAGCTGTGCAGCGTGGCCAAAAAAATAAAGTACAGAGAGGGTTGGGAGCGGTCAGGGGTCCTCTTGGGCAGCAGCTGTCAATTCAGTAATTTAATAACTAATATATCTATATCAGCTTCCCCCCTTTTATCTTTTTGGCCGTGCCACGCAGCATGTAGGATCTTAGTTCCCTGACCAGGGATCGAACCCATGCCACCTGCATTGGAAGTACTCACTCTTAACCACTAGACTGCCAGGGAAGTCCCTATCAGCCCCATATCTAACACCATTTTACCCTGTTTGTGATGACTAGAATAGTTGGTTAAACCACATCCTGTTCTTCTGTGATACTGGGGACACAGGAGTGACCAAGATAGCCTTGGGCCCTGCCCCTATGGGGCTCATAGTCTAGCGTGTATGTGTATGTGGGCGGGGCTGGGGGGAGGCGGACGGACCCATCACCTGACGGTGACTGCCCTGATTAGTCGCAGCTGGGATGCGGAAGCACATGCAAAGGAGTCAGGACCATGATAGGGGAAACAGAGACCAGAGAGGTCAGAGCTGTAACAGGGAAGCACAGTCCAGAATTGTCAGGGCTGAGACAGGGGAAACAGAGGCCAGAGTGATCAGGGCTGAGAGAACTAAGAATCAAGAGATACTTGACTCAGGTCAGGGAAGGTTTCCTATACAGGAAGCAACAGCTAAGCTGGATCTTGAGGGATGAATAGGAGTCAGACTGTTAAAAAGACAGTAGAAAGGCTTTTCCAGACAGAGGGAGCAACAGATATAAAGGCCCAGAGGAGGGTGAAAGTAGCATGGCTGGAAGAAGGGCGAGATGGGGCAAGAGGAACTGCTGAAATTGGCAAGGTCACATTATACAGGGCCTTCTAGGCTATGGTGGGGCATATAGACTTCATGTGGGAAACACTGGGAGGTCATGAAAGGATTTCAAGCACAGAGCATCACTATCAGATTTTTTCTTTTTTTTTTTTTTTTTGCGGTACGCGGGCCTCTCACCGCCGCGGCCTCTCCCGTTGCGGAGCACAGGCTCCGGACGCGCAGGCTCAGCGGCCATGGCTCACGGGCGCAGCCGCTCCGCGGCATGTGGGATCTTCCCGGACCGGGGCACGAACCCATGTCCCCTGCATCGGCAGGCGGACTCTCAACCAC
The DNA here is from genome assembly GCF_059928025.1 of Delphinapterus leucas. NCBI lineage: Eukaryota > Metazoa > Chordata > Mammalia > Artiodactyla > Monodontidae > Delphinapterus > Delphinapterus leucas. The sequence goes on from NC_143148.1 coordinate 11,284,602, forward strand.
TGCACCACCAGGGAAGCCCTCAGATTTGTATTTTTTGACACGTTATTCTGACCTCAGAGTGGAAGAGAGATAGGAGGGAAGGAAGGATGGAGGGAAGGTAGATGAGGGGAGACCAACTTGGAGGTGCGTGAGGTTGTCCAGATAAAGAAGAGAGTGTAGGGATTTCCCTGGCGGTCCAGTGGTTAGACTCCGTGCTTCCACTGCAGGGGACGCAGGTTCATTCCCTGGTGGGGGAACTAAGATCCCACATGCCACGTGGTGCAGCCAAAAAAAAAAGAAGAAGAAGAGAGTGTCTGTCTGCTGTGCAAATGGGGAGAAGTGGATGGATTTACGAGCTATTTAGCAGGTAGATGAGCAGAGTGTGATAATGGATTAGATGTAGGGGTGGTTATGCAGTTCTGGTCATGTGGAGTCACCTGTATCAGACCAACCCCCCTGCCAATGACAGTTATAAAAGCTGGACAAATTATAAACAATTATTAAAGTCACTCAAGAGCAAGCAAATGAAGAGAGGAAGTTGAGGTGCTCCAATCTTCGAAATAAGGGGAGCACAGAAGTCGAATTCCACAGACAAGCTGGCTTTTTCCTTGAATGCACTTGCCAATTCACTGCTCTGGAAGGGAACTAGAACGCAAATAGAAAGAGATCGTCGCTAGACTGACAAGGCAGAGGTTGGAGTCTGGGGTTGCCAGAGTGTCTGGAAAATGAGAAGTAAAATCCTGGAATGCATGGAACTACAGAAAAGGGAGTCCCCAAATCTGCAAATTTCCTTCAAGTCATTGGCAAGCCGTACATGCATAGGGTGAGACTCCAAGGAACTCTACAGAAAATAGTATCTGGGAAGCTACAGAACTGAGCAGGAATTCCAGCAGGCATATGACGCTGGGGGACGGAAGTTGCCACGCTGGAAAGAGAGGTCTCAGGCTTTCCCCTGGGACCACATCCTAGGAGTAAGGGCAAAACTGAAATAGACTAGCCCTAAAAATGCATACGTCGGATCTTAGACAGAAAGAAAACCTAATCCTCTCTGGCAGAAGATAACATCATTTAGAGCCTTTACAAATAGTCGTCTGTGTCTGGCAGCTAGTCAAAACGTACAAGGTACCCTGAAGAAAACAGAAAGGACCAACTGACCGGAAACCAAGAGAAAAATCCCACAATAGAAACAGACTTGTCATGAATCAGATTTTTTTTTTTTTTTTTTTTGCGGTACGCGGGCCTTTCACTATTGTGGCCTCTCCCGTTGCGGAGCACAGGCTCCGGATGCGCAGGCTCAGCGGCCATGGCTCACGGGCCCGGCCGCTCCGCGGCATGTGGGATCTTTCTAGACCGGGGCACGAACCCGTGTCCCCTGCATCGGCAGGCGGACCCTCAACCACTGCGCCACCAGGGAAGCCCATGAATCAGATATTGGAGTTACTAGACAGAGGAACTTTACAAGAGCTATGATCAATATATTCAAGAGAATAGAGGAAAGTTTACTTTTTAGCAGAAATCTGGAAACCATTTTTAAAATGATTCCAACAGAAATAAAGAACAGGATCTAAAAAAACCAAAAAAAGAACAGGAACTAAAATTGAGAACTCAATAGATGTACTTACTGGATATCAGAAACAGTAGAGCAAAAGGATTACAGAACCAGAAGACAGGGCAGTAGAAGTATCAGATGGGTGCCTAGATATGGAGGATCAAGGAGTCTGCCAGGATTCTACCCTGGGGGACCAGATGAGCCATCTCAGAGATGTGGAATTCAGGAGAAGGAGCAGTTTGGAGAAGATGGAGAGTCTTGTTGGGGGCAGGTAGAGATTCAGGTGTTTGAAGGGCCTCCAGGAGGCCCTTGGGTATACAGGTATGGAGCTGGGAGAGAAGTCTTACCTGGAGAGAGATTTCTGAGTTCCCAGCAGATAGGTGGAGATAAAACTGTGTCAATGGATAACATCCCATGGGAGAGAGTGTGTACCATGAGAAATGAAAAAAGGGCCTAAGACAGAGCCTGAGGATCACCCCCATTTAGAAGAGTGACATAAGAAGAAGAGCTCACAAAGGAGACCCATGCGTGGTATGAGCTATTTTGACAGTGATGGCAGCTCGTGTTTTCATTTTCATGGTAGTTCATATTAGAAGATGTGGGCTGTCAGCCTTTTAGTTATTTTTCTTTGGGGAGAGGGTGGGGAAGATCTGGCTTTGGAGGTAAGTGATTCACCTAATTACAGCTGCTGGCCTGCCAGTTGAGAGCCTTGGCTGAGACAGCCCTCTAATTTCTCTAAGACTTGGCCCAAACTCAAACTGGGATATCTGGGGTCACGAAGGGAAGGGCATGCCAGGCTTGGGAATGGTGTGAGCCAAGGCCTAGGCAGAGGGATGACTCTGGTGTTTCCAGGGAAAAGTAACTCATCCACTTGGCCTGGACTGGAAGGTGCGTGTGAGAGGCAAGTTTATCACAGATCAATCAAATGAGGCTTTGACCTCTGACATGATTGGGTAGTGTATTAGGTATCTATTGCTGCATTACAGATTGCCCCAAAGCTTAAAACAAAAGTAAGCATGTATTATTTCACAAAGTTTTTGAAGGTCATGATTCTGGGAGTGGCTTAGCTAGGCGGTTCTGCATCTTTCATCATGTCGTAGTCAAGATGACAGTGGGTTGCAGTCATCTGAAGGCGCCCAAGGTAGCTTCATTCACATGGATGATCAGCTCCCATGGCTTTGGCAAAAGTCTCAGTTCCTCACCATGTAGACCTCACGGTGGGGCTGCTTGAGTGTCCTTACAACATGGCAGCTGGCTTCCCCCAGAGCAAGTGATCCAAGAGAGAACCAGGAAGAAATCTCAACGTCTTGTGTGATCTAACACAGAAGTCACACACAATCATTTCCACAGTATCCTACTGGTTCCACAGGTCAGCTCTATTCCTTATGGGAAGGGACTACACAAGGGACAAATACCAGGAAGCAGGGCTCACTGGGGGTCATCTTGGAAGCTGGCTACCACAGGGAACAATAGAAGGGTTTTAAGTAATTGTTCATTCATTCATTCATTTAACAAATATTTATTGAATATCTTCTCTGGCCCCAGCCTTGTGCTGGGTTGTGTTGGGACATAGTAATGACCAAGACAGCCTTGGCCCTACCCTCCTGGGACTGAATCCATAGAAGGAAACAAACAAGCAAACAAACAAAAAGAGTGAAGAAAAAAACAAAACAGGGAATTCCCTGGCAGTCCAGTGGTTAGGACTCCGTGCTTCCCTGCAGGGGGCACGGTTCCATCCCTGGTGGGGGTACTAAGATCTCAGAAGCCATGTGGCATGACCAAAAACAAACAAACAAACAAACAGTGAGGGAAACAGACTTGTCACCAGACGGGGATGACCCAGAGTGTCACCAGACGGGGATGACCCAGAGTGGGCAGGGCTGAGATTGGGGAGCCCCGAGAGGCACCTAATCCAGCCTGGGAGGTCAAGGAGGGCTTCTTGGAGGAGGCAAAATTGGAGAAGATGGCCTCTGAAGAATGAGTAGGAGATAGGGAAAATAGGGAGCAGGGAAAGGGTTCTAGGCAAAGACCACAGCAGATGCAAAGGCTGGGCAGGAGTCAGCATGTATACTCAGGGACTGAGGAAAACCGGTGTAGAGTCTGAGTGGCTGGTGGAGGGAGATGAGGCAGGAAAGGTGACCAGGACCCAGTCTTTGATGGAACTTGAAAGCCACGCTGAGTTTCTTGGATTTTATTCTGAAGGCACTGGGGACCCATGGAAGAGTGTTGAGCAGAGGAGAGGCAGGGTCAGATTTGCGTATTAGGAACATACTTCTAGGGCTATGTGGGATGCACTGGGGTGGGAAGGGCAAGAATGGAAACCAGGAGGCCAGAGAGGAAGCTGGTATTGAAGGAGGTCTGACCTGGTCATGGAGCTGGAAAGGAGGGGATGGATTCTAGAAAGATTCAGGCGGTGGGATGGACAGCACTTGATGATTGGCTGAAGGGTGGGATAAGGAAGAATTGATGCTGAAGTGAGTCCTCAAGGAAGCTGGGTCTCTAGGACTCTCCCCATGGAGTCTCACCCTCCTAATCCTCCCTAAACAGGCCAGGTTTCTACCTTTCCCCGAAGCCGTTACCTCGAATGTGCTTCCTGTGCGTCATCAGATCTGAGCTGTGAGAGGGGCTGGGACAAGACCCTGCAATGCCGCAACCCTGGAGAACAGTGCCTGGATGTGGTAACCCACCAGAGCCTGGAAGGTGAGCCCCAACCTGCCAGCAACTCCCCCTCCCTGCTTTGCTCCTCCCCAAGGCTGCACTTAACAACAACCCCCAAATAACCGGGATTTAAGCAAGGTAGAAAGTTAGTACTCACACAGAAAGTCCAGTGATGGGAAGCCCAGGGCCACTAGGACAGTTCCACAGTCACCAGGAACCCAAATGTCTTCTCATATCTTACGTATTGCTTCCATTCTCAAGATTGCCTCATAGTCCAAGATGGCTGCCTGAGCTCCAGACCTCATGTCCAAGTTCCAGGAAGAAGGAGGGGGGAAAAGAAGGGGCAAAAGGGGGGCACCCCTCCTTCTGTAAAGGTTCTCCTTTCTAGAAGTCCCATAAAATCTTTCTACTTAGATCACGTTGACCAGAACTTAGCCACTTGAGGTTCTCCTTTCTAGAAGTCCCATAAAATCTTTCTACTTAGATCACGTTGACCAGAACTTAGCCACTTGACTCTACCTATGGAGGCTGGAAATTGTGTCTTTTGGCTAGATATATGGTTTCTCCCAATAAAATGAGGGTCCTATAATGAAGGATGAAGCAGAGGATGGACAGAGGACTGCTACCATGGGCAAATCCAATCTCAGCCCCTCATCAACAATCTGACCTCCTCCTCTGCCCCCACAGAGAGTCCAGGGGATGAGCGCCACTCCCGAGGCTGTGGCAACCTTCCTGGCTGCCCAGGCCCCACTGGCTTCCACAACAACCACACCTTCCACTTCCTGCGGTGCTGCAACACCACCAAATGCAATGGGGGCCCAGGTAAGGGGCAGGGGACCCGGCGTGAGGCCTGGGATTGGGGTGGGGAGGTGCACTCAGGCTGACTGCTGCTTGCTTGAAGGGAAACCCTCCTCTCTGTTTCCTTCTCTGAAAAGTGGACCTATCAAGCCCTTTCTCAAAGAAGGATTTTGTGGGAATTCAATGAAACTAGCAAAGCTTCACCAAGACCTGTGCTTTATGCTTCTATATCCTCTTGAATCCTTCCACTGCTCACCATCCTGGTGCAAGCCACCACGGCTGCTCACCTAGATTGTTGCAATGACCTTGCTGGTCCTCCTGCTACCCTACAGCCAATGTTCAACACAGCAGCAAGAGTGATTTTTTTTTAATAGATCTTCATTGGAGTATAATTGCTTCACAATACCGTGTTAGTTTCTGTTGCACAACAAAGGGAATCAGCCATATGCATACATATGTCCCCATATCCCGTCCCTCTTGAGCCTCCCTCCCATCCTCCCTATCCCACCCCTCTAGGTCATCGCAAAGCACCGAGCCAATCTCCCTCTGCTATGCTGCTGCTTCCCACCAGGCAACTATTTTACATTCGGTAGTGTATATACATCCATGCTACTCTCACTTCGCCCCAGCTTCACCCTCCCACCCCATGGCATCAAGTCCATTCTCTATGTCTACCTCTTTATTCAGTTGATTGATGAACCTAGTTGCGGGGCATTTTTTTCTTTTTTGGATTCCGTATATATGCGTTAGTATATGTTATTTGTTTTTCTTGTTTCTTCTTTTTGGATTCCGTATATAGGCGTTAGCATACGGTATTTGTTTTTCTCTTTCTGACTTACTTCACTCTGTATGACAGACTCTAGGTCCATCTACATCACTACAAATAACTCAGTTTCATTTCTTTTTATGGCCGAGTAATATTCCATTGTATATATGTGCCACATCTTCTTTATCCATTCATCTGTCAATGGACATTTAGGTTGGTTCCACGTCCTGGCTATTGTAAATAGTGCTGCAGTGAACATTGTGGTGCATGTCTCTTTTTGAATTATGGTTTTCTCAGGGTATGTGCCCAGTAGTGGGATTGCTGGGTCACATGGTAGTTCTATTTTTAGTTTAAGGAACCTGCATACTGTTTTCCATAGTGGCTGTATCAGTTTACATTCCCACCAACAGCTTAATGTAAATCAAATCATGTCACTCTTCCTCAATCACTTCAACGCCTTCCCCTTGCTTTTAGAATGAAATGCAAAGACTCTACTATGCCCTCTCTAATCCAGCATGTGTCTGTCTCATGGCCTTTGCACATGCAGTACCCTCCACCAGGAACACCTCTCCCCCAGGAGTTCACCTGGCTGGCTACTTCTGATTCGTTAGGTCTCAGCTTTAAAACATTGTCCTCAGAGAAAATTTCCCTAACTCTGCCCTTCAATATAATCTAGATCCTTTGTGTTATTCTGTCTCTATAAATCACTGCTGTCCAATAGGACTTTCCATGGTGATGGAAATGTTCTGTATCTGTGCTGTCGGATATGGTAGCCTCTACTATATATGGCTTTTGAGCACCTGATACTTGGAAAATATCTCCTTTTTCTTTTTCTTTTTTAAAAATATGTCCACATGTCCTGAGTTTTCAATTTTTCTTTTAAAATGAACTAATACTTTTTTTTTTTTTCTTTTTGCGGTACGCGGGCCTCTCACTGTTGTGGCCTCTCCCGTTGCGGAGCACAGGCTCCGGATGCGCAGGCTCAGTGGCCATGGCTCACGGGCCCAGCTGCTCTGCAGCATGTGGAATCTTCCCGGACCGGGGCACGAACCCGTGTCCCCTGCATCGGCAGGCAGACTCTCAACCACTGCACCACCAGGGAAGCCCACTAATACATTTTTTAAAGTCTCTTGGTTTTCATTTCCAATGCAGTAAATATCCATAGATATGACTGACATAAGCAATAATTTTTTATTATTTAATATTAATTTCAATGTCAATGTAAACAACCACATGTGGCTAGTGGCTACCATATGGGACAGTGTAGCTCTAAATCGTAAGTTCTCTGAAGGCAAGGGCTGTTTCGTCTTACCCTGTGTCTAGGCAGGTGGGGGCTCGTGGGGAGCTGAGGGTTGGAATTTCTCTCGCAGGCCCTAGAGAACCCCCCCAAAAGAGGGTGCTGTTCCAATTCCTGACCACAAGAGGGCTCCACGACATCTAGGGCTGAGGGTTGGGAGTCCTGGGGATGTAATGCTGTGAACCGCTCATGCTAATTTCTTTGGTGTCTGTGTCACTTGGTCTTCTTCCAAGTCCTGGAGCTTCAAAACCTGCCACTGAACGGCTTCCAGTGTTACAGCTGTGAGGGGAACAGCACCCATGGATGTTCCTCTAAAGAGACTTCCCTCACTGACTGCCGAGGCCCCATGAATCAATGTCTGGAAGCCACTGGCACTAATGGTGAGCCATTAGGAGGCTGGGAGAGGATACTTATGGGGGGGATGGGGGGTTCTGCAAGAAGTAACTTCCCATGAAGCTGGACTTAATTGAGGTGGATCATCCTGTTGGAGAAGGTGGGACTTCCTTCAGGAGGGTGCAAAATGCAGTAAGAAATTAGGACTTGTTCATTAGGAAATGTATACTTGGGCCACAGAAATGTGGATTTCTTTGGGGTGGGACTTCCGTGGGTGGGACTTCCGGTGGGCCTCCCAGGATCCTATCCTGTGAAGTTCTGGGCAGGTTTCTTTATTCCAGAGGTTCTCAAACTTTGGGCTTTCAAAATTCCTTCTCGCTCTGAAAAATTATTGCTTACGTCAGTCATATCTATAGTATTTGTTCATTTTAAAAGAACAATTGAAAACTCACGACATGTGGACATATTTTTATGAAAGAAAAAAAGGAGACATTGTCCAAAATGAAAAAATTGAACGAGAAGACTGGCATTGTTCTACCATTTTGCAATCTTTTTAATATCTGGCTTAATAGAAGACAGCTGGACCCTCATATCTGCTTCTGCGTTCAGTCTGTTGCAAGATCACATGTCCTAGGGTTTCTAGGAAACCCCTTGTGAGAGCACAACACATTTGTGAGAGCATGAAAAGGCAAGTGAGGTTTTAGCATTATTACAAGAATAAGCTTGACTTCACAGATCCCCTGGAAGGGTCTGAGGGAAGGAACCCCAGGGGTCCCAGGACCACACTTAGACCTGCTGCTTTCTCTGGGGGTACCCACCACGAGGTAGTATTCTACCTGGGTAATTCTCACTGGGTACCAGTATTCTCACTGGTACCCAGTGAGAATTCCAGTCCCAGGCCCGAGAGCTGGGAGTCTCACATGGTCTTCTCTCTCCTCAGGACTGGGGAACCCAAGCTACACCATAAGAGGCTGTGCAACCCCCTCCTGGTGCCAAGGCCTCCCTGTGGCTGAAGCTTTCAGCCTCACCCATCTCAATGTCTCTTGCTGTACTGGAAATGGCTGTAACCATCCAGCCCTGGTTACCCAGCCCCACACGGGGGGTGCCCCCCTGCCTGGCCCTGCCCACCTCAGCCTCTTTGTCACCCTGCTTATGACTGCCAGACTGTGGGGAGATACTTTCCTCTGCACCTGAACCCCAAAATCCCACTGCCCTGGCTGGATCCAGGGGACCCCTTTGCCCTTCCCTTAGCTCCCAGCCCTACTGACTTGCTGTGTGACCTCAGACCAGTGTGCTCCCCTCTCTGGGCCTTAGTTTTCCCAGCTGCTGAAACACCTATCTCAGAGAACTGTGAGAATCAGAGGAGAAAAACTAGAGGAAGGCTACGGGCCAGCAGGCGAGAGCTCTTGTGATATTAATATTGTTGCCGCTATTATTATTAATTAATATTTGTTTTATTTAATATTTTGTACTTAAATAAAGATTTTTGTATCAATGAACAAAGCCAGATCTGCCCTTCTCCAGAGAGGACGATTGGGGGACACCTTTCCTCAGGCTCCTGGAATTAGGGGTCATATTGTAGGGCCCAAGCACTCGAGGTCCCAGCCTTGGGAGCTGTCCCATGCAGCGTTCCACCCTAAGCCACTTCCACATCTATTTCTGGGCTCCAAATGCAACCTTCCAACTCACTCACCCAAGCACTAACCTCCAGTCTCTTCTCCCACATCCAAAGGTCCAGACTACTTTGTTGTTCTAAGGAGACATGTCTGCATTTCCTAGGGGGCTCTGAGATAGGAGATGACTAGGAGATGACCCCTGGATGCCCTGCAGTGAGGAGTAGAGACTGGACCTCATTCCCCTGCTGCCCTGGGGGCAGGAGATAAAGGCTGGGCTATATTTCCTAGGATACCCTCAGACAAACTGAGAAAAAGACAGAACTACCATTTCAGTGGGACTGAGTACCATGGCAGAATTCATGTTTTCCATGGTTTGCTGAGGCAAGCCCACAGACACAAAATTACGTTCCCCTGGGGCCCTACGGCTGATGAAGAAAAAGGGCATTTTCTGTGGTATTTGGGGGCAGGTGAAGGACAGGGGGCAGGTGAAGGACAGGGTTTCTTTTCTTTTCCTTTTTTTTTTTTTTTCTTCAGTACGCGAGCCTCTCACTGTTGTGGCCTCTCCCGTTGCGGAGCACAGGCTCCGGACGCGCAGGCTCAGTGGCCATGGCTCACGGGCCCAGCTGCTCCACGGCATGTGGGATCTTCCCGGACCGGGTCACGAACCCGTGTCCCCTGCATCAGCAGGCGGACTCTCAACCACTGCGCCACCAGGGAAGCCCATCTTTTTAAAATATAGTAGTGTGTGTATGTCAATCCCAAACTCCCAGTTTTCCCTCCCACCCTGAGGGACAGGATTTCTTTTTTGGATCTCCTCAAATCACATATCAGCAACTGTCTCTGTGGTTGCCTAAAGGGATGGGGTCAACATCACCACCCCTTGAGCATGACTGGCTCTGTGACCGCTTTGGCCAAGAGAATGTGGTGGAAGTGACGCCATGCCATGCTCTGGGCCGGGGGTTTCAGAAACCGTCCAACCCTGGGGAAGCTGGTTGCTGGGTCAGAGTCCTCCTGCACTGAGACTGCCATGCTCTGAGGACACCCAAGCTACTCGTGCATGGATGCCACATGAAGACAGAGCCCCAGATGTTCCAGCCATCTCAGCCCACGCACCAGCTAAGTGAGTGAAGGAGCTACCCTGGACATGGCAACCCCAGCAGATGTAATGTGCAGGAGACCTGAGAAACCCAGCTGTTTTCATTTCCTAGGGCTGCCATGATAAATTACAAATGCAGTGGCTTCAAACAACAGAAACTTATTATTCTCTCGACTTCTGGATACTAGAAACAAAAAAAATCAAGGTGTTGGCAGAGCCATGCTCCTTCTAAAGTCTCTGGGGAAGAATCCTTCCAGGCCTCTTCCTAGCTTCTGAGGGTTGCCGACAATGCTCGGCAGTCCTTGGCTTGTGGCTGCATCACTCCAGTCCTTGCCTCTGTTGTCACGTGAACTTCTTTCCTGTGAATATGGCTGTGTGTCTCCAAATCTCTCTGTCCTTATAAGGATACCAGTCACTGGATTTAGGGGCCCACCCTAACGCAGTTTGACCTCATCTTAACTTATCACATCTACAAAGACCCTATTTCCTTATAAGGTCACATTCATGGAACCTGGGGGTTAGGATTTCAGCATATTTTGGGGGGACACAATTCAACCCACACCACCAGCCAACAATCAGCACCAAGGTTTCAGATGTGAATCAGCCCATCCACCTCCAGCTGTTCAAGCCAGCCCACTTTGGCCCCAGTCCACTGTGGAGCAGATACGCACTGATCTCACTATGCCTTTTGCTCAAATTGCCAAGCCACAGAAACATAAAATAAAGAGGTTGTGGTTTTACATAGCTGAGTTTTGGAGTATTCTGTTATGCTGCAATGGTTGGCTGAAACAGTCACTTGTTTGTCTGTTTTTTTGCTAACTCTCCCCACTAGAATCTCCCTAAAAGGCAAGCCCTTCTATTTGCTCACTACTGTATTCTCGGTACCTAGATTAGCGCCCAGGACATGGCAGGTGATGAAGAAAGGAGGGAGGGAAGGAAGGAAAGACTACATCTTCTGTGGTACCTTACGACAAAACCTGGGCTAGGGCTATACCTCCCATGATGCCCTAAGGCAGAGATGAGGCTAAGATGACATTTTCTAAGATGCTTCATAATTAAAATTGAGGCTAGTTTCACCTTTCCCGTGATGCCCTACAGCAGAAATTGTGTTACTGAATTAGATGGGAGGCCCCCCCGTCGTGGGGCCCTAACGGAACCAAAGCCCCGCCTCCCACCCGACCTCAACCCCGTCCTTCAGGAAGTTCTTTCCCGCTCAGGTTCTGCCAATAAAGAAATTGAGTTTGGCGCAAGCAAGACAGGTTTTTATTCAATGGCCCAAGAATGGAGAAGGGAAGCTCTGATTACAACCGGGGACAAGGTTTTTATAGAAAAACGTGAAAAAGGTTATTGGGGATGGGGGTCTCTTGTCATCCTGATTCATGGAAATGGGTGGTGATTTCCCAGAATGCAGTTCATGCCTTTTTCTGCCCTTGTTCGGCCCTTGAGTGTCTGGGTGGGAATTGGGTTGAACCAATATGGCCCAGTGGGCAGAGATCTTATTGTTACAATGAGATGGTAATGAGCTGTAGAGCAACCTTTATCCCAGTTTTGAAGTTCAGTCAGCTTATACCGATGTCTCATGGTTAACGCTCTCTTGTTCCTGTCTTGTAAACACAGCTAGAAAATACAGATACAGTCAGGTTTTTTGCAAGTTTGCCCAGAGTGAGGTTTTTATTAGAAATGGGAGGGGTTGGGGGGTGGCTTCCTTACCTCCTTGCCTAAGATAGGTGTACATGTTTTATAGAGAGAGTTTAAGTGTGGGTTAGGGACCCTCGGATTGCTCCCCTGGGTGACAAGTGGAGGCTGGGATTGCATCCATCATGATACCCCACGGCAGAGATCGGAGGCTAAGGAATACATTTCCCGTGATGCCTTACAGCAGAAATTGAAGCTAGGGCTGCATTTCCCAGGAGACCCTATGGCAGAGATTGGAGTCTAAGACTGCATCTCCCATGATGCCCTACTGTGGGGATCAAAGGATGGAAATACATGTCCCATGGCTTGAGGCTTCAGGTAAATTTCTCAGAATGTTCTACACCAGACCTTGTGACCAGGACCTCAGAGTAAATGGCTCCCAAGTTTTTGTTCAGGGATCTCTGTTGCAAGAAATAAAATCTGTTTAAGCTGACTCAAGCAAAAATGACAGCTTTACTGGAAGTTTAGATCCGAGCAAGAGCTAGGTCTCTGGGCTGCACCAGGGACAAGAAACAGCATTGAAAAGCTGTGTGAAATCAATGTTGTCTCTGTTTTGCAAAATCTCTCTGTCCCTCTGTGTCACTCTCTCTCCTACCCTGAGTGTGTGGTTTCCCTCATGGGCTGGGCTTTCACTTTATTTTCGTCTCTTCACAGACTACCTTCTGCTTCAAGCATAGTAGCCACATATGCCCTTGAAATGTCAAGAACTACTTTTGTCTGGTTCTAAAATTTTAACGGACAGACTCCTCTGGTGGGGTCCAGTTTGGGTGAGGGCTCTGCCTACGACCTCCGCTGCTGTGGCCAGGGAAGCTTACGTCAAAGCCACCACATACAGCTGTTCGGGTTGTAAACAGGCATCCACTGGTCGGGCAATTCTCATGGTAAACAACCCACTTGGCCAGAGCTGAGAAAACAACCTCTGTGAGAGAGATCCTATCACAAGGATGGGGGGAGCAATCGAAAAAGAAAACTACCACTTCTTGTTTTCATCTGCAAGCAGGGCTGCCTCCATGTATTCTATGTGAATCGCAGGCAATATGGGTAGCCAGGGCTGTATTTAAGAGGACAACCAACTCAAAATGGTTGAAACAAAGAGGAAATTGATTATCTCACAGAACAAGAGCTCAGGAGTTAGGGCAGTTCTTGGGTTGACTTATTCAATGTTTCCATTATGTCCTGAAGGATCCATTCAAGCTTATCTACCTCATGGCCTTAAGATGGCCACTGCAGTTCCAGACATCACACCCGCATTCAGAAGCAATAACAAAGGGCCATCTCTTCTTGGGTGTCTTTTTTTTTTTTTTTTTTTTTTTGCGGTACGCGGGCCTCTCACTGCTGTGGCCTCTCCCGTTGCGGAGCACAGGCTCCGGACGCACAGGCTCAGCGGCCATGGCTCACGGGCCCCGCCGCTCCGCGGCATGTGGGATCCTCCCGGACCGGGGCACAAACCCGTGTCCCCTGCATCGGCAGGCGGACTCTCAACCACTGCGCCACCAGGGAAGCCCTTGGGTGTCTTTTTTAAAGCAAAGAAAACTTATCCCAAAACTTCCAGGCTGACTTGCTCTCCCCACATTTTATTCACCTGATTTGTTTCATTTTCCCATGCCTATAGCATTCACAGAAAGGGGCATGGAACCACAATATTTGGTGAAGTATATTCAGACCCTACTCCTAGGGCTTCCTGCACATCATCTGGTTATTAAAGAAAGGTTGATGCCTGAACAAAATCAGGATTCTTTTAGGAAGCAACAAAGGAGGAGGGAATGTGTATTAGGAAAAATCACCCACCCAGTCTTCCTCCTGTATAGGGAACAACTCAGTTCTTCCCTACTGTGTCTTTCTCCTGTGTGTCTCCTTTATTCTCACACTACTACCACACTCACAACACTTCTGGTCACCAAATGTGGGGGTGGGGTTCCCCCCTACACCAAGCAATTCTCTGTGACACCTTCCGGTCAATTCTGACACTACCTACCTGGAAATAGCGTCAGATCTCACAGATTAAGGGCTCAGTCCCACAGTCCCCACTTCAGATGACAATTGAAAGTCTAGATTGTGCTCCTGACCAATCGGCTACAAATCAGAAGTTCTCATGACCCCCTCTTCAGGTTTGATTAACCTGCTAGAGGGGCTCACAGGACTCAGGAAAACGATTACTTACCTTTACCAGTTTATTATAAAAGGATACGATAAAGGATACAGAAGAACACCCAGATGGAAGAGATGAATAGGGCAAGGTATGTGTCAGGGGGCACAGAGCTTCCATGCCCTCTCTGGGCATGTCATTCTCCCAGCACCTGCATGTGTTCACCAAACTAGAAGCTCCCTGAACCCCATACTATTGGGATTTTTATGGAGGCTTTATCATGTAGGCATCATGGATCATTAACTCTATTTTCAAGAGAATGGGGATCAGGCCTGAAAATTCCATGCTTGTAATCATAGTTTGGTCTTTTCGGTGACCAGCCCTCATCCAGGAGCCCACCAAATATCACCTATTAGAACAAGAGACACTCTTATCACCCAAGAAATGACAAGGATTTCAGGATCCTTGTGTGGGGAACTGGGGTCAAAGACTAAATATTAGAACAAAAGATTCTCCTGGTGTTCTTATCACTTAGGTAACTACGAGGGTTTCAGGAGCTCCGTGCCAGGAGCCAGGGGCAGAGACCAATATATATTTTTATTATCTTGCAGAATAATGCTGAGGAAACAACTAACAAAATCCCTGGACCTCAAAAACTCAAGAATAGTCAACGCACGGTGTGCAGCCCATCCCCCCAGAATAGCAGGCACAGCAGTTGTCTCCCCAATGTCTATTTCTGTTTGAGAAATCTAATTTCACCTCTGACCTGGTGGTAGGGGGAGCCTGTGGCTCATATCTAATTTAACCAGCTTAATCTCATCCCGTGGCCATTGATATTGGTTCAGTGATAGGCAGGTGGCATCATCTGGACCAATGAGACAAAATGGAAGGTTTTTGGGGGGCTTCTAAGGAAAAATATTTCCTCACTCTGCTGAGGGAGCTTCTTCAAGTCTCTCCTCTGCTCAGTCTCCCACAGTCTGACTCTTTCAGTCTGTCTTTTTCTCTCTCTATCCCTCTCCAAATGTGAGGGAAAAGTGTGGCCCCAGAGGTATTTGCCAGCCATCCTGCAACACGAAGGGACTATTTACCCTTAGGACAGACCATTTTGAAGCCAGTCATACCCAAGACTTTTTTTAAAAATAAATTTATTTATTTTATTATTTTTATTTTATTCATTTAATTTTTTTGGCTGCGTTGTCTTCATTGCTGTGCGCGGGCTTTTCTCTGGTTGCGGTGAGCGGGGGCTACTCTTCATTGCGGTGCGCGGGCTTTTCATTGTGGTGGCTTCTCTTGTTGCGGAGCACGGGCTCTAGGTGCGTGGGCTTCAGTAGTTGTGGCACGTGGACTCAGTAGTTATGGTTCATGGGCTCTAGAGTGCAGGCTCAGTAGTTGTGGTGCACGGGCTTAGTTGCTCCGTGGTATGTGGGATCTTCCCGGACCAGGGCTCGAACCCTTGTCCCCTGCATTGGCAGGCGGATTCCCAACGACTGAGCCACCAGGGAAGCCCCCCAAGACTTTTTTATATGTGAAACAATCCTCTTTTTCTTAACCCAGTTGGGTTGGATTTTCTGTCACTGGCATGAAAACCCTAATGGATAAAGTACCCTGAAGTAGGATAAGGACAGGACCACCTCAGGTGGAAGAAAAGGTGGAACCAAAAAAGACAGATGAGGGCTTCCCTGGTGGCGCAGTGGTTGAGAGTCCGCCTGCCGATGCAGGGGACACGGGTTCGTGCCCCGGTCCGAGAAGATCCCACATGCCGCGGAGCGGCTGGGCCCGTGAGCCATGGCCGCTGATTCTGCACGTCCAGAGCCTGTGCTCCGCAGCGGGAGAGGTCACAGCAGCGAGAGGCCCGCGTACTGCAAAAAAAAAAAAAAAAAAAAAAAGACAGATGAGAACCAAACCAACATCCCACAGGGTGCCCTGCAGCTGCAGCAGGAGACATTGGTTAGAGCCATGAGCAGGGGACCTATAGGTTCTTGGGAGGAAAGATAACCCTTAGCTAACCCCTAACCCAGTATCCCAAATCCAGGTTGGACACCTCTTTCCCACTTATCTTAACACAGAGAACATGGGCCCTGGGAAGATTAGAGATTATCCAGCAAGACACCCCTTTCCCCAGTTTACAGAAAGGTAAACTGAGAATTGAAAAGGAAAGGAATCACTTGGAGCTGTGGCCCTGGGGACATAGATGGGAGCTTGGCTCCCAAGGACAGAAGGGATGCTGGGAGCCATGGTCCTGGGGATACAGAGGTTGACAGGAGCTTGGGTCCTGAGAACTCGGCACTGAGGACAGAAGAGGTGCCGGGAGCTGAAGTCTGTTGGAGGACCTGGATATAGGAGTTTTTGGTAGTGATGGAGATAAAGAGCAAGGATTTTCATAGTTGGCATATCCCAGTTTCCCTGATTGTCAAGTGGTGGTGGGAGAGGTTGAGGGCTCCTACCTACCATGGTTTCTCGCTCTTCCTGGGTCCTAAGGGTGATAATCCTGCACCAGGTCTACAAGGTCCCACAGAAGTGGGCTCAGGGAGACTCACCTCCCAGGAGGGAGAAGGGACTCAAGTCTGGAGAGGTGAGTCAGCACCAACAATGGAAGAGAAGCAGGGAGAGCACATAGAGAGACAGGGACACAAAGAGAGACTGGGGCTGGAAGAGCAGAGAAGCAGGTTGGGGAAGTTAGACGCTAGGGCCTGGGAGGGGTCCACCGGAGCCTCTCCCTCTGGGGAATGATGCAGAAACACGGAGTTTCTGGTGAGGACAGGAGGGAGGGTGAGACCTGACCCCAGGGCAGCCTAGCCCTGCCCTGGGAGATCCTGGACCTGCCCAGACAACAAGCTGCTGCCTTCCTCTCAGAGTGGCTCAGCTCACAGCCTGTCACATGACACTTTCCCCCTCACACTCACCTGTCCACAGAATACCTCTCAGAGTCACCTTTCCCATAGCCCACTCCCGTTCCCTCCACGCTCACACCTTCACCTACACTCCCCCTCTGGAATATGTGCACGCCCCCGCCTTCACCTCCACCCACCTGTCCACGGAGCACCTCCACCTGCCCACTGAACACCTCTCACACTCACCTTTCCCACCAAACTCCCCCTCCCTGGACACTCAGCCTCACACACATCCTCACTCAGCACTCTCCCCTCCACACACACCCGCACCGTGGCGCACCCTTCCAACAGCACCCTCACCTTTCACGTGACACACTCCCCCTCACACACCCCCTGCACGCGCTCCCCTCTTCTCCATCACCCACCCCCTCTGCCGTCACCCAGCCCCCGCACTTTCCGGCCGCGAGTCGAGCTCGCACACGCCTCCTGCACGCCTCCGCCCGCAGACCCCCAGCTCTCCGGCGCCTCCCCTCAGTCCGGCTCCCCCAACCCTCTCGCGGCGCCCTCTCCCCCATTGTCTGGGGCCGCCCCGCGTCTCCCTGCCCTCCCTGCGCCGGCCCCGCCCCGGCCTCTGAGCCCCGCCCCCCGGGCGGGCAGGGGGCGGGGCGAGGGGCGCGGGGGCGGGGCGGGGCGGGCTGCGCGGGAGGTGCAGGTGCCGGCCGGGAGCGAGCGGCGGCGGCGGCGGCGGCGGCGGCGGCGGCGGCGGCGGCGGCGGCGGCGGCGGCGGCACCACCATGGGCCGGGCCCGGCGCTTCCAGTGGCCGCTGCTGCTGCTGTGGGCGGCCGCGGCGGGGCCAGGTAGGGTCAGGGGCCGGGGCGGGGGGCGCGCCGCAGTGACAGCCCGGGGGCCGCGGGGCCGCAGAGGCGGAACAATGCGCGCGGGGCCGGGCCGGGCCCCCTCCCCGGGACAAAGCGCAGCGCGGGCCGGGAGCCGCGAACCGGGAGTCGCGAGCGGGGGAGGGGGCGCGGGCCCCGGCCGCCGTGCCGCAGCACCCCCCCACCCCGCACAGGCCCCGATCCCGGCGGGACAAAGGGCCCGAGACCCCCAGTCCAGCCCCAAGCCAGCCTTCTCGGGGCCGGCCCCGCTGTCCTTCTGTCCGGTCTCTGGGTCCCTCTGTCCGCCTGTCTCTGAGTCCCTCAGTATCTCTCCTTGTCCCCCTACCCTTGTCCTCTGTCCCTCAGTCTCCAAGACTGTCCCTCTCTGTCCCCCTTTCTCCTTGCCTCCCTGTCCCCCAGCTCTATCCTGTCTTTGTCCCCTACATCTGTCCCTTGGTCTCTGTCCCTTTTTACTGGGTCACTCTGCGTGCCCCCCATCATCCTCTCGACTCCCTTCTCTGCCCCCCTGTATTTTTGCCCTCCCTCTCTGCCCCTATTCTCCTTCTCTGTCCCTGTCTTACTGTCACCTCTGGTTCTCTGTCCGCCATCTGTCCCATTCCCTTGTCTCTCTGTCCTCTTTCTGTCATTTCTGTTTCTCTAGCCCCCTCTATCACCTATCTCCCTCATTCCCCACTCTCTCCCCTCTCTCTGTCCCACTGTCTCCCTGTTCCCTGTCTCTCCACCTCTCCTTTCTACCCCTGCCTCTCCTTTCTACCCTTACATCCTCCATCCTGGGCTCCCCCATTGCCATCTTTCGTTTCTCCATCTCTCTATCCCTCTGTGCCCCTGAAGAGGAATTGAGTCAGGGAGGGCATCCTGAAGGGCCCTGGAGGGAAAATGTGTATGGAGAACCTTGGCATGTGGACACACACGTGGAATCAGCAAATGCCTTCCAAACGCTGCCCCTCCCCACCCGTTCACACACCCAGGCCACGACCTACAGAGAAGCCCCCTCCAGGACCTCCAGGGAGCCCTCCACATACCCTTATCACGCACAGTGAAAAGCTGGAGACCTCCAAGATAGGGTGACCCTGAGATCCAGGACAAGGTCAGGAAATGTCAGCCCCACACTCACACTCTCACAGTGTGTGTGCCTGGTACCTGCCACAGGTCACCCCGTCCCCGGTGGGGGAAGCCACTCCTGGGGGGAATGGATGACTGGGAGGTGGCTGAGCAGAAGTGGGAGGGCCGTATGTCCTGTAGAAATTTGGGAGCTGTGACCAGATGGCACAGGGCTGGGGGCCTGCCTGGGTTTAAATCCTGGCTCTTGCCATTTGCCAGGGTAGCCAATGGCAAGCACCCTTCTCTCTCGGGGCCTTAGTTTCCCTTTCTGTAAAGTGGGGATGTTGAACTCGGTGACCTGAAAGGAAAGGAACTGCAACTTGGACCCCTGAAGGGGTTTCTGGCAAGCTGGGTGCAGTTACACCTTCCCCACTTGAGTCTGAGGCAAAGCCTCCCTCTCCTCTCCTCAGGGCAAGGTGAGGGGCAGAGTGGACCTGTCACCCTCCACCTTGCTTTCTTTTATAGTCTTCTGCCATCGCTTCAAAACTTTCACCATTACCTCCTTTCTTTGTGGTGGACATGCCACAATTTCCCAGATGAGCACTTTGGTACCTTAGCTACATCTCCATCCAATTTTGTCTTTCTTTCTTTCTTTCTTTGTTAGGCACTAAAACCCAGGCTCATAGACTCCTAGGACCAACGAATCCAGTAAACAAAGAACCTGAGGGTATTTTAGAACCGTTGACATCTTTAGGCTTCCAGAATCCCAAAGTCTTTAGAATCTTGACACCTTTAAAGTTCTAGATCTTTGCTGGTATTAGCATTCTAGCCTCCTGATATCTTCACAATTCTGAAACCTTGACCTCTTGGAGATCCTGAATCTTGACACCTCTGACATCTAGAATCTTGACGGCTTAGAATCGTGGGAATTTGGATTCTCAGAATCAGAGTATAGCCTAAGATGACCACCTTCCCAATTCGAGAATCCTTTCTCCAGCACTTCTTGTGGCTTGTCCGTTGTTTGGTTTTAAAGTCACTGCTTCCTGGTACACTAATCCCTTCTATAAACTTTCTCTAAATAAAATGGTGTGGGACTTAACGAGTTGGGAGAGAGCTAGGTGTCATGGGAAGCACTCTGGAACCAGGCCTCTCTGATGTAATTCTGGGTCAGCCCCTGCCCTTTCCCGCTCTGAACCTCACTTCCCCTTCTGTAAAGCATGGAGTAGGCAGCTGGAGTACCTGATCTCAGAGGACCCTTCATGCTTTCCTTTTCTCTGGTTATCTCTGAATGGCTTTGGCCCCCAGATTTTAGGAGTTGTCCATGGTCCCCACGTTTCCCTTTTAGTCACTCCCCTTCCCCTCTCACCTTGCCCAGCCAGCAGGAGTAGGGATGGAAGATGGGGTTCATTTACACCCTTTCAAAACTGTATTCTCTTTTTCCTGGCTCCCTCATCTACCAAGAATACCAGCAGAGGCTGATGAGATGTATGCCAAGAGAAAGAAGGGGTCCAGGGTGGGTGGGCGAGAGGAAGTGAGAGAGAGATGGGTTGCCTGCCCAAAGATGCCCACAGGCAGAAACAGAGACCCACAGGCCAGGAACTGGATGGAATAGAAAGGAGCAGAGGAAACAGATCTCCAGATCCAAAGAAAAGATAAAGAAGCTATGAAGAGTTGGGGGGCTTTGTGGAGGGAGAGTTTGTTGATCCCGAATCATGTTTCCCTCCCAAGTGACTCAGTCTTCCCTCCCTCCTAAAGCTCTGCCCAGCCACTCTGAAAACAGGCTTCTGTCACTGATCCTTACCCACCCATGAGCCAAATGCCGGAGTCCCCAGAGTGGGGGTCAGGTTCCGCGATGGATTCCAAGACCTTAGACGCAGCAGGGCTGGGGCCTGGGGTGGGTTAATGTCGTGTGAGCCTGGCCTGTCCCCGTCTTGGGGAACACAAAGGCAGCTTTCTCTCTCTGGGTGGGGTGAGGGGCGGGGGGTGCCGGGAGACCGTTGGACTCGCCAGCACCCATTGGCCTGTGGCACCAGGACACAAGCACCCACTGGTTCCTGCCTGTGCAGACCCCGGGCCCGTAGGTCCTCTGGGAACCGGGCACCAAGGCTCCTCAGCTGGCACCCAGTGGGGCAAGAGGGCGGCTGCAGAGCCCGGGCTCCTCTGGAAGGGGGCAAATAGAGGGCGCTGGGGGTGGAGGAGAGGACAGTGGGTGCTCAGTGCAGGCTCACCCCCTTCCTGGAGCAGGAATTCTTCCCCTGACCCCAAACCCAGGGGGAACCTCTGGAGGACTCCCCTACCCCCTGGCTGGGCTTGAGGCCCGGAATCCAGGGAGCTCTAAGTATCCCAGGAACGTGAGGACCACAGGGGGAACTTTGTGTGTGAGCTGCTGACTCACCCCTACGCCCCCACCTGATGCTTGCTTCGCAGACAGGAGGAGGACAAGCGCGCTGCGGAGCCGGGCTGTGTTCTGGGGGTTGAGGACTGTGGAGCTGGAGTCAGAAGTTCCCAGGAGGGAGCTGGGGGCCTGGACTCTGGGTCTGAGCGGGGAGGGGCGGGGGGCCTGGATCCTGAGTCTGAGGCGGGAGGGGCCGGGGGTCTGGACTCTGGGTCTGAGGGGGGAGGGGCCGGGGGCCTGGACTCTGGGTCTGAGGGGGGAGGGGCCGGGGGTCTGGACTCTGGGTCTGAGCGGGGAGGGGCCGGGGGTCTGGACTCTGGGTCTGAGGGAGGAGGGCCTGGGGTCTTAGACTCCTGGATCTGAGGGAGGAATGGAGCTTGAACTCCTGTGTCCAGAGGGAGAAGGGGGCTGGGGTCCCAGACTCCTAGATCTTGATGGAGGGTGGGGTGGGTACAGACTCTTGAGTCCTGAGAGAGGAAGGGGCTGGGGGTCCCAGTCCACGTTTCTGAGGGAGGAGGGGCTGGGACCCTGATGCCTAGGTCCTTCGAATACAGGCGCCTTCACAAGGCTGAGTTGGGGAAGAATTGATGCTTTGTGCGAGGATGTTCGGACTCCGCCATTGATGGGGGGCTGAGGGGGGGTTCGGTCAGGACGCAGGGATGTACCACCTCCGTAGGGGAGGATGTGGGGGAAGGAGGCATGATGCCACGAGCCCCCTGGGGAGAGGATATGGAGGTGGTGGCTGTGACCTTCCCGGAACTGTGACCTTGAGACTCCCTTGGGTATTCGCTGACTCAGGACCCAGGAAGTACTCCCCCCACTCGGCTTAGTCTCCGTGGAAACATCCACCAGCTGTGTAGTCTGGACCCCTGACTCCTGGGTCCTGAAGGAGGAGGGGGTTGGAGGCCCAGAATCCTGGATTTGAGGAGGGAGAAGGCTGAGGGCTTGGGGCTTCAGGATTTGAGGGAAGAAGATGCCGAGGACCCCGATTCCTGATCCTGATGGAGGAGGGCACCAGAAACCAGGGCTCCTGGATCCTGGGAGAGGAGGCAGCTGCGGGGGCTGGATTTCCAGGTCTAAAGGAGAAGAGTGCTGGATTCTGGGTCTCTACATGTCACCTGTTCAGCCACTCTTCCCCAAACCCTCCCCAGTCCCTTTTTCCAGTCACCATCCCCATGACGACTCCAGGCTGTCAACACAGTTTAAAGGGCCAGTGCCCCAGTCCCCAAGCTCAGCCCCTCTCTGACCAGAAAGTCCTGCCTCACCACCCCCCAACCCCGAAACAAAAGCTCCTAGGACATTAATATTCCAGGCACAGACACTGTTGGTTACTGACTCCTCAGGAGGGGGAGGGAATAAGACAAAAGCCCCCCACCCTCACCCCATGTGCACCCTCAAGCAGAGAGCAGGGGACACATTTGGGGGGGCAGACCCAGAGGTCCTGAGGGCTCCCAAGAGATGTTGAGTTTCTGCCACTGACTTGCCTGGGACCCCTGAGCCTCGTTTTCCACATCTATAAAATGGGGAGCTAGCATTGGGCTAGTCCTGAGGTCCAGGATCCACGGATAGGCTTCAAGATGTTTTTTTTTAAAGTACCAGAATGTGCAGTCAGGCCAATTCTCAGGTGGATGGGCATGTTTCCGGAAGTTATGATAACAGCAGCTTTGCACAGAGGGCTCCCTGAGCCTCAGGTCCTGGGCTAATCCTTGTGAATCAGGCATTGGCATCATCCCCACTTTACAGACAGGGCATCTGAGGCTCAGAAAGGTTAAGCCAGTTGTCCCAGGTCACACAGATGGCAAGTGGTCCAGCTGGGATCCACCCAGGTGTTTAAGATGAGAATAATGTGATGTCACAAAGTTGTTGTGAGGATGAAATGAGATCCTGCCTGACACGTGCGATTCATGCATCAGTCTCCCCAGAGACATCCCCATGCATGTGCCTCCCCAGGCACACTTCCAGGCGCTAGGGTGCAGCAGTAAACCCAAGGGGATTACATCCCTGCCTTCATGGGGTGTATATTCGAGTGATGAGGGACAAACAGACAACAAACAAGTATGCAAATTAATAAAATAAGTTCAGTGAAATTTCCATAGAGGAAGTAAAACAGTGGTGATGAAATAGGAAGTGTTCTGGAGGGGAAGGCCCAGGGAGTGAGCAAAGGCGTCTCTGATCTGAGGCACAGAGGCCTGAATGAGAACAGGAAGCAGTCCTGGGATGATCAAGGGGGAAGAACATTCCTGGCAGATGGAAGAGCCAGTGCAAAGGCCCTGAGGTGGGAACAAGCTCAGCATGTTTGAGGGACATCAAGGCCAGTGGGCCCAGAGTGAAGTGAGTAGCAGGAAGGTTGTCGGAACTGTGGTCAGAGAAGGGCCACCACCAAGCACCTTGAAGACCCAGGGAAGGGGTCTAGATTTTATTCTAAGGACAGCCTTCAGAGTATTGTAAACACTCTGGCTGTGTTGAGACTGGCCTGGGGGGAGGCAGGTGGGGAAGAAGGGAGACTCATGAAGAGCTCTTGAAGGACCAGGTAACAGATGGTGTCCTTGGACTAGGTGATGGTAGGTGAGGTAGCCAAAGGTGAACAGGTTTGGGATATATTTTGGAAATAGAATGGATAGATCTTGCTGATGTTAGAGGTGAGGGAAAGGGTGAAAACTTGCATGACTTCTAGGTATTTTGGTCTGAGCCACCAGGTTGTGACATTTACCGAGACTGAGAAAACGTGGGAAGGAAAATATTTGGGGCAAGGATTGGACATGTTAAAACTGATATTCTGGGAAGGACTAGATAAACTCCTAATAGTGGCTTAAATTCACAAAGCATTGTATTCAAAGATAAAAGAAGCCAGAAGTAGGCATCCAGGCCTTTTATGGCAGCTCCACATCATCACCAGAGACCCAGGCACCTTCCAGCTCTGGGTTCCAGAATTCCATCGCATCCTAGTTCCATAAAGGTGACCTGGTGGAAAAAGGACTTATCCCCTTTCTTTAGAAAGTCCTCTCAAAATTATCACATGACACTTTTCCTGATATCCAGTCGGACAAAATTTTATCACATGGCCTCACTTAGCTGCAAAGGAGTCTGGGAAATTTCTCTTTCTGCTGGATATAGGGCAACCGTAAAATACAACCAGGGTTCTTTTTCTAAAGAGAAAGGGAAGAATGGATGCTGGGTAGGAAGCTAGCTGTCTCTGCCTCTTCTCCCCAGAATTAATCTTTTCCGCCCCTCAGCCCCCAAAATCAGGTTACCTGTCCCTCTTACAGGGACCATTACACTTCTGATGGGATTTTACAGTGATCTGTGTCTACCTCCCCATAAATATTGAAGGCCTTCCAGGACAGGGACCTCATGTGACTCATCTCTGGGCACCCAGCCCCTGAAAACCTCCCCGCTGCTCAAATGAATGAATGAGACAGTATGTAAGAGACATGAAGCGATAGTTGTCCAGCATTTAAAGGTAAATAACCAGATCTGATCATGACTCTTTCCTGCTTCAGTTTCTCCACTGGCCTTCAGGATAAAAGCTAATCTCCTAGCCTGGCATTTGAGGCCCTTCATAAGCACATCCCACAAACCCTCACCAATGCTGGACACTTTTCACCCAGAGAACCAGGAATGGATGTGGATGCAGGTTACGGAATCAGAAAGATCTGGAGGCAGACCCTGCCTCTGCCACTCTCAGGCTGTGACCTTGGCCAAGTCATTTTCTCTCTCTGGACCAATCTTCTCATCTATAAAATGGGAACTGGGAAAAAAACAACAACAACTGGGGATTGATAATAATGCCTCCCTTGTTCAGGTATTATGATGATTAAATGGAAATTATATACGTAATGCCCCTAGCACAAAGCCTGGAACAGGAAGTGCCTAATAAACAGAAGCTATTTGGTTATTGTTGTTTTGAAGATGATGGTGACAGTGATGATGCTGTTGATAATTAATCTCAGCTTTGAGCTTTACGCTGTTTCCTTGGCTGGGAACACCCCCTTACTAACCCCTTACCTTGTCCCTCTGTTGGATTAATCAGGGTAAGTTAACTGCTATAACAACAGCCCTGAAATCTCAATGGCTTAACGAAAAAGTGTATTTCTCACTCTTGCTACAGTCCTGTGCAGGCAGGTCACAGGGGGCAGGAAGTCAGGGCCCTGGGCTCCTTCCAGCTTGTGATCCTGTCCTCCTCTGGGTTTTTGGGAGTCCTCTCCATTCAGCCAGTATGAAGGATTGCAAGTGAGATGAGCCAGGCTGGAAGAGGGGTTTCTCTCTTCTGCCTACAGCCCATTGGCCAGAAATCAGTCACATGGCCCCACCTAAACACAAGGGATCCTAGGAAATGTAGCCTAATAGAGTGTGGTACCAGTTAACTTTAGCGGTGTTCGGAGACCCTCCAAAACATAGGTCTTTAAACAGCAATTATGTTTTTTGCTCATGACTCTGGGGGTCAGCAATTTGGACTGTATCAGTCGGGTATCTCTTCTCTTGGTCTCACCAGGAGTCACTCATGTAGCTACAGTCACCTGGTGGTGCCACTGGGGCTGGGTGGTCTGGGATGGCCTCACTCACATGGTTGGCAGTTGGTGCTCGCTTCCGGCTGGGCTTCTCTCTCCATGTGGTCTCTCATCCTCAAGGAAGCTGGTTCGGGCATGTTCACCTGACAGTGTCAGGGCAGCAAGAGGGCATGCACGGAAGCTGCAAGGTCTCTTGAGACCTAGGCTCCAGAACTCATACAATATCACTTCTAGCAAAGTGATATTCACTTCAAAGCAAGTCACAAGGCCTCCCCAGATTCGCAGGGTCAGAGTGCTTCATTAATGGGAAGAGCAGCGAAGTCAGCTCACAAAGGGCACATACAGGGATGGGAAGAATATCGTGGCCACCTCTACAGACAAGTTACAACATGTGCTCAGGTGTGAAAGACGGGGTTTGGTGAGCACATAGCAGTTTCCCGTACCTGGTGAACTCCTGTGCATTCTTTAAAATGTGGATCCGATGGAGCTTTCTTGTAGAGCCTTCCCTGATCACCCCTCTCCCTGGGTGGTCTTAGTCTCCACTTCCTCTGGGCTCCCAGCGTGCCCTGTGCTACCCCCATTAGAGCATATTCCGCTGGATCTTGACTGCACCTCCTCTAGAGCAGGGGACAGGTTTTCTCCATCTCCTGGACTCCAGCCTGCAGGAAGTGTTGGGTGTAATGAACTGAATGAGAGGGAAAGGAGAGGGATTGGAGGTTTGGATGGGCGAGGAACAGAGGGAGAGAGCAAAGACTGAATTGCACCCCTCAATGAGTCTCCTATCCTGTCTCTCTGTCTGCTGGTCCAGGGGCAGGACAGGAAGTACAGACAGAGAATGTGACAGTGGCTGAGGGTGGGGTGGCCGAGATAACCTGCCGTCTGCACCAGTATGATGGATCTATAGTTGTCATTCAGAACCCCGCCCGGCAGACCCTCTTCTTCAATGGTACCCGTGGTGAGTGCTGGGGTCTGGAATCCTGAGTCTTGAAGGAGGAGAGGGCTGGGGCCTGACAGAGGACAGAGCTGAGACTCTGGACTCCAGGGTCTGAGGGAGGAGGGGGCTGGGGGCCTGGACTCCTGGTCCTGTGGGTGGGAGGGCATGAAACGTTCTGGGTACCCAAGGGAGTAACTAGGTGGGCACCTTAGACGCATGCGTATGGTTGGAGAAAAGAGGCAGAGGGCTGAACTCGAAGCTCCCGGAGAAACGGTGGGACTTCTGAGGTCAGGATTCCCCAAGTTCACTCTTGTCGTTCACTCTCTAGCCCTGAAGGATGAGCGTTTCCAGCTTGAGGAGTTCTCCCCACGCCGGGTACGGATCCGGCTCTCAGATGCGCGCCTGGAGGACGAGGGGGGCTACTTCTGCCAGCTCTACACGGAGGATACCCACCACCAGATTGCCACGCTCACTGTACTGGGTAACGGCCTCCCCCTCCTCAGACCCATCCCTTCTCCTTTCTCCTCTGCTTATCCCTTATCCTGAGACCTGACCCTGGCTGTTTTTAACCTCCTGGACATCTGGTCCCAGTAAATAAGGCCGGCCTTCCTGACCTCTGGCCTCTGTGTTTGACCCCTGCCACCTGGGACCCTTGTTCCCTTTGGTCCCTGGAATCCCGCAGCCTGGTTACTTTGAGCCCACCTTGGTGCCTCCCTTGATCTCCTCCTTGCCCCCTTCTCCCTGCGGCAGTGGCCCCGGAGAATCCTGTAGTGGAGGTCCGGGAACAGGCGGTGGAGGGCGGCGAGGTGGAGCTCAGCTGCCTTGTTCCACGGTCCCGCCCGGCCGCCGTCCTGCGCTGGCACCGGGACCGAAAGGAGCTGAAAGGTACTACCTGGGATCAGGGATGGGGGTGGGCGGGGGAGGTGCCAGCGAAGGGCGGGACTTAAGAAGAGGCGGGGTTCCAGGAGGCATGGCTTGGGAAGGGCTGTTTATACGTGGGCGGGGCCTGAAGAAGAGTGCACAGCTTTGGCAGACACTAGTCACTCAATATATAGCTATTGAATGAACTGATAGATGAGAGGGCGTGGGGTGAAAGAGGGGTGAGCTTTGGGAAGAGCCACGTGGGGTGGTGGGCCTCTTTCGAGGACGGCGTGGTTTGGAGAAGTAGAGGCGAGGGCTGTGGATAAGGGGCGGAGCTTGGCAAATAGCCTGCTTCGGGACTGGCTTGGGGGTGGGGTGCTCCTTCGGTGGGCGGAGCCATAACGCCGACCTGACAGTGTCTGGGCGGGTCTTGGCAGGAGTGAGCAGCAGCCAGGAAAATGGCAAGGTCTGGAGCGTGGCGAGCACAGTGCGGTTTCGTGTGGACCGCAAGGACGACGGCGGTATCGTCATCTGCGAGGCGCAGAACCAGGCGCTGCCCTCCGGACACAGCAAACAGACGCAGTACGTGCTGGATGTGCAGTGTAAGTGCCTGGCGGGCCAGCACCCGGGGGAGGGAGTGTACCACCCCCCACCGCCTGTCCCCGGGGGAGTTCCTAGTCTGCATGATGACCCGGACAACCACTCTCTCATCTCACTTCTGCCCACAGACTCCCCCACGGCCCGGATCCATGCCTCCCAAGCTGTGGTGAGGGAGGGAGACACGCTGGTGCTGACATGTGCTGTGACGGGGAACCCCAGGTGAGCTCTGGGGCCTGAGACTTCAGTGTCCTGAGGAGAATAGGGCTGGGAACCTGGACACCTGTGTCTCAGGAAAGGGGACTGGGCTAACAGAGGGGGCTGCGGCCCAGACTTCTGAGTCCTGAGAAAGGAGGGGTCTGGAGCTAGATCGTGAGGAAGGAGGCCGTGGGGTCCCGGACTCCTGGATTCTCAGGGTGGAAGGGGCTGGGGGAAAGGCTGGGATTCCTGAGACCCTGGTGATGGGTGGAAGCTGGGTCCAGGACTGTTGGTTTTCTAGGAAGGAAAGGGCTAATAAGGACCCTCTTATTTGGAGATGCGGCATGTCTAGATTCCTGAAACGTCAGAATCGGGTGCTGACACCTGCGTCCCTAACTCTCATTATATACCCCTGCCCAGGCCAAACCAGATCCGCTGGAACCGCGGTAATGAGTCTTTGCCAGAGCGGGCCGAGGCAGTCGGGGAGACGCTTACGCTGCCCGGCCTGGTATCCGCGGATAATGGCACCTACACCTGCGAGGCGTCGAACAAGCACGGCCACGCGAGGGCGCTCTATGTGCTCGTGGTCTACGGTGAGGACGCGCGGCGGCAGGCCTGGGGGCAGGGCTCAGGGTAGGGGCGGGGCCTCCCGGGGTCTCCGCACTGTCCTGTGTGGGCAAAGAATGATTCCAGGGGGTCAAAAGCACACAGAGTTCTTATAGTTCTGGGGCCAGACTGATCGTCTGGGTTCAGATTCAGTTCTGCAGCGTCCTGTTGCGGGTAACTTCGTGCCTTAGTTTCCTCATCGGTAAAGTGGAAATAAACAACAGCACCTACCTCATAGGGTTGTTGTGAAGACTATATGAGCTAAATATATAAGGCGGTTGGAGGCCCCTAGCACAAAGTAAGTGTTATGTGTTCAGCTTCTATGACGGCGGGGCAGGAATTTTGGAGTGGTTGGGCCCTAGCTCAGCATGTTAAATACCTGGAGCGTTTCAGAAAAGATGGGGAGGGACTTGGACCTGAAGACAAAAGGGATGTGTTCTTTCTGTTCTCTGGGGGGTGGGGTGGGGCGGGGGGGAGGAGGCAGGTAGATATTAGCGAAATGACTCGGGGGCCGGGTCGGGCATTGTACAAACCTACACGCATTCCTTGAGGAAGCGGAGCATTAAGAATGGCACCAGGGGAAGGGGCCACCAGGTGGCAGTGATTTGAGGGGCGTGGCACATAAGGGGGCGCGGTTGGACGTGGCGTGCAGAATGGTTTAAGAGATTGGCAGCGATTGGCCCGGGCTGGGACCGTCCTCTGATGACCTGGGCCTGCCCCCCTGTCCTTTTGGCAGACCCTGGTGCGGTGGTAGAGGCTCAGACGTCGGTGCCGTACGCCATTGTGGGCGGCATCCTGGCGCTACTGGTGTTTCTGATCATCTGTGTGCTGGTGGGCATGGTCTGGTGCTCAGTACGGCAGAAGGGTGAGTGGGGGCGGGGTCTCAAATTCAGCGAGGGGTGTGGTTGGTTGTGGCGTTCGGAAAGGGGTGGGGCCTAAAACCCGATTCGAAAGAGGGCGGGCGTAGAGCCGGGAGGGGGAGGAACCTAGATCCAGGATTTGAAACCTGAGGCCCAGATCCCGAAAAGGGGCGGGTCTTTTGCTCCAGGACCCTAAAAGAGGTGAAGGGTTGAAGCTGAATTAAGACCATGCGTTTGAATTCCTAATTGCTGAGTTCGTTGGGAGCAGAGCAAGGGGATACTATCAAGAGAACGGATAAGGGTTTATCTTTCCGTGAACTTTTGGAGTCTTCCTAATTCTGCTTTTACCTCTTCCTCTGCCCCTGTTTTGCTCTTCCCTGGACTTGATTCCCTCTCCCTGTATGTTCCGTCTCTCTCTCTTCCTTCGTCTGGTATGTCTTGTCGGCCTCCCTGTCTGACTCTTGGGTCCACACATATCTGTTGCCTCTGCCCCGGGGTCTGTCACCCCTCAGGCTCCTATCTGACCCATGAGGCCAGTGGCCTGGATGAGCAGGGAGAAGCAAGAGAAGCCTTTCTCAATGGCAGCGATGGACACAAGAGGAAAGAAGAATTCTTTATCTGACCCCACCTCCACCCCAGGCATGGGCCTGGGCTGGGGTCCACCCCACTGCCAGCTGCAAAGACATTTACCGGAGTCTGGGATGGTGGGCTTCTCCCCCCACCACTAACACCTCAGACGCTTGGGCAGGGATGGGGGTGTCGGATGCCTGGGTCTCTGCAAGGGCCAGAAGCAAGGGCCCAGAGGTCTGGGTCCCCCAGGGGGGCAAGGGCCAAAGGTCCAGACCCCCAAGTCCAGGGAGGGCGGTAGGGATTGGGTTGGGGGAAGATAACTGGGGGAAGGCCAAGGCCCCTAGGCTGCAGAACCAGGTCTTGTGGGGAGGGGTCAGATTCTGGGAAGGGTGGGGTGGGCAGGGAAGGGGAACAGAGATATCTTTGGGGGTCCCAGACCCCATGCCAGCCATTGGAGGAGTTCCACAGAGCTCTGGGCACCTCTTTGCAAAGCCATGTTTGCACGGTGGGGGTAAGGGTGGGGGGGAGGGTGTGGAAACAGGGATTTTGTGTCTTTGTGTCATAACTTTGATGGGGGCGATGAGGGAGACAGCCTCAACTTTTCTCCAATCTCCCCTTCCCCAGGCTCCTGGGCTCTCCTTCCCTCTACCTCCTTCCCCCACATCTGTCCCTTCCATATTTGTCTCTCTGTCCACCCACTCCTTGGGGGGCCTTCCCCATCTCTCCTCCAGGCCCCCCGGGGAGGGAGAAAGGAGTTTGGGGGGAGGGTGCATTGCTCTCTATGGTTTTATATATAATATATTAAAAAAAATCAAAAATCTGTATGAAAATATCAGATTGCGCCCCCCTCCCCCCATTCCTGGCTTTTGCCCCCTTTTTCTTGTTTAAAAAAAAAAGAAACACACATTTTGTACGGGGCAGGGAGGGGAACGGGGAGGGGGTTTGGCAATCCCACTAACCACCATTAAACTGAGGAGAGAAGAAGTGTTTGGGGTGGCTGTGTGTCTGTCCCTCTGCCCAGAGCTGTACCATGTTGGGAGGGGTGCTGAACTGAGGGAGGAGGGAGGGAGGGTGATGGTTACTGGTGGACGGTGTAGGCCAGTAGAGGGTCCTTACTTCTCCAAGGGCACCTCCACCCTTCCAAGAAACCTGTTTTTTTCCTGGTTAGTCTTTCAGCCAAAAGTCACCAAGTCTTGTCTCTTCAGTAGCCACTGAGCTACCCCATCCCCACCCAATAGCCTGGACCCTTCCCCTGGCTTACCCCCACCCCTAACATCAATCTCCAGAGGAGCTTTCAATTACTCACACCTTGCCCTGTCAAAACCTGTCCCTGCCCTGCTCAAAAATCTTTCCCTAGCTCCCCTTCATCTCTAGATCAAGTCAAAGCCCCTTAGTCTGGCATTCCAGGCCCCTCATTCATTCATCTAAATTTTAGACAAGTGATTCTAATTTTTGAGTCAAAACTATATTGACCTTACTTGAGTGCCAGTTACTGCTCAAAGGGCTGGAGATGCCATGGTGAATAAAACAGGCAAATGTTAGGGGTTCCAGACAGCTTAGCACTAAGCGCAAACTTGATCCTGTTCTAGGCACTGAGGACCCAAAGTGAAAAAGGTTGACTCCAGTCTTAGCTTCACAAAGCTTTCATGAGGAAACCAGACTACAGCAAGGACGGAAAAAGCAAAACAAAACAAAAACTTAACTTCAGATTGCCATAAGTACTATTAATATAAAATACAGAGTAAGGGGATGTGGGTATTGTTTTCTTTTAACTTGTTAGTATGGAAAACATCAAACATACAGAAGTAGACAGAACAGGACAATGAAGCCCCATGCTTCTGTCACCCCAGCTTCAACAACCATCACCTCATAGCCAATCCTGCTTTATCCCATAACCCTTTCACTTCTCTAAAGCCAATCTGGAGGTGCTATCTTAAAAAGATCAGAGGAAGCCTGTCACATTGACACCTGTGCCAAGATATGAATGATGAGCACAAGAGCAGCTACTCAAAGATCAGAGGGAAAAGCATTTTCAGGCAAAGGGAACAGCAAGGGCAAAGAACTGAGATGGTAAAGAGATTGGAGTGTTAGAGGGGAAGTGGAAGTAGATAGGATTGGATGGGGATGGAGGTTGAAGTCAGAGATGAGCAGGGTTAGACCATGTGTATAGCTCCTGGGCCATGATAAAGGGTTTGGATTTTTTTCTAAATGTAACGGGAGCTCATTGGAGAATCTTAAACTGGAATGTGAGTCACGTCCAGGAAGCCTGGAATTCTGCAATAGCTTCCTATACCTTCATCGTAAAGTCTGAGCTCCTAACGACGCCTGTAGGAGACTTTCCCCTCTCTGACTCTGTTCCAGGTACACTAAACTGCTTTCACTTCCTCCAACCAGGCAATTTTTTTTTGCCCCTAGGCCTTTGCCCTTGCTGTTCCCTCTGCCAGAAAGACTCCCTGGGGCAGGCGCCTCCTGTGGCTCCCACAGCTTCCTCTGCTTTACTCATCCCCAAGTCTGACCACTCCGGGTTGTGGTTCTGATTATGTGTGAATCTCCTTCCTTTGACTGGGGAGCCAGCAGGATAGAGGCCGGGTATGTTCACTGCGGAAACCATAGTGCCCTGTAGCACAGGGCCTGACACACAAGAGAGCAATAAATATTTATCCTGGTTATGGGGAGAGGGTTGTGAGGGTTGGTAAGGTTCTTGTCCGTTGTGCCCCCTCTCCGGATGCAAACTGATTTCGACTGAACTGAGGATGCCCGCTTCGCGCTAGTCCGCAGTCCCTGTGCGCATGCGCTATTGCCCGGCGTTTTCCATCCCCCCCCCCAAAGCCCCTCATATGCTAATCAATGCGCTCCGGAGTATGGCCCCTCCGGGGAATATGCAAATCAGCTCTTCCATTGCCCGAGGCCTCCCATTGTCCCGCGCTAAGGTTATGCAAATGACCAGGCCTCAGGTCCAGGATCCAGGCAGAGCTGGTACCCCCACCCCACCCCCAGCGCATCCCATTCTCTGTAAGGCGCGTTCACGATCAATCACGCACGCGCAAGCCTTGCAGTTTCTCGTTCCGTCCGGCTGCGGACTGTACCAAGTAAATCCGGACAGCGAGGGGCAAGGCCCGGAACCCCCTGCGCGAGCCTTGTCGATGGCCCGACTCAGCCCCTCTTCCCACTATGCTACAGGAATGGTCTATCTCGCCGCGCAAGCGCCCTAGGCTCTTCACGCCCCTCGTACTCCCTCCTACCCCACTTGCAGCGCAGGCGCAAAGCTGGGGCGTGCAGCCGCAGCCGCCGAGCCGGAGCTGGGGCCGCCAGCGCCGGTGAGTGTCCGGGATGGAGGTGCGCGGGGCATGCTGGGAAGCGGGCACTACGGCACCGCTGCATGATGGGAGTGACGGCTCCCGTCACGGAGGAGCCGGCAGCAGTCTTGGGCCGTGACGGCTTGAGCGCGAAATCCAGGCTCCCTTTTCTCCCCCAACTCATCTCCGTGCCGTCCTGGGGCATCCTGGGAAAATGGGACGCCGTGCCCTAAAGCATTGTGGGAGTCTGTCAGCTAGTCGTTATGAGCCTGCTGAATTCTGGGATTATCCTAGCTTCTTGTGGGGAACCGTGCCTTTTGTCATACACTTTCCGCTGAGCATCCTGGAAGCTTGGAGTGCTTCGACGAAGAGCGCCTTGGAAGGTGGTCATTATAGGCCCGAGGCATCCTGGGGAAAACTGCAGCAGCAGGGGGGACTGGGCCTTATGGTCCTGTCTAAGGTTTTGTTCTTGCCTCCTCTCCCTAGCGTTGTGGGAATGGGTGCCTATTATGTTCGCGCATGGCATCTTGGGAGTTGGTTGCTGTAGGCTCATGACACTGTGGGGTCTCCGGCACCGTTTGCGTTATGGTAGTGAGAGAACCTCATTTATGCCCCTCTAAGATCGTAGAAGCCTGTCTGGCCGCCATGTTCACTGTAGGTATGGGACTTGGGCACCAAGGACTACCTCCATTCCTGACATCTGGAATACTCTGGAAGGGGCTTTGTGTGATGTGGGCTTGGGGAAGGGTAGGCTGCACTGGTGAGCAATGTCTCCTGCTAATCCCATAAGAAGTTCTGATTGTCCCTGGTGTATGGTTGCCAGTTATAATATAGAACGCCCAGTTAAATTTGAATTTCAGGTTAACAACAAAGAACTATTTAATATACCCATGTTCCATGCGGTATTTGAGGTGTACATTTCTAAAAGACTCTATCTGGAATTCAAATTTAACTGGGTATTGTATACTTTTATTTACTAAATCTGGCAACCTATCCTGGCATAAAGTAGAGTTCCCAAATTAAATGGAGCTCTATAGGCAATAGGGTATTATGAGAACTCTGCCAGTTATGAATCCTCTCTGTCCTTAAAGCCCAATCCAAGTGTCTTTAGAAAGCTCACCTGCCATTGATGCCAGCTTTCCCGTGCCCCAGCCTCCTCCAGGCTTCAATCCTAATCTTTTTCTCTTTAGTTCCCGGCATTAAACTCGACCCCTAGAGTTTGAAGGGAATCATGCGTTTTCCACCATATTAGCCAGTGCCCAGCACAGGCCTTGGTATATAAGAGGTGCAGCTGAGGCTGCCAGCCCCTTCATAACTTCCTCTGCCTGGCTCTCTACTCTCAGGGAGCACAGTGGGAGAAAAAGAAGTGCTCTGTGTGTGTGTGTGTGTGTGTGTGTGTGTGTGTGTGTAGGGAGTATTGATGAAGAGGGAGAGAAAGGAGAGGAGTCAGAGAAGGCTTCTTGGAAGAGGCAGAGGGGGTGTTTGGCTGAGGAGAAGTATAGAGGTTCTTGTGTTTGAGGTGGGCTTTGGAGAGAGAGTAAGAGTTCTCCAGGCAGACATGGGGGAAGGAGCACATTCTAGACAGCAGTTGTAGGATTTACTAAGACCCACAGATGTGAAAAGTCCTGTCGTACATAGGGAGAGGTGAGAAGTCTGGAATGGTGGGGGTTTATAGAGGGTTGGGGTTGCGGGTAGTAATAGCCACTGCTAATGGAGTACCTGCCACATACCACCAATTTATATCAACGAGCCTACTGAATCTTCAAAAAATCTTTTCCGCTGAAGGATCATTTTATGAGAGGTAGGATGACATGGCTTCAAATCCTAGTTCACCCACCTACCAGTTGGTATGATAATTCTCTTTGTGCCTCAATTTCCTCATCTGTGCAAAGGAGATAATAATGTCTCAATGTGGTTACAAGTACGTAAGTTAAGCCCTAGAAGCCCTTTTTGTACCTAGAAGGAAACAGGCTAGAGAAGAAAGGTCCATTGTTTGAAGCTGCGCAGCTAGAATGTGGCAGATTTAGGATTCAAACCTAGGCATCATCTTGCCAAGGTATAAACTGATAAAGAATTAGGGCAGGGGCTTCCCTGGTGGCGCAGTGTTTAAGAATCCGCCTGCCAATGCAGGGGACACGGGTTCGAGCCCTGGTCCAGGAAGATCCCACATGTGGTGGAGCGACTAAACCCGTGCGCCACAACTACTGTGCTCTAGAGCCTGCGAGCCACAACTCCTGAGCCCACGCACCTAGAGCCTGTGCTCCGCAACAGGAGAAGCCACCGCAATGAGAAGCCCGCGCACCACAATGAAGAGTAGCCCCCCGCTCGCCGCAGTTAGAGAAAGCCCGTGTGCAGCAACGAAGACCCAATGCAGCCAAAAATAAATAAAAACTAAATTAAAAGAAAAAAAGGAGGGCTCACATTCACAAATCAGTGCAACCATACTAGTTTTTAAAATATAGAACTACTTCTAGACTGGTTGGTATATCAGCACTATTCCAAGTAATCCCCACCCCCAGCTGCCACTTCGGACTCTTCCCCCCGCCCCAGACTTTCCCACAGCCTAGCAAGCAAAGGGTTAATGCCTGGCGTAGGCCGACGTTCCCCTCTCAGTTCTGATTGGTGCCCATGTTGGTGCTCGCTGTTAAATATTTGGAATATTACCCTTCCCCACCCCATTGAATGAGAACCAGATGGGGAAATTAAGGCCTGCAGCGGGGCAGAGCCTGCAGTGAAGGCTCTGTAGGCAGTCAAGGCCCTTCAGGCAGTCAAGGACAGGGTTGGGATCTGAGCATACTGAGTCCTGGGGAGGCAGATGCTATGTAAAAGTTTATTGAGTCATCACAGGCCTTTCCTTCCCCTGTCCAGCATCCCCCTCTACCTGCTGACATCCTGCATCAGAGGACTCGTGGCCGACGTGTGGCTGTGGAAAGCTGGCCAGGGAGGGACACTGCCCAGCTGCTGCTCTGCTCCTGTCTCCTGTCCCCTCCCCTGGCCATGACAGAAACCCGTGAGCCAGCTGAGACTGGGGGCTACGCCAGCCTGGAGGAAGACGATGAGGACCTCTCTCCAGGTGAGATGGCCTTCGAGGTGGTGGTGTTGGCTTGACTATCTTCCTGGTTTGGGATCGGGGCTCCGCTGAGAAATCTTGACGGGGAGTGGCTCCTTATCTCGCTAGGTTTTCTGTTCTGATTAGGACTCTGTGCCCTGCTAGGGGATCCCTTCCTGCTGAGACTTCTGGGGGTTATAGATTGGCTGGGATTGCTCTCCTTGTGATCACTTTCTTTGCTGGAAGTTCTGGATCGGCTGTGGTCTCTCTTCTTTCTGGGAGTTCTAGATGGGCTGTAATCGTTCTCCTTGCTAGAAGTTCTAGTTTGGCTGAGATCTCTCCCCTTGCTGGAGGTTGGAGATCGTCTGAGAGCACTCTCTTTTCTGGGGGTTCTGGATCGACTGTAATATCTTTCCTTGCTGGAGGTTCTAGTTTGGCTGTGATCTCTCTCCTCACTGGAGGTTCTAGATTGGCTGTGATCTTTCTCTTTTCTGAGGGTTCTAGATTGGCTGTGATTTCTTTCCTTGCTGGAGGTTCTGAAGTGGCTGTGATCTCTTTCCTTGCTGGAGATTCTAGTTTGGCTGTAATCTCTCTCCGTGCTGGGGGTTCTGGAGTGGCTGCGACCGCTCTCCTTACTGGGGGTTCTGGACAGGGTGCAACCTCTCTCCTTACTGGGTGTTCTAGATCGGCTGTGGACTCTCTCCTTGCTGGGGCTTCTAGACCGTCTGCGACCTCTCTCCTTGCTGTGGGTTCTAGATCGTCTGTGACCTCTCTCTCTGTGCTGGGGCTTCTAGACTGGCTGTAACATCTTTCCCTTTTGGGGGTTCTAAATTGGTTATAAGTTTTCCCCTTGCTGCAGATTCTAGAGTGGCTGTGTCTTCCCATCTGACTGGGAGTTCCCTTCTGGGTACGACTTCTTGCCCTGCTATGATTTCTCTTCCAGCTGTGACCTCTCACCCTGCTGTGGGCCCTCTCCCTACTGCGACTTCTTGCCCTTCTAGGCATTCTAGACCAGCTGCGACTTCGGGGCTGGCTGGGGGTGCTAGACTGGCTGTGACTTTGGGGCCTGCTGGGTGCACTACCTTGGTTGTAACTCTCGGCCCTGCTGAACACTTCAGTAGGGCTGTAACTCCATCCCTTGCTGGGGGTGATCTTCTGACTATAACTCTTCACCCTCCTCGATGATGCTGGAGACGGGCAGTGACCTTTCTCCTCGAAGGGAGTTCTAGACAGAAGTACCTGTCTTTGCCCTACTGGGGGTTCCAGCCAGGCTGGAGCTCTTCCCCATATCCAAGGCTCCTGGGAGGCTGTAGCTCCTCTTTCTGCTCACATTTCTAGGCTGGCTGTCACTCCTTTCCCGGTTGTTGGTTCTCAGCTGGCTGTAACTCTTTCTCCAACTCTGTTTTCGCTGGGAAGTAGGAGTTCTCACCCTGCTGGGCATACCTGGTCTGGCACCATTAGTTCTTATCCTGCTGGGAGTGCTGGCCCTGTTGGCTGACCTCTTGGAGCTGTGGCTTCCCCTTCTGCCAGGAGTTCTGCCTCGGCTGTGGGTGCCTCTGCGCCGGGGGCGTCTTACCCTGCTGGCCTTGCTGGCTTTGCTGGTCCTGATGTCAGTGCTAGCTTTGCTAGGCGTTCGGGCCGTGCCGTGGGCTCGGGACTTGTTGCTGGGCTGGTTAGAAGGGGCTGCCTTTGTACTTGCCCATTTGGGAGATTCGGAAATGCTTGGGCTCGTGACCGAGTTAGGGGCGGTCACAGGTTTGGTGGACACAGAGGGGCTGTTGGGCATTGCCGATTTGGTGGTCTTCAAGGAGGCAGGAGGATTGGGAGACGCTGCGGGCATCGAGGGTCCCACGGACGCCGGAGACACGCTGGGCTTCCGGGCTCTCGCAGGTGGAGAAGGCAGGGTGGCTGCAAAATGGCCTATGGTCCAGGAAGTCACGGTGGACACAAAAGGCCTGGTAGCCGTGGGTGACCACCTGATTGCCTTTCCCAGGCCAACTTCATGAAGTCGCAGTGGGCAGTGAAGACTCTGGAGGGGAGGTGGTGTGAAGTCAGAGATGGGAGGAGAAAGAGGGGTGGAGCCCCAGCTCAAAGCTGGAGGTGTTTCGTCTGTGGTTTGCAGCCGTTCAGCAAATGCCTCCCCAGGCTGCCTTATGCTCAGCATTGCTAGGGACACAGAGATGGGTCAGACCCAGGTCCTGCCTTCCAGGAGTCTCCAGTCTCCAGACCCAGACCGTCACTGTCCAGGCTGTCAGGGTGTGTT
This sequence comes from Delphinapterus leucas, assembly GCF_059928025.1. Lineage (NCBI taxonomy): Eukaryota > Metazoa > Chordata > Mammalia > Artiodactyla > Monodontidae > Delphinapterus > Delphinapterus leucas. The sequence continues at coordinate 11,323,381 of NC_143148.1, forward strand.
AGGGGGCAGGGCGACCCCAGACGAGAGAGGCACTGACTGCCTGGGCAGTCAGGGAGGACATCACAGAAGAGGTGACGTGGAGCTGGCGCCTTAAAGAGGAGCAGGAGTTTGCTAGTCGAGAAGGAGAGGGTCGCTCCAGGTGGGAGAAGAGCAGACGCGAAGGCCTGGAGGAGGGAGAGCAGGGCCACCCTTGTTCATTCAATCCACACATCCCGTTGGAGACCCCAGATGAGTCAGAGCTGCCCCTGAGGGGTTTCTAGCCTGAAGGAGGAGACATTCTGGGGCCCAGATGGCTACAGCCTTTAGGACAGTGACAGGGGAGATGGAGCCAGGGTGGAGGGAACAGGGGAGAGACCCTCTGCCTGAAGTCATCAGGGGTGGTGACTTCATGGAGGACAGAGCCTGTGCTGGGCCCTGAAGGATGAGTAGGAGATTGCCAGGCAGATGGAGGGGGGAACAGCATTCCAGGCAGAGGGACCAGCCCACGACAAGGCCTCGGGAAACATTTGTTAAATGGCAGACAGACAGCAGGACAGAGGCAGGAACAAGTAAGAAACAGAGAGAGCTGCAGGGAAGGACGGACGCTCAGCAAACATAACCTGTTCTTCTGAGCTGGGTGATGCTGGGGACCCAGCGCTGAGTCAGACCAGGCCTGCCCGCTGGTCTGGTGGGGAAAGGACTGGAACACAGGTGACCACAGCCCTGCAGGCTCAGGGCTAGGACAGCCAGGGGGCAAGAGCAAGTGACCGGTTGCCTGGGATTAGGAGATCTGGGATGCTCTCATCAGGGAGGAAAGCCTCCTTCTGGGTCCTTAAAGGATAACGGGAGACATTCCCAGCAGAGGGAATGGCATGTGTGAAAGCCGCAGAAAAGCCTGTCAAATTGAATGCCAGGCACAAAGAAAGTGTTCTAGATGCTAGGGACGCAGTCATGAGCCAGACGAAGTCCCTGCTTTCAGGGACAGGCAGTAAACGTATAAGCAGGTGTTACATACAATACCTTGAGGAGAAAAATAAAGCAGAGTTAGGGGCGTAGAGAGTGCTAGGGAGGGATTGCTGGTTAGACGGACTGACCAGGGTTTCACCGAAGTGACACTTGAGCAGAGATGTGACAGAGGGGAGGGATCAAGCCTTAGTCCCTCTGCAGAAAGGGTGGCAAAGGCCCTGAGGTGGGTGCCGGCCCAGGGAGTTGAGGGACGTGAGGAGGCAGTGGGGCTGGCTCAGTGGTAACGGGGTCCCTGTACGCTGCCGGGGGAAACTGAGGAAGGGGGGCCAGTGGGTACAGGGCTAGGCTGCCACAGTCCTAGGAGATGCTTTGGGCAGGCTTCTGCCACCACGTCTGTAGAAGCCAGTATTTTGCTGCTGCCGTAGTGGGGGCTCCCCTCTCCACACCCCCCATAACAGTTGTTGGTGTCACCCTTCCTGTACAGTGACTTTCCATTTTTTTTTAAACCTAAACTTGTCCTAGGCATGTCCTTCATACCCATGAAATCACAGTAATATATCTATATTTACAAATAAATATTTTAACTCACTTAACTAGATATTTTTATATATATATATATATATATATATAAAACCACATATATCAGAGTATGTGTATGTGTTTTAATTTGCTGAAGTACCTGTTCACGTGTTTGTCTCCCTAAAATGATCCAGTGTAGGCCATCACCCACATTTAGCTTTTTCCCTGTTTAACTGTGTGACTGGAGGCCAGTGAGTCACCTAACCTCTCTGTGCCTCAGTTTCCCCAGTTGTCACTTAGGGATAATAGTACCTCCCTCAGGGTTGTTGTAAGGATTAGTTGAGTTAATATATAAAAAACAAGGTTCTTAAAATAGTAGTGGACACTGTCATTGTTGTTTTTATTACTCCTACGTCTCCTACTTTGTTCTTTTTAAACCCCTAAGATGCAGTTCTTGCAAGACGTTCATTTGCTTGACACACAGATGCTGCCTGTTCTGCACGATGGGGATCCATCTGTGGGGAGAGCAGGGTCGGGCCCGGGCTGCCCTCTCCATACTGTGGCGAGTCTGAACGGGGCTCAGGGAGGGGACAGCCGGGCACAGCGCTCTGTCCCTGATGCCGCCGTCTTTCCTCTTCCGCCCCCTGTAGGCCCCGAGCATTCCTCTGACTCCGAATATACTCTCTCAGAGCCGGACTCCGAAGAGGAAGAAGATGAGGAGGAGGAGGAAGAGGAGACCACTGATGACCCCGAATATGACCCCGGCTACAAGGTGAAGCAGCGCCTGGGGGGGGGCCGGGGGGGCCCATCCCGCCGGGCCCCCCGCGCAGCCCAGCTCCCGGGCCCCCCAGCCCAGCCCTGCCAGCTCTGTGGCCGCTCCGCCCTTGGGGAGGCCCCACCGGGCACCCCACCTTGCCGGCTCTGCTGCCCCGCTACAGCCCCCCAGGAAGCGCCAGCTCCTGAAAGCAGGGCCCTCGGGGAGGAAGAGGAGGAGCCGCCTCGGGCTGGGGAGGGCCGACCAGCTGGGAGGGGGGAGGAGGGGGAGGGGGAGGAGGGGGAGGAGGAGGAGGAGGAGGAGGGCGGCGCCTACCACTGTACCGAGTGCGAGGATTCCTTTGACAACCTCGGGGAGCTGCACGGGCACTTCATGCTGCATGCCCGGGGTGAGGTGTAGGGAGCGCCCAGACCTAGGGAGCTCGGCAGAGGGGTGGGGCGGGTGGGGTGGGAGGAGGGGGCTGAGGACATCGGGGTGGTCGCAGTGGTCACGGGGATGGGGTCCCACTGATCTGTGTCGTCTTAGCAGTAGTTGTGTGAAAGCCAGAATAAAAGCCAAATTCTGTGTCGGCCGAGTGTGCATTTGAGGTCTGTGTGTGTGTGTGTGTGTGTGTGTGTGTGTGCGTGTGTGTAAGCTCGAGGGTATAAGGCATGCGCCTGGGCATTTACCTCACCATCCCTGGGCTCCTTGGGGAAAGCTAAGGATCGTTGTTGCTGAGATAATTAACGTTTACTAAGTGCATATGTTCAGTGTGGTTCCCATTATTTCATCATGGACCCCGTGATGCACAGGCTCACACACAACAGAATTTTTTGCTCACGTCATAGTCCAGGATGGGTGTTTCAGGTTGGCAGGTAACCTCCATATGGTGTTTTGGGGACCCAGGCCATCCTGTAACCCTTTTGGCATTCACATGGTCATGGCTGGGTGTCCATGGCCTGGGTTCTGCCAGAGGAAGAGGAAAGAGAGCCTGGACAGGTACACATGTTCTCTTAGAAGCCCCAGCCTGGAGGGGGCACACAGTGCTTCCACTTACGTCCCTTTGCTGAGAGATTAGTCACATGGCCACAGCCTGCTGCAAGGGAGTCTGGGAAAGGCGGTCTAGCCAAGTGCCCAGAAAATGGTTTGTGGAAGACAGCTCGTGCTCTCTGCCACTTCATCCAAGAACCTTCACAAAGAGGACTTTAATTATAATCACAGCTCTGCTTCCTGAGTGCTTCCTGGGTGCCAAGTGCCAGTCCAAGAGCTTTATGTATATTCACTAAGAGAAGTTGTGCATCTAGGAACTTACAGAAATAGAACTTTAATTATAATTACAGCTGCCATTTTCCCGGCACTTACAGAGTGCTGCATTTTATTTACATGAGATCATCGGGTCCTTAGAATAACTCTGCGAGGTAGGGACTGTGATCCATTAATTCATTTAACAAATATCTTTTGAATACTTGCTGTGTGCTAAGCATTGGGAACACACCAGTGAATAAAATAAAATCCATGTCCTCGTGGAGCTTACATGGAGGTGGGAGGGGACCACCGGTGGGGACAGATAGTAAACAAAAAGTAAACAAGAAGGATGTAACATATGCTGGATGTAAGTGCTGGATGTCAGTGCTGTGGAGAAAAATAGAGAAGAGAAGGGGGAACAGTTCTGGAAGAGGGTGCAGTTTTAAATAGTGTAGTCCTCCCTGAGGAGGTGACAGAGACCTAAGCAGAGACCTGAGAAAGGGAGGGAGGGAGCCTGGCACACGGGTGGGAAGAGCGATCTAGGCGAGGGGGGGTGGGGCAGGAGCCTGCCCCACGTGTCAATTAGGCAAGAGTGGCTGGAGGGGATAAGGGATGGCAGGGCTGGAGGGATGAGGTCAGAGGGGAACAGAGGGTCAGCTTATTACAGCCTTGTGGAAACACAGGCTCTTGCTCTGAGATGGGAAGTACTAATTCACAGAAGCTTGGCACTGAAGCTCCTTTGAAAATAGAAGCCTAATTATAATAATAGCTACCATTTACTGAGCATTTACTGTGTGCCAAGCTCTGTTCTAAGGCGCTTTACATGTGTTAACTCATAGAAGCTTGGCAACTAAGAACCTTCAAGAATAGAACCTGAATTACCATAATGGCTCACAGCGGACCAGGCCCTGGGCTAAGCGCTTTATATGGACGATCACATCGGATCCTTATGAGGTAGGGACTGTTACTTATTACTCATTCATTCAGCAGTGATTTATTGAATACCTAGGAGATGCAGGCACTGTTTGGGGAGCTGGGAGTAGGGTGGTGAACACAATGAACAAAAATCCCTGCCTTTGCGGAGGTTATATTATAAAGGGGAAAACAGATACTTGAATATTTAAGTAAAACGCTTAGAATGTTAGAAGGTTGTAAGTGCTGTGGAGGAAAAGAGAAGGGGGATGGGGAGGCTTGTGTGTGTGTGTGTGTGTGTGTGTGTGTGTGTGTGTGTGTGTGAAGCAGTTTCAAATGGGTGTGTGTGTGAAGCAGTTTCAAACGGGGTAGTCAGGAAAGGCTTCACTAAAAAGGTGACATCAAAGCAGAGATCTAGAGGAGGAGGAACGGGCCATGTGGCTGTGGGAACAGCAAGTGCAAAGGCCCTGAGGTGGAACCTGCTTGGGATGTTTGTTGAAGAGCACTTGGGGCCACAAGGCTGTTGCTGAGGAAGGCAGGGGGAAGACTGGTGGGAACACAAGAGCAGAGACGGGCAGAGAAAAGCAGAGGGGAAGAGGACCGGGTCACACAGGCCATTAATACCGACTCTGACTTTCTCTCCGAGTGTGTCGTCGTCATCATAATTCTTAGAGGCGTAGGGGCTGCTATCACGACCATTTTACAACTGCTACAGCCAGGGCACAGAGAGGTTGAGTAATCTTCTAGAGGTCACACAGCTGGGAAGAAGCAGAGGCCAGGTTTGAATCCAGACAACTAGAACTAAGGCACCCATTCTTAGCCACTAAGCCACACACCAGAAATGGCTGTCCACAGCCACCATCCGACTTGCAGGAGTGTATTTGGTCTCCAGAGTTATTGAGGTTTTTTAAATCACGTTGGTTACCAACATTTAAAAATGGGCAGGTTTGACACAACAATGGAAGTTTCTGGCTTCCTTGTGAGATTGATTGCTGAACCCACAATCCCATGGGGCAGTAGTTTGCTGGAGCTGAGTAGGGGTCACCTATTAATGGGGCATTCCCTCCCGCATGCCCAGTCCCCACTGCCTGGCATCTGGACCCCTTACACCCTGCTTGCCTCACTGATTGATGGTACCTGCTTGGCCCCAAAGAGCATTTACATTCTGACGCCTGTTACAGGACCTTGACCAAAGCATCTTTCAAAACCCATACTTTTCATCGTAGAAGCTCAGAATCTTATGCACTCTTGGAGACTTTCATAACCACTATAGCTTAGCATCATTGAATCTCAGAATCATCACAGCAGAAATTCACAGCTCATTAAAACCACATGGATGCATCTTATTTCCTGGAGCAGCGTGCCTAAGCCCTCTTCTGCCCTCAGACGGGGCTTTCTAAGCACAGAAGTAGATTATCCATTCATCATTAGAAGTTCCTAAGGATCACGAGAGACTGGGAATCTCCTGGGGTCTCCTGGGGTCATTCAGTTCTTCAGGGCCCAGGCAGGGTATGGAGACCAAGCTAGGAATTCCAGAGGACTCAGTACCGGGAATTGGTTACACAGGTACTAAAACACTGAGAGCACAAACATGGAAAAGTGAGGTAACTGAGAAATTAGTGTCTGCAAGAAGCTCCCACCTCTAGGACTGGGATGCAGAAGGAGAAGCGCGATGATCAGAACCCAGTGGGAGCTTGGTGGGCAGGCCACGCCACGTGTATGGCTGGTGCAGGGACTGGCTACCACACAGCTGCTGCTTAAACCCCAAGGGGGGCACGGTGCCTTGTGCTGAGAGTGTAGAAAGGCGACGGAGCCCGAACTGCTGCTGGAGGGGTTCCAGCAGGAGCCTAAGGCAAGGTGAGTCCCTTCTCCCCTCTTCCGACCTTCCTTCTTCCCATACCTCTTGTGGGATGAACTTAAGGAAGCCAGCTTTCCAGGGAGTCTGGGAAGCATAGCTGCAGAAAGCCCAGCCTCATGGAGCAGTGTGGAAGGGTGGGCTGAGGCTGAGAAATAGGTAAACGACTGGGCGCAGTCAAGGAGTTCTTTCTTGAGCGTCCATGGTAAGCGCTGTCCTAGGTGCTGGGGATGAAGCAATGAGGAAGACAACCCACTTGCCCTCAGAAGCTTGGGTTCTAGAGGAAGGACACATATGATGACAGAAACACAGCTGTGATAACTCCAGGTGTTGAAGAGTGCTGGGAATAAACTAAATCAGGCTAAGGGTTGGAGGTGCTGTTTTAGCCAAGGAGGACCTCTCCAAAGTGGCAGGTATTGAGACCTGAATAATGAGGAGGAAGCCTTGCAAAGTTCTGGGTAAGAGGGAACAGCAAGTGCAAAGGCTGAGGCAGATGCCAGCCTGGCATGTGTGGCTAGAGTGTAGTGAAAACGACAGAACCGGGAGGGAGTTGAGATTGCTTAATGGGCTGGAACCTAGTCATTGTTGGGTTTTGTGGGCCTGGGTAAGGCCTTTGGATGTTACTTATGGGATGCTGTTGGAGGGTTTTGAATGAGGAATGATGTAAGCTGACTTACATATACACAGGGGGTGGTCTGTAGTAGACAGACTGGAAGGGTGGGGGGAGCAGTAGTGGTAGCAGACCCAGCCCCCTGCTGTCTTCTTGCTCCGCCATCCTGTTGTCGCTCTCATGGTCCAAGATGGCTGGATACCATGTCCACGTTCCAGGTGGGAAGGTCAAGGAAAGGCAGGTTCCTTTCTGAAGCTTGAGGACTCTACCCAGGAATTTAGTCAGAGCTCAGTCACATGGCCACATCTAGCTGCAAGAAAATCTGGGAAAGGCTGTCTTTGTAGCCACCATGTGCCTAGCTAAAAAGTGGGAGGTAGCTCAGTCTCTACCATATCCATCTCACCTGTGGGCTTTCAAAATATCCCTCAATTCAAACAGAGTCGGTGATTATTGTATGCAGGGCTGTGATTATTGTATGCAGGGCATCGACCGTCGTCTCTAGGGGCAGAGCAGGTAATGCAAGGGAGTAGAACTGGTCCAGTGGAACTCAGCCCAGGGTTGGGTCTTTCAAGAGCTGAAAATAGGATCTTAATGGAATATCTCCCTGTGTTGGCCAAATACAACAGGAAACAGAAGGTATCTCTGTTTGACTCCAAACCAGTTTCCCCACAGGGCCAGGCCAGGTCTGCCCTGAGCTCCCCACTCCCCATGCCCTTATGTTCTCTGGGAATTCCTGCTCAAAAGCCAGAGTTCCTTGTTTAGACATTTTATTATGGACCTTTTGTTTTCAGATACTACTTCTGTTAGTTTATTCATGCCGTCTCACCTACACATACAAAAAATATTCCGTGACCAGAATGGTACATAAAATTATTAAAATGAACAATAAATTATCTGGGGAGGAGGAAGGCAGAGCCATCCAATGCCACGGCCCCACCTTGAGTGGGAAAGGCTGGCAGGGGGTGGGAAGAGACAAGGGTCCAGATTGCAACCCTCACGTGACTCAGTGCAGCCTCCGACTTTGCTGTCCCATCCCCAAAGGCTCAAGGTGCTCCACGTGTGGGACCCATTCGGTGGCATTACAGGCAGGCAACACCTCACTTTCCCTCCCCGATTCAGGCCCAGATCCAGGCCCTTGGCTCTTGCAGCCCCGTTGCCTCCATCTGGGAAGAATTAATGGTGATAGCACAACCTGCAGCTAGTCATGATTTCACACTATTTCATTGGGAACGAGGAAGATACAAATAACGAATTGCCCTCTTTCTTTCTTTCTCACTGTTGTTTGATTTTACTGTTTCCCTGAAGGCTTTTGTGTCCTCCAAAGACTTAAGCTCTAAATGAGCATCTTCTGGGTCCTATTGATCAGGAGTCCTTTGCCTTTCCATGGAGGAAAGTAAATCCCTCCCGTCCCATATCAGATGGGTGTCCCACCAGCCACAGAGCTTCCATTGCCCTAGGGAGGGCTGGAGCCACACTCAGAGCTCCCCCCGGGCATGCCGGATGTAGTGCTGATGCAGCCCTGCTTCCTGGGCAAAGTCCTGCCCGCACTCAGTGCAGGCGAAGGGGCCAGGAAGGGGGTGGGCCTCGTGCGCCTGGCGATGCCGCCTCAGAGAAGCGGCCTGCCCAAAGGTCTTGCCACAGTCAGGACAGGGGAAGGTGGGTGGCATGGTGGTGGGCGCAGCCGGCTGGGAGGGCCTGGCCGCTGGACCGTGGCTGCGCTGGTGGGTGATCAGGGCCTTGGAGGAGGGGAAGGAGCGGGCGCACGTGAAGCAGATGAAGAGGACCCCCTGCAGCTTCTGGGCCACGAAGTCCGCTGGGTGCTCCCGCTTCATGTGACGCTCCTGGAACTTGGAGTCTGCGAAGGTGATGAGGCAGCGGGTGCACTGCAGGGCCCCCAAGTGGCCTGAGGGACATGAGGAGAGGTTGGGGGAGGCCAGCAGGAGTCTCGAGGGCCTCTCCCAGCCTCAGAATCGCACCAACAGTGAGCATGCAGGGCTTACTATGTGCCAGGTGCTATGCCAGGCCTGGACAGCAGACTTACTGGACCTGTTTTACGGATGAGCAGACTGAGGCTCAAAAAGGTTAGGTAACTTGCCGACAGTCATGAAGCTAGGAAATGAAATGGCGGAGTCGGGACTGGAACCCAGGGAGTCTGCCCTTCCTACAGAGCCATGTGATTAGAGCACAGCCTCTGGAGCCAGACTGCCTGGAACTGACTCCTGGTTCTACCACTTCCGAGGCAAGTAGAAACGGCGTTTTCATCTGGAAAATGGGGTAATGACCATATCAGTATCTACTTTATAGGGCTGCTGTAAGGAATAAACGAATTAACGTATAAAAAGTGCTTGAACAGTGCTACACAATGGTTTGCAATAATTATTGTTGAGACAGAAAAGAAGCCCCACAGCTAGGAGCTGGCCTGGCACTCACAGCTGGGAGCTGGCCTGGCACTCACAGCTAGGAGCTGGCCTGGCACTCACAGCTAGGAGCTGGCCTGGCACTCACAGCTAGGAGCTGGCCTGGCACTCACAGCTGGGCCTCGGTGTTTTGTTCAGCCTAAACGATTTCACAGAACATCACCAGACAAGGCCATGCTGTGACTGAGACGAATCAGACCAGACCATGCCACGATGCCTTCTAAACACAGACAAAACGTGAACACTGTCCAAGCCACGAAAATGGCCAGACACCCCCCCCAACCGTCGTGGCTAATATGAGTGCCTGCTGCTGCTTTGCCAATTACACCTGGAGCCTTGCTTTGTTCCTCCCTCCTAGGTATTAAGATAGCCAGCCATGTAATTGCCCCTGCTTCCTGGCAGCATCCATCCACAGCAAAACCCCTTTCTTCAACCCTTCCCCAAATCACCTACCACAGCCTAAATCCTGTAATAAGTCCTTTCTTATTACTGAGATGCCCCACGGTATGTGTGCTTCCTCAGCGCAGTGAGCAATAAGCCCAACTTGGTCAACTCCAGGTGTGTTCCTGGTGGTCTCTGGCTGGAGAGCATTGACACTGTGGCTTTCATCGTTATAAATACTTAACCTCTCTTTGCCTCGGTTCCCTCATGTGAAAGTGATAATTACCAATTTCACAGAGTCTGTTAGGAGGACGGAATGAGATAACAAACGTTAAACTCTTAGAATGCACCTAGCACATAATAAGCATTCAGTAGAAGCTGTTGCTATTATCCTAGGTCAAGTTGGCTACCTTCATTAACATTAAGCTTTCCCCTTTTCTGCCGCTAAACCCCATACCAGCCAGCCCCATGAGGTGAATAGTGGCAAGCCCTTTTGACAGATAGGGAAACGGAGGCCCAAGTCACACTGAAAGTCTGGGGCAGAGTTGGGACTGGGGCTCTCTGCCCTTTCCCAGCCACCTCTCCCACCCCAAGCCTCTCTGGATGCCACTCTGTGCCCCTGAACTGCATCCCATTCATGCTTATGTGGATAGAGCAGGATGGGTACGTCTGAGGGTAATAAGGGTAGGGGTGGGGAGTAGCAGGGCCTGGGAGAGCAGCTCAGGGACCATTAACAGCTCCTTCCCGACAGGCAAATGCCCGCAACGCTCCGGACACTGAAATGCTATAGAAATCCTTTTAGCATCACAGCTCCTGCACCCCACCCATCTCTGGTCAGCCGTACTCACAGATGTCACCTCCCGGACTTTGGGGACTTCTCTCCTTGGACGAATCCTGCTGCTCCATGGTCTCTTTGGGGTGCCGGTCCTCCATGGTGACTGAGACCCCTCTGGTCAAGAGAGGAGCACGCATGACAGAACAGTAAATCAAGTGAAGTCGCTTATCTACAGCGAGTCTTAGAGGGCCCGCCAATCCTATGACCTTTGACAGGCTTGGCTTTGCCAGCCTTTGGCCGACCCCCCACGAGATAACATCTCCTTGAATTCTAACCTGATAGAGCAGCTCGCTAGAGAAGATTCAGTCCTCCCAGAAGATTCAACTCCCCCGGTTTGTGACTCCCCTTAGAGCCTTCTCACTTGCGTGAGACCTCTGACCTATGCCTCCTACATCAAACTAACTCCCTGAACTCAGAGCGCGGGACCCTGGATCTTTGACAACAGCCTCATCCCCTTCTCTCCCACCTGTCTTGAGGCAGGTAGTGGTACCCACGCTTTAGCCTGCCTCCTTCCGGGAGACATCTTTCTCTGACATCCCGAAACTCTTCTTGCACCTAGAACCCCCGCTTCCCACGCGCGCTTTCAGCCGCTGTGACCCGCTGCCCCAAACACTGCCCTCGGCTCCCTCCCGAGGCTGGTAGCCCAGGCCTCTGCTTTTCTCCAGACAGCAGAGGGCTGCCTTTCGTTGCGCCTGTCAGTTGCTCGTCACAGCGCCGTCACCCGAAGTGAAGCGGGGTAGGGCCCACCGAGTCTCAAAGTCCCGGCGGTTTCCACGGCCTTTCTCCTGACGAGCCTTTCGAAGCCCAGATCTCGGGTTGCCATCCGACTGCAGTGATTCAGTCGCGCCAACCCGGTCCTCAAAATAATGGGAGGGGTCCTTCTCTGCACTGGGGTGCGTAATGATGACGTTGCAAGCCTCCTTTGCAGTGCAGACCTAAGCTTATTGCGCAAGTGTGTTAGGCGCTCCTGGCGCGCACGCGCTTTGGCTCCCTCATTGTTCAAGGTTCGGCGACCGCCGAGGAGAGAGAGTGCCCTTCGGCCGTTCTGCGCAGGCGCTGCAAAGGGCCCTGTCCCCGAGGTTACGCTTTCGAGACACACCCCCTCCTAAAAGGAATGACGTCAGGTTAGAGCCCCCGGAAAGGGTCTGGACATCCCCAAATCCCGGCGCTTTAGCCTCATGGGCCTCCGTCCTCGGACCCCAGAGGCAGAGCTTCTCAGCGGCTGACCGACTGCTACCGACTGCGCAGTCCCGTGTGCCGGCTGTTTGCTCGGTCGGTGATTTGGAAGGGAGGAGTGAGGGGTAAAAACATCTGTGTCCCTGAGGGAGGAGGGGGCTAGAGGGCGATTTCTGAGTTTTTGAAGCGTAAAGGGAAACGCATCCAGAAAGAGGGCGGACAGGACTCCCAGGTCCCTGGGGAATAGGGCCTGGACGCCAGATTTCTAGGTGCCTGGCAGTGATACCCGAGAAGGAAAGAAGTGGTCAGGGTAAAAGGCTGAAGTCTGAGACCAGAGTGGGGAAGCTAGGAAAGAAGAAGGTTGGGTGCTCCGTGACCCGGGTCTTCCTCTGTCCCCACTTTCCAGCCATGCCTCCGCCGCGGGGTGACGTGACCGTCTTATTCCTGGGGCCTCCGGGCTCGGGAAAGTCTGCTGTGATCGCAGCGCTGTGCGACAAGGATGTGGAGACGGTAGAGATCCCCGACGGCCGGCCGGATTCCGGGCTCCCCAGCCTGAGAGCTGCAAGCCCAGGCCTCTTCCTGGGCGAGCTGAGCTGCCCACCCGCAGCGCCGGGGCCCTGGGCGGCGGAAGCCAACGTGCTGGTATTGGTGCTGCCCGGCCCCGAGGGGAATGAGGAACCCTTGGCCCCAGCGCTGGGGGAGGCAGCGCGGGCCGCCCTGGCCCGAGGGACACCCCTGCTGGCTGTGCGGAACCTTCGTCCCGAGGAGTCACAGCATGTAGCCCAGGCTCGGGATCAGACCGCAGCCTGGCTGGACAGCGCCGGGTTGGGCGCCGCGACTCTCTTTGTGCTACAGACCGACTGCCGCGGCAGCGACGGCTGCGAGGAGCTGGAGCGCCTGCGGGCGGCGCTGCGGAGCCAGGCGGAGGCGCTGCAGAGGTGAGCGCGGCGTTTCAGGGTGGGTTGGAGAGGACTGGTGCTTTATTTAGTCTGTACCTCCCACCCCTAAGGTGCTCTTTGAGGTCTGCGAGACCCCGCCCTCAGCGAGTTTGGGGCCAACCTTAACGGGATATCTGCTGAAAGCCCTGCTCCCTCGTCCAAATCCCGACCCTCAGCGCAGGTTTTGAGGTCCACGAGGTTCCACCTCAAACTAGCGCTCTGTGCTTGACCCTTTTCTATCACCTAGGCCAAGGGTCAGCTAGAAGTCTGGACCTGTCATTCCAGGTTCCGCCTCCTGCGAGCGCTCTGAGGTCATGAGCCCCCGCTCCCTCGCGAGAATTCTAGGAGGGACCGGGACCTAGCGCCCAAACACTGCCCCCAGGCCAAAGTGTGAACGAGGGCTCACTCTCTCCAGGCAAGCTGGTGATCCCCGCGAAGCTTTTACCCGAAGACTCCACTCTCCAGTCTTAACCCTCTTGCTCACCATCTGCTTGGTTCTCAAGCGACCCCAGTCTCCGGAGAGCCACACCCTAAGCGAGCTTTGTCGTTTCGGGGGCCCTCCCCCACTTCCTTTTTCTAATCCCCTTTCGCTTCTGTGTCCACTTGCTGGCTACCTCGTGAATTTTCTCCCCCAACCGCAAGCGGCCTCCTTTTATAGACGTCAAAACGAGGCTCAGGGAGGGGTAGCCTCTCCCCCAGGCCCACCACTCGTCTTCCTTCCTTAGCCACACACCCTTGGTAAGAACTAGTAGATGAGGGTTCTCCCCTCACCTGTCTTTACAGCCCTCCTAACTCCTAGTCTCAGGAAAGAGCGCCCTTGGTGACCTTGCCCTTGTCGAATAGGGCTCGATTTTCGTTTAGTCCTCAATACAGTCGCCATTCTTTCTTTGCTCTAAACTCCACTCTCTATGAGTTTTGCCCCGCCCAGCAGGGCTTCTTCTTAATCCTGCAGGTCCCTCGAAAAGACCCGCTCCCGCAGAGTGTAACCCCGGGGAAGGCTTAGCCGGGTCCCCATTTTCGACTCTGTTGGCAACCTGATTTCTGATTTCAATCCAGCCGTCCCACCCCTTCTTTAAGCCCCTCCCTTTTCTTCATAGCCTCAGATTCTGTTTCTGTGCCATTAGTCTGGCCCCTCCCTTTCCTGATTATTCAGAAAGCTCCGCCTTGTCATCATAGCCCAGTCCTGTCCCCCTAGCCCAGCTCGCCAGCATTTAGCCCCTCTTCTGCCCTTGACCCCATCCCTCCCTTTCCCCGCAGGCTCCTGCCACCGGCTCAGGATGGCTTCGAGGTGCTGGGCGCTGCAGAGTTGGAGGCTGTGCGCGAGGCCTTCGAGACGGGTGGCCTGGAGGCGGCGCTGTCATGGGTTCGGGCCGGCCTGGAGCGACTGGGCAGCGCGCGCCTGGACCTGGCCGTGGCCGGTAGGGCTGACGTGAGCCTTGTGCTGAACATGCTACTCGGGTTAGATCCTGACGACCCAGGTGCGGTGCCTGCTTCGGCGCCCGCGGAGCCCATGCCCTACCCGGCCCCAGAGCGCCCCAATGTGGTGCTCTGGACCGTGCCTCTGGGCTCCGCGGGCACTGCTGCCGCCCCCCACCCAACCCACTACGACGCTCTCATCCTCGTCACCCCTGGGGCCCCCACTGAGAAGGACTGGGCCCAAGTCCGGCCCTTGGTGCTACCAGATACGCCGCTGGTCTGCGTGCGAACAGACGGCGAGGGCGAGGATCCGGAGTCCCTGGACGAAGAGGAAAAGAGCAGCGAGAGCTTAGAGAACGCAGGCGGAGGGGGGTTTAAGAATGCACGCAGTGAGGGGAGGGAGAAACGTGGCCCTGGATCGCAGAAAGCAGGCAGTGGGGAAGGTTCAGAGGACGCAGGCAGCGAGAGTTTGCAGCCGGTTGGCGTCGGCGTGAAGAAACCGGGCAGCGGGGACTCAGAGCGCGCGGCCGCACTGAGCCCAGAAGATGAGACGTGGGAGGTGCTGGAGGAGGCGCCGCCGCCGGTGTTCCCGCTGCGGCCGGGCGGCCTCCCGGGGCTGTGCGAGTGGCTGCGGCGTGCGCTACCCCCGGCCCAGGCCGGGGCGCTGCTTCTGGCTCTGCCACCCGCGTCTCCCCGCGCGGCCCGGACCAAGGCTGCGGCGCTGCGGGCCGGGGCGTGGCGGCCGGCCCTGTTGGCTAGCCTGGCGGCGGCGGCGGCCCCGGTACCAGGGCTGGGCTGGGCCTGCGACGTGGCTCTCCTGCGAGGTCAGCTGGCCGAGTGGCGGCGGGCGCTGGGGCTCGAACCCGCGGCGCTGGCACGACGCGAGCGCGCGCTGGGCCTGGCGCCGGGGGAGCTGGCCGAGCGGACACGCTTCCCGGGTCCGGTGACGCGCGCCGAAGTGGAGGCGAGGCTGGGCTCGTGGGCGGGCGAGGGCACCGCCGGGGGCGCGGCGCTGGGCGCGCTCTCCTTCCTGTGGCCGGCGGGCGGCGCGGCGGCCACCGGGGGCCTGGGCTACCGCGCGGCGCACGGCGTCCTGCTGCAGGCGCTCGATGAGATGCGGGCCGACGCTGAAGCAGTGCTGGCACCGCAGGTGCCCGCGCAGTGAGGGGTGGGTTGAGGGCCGGGGCTTCCGGGGTGCCCCGTGTCCCGGCTGCTCGGCTTGGTCAGGGGTTGAGGACTGCAAGTTGCCGTAAGAGGGAGAGGGCGTGGTGATCCAGACTCTGGCATGCTAGTATGGGATGTCTGGGCTTGTGAGGTCACAGAGCGGGGGGCGGGGGGCGGGTGGGGTGGGGCGCGGGGGCCGCCACTCAGAATCCTGGGTGCTTGAAGGCGATGAGGGTTCTGACTACCGGTTGGAATGTGTGACTTCTCGTCACCAGGATTCCTGGGTCCTGAAGGGGAATAGAGTTCGGGGGACATGACTCCTGATTTCTCTGGGGGACCAGAGGGTGTGACCCTCAGACTCCTAGACTCCTGAACTCCTGAAGGGAGTTGAGGGTTTGGGACTCCTCCAAGGAGATATATCTTGGTCTCCAAAGAGTAGAAACTGGATCTATTAGGTGTCTAGTCCTCCAGGGGGAGAGGAGGTGGAAGCCCTGATTCCTGATGAAGGGGGTCTCCACCACACCGGGGACTCTAGCATGGAGGAGGGGGTCTGGGTTCCCCAGGGAGCTGGAATCCTTGGGCTTCTGAGCCACAAAGGGGTATAAGGTCTGGGTTTCTGCGGGGTGGGGGGATAGGCCTGCATATAAAGGGGGCTTTGAATTTTCATTGGGGGGAGGAAGGATCTCTGGAGTCTCAGAACTCCTATCTCCCAAGAGGGCTGTGGACCTTGATTCCTAATTCATGGGTGATGGAAGGTCTCCATCTAGAGGAGGGAATAGGGGGCTGTGTAAGAGAGCTGGAGACCTTTGGTTCCTCTTGGGGAATAGAGGGGTCTCTAAAAGTTGCTCCACCAGGGGCCTGGTGACCCAGATTTCTTTCCCAGTTGTTGTGGGGAGAATGGTACCACAAAAATGAGAGGAAATAAGCGCTCTGGGCATGGTGGGCTCTGGGGGGTAGCCAGGGACCAGGAATGAGGCCTTCTGGGTGTGGAAGGACAGAAACGCCTCCCTCAGAGGTATCTCCCCAAAGTCCCTAATGGGTCTGGACCCTGGCACCTAGCTGCCTTTGTCTGAGTTGGACTGGAAAGGGGTATGACAGTCCCCATGTTACAGGTGCTGAGCGACTACGGGGCTCTCTGGGGACTCTGTTCGTCTGTCCCTCTTTCCTTTAGGGGTTTCTATCTTTTTTTGGTCTTGGTCATTAAACCTTAACCCTTTCTGACCTTGGTATTATATACACCTGCCTTTTGGGAAAAGCAACCATATTGCTGCACTGATCCCAACGCTTCTGTGTTGGCTACCTCAGGTATCCCCGAGAGAGACACAGAGAATGCCACAGTGAGCAAGGGACCCACGGAGCAGCTGGGCAGGTGTTCCAGACCGTGGGAATGTGCCACAGTGAGGCAAAGGCAGAAACCACAGTGCCTGGAATGTTCTAGGCTGCCAGCTACAAGTAGAGGAGAAGCCACAGGTCACAGAACTCTTCAATGCCGAAAAACAGAAAGGGAGGATCTGAGAGGCCATCCAGCAGAATCCCTGTTATGTTAGATGGGGAGAGCAAAGCCCAGAGAGGGCAGGCTCTAGGCCCAACAGCACGCAGCAAGGCCCCTGCCTGTTCTTATTTCCTGCCCCCTCCCGTCCCCCCAATCAACCTGATCTTCCTTCTGATGCTTGAGTGGGCCACCTGGGATCCTGCCTCAGGACCTTTGCACTTTCTGTTATTTCTGCCTAGAATGCTCTGCTCCCAGATCTTCCCACGACTGGCTCCTTCTTGTCAATCAAGTCTCAGCTCAAGTGTCCCCTCAGAGAAGCCTTCCCTGACCTCTGTAACTGAAGTAGCTCACACCCCCACCCCTATTATTTGTCTTGGCCGGTTATTTTTCCTTGTAGCAATTATTACTGTAGAAAATTACCTTATTTATTTATTTACCTATCTATTGGCTATTATCCCCATACCTGTCCTGTGCTCTGCTGTACCCCCAGCACGTAGAATAGTGCTTGACATACAGAAGGTCCTTAGTAAATATTTAATTCATTAATCAGTGGCAGAATTGGGGCTGGAATTTAGGTCATCAGCCTCTTGCCACAAGACGGGGAAAAGGTGTGAGATGGGGGAGAAACAAGTATCTCATGGGAGAGGAAGCTCCTGTCTGAGGTCGGGGGACCTGGGAAGCAAACACAGCTTTGCCACTGTCACTCCAGGTGACTTGGGCCAGTGCCTTTCTTTGCTTTTTCCCACCTGTGAAATGAAAGGGCTGGACAAGAACAATAAACACTTCCGAGATCCTGTTTCCTTGGACAGCTGAAGGCAAGGGTGACCAATCTGAGGGGCGGTTCCACCATGTCTACCTTGAACTCCTACCACCGGCACAATCTGTCCCATCAAAGTTGAGATGGCCAAGATGGGGATAAAGCATTTGGCTCTATACTGAATGGCTCCAAGCATCGTCCTCAAAGCTCTTCTGGCCTTAGGAGAATGTCCCTCATCCGTATCTGTAATACCCAGCACAACACTGTCCCCTCCTCAAGTCCAGCGTTCAAGCACCTGCATTAAGCCTGCCTGCCGCGTGCAGAAGCAGGAGACGCGCAGAGCAGCGCTGTCCAATAGAAACAGGATGTGAGCCACACGGGTCGTTTCACATTTTCTAGTAGCCACGTTAAAAAAGGAAAAGGAAACAGGTGAAACTAATTCTAGTATGTTTTACCTCAGTATATCCAAAATATTATCATTTCAGCATGTAATCAGTACAGGAAACTACTAATGAGATATTTCACATTCTTTTGATGCTAAGTCTTTGAAACCTGCTGTGTATTTCTCACAGCACATCTCAATTCAGATGATGGATTTTCATCAGAAATATCTGACCTCAATTTAGATTTCAGAAAACTCATATTTGGAGAAGTCAATTCATATACCCAAGTTGTCCTAATTATATTGGATAGTTTTCCGGTAACTGAGATGAGTAGCAATTTTTTAATTAATCAGAAGTAACTAAAATGTAAACTTCAGTTTCCCCGTTGCACCAGGCACACGTGGTGAGTAGCCACTGTATTAGACAGCACTGCCCTAGAACGCTTCCCATTATCAAAGAGAACTCTGTGCATGCTGCTCTAGGGTCAGACAGCCCTTTGACTGACCATGGGGGTGACCTTGGGCAAGTCACTCAGCAAATGGCATCTACCTCACAGGGTTATGGTGAGAATTCAGTGTATGCACGTATGTGCATGCATTCTGTCTCGTGCACAGCAACGAACTTGCAGCCCCTCCTGGAAGCTGGCACACTGGGAGCCCGAACGTTAGCCTCACCCCCATGCCTTTGCTCGGAGTGCCCTCCTCTCTTCGTGCTGCTTTGCCACCATCTCTAACTTGGTCCCGTCTGACATCTCTGCTCTCTACGTGCCTCTGTTCCAAATTCCCTCTTCCCTCATGCCAATGGGAATCATGCCTGAGATCAAACCTGAGAAAGCAAGACCCAGTTTTGTTTCCGCGTGTCGCTGTCCGTCGTGGAGTGTGCTGATTGTGTTTATGTAGTTGTATATTGGCACTCTTGGGTGTCACGACTATCTTTTAGAGTGGTTGCCTTTTAAATCATGACTTTTAAAGGGATTGAATTTTAGGCTCTGTAGAGGCAGCAAGTTGCTGGTGAGGCATCTGTCTCTGGGAGCATCCAAGCAGAAAAGACTAAGGCTCCCTTTTGGATGACTGCCATCAGGGTGTGTCTGCAAGGCACCTGCAGGCTGGCAGGCCCTTGAAGGCAGAAATTCAAGGAAAAGTATGGTGAATCTTGGCGTTGCCATCGCCAGAAGCAGAAGAGGCACAAAAGCCTCATTACCTTAGCTGAGTTTCATACTTGTCTGCATAATGATGGAGAGACGTGTATCCACTGAGGTAGGAAACCATGAAGGCAGGTGAATCAAGGGTGGGTTGGCCTGTGGTGCTTTTTGGAGGAGTGAATAAAAAAGTAGAAATTCCATTGTGTGTCTGTTCTTTCGGGGTTTAAAGGGAAAAAAAGATGCTTGGGATTTTGACTGGAGCTGGAAGCCTAGACTCCTGGGTCCCTGGAGAGGAGGGACAGTGGGGGTGTGTGCAGGGTAGAATCCCTTGGGCTGGAATTGAGAGGCTTTGAGTTTTGCCACCCTGGAGCGGCTGGAGCGGACTATTAATTGTTTGCACCTTGGGGGCTGTGATGGTAAACGTCTTAGCTCCGGAACCAGCTTGGCCCATTAATGCCCCCAGTCTGTTCAACTTCTCTGCAGCCCTGCCCTTGGTTTGTCCCTTCTCATCCTGACTCTAGACCTGGTCATGGGATCTGCTTGGCTACTGAGACAACAGCAAAAATGATGGGCAGAGGCTTGAAAAGTGCTCATGCATTGGGACTTCCTCTCTTGCTACCCGGGGGACCCCTGTCACTGCCACCACATCAAGAAGTCCAGGCTAGGGAATTCCCTGGTTGTGCAGTGGTTAGGACTCGGCGCTTTCATTTCCGGGGCACGGGTTCCATTCCCGGCTGGGGAACTAAGATCCCGCAAACCCCACAGTGTGGCCAAAAAAAAAAAAAAGTCCAGGCTAACCTGCTGGTGATAAGAGACATGTGGCCCAGTCAGCCCTGACACCCCAATCAGTGTCAACCCTCTGAAAGACAGCTGCCTAGCTGACCAGTAGCTGAACCCAGCAGACAGCAGAAGAACCATCACCCAGCTGATCCCAGACCACATTGCCAACCAATTATTCTAAGCATCTGAGGTTTGGAGGGGCTTGTTACGTAGCAAAGGATAACTGATACAGGCTTGTCCGCTCTCTCTGTGATGTGGTCTCTTTCTCCCCTCAATGTGACCCAATGACTAAAATCTTAAACTCTGCCACCTTTTAGCTGCTACGACCACCAATGTGACATTCCTTCTCTGAGCCTCAGATTCTTCTGAAAACAGGGATGAGAATAATAGCGCCTATCACGTGGAGTAGTTGTGAAGACAAAATGAGAACCAGCCCCAAAGGTCATGGTGGCCATTCGTGCTGGTTATGAAATGTGTCTGGCCAGGCGGGGGCTCAGGTGGGGCATTTGGGGCCCGGACTGTGCTTCCTCCTCCTCTCCCGGTGGGGTTTGGTAGGGTCATGTGACCAGCTCCACCCAGTGAATTGTGTCAAGTCATTTCTGGGTGGGCAGCGTTTAATCATCCATGTGAAACCTTCCTGGGCTCTCTCCTGTGCACAGAAATCGGCATTAAGTTGGTGACTGCTCCACGATTATGATGAGCAGAATGCCCTGTGGATGGTGCTAGACATGGAAGGTCAAGGATAAATCAACCTTTTTTTTTTTTTTTAAAGATTTTTTGGATGTGGACCATTTTTAAAGTCTTTATTGAATTTGTTACAATATTGCTTCTGTTTTATGTTTTGGTTTTTTGGCTGCGAGGCATGTGGGATCTTAGTTCCCCGACCAGGGATCGAACCTGCACCCCCTGCACTGGAAGGCAAAGTCTTAACCACTGGACCACCAGGGAAGTCCCTTAAATCAACCTTTTGTGAATGGGTACTTCTTCAGCAAATACCACTCCTCTCCCTCCCACTGGAGGGGGAGTATACTTCCCTGCTCCACTGCTGTTGGCTTTGACCATATGATTTACTTTACTCCATGGAACATTAGCACCCCCAACCTCAGCCGAGGCCTTTGGTGCACTTGGTTTTTGTGCCCCCGTGATCTGCCATGAGAAAGACATTAGCCAGGGAGCCGCTGATCCCAGAAGACTGTGAAGTGCCATGGAGGAGAACTTGAATCCCCCTCCCAAACGGGACCCAAACCCATCAAAGCACAGCCAGAAGGAGAGCTGCTCCAGCCACCTACAAACCCTTAGAAAGAAGAATGATTGTTGTTACAATCTCAGCTTGGGGATGGTTGGTTACACAAGCATTGCTACAGCATGAATCGACTGATATAACTTTGTTGCTTTAAACCACTGAGATTAGGGACTTGTTTGTTACTGTAGCATAATCGATTCTGTCCTGACTGATGCCAGGGTCTAGCACCTGCCAACTAATGGCCACTCAGTAAGTGGCAGCTATTAGGATGATAACTATTTGGCCAGACACATTGTCTCCAGAACCAACATTGTCTTAAAGGTGCCGGGCACTGCACTAAGTGCTTTTTTAGTTTTCTTTCATTTGACTCTTAAGACAGCCCTTTGAGGTTATGGCTATCAATAGCCACAGTTTACAAACGTGAAAACTGAGGCAAAAGAGGGAGAGGTTAACCAGGAGAGGTGAGCATGGACTCTGGAGTCTGATCTTCCCTAGCTGTTTGACCCAAGCCAAGTGACACCGCAACCTGTGCCTCAGTTTGTTCCTCTGTGAAATGGGGACAATACTTTCAACCTCACGGAGTTGTGACTATGCAATGAGGTACCGCAGGAAAACACTTAGCATGGGGACCCAGCAGGGAGTAATCCCTTAACAGAAGGTAGGGTCTTCCCTCTCTTCCTTCCAAAGAGGGGGTTCCCAAAGGTTGAGACCCCTGCTTTTTGCATCCCACCTCCCTGAAATGCATCACGTCACAAGGACTCAGGCTTGTTCTGTTAAGTTGTTTAATAATATATTGGCACATGGGAAGCTGTAGCTGAGAACAAATCAAGACCAAACGTGGCATACGCCTCGGTTCTTCACTTAGCCTTGCCAGAAGGCTGGGGGCCTGGAAGACAGTTGGCCTGGGTGATGGTGTAGGTACGAGAGGCCGCGGGCACCAGGGTCCCAGGTTTGGTGTGGCAGGCATTCTCTGTAGCACAGCCCCGAGTAGCAAATATGACACCTGTTGGGGGAGGGATTTCAGCCTGGAGTCAGGACTTCCAACCCCTCCCTCCTCATGACCCGGGGTCATGCCCCTGCCACCTCCTCACCCAGTTCTCTGGACCCACTCTCTCCCCTAGAATCTGGAAGTATGAGCCTCCAGTTCTGGGAACCTCCCTGTCCCCTCCCCCAGAAATCTAGGTGCCCCTCACCAGTTTGCACTTTGCCAGCGCAGGTGATACAGTGGCTTTCCTGGCCAACACAGAGTACTTTCTTAGTTGAAGAGCATGTTTCCTTGAAGTGGGTGATGCAGGTAGGGCACTGGAGGCCATTCTCCGTACGATTGTTCTCAGGAGCTGGGGAGGAGGGTGGAGTGTAAGGTGTAAGGGACGTTAAACCCTTTCCCAACCTCACAGCAACCCTGGGGACACCGGTTGCTAATGGACACTGCATTTTACAGGCGAGGACCTGAGGCTCAGAGCAAGGAGGATGTTTGCCAAAGGTTACAGCGCGGGTCAGTGGCGGGTGCTCACAGCAGGCTCTCAGGCGGCGCAGGAAGGGACTCCGGTTGTGGGGCTGCGCTGGTCCTTACCGGGCAGGGGGTCGTGGTTGCAGGCGTCGCTCTGACAGCAGCGTGTGTTGGACACCATGTAGTTCTCAGGGTCCATGGTGATGGAGACAAATCCTGAGCTGCAGGCGCTGGATTTCATGCACCCCTTATAGGTGTTCAGCGACTGGTGGCCCTCTGCAGGATGGCGAGGGAGGGGAGGGCTCAGGGGCCCTGGCCTGGACCCTGGCTTCCAGGTCTCTCCCAACCTTACAGCTGCCCCAGCCCGCTGCTGTCTAGGGAGGTCTCTTCCAGCCCCCCAGAGTCATACCCCCTTATCTGCCTGGGACATGGTCTGGACTGTTTATTAGGTCCGCTCCACCCCACCCCCTCCAGGCTTTGGTGGTCTCTTGCAGTTCCCATCGGCAAGCCCTGGTGCCTGCCTCAGTGGTCCCTTCCACCCCACGCCACCCCACTGCCATCCTCTAAGGGTCACACCTGCAGTGGTCTTTTTCAGGCCGCCTATGGCTATCTCCATGGCGGTGTGAAATGGTCTCTTCCAGCCTTTCGCCCTCCCCTGACCCTTGGAATCCCTTCCACCAGATACTGGAATGCCACCCTCGCCCCCCCGCACCCTGTAACACCCATATCCTTCTCTGTCTAACGTGGTCTCTTCCAGATTTCCCCAGGGTCACTCCCCAGACCTCCCACCGATGGTCTCTTGCTGCCCTCCTTGGCTACTCTCAGGTCTTGCCTGAAGTGGTCTCGTCCAGCCTCCACAGCCTTCCCCCTCCCCCTCCCCACAGTACGGTGGTCTCTTCCAGCCCTAGGGTTTCCCCTCTTTACCCCACAGAAAGGTGTTTTTTTCCCCAACTTCCTCCTGCGGTCCCAGGGTCCCATCTCCCTCCCATATACTCCTGGGTGGCCTCTGCAAGACTTTCAGGTCCTTCCCCCACCTGCCCACTCTTGCTAGGTGAGTAGGGCAGCGTGCAATCTTCTATCCCACTTACCTTACACACACCCTCCGGTCGGAATGGTTCCTTCCTACACTCAACGTTGGCCTTACCTCCCGTCACATCCTTCCTTCTCCAGTCTCACGCCGCGCCCCACCATCTTCCTTTAACTAAGGGTTTCTGGGTCTCTTTCAGCTTTGAATGAACACCCCACCCCCCGTGGTTTCTTCCTTTGCTCCCCTTCTCCCCCATCCTCCCTCAGGCCTGGGAGAGTCCCTTCCATTTAAGTCTTGCCTCTCCTCTCCCACTTTACTCATATGTCTCCCCATTGCCGCAGCTCCACTTCTTTGTGATAATTTGCTCCATGCTTCAGGATTATCTTCCCTCTCCTGTCTGTTCTTTTATATCTTTCCCTCTACCCCAATATCATCTCTCCTCTTCTTGTCAGGAATGGTCTCTTCCAACCCGCATCCCTAGGGGATCCCTCCCACCCCAAATGGTCAACCTGGTCACATTCCTTCCAACCCACCCCAGCCCCTTCCTTCTCCTCTACACGCCCCCCTCCACCTCTTGCATATTAGGTTTTCCCCCTCTCGCGATTTCTCTCTTCCCCCTTGTCCTTTCCTTCCCTAATCCCCTCCTGCCTAAGGAAGTCTCTATATCTGCCCCCCCACCCCCACCCCATCAACTCTTTGGAGTCTAATTTTCAGAAATCCCTGACAACAGTGGTTTCTGTCATTCCATCGGATTCTCCTCCCTCCGTCCACCTCGAGATTGCCTTTCCCTCTTTCCTGCCTGCTCACCACTGGAAGGTTCCTCCCCGCGCGTGCTGGTATCTGCTACCCCGAAAGCACAGCCCCCTCCCCAGGATCTGACGCCACGCCCTGAGCTCTTACTCCTGTTGGTGTGAGCCACGATGACCACGCAGGAGTCCTGGTCGGGGTCACAAGTTTGTACATTTCCACTGCACATGGGTCCGGAGCCTGTACACACCTCACAGCTTAGTGGGTACCCTGCAGTGTAGAGAGCAGGGCTCTAGTCAAGGGTGGTGTGGTCTGCGGACCAAGACTTCGGACGGAGTCCAGAGGGGGATGGGGGGCGGTCTGAGGGAGGAGGGAAAGGTATCTCCCTGATTGTTCTTGGACGGGGCATTGGCGGCTGTCCAGGGAACTGTCAGAAGCTCCGGCAGAGACGCGGTGGTGTTCCAGCAAAGCCGCTTTCCGGGGTGCAAAGCGACTCCACCAGGGAGCAAGTTTACCTAATTACAAGGCTGGGGACTTTAGGGTCCTCTGAGAAAGTCTGGGGACAGGGAGGGGTCCTGGTGAAGGTTTCCATGGACTTTTGTGAAGCTTCAGGTCGAGCTGGTTCTCGGAAGTGAGATCCTCTTCCTTGTAGGTACCACGCGTAGGTCTTGTAGATACCACGCGTAGGTCTTGTAGACAGTAGGAGCCCAGGCAGGGGTACCTGAGGCTGGGATCTGCATCCCAGGTCAAGAAGGGAGAGCACGGACCAGGAGGGCAAGCGCATGGACCCCTTGGTACTGAAAGAGGAGGCAAATGGGGGCCCAGACACTGGGCAACTGCATCCTGGGGAAGGTGGGGCTTGCCTGAATTCCTGCATCTAGGGGAGTACACCAGGGGTCTGAACTCCCTAGAGTTCTGGGAGAAAGAAAATCTCTCCCCCGCCCCATCATTTTTTAAAAAAAAATTTCCCTTTCTAATCATACTCTGATTTTCTAGAATTCAGACGTCTTTTTTTTTTTTTTTTTTTGGCCGAGCTGCATGGCATGCGGAATCTTAGTTCCCCAACCAGGAGTCGAACCCCCGCCCCCTGCAGTGGAAGCACAGAGTCTTAACAACTGGACCGCCAGGGAAGTCCCCAGATGGCTTATTTTGAGACCTTGCCTGGGGGACAGGGGATTCAAAGCCCATCAAATCCCCTTCTTTCTCAGGGATTCACACACACAAGTTTCTGAGCTATTCTTCCCTTGGGGCCCCAGTCTTTCTGTCCTTTACCCTCTGCCTTTGCCATGAATCTGAATTCCCAGGACACCTCCTCTTTCCCCCTCCCCCCTGAAGGACCTTGCTGAATGCCCCTCTCATATAGTCCTCTTTCCGAAGGTCCCAGGATTCCAGGCCCCTAGTCACTTACCCAGACCCAGGAGGGTGCAGAGCAGCACGGAAGCCAGCAGGAAGGTCTGGGATTTCGTGGAAAGCCTCATGATGGATGAGTGAGTGAACCTGCAGTCCCAGGTCCCCAGCTCTTCTTATAGGAAGCTGAGGAGGGGTGGGTCTGGACCCACCCTACCCCTAGGGTGAGAAAGAAGTGACGTAAGATCTGGGGGCAGGTCTCTGTAGCTCTGGGGTGGGGAGGCAGAACCAGAATCTGAATGCGACATGGGCATCTTGTGCCCAGTCCCCTCCTCCACGGGGACCCCAGGAGTCTGAACTTCCAGCCCTCTCTTCCGTCAGGACCCAGAAGATCACTTCCCTATTTTCTCACATTCCCACCCCACCCCCCACCCCCACCCCCCGCTTTTCTTTTTTTTCTGACCTGAGGCCCAAGATCATAATCTCAGAATCGGGTCATTTGATTCCCTGCAGGGTAGGGCGGCTGCTAGGACTGAGATACCCTTCTTTCTCTTCCCAAGGAGGTGCCCAGCGTGGGTGGGGCCCTACCTGGGAGCGTCCAGCATGTTCTGTAGGGGCACGCTTGGTTCATACTCACTTTTCCGTGTTTGGGTTGTCTCCAGCTCCGACCCCACCCCAAGATGCCCTTCTGGGTCTCTCGGGGACGGAACAGAGGGGTGCTTGTCACCGGGCAGGGGTGGGCATGGTACGAGACAGATGCCCATAGGTCACATTGGAAAACTGAGGCATGGTTGGAAGCACTCAAGGCTGGATGTGTGTTTGGGCACATGCATTGTGTTTTATTTAGGTTCTTTACCCACTCTCTCTGCCACAGGCATAAGCTTGAGAGATCAGAGATTGTGTGCGCGTGCGTGTGTGTGTGTGTGTGTGTGTGTGTGTGTTGGTGGCAGGCATGGGGAGGGTAGCCAGCAACCGGTGGAGGGGATCCTGTTGCGGTAGGCTCCAGGCTCCCTGCAAAAATCCACTCAGATTTGCTGGCCTCTTGCTTTCCAGGCTTCAGTTGGGGTGGTGAGGATGGCGAATTTCTTCTGGGGACCAGTCCTGGAGGCCACGCCGGTCGCTAGGTGCCCGGAAGACCTAGTGTGAAAGTCACCGGGAGGGGGGGCTAGAGAGCGGTTTGGCCAGAGGGAGGCGGGAGAAGCTCGTTACTAGGCAACTCAGCCCCTCTCGCCTCTCTCGGGAGAGACGCACTGGGCTTGCGCAGTGTTGACGCGACCTCCGGCGCGCCGCTGTTTGAAAGGCCCGAGCCTCGTGCGCTTGCGCAGTTAAGCCCGCGCAGGGCGCCCCAGCTGTCTGCACCCTAAACTCAGACCCTCCAGCATCTTCTTGGTCAGGCGAAGCCCACGACGTTGACATGCCGGAGATCCGCCTCCGCCATGTGGTATCCTGCAGTAGCCAGGACTCGGTGAGGGACTGGCGTGGAGGAGGTTGGAAGAAGTAAAGGAATTCTTGAGGGGACTCTAGGAGAACTTTTGGAGCCCAAAAGGGGTTGAACAATGATCAGTTTCCGGGCTGCGAAGAAAAAAGAACTTTATTTGGGGTTTTAGGAACTGATATTAGAGAGACACAGATTTCCGTAAAACCGAAAGTGTGTTGGGAGAGAGAGTCAGGGGCTTATGAGGACAAAGGTCACCAGGCGGTTAAAGTTGTCTAGAGAGAATTGTAATTGCCCCTGATACAAGAAATATTTGGCTTTAAAGAATAGGGTGTCATGAGTTACTTTAGGGTAAAGGCCCCATAAATAGGCCGTCATGAGTTACTTTACGGTAAGTGTCCGATAAGTATCTCGAGTTTCTGGTAGATGTCCTGGATGTCTGTGTTGAATGCAATAAGTGGTCAAAAGGTCACATTCCATCCAGGCTGAGACCTGCGTGGTCCCAATTCCTCGGTGGCCACCCAGCTCCATTTTAGAGAGCCCTTTTAGCAATACCGACTTCATTTTGATTTTCCTTTCATAAAAGGGACTCTGTGGAATCCAAAGGAGGGTCCTGGGAGAATTTCTCAGAGGCCATAAGGGAATTCTAGAGAGATGTGGAATAGAGGAACTTTCAGAGAGAAAAGGAGGGATAGGGGAGCTTCCTTGGAAGGCCCAGGGGTGAATTTCCAGGGGAAAATGCTGTAGGGGACTCAAGGCAGAGTGTGTGGGGATTAATAGGGAAACTTAAATCTGGGGGATCTCAATGGAATAATCTGAGAGCTGGGGACCTAGCTGTCATCTCTGTACCCTAACTTGCCCTTTCCCACTCTTCTTTCCAGACCTACTGTGCAGAAAACCTTCTCAAGGCAGACACTTACCGAAAGTGGCGCGCAGCCAAGGCAGGCGAGAAGACCATCTCTGTGGTGCTCCAGGTGATTCTGACCTCCCCCCATCTCCTTAATAGGAGTCTGGAGTTAACTGGCAGTGAGTTGAGGCACTTTCCCTTTGGGCCTCAGCTTCCTCACCTGGAAAATGAGCAGTGTGATCCCTGTGCCCCTTAGCAGGGGAGAAAGGTGATCCAGGCACTAGGCCAGGGGTGAATCAGTGTGTGGCCCAGGTAGGTTGCTGCTACTTTCGGGGCCTCAATTTTCTCAGCTGGAACAGAGTGAATTATTGCCATGTATCCCGCCTTCTAAAGCCTCTGGGCTCAGGGCTGGAAGTTGTCTCATTATCATCTAAGCCAATCAACCTCATTTTATTTTTTTATTTTAAAAAATATTTATTTATTTGGCTGCGCTGGTCTTAGTTGTGGCATGCGGGATCTAGTTCCCTGACCAGGGATCCAACCCGGGCTCTGCGTTGGGAGTGTGGAGTCTTAACCACTGGACCACCAGGGAAGTCCACAGTCAACCTCATTTTAAAGATGAGGAAACTGGGGCATAGGGCAGGGCGAAGTGAAGTGGCCAGCCTAAGCTACCATGTCTGGAATGCTGAGCGCTTTGGTACATTCTCTGTGAAGTTGGAGGGAGGCAAAGAGGAAAGGGTAGTTTGACCCAAGATGGTTACAGAATTCCAAACAGGCTGTTCCTCTCCGGCATAAGAAGCTGGTGGGAGAAGCGAGCTAGGTGTGTTGCCAAGCATATGCTCTTTGCCTGGTGCCGCCGGCCTGGGTGTTTTACCTGTGTGACCCGACTCTTCATGGAGTTGGATAATGTAGGGGCTGTTATCACCACTAATAAATGGCGGTGCTAAGACCTGAACCTACTGTGAGTGTTCTTAGCCACTTTGTCCTGCTGCTCTGTGTTCATACCTTGGCTTTCTTGATTTTGGCCACATTCCTCCCTTCTGAATGTAGGGGGTGTTTGGGGAGGGATGTTGGGGGCAACGCTTACCCGATTGTGTTAAAACCTATTATTGTCTCTCTCTTGCCCAGTGGTTCTGAAAAAGTTTTGGTTCACAGAACCTTTTGAGAATTAGGGAGAATCTGAGAATTCTCTTCCCAGGAAAAATACACAGACCCACAAGATTTTCTGAATGATTTTAGGAATTTAAATATCTCTTAGGTCCCTAACATAGTAAGAATAATGAGAGCTAACATTTATTCAACATTACAGCTGCCTGGGAATTCCCTGGTGGTCCAGTGGTTAGGACTCCATGCTCCGAGGGCCCGGGTTCAATCCCTGGTCAGGGAACTAAAAGGAAAAAAAATTACAACTGCCGGTCACCATTCTAAACACCTCACATGGGTTAATTCATTGAATCCTCATAAAAACCCCATGACCTCGAGTCCTTTATTATCCCCTTTTACAAGGAAGAAACTAGTCCCAGAGAGGTTATACAAACTTGCCTAGAGCCAATGTTTTTTTTAAGTTAGTCTTGGGACATGGATTTAAGACCCCACATGTCCCTGTTACTCACCCTGTGACCTCAGGCAAATGGTTTCTTTTCTCTGAACCTGTTTTCTCATCTGCCCATTGGGAATAATGTGATCTGAGCCCAGGGTTGCTGTGAAAATCCGGTGATGTAATGTTTGCAAAAGTGCCCTGTCAGCAGGCAGGTGTTTGTGTAAAGGGAGGGATTCATGTGTTAATTACTGGGCGCTGATTCTGCTGGGCTCTCTGGTCAGGAGATGATCAGGAACATCCCATTTGGGTCTGCACCCCGGTTGCACTGGGAACAAGAAGAGACAGGATATGGGGAGCGAGGGAGCCAGACAAGCCACAGGATTCTCCGCTCTGGGAGACCAAAGGGGATATTGCACCTGTCACCAAAGTGGGAAACCTCGACAAGGGGCAGCTTGAGAAGGTGACACATTGGTTGGGATGTCCGGGTCTGCTATGACTTTGGGACATCCAGGGGACAGCTAGCGATTGGACATGGAGCTGGAGATAGGGCTGTAGGAGTTGTCAGCACAGGGACAGGCCCTGGAGACTTGGGAGTGGATGGATTCATTTGTTCATTCATTCATAGAAGCGCCTTGTGTAGGCCCAGCACTGTTGTAGGTACTGGGGCATAGTGCAGGGGACACCACAAGACAAACGTACGTCAGTCCTGTGGAGATTTTACATTGGCAAGGAAGGACTGACCGATTAATAAGTAAAACGTACGTGTGTCAGGTGATGAATGCCTAGGGAGGAAATTACATGGTTAAGAGAAGTGAGGAGGGACTTCCCTGGTGGCACAGTGGTTAAGACTGCGCTCCCACTGCAGGGGGCTGGGGTTCGATCCCTGGTCAGGGAACTAGATCTCACATGCGTGCCGTGACTAAGAGTTCGCATGCCACAGCTAAGGAGCCCGCGGGCCACAACTAAGGAGCTGGCGAGCTGCAAGTAAGGAGCCCGCCTACTGCAACTAAGACCCAGCGCAACCAAATAAATAAATAAATATTAAAAAAAGAAAAAAGAGGAATGAGAAATGCCTCCAGTGGAAGATGAGGCAGTGGCAAGAGGTTTTTTTCTAAATAGGGGGTTAGGGAAGGCCTTCCTGAGTTATGCAGGTACCTGGGAAAGAAACAGAGTCCAAGGCAGGCTGGCGCCTGGTAGGCCAGTGCCTTGCTGGTACCTGGCTGGTGTCTGGCGGGCTGGAGGGACAGCAGCAAGCCCTGTGTGTGGGTGGAGTGGAGTTGACAGGGGAGAGGGGTAGGTGCTGATAGGGTGAGGGTAGAGGACCCCTAACCTACGTAAGGCCTAAAAGCCATTGTAAGGATTTAAGCATTTGCTCTGCATGAGATGGGAGCCGTGGAAGGCCTCTGAGCAGAGGAGGAACAGAACGTGACTTAGGTTCTCACAGAATCTTTTACTGATTGATTGATTG
The DNA here is from genome assembly GCF_059928025.1 of Delphinapterus leucas. NCBI lineage: Eukaryota > Metazoa > Chordata > Mammalia > Artiodactyla > Monodontidae > Delphinapterus > Delphinapterus leucas. The sequence goes on from NC_143148.1 coordinate 11,354,205, forward strand.
ATTGATTGATTGGCTGTGTTGGGTCTTCGTTGCTGCATGCGGGCTTTCTCTAGTTGTGGGGAGCGGGGGCTACTCTTCATTGCAGCGCGAGGGCTTCTTATTGCAGTGGCTTCTCTCTTTGCAGAGCACGGGCTCTAGGCGCACGGGCTTCAGTAGTTGTGGCTTGCGGGCTCAGTAGTTGTGGCTCGCGGGCTTAGTTGCTCCGCGGCATGTGGGACCTTCCCGGCCCAGGGCTCGAACCCGTGTCCCCTGCATTGGCAGGTGGATTCTTAACCACTGCGCCACCAGGGAAGCCCCCTCTCCCAGAATCTTCTGTGAGGTCTCCAGGTTGAGAATAAACTGCAGGGGAAAAGTGCTGGAGCAGGCAGCACTGTCACAGCGGTTGTCGATTTATTTCGCGTTGGAGACCCTTCGGAAAATCTGATGGCGTTTGCCAGTTGGCAGCGTGCAGGGTGACTCCAGGCTCACCGAGTGCTAATTTCGGTTCTTTTCAAGCAAGTGATGAGAGGAAACTTCAGGACACCAAGACACGTAGATTGATCTGTGGATTTTCCTACTACTGTGTATTTTTTTCCCCTCAAATAGCATCTCACAATATCTCTGTATTACCATGTGGGGTTCAGCCCTCTGCTCGTGGTGACAGCCCCACACGCCTTTTTCGTTTGCGGTGTCCGAAAGAGGCTCTATCGCCAACCCATCACCTGCTCCCAGGAGGGCAGTTCCAGCCTCTTTACTAACCGCTCCTGGGCTGGTGGGAGTGGCTGAGACGCAGCCCAGGTGTAACTCCTCCCATCCCCCCGGATGCTGAGGTGTGTTCTTTAGAAAAAATGTTCAGTAGCAAGGTGGACACGTTCTGTTTCTGTTTTTCAGTGGTTTTCTCATCACCCAGTTTGCCATTGTGATGTTTTAAAATTTTTTACCTTCTTTTGACATGACACGTGCGTACAGCAAAGCATGCAGTCCAGTGAATCGTCACGAACTGCAGCCCGTGTACTGCCAACCAGATCAAGGAACAGAACACACCCCCTCCCACGCCCCCTTGTGCTCCTTCCTGTCACTGCTCCCCCGCAAGGGTAACCATGGCATAGATTTTTAACAGCATTGATTAGCTTTGGCTGGCTTTGAATTGTTCATAAATGGAATCACAGGGTATATAGTACTTTCACCTCTGGCTGCTCTTTTCTTTCCCAGCATTGTTTGTTAGTTTCATTTTGTTAGTTTCATCCTCCTTGCTGGGTGCGGCTGGTAGTATTCCATTGTTGGAGATAACCACTGAGATTTTATTAACTTATCAAATGGGTGTTATATGCGTATGGTGGTTAACTCAAAAGGCACAAAAGGGAGGGTATACAGTGAAAAGGAAAACTCCTCCCCACCACCTGCTTCCATTCCCTACCCCCGCCCTCCCGATTTCTGCTGCCCAGGTCTTCCCTCCTGTGGCAACCAGTGTGAGCCGTTTCTCATATTACCCCCCCGGGTCACTCTGTCCATGTACAAGCGTATATATTCACCCCTCCCGACCTTTTAAAAAGTACACTGTATGTAAACAGTCCTCTCCCTTGTTTTCTTCCAAGAAACTGTATCTTGGAGATCCATTGTCATGGCATCAAGTTCTACCTTATTCTCTTTAATGGTGCATCAAGATCTATCTTATTCTTTTTAACGGTGCATCAAGTTCTACCTTATTCTTTCATGGATGTGGAACAGTTTTTTTTGTTGTTGTTATATTGGAGTAGAGTTTATTAACAATGTTGTGTTAGTTTCAAGTGTACAGCAAAGTGATTCAGTTATACAAATACATGTATCTATTCTTTTTCAAATTCTTTTCCCATTCAGGTTATTACAGAGTATTGAGCAGAGTTTCCTGTGCTGTACAGTAGGTCCTTGTTGGTTATCTATTTTAAATATAGCAGTGTGTACATGTCAATCCCAAACTCCCAGTCTGTGCCTCCTCCCAGCCCCTCCCCCTGGTAACCATAAGTTCGTTCTCTAAGTCTGTGAGTCTCTTTCTGTTTTGTAGGTAAGTTCGTTTGTATCTTTTTTTTTCTTTTTTTCTTTTTTTTATAGACTCGGCATATAAGCAATAAAATATGATGTTTGTCTTGGAACAGTTTTTTTAATAAGATATCTCTGGGACTTTGCAAACCTTCCATGTCTCATTTCTTCCACTGTCGTGAATTCTGTCTTCCTGGGAAAGGCGCACACGAACCCGGGCCACAGATGACTCACCCTGTGCTTAAGCCTTTCTCCTCACAGCTGATACTTACTGAGCACTCACGTCTTTTTTCTTGAGGTAAAATTCACGTAATGTAAAGGTCTTAACCATTTAAAGTGTACAGTTCAGGGTTTTTTAGAATATTGACCATGTTCTGCCTTCATTCCTGCTGTCTAATCCAGAACATTTTCATCACCCCAAAAAGAAATGGAAAACCATTAAGCGATCACTCCCTATTCCCCTTTCCCCAGGTTGCTGCTGGCAACCACCAATGTACTTTTGTTAAAATAGGGAATTCAGTTATTTTATTTTTTTTCACTCAAGTGAATTTACTGAATTAATCTGCATTTAACACTGCTGGTGTACATTTAAATCAACACTTGATATTAACCTTTTTAATATTTAAATCTTCAAGAAAAAATATATTACTATTTTAGTTTAAACTTTAAAAAAATTCATTTATTTATTTTTATTTGGTTGTGCTGGGGCTTAGTTGTGGCAGGCGGGCTCCTCAGTTGCAGCTCGCCAGCTCCCCATTTGCAGCATGTGGACTCCTTAGTTGAGGCCAGTGAGCTCCTTAGTTGTGGCTCGAGGGCTCCTTAGTTGCGGAGGCGGTCTCCTTAGTTGTGGCATGTGAACTCTTAGTTGTGGCATGCACACGTGATCTAGTTCCCTGACCAGGGATTAAACCCGGGCCCCCCGCATTGGGATCATGGAGTATGAACCACTGCGCAACCAGGAAGGTCCCTCCAGTTTTTTTAAATTGGAGTATAGTTGATTTATAATGTTGTGTTAGTTTTAGATTTTTTTTCAGATTCTCTTCCATTATAGGTTATTACAAAATATGAAGTATAGTTCCCTGTGCAATACAGTAGGTCCTTGTTGGTTCTCTACTTTATATATACTAGTGTGTATATGTATCACTGATATACTTTTTGTCTCTATGGATTTGTCTATACTGGACATTCATATAAATAAGACCATAGAATATGTGGCCTTTTGTCTGGCTCCTTTCACTTAGCATTAGGTTTTCGGGGTTCCTACATGTTGTAGCTTAGATCAGTGCTCCATTCCTTTTTACAGCTGAATACTGTTCCATTGTAGGGAATATCATACAGTGTGAATCCATTCATAAACTGATGGGCACTTAGGTTGTTTCCATGTTTTTATAAGAGATTTTTTATTTATCAAAAGAAAGACAGGGGAGTATATATGTGTGTTTAAAGTAGAAGTAGTCGTATATGAAATAAGAACCATTCATTAAAAAAATATATATATACATCCTACTAGATGGAGGGCCCCATACTTTAAATGTGGGAGAGGCAGAGTTTTTTTTCAGCCACGCCCCACGGCATGCAGGATCTCAGTTCCCCGACCAGGGATCGAACCCTTGCTCCCTGCAGTGGAAGCTCGGAGTCTGAACCACTGGGCCACCAGGGAATTCCCAAGCTGTTGAGTTTTTATGTCAAGGATTGAAACTGGGGAATTGGGAAGCAGTGTTGGCTTGTCGTCAGGCAGTTGGGTCTGAATTTCTCTTCCAGTCACTAGCTATGTGTGACATGTGAGCCATTTATTTACCTGCCTGAGCCTCAGTTTCCCCATCTGTGAAGCTGGGAGAGTTACAGACCCTTCCTTCCAAGGTGGTTGTGAGGATTCAGTGATGCCTGGCCCAGGAAGAGCTTAGCTAAGTGTGGTAGACAGAATAATGCCCCCAGTAGATATCCACATCCTAATCCCAGAACCTGTGAATATGTCCTTTACGTGGCAAAAGGGCCTTTGTGGATGTGATGAACTGAGTATCTTGAGATGATGAGATTGGCCTGGATGATTGGGGTGTGTGTGTGTGTGTGCAGCGTAATCACAAGGGTCCTTATAAGGGAAGGAGGGAGGCAGGAGAACCAGAGTCAGAGGAGATGTGAAGACAGAAGCAGAGGTTGGAGCAATGCCATTGCTGGCTCCAAAGATGGAGGAAGGCACCACAGCCGAGGAGTGCAGGGGCCTCTAGAAGCTGGAAACAAGACAAGGAAACGGGCTTCCCTGGTGGCGCAGTGGTTAAGAATCCCCCTGCCAATGCAGGGGACACGGGTTCGAGCCCTGGTCCTGGAAGATCCCGCATGCCATGGAGCAACTAAGCCTATGTGCCACAACTACTGAGTCCGCGAGCTTAGAGCCTGTGCTCTGCAGCAAGAGAAGCCACCGCAGTGAGAAGCCCGCGCACCGCAATGAAGATCCAATGCAGCCTAAAATAAATTAATTTTTTAAAAAAGCTTTAATAATAAAAAAAAAAAAGACGAAACGATTCTCCCCCAGAACTTCTAGAAGGAATGCAGCCCTGCTGACACCTTTATTTTAGCCCAGCCAGGCTGCCTGGGCGCCAGCTGTGTGACCTCAGGGAAGTGACACAACCGCTTCCTGCCTCCATTTGCTAACGTGTGAAATAGAGATAATAACAGCTCCTGTCTCTCTCGAAGAGCTGTGGGGCGGAGAGAAGATACAGCTATTATGGGTCTGCCACATCTGAGCACTTAGATGTCCGCTGCAATGGCTGTGGGTTGCGGCGGTTAGTATGTGTCATCTAGACTCCCCTCGGAAGGAGGACTGTTATGATGACCCTCCCCTTTCACTTGTGAGGAAACTGCAGCTCAGAGAGGTTATATGCCACCCAGGGCTGCACCGCTTGGAAGTGGCAGGGCTGGATTTGAAGTCAGGCTGACCTCCCCACAAGCCCAGGCTCCTTCCTTCCCCGGAGGGATGTTCCTGCCTACCGCAGGGTGCGGGCAGTGTCCGGGCCGCCTCCCGACGGGGAGGTGACAGGGCAGATCGGACCGTCAGATGATCCTGGTGTAGGGTGGCAGACTAGGTACCTTTGGGGGTCGAAGTAACTTGTCATTCTAGGAGCCAAATAAAAGATCCCCAGAGTGGAAAGCAGGAGACTTGCTTCAGCCATTCTTAACTGCCTTCCACCCCCACGCGGCCTTTACAGGAATGGCAGAAACTTTGGGGGCAAGCCATCCTACAGTCACCTCTTGCCTTCTTTTGACAAATAGTCATCAAGCAGCGACTAATACTGCCTCCTGACTGGCAGTGGCAGGGTGCCTGCTACATGCTGGTCCCTGAGGCCGTAGTATTTATGTGCATAATCCTAGATAGGGTGACCATCCCCACTTTACAGATGAGGAAACTGAGGCTCCAAGAGGTGAGCTGACAAGGCCACATAGCTAGCGTGTGGCAGAGCTGGGACTCAAACCCAGGAATCAGTGGTGAGCCAAACCAGACTAGGCCCCTACCCTCAGGGAGCTTCCCCGGAGCCCTGTGTGATTGGGGTTGGGGGTGACAGATGTGCCATTTGTCTGCATAGCGCCACCAAGGAGAGCTCCGTGGTGGCGGGTTAGCGGCCCATCCGGCAGAGTCTGGCAGAGTCAGGGAAGTGGGTGTGGGAGCTTATGCAGTCGGTCAGTGAATATTTTCGAGCTCTGACTCTACACCCTGTGCTGCGTGCAGGGGACGCAGTGGCCCCACTCAGCCCTGTCTTCACTGTCACCGAGTTGACTTTGCAAGGAGACGAGGGGGCCCGGATGGGGGTCATCCCTCTTCCGAGGTCCCACAGAGAGCTGGGGGAGGGGGGCAGAGCGGCACTGACAGTGCGCTTTCCCTCCCCTGCAGTTAGAGAAGGAAGAGCAGATACACAGCGTGGACATCGGGAACGACGGCTCGGCCTTCGTGGAGGTGCTGGTGGGCAGCTCAGCCGGAGGGGCCGGGGAGCAGGACTACGAGGTAAGCTCCCTGCTGATCCCTGCCCCAGGTGCCCCCATCGAGGCCCCAGACCTCCCAGGCTCCAGACCAGGGTGGAGGCGAGTCACACTGACGGTGGCCCTCCAGAGGAGCCCAGGGTTCCCGGAGACAAAGAGCAGACCCAGGTGATAAGCTGTGTGCAGCAGGGATTTGGCCGAAATTGCAACATGGCTGCAGAAACAACCAGAGGCACCTGTTTGTTCTACGACTCAGTTGCTGCTTGAGAGCAAAACTCCTTTGCTTCTGGTCCCAGAACTTCTCAGAGATGTCGCAGCCAGTTGAGATTCCGAATTGCTTGGGGTGCCTCTCTTAGTTACTTTATTTGTGACAAATGTTTACAAGCCTTTTGCTCTATTACAAATACAGTAAGTCCCTTACATATGAGCGAGTTCCGTTCCGAGAGCCTGTTCGTAAGTCCAGTTTGTTCCTAAGTCCAACAAAGTTAGCCTGGGTACCCAACTGACACAGTAGTATAGGACTGTACTGTAATAGGTTTATAATACTTTTCACACGAATAATACCTAAAAAACAAACACAGAAAATAAAGGAAGCATCTTTAACCTTCCAGTAGAGCACCTTGAAAAGGACAGCAGCACGGTGCAACAGCTGGCATGCAGGGGCACATTCGCATCTTTGAAAGTTCGCAACTTGAAAGTTTGTATGTAGGGGACTTACTGAATTTTGAAAATTGGCCCAATCCTTTTTTTAACCAGTTGAATGGATTCAAGCCGGAGCGGTGAGATCATAATGAGCCAGCTGGTCAACCAGCAAAATGACCTGGGGTAAAAATAAACCTACTGTGAAAAAGAGAGGTTACAATTTTAAGTGAACAAATCAGTTGTTTTCTTGCAGTGAAAAATTTTTTTCAATTGAGGTATAGTTCGCATAGAATAAAATGCACAGGTCGGCGTTTTGACAGATGTACACACCTGCGTAACTGTCCCCCAGATCAAGACGTAGAGCATCGCTGGCCTTCCTGAAAGTTCCCTCGTGTCCCTTTGCAGTCACTCCTCCCACCCTCAGCTCAGGCCACCACTGATCTCTTTTCTTGCCTGTCCTAGAATTTCACATAAGTGGAATTTTATATAGCATGTGTTCTTTCTTTGTGGCTGGCTTTACTCAACGTACTGTTTTTTTTGGTGTTCTGACATATCATATATATGTCAGCGGTCTGTTCCACCTTATTGTTGAGCCATATCACTGTAAGCGTAGATCCCAATTTGTTCATCCGTCCTCTTGTTGACGGGCATCTGGGCTGTTGCCGCTTTTTTTTTTTGGCCATGCTGTGCAGCCTACAGGATCTTAGTTCCCCAACCAGGGATTGAACCCAGGCCCCAGCAGTGAAAGTGCTGAGTCCTAACCACTGGACCGCCAGGGAACTCCCCACCACTTTTTTTAAAAAAAAATAAATTTATGTATTTTATTTATTTATTTTTGGCTGCATTGGGTCTTTGTTGCTGCGCGCGGGCTTTCTCTAGTTGCAGCGAGTGGGGGCTACTCTTCGTTGCGGTGTGTGGGCTTCTCACTGCGGTGGCTTCTCTTGTTGCAGATCACGGGCTCTAGGCGCGTGGGCTTTAGTAGTTGTGGCTCGTGGGCTCTAGAGCGCAGGCTCAGTAGTTGTGGCGCACGGGCTTAGTTGCTCCACGGCATGTGGGATCTTCCCAGACCAGGGCTCGAACTCGTGTCCCCTGCATTGGCAGGCGGATTCTTATCCACTGCACCACCAGGGAAGTCCACCACTTTTTGACTATTATGAAAAAGGCTGCTGTGAACATTCTTGTACAAGCCTCTGTGTAGAGATCTCTTTTAGGTAAATACGTAAGAGTCGAATTGCAGGGTCTTCAGGTAGATATATGTTTTAACCTTATTAGAAATGGACAGTTTCCCAAAATGGTTGTACCAGTTTATATTCCCTTCAGCAGTATATGAGTTCTTTTTGCTTCCCATCCTTACTTATACTTGATATTGCCAGTCTTTAAATGCATGTGTGTTGAATTTTATCAAGTGCTTTTTCCACCTTACAAGGTACATTTTAACCAGTGAGGTTTTCCTTGAACACACATTCTTATTCTAAAGGTTCTAGGGAATTCCCTGGAGATCCAGTGGTTAGGATGCCACGCTCTCACTGCCGAGGGTCCAGATTCCATCCCTGGTCGGGGAACTAAAATCCCACAAGCCGCGTGGTGTGGCAAAAAAAAAAATAATAATAAAATAAAAGTTCTATAAGTTGTAAAAGGCAAACATTATGTTTTGAAGAGTTTATCTGAGCAAACAATTCAAATCAGGCAGCCAAAACTGAAACATGATTAGGGGTGCTGTGTGGATGGGCTAGGACAGAGATTTTTAGAGAGAAAACAGGGAAGCAAAGCAAAGCAATTATTTAATTGGCTAGAGCTTAAATGGTTCCCTTACTTGGGAAAATCTAGTGACTTGGCTATTCACGATTAGTTGATTTCATTTTCTTAGATTCGAGTACACCAACTCTGGCTTAGATTTTGGTTGGTTTACTTAGGCTACCTAAGGCACTAGAGTCACTGAGTCTAATGGCCTCCTTGTTTAAAATTTTAAATAAAATCAACAATCTTTGGGACTATAAAAAAAGAGTTTTCTGTTCTTCTTAGCAAACAGATTTAGATCAAAATTCTACTTTATAATTATGGAAACAGAGTAAGTGTATTGTTAGCTAAAACTTTATCTAATCGGGCATGTGAATCTTTATTATTCTTATCTTATCTACCTAGAAAGGTGGAATGGTTAGCTTAGGGCTTGATCTTTTCAGAGTCTGAAAACCCCTATGTCAATAGTCTCCCATTCTCTCAAGGTTTTTAATTAAACTTCTGCTGGAAGTTTTGTTATAACTGCTAGCCAAGACTGAATTAAAGACTCTGGAACTTATAAGGTCTGGCTTCTGCCCAGAGACTAGATACGGTTGGAAGAGTCAAGAAAGAAAAGGAAAAAGGGCCGAGCAGGACTGGTCCGTTTTGATGTCACCCATACAAACGAAGCCAAAGGCACATATTTTAATAACTAGTGACATTTTCTACAAAATCATCAACATTAAAAAAATATATTTGTTTATTTATTTGTTTGTTTATTTGGCTGCGCTGGGTCTTGGTTACGGCATGCGGACTTCTTAGTTGCGACATGTGGGATCTAGTTCCCTAACCAGGGATCAAACCTGGGCCGCCTGCCTTGGGAGCGCGGAGTCTTAACCACTGGATCACCAGGGAAGTCCCAACATTTTTTTTTTTTAACCCCTCCAAGTTCTGCAAAGGGGATATCTAAGCTTGCAAGGTTAACGCAGTCTAGAGAATAAAGGTTTAATCCTAGAACCTTAAAGACAGTATTGGATAATAAAACAACTGGAGTTGTTTTCTCTTCACAATGAGTGGGAGGAGAGTATATTCAGAGGGAGGCTCCCCCTTAGTGTGGGTGGCAGCTGCCAACCACAGCTTGTGTTGCCCCTTCATTTAGTCACTAGATGGTAATTCAGCTCTCCCATCGGCTCAGAATCAGCCCTTTTATAAACAAGTGTAGTCAAGGCCAGGGAGCTGGCTTCCCTTCTGTATAATTTTTGTCATCTTTGCTGTTTCCTTTTCATAATCAAGAGCTGAGCACAAGGAGATACCTAGTTACAGTCTATGTTTTTCTCAGCAAAAAGCTTTTGTTTTCTAATTTCACAGCACGTCATTTAGAAAAGAGACTAAGTAACAGATTACACCCAACTAAAGGTGGCTTACTGCCTAAGAATATATATTGTTTCCTTAGGAGGGAAGTCCAGCATTAGGCAGACCCAGAGTTGATTGGGCAACTGAACAAAGTCAGGGTGCTTGGTTGGGCACCTCTTGATTCTTTTGGACTTTGCCCACATGGTTACAAGATGGTTGCTATGGCTCCATCCATCACCTAGTAGCATCCAAAGCAGAAAGCGGAGGAGTGGAATGGCAGAAAAGCAGTGGTTTTCTTCCATCCTCTGTTTCTCTTTAATGAAGAAGGAAAATCTTTCCCAAAAGCTTCCAGCAGCCTTCCTCCTAACATCGAATTGCCCATCCTTGGACCAGCCACTGGCAGAGGAAATCGGACCACTTCGACCAATCACGGTTCGTCCCTTAGTGTTGGGCACTCAGCTCTTCCACTGCTTTTCAAAACTGCCTGGTCAGTTTTTGTTCCTTCGTCATACTGTTAATAGCTCCATTTATTTCTTTAGACTGTTAAACACAATTACTTTTATATTGTGTGTTTGATAATGTCAATATGTGCAGTCTTTGTGGGTCTGAGTCTGCAGTTTATAGTTTCTGCTGACCCTAAATCATGGCAGCCTGTTTCCTGATGCCTCATGGGTGTGTGTGTGTGTGTGTGTGTGTGTGTGTGTGTGTGTGTGTGTGACTTGATTCTGCGTTTGGGGAATGTATCTGTGGGAATTCTTTGAGGGCCTGGTTTGAAGTACGTTCCTCCAAAGAGGATTTGCCCCGGCACCGGGTGATACTACATACATGGGACCACTTAAAATTTTCACCTTGGGTTCTTCCACGCAGATAACTAGTGTGGATTTTTACTGCAAATCCTTGAGAGTACAGACCTGCGGTTAGGAGTCTCCAGAGAGGATTTTTCAGCTTTTCTCTGCTGTCTCCCCAGAGCTAAAGCCTCCCACTGACTCTTCCCACAAGGCACATTCCTCCCTAATTTACCCACGGAGGGTGTTGCCCTTTGGAGAGGCCCAGCTCTCTGCTCTGTGCCACGGTCCCTAAGATGCCTTTCTTCCTGACTTGGAGCACAGGCTTTCTTTCTTGGTCTCTCCTGCTACCACCACCTAGAGCCCTTTAAAATCAAGCTCTGTGCCACCGGGAATCACCAACATCAGTGCCACCCACTGTATCAGTCAGGGTCCCACCAGGAGACTGAAACCACACCAGTTAGTTTAACAGAGAGAATTAACGTAAAGAATTAGTAACAAGGTATTGAACTGAAGAGGCCAGAAGACTGAGGCAGGACGCGGAAGCAACTGCAGGGGGCAGTCACTGCCCTTAGGGTTGGAGGAACAAAAGGAAGAGGTTGGCATGACTGAAGGGTAGATGTTTCCAAGCTTGGAGGTGGGGCCCTTGGAGCTGAAACTCAGACCCTGAGGAAGGGGAGCTCCCTGGCTGGTTCTGGTATGTCCCTGAGAGGGTGCAGTGAAGCCAGTTCTGCAGGTGTTGGGAAGCTGCAAACTGGATTCATCTGGCGCCCCGGGGGAAGAACAACAGCTGCAGACGCAGGAGCGAAGCACACCTGGGTGCTGCTCGGGGGATCTGAAAGAAGGCTCAGGTCCCGCCTCCCTCCTCCAGCCTGTCTCTCTAGCTCCCCCTGCTGGCAGAGCCTGACAAGGAGCAGCTGGAGATTAGAAACGTCCCCAGCGTCCCAGAGCTGAGCTACCAAGGGTGGGATGTTTTGTTTTGTTTTCTTTTCTTTTCTTTTTAAAATATTTTTTGTTTTTTCTTCTTTTGTATTTTTTCTATTTTATTTTATTATTTATTTATTTTGTTTGTTTGTTTTTTGAGGGCGGGTTTGAACTGAGAGACAGTCACTTAGTAATGGGTGCAGCTCCCCTACCTCTTTGGATTCTGCACTGTAATTTCTGGCCTCTCTTCTGCTGACTCAGCTGTGCATTTCAAAAAGGTGTTTGAGGGAATTCCCTGGTGGTTCAGTGGTTAGGACTCCACGCTTTCACTGCCAAGGGCACAGGTTCAGTCCCCGGTCAGGAAACTAAGATCCCACAAGCTGTGTGGTACGGCCAAAAAAAAAAAAAAAAAAATACAATAAGGTGTATGAATATTGTGCCAGTCATTGTGAATATCCTCTGCTGGTGAGGGTTCCTGAAGCTCCCTGTCCTGAGGGTTCCCGCCATGTGGCCAGATATGGAAGACTCTGGAAGAATTTAGAGAAGGGTGGTTCAGATCTGGCACTAGAAGGACCCCTCTGGGGCCTGTGCCAGGGAAGGACTGACTGGAGGCCCAGAAATGAGAAGGGTCTAGAGGCCCTGAGGCAGGTTGAGGTACAACTGGATCTGGCGACTCCCTGGTCCCTGCTCAGGCCCCTGCCCTCTTCCAGCCCCCAGGAGGTGTCACTGAAACCAGCCAGGCCTGGTTCTCATCCTCTGTGCCTTTCCCCAGGTCCTTCTGGTCACTTCGTCTTTCATGTCCCCTTCCGAGAGTCGCAGTGGCTCAAATTCCAACCGCGTTCGCATTTTTGGGCCCGACAAGTTGGTCCGGGCAGCAGCAGAGAAGCGCTGGGACCGCGTCAAAATTGTCTGCAGCCAGCCCTACAGCAAGGTACCCAGGGTGGGAGTGGGGTCCTTGGTCCCGAGCCACGAGAGAGACGAGAGGCCGATGTTGAGCCCCAGAGGGCTGGGAGGACCGGACAGTTGGTCTCCCCGTGGGATTACAAGGAGGCTGGGTCCCTACATTCTCTGAAATTGGTTTGAGGTCCTCCCCATATAGGAATCTTCGCTTCCTGGAGGGAGATGAGGAAGGATGACCTGCAAGACCTCAGGGGAATTGGGAGGGGGAGCTGCTGACTTGTTGGAGATGGGGCCTCGTAGAATTGGGCCTCAGAGTTAGTATCACGAGATCTGGAGTCAGAACGCTGGTTTAAAACCTGGCTTCTCCACTCCTTAGCTGTGTGACCTCTGGCTTCAGTTTCCTGATCCTTGTGGGGTTGCTGTAAGTTAGGGATGCTAAGCTGTGGTGATGAGACCCGAGTATGTAATGACAGCACACAGTAAAGGTATACTTCTTATACCTCTGGATCTGTCCCTGGAGGTGTTTGGCCAGTCATCCCGGACCCAGTCTCCTTCCATCTCATGGCTCTGCATCCACCCAGCAGAGGGGGAAAGAGTCTGGAGCATTTCTGAGTTCCAGAAGTGATACCCAGCCCTCCCTCCCATTCCACAGGCAGGAGTTTGGTACGCAGAGTGGATTTGCTTAGACACCCAGCAGCCTTTGCCAATTGGTCTGAGGCTTAAGGAGCTGGTGCATGTAAAGGGCTTTGCACCGAGCCTGACCCCAAGTTAGGGCTCAATGACAGCTTGCTGTTATCATCCTTGTCATTACCATGTGGTCACTTCCCCGCATGTGTGTGTCCATAGGAGGGAAAGAGCCAGAAAGAGGTTTCTGTAAATAAAAGGGATTGGGGCCAAATCTTAGTCCTTGGCCACGCTCCCTGATTCCCACCCCTCCTCTCCCAGGATGCCCCCTATGGCCTGAGTTTTGTAAGGTTTCACAGCCCCCCAGACAAAGAGGAGGCCGAGGCCTCATCCCAGGTAAGCTCTACCTGCCACCGCCCAGAGCCTTCTCCCCACCTCTTCACCCCACCCTACTGACAGCCCTCCCACTGCGCTGACCTTGTGGGACCTTAGAGAGTGACCAAGCTCGGCCAGTTCCGCGTGAAGGAGGAGGATGAGAGCGTCAGCTCCCTGAGACCCGGGGCTCTCTTCTTCAGCCGGATCAACAAGACCCCCCCAGGTGAGTGCGGGAAACCTGGGTCCTGAATGAGTAAAGGCCGGGGGCCTGGACTCCTGGGTCACTCTCAGGTCTCGGGAACAGCACTCTGTGTCCCATGGATAGGAGCCGAAGGGTCTGAGGGTCCAGCCCTCTCAACCTGGCTCCACTTTCTCCCTCTGCAGTCACAGCCAGTGACCCAGCAGGACCCAGCTATGCAGCTGCTACACTGCAGGCCTCCAGTGCCGCCTCCTCTGCCTCTCCGGCCTCCAAGACAGTAGGCAGCACCTCCAAGGTGAGATCATCAGACCCTGGTGGGGTGGAAAGGGAGGAGGTGAGCTGGAGGCCTCGGCCCATCCCACCCCCTCATCCTCAGGAGTCCCCCAGAGGCAAGAGGAAGCTGGATTTGAGCCACGAAGAAAAGAAGACCCCCAGCAAACCGTCCGCCCAGCCCTCACCACCCGCCCTCAAGAGACCCAAATGTGAGCAAACTGGATTCCTTGTTCCCACAGGGGCCTGGATACTGGGTCTGAGCGGGGAGGGGCCGGGGGTCTGGATCCTGGGTCTGAGGGGGGTGGGGCCTGGGGTCTGGATCCTGGGTCTGAGGAGGAGGGGCCGGGGGCCTGGATCCTGGGTCTGAGGCAGGAGGGGCGGGGTGTCTGGATCCTGGGTCTGAGGGAGGAGGGGTGGGGTGTCTGGATCCTGGGTCTGAGGGAGGAGGGGCAGGGTGTCTGGATCCTGGGTCTGAGGTAGGAGGGGCCGGGGGCCTGGATCCTGGGTCTGGGTAGGGAAGGGCTGGGGGTGTAGCCCTACAGCTACTGACTGAATCCACTCCTTGGCCTCCCCAGTGTCAGCTCCCACCCCTACCCCAGCCACTGCCCCTGTCCCTGCCGCAGCACGGGGGGCGGCGCCAGGGAAGCCCCGAGGAGAAGGTGCTGAGCCCAGGGCCCCCCGCGCCGGCCCGCAGGAGCTGGGGAAGATCCTCCAGGGTGTGGTGGTGGTGCTGAGCGGCTTCCAGAACCCCTTCCGCTCGGAGCTCCGGGACAAGGCCCTGGAGCTGGGGGCCAAGTATCGGCCAGACTGGACTCCAGACAGCACCCACCTCATGTAGGCCTGCGACCCCTCCCCACGCTCCCCGCTGCCTCTCCTCTGCCTCCCTTCGTCTCCTCTGTGCTGCCTTCTCTCTGTTACTTCGCCTCTCTGTATCCTCTGCCTCTTCTCTTTCTCTTCTTCCCTCTGATTCTTAAAGTCTTCCCCTCGGCCTCCCTGTGTCTTTTCTGCTTCTCCCACATCTGCCCCGTGTCTCTCCCTGTCTCTCTCTTTCTGTGCCCCTTGTCCCTCTTTGCCCTTCACCTCTCAGATCACACCGGGCTGACACCCTCCATTCCGCTCTCTGCCAGCTGCGCCTTTGCCAACACCCCCAAGTACAGCCAGGTCCTAGGCCTCGGAGGCCGAATCGTGCGGAAAGAGTGGGTGCTGGACTGTCACCGCATGCGGCGGCGGCTGCCCTCTCGGAGGTGAGGCCTCACTGCGCGCATGTGGTTTACACACGCACACCCTGACCCTGACCCTTGTCCCCATGCTGGGCAGTGTCAGGGATCTGGAGAGAAATCAGGCCAGGCCCTTCTGGCCCAGAGTCAGCAGACTTCCCAGAGGAGGAGGGGCAGGACGGGGAGACACAGTGGGGGGCGGGGGGGGGCGGTCCGTGCAGGGCTCTGGGAAGTCTGCTTAGCGAAGGAAAAGGACACTGCAGGCTGGAGACACAGCATTCCCAAAGCCTCAGGGCAGAGAGCACCTGTTCACATTCCTTCACCCGAAGCCCCTGCTTGGCGCCAGGCTGGGCTGTGCAATGCTGGCCCCTGACGTCAGGTCCTGCCCTCGAAGGCCTCTGACTTTGATGAGGGGCCGGACTTAGCTCTAAAACAGTTTGGAAGCAGGCCCAAGGGGAGGACTGCAGTGAGCTAGGGGTCTTCAAGGAAGAGAACAGGTTTGCCAGGCTGAACAGACGCGGAGAGCATGCCTGGGCGGAGGAGCCGGGGTTGGAGTCAGCCTGGTGTCTGCCCAGAGGAGCTGCAGGGGCACTCAGCGCCTAATGAGAAACTGACTTTGATTCTCAAAAGGGAGAATTATTTCTGATTTTTTTTGTTGTTCCTTTTCTGAAATGAGGCATTTCTTCCCAAAGAGGGAAGGGAAGCCAGGAAGTGCTCTGGTCTCCGATGTGGGTGGCTGGGGGTCTCTGGGGCCCTTCCGGAGCTGGGAGGAGGGTGGGCTAGGAGAGGAGCCATGATTGCCACCCTGAGTATTTAGTAAATACTGAATAAACAGCCAGTGCCTGTTGCTTCCTAAGCCCCCTCCCCACCTCCCCCGGAGGACACATCTGGAGTTTGTCTGAGGCCTGATTCCTCCCCCAGGTACCTCATGGCTGGGCCAGACTCGAGCAGCGAGGACGAGGGGGGCTCTCATGGCGGCAGCAGTGGGGATGAAGCCCCCAAGCCTCCCCGAAAGGTCTGATGCCCCCGGCCCGGGCGGGGGAGGGTGGAGTGGGGGGGGGGGGGACATGGGTGTGTCATGGTACCCAAACTCTCCACTCCTGCCTCCTGCAGGCGCCCCCCACGCTCACACCCGCGCTGCCCCTTCCGTCCTTGCTGACCCACCCTCCCTCCTCAGCGCCTCCAGACCAAAGCCAAGCCCTCTCAGGCAGCAGGACCTAGCTCACCCCAGAGACCCCCAACCCCAGAAGAGACCAAACCACCGTCACCAGGGCCCCAGGAAGATACTGACACCAAGGGGGAGCAGTCAGGTCAGAGCCTGAGGGAGGAGGGGCCGGGGGCCTGAATCCTGGGTCTGAGGGGGGAGGGGCCAGGGGCCTGGATCCTGGGTCTGAGGGAGGAGGGGCCGGGGGTCTGGATCCTGGGTCTGAGGGGGGAGGGGCCGGGGGCCTGGACTCTGGGTCTGAGGGGGGAGGGGCTGGATTCCAGGCAATGGATCTGGGGTAGAGGGTGGCTGTCCCACCCCCCACAACCCCTAACTGGATTTGGAGGGCCACTGAGCCTGCGGGTTGGAATGCCTGCATCTGTGCTCAGGCATGAGACTGGGAGGGAAGGTTACCGGTCTTCCCAGACGAGAAGGCGTGGGCCTCACATTGACTAAGCTTCCATTCGCAGAAGGACAGGACAATGGGGCAGAAGATTCTGGGGACACCGAGGACGAGCTGAGAAGGTAGGGTTTGGGCTGGGGGTCAGGGTGGCCCTGGCCTTGCGGGGAGGGGCACCTGGTCTGCATGCTCCTACCCCACCCCTCTTGGCCTCTCCAGGGTGGCTGAGCAGAAGGAACAAAGGCCGCCCTCTGGCGAGGAGAATGGCAAGGACCCGTACGCAGGATCCACGGATGAGAACACGGACAACGAAGGTCCCCCGGAGTCTCCCAATCTGCCGATTCCCGAGCTCCCAGGTGGGAAATCCTCCCTCCTGATGTGGGATTTGGCCCTGTTACTTCTCTGCCGTGACTTGCCCCAGCCGGCCCTGGGCTGGCTGCTGCCCCCTGTGACTTGTCTTCCAGGCTCCTCACCCCCAGTCCCTGGCCTTTGCCACCTCCTCATCCTCTTAGGCCTGTTCCCTTCCTTTCAGCATCCTCTCCTGACTTCCCTCTCTGTCCCTGTCCTGACTTCTGCTGTGACCGCTTCCATCACAGCCCAGCCCCAGGCGAGACCCCCTTTGGCTTTCCACTCCCTCACGCCGGGGGCCTCCCACTCCCTAGGCTTCAGGATCGCCCAGGGGCTTTTAAAATCTGCAGGTGCCCAGGCTCCACCCCCTGGGTTCGGCTTTGTCGGTGTGTGGTGGGGCCTGGGGAACACAGGTGCTGTGGGCGTGGGCGCTGATCTTTGTTGGGACCTACATGATGCCAGCATTGTTATTCGTCACCCCAGACATGATTGCTGGGGGCGTGGGTCAGGGCCAGGTCAAGAATGAAAGGAGAGGGGAACTGCTCTGGCGGCCCAGTGGTTAAGACTCTGGAGTCTGTGCTCCCATTGCAGAGGGCACGGGTTCGATCCCTGGTTAGGGAACTAAGATCCCACATACTGCGCGGTGAGGCCAAAAAAAACAGTGAGAATGAAGGGAGAGCCGGACAGTCAGAGGGTCTGAGCAGAGGTGAGGGTCAGTGGCCACTGGAAGAAGCCGTTTCTGCTCGGTTCCTCATGGGTGATGGGCAGGAAAGTACTTTGATCCTCCAAAGCCCCAAACATGGCATTGGCAACTTGATGGCAAATCATATCAAACTGGAACGAAGAACCACCCTGAAGGTCAGAGCCAGAGAAGGCGCTGATTAAAAAGGAGTGGGACAGCCATGGCGAGGAAGTGGCAGGATGTGAAATTTCCAAGCCAGGCCAAGCTAATGAAGTGATTGACCTGGTGTAAGAAACATGTTGCAATAATAGTAATTGCGTCTTTTATCATTCTTGCAACAAAATGAAGCAAAACTCCCCAGAGGCTCAGATGGGCCTGGCGGGAACCACTGCTTGTCATGGATTATTCCCGTGCCAGGCTGTACACGGACACCCCTTTCCCCTTCTGGCGGCTGCGCCGGCCTTGCTGTCCTGCCTCTGCGTGTTCTGTGGCTCCTGGCTGGTGCCCTGGGACTCCAGGGGCCTCATGCTCGGCTCTCCCGCCATCTCCCCTGCAGACTTTTTCCAGGGCAAACACTTCTTCCTGTACGGGGAGTTCCCGGGGGACGAGCGGCGGACGCTCAGCCGTTATGTCACAGCCTTCAACGGGTCAGTCTCCGGGGACAGGGGAGGCAGGGGAGGAGGTGTGGTA